>NC_055991.1:50337560-51674925 GCF_018446385.1 Zingiber officinale | reverse complement strand
GAGATGCATGATGTAGTTCTATTTGCTATTTTCATGTTGAGCATGTATTTCCCTGCTTTCTTTTATGCTTATGCATTCCGTATCGGATTTTGTGAGTTGAAAGCACTTACTAAGCTTTTAGCTTATAGATACTACTTTTTCCTCCTACCGCAGATATAGATAAAAATAAAGGAAAAGCTAAAGTGGTGTAGAAGAAGGCGACAAGGAGATGTTGATGATATGTGTGTGTGAGGCTGTTTATGGAAGCTTGGGGATCTTGCCAGAAGAATTTGGAAATGTTACCTGCTAGTGTTCTTTTTGATTACTGCTATAGGGGAATTATTTTGCAATACTAAGGATTTTTTTATTTGCTTCTTTTATGTGTTAGGACAAATAAGTTGGCAATTTCTTAGTACTCTTTTGTTGCTGCTAGAGTTTTTAAATCTGCCGTGAGTTCATAATTGACTAAACTGTGGTATAAGAGTTTATTTTCCTAAGAATTGGCCATTTCCTATGCTCAGTACCCTTTTATTGCTGCTGAAATTTTAACCTGCTGTGAGTTAATATCTGATTTGTAGCTTGCAAATGTTGTTAGAAGTGTGAAGTGGTATGCTCAGTATTCTTATGTACATGCTAGTTTTTTTTCTACTGCTAGCTTGGGGTTATTCTCTTGGTAACTGCTTTGCATGCTAGTATTCCGTATTCTTATATGAGTTTTTGTTTTATGGAAGAATATCATGTCATGTTCGGATTTGTTTGAAAATGAATGGGCAGTAGTTTTAATTAACTTCCCTTTAATTACTGCTCGGTTGTAGAATGAATTACATTCCTGTAAGAAAAGATGTTTGGAAGAATTGCATGAATCCAAGATAAAAAAGAGATGTAGCAAGAAGTAGAGATATTTAAGCTTCATTTGTCTGTATGTTATACTTACTTGTTGCTTCACTTATTGAATGTCTGATCCTGTAAAAAAATAAAATGTATCAAGAAATTATATGCTGCTGTTTAGAGGCATGTTCTGATATACGATATGTTTCCAATAGTTTAAAGTATCTCTAATGTTAAAGTAAGTAGTACCAGTTATGTGTAGTTAGTAGATAAGTAACGTTCACCCTAGAGAGTAGATAGAAGGGTGGTTGTTACATAACTGATTAGGATCCATTTAAGGGTAGCTTCGGTCAGTTCCACTTGGCCAAATGCACCAGATCGAAGCCATATCTTTCTAGACATGCGATGCCCAAGCTTCCCTAACGTACTATCATCCAAAAACTTCTCCAGTATCATGATTCAAGTTAAACTTGGTCTCTAATTCTAATTACCCTGCCGGGTTAGTTAGTTTTGGGTTACCCTGTCGGGTAAGTTAGTTTTGGAGGTGCCAGCTATTCTGGAGCCTCCCCCTGAATTATTGGCCATTAATTTAAGTTTTGATTTTAGGCTTGTGTCGATTCTTTTTATAGTTATAGTTAACTTGGTGATAATTTTGTTGTTTTTAAACTGTTTAGATTTTGAATTTGATTTAGGTTTGTATTTTGGATTTTGGTTTGGTTTATTCAATTTTATATAATGTATTTTTTTCTTTAGGTATATAATATTGATTAAGTCCTACTTGCGTGGTCAGACACGCTTTCGGAACCCAAGCTAGATTGGTTGACTTGTATTGGGTTATTAATGATTTGAAGGTTTTATTTGAATTCGACTTATATCCTAGTCCGGTTTTATTATAACATGCTTTTTGATTATTTAGGATTAGGTCTAAATTTTTTGATCTTGTTGTGAATTTTTCTAACATCTCCTTTAAATTGTTTATTTCATTTTTCAATGATAAATTCTCCTCCTCAAGTGTTAGATCTTGAGTTGGATTCGAATTTTTTAATTGTTCCTTGAGGTTTTGATTTTCCTCAAGAAGTAATTTGTTTTCATTTTCTACTTTGGTTAATTTACTATTTAAACAAGAAATGATTCTAAAAAACTTTTTGTTTAAATTAAAATATACCTCATTCGAGCCTTCGGAAATGAGTACGGACTCGTGGCTTGTTTCGGGTTCGGACCCGTCTTCATCTTCCGACTCATTTTCAGTTTCGGCTTCGCGGGCCATCAATGCGAGGTGGCTCTGATGTTTCTGCTCTTCTTCCTCCGATTCGTCCGAGGAGTCGTCCCACGTTGCTTTGAGTGCTTTCTTTTTGGTTGGCTTTGGTTTGTCGAACTTCAGTTTTGGGCATTCGTTCTTGTAATGCCCCTTTTTGTTGCAGCCGTAGCAAGTCACGTTCTTTTGTTCTGAGGGAGAGATGATATTTTGAAGGTCCTTTTTGCTGAAGCTCCTCTTTCTCCTGGTGAGCATTTTTCATACCAAGTTCACCAGGTGTTCTTCGTCTTCAGAATCTTGATCGGAGTCTTCTTCAAGTTCAGGCTTGCTTTTCTTTTCTTTGGAGGAACCTACAAATAGAGCTATACCTTTCTCGGCTCCAGCATTAGTTTGTTCGTGTAATTCTAATTCACAAAACAGCTCGTCTAATTTTAAGTTAGAAAGATTCTTGGAAATTTTGTAGGCATCCATCCATTATTGATGCCCACAAACTATTACGTGGAAAGACGTTTAACGCGTACCTTATTAAGTCTTTGTTCTCCATTTGGTGGCCTATCGCATGAAGCCCGTTGAGGATGTCCTTGATCCTCGCGTGTAGTTGATTCGCTGTTTCTCCTTCCTGCATTTTTATATTAAAAATTTTATTTAGAAGCAGGTCTCGTTTTGTTACCTTAGCGTCGCTCGTTCCCTCGTGCAGTTCGATCAGCTTGTCCCATAGCTCTTTAGCTTTTTTGTGTGGACCGACTCTGTTCAGTTCTTCTCTTGTCAATCCGCACTGTAGAGTGTTGATCGCTTTATTTTCTGTTGATGTTTTTTTCTTGAGATCTGCTGTCCAGTCTTCAGGATCCACTAGATTCCCGGCATTGTCCACTGGAATTTTGTAGGGTCTCGTAATGCTCATCCACTGGTCGAAGTCTGTTTTGAGGTAAACCTCCATGCGCTTCTTCCAGTAAGGGAAGTCGTCCCCGTTGAAGAGTGGAGGTCGCACTGTGCTGAATCCTTCTTGTTGGGACATTCTGTGCACAGGTAAATAACCAAAAAAAATATCCCAAGACTTGGTCTTGGATTAGTAGCGCGGGAAGAGAAAAATAGAAAAAAAATCTAGATTCGTGTTGCACTAATTTAAATTGTTTAGATAAATATTAAGTTAATGAAACACCAGTTTTAAAATTAATTATCGAACAAAAACAAAAAAAAAATTCACCCCCTGTCTGATTGGTGGTTGCACCAAATCAGAGCGGTACCTGCTCTGATACCACTTGTAGGACCGTTAGATTCGATAGAGGGGGGGGGGTGAATATCGATTCGAAAAACAAGAGTTTAAATGCAGCGGAAAAGTAAAATAGACACAATGGTTTTACTTCGTTCGGAGCCTGTGACGACTCCTACTCGAAGGCCCGTCGTCCTTGACCACTTTCGTTGGCCAATCACTAGCAATTCGGAATAATGATTACAAAAGAATCGTACGGGGAATGCTAATGAAACTGAAAAACAAATACCGACAAAAAGGGAAAAGAACGGAGCGTAATGTCGGAGCTTTGTTGGCGTCGCACTGAGGGTCGAGCAGTAAGACCAGCAGTAGAAGAGTTCTCAGCTTGATTGATTGATTCTGAAGCTCCTGTCTGGGGCTTCTTTTATATGCTGTTCCGGGCACCTGGATCCCTTCCGGGCGCCTGGAATGTGACGTAACTGCTCAAACCAAGATGCTCCACGTGGCGACGACTTGGCTGGATAGAATTCGCCTTCCGGGCGCCTGGACCACCTTGTTCCAGAAAAACTCCTTTTTCCTGCAAAACAAAGTTAGTCCGAGGCAAATATACATCCTGTAAAACAAATTGTTAGCACAGTTAAAGTTCAACAGATGGATAAAAAGAGTATGACTTAGATTCCGTCTTTCCGAGACCGGAATCTAGTCACGATCTCGACTTAGACATCCGAAATGGATCTAAGCCGGATCGACGCCTAATGTCCCCTTCCCGGGAACGCGTCCTCACAGTCACTCCCCTCTAGTGACTTACCTCACTTACCTGCCAGACATCCGGTCAGCCCGTCGACCCGTCTAGACTTCTCGCCAGCTATCCGGTCAGCCCGTCGACCTAGCTGGACTTCTCGCCAAGCGTCCGGTCAGCCCGTCGACCCGCTTGGACTCCTCACCAGCTATCCGGTCAGCCCGTCGACCTAGCTGGACTTCGTGCCAGACATCCGGTCAGCCCGTCGACCTGTCTGGACTTCTCCTGCACACTCGATCAAAGTGTCAGACAACAACAAGACTAACTTAACCTATTTGTCATTCATCAAAACCTGGGTTAAATCGTTAGTGCTAACCGCACCAACAATATATACATAATGGAAAATCCGTGCAATCCAAAATAACTACCCAGTTTGACCCCACAAACTTGGGCCAACCCAAATATCCAGAACACTAAAAGCAGGTAACATAACCCGCTCTGATACCAATAAATTGGTATCAGATAAATCTCAAAAATCCAACACACGGAAATCAAACAAGTATCGCCAAATTTGACGTTCTGATACCATATAAATTGGTATCAGGTTATCCCAAATATCCCAAAATACGAAAACAAAGATCGTAAAACTTGGCTCTGATACCAAGTAAATTGTCACGCCCCGGAGGAGTCTCTGTACGAAGAAATTTCGGCAGCATCTCCCCTGTACGGCGGACAATCTGAAACTTTCTACATATCCACATATACCTCAGCCACATGCGGCTGGAATAATAACATGTAAATAAACCATCACCACGCAGTTATATAAATATAAGCAAACCAAAGCAGTAATATCATGACTCAAAATCAACCCTACTCAACTACACTCGTAAAGCTCAAATCCGATGAACTCACCTCTTCTGCCGTCCACGTAGGCATGTAGTAGAATAAATCCAAATCATACCAAAAATCCATCAAACGATAAGAATCCATACAATATCCCTAAGTAAAATAATACAAGACTAAAACAAAGTCTGATAGAGAAACTAAGATAAAATAACAACTCAAGACCAGCAGAGGACTAGCACTACGTGCAGATGGGGACTAGCGACTGGAACTGCTCCGGACAGCCTCAACCTGAAAATATAACAACAATGGAGGCGGGGTGTTTCCAATACTCAGCAGGTACAACTGATATACAAAGTAGGGATATAACACCTAGCACTAATCATGCATACAGTCTCCGGATATAAGAAAGATAAAAATGCATCTGAAGTAAACAGGATTGAAACTATACTAACCAGAACCTGGGTATAAGGACAAACAGTCCGAGTGATATGGAAATCCTGTATGCATGTTAAACATAGGTATCCAAATAATATGCAGCATATATGTAACACCCACGAATTTCTTAAGCTAAGTAGGTGAAGAATTTTTTTAGAATAAAAGAAAATAAGATAGAAAAAAATATATATATATGTATATATAAAGAATTAGTCAAGGATTGAACCTTGAACCTTCTTAAACTAAGAATTATAGAATTGCCACTAGACCATCATGAGTTATTGTTAAACAGAGGATGGATATTGTAGATAAAGGTAAGACCATGATTAAGAGAAGAAAGCAAGAAAAAGACAAATTGTCTTCTTCTTCTTCTTTTCATTTTCGTGGATAACAAGAGAGAAGGAGAGGAGAGGAAGTAGGGGGATGAATGAAGACATTTCTTCATCATTAAGAGACTAATAGATGAGTTAAGAAGAGGGGAAAGCAAAGCCTCTTTTTGCTTCTTACTTCCACCTAGCATAAAGGGAAAAATCAAGAAGAGACTAAGCAAAGCCTCTTTTTGCTTCTTACTTCCACCTAGTATAAAGGGAAAAATCAAGAAGAGACTTCATTTTTTCTTCCCTTCCCTCACCTTGCCGTGACCTAGAGCCCCCTCTTTTCTTTCCCAAAAATCTAACTAAGGTTTTCTCCCTAAGAAAACCAAACTACAAGGAGGAACCCTCAAGATCTACCTCTCACAAGCAAGAAAAACACAAAGGAGCACTAGGAGGAGGAGCTCTCTTCTTTCTTTTCACCAAGGGTACCTTCTCTTAGGAAAAGACCAAGCAAGAGGATGTGAGTATCCCCTCACCTGTGGTACAAGTGGTTCTATGGTTTTCGTTTGAGTTTATATGAAATTTTAACCTAGAGCTCTCCTTTAGAAATTTCGGTTATGATGCTTGTGAAGTTATGGAAGCTTAAAAACCAAAATCCATAAGTTTAAGTTTTCCTCATGATATGTTATGAATATAACCCTGATATTTCATGCTTGTATAAGGCTTAGGGTTAGGTAATACCCTACCTTAGGGTTTGGCCATGAAGAGGTTTAAAAACCTAGGAAAGCTCAAGTTAAAAACTAACATGTCTATGACCTATTCTATGATGTTATATGAATGTTTTCTTGATGTTTGTACTTGTATGTTGCTTAGAACTAGTAGACCCCTACTTTAAGGTTTCGGCCATGAAGGGACTTAATACCTTAAGGAGGTCAAACCTCAAATTTAGCTTGCTTATGTTTCTCTTTATGAAGAGATATGAAAAATGACATAAAGCACTTGGGATTCATGTTGTTTAGGGTCAGGTTTTACTTGATAACCATTCGGCCAACATGAAATGTAAGGCTTAAACAAGCCTAAATTCAACCCTAACAAGTTTATGTTCCTCCCCATGATATGCTATGAAATTCATAAGGTACTCACATGCTTGTAAATTCTAGAAGAGGTATTAAGTATGAAGTTTTTCACCATATGTTGTTAATGTTCTCTTGTTGTTTATAACTTGTATGTTGCTTAGAACTAGGAGGACCCTATCACAAGGTTTCGGCCATGTAGGGATTTAAATACCTTAGTGAGGCTCAACCTCAAATCTAGCTTGCTTATGTTTTACCTTATGAAAAGATATGAAGATAACATTATGCACTTGAGTTTTCAAGTTGCTTAGGGTTATGTTTTTCACATGTTAAACATTCGGCCACCATGAAATGTAGGTCTTAGGCAAGCCTAAATTCAACCCTAACATGTTTATGTTCCTCTCCATGTATGCTATGAAATTTATGAGTACCCACATGTCTAGAATCCATGCTTTGGTGGCATTCGGCCACTTACATTGGTGAACTTAGGAAGCTTGAACTTTAACCTAATATGCTCATGTGAATGCCTATGATAAATGCATGGAAAAATTTACTTAGAATCACATGCTTACATGCTATATGTAACCTAGTTGGAACATTGTATGTTTCGGCCAAGGTGGGTTTAAAACCCTAGGAAGCATAGAACTTAAAATCACATATGCTTATGATGGTCCCTATGTTAAATGTTATGGAAATGAATGTGGGTTCATTTGCTTGTATGATTTCATGAAACCTAAGTGAGCCTATGCATGTTTCGGCCACCCTTAGTGGGTTGAGAATTTAGACTAAGTTATGACTCAATATGTACTTCCCTTGCCATGACATGAATTAGAAGAAGTTAACTTGTGAACCATGCATGATTATGTTTTCTTTTTGTGTCATATTGCTCATTTGAATATGCTTATGAACCATGCATGAGAATGATATCTAAAAATGGCTATGTGCCCAAATATGATGGCTATGTGCCCAAGACAAGTATGATGGCTGTGTGCCCAAGTATGCATGGCTATGTGCCCATTTATGCATACCTTATGAATGGCATGAATATGATATGTTACGAATGACAACAATATGCTATGAAGGACATGAACATGATATGCTATGAATGACATGATTATGATATGCTATGAATGACATGAATATGATATGTTATGAATGACATGAACATGATATGCTATGAATGACATGAACATGATATGCTATGAATGACATGAATAAGATATGCTACGAACGACATAATTATGTTATTAAATGATAGAGATATGATATGGCATGTATTTTATTTTGAATGGCTTGTACCAAAAGGGTGGGCTCCTCATGCGCCCCTAGGTCGAATTACGGGCCTAGTAAAGGGTTGGCTCCTTACGTGCCCCTAGGTCGAGCTACGGGCCTAGTTTCCTAGTAGGTTCAAGACTAGCTACCTTGGGTCTACTTAGGATGCGCGCATTATGTATGTATGTGGTACTAAGCCAGGGCCCCTTTCATGTTGAGATTATTTTCAAGTACTATATGATATTGTTTTAAGACATCCCACCCATGACATAAATCATGTTTTGAAAGGCATATTGTACATGACATTTCTCATGTTTTAAAGGACATCTTGCATCCATGCTCATGATATGATGATTTACTTATGCTATGATGTACACTTATGATATGATCTATACCATGATACGATGATTTACTCATGCTATGATGTACACTTATGTTATGATATGATCTATACCATGATACAATGATTTACTCATGCTATGATGTACACTTATGTTATGATATGATCTATACCATGATATGATGATTTTCTTATGTTATGTTAGTGCCTCCATGCTATGATATGAACTATACCATGATATGATGATTTCTTTTGTTGTGATGTGATTCATGCTAGGATATGATGTTACATGTATTATGATAAGATTTATGCCATAATATGTTGTCTACCTTACGTTATGTTATTATTGAGATTCATGCCATGATATGATATGTTTTAATTTCATGATGAGATGAGCATCAATTACTCTAATGTATGATTTGATGATGTTGCATGATTTCGTTGATTTTTGTGAGTAGGAAAGGATCTCACTAAGCCTTGAGTGCTTACAGATACTTTTCCTTGTACCACAGATAAAGGTAAAGAATGGAGAAACTAGAGGAGCAGCGGGAAGGGGCAAGAGATGTGTGATGGTGACTTGGCTAAAGAAATAAAATGACATGCTGAAATGAACTTAGAATAATATGTTATGTTATGTGATGTCTTTGATGATTCCTTATGCATGTACTAGAAATGGATACTATGACTATTTAAGTTGAACCATGTTATTTCATATTCATATGCTTGGTATGTCTTCCGCTGTATGTATATATGAATGTTTAAATTTACTAAGTCTAAGGGTAAGAAAGTAACCCCGCCCTCACTAGGCAGGAGTGGTAGAAGTATAAAGGGGCGGGCGTTACAATATAAATGCAGCAAACACAAACACAATCAATAAATGCATCATGCATATGATGCCAATGATGCGTCCTGGTCACCCCTGACGCCAGTCGAACATCTCACACCCAATAGTGAGGCCGAGTGGCTAGGGCTGTGACAACCGTGCACTCTGTCGTCACTACTCCTGATGAGTGACCGAGTGGAGGGGATGCTGTCGGAGTACACCTATCCTCCTACCCCAAATTATAAATGGGGGAGCGCAATGCTCTCAACTCCCGGTACACAATGACGGGGAGGAATCCCTGCTGGCTAACACGTTGTGTCACACTACCCATGAACGGACCAATGATGCCTAACAGACTCCCTACTGCAACACACTCTGCCTGAATCGACCACTAACCCATGAGTGGTGGTGTGTGCAGATTCATGTAACTAGCGATGTGCTCAACAATAATGGAGCGGACTATCGCACAGCATGCAATCATGCAAATGGTGCATGACACTAACCGTAAAATATCCTGACTTAATCCATATATATATAAAGGTGCATCATAGGTCAACGAATCAAATCAAATCCAAGGTACACAGAAGGTATAAAACCTAGGTCCTGAACATGGTGAAGCATGATATATCACTACCCCTATAAGCAAGCATCAATAGGTAAGGAATAAATGAGATGCAAAACAAGAAATCAATCAATCATGTAACAAGTATCGGGTAGTGATTAACCGGAACAAATAAGAAACATAATTAATGCAACTTGTTATATTCACTACTATGTATATCAAATGACATAAGTCAAAAGTACCCACCTCGGATAAAATGGTCCAAATCTGACTCCGAAATACTCGTCTCGCGTCAAAGTCCTGTATACAACAGATATACGATTATTTAGCTAAATTCCTATAAATAACTAAATATATTCTTTAACCCTAAATTAGGGCAAAACCCTAATTTCATATTACCATCATCCTTCCCATAAGAATTAATCTACACATGGACAACTAATCAAGAAATCCATAACCTACCACAAAGATTCATTATCTAAATTCCACTAATTAGGAATCATTACTGTAATATACCAAAATCTACATCATCACTGTTGTAGTTAAAAGGATCCTTACCTGACCTTCTTCTCCGGCGATGACAGTAAACAACAATGGTTGGAGCAAGCTGCTGTCCACCAAACCATATACGCTAAATTAGCAATCCACAGCCAACCAGGTACCCCAAATCAACCATTCCACCTCAACTTACCTAAATCAGTAGTCAGGACTGGTGATTACCTCAAACTTGGCTGCAAAGAAGAAATTTTACAATCGAGGGCCTTCGGTGTCTTGGAAGAGTGAGGGTTCAGCACAGAGAAGGTCGGCGACGATGCTGCTCAACACTAGGCAGTGACTCAACTTCACAGAAAAGAGTAAGAAGAAGGAGATAGCTGCTGGTGCTAAGGCAGAAGTAGGGTAGAGGAAAAATAGTGTCGTGGTCGTCGGTGCTAGGGCTCAGGAATGCAACACAATGGCTGTCGGAGAGATCAAACCGTGGCTGTCAGCTTCAAGCTAGGGCACAACGTCAGCAAGTCTCGGCTAGGGCACGGCGTCGGTAGGGCTCGGCTGGCGCTGCTCCGGTCCAGAGAGGGCAGCGGCGTCGGCACTGGAAAGGCAGCCGGCTATCGGCTGGGGTGGCGGCGGCGCGTTGCTCAGCGAGGAGGAAGAGCACCCGGCGGTGCTGTCGGGTGGAGAAGGCACAGAGAGGAGAGGGGTTCGGCTCTTGATCAAGCGCCGGCAAGGAAGAAACCGTCGGGGCCGGCGGTTAGGGCAAACCGACGGGCTCGGGTGCGTGCAGAGGAGGAGTCGGCACACGTGTTTCGGCGAGGCAGAGAAGGGAAAAACAAATAAAGAAAATAAAATAAAAAGGAAATGTAAATATAAACATTTCCTCACTTAAATGGGATAACCTAAACAGGCTTTTCCGGGGCCCCGTTTTTATCCCCGTTAACTCGTCCATACGAGTTTCGAAAAATTCCCGAAAATTTTTCAAAAATTCTGGAAAATTCCCTTATCATTATTCATCATTTTTCCGGTATTTTACATCAAGAGGCTTCAACCATCTTGTGGCCGGCAGGTTGCAAGGAAGAAAGAAGAACAAGAGGTGGTGTTCCTAGCTTTGATCCCTTGGTGGCCGAAAGTCTTGGAAGAAAGAAGGACTTGGGTGGTTTTTGCATCTTGGTAGATCGTCACCCACACGACGTTCAAGAGGAGGAGAGGAATACAGCAGAAGATCAAGAGGTCTTTAAGCTACAAAGAAATGTATAACTAGTTAATTGTTTCCGCTGTGTACTAGTTTATTTTTCCTTTGTATGGATCCTGAAGTACCAACACAAAAGGCTAGCGATCTTGAGCTTTGATTGAGGTCTCTGTAGTTTAACCTAGGGTTTACTGTAAAAGTTTAAATATTCAATTTCTTTGAAAGGCTTTGACTAGGAAGTGGATGATCCCATACCCAAGAAGGTCGAGTGCCTCGCCAACGACCTGGAAGCCAATCCTTGAAATAGATATTTAATCAACTTCTGTAATATAGTTTAACTTCTGATGAACTCATGGGTTGAAATTGGATTAATAATGTTAAGTTTCATTTGGAATCCAAGTTTAACTTCTGAAAAGCACATGGGTTGCTAGGAAAAGTTCTGTGCTTGTACAAATTTTTGTACAGGGGAAACAAAACAGAATTTCAAGTAGCGCCAACAATTTGTGTATTGTCTTTTTTCTTAGGTAGTAGGTAGTGATTATGCAGTCGCTTGGAGTATCCTGTCTACTGGTCCCATATCATATCGGAGAATGGTCTTTTCTTTTCTTTATTCTTTTATTGCATTTCTTTGGATTTATATACTTGGCATTGTAATAATTTTATCGTGGACTTGATGTTTAGCCTTATGGCTACTTTTGATGTTTTTGATGGTTGTTGTGTAAAGCCTTGCTAGCTAGTAGTCTGTCATTTTGGTTTATGGGTTTTCCTTTCTCTTTCTGCTATATTTTTGGTACAACTATGTGAGTTGCTTATTATACAACTGTATGGTTATGCTTCTTTCTATTCCGGCCGAGTGGGCTATGTATATAACTGTGTGGTTGTGTATGTTCTGTTGGATCGAGATGCGCTAGAGGGGGGGGGTGAATATCACTTTGGCTTTCACGCATTTCAGATTCAAAAATTGACAAGAGTAAAGCAGCGGAATAGAAAATAAAAGCAAGACACAAGGACACCAAGATTTACTTAGTTCGGAGCCTTCGGCGACTTCTACTCCAAGGCCCACGCTCGTTGAGCGTTTACGTTGGGCAACAACTATAATTTCGAAAAAGGTTTGCAAATTAAGTACAATTAAAAGCTTTAATAAAACTTATACCGACAACAAAAACACTAAGTTTGAGGCTCCTGGTCATCGGGGACTTGCTACAGCTTTTCTGGATCGTCTATTGAGCAACACAAAGAAGATTGATCGCTTAAGAGTTGATTCTTTGCGGTGTTGGTCGAGATCTTCTTAAATAAGTTGTTGGAGGTGCCTCAAACCCCTCATGGAGGCACCTAAAATATGAAAGCTTATCTCGCTTTCTGCGCTGCGATGAGCTTCGCGTCGCTGACGCTTATCCACCTGAGGGCGCCTCCATCGTCACTTCGAGGCGCCTCCAAGCCAGTGTCCAGGGCACCTCCATGTCCCATGGAGGCGCCTCTAGCTCCTCTGTGCACCCAACTTTACCTTGCACCCGAGGTGCCTCCAAGCTCCACGGAGGGCGCCTCGGGTACTGTTCATCCAAGGCAAATATTTTTTCTTTTGACCCTGCAAAACATGTTAGTCTCAAAAACAAATACATATCCTGCAAGACAAAGTTAGCAAATAATAATAGCATAATTATAAATGTTTGACAGTCACCGGACTGCCTGGTTCTGACTTTGAATTTCTGACCGAAAACTCAAGGTCTAATCGATGCCTACTGTTCCCTCTTCCAGGGAACGCATCCTCACCTAATCCACTCAGGAGCGTATACCTGATGCCAGTCCGGTCCTCCAGATCAACTGGACTTTTGCCTAGGGTTACCATGCCCTAGGATTTTTCGCCACCTAGGGTTACCTCCCCCTAGGACCTAAGGTTACCCCCCCGCTTAGGATTTCTACCACCTCAGAATACCACCCCCTAGGACCTAAGGTTGTCTCCCCTTAGGGTTTTCCTTCACCTAGGGTTACCACCCCTAGGTCCTAGGGTTACTGTAACACCCATAAAGTTTCCCTATTTTTAAATGGGCAAAAAGAAATATAAGAAGAGAAAAGAAACTAAAATATATTCATAAATGGCCCGGGCTAGGACCTATGGTTACCACCCCTAGGGTTTTCGCCACCTAGGGTTACCTCCCCCTAAGACTTAAGGTTACCCCCCCCCCCCCAGGATTTCTACCACCTAGGGTTACCACCCCCTGGGACCTAAGGTTGCCACCTCTTAGGATTTTCCTTCACTTAGGGTTACCACCCCCTAGGACCTAGGGTTACTGTAGCACCCATAAAGTTTCCCTATTTTTAAATGGGCAAAAAGAAATATAAAAAGAGAAAAGAAACTAAAATATATTCATAAATGGCCCGAGCTAGGATTTGAAACCTAAACTTCTTATTTAAGATTAGTTTAAGTAACCATTAGGTGGTGGTAAAGCATCACATTAGGAATATGAAACAATTCATTATATGGAGAATATATGTGAAGAGATGCTTCAACTTCCACTTGGTATAAAAGGGAAAGGATGAGATGAAAACCGAACTTTTCATCTCCCTCTTCCTCTTCTCCCCTCTAGCCAAAATCCTCTCTTTCACCTTTGTAGTTTTCGGCGAAAATATAGGACTAGGGTTTCTAAAGTTCTAAGTATTCAAGGGGAGGATCTAAGAGGATAATACCACAAGGTTCTTACACACGTGAAGGGTGTTTTGGATATTAAGGCATACAAAAGAGAGGATTTTATTCCCTACACCCTCCATAATAGTAAGATTTAGCGAAAGGATATAAGTATCTCTCACCTGCAGTATAAGTTACTTTGATGTTACTTAGATTGATACGTTTTAAGCATGTAAAGGAAGATGCATGTTATGAGATGTTTATTGCATGTAAAGAAAAGATAGATGCTATGATATATGTGATCCCCCTAAAAGTTTTGGGATTAAGAGCATGTTTAGATTATCTTGATTTGCTTCCCATTAAATTTTGGGACTAAGAAGTATAATCAAGTGCCTAAAGTGCTTCCCTATAAGTATGAGGGAAATAAATGCACATAAGGTGTTTGGTTAAATGCCAAGCAAGTGCAAGTACAAGAAATTAAAGGCAAAGGAAAGTATTTTACTTTAGAAAGACATGTACTGGACACAAGGTCCATGGGTGAGCTCCTAGATCGCCCCTAGGCTCCTAGACTACCTAGTACTACCTTAATGGGTTCAGAATTAGCTACCTCGGATCTTATTAAGGATGCGCGCAAAGTGGTACAATGCCGAGCCCAAAGCAAGTTGATTATTATTTTCACTAGTATGTAAGTTAAAGTTTTCAAAGCTCATTGATTTCGTAAAGTGAAAACATTATTAAGTTGAGAACTTGAGTTAGAGAGTGCAGGGTCTGATCTCTATAGCATAACAAATTTTATGTTTTTCATTGCATGGTTTTAAGTGGATATTTTGCATGATAAACTGATTTTAAAATGGATGCTATATACATATTTCCGAGTTATGTAGTTCATGGTGATTTATGGACAAGTGCATGTTTTGTGTTTCCGCAAGCAATTTGGAAAGCATGTTCTCTTTTAAAAAGAATGATATCTTTTAATGCATTGTTTAATGAGTAGACAGTACTTACTAAGCATCTGCTTATAGATTTGCATTTCCTTATACTGCAGATAAAGGTAAAGGAAAGCTCGAGTAGGAGGAGGCAGCAGGAGCGGTGCTTGGGGGTGTGCGTGTGTGTGGTGGAACAATGGAAAGAGATCCGAGATTTGGTTATTTTGGGGAACATGTAGAACTTTGGTTTTGTTTCTTTACTCCGCTTTACCTAAGATACTGGCACTAATTGGTTAGAATGGATTTGATGGCTTGGCAAAATTTTGAATGGTAAGTGAAAGTGAATAAGAGGAGAACAAGCTTTTTCGATGGAGAAAGGGGGTCTTCCACATGGCCCATGTCATGGTCGTGCGGGTTCGCACGACCCTGTGTTGCGTCCTCTTGGCCAAGGTGGCACGGCCGTGTGAAAACACACGGTCGTGCACCTCCTCCTCTCGGCCAAGGCTACACGGCCGTGTCTCTCTCCCTCTCGACCAAGGTGACACGACTATGTGAAAACACACGACCATGCACCTCCTCCTCTCGGCCAAGGCTACACGACCGTGTGAAAACACACAGCCGTGTCTCTCTCCCTCTCGGCTGAGGTGACACGACCGTGTAGATTCACACGGTCATGCACCTCTTCCCCTCGGTCAAGGGGACACAGCCGTGTGACCCTCACACGGGCGTGCGCTTCTAGGTGACACGGTCGTGCGACCCCTTACACGGTCGTGCCCTATGTCAGTTGAGAGCACAAAACATGTCAGGGCCACACGACCCAGACCCGCTAGAAGCTTCCAACTCCCGTTGGGCCTATGATCGCAGTTAAGTTCTACCACCTTAAGTGCTATAGGTCATGGACCAACCCTAGTAAGGGTAAGTATGTGCCAAAAATTTAAGATACCCAGAGCAAAGCGAGGATGACATTTTTTATAAGGTATGGTGGCGTGAAACACCCATAAAGTCTCTAGCAATTTTATATAGTTTTTGCATGATTAGAATGTGTTTTATGTGGGTTCCTTTTACAAAAAAAAAAAAAGAAAAAATTGAACCAAAAAGAGGCGTGGCCAAGGTGTGAACCTTGAACCTCTTAACAAGTGTCAAACTTTAAGTGGTATGGAATAACCAATAGGCCAAGAGGAAGTATTGTTAGAAAGGAAATGAAATTTGTGGTTAAAGGTACAGAAGGTAAGGGGACACTTTTCTTCTTTCACCAAGAATAAGTGAGAGGGATGAAGAGAGAAAGCAAGAGAATGACAAGTTGTGTTCTTCCCTCTCCCTTTTATTTAGAATAAATAGGAATAAAAAGATAAGTGAAAGAAAAGTTCATTCTTCCTTCTTCTTTCATTTAGAATAAAATGGAATAAGAGGGCAAGGGAAATTGGTTTTCTCCTTTCTTCTTCTCCTTCTTCTTCCTCCACCAAAATCCTAAGTTTCCCCTCTCCCATTTCCGAAAACAAACTTAAGGTTTCTCCCTAAGAAAACTACACAAGGAAGAGTCCTTAAGGTCTAATCCTTCTCACAAGCAAGGTACACAAAGGGGAGTCCTAGAAGCGGAAGTCTTCTTCTTCTCCTCCACCAAGGGTACTTTTCTTAGTAAATCAAGCAAGAGAAAGTAAGTATTCCCCTCACCTGCAGTACAAGTAGTTTTCCTCGTTATTTTTTCTTTATGTTGCTTAAAAACTTAGAACCATGCTCCTTTAGGTTTCGGCCAAGAAGAAATAAAAGGATTAGAGAAAGTTTTAAAACCTAAACTATGCTTGCTTATGATTCCTCATGGTGTGTAATCCATTATATGATGTTGGTTTAAGGTTTTCATGTTTTATGTTGCTAAAAACTTAGAATCATGCTCCATTAGGTTTCGGTCAAGAAGAAATAAAAGGATTAGAGAAAGTTTAAAACCTAAACTATGCTTGCTTATGATTCCTCATGGTGTGTAATCCATTATATGATGTTGGTTTAAGGTTTTCGTGCTTTATGTTGCTCAAAAACTTAGAACCATGTTCCTTTAGGTTTCGTCCAAGAAGAAATAAAAGGATTATAGAAAGTTTTAAAACCTAAATTATGCTTTCTTATGATTCCTCATGGTGTGTAATCCATTATATGATGTTGGTTTAAGGTTTTCATGCTTTATGTTGCTTAAAAACTTAGAACCATGCTCCTTTAGGTTTCGGCCAAGAAGAAATAAAAAGGATTAGAGAAAGTTTTAAAACCTAAACTATGCTTTCTTATGATTCCTCATAGTGTGTAATCCATTATATGATGTTAGTTTAAGGTTTCCATGCTTTATGTTGCTTAAAACGTAGGACTATACCTTTTGTAAGTTTCGGCCAAGAAGGAAATGGAATGGATTAGGGAAGTTTAACTCCAATTAGACTTCCTTATGTTTTCTCCCATGTTATGCTATGTATTATGTGGTATTAGTTTGATGTTCCATGCTTAAATGTGGCTTAAAAACCTAGTACCATGTCTTGTAAGTTTCGGCCAAGAAGGAAATGAAAGGGCTTAGGGAAGTTTAACTCCAACTAGAATTGCTTATGTTTTCTCCCATGATATACTATGTATTATGTGATGCTAGTAGGATGCTTTCCTTGTTTAAAGTTGCTTAAGATTTAAGATCATGTCCCATGCAAGTTTCGGCCAAGATATGAGTTAGTGTTTGTAGAAAGATTAAAACCCCAACTATGCATGATAATGACTCTTCATGATATGCTATGTGATATGTGAACTTTATATCACCATGTTATGCTTATGCAAGGCTTATGTATGATGAAATGCGTAAGAGATGCTTCCCTATAAGTTGGGACTAAGAACACTCTTCGTGATATGACAAGAAACATGATATGCTATTTTACTTTTCTATGGCTTGTACCAGACCCTAAGAATGGTCCATGGGATGGGCTCCTAAGTTTCCCCTAGGTTGAAGCACGGGCCTAGTTCCCTAGTAGGTTCGGGATTAACTACCTCGGATTTATTTAGGGATGCGCGCAATTCATGTATGTGGTACAAAGTCGGGCCCTCATGTCGAGATTTATGTTTAAATACCTATTATGATATACGTTTTCAAAAGAACATCTTACATATACTTATTTCATGCTATATGATTATGATATATGTTTTCAAAAGAACATCTTGCATATACTTATTTCATGCTATATGATTATTTTGCTTTAGGAAGATGCTCTCTTGAGATATGTCTATGATACCTAAATGAACATCCTACTACCTTATGCTTATGCTCTCATATGCTATGTTTATGATTTGCCCAAATGAGTATGACACTACTTTATGCTAGCATGAAATGTTAAATCTAGATGTTGGTTAAATGAATATATCACTACTCCATGATTAATTCATGATTTATGGCTTTTGTGAGTAGGAAAGGATCTTACTAAGCCTATGTGCTTATAGTTTTAAATTTCCTTGTACTGCAGAAAAGGGTAAAGAATGGCTAAACTAAAGGAAGCAGCAGGAAGGGCAAAGATGTGTGTGGCAGTGGCATGGTAGAAGAGATATGTTTTTGTGTTTCAAGACTTATATATGTTTAAGCTTTTGCGTGTGAACTATTTCTTTTCTTGCTACTTTTGATGGTTGCTACTTGATATTAATTTGGACTGGTTTGGATGGTTTATACTTAAAGTGAACTTATACTTTCTCTTGTTTCCATGAAACCTTGAAATGTTAAGCACTGGTTTAATTAGAGAATTGTTAGTTATCATGAACTCTAGAGAACAATATACATGTTTAGTTTCCCTCTTATTTAGTACGCTTTATGCTCTAGTTAAACAAGCATGTATCATGCTTTCAAGTAATAGATAGTAAATTAAATTTTATATGCATGAATGTTGGCAAGTTCACCTAGTTTGTTTATATGATTAAGTTTTAATTTTCTTCCGCTGCAATGATTGCATATGCATGTATGTATGTTCGCGTAGCACCGCCCTTGCTATCAGTAGGGGAAGGGCGGACGTTACATGGTGTCGGCCTTTTTGCATGTCACGAGGCGCTCCAAATTAATAAAGATTGAAACTCATTAAAATTAAAACAAGCATTATAGTAAGGAGTCCCAAGTCGTATTTTTCCGAGGATAACTAGTGAATGTGTGTGAATTCTAGAATTGATTCAAATCGAATTAATACATAAATAAGATCAACAAAGCTTTTCCATTTAACTCACAATTCAAATTAATCTTATCTAATAAAATCAAGAACAGAGTCAAGAAAGGTCAACCTCATTTTAACATGATTTTATTCCATCTCATCAAGTCAACAAAATTAAATCGGATTCTTATGCAACATTGTATCAATTGCATCAATTAATATACCTTTATTCATATTCTTAGTTACAAAGCATTCAAGTATTCCAATTCATGTTCACAGTAGCAATTTAAATCTCAAGTTGAGCATTCATTATTCTCACATGTTCACGGGTACAACAAATCTAATGCATATATCAAAGTCAAGCTAACTAAATCATCAAAACTAATCAAACTAGTGTGATCAAAACTTATAATTCAAAACTAAAACTAAATTACAAACTAATTGGTTAGCTTAACAGCATTCAGATTGTAAAAGTTCAACAAGATGAGAAAGTAAGTATGAAATTCAGAACAGGGAATTGCAATAAACTGAAATAAGAAACAATGATAAGGAAAATGAATAAGATTTGATGATCTGAGCTAGTTTGAGAACAAATTAAAGACAAATATAAAGAAAATCAAAACCCTAGCATTCCACAAACCAAATCCGTAGCAAAAACTCCTCCAATCTACTGCAAAACAGAGTCGCCTCTGGAAAACATCCTTCGGGGGACCACCGGTGACAAACCAAGCTCTCAACTAATGCAACCTTCCTATCACTGCCTCTAGGAAACACCCTTCGTACTCACAGATCGGTTAGCACTCACATCACACGAAGAACAGCAGCTCAACTCTGGAAATTTGCATCACTCGGCCGATTGATCAGATCGGTGCGAATTCAACAGATGAAGTGAAGTCGGATTGAAATCCGGATGCTTTTGGGAACCTCCCTTCGAGCTCCGGTGGCTGATGAAGATCGTAGAACATGGAAACCACCCTCTGCTTGGATTGCGAATGGTGAACCAGAGTCGATATCACGGACTGGGAAACACCCTCGCCCGCAATCTGACCTCGGATGATGAACACCAGAAGCAAGGAGATCGCCGGCGACAAAGAATCTCTACTCACAGATCTAGAATTGTGGAAGGGGAGCGTCGGCGTCGCGCGGAGAAGATGAAGGCGCTGTAGCACAAAATCACGAACCGAGCTCACAAGACACTGTATCTTCTCAAAGCTTTTAAACCTCTCCCAATCTGATCGGACGGTCCAGATTGATTTGGGCTGGATCAACGGTTGGATCATCTCGGATCTAGATCAAAACCCTTGGATCTTCATCTACGACTGTGATGTGCTTCATCATAGCTTGGATGGACCAGATCCTCAACGGATGGCTCAGATCTCTCTGGTCTTCAATGGATGGTCTATAATGCTCCAAGGTTTGATAGCCTCGTTAAGCCCTTGATTTGAGCCCAAATGTAGTCTGATTTGATCGGATCCATGACCCTTTTGATGCCTACAAAATAATAAACAAATATTAGCATAAAATACCATGAAAATAGGCTAATTTGCAATTAGGTCCAAAATCATATGCAATTATGAAATATGATGTAAATGTGAGATTAAGTTTTGAATAGACCAATAAAAATATGCATTATGATTCAAAATAATATAGCAAAATCATGGTTATCAAATCTCCCACACTTAATCTTGGACGTCCCGTTCAAGTCAAGAAAACCTAAACATCATCTTCACACAAATTCCCTAGCAATACCTAGAAGATAGTAAAAGACAATTAACTAAGGTCATCTTAAAGATCACAAACAATCATGAGTGCAATCCAAACAATAATCAGTAAGTATGGTGGTTTCAATCCAATTGAAAAATTAAGTAAGTTGCAATCTCACAAGATATTCACCTATTCTAGCCTCTCACACTCAAAAATGCATATTAGTGTAGCTCACTCAATGTCACTCACAACATTTCACTACCATGAGCTTACTTATTTTCTAATTCTCCACCACTATAAACATAGCATACATGAATCAAAAGGATTTTATCATGAAGAGTTGAAATGGAATAAAAAAGAACAAGTGAAAGTAAATGAAATAGGCAAAAGAAAAGAATTCAATGAAAAATTGAGAAGATAAGAGTATTAGTGGAATATACTTGATGAGTTGACCATTTTGATGTGAAAAGAGATGAATACCATTTGTTTTTAACAATTCAAAATATCAAGCTAACCTCCCCTTCAATTTGATGGCAATCCAACATTTTTGATACTCTATCTCCACATTTGATACTCTTTGTTTTACCACTTTTTTTTTACTTAACTATTTTTCCACTTCAATTCTAGCATTTGGAAGCTCAAATAATCAATCAACTAACAAAGAACTCACTCCCCCACACTTAAACATTGGCCATCTCGGACAATAGCACACACCATGTACCCAATGACTTGATATTCTTTAGCCACTTCCAACTTTTGTTTTGACTTTCTGGAAGTGGACGTACCAAGTGAAGTGCTGGCAACTGAGTTTATCAGAATTGGCAGAAACTTGCAGGAATTGTTAGGCAATGAGGTATTTCAGAATACAATCCATAATTCTCGAAAGATATTTGTCTTGAATCATGTAAGGTTTAGCTTCTTGGTTGAGAAATTTAATGCAATTGCTTCTTCCAATTCCCATTTTAAAGCTTCCAGTAACGTGCATATCCAGAATCTACAGAAATCCCAATATCTATGACTGTTATCACTTTCCCATTATAGATAACCTCTATAATTAAGTTCCCAAAATCCTCCTAACAAAGCCACATTGAATTCAAGTATGTCTCATTGTGTACCACTCTTCCAAAACGTGCAGAATTATTTTTTTATGGGACTGAATGACACTTCTTTCAATTGTATCTCCCAGACTTAGTATCCAGTAATAGAAATTAATAGATTATTTTCTGAACTCAAAGGGTAAACAATCAGCTAAATAAATTCAAATTTCAGTGATTATAGCAACCCAACTTAGAGCATCACAGCAGTATGATCTCATGGCAATTTTATCCACTGAGTGAGTTAAGCAAACTCCAGAAAATGATCATAGATTGCTAGGAAGAAACCATCAACAATACAAAGAGTTCAGTTCTAATTTGGATATGCAGATTTTCTTCTCAGGAATCAGATTTGTCAATATTTGTTACCATTGCCCTCTCTGTTTCAGACTGGTTTCAGGCTCTACATAATCAAGGAAACAATGCAAAAGGCAAAGGTAAAGAACTAGCAACAGGACTGAATACAAAAGGGACCAACAATATGGAAATTGATACAAAATTGACACACATAAATCAGAACCAGAAAGTCATTGATTTTAGCATTGAAGTGTAACTGGCCAATTCCAATTCTGTATTCTTAAAAATGCATGCTTCAAATTATAGTAATCTTGGAATAAGAGGGAAAATCAATTTATATTGAAAAGAAAGAACTCCACTTGACTTCTTTGCTGATCAGAAATCTTCATCTGTGGCTTGGCACATACATGTAAAAGTTAATACCTCAATTGCAATCCTCAAATTCTGATTTCACTTTCTGAATTCTGACTCATACATTCTGTCTCCCTTTAGTGTATTAAATACAATAAGAACTCAAAGTATTGAAGCTACCAGCTGTAACTTTCAGAATCATTTGGCACAGCTATCAGCCTTTTGGAAACCCAGTTTCAGAAACTCAAAACTGTGCACACTTTTGATGCAGCTAGCCAATTCTAACATTTCTAATAACTTCTGCATTCTGCAACTTCTGCAGTCTGCATTCATCTCCATCGTTACCACATTTTAATTTCTAACATTTCAATCCAACATTTCCAGTAACGTTTGCATTCAGAAGCTGCTGGATTCTAAGCTCTGATATCCATCTCTGATCCGTAACTCTTAAGACAATTGGTCTAGTTGCTGTGAAGAATTTTAGTCTCTCCAATTGCAGCAATAGATTTCAGTTCTTGAACTAAGTTTCAGAAATCATATTCCTGATTCTGACAGATTTTTAATCACAGGAATTGCAGAATTATTTCCATTGGTTGCTCACTTCTTATGAGCCATCCATACTTTCACAACACTCCTACTCTCACATCGCAAATACTCATCAAGTAAGGACTACCTTTTGTCCACAATAAATGCAAATCAAATCCAAACACAGAATTGATAAATTCAATTTCAGAGCTCAGATTCCAAGAATTTCAAGAGAGCAATTTCAATAATTTAAACTCTAGGAAATCAGTTTCTGCTTGCAGAATTTATAGAGAAATGAATACTCAAAAGAATTTAATTGATCTTCCTACTTCTTATAATTTGAGGTCAGCAATCAGTATTCATGAGTCAGCTTCTTTAAAATTCAAATTCTGATTTTTGGTCTAAAGAATTCAACTTCAAACGAATTCAAGTGATGAATCCTATCCTTTTAAAAATCTTCTTGAATTTGATTTGTTCCTCTAATGTTCTCAATTCTGTATCAATCCAGTAGTTTGATCAGCATTTACAAATTCATTTCCAGCAAATCATGACCTGGATTCCATTTCTATTCTTTGCATTTTTTTTTAAAAAAAAATCATAAGCGAAGCTTACAATAAGCATCCTGTCCAAGAATATTGGCACACTAATAAATTCCATCAGCAGCCTCAAACAATTTTTTTTTAGATTCCCATTTTAGCATTCTACAGCTTTTACAAATTTCCAAAGATTCTGCATTTACCCCACAGAATTTTTGGTACACTTTATTGGACCCCATGGTAGTTTTGATGTGATCAACCAAGTTGGTTAGGTCCTACGTTGTATTTGATCCCTGTGTCTGAGTGTGCAGGAGCTTAGGAGCATAGGAAGTCGAGCGGAAGACGCAGCTAGCAAGAAGGACGACACTGGAAGGGAGCCGACGGGCTAGGTGCGTCCGAAGGACGAGAGAGCTGCGGAAGAGTACTCCGGTGGGCGTGAAGAGCCTGCGCGGCGTTCGAGGGACGTTAAGCCGGGACGGAAGGCTACTCGAGGAAGGCCGGGAATTAGGTTCGGGTGAGCCCTATTCCGGTTGGCCGCAATCACCCAAAAGAACGGAGCGAAGGAAGCTGAAGAAACTAAGCTGGAAGCTTGGAGGCACCCTTGAAGGAGCCCTGGAAGGCGCCCTTGAAGGCGCCTTCAAGCCTGTTGAAGGCGCCTTCAACAGGTCAGTTTTGACCGTTTGCGTGCGGATAAAGTTTTATCCGCTGACCGAGCTGGAGGCGCCTTGAACCTTGTTGGAGGTGCCTTGGACCCTCGGGATAGACTTTCCAGGAGCTATAAAAAGGGCCCTGGAGCTAGGAATTCAAAATCAACTCAAGCAATCAATCTGTAGTGTTTCCTAGCAATAGTTCTGAGCTTTTGAAAGTGTAAAAGACTTCTCCGCCTTCAGCAAAGGAGAGTTTCTTTTAGTGCGCTTCTATTGCCCTGGATTAACAACCTCCTTGGTTGTAACCAGGTTAATTCTTCTGTGTCTTTCTTTTACTATTTTATTATTTTGTTAACTATTGCACTAACTGAGTTGAAAGTACGAGGAGGGTATTTTCATTTTTGTTTTCAGCAATTCACCCCCCTCTTGTCGGTCTCCGCTGCACCAACAAGTGGTATCAGAGCCTGATCGCCTCAGAAGGACTAACCACCAACTGAAGCACTACGATCAAGACGATGGCCGGAGCGAACATCCATCCCCCGAAGTTCGACGGAGACTTCGCCACATGGAAGCGCAAAATGGAGGTATTTTTTAAAACGGATTTTGATATTCTTATTACAATGAAATATGGTTTTTCAGCACCGAAAGACAAAGAAGAAAATGAATGGAGCAAAAAGGAGCAAGCCGATTTCGTCGCCAACGGAAAGGCAGAATTCCACCTGCTCAATGTGCTGCCACCACAAGAAGTAAATCGGATCGGAAGCTACGACTCAGCAAAAGATCTCTGGGAAAAATTCCTGGAGCTACACGAAGGTACTTCCGAAGCGAAGCGCGACATCCTCCGGAACCAGTTAACGAACCTCCGGATGAACCAAGGCGAGAAGGTAGCGCAACTCCAAGCGAGAATCAAGGAGCTGATAACGCAACTAACGAACCTTGGAGAAGAGGTAACCAACCGGGATTCCATCCGATACGCGCTCAATGCCTTCCCGAGAATGCCAGAGTGGGCCTCCTTAGTAGATGCGTATTACATCTCTAAGGACCTCGAGGTAAGTACTTTAGAACAATTATTTTCCACTTTCGAACTTCACGAGTCTCGAGTTTCAGAACCCAACGGAGCAGAGAAGACAAGTCAGAATATTGCCTTAAAGGCAAAGATGAACAGTTCTGACTCCGAAGCCTCAGTTGACGAATCCGAAGCGGCACTACTGGTAAGACGCTTCAATAAGTTTTTCAGTACTAATAAATTTAAACCGCAGAGGCATCATCGAAAGAAGAGGACGGTTCGCTGCTATAACTGCAACGAAGAGGGGCACATCAAAGATGACTGCCCAAAGCTAAAGAGAAAGGAGAAAGAAAGGGAAAAGCCAAAATACAAGAAGCCAGAACCCTTCAAACACAAGAACCTAAAGGCAACGTGGGATGATTCGTCATCCTCCGAATCGGAAGTCGAAGAATTATCGGGACTAGCACTGATGGCCAACCATCAGCAAGAAGAAACGTCCAGCTCAGAGATGAGCATCGACGAAGGGGGAGGAACGTCAGAGGAAAGCAGCAGTGAAGGGGGAGCGTCACCAGACCAGGTAAGTAAGGTATGCAATCTAACCCCAACTCAATCTTTTAAATTTATCAAGTCTCTTTCTAAAGAGTTAGATCAATTAGAAAAAGAGAATGCTAAACTAAAGTTGAACCTAGCAAGAGCATGCCCGTTAGAAATGTATGATCATCTAAAATCAGAAAATGAAAATTTGAAATTAGAAATTGAAAAACTGAAATATGCTGCATGCTTAAATCAATTTCCAAATTCAAAATTAAGAATTTATGGTAAATTAAATTGGTATATAAGGAAGCATCAAGGTCAACTTAGAAAAATACCAAGAAACTATGTACCCCCTAGATTTTTGAATAATCCTGTAGGAAGGAACCTCTATTGGGTTCCAAAATCTGTGCTTAATTAATTTTTCAAAAATTAAAAAGCTTACAGTGAGAAAATTAAACATTGAAATTCTTTATGGAAGTTTTGTCTAAGGAAGTGGTTGTTGCTCCAATAACCAAGAAGGCCTAGTGCCTAGCCACGACCTGGAAGCTAAAATATTGAAAAAAAAAATATTTAATTAACTTTCTGAAAAAGCATTAAACTAGAATTAAATAATCCTTTAAAAGTTTTTTAATCTTTTTAAAATTCTAAAAAGTCAGATTGTGAAAATTCAAAAATTTAAATTTGACTTAGAAATTTTTTTTAACTTAGAATTTTTTTTTAAATTTTTTTTGAAAAAATTCATTTTGACTTAGAAATTTTTTTTAAATAATTCATATTGAGGTAGAAAATTTTTTTCTGAAAATTTAAATATTTGACTTAGAAATTTTTTTTAGAAAAATTTATTTTTAACTTAGCAATTTTTTTTTTCAAAAATTCGTTTTTAACTTAGAAAATTTTCAAAAAAAAAAAAAAACTTCAATCTTACTTGAATATTCTTAAGACCCCATTTTTGCTGTGATCAAAGGGGGAGAGAAAAGTACAAGTTTAGGGGGAGTTTTTTAAAAAACCCAGTGTTGCAATTTTACTAATTGCAAAAATTATTCTTAACTTGTTAGTTTAGTAATTTTTCTTTAAAATTACTATTTTTTTGTCTATTTTTAACCCTAACTTGAACTTGGGTTGATGCACATCAAAAAGGGGGAGATTGTTGGACCCCATGGTAGTTTTGATGTGATCAACCAAGTTTGTTTGGTCCTGCGTTGTATTTGATCCCTGTGTCTGAGTGTGCAGGAGCTTAGGAGCATAGGAAGTCGAGCGGAAGACGCAGCTAGCGAGAAGGATGCCACGGGAAGGGAGCCGACGGGCTCGGTGCGTCCGAAGGACGAGAGAGCTACGGAAGAGTACTCCGGTGGGCGTGAAGAGCGTGCGCGGCGTTCGAGGGACGTTAAGCCGGGACAGAAGGCTGCTCGAGGAAGGCCGGGAATTGGGTTCGGGTGAGCCCTATTCCGGTTGGCCGCAATCACCCAAAAGAACGGAGCGAAGGAAGCTGAAGAAACTAAGCTGGAAGCTTGGAGGCGCCCTTGAAGGCGCCCTTGAAGGCGCCTTCAAGCCTGTTGAAGGCGCCTTCAATAGGTCAGTTTTGACCGTTTGCGTGCGGATAAAGTTTTATCCGCTGACCGAGCTGGAGGCGCCTTGAACCTTGTTGGAGGCGCCTTGGACCCTCGGGATAGGCTTTCCAGGAGCTATAAAAAGGCCCCTGGAGCTAGGAATTCAAAATCAACTCAAGCAATCAATCTGTAGTGTTTCCTAGCAATAGTTCTGAGCTTTTGAAAGTGTAAAAGGCTTCTCCGCCTTCAGCAAAGGAGAGTTTCTTTTAGTGCGCTTCTATTGCCCTGGATTAACAACCTCCTTGGTTGTAACCAGGTTAATTCTTCTGTGTCTTTCTTTTACTGTTTTATTATTTTGTTAACTATTGTACTAACTGAGTTGAAAGTACGAGGAGGGTATTTTCGTTTTTGTTTTCAGCAATTCACCCCCCTCTTGCCGGTCTCCACTGCACCAACACACTTGATATCCAAATCTAATATTACTACTTTCTCACTTCAAGCTTCAACGGTTATTTCTATAGGACTTTACAATCATGTAATCAAATAATAGCTTGGTCTTCATCTTGTTTCAGATTATAACATAGAAAGTTACTGCAATTCATAATTTCAGCCACTTGATGCTATCAGAATTCTTCAGCAGGATTGTAAAGAATGCTATCAGGATTTAAACAATAATTGCTGCTGAAATTCCAAGAGTTTCAATTAATTCCTAAGGATTTCAAGGGCTAATAATGAAAAAGTTGCACCCACTTGATACAAATGAAAACTGGATTCTGTTTCTAAAAGTTTCCTCACTGTTTAAAACACCAATTGCTGCCCTTTTCTTCAATTTTTCCAAGTAAATGATACTATGTTCAAGTGTTTTGTTAATCAAATAATAACCACCAATTGAGTTCCCCATTACAGTACTGTGATCAGCTTTCAGTAACTACACAAGTTCACTTTCCTGGAATTATTTTTGTATCCCGATCGAGTTTCTGGAGTCATCCTTTCTTATCTTGCACATGCCATGAAAGGTAAGCATACCATTTGTTTCCAACATACTCTTAAATTCCAATTAAGCTTCCTCTCATTTGGATATTGCTTCCAAATCTTGATACAAACCTGATATAAATTTTTCAACTCTGCACTGCAATTTCCATCTCCATAAAAGTCCCTACCTTCAATTCTGTAGATTTCCTACAGATCCATATTCTGCAGATTTTAATTTCTCTATAAAAGACCACCAAGTATCCATTCTGGAATTCCAATTTGTTCCAGCCGCCTGTGGCTGAGTATAGTTTGTTTGTATTGATGATTTAGTCATCGGTACAGGGGAGACTCTGTCGAAATTTTTCGGTAGGGTTTTCCTAGAGATCTTTAATAAACCGGTTAAGTAGAGTTAGTAGATAAGTAACAGCCACTCTTAGAGAGTAGTAGTAGTAGTAAGAAGGGTGGTCGTTACACAGGGTATCACAGCTGGATTGGTTCTGGAATCTCTTTCAACAGCAAAGTTAAGCTTATCAGACACATCAACAATAATTGGCACAACACTTGTTTCAAACAAATCACACAAATTTTGAATTCAGATTCAAATTTAAGCTTAAGAAATCCATGTATAACTAACCCCAGAGATTCATAATCAAAAGAACTCAAACTATGAATTTGATCAAAACCTTTAACATCATATTCGAATAGAACTCTTAGAATTGAAACAGAAATCTGATACAATAAACCCTTCAAATTCTCTGTTATCAAATTATAAAGTTTGTAGACATCATGGAAGACTTCAGATACCATTTGTTTCTGCACCACAAAGAGCTTCAATTGACCCTTTCTCTAATTAAACTGCTACTTTTGAATCTTGATACAAACTTGATACTGAATTCCAGTAACATATTGCCAGGTTGCTGCTTTTGAATTATAATCTCTGAAATTCAATGTAATTAAGCTCAGATGTAAAGACTTTAGCTAAGATTTTGACTCCCTGTCCAACAGCAACCTTCTTTTCTACTTCGAATTCAAATTCTAAAGCAAAAGTTGTTACTGAACTCTGCAATTTCAGGAATTCATGAACTTATCCCCAGCAGCTTCAACTCTTCGCAGAACAGAATTTAACTTATATTACTAAGTTACAGATTTCCATCTAAAAGGGCAATTCTGAAACAGAGCTATGACAATTCCAACTCATGCCAACCTACTGGATTCTTGCACCAAAATATACTGGTCAGATTCAGAAATCAGACTCAACAGAAGAAACATCATTTGGTACATCTTGTACATCAACTTAAATACATCAATTCTGTTGTTAAGCATCCAGCATACCAACTTGTACGAACATTATCTTTAGTTTCAGACTTTGAGTTCAGAATTTAAAATTCAAGGAAGTCTTCTCTTAACACATGAAGAATTCAGTTTCCATAAGAATTCACTCAATACAAGTTCAGCAGGAGCTCCAAGTTGTTACTGACAAGAATTGGCATATTGATTTCTTACCATTTCATTTCCAGTGCAGATTGTATAGCTTCACATCCTCAATTTACAGAAACTGAAATTAGCAACTCAAATTCTGTTCCTGCCATTCCTTAGCTGTAGCTTCTTCAAATTCCCCATCGAATCTGTAATTCCTTGATTTGATTCATCATATGTTCTGAATTTCACCCATTCTTCATCAACACATTAAATTCCTGATAACTTGTAACTTCTACACAGGGGTATCATGAAACTATTCTTAGTTTGCTGAATTTGTGTCACCAACTTCCATCCGAAGTTACCTAGCTAATAAGCCTTGAAAGATTGCTCATTAAATCATGAAGAACCACACAAACATCTCATCAATTTGAAAGTTGATGTACACTTCCAAATCAATTCTGCAAACTCAGAATTTCAGAAACTGGACACTTCTAAAACCTGTCCAGCAGGTTTGTAAAGACATAACAAGCAACCAAACACCATTTGCAAGAGCTTCTTTATCTTTCTTCACTCTTTTGATATCATCTGGAAGTGTTTAATGAGTGGAATGATACATTTGGATCCATAATGATCATATCAGAAACTACATCACAGACACATGCACAGATCATGTTTCCAGTTGCTTTATTAGTGAAATGATACCCACCAATTGAATTTCGAATTCTAATCTTCAGTAACTACAAATGCCCACTGTCCCGGCACTTTTGTATCTAGATAGAATTTCAGCATTCATATCACTTATCTCACTTGTGCCATGAAAGGTAGCATAGTATTTGTTTCCTTCACACTTAAAAACCTCACCAAATCTTTTCCTTATCTCTTTTCTGTTTTCTTCTTCCCTCCTCTGTTTCTATTTCTTCTTGCTGTTCAATTTCCAGTAATAGGGCAGCTTCACACTTTCAGTTTGAAACTGAAGTAACAATAGCTTGACTTCACTATATTTCTGATCAGAAACAGCTTGAAGGTTTGGCACGAACTTGTATCAAGCTGCCACTGCAGCTCTGTCTGCTCTTTTCTGTTTGTGGCAACAATTCTGTTTTAGCCTTAGAATTCTGTCCATTCAGTTTTCTCCACACTTTTGCCACTGTCCCTTCATGTGTCTTGAACACTTATTCCTTGGTTTAATGGAAAATTATAGCTCATATCCAACTCATCAAGAATTCGACCAATACTCACAATGAAATGAAAGCAAAGCAAAGTAATCAAGAATTTGAATGCTTGATTCAAATATTTTAAGAAATTGTGGGGAAAGAAATTAGAAATTAGGATGGATCAAGAATGACAAAAATCCTTCATTTCCAAGTATGCATATGCAATTGTGACTTTGAAAAGAAGCAAAGCAAGTTCTAGAGTTTCAATTGCTATGAGTGCATGCCACACAAAAGAAAATGATAATTAGGCTTAAAGTGGTCCTCTCTAGGTAATTATATGCAATCAAGCTTAATTAATCAAATTGGAATCCATCACCAAATTAACTAATATCATGCAAGAAAAGCATCCAATCATGTTAAATGACCTAAAATTGATGATCAAATTTAAAAGAACTTTTACCATCTTAAAAGTATCACTAAACAATTCATGGAGACTTTTATTCACATGAAATGCTATATACTAAACAAAAATATAAAATATGGAAATAAAATGCAATTACTAAGTATGAAACTAAAGAAACGCGTGAAGCAAGAATTTATTAACAAAGCATGAATTAAAATGCAAAAGAAAGTGAAATTAGAACCAACTCCCCTAGATTCCGGCCTGTTGAAGTAGATTAAGTAAAAGAATTCATGCCGGAAGCGGAGTATCCTTAGTTGCAATCAAATTCTTTTTATTGACCATTTTTCCATCGAAAGCTTTTTCTGGAGGTCTTAGGCGGTTCAGTGTAAGCATCCACTCTGGGAGCTTGTATTCTCCTACAACATCAACAAAGAAACGCAACTCCCACACACATGTGGGGTAAAAAGAAAATAGGAGAATATTAGTGTGAGTATAAAATATAACAATGAATGAATCACAACTAATAAAGTCAACAATTGGTACCTCTATTAAATTTTCTGATGTATCACAAAAATTACTCACCTTGTTTTGTTGAAAAATACCTAAAGTGGTGATTGTTACCTCCTTTTCATCATGATATGGTTCCAGCTCTTGTTCTGGTGGTTGTACATCCTCATATAGTGATTCTTGGGTGCTTGGCTCCATAGCACAAGTCCCTACACTTACATCTTCATCGTCATCAGGTGATTCTTGAGGTAACGCTTCCAGTAAGCATTCCCCTACACTTAAATCATCTTCAAAGAAATGTTCAGAACCTGAATCACTATCAACATCTTCAACAACAAAATCATTAGGATCAGAAATTTGCATAATTACATCATCACCACAAAAAGTATTAGAAAAATCATGTGAATCAATGGAAGTAGGGTCAGGCCTGACAGAATCGCTACTTTCCATCTCTCCACTGGAATTCTGTGCTTGCAGCTGATTGATGGTTGATGCAATTTGATCTATCTGACTTTGTATGTTCTGTATCCTTAAAAATTGTTGCTCTTGATGCTCATTTATTCGTTGCATAATCTCCTTGAGTTTCCATGTTGACTCATCCATCTGAGATTCGTTTTGTTGAAAAGAATTTGGCATAAATGATGTTGAAACTTCTTGGAACCCATATGAACTTTAGAAAGCTGGATATGGTTCAACAAATGGTCCTTGTGCACTTTCATACCTGAAACATGAATTATCTACCCAATTAGCATTAAAACCATTTGAAAATGACTCATACCTATTTCGTTGATCCAAATTTGGGTAAAATTGATACTCAGGTTGAAAACACTGATAACTCTCCATTCCACCTCCAAAATTCTGAAAATATGGATCCATGCTAAAGAAATCTCCTGTTCTTACTGCAACACTAAAAATAAATGTTAGAAGATCCAAGAGCATAAAGTTTCAATCTAATGAAAACATGAACAGTAGAAGCACTTAAAAATTCAAGAATAAACCAACATGAAAATACAAAAGAGAAAAAAGCAATCAAATCAATCAACATGCTAACAAATAAAATCAATCAATGATCAATCTAAAATCAACACACACTACTAGTTAGTGTCCCCGGCAACGGCGCCAAAATTTGGTATTAGCCATTTGCATGTCACGTGGCACTCCAAATTAATAAAGATTGGAACTCATTGTAATTAAAGTAATCACATGTAGTAAGGAGTCCCAAGTCGTATTTTTCCAAGGGCTAACTAGTAAATGTGTGAATTCTAGAATTGGTTCCAATCAAATTATTACATCAACAAAGTCAATTAAGTTCATCCTTTGACTTACAAATCAACTTGTCCTCATCTAATGCATTCAAGAATAGAATTAAAGAATCATTCACCATCACAATCAAAGTAAAAACTGAAACACTACATTTTCAATTCTCAAGCATATTCTACAATGCCAAACAAAGATGAATAATGAAGACATTTTGTGATCATTCCAATATCAACTTCAGCGCAGTACCACAAAGTTTAAGAATCAAATCAACTATAATAAAGGAAAACCAAATTAGTAGCTAGACATTCAAAACAAAACTCTAGATAAGCTCTTGTTAGTGATTAAACATTAGCTAGCTTAACCTAAAATTAAGAACACAAAATAAGAAATAGATTGCAAACTGAATTAGTAGCTTAACATGGGTGGAGTTACTGAAATTTGAAGTAATCAGAAATGCAAGTAATAGAATTGAATTGCAAATAAGAGGATCTAGTAACAAAACTAAAACTAGAATTCATAAATTGCAAGATTTAAATCTAAACCATCTCTACCCAAATCTACTCTTCTAATGAGTCTTCCCTTGCCGTCACACAAGGAATCTGAATGGTGAAGGAGCTCTCGATCACTGACTCAGTACCATCTCATCCAGCACCGAAGAAATGCTTCCAGGAAAAGCTGGTGAAGATTAACACTGCCGAGCTTGAAATTCTGCAGATATGAGGATTGCAGTCTCTGGATCGATGCTCTCTGATGGAGGCGAGCCACTGTCACCAAGGAATTCCTCCGATGATGGCTGAAACAGAGGAAATAATCGCACAGATCTGAGCTCCGGAGAGGAAATCGCCGGCGCGTGCAAAAGATCGAGACTTGGAAGCCAATGGATAGAAGCTCCAATGCCAACGAGAATCACTGAAAAGTAGATCTGGAGAAGGATGGGGAAGCTGCGGCGTCGCGTGAAGAAGATGACACTGTGCTGGAAAATCGCGACGCCGAGCTCACTGTAGCTTCTCATGCGAAGCCCCTTTTAAATCTCCTCAGTTCAGATCCAACGGCCGAGAATCATCTGAGCTTGATCAACGGTGGAAAATGTCTCACATCTGGATCCAAGTGTACTGATCTTCATCTACGGTCCAGATCTGCTCTCCCTTAGGTCGGATGAGCCGGATCTTCAACGGATGGCCCAGATCTGCATGATCTTCAACGGACGGTCCAGAACACTCCAAGGCTTGATCACTTCGTTTAGCCCTAGATTTGAGCCCAAGTGTGGACTGATCTGATCGGGTCCATGACCCTTTTGATGCCTACAGAATAATACACAAATATTAGCACCAAATACCATGAAATTAAACCAATTTGCAATTAACTCCAAGATAAAATGAAATTATGAAATAAAGAATGAATATGAATTTAAGATATAAAAATACCATTAAAAACACGCATTACGAATCAAAATAATATAGCCAAAATCATGGTTATCACACACACACCTCAAGCATTGATCCTGCAGCCTCCAAGTAAGAAATTACAGTTTTCATAATTTTTATGAATTTCTGTTATGATTAATAAGAATGCTTCCTCAGATTTAGCACGCTTATACATGAAAATGCTATCAAGTGTTTATGATAGGAAGTAGTATGCTTATATAGGGAAGTACTAATAATAGTAAATAAGAATGATGATGGGCTGACGAAATATCTCACTGGTTAGTCTATGGATATGTAGAATGGCTAGAGGACGACCAGCCAGACAACCGAGAGTTAATGAACCTCAAGCGGTGGGAAATGAGTCAGCACCCCAGCCCAACCTGTTAGAGGTAGTAACTCAACTACAGAGACAATTAACGAAGCAGCAGCAGGTCATTGCCACCCTGACTGCTAATCAGCAAGCTCCTCCAGTAGTCCCACCGGAAGCCAATATTGTAACACCTACTATAGCTGAAGTACCATCCGTTACACCTGTAGCCACAATAAAGATGGTGAGGCAAGAAACATACCTCATCGAGTGGCAGAAACTGAAACCAGAGAATTTCTCTGGCACCAATGAACCATGGGATGCTCAGGCATGGTTCAAAACCCTGGAGAGTATAATGGAGCTACTGGACTGGCCTAAGGTAGAAAAGATTAAATGTGCCTCCTTCTGCTTCACTGTAACGCCCAACCTCCTCGCTACTAGTCTGCGAGGGTGGAGCGCTACTGGACTACTAACTTTACTTAACTATCCTTGTTCACATGTTTATAGTAATTCCTAAAACTCTCGGAGAACTCAAAACAAACAATTAACTAGCAGAGAAAGACTAAATGACTCATCTAATACATTCTTAATAAATGTCAATCTTAATAAATTCTTATGCTAAATCCCAAGGCTTCTATAGTCCAGGCATCCCACATCCATCTGCACCTCCTTGTCGCCTTCCTTTGCTATAACTTTTCCTTTTCTTTATCTGCAGTAAGAGGAAATGCAACTATAAGAAAAATTGCTTGGTAAGCGCTATCTAACTCACAAAACTCGAATATGCATGTGAATAAAATAAATCTAAAACTGAATACTTTAAAGGAAATACTACACATGCTCATCTAATAGCAAAAGAAACAAGACATGCTGAAATGCTAAACATGTAAAGCTTATTTCACTTGTTCAAAACTTATACTTTTATACTTCAGAATAATAAGTTTAACTGAACTGATACATAAGCTGAGCTAAACTGATGCTAGGCTAATGCTGAATCTGTACTGTATTCACGTAACTGATTTGTGAAGTTTTGAAAATTATTTTCATAATAGATAAAAATAATAATCATGCTGCTGATGGGCCCGACAACTGTACTTGCTATGCACGCTTCCCTAACTAGACCCGAGGTAGCTAGTCCCGAATCTAGTAGGGTTTACTAGGTTATCTAAACCTAGGGACGACTATGGGAGCCCAACCCAAGGACAACTAAGAGTCCAGCACAGTGCCACTGATAAAAGTAAAATACTGATTCATAAGCTGATTTATATTATCTCACTCTTACTAGGTTATCTAAACCTAGAGCTAGGTTATCTGAACCTAGGAGCGATTATGGGAGCCCACCCATTGGACCGTAGTCCCATATGAACTGAAGCAAGACTATGCATGCTATATATAAGAATTGTAGATTAATTAAAAAAATATGCACTATAAGCTTAATTAAAATCTGCACAATAAACTTAATTAAAATCTGGAATATAGATTTAAATAAAATCTGCACTATAAGCTTAAATAAATATCTGCACTATAAGCTTAATTAAAATCTGCACTATAGGCTTAATTAAAATCTGCACTATAAGCTTAAATAAAAATCTGCACTATAAGCTTCCACCAAAAATCTGCACTACAAGTTCCATCAAAAATCTTAAGAGGATCTTAACCGAAACTTACATGCTCAACAACCAATCTATACTATCTCATGTTCATTGCCTAATAGCCAAGAATGACCGGATTGCACAACAAACCCCAAGGAAACTACTTGTGCCCCTTTTCATTGCTCCAACCAAACTTCATGCTAAACAATCAAAGATCTACAAATCTAATTAAGCTACTAGAGATCAAATTGGATCTTCCAATGCAAAACCATTAAAACTGTAATGCTAAACAATTCAAAATCTGCAATGCTAAACAAATCAAAATCTGTAATACTGAACAATCATTCCTCATACACTGTGCCACAGCAATCCATTGAACACCTCGGAACTAAAATTATTCATGCCCTTTCCTTAGCACAAACCGAACTTGCAAGGCTCCATATGTGCCGACTGTGTCCATTGAGGTAACCATAATTAACAAAAATCCAATTATGAGTTGCTAATTATAAGAACTAAGAAGTCTAACCTACATGCCAAATCCATTAAAACCCCTTCTCATCTTCTTTATAAAACTCACGGCAACAAAACCTCAATCAACAAATCTTTACAGCATAATCCGAAATCTGTAGAAATCTAAACCATATGCCTAACTAAACAATTCATTTCTTTCTTTGAGATTCTCGGCAGCAGACATCAAGAGCACTGCCCTTACAACATTCTACGAAATCAAGAAAGAAGCAAGAATCCAAAACCTCAATTCATGGCAGCAAGTAAAGGAAATCTCGGAACTACTCTAACTGCAGGTGAGAGCACTTACCTTGCTTCTTGGACTCACAACCGAACAAGAAGGGCTTCTAGGACCTTGGCCGACCGCCGGAGACAATGCCCTACTCCCTTTTGTTTTCGGCCCGAGCTCCGCCATCGTACGCAGAAGAGAAGGAGAGAATGGTTTAGGTCCCTGGAAAACAGAGCATCAACTTATCCCTTTTTATAACTTAATATTTCTGTTAACTACTTAAATAAATTTTTCTATCTTTTCTAAACAGATCCGCCCGCTTGGATTCTTGGTCCGCTGGATTCTGACCGGGTCAGAGGTCGCGGGTTCGATTCCTCAGCCGCCCCTTTTATTCTCATTTATTTTCTTTTTCCTATTAACTATTACTTAAATAAATTTCATTTCCCTTTTTAATTGGCAATGCTCGCTGGGCCACCTGGTCAACCGTATTTTGCTAAATCTTGATTCGGTCGGAGGTCGCGGGTTCGAATCTCGGCTGTAACCCTTTTATTCCTATTTATTTTATGCTTATTAACTACTACTTAAATAATTTTCACTCCTACTTAATTAGCAACACCCGCTTGTGCACTTGGTCAGCCCTGCTTTGCTATGTCTTTGACCGGGTCGTGGGTTCGATTCCTCAGCCGAACCCTTTTACTCCTATTTATTTCCTATTTATTAACTACCGCTTAAATAAATTTTTCTCCTTCTTTAATCAGCAACGCCCGCTTGGGCACTTGGTTAGCCGGAATCGCTTAAGAGTTGGCTCGGCCGGAGGTCGTTGGTTCGAATCTCGGCTTGGACATTATTTTTGTCGAAACTTCTTTCGTTTAGAAAAAATACCAAACGAACTCCAAAAATTGCATAAAAATACTCTAAAAATCTCTAGAATTTTTCTAAAGCATTTCTAAATATGTTTACGTACTATTAGGACTCGTAATAAGGAATTTTGGGTCGTTACAATTCCCCATATCTTATAAAAAGTTCATCCTCGAACTTAGAATAATTCTGGATATTTCCATCTCATACTGTCCTCACGCTCCCAAGTAACTTCCTCGTGCTTCTGGTTCTGCCAGATGACCTTCACTAGTGGTACTTCTTTGTTCCTTAGTCTCTTAACTTTCCTATCTACTATCACCCATAACTTCTCTGTTCTTTTTGTTCTCCTGTACTCGGTCCTCAGTACAAGCGGTACGAGGATGTCCTCTTCTTGACATCTAGTTATGTAGAAAGAAACTAAGCAGAATTCTTAACTTTATAAGCACTTCTAAACATCTCCCTATTCTGTACATATAATCTAATACTTCTAAGGATTTCTCTTTACTGTAAAGAATAAAGAAAGCATACTAAAAAAAAATTTAAATACTTTCTTACTTGAAGACGGCAAGGTTGGTGCTGATGTGTGATGCTGGAGAATAGGAACTGCTCTGATACCAACTTGTAACGCTCCACCCTCCTCGCTACTAGTCTGCGAGGGTGGAGCGCTACTGGACTACTAACTTTACATAACTATCCTTGTTCACATGTTGATAGTAATTCCTAAAACTCTCGGAGAACTCAAAACATACAATTAACTAGCAGCGGAAGACTAAATGACTCATCTAATACATTCTTAATAAATGTCAATCTTAATAAATTCTTATGCTAAATCCCCAGGCTTCTATAGTCCAGGCATCCCACATCCATCCACACCTCCTTGTCGCCTTCTTTTGCTATAACTTTTCCTTTTCTTTATCTGCAGTAAGAGGAAATGTAACTATAAGCAAAATTGCTTAGTAAGCGCTATCTAACTCACAAAACTCGAATATGCATGTGAATAAAATAAATCTAAAACTGAATGCTTTAAAGGAAATACTATACATGCTCATCTAATAGCAAAAGAAACAAGACATGCTAAAATGCTAAACATGTAAAGCTTATTTCACTTGTTCAAAACTTATACTTTTATACTTCAGAATAATAAGTTTAACTAAACTGATACATATGCTGAGCTAAACTGATGCTAGGCTAATGCTGAATCTGAACTGTATTCACGTAACTGATTTGTGATGTTTTGAAAACTATTTTCATAATAGATAAAAATAATAATCATGCTGCAGATGGGCCCGGCAACTGTACTTGCTATGCGCGCATCCCTAACTAGACCTGAGGTAGCTAATCCCGAATCTAGTAGGGTTTACTAGGTTATCAAAACCTAGGGACGACTATGGGAGCCCAACCCAAGGACAACTAAGAGTCTAACACAGTACCATTGATAAAAGTAAAATACTGATTCATAAGCTGATTTATATTATCTCAATCTTACTAGGTTATCTAAACCTAGGGCTAGGTTATCTGAACTTAGGCGTGACTATGGGAGCCCTCCCATTGGACCATAGTCCCATATGAACTGAAGCAAGACTAAGCATGCTATATATAAGAATTGTAGATTAATTAAAACAATCTGCACGATAAGCTTAATTAAAATCTGCACTATAAGCTTAATTAAAATCTGCACTATAAGCTTAAATAAAAATCTGCACTATAAGCTTAATTAAAATCTGCACTATAGGCTTAATTAAAATCTGCACTATATGCTTAAATAAAAATCTGCACTATAAGCTTCCACCAAAAATCTGCACTACAAGTTCCATCAAAAATCTTAAGAGGATCTTAACCGAAACTTACATGCTCAACAACCAATCTATACTCTCTCATATTCATTGCCTAATAGCCAAGAATGATCGGATTGCACAGCAAACCCCAAGGAAACTACTTGTGCCCCTTTTCATTGCTCCAACCAAACTTCATGCTAAACAATCAAAGATCTACAAATTTAATTAAGCTACTAGAGATCAAATTGGATCTTCCAATGCTAAACCATCTAAACGGCAATGCAAAACAATTCAAAATCTGCAATACTAAACAAATCAAAATCTGTAGTACAAAACAATCATTCATCATACACTATGCCACAGCAATCCATTGAACACCTCGGAACTAAAATTATTCATGCCCTTTCCTTAGCACAAACCGAACTTGCAAGGCTCCATATGAGCCGACTGTGTCCATTGAGGTAACCATAATTAACAAAAATCCAATTATGAGTTGCTAATTATAAGAACTGAGAAGTTTAACCTACATGCCAAATCCATTAAAACCCCTTCTCATCTTCTTTATAAAACTCACGGTAGCAAAACCTCAATCAACAAATCTTTACAGCATAATCCAAAATCTGTAGAAATCTAAACCATATGCCTAACTAAACAATTCATTTCTTTCTTTGAGATTCTCGGCAGCAGACATCAAGAGCACTACCCTTACAACATGCTACGAATCAAGAAGGAAGCAAGAATCTGAAACCTCAATTCATGGCAGCAAGTAAAGGAAATCTTGGAACTACTCTTACTGCAGGTGAGAGCACTTACCTTGCTTCTTTGACTAACAACCGAAAAAGAAGGGCTTCTAGGACCTTGGCCGGCCGCCGGAGACGATACCCTACTCCCTTTTATTTTCTGCCCGAGCTTCGCCATTGTACGCAGAAGAGATGGAGAGAATGGTTTAGGTCCCGGGAAAACAGAGCATCAACTTATCCCTTTTTATAATTTTATATTTATGTTAACTACTTAAATAAATTTTTCTTTGTTTTCTAAATAGACTCGTCCGCTTGGATTCTTGGTCCACTGGATTCTGACCGGGTCAGAGGTTGCGAGTTCGATTCCTCAGCCGCCCCTTTTATTCCCATTTATTTTCTGTTTCCTATTAACTATTACTTAAATAAATTTCATTCCCCTTTTTAATTGGCAACACTCACTGGGCCACCTGGTCAGCCGCGTTTTTCTAAATCTTGATTCGGCCGGAGGTCGCGGGTTCGAATCTCAGCCGCAACCCTTTTATTCCTATTTATTTTCTGCTTATTAACTACTACTTAAATAATTTTTTCTCCTACTAAATCAGCAACGCCCACTTGTGCACTTGGTCAGCCCCGCTTTGCTAAGTCTTTGTCCTGGTCGCGAGTTCGATTCCTCAGTCGAACTCTTTTACTCCTATTTATTTCCTATTTATTAACTACCGCTTAAATAAATTTTTCTCCTTCTTTAATTAGCAACTCTCGCTTGGTCACTTGGTTAACCGGATTCGCTTAAGAGTTGGCTCGGCCGGAGGTCATGGGTTCGAATCTCGGCTTGGACATTATTTTTATCGAAACTTCTTTCGTTTAGTAAAAATACCAAACGAATTCCAAAAATTGCATAAAAATACTCTAAAAATTTCTAAAAATCTCTAGAATTTTTCTAAAGCATTTCTAAATATTTTTACTTACTATTAGGACTCGTAATGAGAAATTTTGGGTCATTACATTTACTGGGGATGCAAGAATATGGTGGGAATGAGTCAAGGTAAAATGAAAAGTAGATCAAATGACTTGGTCTGACTTCGAGACTGAGTTCTTCGAAGAGTTCTTCCATATGATAGTCACGAAAAAACATTACGATGAGTTCACAGAATTCCGACAAGGAAGTTTATCAGTAGATGAAGCTGTGAATAAATTCAATAGGTTGGCTCGCCTATGTCCCGAGTTGGTCAGCACAAAAAGAGAAAGGGTAAGACTAATTCTCAAGATACTGAGACCTGAGATAGCTCTGAATGAAGCTGGCGGAATTAATAGACCGTAGACTGTAGAAGAACTGATTAGTAGTGCCTTGATCACAGAGCATTATCTGAACAGTATCAAGCAGCAGAAGCCAGTACTTATGGAGAACAAAGGTCAAGGGAGTTCTGCCAATCAGAAACCCAGAGTCATTGGTCAACCTGGAAAGGGAGCTCCAAGAGGAAGCAGTGGAGTAATAAGAAGGGAGGATCGGTAAACAAGTAACCTAAGTATGCCACATGTTCCACTTGCGGAAAGATGAATCCTAGAATCTATCGCAAGGGCACGAGTGGTTGTTATACATGTGGTCAAGAGGGGCATATGGCCATGAATTGCTTGACCAAGATCAACCTTTCTCCTGCACAACCTGTGCAATATGGAGGCCAGCAGGCACAGCTACACTAGATGCAGGCCGCATTGGAGGGTCCTCATATTAGCCAAGGTAGACTGGAAGTTCCACTAAGTTCTACAAATGCTCGAATTTTCTCCCTTACCAGAGAGGAGGTAGCAAATGCCTCTACCGTTGTCACAGGTCAGATATGCATTTTTAATCAATATGCAATTGTGCTATTTGATACTGGGGCAACCCATTCGTTTGTCTCCATAGTATTTGCTAAAAGAATAGGTATACCCCCGGGGGTACTAATCGGACAATTCTTGACGACAATACCCTCGGGAGAGATAATGACATCTACGCACTGGCTACGAGCTGTGCCAGTCAAAATTTCATAAAAAGACCTATACAACAATCTAATCTTGCTGAACATGTCTAATTATGATGTTATTTTTGGGATGGACTTCCTGAGCAAGTATGGTGCTTCCATCGAGTGCCGTAAGCGAAGGGTTCTATTCCAACCTGAGGTAGAGTCTAAGTTTGAGTTCATCGGAGATTCAAAGAAAAGAACCCAGAAATTTTTATCAGGCCTGAAAGCTCAGAAGATGTTAGCCGATGGATTTGTTGGGTTTCTAGCTCATGTGGTTAATACCCAGCAAGAAAGAAATCAAGAGCTAGAGGAAGTAAGAGTCATGTGTGACTACCTGGGAGTGTTTCCCGAGGAGTTGCCAGGTTTAGAGCCGGATAGGGAAATTGAATTTGAGATTGAACTCATCCTTGGTACCCATCCAATTTCAAAAGCACCCTACTGCATGGCTCCGGCAGAATTAAAAGAACTTCAGGGATAGCTACAGGAGCTACTCGTCAAGGGCTTCATTCACCCTAGTCACTCACCATGGGGAGCTCCGGTGTTGTTCATAAAGAAGAAGGATGGGTCCATGCGAATGTGTGTGGACTACCAAGCGCTGAACAAAGTAACAATCAAGAACAGGTATCCCTTACCGAGGATTGATGATCTATTTGATCAGTTAAAGGGAGCCACAGTCTTTTCCAAGATAGACTTGCGGTCCGGATATTATCAAGTGAAAGTCAGGGCAGATGATGTACCGAAGATGGCATTCCAAATGAGGTATGGACACTATGAGTCTGTAGTCATGCCTTTTGGAGTGACGAACGCTCTGGCTACGTTTATGGATTTGATGAACAGAGTGTTCAAAGCGTATTTGGATAAGCTTGTAATCGTCTTTATAGACAATATTCTTATATACTCTAAAAGTCAGGAGGAACATGCTGAACATCTGAAGGCAGTATTACAGATTCTTCAGCAGAGACAGTTGCATGTGAAGTTCTCCAAGTGTGAGTTTTGACTCGATCAAGTGTCCTTCCTAGGTCATATTATTTCTAAGGATGGAGTCATGGTACATCCGATAAAAATAGAAGCTGTGAGTAACTGGAATAGACCCAGGAATGTCAGTGAAATCAGAAGTTTCCTTGGATTAGCAGGCTATTATAGGAAATTCGTTGAGAACTTCTCAAGGATTGTCTCTCCATTGATACCACTTACTAGAAAGAATAGAAAATTTGAGTGGATAGAGAATTGTGAGAAGAGTTTCATTGAACTAAAAAGGAGACTGACCAGTGCTCCAATCCTGACTCTTCCAGAAAATGACGAGAGTTTCGATATGTATAGCGATGCTTCTAAATTGGGACTCGGAGTTGTACTGATGCAGAATGACAGACTCATTGCCTATGCCTCGAGATAACTCAAAGATTATGAGAAGAACTACCCCACTCATGACCTCGAGTTAGTAGCAGTAGTCTTCGCTCTTAAAGTCTGGAGTCACTACTTATATGAAACTCAGTGCAAGATTTACATAGATCACCAGAGTTTGAAGTATTTCTTCACTCAGAAAGACCTAAACATGAGACAATGGAGATAGCTGGAGTTAGTCAAAGACTATGATTGTGAAATCCTCTACCATCCAGGGAAGGCGAACAAGGTGGCAGATGCGCTAAGTAGAAAACCATGCGCAACTTTATTGTCCTTATCTGCCATGTCCCAACCCCTACGGAAGGAAGTAGTAAATTTTGAGCTAGAAATTATTACTGGGCATCTCTCCACCTTGAACCTAGTGTCAACTTTGCTTAACGATATACAGAAAGGGCAGGATGAAGATCCTCACATTCAGAAAATCAAGTAGGGAATAAAAGAAGGAGAAAACGGGGAGTTTCGAATATCAGACTGTGGGATGCTATATTATGGTAATCGTCTTTGTGTCCCTAATCAAGAAGAACTACAAAAGAAAATTCTAGATGAAACCCATAGAACACCCTATGTAATGCATCCTAGTTCCACCAAGATGTACCAAGATTTAAAGGAACGCTTCTGGTGGTTTGGAATGAAGAGAGATGTTGCTAGATACATCAGTACCTATTTAACGTGTCAACGGGTTAAAACAGAACATCAGAAACTAGGCGGAGTTCTGCAGCCTATCCAGATCCTAGAGTGGAAGTGGGAGGATATATCTATGAATTTTATAGTAGGATTACCCAGAACTACGAACGGTTATAATGCTATCTAGGTAATAGTAGACAGATTGACCAAGTCTGCTCATTTCATAGCAATCAGAACATCCTACTCTATTGAGCAGTTAGCACAATTGTATGTGAAAGAGGTCATCAGGTTGCATGGAGTTCCCAAAACCATAATTTCTGATAGAGATGGTCGTTTTACTTCACACTTCTGGAAGTGTGTTCAGAGAGCTCTTAGCACTAAGCTACGGTTTAGCACCGCATTTCATCCTCAAACTGACAGGCAAATGGAACGAGTGAACCAAGTTTTATAGGATATGCTACGGGCTTGTGATTTAGATTTCAAAGGAAGCTGGTGTCGATACCTATGCTTAGCAGAATTCACATACAATAATAGCTATCATGCTACTTGATGTGCGTAGATTGTGTACACTTGTTTAACATGTTTTGACGCACATTCGCATACTTTGTACATGCTTTGTCTATGTATTTTCATACTTCCAGCTTTTCTTTTAGCATATTTACTCTTTATCTTCGGAGATCTACTTTTGTGCATTTTCTGTACATAGGAGTCGAATTTGGTGAAGGTTTCATGTTCAAGGCCAAATCTGCAAGCAAAGCAAAGGAGGAAGGAACCATTCTTGTACATCACACGACCTTGCGATGGGGGGTTGCCCAGGTCGTGTGGAGATCCTTGGCCGTATAGCTGCAACAGCAAAGGAAGATTGCTCGGCCATGTGAACCTCACACGGTCGTGCCAAGATTTGAAGCCAAATGGAGCCAGGTCGTGTACACCACATGACCATGTAAGATTTCCAGAGACCAGGGAGGCCCTGGCCGTGTACACCACACGGCCGTCCAGGGTTTCCAGAGGCGGAGGCAGTGTAGGCCGTGTAGATCTACACGACCGTCCCAAGGGGAGCATTGGCAGAAGCAAGCCACAGTCGTGTCTCACATAGGGTCGTGTGAGACAGGCAAAGAGGGGAGTGAGCCAGGTTGTGTCCCACACACGGCTAGGTCCTGGGGCCGTGTGGCATCCGAATTTCCCCCTCTATATAAAGGTTTCTTCTTCATTTCAAAGGGGATCTCCTCCCTTTTGGGGGGAAACAAGATTTGGGGTGTTCCCTACAATTCTTGGAGGGATTTCCGACGATCTAAGGGCAGATCTTCACCGAATCGACTCTGGGAAAGCAAGGATTGGATCCGAAGATGTTCTTCTTTGTAGATAAGTTTTCTTTCTCTCTTTTCTCGGATTGGAGGGTATTAAGAATGTGTGTAATCATCTTTTCTTCGAGTTTCTTTCCTTGTTCCATGGATTAAATCTCTTATTCTAAGATGGAGGGAGTATTTGTAATGGAAAATTGATGTAAACTCTTGTGGATTTGCCAAGATTCCTATTTCTATGATTTTACCCTATTTGTATCTATTCTTTCTTGTGTGGATTGTTATAATTAGGGCTTAATTACCATACTTGATTGAATGTTTAAATATCTTGTGGATCTTGTATGGATTACTTCTCATTCGATTTTCTGAGGGACGTTCATGACAGGAACATGCCCGTGTAAGGACCTTTGAGGGGTAATCTTGAAAGGGAAATTAGGTATTTCAAGAGGGTAGGATGGATTGGATGCATTAATCTTTATATCTTAATGAGGTTGAGAAGTAGTAGATTTCTATGTTGATTTTCCAAGGGACGCACGTGGCAGGCAAGCCCATGTAAGGACAACATAGGGTTCATTCCTAATTGATCACATTTAGATATATTTCAGTCCTAGGCCGGTTGTCTATTGCAAGAGAGAACCGACAATCTTCTACAAATGACGGACAATTGAGGAATAAGATTTGGTAGACCATTACATTGAATAACATTACAAAGAAACCAAAACTCCTAGAACATTCCCTTTATCGTCACCCTTATTCTTGTTTCTTTTGCTTTCATTTCTTTGTTTACCTTTCATAGTTACACTTAGATTCTGTAAATCAATTGATTGGTTGTTTAGCTAACTCGCGTTGAGACATCTTTACTGCTTATTCCAGTCCCTATGGATATGATATCTTTTATTATTACTTACGACATTTCTGTACACTTGCGGAGGTCAACAGATTTTTGGCGTCGTTGCCGGGGACTACGCTATAACATTAGGAATATCAATTGAGCTAGCCTAAACATAATATAACTTTTCTTTTCATTTGTATAGTTGAATCTAATTGTTAGAATTCTGTTTTCATAAGTTTTTTTTCCTTTCTTGTATAACATTCTTGTCAATTCTTTTTGTTGTAATTCTAATTCTGTATTTTTTATTCTAACATATTTTGTCTAACTTTTCTCTATTTTTCTTTGGATTTAGTTTCATTCTTCTTTTTCTTTTGTAAGCATATCTTGCTATCTTGTTCTTGTGTATGCGAAGATCTAACTTTCCAGGAGAACTTCTTCCTCTAGACCCTGAGATAGACAGAACATTTCATAGAAGAAAAATTCTGCAAAGACAACAAGAAGAACTAAAACATTCTATCATGGCTAATAGACCACTAAAGGATTATGCAACACCTTACTCTAGAGGTTTTCGATCTAGTATTTCAAGGCCTTCAATTAAAGCAAACAATTTTGAAATCAAACCTGCAATTATATCTATGGTGCAGCAAAATCAGTTTGGTGGAGGACCGCATGAAGACCCCAATCAACATTTAGAGGTCTTCTATGAGATATGCGGCACAATGAAGATGAATGGTGTTCCTTCTGAGGCAGTGCACTTATTACTATTTGGGTTTTATTTGAGAGATTGAGCCAAGCAATGGTTAAATTCTTTGGCTCCAAATAGCATCACCACATGGGAGCAATGTGAGCAACAATTTCTTGACAAATTCTATCCTCCAAGTAAAATGGCTCATATGAGGAACCTTATTGCAAGCTTCAAGCAAGCAAACTCTAAATCTTTATTTGGAGCTTGGGATAGATACAATAGTATGCTCAGACAATGCCCACACCATAGATTGGAAAGGTTGTTAGTGCTACATACATTTTATAACGGCATCAATTATCATACAAAGGTGTCCCTTGATTCAGCTGCTGGAGGGGCACTTATAAACAAGAGTTTGGATGAAGCCGAAGAAATAATTGAAAGCGTAGCACAAAATCACCATCAATTGGCTAATGAGAGAAGTGGTGGCTATTCTTGTGTGAACCCAACAACAAAAGCATCAGGGAAGTTTGATGTCGATGCAGTTACTTTATTGGCTGCAAAATTGGATGCTCTCACAAAAATGTTTGAGAACTTGGGAGCTAACTCAAGTACGATCAATGACATTGTTTCTTCTTGTGAAGTATGTGGAAGTTCTTAACATTCAAATGACTCATGTCCATTAGGGGCTTTCACTGTACAAATTAATCAATTGGAACAATGTGATGTAATCATGGGTTTTAATCAAAGGCAGAACAACCCATACTCAAATACCTACAACCTTGGGTGGAAAATTCATCCTAATATCTCCTATAAAAATAACCAAGATCAAGGACCATCCATGGGGGCAAGGCCTAATTTTCAGTCCGGGCAATAGAATTTTCAGCAACAATCTTCTCAAGGCTTTCCTATTTCTAAAATTGAAAAGATGTTTGAAGAAATTATCTCCAATTAGAATGAAATAAAGCAGGACATTTTGAAACTTACACAGATAATAGATAATTCTGATAAACATCAAAAGATTCTGGATAGTCAGATTGCCCAACTAGCTTCCTCATCTTCTAGAGCACTAGGACAACTACCTGGCATGCCTGATGTAATTCTATGGAGCATTGTAATAGAATTGAGCTTAAGAGAAGACAGACCTTGGGAGATCTCCAAGTGGCTGCTCCAAAAGGGATGCAAATTGAAGAAGAGCTCTCTCCTCCAAAGCCAAATTAGATTCAAGATAATGAGGAGAGTACCACTAAGGGTGAAGAGACTCTTCCACTCAACCATCAAAGTATAGCAGTCCCTTTTCCTCAAAGACTTATTATGTTAAAGAAGGATGAAGAGTTTGGCAAATTCTTGGAGAAGGTGAAAAAAATATGTGTTGAAGTACCACTTATTGATGCAATTCTCCAAATGCCCAAGTTTATCAAATTCTTGAAGGATATCATGTCAAACAAAAGAAGGAAAGGAGACATAGAGACCATTGCACTTACAAAGGAATGCAGTGCTCTTTTGGAAAAGAACACTTCCCCAAAGTTGAAAGATCTTGTAAGTTTCTATATTCCTTGCAATATAGGAATTGAATTTATTGAGAAAGCTTTTTGTGATTTGGAGGCAAGTGTTAGCCTCATTCCTTATTCTATTTGTAATAATTTAGGTCTCAAAAACTTTAAACTTACTACTATGACACTACAACTTGCTGATCACTCCTGCAGGTACCCTATGGGTATTGTAGAAGATGTCCCAGTAGAAGTAGGTGGGAGTATAATTCCCACCGATTTTGTGGTATTAGACTTGGAGGAGGATCCAAAAATTCCTATCATATTGGGAAGACCATTCCTTGCTACAGCTGGAGCTATCATAGATGTTAAAAATCATAAACTTTCTTTGGTAATTGGTAAGAAATGGTTGGAATATGATTTATCTAATGCCTCTAACCATGTCTCTTCTCTTTTAAATGCTTGTAGTAGGGAAAGCATTTATAAACTTGAGGAATATAATTTCCATCCTCATGGGAGGCCACCAAATGAAGAAAATAATATGGTGGAAGACGTTGGGAGGAGGCCTCCCAACAAGAATGAAAAATATGTGTACCCTCCAAGGGTAGAAAAAGAGAAGAGTGATTAGATTGGTCGAGCTAATGACCTTAAACAAGCGCTTCTTGGGAGGCAACCCAAGGGTTCTTTTTAGTTAGTTTCATTCCATGTTTCTATTTTTCATTAGTAGTATTTTTACTTTGTTTTTGCTTTGTTTTCAGGTTGAAATTTCACTTCCATGAGCTGACCATGATTTCTTCATGGGCATGGAAGTATTGGAGAAGCAAGAAAGGAGAAGAATCATCAATTGGAGCAAAACAGAGCATGGTCGTGTGATGTACACGACCAGGCATATGCTGCAGAAAAGGGAGATGCTTGGGCCGTGTCTACATGACACGGCCATGTGGAGTCTCCAGAGAAGAAAAGGTGCATGGTCGTGTCCCAAACACGACCGTGTGAAGAATCCAGAGGAGGAGATCTTCTTCGCCGTGTCTCACACACGACCGTGTGAAGAAAACCAGTGTAGAAGCATGCACTGGTCGTGTCATTCGACACAGCCTGTTGATTCCAGAGAAGGAAGCTGGTGAGGTCGTGCCCTAGACACGACCGTGCAAGGATAGCCGAGGAGGAGAAGGATATGGTCGTGCCAATTGGCACAGCCGTGTGAGTCAACCCGAGAGGGAGAAGGTAGGGGCCGTGTAGATCAACATGACCCGTGTAGAGGAATCTGATCAGGTCATGTCTCCTATACACAGCCAGATTCAAGCCATGTCCCCCATACACCCTCCTCATCTCAACACCCTCTTCTCTCCAAAACTCCCTTCTTCTTCAACCTTCTCTCCAAATCTTCTCAGATCTAGGTCTAAAACGCTTTCTTTTCCTCAAACTTCATCTAGACCTAGATTTTTCTCTTTTCCTAGACTCAAAGATCTCCACTTTCATAACCCTACGATCTATTTCTTCAAGATCTAGTTTCTCCAATCACAAACAATACTCTTCCCTACTCTAACTTGACAAAATGTCCAACCTTTTGAAGAGACTTCGCAAGGGAGGTGGTGGATCTAGTGGTGGAGACAAAGGGAAGGAGCCAACAAAAGACAAAGGGAAACAACTGGTAAAGAGCAAAGGAAAGAGGACCTCACACGATGAAGGTAATGACAACGAATTCAATATTGATAGATCGATTTAGAGCGATACAGGGGAGGGTGAATATCGCGTCTTTTTAAAACTTTTATTTATCTTTTAAATCAAAGTCGTGCACAGCGAAAAGTAAAAGGGAGATATATTGTTTACTTCGTTCGGAGCCTAGCTCGACTCCTACTCGAAGGTCCGCGGTCCTTGACCACACCGATGGGCAAAGCACTAAAACCCTACTTTCTGAAATCCTTTAGAAAGAAGCAGATCATACAGATACAAAGATACAAGATAGTAACAACCCTACTATCTTATATGAATTTAAGTGCAATACAAAATATACCAACATTAGTAAATGAAGGTTGAAGCTCGGTCGGTGCTTTTGGACAAACTAGCTTGCTGAGCTGATGAAGACTTGTAGCACGAGTAGCAAGGCAAAAATGAACTTGAGTCAATCAGGATTATCATCTTGAGCTTCTGACTTCGAGCACTTTTTATAGGTGTACTGGAGGTTCGGTCGACCGATCCCACTGTTCGGTCATCCGAACCCGCTCCCTTCCTTCCTAGCTGAAGTCCGAAGCTCGCTCGATCTTTTGCATTTACTGGTCTTTAATGGTTCGGTCGACCGAACCATCTCTTTGATCGACCGAACAAGCCTTTTCCTTGTTCGTCGAAATCTACAAGAGTTTTTCTTTTAATGTTGTTTAATGTTGATTGGATCAGTCGACCGATCCCTGGTTCAATCGAACTGTGCTTCGCTTTGGTCTTATCTGATCTCTGGTCTGAGTCAAACTGGTTCGGTCGACCGATCCTCCTGTTCGGTCGACCGATCAGGCCGAATCTGCAAAACAGAGTTAAACAATATTCCTGCAAAATAAAGGTTAGCACAGTAATATAATGCACAAGTAATATAGACAGTAGAACTGTCTTGATCTCAACTTGAAAACCTTCCCGGTTTCTTCAGTTGGATCAGCAACCTAAGGTTGTTCCCTTTAGGAACCCAACCTCACTATCGCTCCTCCAATTGCATACCTCAACTTACCTGCCAAACATTGGTCCTCCAGACCTGTTTAGACTTTTGCCTGCTCAGTGTCTGATCGCCCGATCCACTAAGATGTTTCCTGCAATACTACATTAGCCAACAGGAATAATAGTAATACAGAATACAATAGTAAACCTAAACCTAGATTTACCAAGATCCGCTGCGACCGAAAACCATCCGATCAACCTTGCTTGGAGTTCACTCCTCCAAGACTTCTCGTTACCTAAGGTTACCACCCCTTAGGTTTTTCTCAACCTGGCTTCACTCACCAGGTCTCAGTATTCGGCTACCCAGGGATCAGGTCCTCCAAACCTATCTACCTGGCTTCCACGATATATCGAGATTTCCCTTACCTAGCCTACAACTAGGACTCAGTATTCGGCTACCCAGAGATCAGGTCCTCCAGACCTATCCATCTGGATTCCACGATATACCGAGATTTCTCTCCTTGCCTAGCCTCCAAGTAGGACTTCCCTTGTCTAGCCTACAACTAGGACTTTGCTAGATCATGTAACAACCCAATTTTCCCTATTTCAAGTTCTAAATGTCCATAAAAATATTGGTAAATACCTTTAAAATATTCTAGAGATTTTTAGGAATTTTTAGAGTATTTTTACGTAATTTTTGGAGATCGTTTGGTATTTTTACTAAATGAAAGAAGTTTCAGCAAAAATGATATTCGAGCCGAGATTCGAACCATGGACCTCGGACTTGAACCGAGCCTTGACCGAACCAAGCCAACCAACTGATCCGCGGGTATTTCGTGAAAAGATATGAAACGAAATATATTTAAGTTATAGTAAGGATCAGAAATTAAACCTAGGTTATAAAGGGTTAATTTCATTCCCCGAGCCCTAATCCCTTTTCTTCTCGTTCCTTTCTCCCGACGCGTGCGACGGCGCTGTGCCTGGGCGAAGACGAAGCCGAGTTAGGGCGCTTCCTCCGGCGGCCGGCGAGGGGTTTTTCCGAGAATCCTTCTCATCCTCGTGACCTCCTCGACGTGAAGAGTACGTAGACGCGAAGAAGGCGCGGTGATTTCAAGTCTCGCCGAACCCTAGCAGCCCTCTCCTTCGGTTGTAAGTGCAAGCACATCGCGGTAAGTACTACTCACCTGTGGTAGGAGTTGCTCCGAATCTTTGGATTTCGTTTCCTTGCTTTCAGATTTTGTTGTGCCGAGTGAAATCATATGCTAGGGCTTTTCTCTCCATGCTCTGTGGACCTAGCCGAATTGCTAAGGTTTCCCTTCCATTCCATTTGTATGAATTGCCTATTAGAGATGTTAGATTCTTTATGTTGGAATTTAAAGCATGCTGTACAGATTTATGTTTCCTACCATTGGGTTGCAACTGGATCGTGTAGCTTGACAGTTTGTCGAATTTGCATCAGATGGATTTTCGTTGGGTTTCATTTTAGTTTCCAACCATCTATGCTAGTTCCTAGATTAGTTCTTGCAAGCATTAGTATACAGTCTGAGCTCTATATTCTGTTATAGTTTCCTTCCTTGCTTTCAGGTCATGTGGTATAGAATCAAAGTTGATTAGGGATTTAGTTTTTGGACAGCATGTTTAAGAAGCTTAAAGTTGTATTCTTTTGCTCTATTTACAGCATGTTAGAAAGCTTAAAGTCGCATTCTTTTGCTACCCTATCCAGCATGTTTAGAAAGTCCAAAATTAGCTTCCTTTTGCTCTATTTTGTAGCATGATTAGCAAGATCAAATTAGTTTCCTTTACGCTTCGTTTATAGCATGTTTAAGAAGTTTAAAGTAGCATGTTACCTTATTTTGTATAGCATGTTTAAAGGCCTTAAAGTAGTATTCTTTGTCATGTTTTAATAGCAGGTTTAGAAGCCCTTAAAGTAGCATTCCATGCTCTGTTTCTACAGCATGATAGAAAGTGTAGAGTTACATATATTGCTTTTATTACAGCATACTTAGAAAGCCCCAAAGTTAGCTTCCTTTTGCTTTATTTATAGCATGATTAGAATCATTCCATACTTGATTTTACAGCATGTTTAGAAGCACTAAAATAGCATCCTTTGCCATGTTTTCACCGTATGATTCAAAGGCTTTAAATTGCTTTCTTTAGTTTAGCTTATAGCATGATCAGTAAGCTTTAAGTTACTTGTTTTATTCTGTTATATAGCATGGTTAGTTGATTATACACCCATACTTGTTAAGTATATTTAAAGGACTCCCACAATCTTTAATAAAAGATAATAAGGAAGATAAAAGAATAAGAAAGATAAAAAGTAAGTCAAGCAAGAGGCTAGTACCCGACATCCAAGAGCTTGTCGTTAAACAAATCCAGGTGACCATTTCCGAGGTCTTGACCCTGGTAGACCGAGGTCTGCTCTTTTAGGATTGGTGGCTCGCAACCCCAACCTATTAGGGAACGCGCATGAGATGGTACTAAGCCAGGGCCCAAAGAAAAGAAAAGTAAAGAAAGAAAGAAAAGTAAAGAAAAGTAAAGAAAGAAAGAAAAGTAAAGAAAGAAAGAAAGAAAGAAAGAAGAAGAAAGTAAAGGATAGAAATTAAAAGATTAATTTCTATTACAAGGATATAAGAAAATATAATAAGTTTTATGCTTAGAATAAATAAAAAGTTAGTTTCTTTAATTCTAAGCTTACAGTGTTCATTTCTTATTATCCTGTTAGATAGTGAGCATGTTTAGTATTCAGTTTCATTTTCTGTATACCATGAGCACATGCAGATTGGCTTTAGCATTTCAGTTTCAGTATTATTGCATTACATTTATGCATTTAGAGTTTTGTGAGATAGATTAGTACTTACTAAGCGTTTTCGCTTATAGATCTTTTCTTTTTCCTCCTACCGCAGATAAAGGAAAAGCTAAGATATGAAGGGAAACGACAGGATGGTGGTGGTGATGAAGGTGTGTGATGACTGTGACTATGGAGAGATCCAGAGAGTGTTATCAAACTTGCAGGACCTATTTGATTAGTGTTTATGTTTTAGTTCTTTTCTTTAAATGTTGTTATGAAGTTTATGTGATTGTGATTGAGCTTGATTCGTATTGTAGCTTATTTATGTCCTATTCTGGGAGTTGTGTTTAGTTCTTGTTGCTAGTCTAGTCTTTTGGTTATAGTATGAATTTATTACTGCGTGGTTGTGAATAAAATGTGTTCCAGCCGCATGTGGCTGCGTATATATATCTTGTGTATTATAGATTTGGTCACCGGTACAGGGGAGACTCTGCCGAAATTTTTTGGTAGAAATTCCTCTGAACCGTGATAAATCTAACTGACTCTAATAATAGCATCAGTGACACTAGATAGAGAGTTGTAGTTAGGTAACATTCGCCCTTAGAGAGTAGATGCAAGAAGGGTGGGTTGTTACAGTTGGTATCAGAGTAGTGTTCCATTCTCCAGCATCACACACACATCAGCATCATCCTCGCCGTCTCCAAGTAAGAAAGTATTTAAATCCTTTCTTTATTCTGCTTTCCTTATTATTAACTGCAGTATAGAGTATTTGTTTTTGAATGCTTAAGTAAGATAGAAGTTTTGTTTCTCTTTTATTCATATACATATGTATGTTTAGAAAGGATAGAGAAACGTTTAGAAGTACCTACTTATAGGTGTTGAAAGTCAAGTATCATGTATAAGTAAGATAAAAGATTTAGTTTCCCTTTTCTTTATTCATATTTATGTATGATTAGAAGGGTTAAAGTAAGATATCAAGTCTTTTCTTTGCATAATTAGATGTTAAGAAAAAGGATGTCCCCGTACCGTTCGTACTGAGAACCAAGATCAGGAGAGCGAAGGGCTTAGATCAACTGAGCCAAATCTCTCTGAAGTTGTTGCCTAACTCCAGAGACAAGTAGCAGAATAGCAGCAAGTGATTGCCAATCCGATGGCAAACCAGCAAGCAGTTCCTCCCCCTCCTCCAGCCATCGCTACAGAGGTTCCAGTGGTAATTGAGACACCACCAGCTACTCAGGGAGCCGTCACAACATCCCAGAGACCAGAAGCATACCTTATACAATGGCTGAAGCTGAAACCAGAGAGCTTCTCAGACACGACTGAGCCCTGGGATGCCCAGGCTTGGTTTAAACACTGGAGAGCACTATGGAGCTTCTTGACTGGCCAGAAGTCGAGAAGGTCAAGTGCGCTTCTTTCTGCCTGTCTGCAGATGCTCGTATGTAGTGGGAGAGGATAAAGACCAAGAGAGCAGCCGATCAGATGAGCTGAGCAGATTTTCAGTTAAAGTTCTATGAAGAGTTCTATCACCAACAAGCACTACGAGGAGTTTATAGAGTTCAAGCCAGCTAAGATAGAAGACAAGACAGTAGGGAGCCGGAGCCCCAGTCAAGTAAGTGCGGAAGAACAGAAAGAAGGTAAGAAAGAGGGGGTTCGGGTGGTCTGTGAATATCTCGAGGTATTCCCAGCAGATCTACCTGGACTACCTCCTAATAAATGAATGGATTTGAGATTGAATTGGTTCCTGGAACCGGTTCAATTTCAAAAGCTCCGTATCGCAGGTCTCCAGCAGAGCTGAAGGAGTTACAAGAACAACTACAGGAGTTACTTGACCAAGGCTTCATTCGCCCTAGTCATTCACCCTAGGGAGCTCCAGAGTTGTTCGTTAAGAAGAAAGACGGATCCGTGCTAATGTGCATAGATTTCAGAACGCTGAGCAAAGTAGCAGTTAAGGACAAGTACCCCCTTCCCAGGATCGATGACTTATTTGATCAGTAAAGAGGAGCAACAGTGTTCTCAAAGATAGACTTGCGCTCTGGGTACCATCAGCTGAAAGTGAAAGAAAGAGATATACCCAGAACGGCATTTAGAACCAGATATGGACACTACGAGTTTGTAGTTATGCCATTTGGAGTGACCAATGCACCTGCGGACTTCATGGACCTAATGAACAGAGTGTTCAGAGAATATCTTGACAAATTTGTCATCGTATTCATCGACGACATTCTGGTCTATTCAAGGACCCCAGAGGAGCATGACACGCACTTGAGGATAGTACTGCAGACTCTTCAGCAAAAGCAGGTTTATGCTAAATTCTCAAAGTGCGAGTTCTGGTTAAATCAGGTGGCATTTTTAGGTCATATTATTTCTAAAGAAGGTATTCAAGTGGATCCAGCCAAAGTGGAAGCGGTCAACAACTGGAGTAGACCCAAGAACGTCAGAGAGATCAGAAGCTTCCTTGGTTTAGCTGGGTACTACAGGAAGTTCGTGGAGGATTTTTCCAGGATAGCTTCTCCGCTAACAGCCCTCACCAGAAAGAACAAGAGATTCGAATGGTCAGATAAATGTGAGCAGAGCTTCCAAGAGCTAAAGAAGAGATTGATCAGTGCTCCCATTCTGACTGTTCCACAGAGCGACAAGAGTTTCGACATCTACAGTGATGCTTCCAAGATGGGTTTAGGAGCTGTACTCATGCAAGAAGGAAAGGTCATAGCTTATGCTTCCAGACAACTCAAAGACTATGAGAAGAACTACCCTACTCATGATCTCGAGCTGGCAGTTGTAGTTTTTGCACTTAAACTCTGGCGACATTATTTGTATGGAGTCCAGTGTAGAATTTTCACAGATCATCAGAGTCTTAAGTACTTCTTCACTCAGAAGGACTTAAACATGAGACAGCGTAGGTGGCTGGAGTTGGTCAAAGATTACGACTGTGAAATTCTCTACCACCCAGGCAAAGCTAACAAAGTGGCAGATGCACTCAGCAGAAAATCTAGTGCATCACTGATGTCTTTGTCATCACTAGCCCTGCCACTGCAGAAGGAGTTGTCAGATTTTGGGCTTGAAATTATCGAAGGACAGCTCTCTACATTGACCTTAGAGTCTACATTGCTTGTGGAGATACAGAGAAAGCAAAGTGAAGATCCGGACATCCAGAAGATCAAGCAGGGGATACAGAAAGAAGACAACTCAGAGTTTAGAGTGACAGATAGCGGAATTCTTTATCAGGGGAGTCGCATTTGCGTGCCCAATGATGAGGAACTGAGGAAGAAGATCCTAGAGGAAGCTCACAGTACACCATATTCCATGCATCCTGGTTCTTCCAAGATGTACCAAGATGTGAAACAGAGGTTTTGGTGGTCAGGACTCAAAAGAGATGTAGCTAAGTATGTCAGTACCTGCTTGACATGCCAGAGAGTCAAAGCAGAACACCAGAGACCAGGAGGAGTTCTTCAGCCTCTTCCAATACCAGAATGGAAATGGGAAGACATTTCCATGGACTTCATAACAGGTCTTCCAAGAACCACCAATGGATATGATGCGATATGAGTAATAGTAGACCGATTGACCAAGTCTGCTCATTTCCTAGCCATCAAAGTGTACCACTCCATAGAGCAGTTGGCCCAGCTATATGTTAAAGAGGTAATCAGACTTCATGGAGTTCCTAAATCTATCGTTTCTGATAGAGATGGGCGCTTCACCTCACACTTTTGGGAGTGCGTTCAGAATGCACTAGGCACCAAACTCCATCCACAGACTGATGGACAGACAGAGCGAGTGAATCAGATTTTAGAAGACATGCTCAGAGCTTGTGCGCTAGATTTCAAAGGAAGTTGGTGCAAGTATTTGTGCTTAGCTGAATTCGCTTACAACAATAGCTATCAGGCCACCATCAAGATGGCACCTTATGAAGCACTTTATGGCAGGAAATGCAGATCACCCATATGCTGGCAAGAAGTAGGAGAGAGAAAAGAGATGGAAGCAGAGCTGGGCATTCAGACAGAGGTGATAGACGAGACTACTCAAGCAATCCAGAAAATCAGACAGAGAATTGAGACTGCCCAGAGCAGACAGAAGAGTTATGCGGACACGCGCCGTAGGCCATTGGAATTCCAAGTAGGAGATTCGGCTTTCCTCAAGGTCGCTCCTATGAAGGGAGTGATGAGATTTGGCAAGAAGGGCAAATTAAGTCCTCGCTACGTAGGACCTTACCTAATCATAGAGAGGATTGGGAAAGTAGCTTACAGGCTGGACTTACCACAAGACATGTCAGCAATACACAATGTATTTCATGTCTCCATGCTAAAGAAGTGTCTCCATGACCCGAGCCAAGTGATTCAGCCTCAGTCAGTGCAGATCCAAGAGGATCTTAGTTATGAGAGCAGACCTACACAGATAGTGGACAGAGCAGTCAAGAGATTGAGAAACAAAGAAGTACCACTAGTGAAGGTCGTCTGGCAGAACCAGAAGCACGAGGAAATCACTTGGGAGCGGGAGGACAGTATGAGACAAAAGTATCCAGAGCTATTCTAAGTTCGAGGACGAACTTCTTATAAGGTATGGGGGATTGTAACAACCCAATTTTCCCTATTTCAAGTTCTAAAAGTCCATAAAAATATTGGTAAATACCTTTAAAATATTCTAGAGATTTTTAGGAATTTTTAGAGTATTTTTACGTAATTTTTGGAGATCGTTTGGTATTTTTACTAAATGAAAGAAGTTTCAGCAAAAATGATATTCGAGCCGAGATTCGAACCATGGACCTCGGACTTGAACCAAGCCTTATAACCAAGCCAACCAACTGATCCGCGGGTATTTCGTGAAAAGATATGAAACGAAATATGTTTAAGTTATAATAAGGATCAGAAATTAAACCTAGGTTATAAAGGGTTAATTTCTTTCCTCGAGCCCTAATCCCTTTTCTTCTCGTTCCTTTCTCCCGACGCGTGCGACGGCGCTGTGCTTGGACGAAGACGAAGCCGAGTTAGGGCGCTTCCTCCGGCGGCCGGCGAGGGGTTTTTCCGAGAATCCTTCTCATCCTCGTGACCTCCTCGACGTGAAGAGTACGTAGACGCGAAGAAGGCGCGGTGATTTCAAGTCTCGTCGAACCCTAGCAGCCCTCTCCTTCGGTTGTAAGTGCAAGCACATCGCGGTAAGTACTACTCACCTGTGGTAGGAGTTGCTCCGAATCTTTGGATTTCGTTTCCTTGCTTTCGGATTTTGTTGTGCCGAGTGAAATCATATGCTAGGGCTTTTCTCTCCATGCTCTGTGGACCTAGCCGAATTGCTAAGGTTTCCCTTCCATTCCATTTGTATGAATTGCCTATTAGAGATGTTAGATTCTTTATGTTGGAATTTAAAGCATGCTGTACAGATTTATGTTTCCTACCATTGGGTTGCAACTGGATCGTGTAGCTTGACAGTTTGTCGAATTTGCATCAGATGGATTTTCGTTGGGTTTCATTTTAGTTTCCAACCATCTATGCTAGTTCCTAGATTAGTTCTTGCAAGCATTAGTATACAGTCTGAGCTCTATATTCTATTATAGTTTCCTTCCTTGCTTTCAGGTCATGTGGTATAGAATCAAAGTTGATTAGGGATTTAGTTTTTGGACAGCATGTTTAAGAAGCTTAAAGTTGTATTCTTTTGCTCTATTTACAGCATGTTAGAAAGCTTAAAGTCGCATTCTTTTGCTACCCTATCCAGCATGTTTAGAAAGTCCAAAATTAGCTTCCTTTTGCTCTATTTTGTAGCATGATTAGCAAGATCAAATTAGTTTCCTTTACGCTTCGTTTATAGCATGTTTAAGAAGTTTAAAGTAGCATGTTACCTTATTTTGTATAGCATGTTTAAAGGCCTTAAAGTAGTATTCTTTGTCATGTTTTAATAGCAGGTTTAGAAGCCCTTAAAGTAGCATTCCATGCTCTGTTTCTACAGCATGATAGAAAGTGTAGAGTTACATATATTGCTTTTATTACAGCATACTTAGAAAGCCCCAAAGTTAGCTTCCTTTTTGCTTTATTTATAGCATGATTAGAATCATTCCATACTTGATTTTACAGCATGTTTAGAAGCACTAAAATAGCATCTTTTGCCATGTTTTCACCGTATGATTCAAAGGCTTTAAATTGCTTTCTTTAGTTTAGCTTATAGCATGATCAGTAAGCTTTAAGTTACTTGTTTTATTCTGTTATATAGCATGGTTAGTTGATTATACACCCATACTTGTTAAGTATATTTAAAGGACTCCCACAATCTTTAATAAAAGATAATAAGGAAGATAAAAGAATAAGAAAGATAAAAAGTAAGTCAAGCAAGAGGCTAGTACCCGACATCCAAGAGTTTGTCGTTAAACAAATCCAGGTGACCATTTCCGAGGTCTTGGCCCTGGTAGACCGAGGTCTGCTCTTTTAGGATTGGTGGCTCGCAACCCCAACCTATTAGGGAACGCGCATGAGATGGTACTAAGCCTGGGCCCAAAGAAAAGAAAAGTAAAGAAAGAAAGAAAAGTAAAGAAAGAAAGAAAAGTAAAGAAAGAAAGAAAGAAAGAAAGAAGAAGAAAGTAAAGGATAGAAATTAAAAGATTAATTTCTATTACAAGGATATAAGAAAATATAATAAGTTTTATGCTTAGAATAAATAAAAAGTTAGTTTCTTTAATTCTAAGCTTACAGTGTTCATTTCTTATTATCCTGTTAGATAGTGAGCCTGTTTAGTATTCAGTTTCATTTTCTGTATACCATGAGCACATGCAGATTGGCTTTAGCATTTCAGTTTCAGTATTATTGCATTACATTTATGCATTTCGAGTTTTGTGAGATAGATTAGTACTTACTAAGCGTTTTCGCTTATAGATCTTTTCTTTTTCCTCCTACCGCAGATAAAGGAAAAGCTAAGATATGAAGGGAAACGACAGGATGGTGGTGGTGATGAAGGTGTGTGATGACTGTGACTATGGAGAGATCCAGAGAGTGTTATCAAACTTGCAGGACCTATTTGATTAGAGTTTATGTTTTAGTTCTTTTCTTTAAATGCTGTTATCAAGTTTATGTGATTGTGATTGAGCTTGATTCGTATTGTAGCTTATTTATGTCCTATTCTGGGAGTTGTGTTTAGTTCTTGTTGCTAGTCTAGTCTTTTGGTTATAGTATGAATTTATTACTGCGTGGTTGTGAATAAAATGTGTTCCAGCCGCATGTGGCTGCGTATATATATCTTGTGTATTATAGATTTGGTCACCGGTACAGGGGAGACTCTGCCAAAATTTTTTGGTAGAAATTCCTCTGAACCGTGATAAATCTAACTGACTCTAATAATAGCGTCAGTGACACTAGATAGAGAGTTGTAGTTAGGTAACATTCGCCCTTAGAGAGTAGATGCAAGAAGGGTGGGTTGTTACAGATCAAGCTCCATACTTAAACATACTTAAGCATACTTAAACATATTTGTCTGATATTAAAACCTTGGAGGTCGATTGCACCAACAATCTCTCCCTTTTTGATGTTTGACAAATATATTTAAGTTAGGTCAATTGAAAAAGATTTACATTTCTACCTTAAACCCTTCTTCTCCCCCTTTTTTCATTCATCAAAAAGAACCCTTTATAAATGACTTTAATTGCTAAGGATCCCTATGTTTTGCACCAACAATGATGGAATTCTTTTAATTATTTTCAAGATATGTCTAATGTATTCCCTCACCCATTTGATGTATAATAGAGTTTTCAAAAATGATTCATAGAGATTTTGAAAAAGCCTCATACTGTGAAAAAATTGAGTAAATTTGCAATATCTTTTTCAAAATAATTTTGAAGAATGCACTAAGTAAAATCTCTCAAGAATATGTTTCAAAAAGTATTTCAAGACTTAAAGTATTTTTGCAAAACCATGATATAGAAGACTTAATGCTTGCAAAATTTCTTTGAAAGATATTTTTATAGAATACTTTTCAAAAATATTTGTAAAGAGTTTTTATCAAGCATCCTTGTTAAAGATGAGTTCAAAAAATATTTTCAAGTAATTTTCAAGAAAATTCTCAAAGAAATTCTCTAAGTAAAATTTTATTTTCAAGGAATTTTCAAAAAGTTTTCAAAAAGTTTGAAGAATATGATTTTGAAAAGATAATGCTTGAGCTAGGTTTAAAAGATAGTATTTTGAGTTTTGTAAGCAATTTTTCAAAAATATTTTTTAAGTTAATTTCAAAACCAGATTTCTTTAAATAAGTATGTAAAGATAATTTTCAAAAAGTATTTGATTAAGAGATTTAATTTTCAAAAATATTTGCAAAGAAGTTTTATCAAGCAATTTTTTTTTTAAAAAAAAATGTTTTGAAACATTTATTCAAAATATGTTTTCAAAAGCAAGATTTTGAATGATATATAAAAAATATTTCCTTCAGTCAAGTCTCTCCCCCTTAATCAGACAATCCTTTTAGATATCCTTGTTACCCACAAGGAAGACTTTTCTATGTGTATCTAAGGATGACGATTGACATAAGGTTCTGAAGACTTAGGCGATGAACAATAATAATTTATACACCCAATCAATCATCAATCAAAACGAAATCTTTTAAATTTTAATTTTCTTAGCATCTCACTCATTCTAAATTTTCAAATATGGCAATCCTATAATTGTGTGAGATGACTTTATTGAGTTTGAATTTGTTGAAACTTAAATTGAATTTTAGTTAAACTTTAATTATTGTAAGTTAAATAGATGGTAACATTTATTTTGTGAATTAATTGAATTAATGTTTAGTTTAGAAATTGTAAAGTTATTAAGTGGATTTGGTTAAGAATTATTTTTAATAGCTATGGTTATAGGTTGATTGCAAGATTATTGATTGATTTAAACATAATTTAAAAGTTAGTTTCAATTTAATTTAGTATTATTATTAATTAGGTGAAGAATTAATTTTAATTTTTGATTAAAGTATCTTCATTAATAGTTACGAATTAATTGATTATGAATTATTATTAATTTCTTAGGAATTAATTAGGTAAAGATTTTAGGATTATTTATAAAAATTTAATTTTTTTTAAGGTTAAAGTACTTTATTTGTTGATTAAAGTTAAGATTTAAAGTTGAGATTTACTAAGAATTAATTAAGTGTATTAATTTAATTTAATTTAATTAAGTCAAACTAGTTAATGATTAGGGTTAATTAATTAATTTAGTTTATTTAATTAAGTTTTAAATAATTTAAGTTTTAAATAATATTAATTAAGTTTTTTTAAAATAATTAAGTTTTAAATTAAGTTATAAAATAAATTTTAATTAAGTTTTAAATAAGTTTTAATTAAGTTTTTAAAATAATTTTAATTAAGTTTTAAAATAATTTTAAATTAAGTTTTAAAATAATTTTAATTAAGTTTTAAAATAATTTTAATTAAGTTTTAAAATAATTTTAATTAAGTTATTAAAATAATTTTAATTAAGTTATAAAATAATTTTAAATAAGTTTTAAATTAATTTTAAATAAGTTTTAAAATAATTTTAAATTAAGTTTTAAAATTAATTTTAATGAAGTTTTAAAATAATTTTAATTAAGTTTTAAAATAATTTATAAATTAAGTTTTAAAATAATTTTAATTAAGTTTTAAAATAATTTTAAATTAAGTTTAAAATAATTTTGATAAATTTTAAGTTTTTAATTAAGTTTAAAATAATTAAGTTTTTTTTAATTAAGTTTTAAAAATTAATTAGGTTTGGAATTTAATTAAGTTTGCAATTTAATTAGGGTTGGAATTTATTAGGTTTGAAATTTAATTTAGATTTGAAATTAATTGAGTTTGAAAAAGGTTATTGAACCCATGTTAGATTCAAACTTAGCTTTGGGTTAATCAAGCAGGCTTCCTAAGGATAAGCTTTTAGTTCAGTGGCGAGACTTATGGCCTTCTTGTGTATCAACGGTGGACCACTTGCTGAAGACTTTCCAAATAGTTCCCGCTCAAAGAACTTAATATTGAATTTTGGTCTAACTAGGCCATATTTGATTGGAGTAGCTTCAGTCAGATCCACTAACTCTAGTGCACCAGGTAGAATTCCATATTCATCCTAGACATGCCTTTGTCAAAGTTTCCTTGACGTACTATCATCCCAATCCATTCCGGTACTATGTTGTTAGGGTTTGGTAAACATTTTTAATCTAACCATTTTAAATTAAGAAAAGATGCATAACATGTTATACAACAGTTAAGTATGCATTATCATGACAATTCAAACAATTCAAACAAGTCATGCATAATACAAATTATTTGTGTTGTTGATGTTGTTGTTGTTGTATATTTAATATTATTGTTTTATTATTGTTTGTTTTAATATTATTGTTTTATTATTGCCCTTTAATGATGGTTGTTGCTTTGTTTAGAATTGTTTTGTTAATATTATAGTTATTATTATTTAGTATTGTTATTATTATTATTATTATTATTTAGTTATTATTATTATTATTATTATTATTATTATTATTTAGTTATTGTTATTGTTGTTATTATTATTATTATTATTATTATTATCAATATTGATTAGTTTCATAATTAAAGGGTACATGATTATAATGAAAGTTTTGTTTTAGATTTGGTTTTTGATTTATAACTTAAATCTAGATTTTGTGAGTTGATAAAATTATTAATAATGTTTTCTAATTTATTAATTTTATTTTTCAAAACATTATTTTATTTTTCTAATTTTCTAAACTTTGATTTATAGTTTAGTTTCTTATTTTTATTTAAATTTTTTGTTAAATTATGTTTATTGTTATTTAATTCTAGATAATTATTATTTTGATTTAAATTCAAATTATCTTGAATAAATAAACTTTGATTAACTAAATCGGGGTCTTGATTAAGGTTTGAGTTGATTTGATCAATTTTAATTATATTTGAATTATTTAATTTTTTATTAATTAAATTAGTTTTGTTAAGTAAGGTAGGATTTTCATGCATTTTTAGATTCATAGTACAATTAAAACAAGAAGGATCGAAATCATACATTTTTTCATGTAACATAAATTGTTTTACCTTAATTGCTCCCCCTGAATCCTTGGGTCTTCTCTCCGGACATTGAGATTTGTAGTGTCCCATCTTTTTGCACTTGAAACATTCAATGTGACCCTTCCTTTTCCGGACTCTAAGCATCGGTTCCTCCTTTGACTCCGGTTGTGCGGATTGGTTCATCTGGCATTTATTTTTGTAGTGTCCTTTTTCTCTGCAATTAAAACATGTTATGTGTTCTTTAAATTTTGAATTTACAACATTACCTTCTGAATCCTTATTAGAATTCTCCCCCTTGACCATTGTCGTTTCAGATTCAGACTCGATTGTTTGGTAGGACTCGGATTCGGATCCTACAGCCTCCTCCTCAGCCACTAGTGTAATGAAGCTGATTTGTTCTTGTTCTTCTAGATCTGGTTTTGAGGATAGCTCTTTGGATTTAGATTCAGACTCACTTTCTCCTTGATCTTCTAGCCTTGACGGGGTCTCATGAAGTTCGATCAAGTTGGTCCACATCTCGAATGCATTCTTGTAATCTTCTAATTGACACAAAATTTTGTTAGGCAAAACACTAATTAATAAATCTATTACCTTTGTGTTTACTTCTGAGTTTTGAGAAGATTGTCTCAGTGCGATCCAATTGTCAAAACTCTCACTTCCTATGAAAGATTCCATCATATGCCTCCAGATATTGAAATAAACTTGATCGTACGGTGGAGGTTCATAGATACTTCTTCATTCTTGATAGGATGTTGGCATTCTTGCAAGAAGAAAAAGAAAACAAATTTCCAAGACTTTCGTCTTGGGATTAATAGTGCGAGATTAAGAGTAAAAAGTATTACTTAAAAAAAATTTAAGGAAAAGAAAGAAAAAAAAGTTTTAAAAGTTGCTCGAAAAATTATTAAGTTATTTCAGAGCTAACGAGGCTCTGATACCAATTGATAGATCGATTTACAGCGATAGAGGGGGGGTGAATATCGCGTCTTTTTAAAACTTTTCTTTATCTTTTAAATCAAAGTTGTGCACAACGGAAAGTAAAAGGGAGACAGATTGTTTACTTCGTTTGGAGCCTAGCTCGACTCCTACTCGAAGTCCCGCGGTCCTTGACCGCACCGATGGGCAAAGCACTAAAACCCTTCTTTCTGAAATCCTTCAGAAAGAAGCAGATCGTATAGATACAAAGATATAAGATAGTAACAACCCTACTATCTTATATGAATTTAAGTGAAATACAAAATATATCGACAGTAGTAAATGAAGGTTGAAGCTCTTTCGGTGCTTTTGGACGAAGTAGCTTACTGAGCTAATGAAGACTTGTAGCACGAGTAGCAAGGCAGAAATGAACTTGAGTCAATCAGGATTATCATCATGAGCTTCTGAGTTCGAGCACTTTTTATATGTGTACTGGAGGTTCGGTCAACCGATCCCATTGTTCAGTCGACCAAACCCGCTCCCTTCCTTCTTGGCTGAAGTCTGAAGTTGGCTCGATTTTTTGCATTTACTGGTCTTTAATGGTTCGGTCGACCGAACCATCTTTTCAGTCGACCGATCGCTGGTTCAGTCGACCGATCAAGCTTCGATCGGACTGTGCTTCGCTTTGGTCTGATCTGATCTCTGGTTTAAGTCAATCTACTTCGTGCAACCGATCCTCCTGTTCGATCAACAGATCAGGCCGAATCTGCAAAATAGAATTAAATAATATTCCTGCAAACAAAGGTTAACACAGTAATATAATGTATGAGTAATATAGACAGTATAACTGCCTTGATCTCAACTTGAAAACCTTCCCAGTTTCTTCAGTTAGATTAGCGACCTAAGTTTGTTCCCTTTAGGAACCTGACCTTACTATCGCTCCTCCAGTTGCATACCTCAACTTACCTGCCAAACATTGGTCCTCCAGACCTATTTGGACTTTTGCCTCCTAAGTGTCTGATCGCCCGATCCACTAAGACTTTTCCTACAATACTACATTAGGCAACAGCAATAATAGTAATACAGAATACAATGGTAAACCTAAACCTAGATTTATTGAGATTCGTTGGTCCGATCGACCACGCGCGGTCGACCGAAAACCATCCGATCAACCTTGCTTGGAGTTCACTCCTCCAATACTTCTCGTTACCTAAGGTTACCACCCCTTAAGGTTTTCTCAACCTGGCTTCACTCACCAAGACTCAGTATTTGGCTACCCAGGGATCAGGTCCTCCAGACCTATCCACCTGGCTTCCACGATATATCGAGATTTCCCTTACCTAGCCTACAACTATGACTCAGTATTCGGCTACCCAGGGATCAGGTCCTCCAGACCTATCCACCTGGCTTCCACGATATACCGAGATTTCTCTCCTTGCCTAGCCTCCAAGTAGGACTTCCCTTGCCTAACCTACAACTAGGACTTTGCTAGATCAAGCTCCATACTTAAACATACTTAAGCATACTTTAACATATTTGTCTGACATTAAAACCTTGGAGGTCGATTGCTCCAACAAATATCATGTTTAGAAATGATGATCAAATAATTAGATTTGCAATTCTTGTCAATAGAAAGATCGTGTGTACTAGGTATATGGACCCAACCATTTTAGATATGATGGGAATTAGGGATGATATAGATTGGATGATTGGGTTCTTTGATTGGAGTGATATGTTGTACACACATCTACCTACTTATTCTTGCCTTGTTTTGGAGTTTCTAAGTTCACTAGATGTCCATTTTGCCAATGAGGATGATTATGTTGGCAAGATAACCTTTAGATTAATGAATCAAGAATTTTAATGGACATTTAGTGACTTCAACACTTGTTTTGGATTATCTTCCGGTAGCTCTCGGAGGTTTGACTCTAGGTTTAATTGGAACAATTTTTGGATTTCTATCACCGGATTAGATCATCCCTATGAGCCCTCTAGAGCCAAGGCTTCTCACATGCAAAACCCTATTTTTAGATATCTACATCGAGTTATGAGCAAAACAATTTTTGGTAGGGGGGAAAGTGATGGAGTCGTTAAGAAAGTAGAACTTTATTCTCTATGGGCTATGTTACATAAGGTTGATTTTGATTCCGGCTTCCAATTTTTACAAACCTTAGTGAGAGCTATGAGGGCATCTTCGGGATCAATAGTTCTTGGTGGTTTGATTACTCAAGATGCCATTAACTTGGAACTTGATTTAGATGGGTTGGAAGTTATACATGGCAACGATATGATCGACATGGATGCATGTCTTGCTATGAAAATGATTATTCGGGATGAGAATGGTTTCGCATTTCCTAGGAGGAATGGTTTTCCTTTACCTCTTCCTTGTCCTTCTCGAACTTCAATTCGTAACCCAGCTAATTGGGTAATCGTTGATTTAGACCCCGAATATGACACTTCCATATCCAAAGACACAAAGCCACACATTGAGCCCTCGACATCTGGACACCCGCAGCCTTCCGATCATCCGGATCCAATTAGGCATTCTTTTGCCTATGGTATGGGTCCCTCCAGATTTGACTTTTCTAATTTTCGTACTTCTCTAGAATCACTTCATCAGAAGCAAGATGCCCAACGAGAAATGTTGGAGGGTCGCTTCTCTTTATCAAATGACCAGTTTAGAGAGATACAAAATCACTTTCAGTTCATGAGGCATTTTCAAGGTCAAGTGACTGAATTTGTCCAAGATTATGATACAGATCATGCTAAAATGAGAGATTTTATGCAAAGCATGAGTGTCACTAGCCAACAAGTAGATGCTTTGTTTGAGTATCATATAATCCTGAGCGAAATTCCAGGTTTTCCTAGTTTTCCCATTGGCCAACCACGTCGTAGGCATCCTTTCCCTCGTCCACCTCCACCTCCACCTCCTCCATCATATTGATTTTATCGAGACGATGAAAAGTATAAGTCTGGGGGGTGTCAAACCTGATTTTTCTTGATTTTTCTTTATGCATTCTAGTTTTCAATTGTTGCTTGTTTTCTGCATGTTTAATTTTGTTCTGCATTTTATTTTGATTGTCTAGCTTTGATTGCTTGAGTTTTGATAGTCACTTGACTATCTTTTGAAAATTTTGTGGCATACATCTTGAGAACATCAAAACTTCACTTATATGCTTTCTTGTCTTCAAGATTAAATGTTAGCATGTTCATTATCTAGATTCATGATGTTTTAAGAGATGCTAGTAGTATGCTCAATGTACCTCTTTTCTCTATCTTGAGTAGCATAAAATAAGCTAAGTATCTTATAGAGATGAGTTTTAGTCTTGGCTTGACCTTAAGGATCTTATCTTCACTACAACTATACTTGATGCTTGAATGGTTGATATCACTGAAATAGTTATGATTCATCTTGTTTCTTTAGTACTTGGTTTCCATGGTGATTTCTCAAACTTCATTTTGGTTACTGGATGAGGCTCAACTCATGTAAGCTCATTTGGAAAAATCAAAATATCCCATCATTTGTGCTAAAAGTACATTTGTGAATAAGATTTGCATAATGCAAATACTAATGGGAAAAAATGTGAAAAAAAATTTAAAAAAAAAAGTGAATAAGGGATATAAAAAATAGTTATTGTGAGTGGAATCTAGCAAGTCACCCCTTTGAGACCGAGTTAGGTTACTGGGGAAATGACTGCTTAGCTTCTCTTGAGATTGAGTACGCCTTTGAGACCTTGGGTTGATTGAGAAATATGAACCAAGTGTGTGGCAAGTAAGTGCCTATCACTAGTTACTTGTCTATCACCGGAAACATTAGGAATTCAAATTTGATGATGACTTGACTAGGACATAGATTAAAACTTGAAGAGTTTTGAGTTACTTTGCACTGTACACAAGAGACTTATGCTTGAGTCATACTTAACTTGTTTCCATGATCATGCTTGTTAATGACACTTTTTGATAGAGCTAGGAGAATGCATTAGGGATATGAGAGCATTGTAGAACATATGAATTTAGATTGCAGCATTTTGCTTGAGCACAAGCAAAGGTTTAAGTATGGGGGTGTGATGTGCATAGATTGTATACATTTGTTTAGCATGTTTTGACGCACATTCGCATACTTTGTACACGCTTTGTCTACGTATTTTCATACTTCCAGCTTTTCTTTTAGCATATTTACTCTTTATGTTTGGAGATATGCTTTGTGCATTTTCTGTACACAGGAGTCGAATTTGGTGAAGGTTTCATGTTAAAGGCCAAATCTGCAAGCGAAGCAAAGGAGGAAGGCATCATTCTTGTACCTCACACGACCCTGCCATGGGGGGTTGCCCAGGCCGTGTGGGGATCCTTCGCCATGTAGCTGTAGCAGGAAAGGAAGATGGTTGCGCCGTGTGAACCTCACAAGGTCGTGCTAATATTTAAAGCCAAATGGAACCAGGCCGTGTACAACACACGACCGTGTAAGATTTCTAGAGACCAGGGAAGCCCTGGCAGTGTACACCACACAACCGTGCAGGGTTTCCAGTGAGCAAGAAGGCTCTGGTCGTGTACACCACATGACCATGCCAAGTTTCCAGAGGCGGAGGTAGTGCATGCCGTGTAGATCTACACGACCGTGGAAGGGGAGCATTTGCAGAAGCAAGCCACGGCCGTGTCTCACGCACCCCTGTGTGAGACAGGCAGAGTGGGGAGTTAGCTAGGCCGTGTCCCACACACGGCCAGGTCCTGGGGCCGTGTGGCGCCCGAATTTCCTGCTCTATATAAAGATTTCTTCTTCATTTCAAAGGGGACCTTCTCCCTTTTGGGGGAAAACAAGATTTGAGGCGTTCCCTACCATTCTTGGAGGGATTTCCGGCGATCTAACGGCAGATCTTCACCGAATCGACTCCGGGAAAGCAAGGATTGCATCCGAAGACGTTCTTCTTTGTAGATAAGTTTTCTTTCTCTCTTTTCTTGGATTGGAGGGTATCAAGAATGCTTGTAATCATCTTTTCTTTGGGTTTCTTTCCTTGTTCCATGGATTAGATCTCTTTTTCTAGGATGGAGGGAGATTTGTAATGGAAAATTGATGTAAACTCTTGTGGATTTGCCAAGATTCCTATTTCTATGATTTTACCCTGTTTGTATCTATTCTTTCTTGTGTGGATTATTGTAATTAGGTCTTAATTACCATGCTTGATTGAATGTTTGAATATCTTGTGGATCTTGTATGGATTGCTTCTCATTAGATTTCCCAAGGGACGTTCATGACAGGAACATGCCCGTGTAAGGACGTTTGAGGGTAATCTTGAAAGGGAAATTAGGTATTTCAAGAGGGTAGGATGGATTGGATGCATTAATCTTTATATCTTAATGAGGTTGAGAAGTAGTGGATTTCTATGTTGATTTTTCGAGGGAGGCACGTGACAGGCAAGTCTATGTAAGGACAACATAGGGTTCATTCCTAATTGATCACATTTAGATATATTTCAGTCCTAGGCCGGTTGTCTATTGCAAGAGAGAATCAGTAACCTTCTACAAATGACGGACAATTGAGGAATAAGATTTGGTAGACCATTACATTGAATAATATTACAAAGAAACCAAAACTCCTAGAACATTCCCTTTATCGCCACCCTTATTCTTGTTTCTTATTCTTTCATTTCTTTGTTTACCTTTCATAGTTGCACTTAGATTATGTAAATCAATTGATTGGTTGTTTAGCTAACTCGCATTGAGACATCTTTAGTGCTTATTCCAGTCCCTGTGGATACGATATCTTTTAGTATTACTTACGACATTTCCATACACTTGTCGAGGTCAACATTGTTGGATCGTAGACATTCGATAGAGGGGGGGGTGAATATCGAGTAAAAAATTTGTTCGAGTATAAACGCAGCGGAAATAAAAAACAATGCTAACACAAATCAATTTTACTTGGTTCGAAGCCTGTGTCGACTCCTACTCCAAGGTCCGCGGTCATTGACCACTTTCGGTGGGCAATCACTAGTAATTCGAATTTTATTACATACTAAGTACAGAAAAAGATAATGAAAATGACAGCAATACCGACAAAGGAATGAATCGAAAAGAGAAGCGTGTGTTGTTGGAGCTTCGTTAGCATCGCAGGAGCGCAGAGCAGCAGAGCAAGCAGTAGAAGATCTCTTTTTTTTCAGTTGTTTTTGAAGCTCTCCTCTGACTTTCCTTCTATAGGATTCTCGGGGCGCCTGGATCCCTTCCAGGCGCCCTGGTGTGACATAGCTTGCCTAACCACCGAGCTCCACGTGTCGACACACGCCAAAAATATAAATTGCCTCCCGGGCACCCGGATCCCTTCCGGGCGCCCGGACCACTTTTTCTCCAGAAGCTCCTTTATCTGCAAGAAAGAGTTAGTCCGAGGCAAACAATATGTATATCCTGCAAAATAAGATGTTAGCACAGTTTATACTTTAATCAAAGAAGATTATGACTTAGATTCCGTCTTTCCGAAATCCGAATCTAGTCACGATCTCGACTTGGATATCCAAAATGGATCTAAGCCGGATCGACGCCTAATGTTCCCTTCCCGGGAACGCGTCCTCATAGTCACTCCCTTCCAGTGACTTACCTTTACTCACCTGCCAGATGTCCGGTCAGCCCTTCGACCCGTCTGGACTTCTCGCCAGCTATCCGGTCAGCCTGTCGACCTAGCTGGACTTCTCGCCAAGCATCCAGTCGACCCGCTTGGACTTCTCGCCAGCTATCCGATCAGACCGTCCTAGCTGGACTTCTCGCCAAGCGTCCGGTCAGCCCGTCGACCCGCTTGGACTTCGTGCCAGACATCCGGTCAGCCCGTCGACATGTCTGGACTTCGTCTACACACTCGGTCAGAGTGTTAGATCATGACAAACCTAACTTAACCCGATTTATCATTCATAAAAACCTAAGTTCGACCGTTAGTGCTAACCGAACCAACAATCTCTCCCTTTTTGATGGAATGACAACCTGGTTAAGTTAGTAAAAATATGCGAGTAAAAAATTAAGCATTTTGTTCTAGCATGAGGTTTAAGTTAGTTTTTAATTTAATTTTATTTTTCTAACTTAACCACCTATCCCTCCCCTTTGGCATTCATCAAACAAGGATATATTTTGAACATTCAAAAATACAGAATACATAAAAAAAAGTATGTAGGAAACGATGTCAAGTTAACTTGGGGGAGTTTGAACTTTCGAAGATTTGTTTAAAACATTAAATTAATTTTTAAGACTTAGTTTTTAAGGTAGCTAAAGCATGTAAACCAATCTTTTGGAAAATAGCTAAGTTTTGAAAGAGTGGCTAAGATTTATTTTTGCAAAAGTTAATTTTCAAAAATGACTTTGCAAATACATAGAGGATTTTCAAATCTGAATTTTGAAAAGCAAATTTTCTAATGTAAGTATAAGTTTCAAATTTTAAGATCAAGGTGAATTTTCAAAATATGTTTCAATTCAAACATAAGTTTTGACAATCAAATTTTGAAGGCTAAGTTTTCAAAGTTAAATTTTCCAAATAACATTTTTCAAATTTAAAAAAATTTCAAAACTGAGTTTTAAAAGTTATTTACTTTTCAAAAATGATTGAAACTAAGTTTGAAAAAAATCTGAGTTTATAAAATCTAATTGAAGAATTTAATAAAAGCTAGTTTTAAGAAAATATATGAAAAATAAGATTTCAAAAAACTAAGTTTGAAGAACTTTTCTTTTCAAGACTTATTAAGTTTGTAAAAATTTGAAACCAAGGACCAATTTGAACACTGAAAAAAATATTAGAAAAAATATTATGTTTAAGGTAGAGGAAATAATGTTGGTGTTAAGTGTTGATTTAATCCTCCCCCTAAACCGGACATCTAAAGTAGCTATCTAACCAATTAGGTACTTACTGATTATCAGAAGATAGCAGCTTTCACTTGGTTAGTCAAGTTAAGTTCGTTGTAATCAGTTAGTTGTTAACTTAACTGAGTAACTTAGCTTGATCAATGTATGTTTTGTATTTAATGCCCAGACCTATGTCGATACACTGATATAAGCATCTTAAGTCCAGACAATCGGCCTATACATCTCATCCCTTTCTATGTTTGTCAATCACAAGTAAGTTAATCCTATGGTTTTGGTGAGATGCTCAAATACTTGTCTTGGGGGAACATGATTTCTAAGGGGATTTTTCTAGTCTAAGGCTAAAGTTATTTTGAAATTCTAAAAGTTGGAAGGTTTTAAGACAAATGAAAACAAATTTAACCTAGAATTTTAAAATAATTGTTTTTTTTTTGAAAAATAGTTTTGAATTTTGAAAAAGTCCTAGTCTATTAAGCACATTCCTAATTTTCTAAGCAGATTGCTAAATTCACTTTCAGGGAGTGGTTTTGTGAATATGTCAGCTAAATTGGATTTGGACTCAATGTATTTGAGTTCAATGTCCCCTTTAGTGACATGATCCCTGATAAAGTGATGCCTAATTTTAATATGTTTAGTTCTAGAATGATGCACTGGATTTTTTGTTAGGTTAATTGAGCTAATGTTATCAATTAAGACTTTGACATTAGTGAGGTTCAAGTTGAAATCTTTTAGGGTGTGCATCATCCATAATAATTGTGCAACACACTCTCCTATTGCTATATATTCTGACTCAGTTGTAGATAGGGCAACACAATGTTGTTTTCTACTAAACCAGCTGACAAGTGATGGACCCAATAATTGGCATCCGCCACTTGTGCTTTTGCGGTCTAATTTGCATTCAACATAATCTGAGTCAGAATACCCTATTAATTCAAAACTATTTGTCCTAGGATACCAAATACCTACATTTGTTGTTCCTTTAAGATATCTAAAGATTCTTTTACCTTGAGTCAAATGAGATTCTTTAGCACAGGTTTGGTATCTGGCACACATACTGACTGCAAACAAGATATCCGGTCGACCTGCAATTAGGTATAGTAGGCTACCTATGGCACTCCTATAATGTTTTAGGTCAACTGGTTTTCCATTGGGATCATCATCTAGGATTGTGTTTACTGTCATAGGTGTTTTTATTTCTTTGGTGTTTTCCATTCCAAATTTTTTAAGTAATTCCTTAGTATACTTTTGTTGATAAATGTAGTTACCTTCATTTGTCTGTTTGATTTGTAATCCTAAAAAATATGTTAATTTGCCTACCAGACTCATTTCAAACTCGTGTTTCATTAAACTTGTAAATTCATCTAAGAATTCTGAATTTGTTGAACCAAAGATTATGTCATCTACGTAAATTTGTGCTATAAAAATATCTTATTTTATTAATTTGACAAATAATGTTGGGTCAATTTGTCCTTGGTTAAATCCTTTAGAGATTAGGTAAGACGTTAGTCTTTCTTACCAAGCCCTAGGTGCTTGCTTAAGTCCATATAAGGCTTTCTTCAATTTATAGACATAATCAGGGTGTTCTAGACTCTCAAACCCAAGTGGTTGTCCTACGTAGACTTCTTCTTTTATTAGTCCATTTAGGAATGTTGACTTAACATCCATTTGGTATAGTCTAAACCCTTTGTGTGTTGCATAACTTAGTAACATCCTAATGGACTCTAGTCTAGCTACTGGGGCATATGTTTCATCAGAGTCAAGTCCTTCCACTTGACTGAACCCCTTAGTAACTAGCCTAGCTTTATTTCTAGTCATTTCACCAGTTTCACTTAGTTTGTTTCTAAATACCCATTTTGTTTCTATTATTTTCTTATTCTTGGGTGGTGGTACCAGGTCCCAAACTTCATTATGCTCAAATTGAGCTAATTTTTCTTGCATAGCTATGACCCAGTCTGGGTCAAGTAGTGATTCGGCTATGGTTTTGGGTTCAATTTTTGAGATTAAGGATATTTGACTTAGATTTCTAAAGGAGGATCTAGTTTGAACCCTAAGATCTGGGTCACCAATTATTTGATCAGTTGGGTGATTTGGATTGACTCTTATTGTTCTAGGGGGTTGACTTTCCTAAGGTTGTTCTTCTTCTTCATGACTTAGGATTTGGTTGGTTCCTTCAGAGTTATTGTTTTCTCGAATAAATTCACTTGATTAATGTTGTGTTTGTTCTAGGTTTTGTTTGGATTCTTCAAATTTCACATTAGTGGTTTCTTCAATTCTTAAGGTAACCTTATTGTAAACCCTGTAGCCTCTACTATTAGGGAGTATCCTAAGAAAATTCCATTTTCAACCTTGGAGGTGAATTTTCCTAAATGTTCTCTTGTGTTTAAGATGAAAGTTGGGCACCCAAACACTCAAAAGTATTTTATATTAGGTTGTTTATTGTAATAAACTTCAAAAAATGTTTTGTTATGGGTTTTGTTTAGTGTTGTTCTGTTTTGTACATAGCAAGCTGTACTAACAGCTTCTGCCCCAAAATATTTAAGTAATTTGTATTCATTTAAAATTGTTCTAGAGGCCTCAAGCAATGTTCTATTTTTTCTTTCTACAATCCCATTTTGTTGGGGGGTTTTAGGACACGAAAATTCGTGATGGTAACCATTTTTAAGATAGAATTTGTTAAAGTTATGATTTTTAAATTCTCCCCCATTATCACTTCTAATTCTTTTAATTTTAAGGTCGTTTTCATTTTCAACTTGTTTGCAAAAGTTTTAAAAAATTTCAAAAGTTTCATCCTTATTTTTTTAAAAATTTTACCCAAGTGAACCTAGAATAGTCATCTATTATAACTAGACAGTATAGACTTCCATTTATTGATTTGACTCCATGGGAGTCAAATAAGTCTAAATGTAATAGTTCTAAGATTGAGTTGGTTTGTGATTCATTAGTTGGTTTGTGGGTAGATTTTTTTTGCTTACCTTGTTGACAAGCATTACATATGGTTGAGTCAAGGTTAGGAAATTTTGATAGTCCTCTAACTAGTCCATTTAGTCTGCTTATATTTCTGAAGTTTGTATGTGACATTCTTCTATGCCATAACCATGTTTCTTCTTTTTGTGTTAAATAACACTTAATTGAAGAAGTTGTTAAGTTAATCGCATAGATGTTGTCTTTCCTAAACCCTTTTAGGCTTATGTTAGGGTTGTCTAGGTGTTTGATTAAGTATTCTATAGATAAAAACCTAACCTTATACCTAGTATCACACAGTTGACTGATACTCAAAAGATTATACTTGAAATTTTCAACAAGTAAATCATTTGTAATAATAAAGTCAATTTTTAGTTCGATGTTACCTATACGGTAACGACCACCCTTCTTACAACTCTACTACTCTCTAAGGTGACCGTTACTTAACTATTAACTCTACTTAACCGGTGTAATCAAAACCACGAGGAATCCCTACCGAAAAATTTCGACAGAGTCTCCCCTATACCGGTGACCATAAACATCAATACATACACACTATACACAGCCACAGGTGGCTGGAACATATATCAAACACCCACGCAGTTCATGTATAATCAAAATAACCAACTTTCGCAAAACACGATAAAACAATCCAAATGACATGGAACTCAAAATACATTTACGCAAAACCCACAGCTAAGCCAAGAATAGAATCATAGATTATACGAGACCTCATGGAAACCTCAAATTGAACCTATACAAATTCTCTTCCTTTCCTTAGGGTTCATGGCAGTAAGCATCAAAAACAAAACCCCTTAAAACATGCTTCGAAATCCAAAAGGAAACAAGAATCTAAAACCTCAACATATGGCAGAAAACTAAAAGAAATCCCGGAACTACTCTTACCGCAGGTGAGTAAGCAACTTACCATGATTCTTGAATTCAAACCGAAGGAGAAAACCTCTAGGGTTCGCGGAGAACTCGAACTTCCAATCCCTCTTCGTGTCCTCAAGCTCTCCTCGAAGAACCAGCCTCTATTCCGTGAAGATCTCACGGAATTTTCTCTCCGCCGGCCGCTGAAAATGAAGCTACGGCTTTGTTTGGTTTCGCTCGGGCAGAAACTGTAACGACCCAATTTTCCCTATTTCAAGTTCTAAAAGTCCATAAAAATATTTGGAAATACTTTTAAAATATTCTAGAGATTTTTAGGAATTTTTAGAGTATTTTTACGTAATTTTTGGAGGTCGTTTAGTAGGGTTACAAAAAGAAAGAAGTTTTAAAAGAAAATGTTGAAGGTGAGATTCGAACCCACGATCTCGGGTCGGACTGACCCAAGCAAAACTGGCCCAACCAGCTGAGCTACATGATTTTTGTTAATCATATATGGAGCGATATTTATTTAACTAGTAGTTAGGAACAGTAAAATAAATTGGAAATAAAAGGGGCGCGGCTGAGAATCGAAGCCCAGACCTGTGGCTTCGAGCAAAACTCAACGGACCAACTGCGCCAGCGGTCTTTGCTGATCAGATATGCAGCGACAAGTATATAAGGTAAAGTTAGAAATGAAAATAACCTAAGGTATAAGATTTAAATCTTATTTCGAAAACCTAAAATTTTCTCTCAAAATTCTTTTCCTCTTCTCCTTGCGTGCGACGGCGCCGCTTCTGCCGAGCGAAGGAAATACGAAGCTTTAGCTTCGTCTCCGGCGGCCGGCGAGGGTTTTTCCCGGTGAGATCTTCACAATCGCGAGTCCCCTTCATTGAGGAGAAGGTGTCGCCGCAAGGGATCACGGGAATCTTCACCTATCCGGAACCCTAGACTTCTCCTTTCCGGTTGTAAGTCCAAGATTGCTCGGTGAGTTGCTTCTCACCTGCAGTAGGAGTAGTTCCGCGACATCGATCTTCTTTTCCTTTTGATTTCGGAATTCGATTTCATTCCTTATCATCCGCAGCATGTCTTTTGTTTCGGATTTATGTTAGTTATTGTGTTGAATTCGGAGCATGTTTCATGGAGCTTTTGTTTTTTTTACTTGCTGCCGTGAACCCTAAAGAAAGAAAGGGAAGTGTTAGTTCAGTTGAGCATGTTTAGTGCAGATTTAGTTTTGTTGAAATCTGAGATAAATGAATAAGTTGTTTAGGTTTAACATGTGGTTTCGATTTCTACTAGTTGAACATGAGCAGCCGATCCTTTAGTTTGCAACATTGATATCTTTAAATTCCTTTCTTTGCTACTGCACGAGAATGAACAGCCGGCCTTTAGCTTGCAGTGTTGATTTTCTTGATTTTTCTTCCTTGCTAATTAATTGAGCATGAACAGTAGTGTAGTTTCCTTAATGAGCAGGCACAACTTGGTACCTTAGTATATTTGGATAGATCTATTGTTGCCATTTTGTGGGTTACTGTTGTTATACAATTGATCAGGCTTAAGAATACTTTCAATTGGATTTCCTTCTTCCTTGCTAACGTTACTGCTGTTGGGTTTTTGAACAGGTTTTGAGTGAAGCATGAGTAGATCTATCCTTAGTTTCATTTGCTACTTTAATAAGCCATGAACATAAGATAGCTTGATTAAATTTTGGAGCATGTAGTTAGTTTTACTTGCTGTTAGTAAAACATGAGAAATTTTCCATTTGCTAATAATTAAGCATGATCAGTTTACCATTTTGCTAATATTCGAGCATGAGCAAATTTCTTTTCCTTTGCTAATAGATGTGCATGAGCAGATTTGTTGAGTATAGTATGCAGACTTTTAATAAGCAGATTTTTATAAGTATAGCATGCAGATTTTTATAAGTATAGTATGCAGATTTTTAATAAGCAGATTTTCATAAGTATTGCTATCTGATTTTGATAAGTATTGCATGCAGAACTTCAATTTTAGGACAGATTTTTATTAAGCTTAATATGCAGAATTTTATTGGCATATTAGGCAGTTTTTTTAGTTTAAGCATTTCAAAGATAGAATTTGCTTAAACATTTCAGTTTCTCTTTAAAGAAGTATTCTGTTAGAAGTATTAACAAGTATAAGAAAGATAAAGAAAAGAAAGAAAAAGGCCAAGGCCTTAAGTAGATCCCAAAGTCAAGACTTTAGGGATTTTTTTGGCACACAAGGTGCTTATTAGAATGCCAAGGCATTTAAAGAAGAAGTAATTAAGATAATAAGTATTTTACTTTTAAAGGGCATGTACCGGACACAAGGTCCAAGGGATGGGCTCCAAGTTGCCCCTAGGCACAAGGCCTAGAAGTATCTTAGTAGTTTCGGGATTAGCTACCTCGATTCTTATTAAGAATGCGCGCAAAGTGGTACAATGCCGGGCCCAAGAGAAGTTGATTATTATTTTAAAGTATTAAAGTATAAGTTTTGAAACAAATGAAACAAGCTTTAAATATGTTTAGAATTAGAAAGTTTAGTTCTTGTTATTTGAAGCATGCAGTAGTAGTTTTATTTGTTTCTTGCTATTAGATTATTCAGCATGTTTAGCTTTATTTGCTCTCAGCATGCAGTTATAGTTTTATTGGTTTATGAGCATGATCAGCTATACATGTTTAGTATTTCAGTTAGTATGATTCCTTTATTGGATTATGAGCATGATCAGCTATACATGTTTAGTATTTCAGTTAGTATGATTCCTTTATTGGATTTTGAGCATGATTAGCTATACATGTTTAGTATTTCGGTTAGTATGATTCCTTTATTGGATTATGAGCATGATTAGCTATACATGTTTAGTATTTCAGTTAGTATGATTCCTTCATTGGATTATGAGCATGATTAGCTATACATGTTTAGTATTTCAGATAGTATGATTCCTTTGCTATTTATGAGCATGAGTAGCTTTACATGTTAGCATTCAGTTTTAGCATGTTTTTATTTACATACATGCATATCGAGCCTTTTGTGAGTAGATAGCGCTCACTAAGCTTTATGCTTATAGACTGCACTTCCTCCTACTGCAGATAAAGGAAAGGAAAAGATTTAGCAAGGAAGGCGACAAGGTGGTGGTGATGAAGGTGTGTGATGGCTGGACTATGGGGAGATCAAGAGTTTGCTAAGGAATTGTTAAGACTTTTCTGTTTAGAGTTCTTTAGTTTTCTTTAAATGCTATTATGAGTCAAGATTGTAATTAAGTTTATTCCGCATTTGTAGTTGGGTTCTATTGATGGAGTGATATTGTTGTTTGCTATTATTAGGGTAGTTTCCTTCCTTTATTTGTGATATTATACTGCGTGGTTGTGAAGATATATGTTCCAGCCGCCTGTGGCTGAGTATAGTTTGTTTGTATTGATGATTTAGTCATCGGTACAGGGGAGACTCTGTCGAAATTTTTCGGTAGAGATTCCTCGTGGTTTTTAATTATACCGGTTAAGTAGAGTTAGTAGTTAAGTAACGGTCACTCTTAGAGAATAGTAGTAGTAGTAAGAAGGGTGGTCGTTACAGTTGGTATCAGAGCAGTTTCCATTCTCCAGCATCACACACACATCAGCATCATCCTTGCCGTCTTCAAGTAAGAAAGTATTTAAGTTCTTTCTTTATTGCTTTCCTTTATTATTATTTGCAGTATAGAGTGATTGCTTATAAGTGCTTAAGTAAGATAAGAGTTTTTGTTGTTTTCTTTCTTCATATACAAATATGTATGTTTAGAAAGGATAGAGAAATGTTTAGAAGTACCTACTCATAGGTGTTGATAGTCAAGAATCATGTATAAGTAAGATATATCTAGAAAGTATAGTGATAATTTTAAGTTTTCTTTTCCTCTGCCTGACTTGATGGCAAGAAGAGGACGTCCCCGTACCGTTCGTACTGAGGACCGAGTTCAGGAGAACGAAGAGCCCAGAACCCCTGGGCCTATTCTCTCTGTAGTTGTTGCTCAACTTCAGAGACAAGTAGCAAGCAGTAGCAAGTGATTGCCAATCTAATGGCCAATCAGAAGTCAGCTCTTCCCACTCCCCCCAACCATTTCTGTGGAGACCCCAGTGGTGACTGAAGTCCCATCAGTTGCCTTGGAAGTCGCCACAACACCTAGAAGACAAGAAGTGGCTAAACCAGAAAGCTTCTCAGGCACGACTGAGCCCTGGGATGCCAGGCTTGGTTCAAGACACTGGAGAGCACCATGAAGCTTCTTGACTGGCCAGAAGTCGAGAAGGTCAAGTGTGCCTCTTTCTACCTATCTGGAGATGCTCGTATGTGGTGGGAGCGAGTTAAGAGTAAGAGAGCAGTCAACCAGATGAGCTGGGCTGATTTCGAGACAGAGTTTTACGAAGAAGTCTTCCGTCAACGGATCACCAATAAACAGTATGAGGAGCTTATGGAATTCAGATAAGGTGACCTACCAGTAGAAGAAGCGGTTAAAAGATTTAACAGGCTAGCTCACCTTTGCCTAGAGTTAGTAAGTACAGTGAAAGAATGAGTCAGACTGATGCTCCTAATGCTGAGACCAAAAATAACACCTAATGTGATGTAATGAAACTCACCGACCATAGATTGGTGAAGAGCTAGTCAGCAGGGCATTAGTGAGCACTATCTGAACAGCAACAAGGCACAACAAACACAACACAAGCCAGTCAAGATAGAAGACAATACAGTGGGGAAACAGAGACCCTAGTCAAGTAATCAGAACTGGAGTACAGAAGAACAAGAAAGACCCAAGCAGGAAGATGTTCGGGTAGTCTGTGAGTATCCAAAGGTATTTCTAGAAGAGCTACCTGGACTACCTCACAACAGAGAAGCGGAATTTGAAATTGAATTGGTTCTTGACGCCAACCCAATTTCAAAAGCCCTGTATCAAATTTCTCTAGCAAAGTTCAAAAACAATTTCAGGAGCTACTTGACAAGGGTTTCATCTGCCCTAGTCACTCACCTTGGGAGCTCCTGTATTTGTCAAGAAGAAAGACGGATCTATGCTAATGTGCATAGATTTTAGAGCTTGACAAAGTAGAGTTAAGGACTAGTACCCTCTTTCCGGAATAAATGATCTATTGATCACTAAAGAGGGCAACAGTGTTCCTAAAATATACTGCGTTTTGGGAACCATCGGTTGAAAGCGAAGGAAGTAATACACCGGTAAAGCTAACAAGTGGCGGATGCACTAAGCGAGAAAGTCGGCATCACGATGTCTCTGTCATCATTAGCCACATCGGCTGCAGAAAGAGTTGTCGGACTTTGGGTCGAAATTATTTATGGGCAACTCTCTGCATTGACCTTAGAGTCAACCCCGCTGAGGATATACAGAGAAAGCAAAGTGAAGATCCGGATATCCAAAAGATCAAGCAAGGGATACAAGAAGAAGAAAATTCGAGTTTCGAGTATCAAATAGTGGAATCCTCTACCGGGGAACCGCCTTTGTGTCCCTAATGACGAAGAGTTGAGAAAGAAGATTATAGAAGAAGCTCATAGTACACCCTACTCCATGCATCCTGGTTCTACCAAGATGTACCAAGACGTGAAACAGAGGTTCCGGTGGTGCGGACTCAAAGGAGATGTAGCTAAGTATGTCAGTACCTGCCGACATGTCGGAGGTCAGCGAACACCAGAGACCGGGAGGAGTCCTCAGCCCCTTCCAATACCAGTGGAAGTGGGAAGATATATCCATGGACTTTATAACAGGCCTTCCAAGAACTACAAATGGATATGACGTAATATGGGTAGTAGTGGACAGATTGACCAAGTCTGCTCATTTTCTAACCATCAAGGTGTCCCACTCTATAGAGCAGTTAGCACAGTTGCATGTTCAAGAGGTGATCGGACTTCACGGAGTTCCTAAATCTATTGTTTCCGATAGAGATGGACGCTTCACCTCACACTTCCGGGAGTGTGTTCAGAATGTACTAGGCACCAAACTCAAGTTCAGCACAGCCTTCCATCCTCAGACTGATGGACAGACAGAGCGAGTAAATCAGATTCTAGAAGATATGCTCGGAGCTTGTGCACTAGATTTCAAAGGAAGTTGGTGCAAGTATCTATGCTTAGCTGAATTTGCCTACAACAACAACTATCAAGCCACCATCAAGATGGCTCCTTATGAGGCATTGTATGGCAGGAAGTGCAGATCACCTATTTCTTGGCAAGAAGCGAGTGAAAGAAAAGAAATGGAAGTAGAGTTGGGCATTTAGACTGAGATGATAGATGAGACCACTCAGGCTATCCGGAAGATTAGACAGAGGATTGAGAGCCCGAGTAGGCAGAAAAGTTATCCTGACACGCCGTAGGCCACTTGAATACCAAGTAGGGGATTCGGTCTTTCTTAAGGTCGCTCCTATGAAGGGAGTGATGAGATTTGGCAAGAAGGGCAAATTAAGTCCTCGTTGTGTAGGACCTTACCGATCACAGAAAGGATTAGGAAAGTAGCTTACAAGTTGGATTTACCACAAGACATGTCAACAACACACAATGTGTTTCATGTCTCCATGTTAAAGAAGTGCCTCCACGACCCTAGTCAAGTGATTGAGCCTCGGTCGGTGCAGATCCAAGAGGATCTTAGTTATGAGAGTAGACCTACACGGATAGTGGACAGAGCGGTCAAGAGACTAAGAAATAAAGAAGTGCCACTAGTGAAGGTTATCTGGCAGAACCGAAGCACGAGGAAGTCACTTGGGAGCGGGAGGACGGACAGTATGAGACAGAAGTATCCAGAATTCTAAGTTCGAGGACGAACTTTTTATAAGGTATGGAATTGTAACGACCCAATTTTCCCTATTTCATGTTCTAAAAGTCCATAAAAATATTTGGAAATACTTTTAAAATATTCTAGAGATTTTTAGGAATTTTTAGAGTATTTTTACGTAATTTTTGGTGGTCGTTTAGTAGGGTTACAAAAGAAAGAAGTTTTAAAGAAAATGTTGAAGGTGAGATTCGAACCCACGATCTCGGGTCGAACCGACCAAACCGCCCAACCAGTTGAGCTACACGGATTTTGTTAATCATATATGAGCGATATTTATTTAACTAGTAGTTAGGAACGTTTGAAATAAATTGGAGAAAAAGGGGCGCGGCTGAGAATCGAAGCCCAGACCTGTGGCTTCGAGCAAAACTCAACGGACCAACTGCGCCAGCGGTCTTTGCTGATCAGATATGCAGCGACAAGTATATAAGGTAAAGTTAGAAATGAAAATAACCTAAGGTATAAGATTTAAATCTTATTTCGAAAACCTAAAATTTTCTCTCAAAATTCTTTTCCTCTTCTCCTTGCGTGCGACGGCGCCGCTTCTGCCGAGCGAAGGAAATACGAAGCTTTAGCTTCGTCTCCGGCGGCCGGCGAGGGTTTTTCCCGGTGAGATCTTCACAATCGCGAGTCCCCTTCATTGAGGAGAAGGTGTCGCCGCAAGGGATCACGGGAATCTTCACCTATCCGGAACCCTAGACTTCTCCTTTCCGGTTGTAAGTCCAAGATTGCTCGGTGAGTTGCTTCTCACCTGCAGTAGGAGTAGTTCCGCGACATCGATCTTCTTTTCCTTTTGATTTCGGAATTCGATTTCATTCCTTATCATCCGCAGCATGTCTTTTGTTTCGGATTTATGTTAGTTATTGTGTTGAATTCGGAGCATGTTTCATGGAGCTTTTGTTTTTTTTACTTGCTGCCGTGAACCCTAAAGAAAGAAAGGGAAGTGTTAGTTCAGTTGAGCATGTTTAGTGCAGATTTAGTTTTGTTGAAATCTGAGATAAATGAATAAGTTGTTTAGGTTTAACATGTGGTTTCGATTTCTACTAGTTGAACATGAGCAGCCGATCCTTTAGTTTGCAACATTGATATCTTTAAATTCCTTTCTTTGCTACTGCACGAGAATGAACAGCCGGCCTTTAGCTTGCAGTGTTGATTTTCTTGATTTTTCTTCCTTGCTAATTAATTGAGCATGAACAGTAGTGTAGTTTCCTTAATGAGCAGGCACAACTTGGTACCTTAGTATATTTGGATAGATCTATTGTTGCCATTTTGTGGGTTACTGTTGTTATACAATTGATCAGGCTTAAGAATACTTTCAATTGGATTTCCTTCTTCCTTGCTAACGTTACTGCTGTTGGGTTTTTGAACAGGTTTTGAGTGAAGCATGAGTAGATCTATCCTTAGTTTCATTTGCTACTTTAATAAGCCATGAACATAAGATAGCTTGATTAAATTTTGGAGCATGTAGTTAGTTTTACTTGCTGTTAGTAAAACATGAGAAATTTTCCATTTGCTAATAATTAAGCATGATCAGTTTACCATTTTGCTAATATTCGAGCATGAGCAAATTTCTTTTCCTTTGCTAATAGATGTGCATGAGCAGATTTGTTGAGTATAGTATGCAGACTTTTAATAAGCAGATTTTTATAAGTATAGCATGCAGATTTTTATAAGTATAGTATGCAGATTTTTAATAAGCAGATTTTCATAAGTATTGCTATCTGATTTTGATAAGTATTGCATGCAGAACTTCAATTTTAGGACAGATTTTTATTAAGCTTAATATGCAGAATTTTATTGGCATATTAGGCAGGTTTTTGGTTTAAGCATTTCAAAGATAGAATTTGCTTAAACATTTCAGTTTCTCTTTAAAGAAGTATTCATTAGAAGTATTAACAAGTATAAGAAAGATAAAGAAAAGAAAGAAAAAGGCCAAGGCCTTAAGTAGATCCCAAAGTCAAGACTTTAGGGATTTTTTTGGCACACAAGGTGCTTATTAGAATGCCAAGGCATTTAAAGAAGAAGTAATTAAGATAATAAGTATTTTACTTTTAAAGGGCATGTACCGGACACAAGGTCCAAGGGATGGGCTCCAAGTTGCCCCTAGGCACAAGGCCTAGAAGTATCTTAGTAGTTTCGGGATTAGCTACCTCGATTCTTATTAAGAATGCGCGCAAAGTGGTACAATGCCGGGCCCAAGAGAAGTTGATTATTATTTTAAAGTATTAAAGTATAAGTTTTGAAACAAATGAAACAAGCTTTAAATATGTTTAGAATTAGAAAGTTTAGTTCTTGTTATTTGAAGCATGCAGTAGTAGTTTTATTTGTTTCTTGCTATTAGATTATTCAGCATGTTTAGCTTTATTTGCTCTCAGCATGCAGTTATAGTTTTATTGGTTTATGAGCATGATCAGCTATACATGTTTAGTATTTCAGTTAGTATGATTCCTTTATTGGATTATGAGCATGATCAGCTATACATGTTTAGTATTTCAGTTAGTATGATTCCTTTATTGGATTTTGAGCATGATTAGCTATACATGTTTAGTATTTCGGTTAGTATGATTCCTTTATTGGATTATGAGCATGATTAGCTATACATGTTTAGTATTTCAGTTAGTATGATTCCTTTATTGGATTATGAGCATGATTAGCTATACATGTTTAGTATTTCAGATAGTATGATTCCTTTGCTATTTATGAGCATGAGTAGCTTTACATGTTAGCATTCAGTTTTAGCATGTTTTTATTTATATACATGCATATCGAGTTTTTGTGAGTAGATAGCGCTCACTAAGCTTTATGCTTATAGACTGCACTTCCTCCTACTGCAGATAAAGGAAAGGAAAAGATTTAGCAAGGAAGGCGACAAGATGGTGGTGATGAAGGTGTGTGATGGCCGGACTATGGGGAGATCAAGAGTTTGCTAAGGAATTGTTAAGACTTTTCTGTTTAGAGTTCTTTGGTTTTCTTTAAATGCTATTATGAGTCAAGATTGTAATTAAGTTTATTCCGCATTTGTAGTTGGGTTCTATTGATGGAGTGATATTGTTGTTTGCTATTATTAGGGTAGTTTCCTTCCTTTATTTGTGATATTATACTGCGTGGTTGTGAAGATATATGTTCCAGCCGCCTGTGGCTGAGTATAGTTTGTTTGTATTGATGATTTAGTCATCGGTACAGGGGAGACTCTGTCGAAATTTTTCGGTAGAGATTCCTCGTGGTTTTTAATTATACCGGTTAAGTAGAGTTAGTAGTTAAGTAACGGTCACTCTTAGAGAATAGTAGTAGTAGTAAGAAGGGTGGTCGTTACAGAAACGCCGCCGTCGCACGCGAGGAAGGAGAAGTGAAAAAACTAGGTCACGGGAAATAATCAAGCCCTATGTTCCTCCTTTATAACTTCAATATTCAGTTAACTTCTTTAAATAAATTTGCTACCTTTTCTAAACAGAACCGGCCGCGTGAACACTTGGCTGGCTGCGTTCTGCTTATGGCGTGGCTCGCGGGTTCGAAACTCAGTTGCAACCATTTTTTCCTTCCTATTTATTTCCAATTTATTAACTACTGCTTAAATAGAATATTTCTCCATCTTTAATAAGAAACACCCGCTGGAACAGTTAGCTAGCTGGATTCGGTTAAGGCTCGATTCAGGTCCGAGGTCCACGGTTCGAATCTCGACTTGAACATTTTTTTTTCGAAACTTCCTTCGTTTAGTAAAATTACCAAACGACCTCAAAAAATTGCATAAAAATACTCTAAAAATTTCTATAAAATCCCTAGAATATTTCTATAGCATCTTTAAATATTTTTAAATTACTTTTAGGACTCTAATTAAGAAAATTTGGGTTGTTACAATTCCCCATACCTTATAAAAAGTTCATCCTCGAACATAGAATAATTCCAAATATTTCTGTCTCATACTGTCCTCACGCTCCTAAGTAACTTCCTCGTGCTTCTGGTTCTAAATGACTTTCACTAATGGTACTCTTTGTTCCTTAGTCTCTTAACTTCTCGGTCCTCTATCATTTATATTGCATCGTACCCATTCGTGGTCCTTGGAAGGCCTGTTATAAAGTCTCTGGAGACCATAGGTGCATTAGTCACACCAAATGGCATGACTACAAATTTGTAGTGTCCATATCTGGTCCTGGAAACTGTTCTGGATATATCACTTTCTTTCACTTCCAACTGATGGTACCTAAAACGCAGGTCTATTTTAGAGAACACTGTTGCCCCCTTTTAGCTGATCAAATAGATCATCTATTCTGGGATGAGGGCACTTGTCCTTAACTGTTACTTCGCTCAGCGCTCTAAAATCTATGCACATCCGCATAGATCCATCTTTCTCCTTAACGAACAACTCTGGAGCTCCCTAGGGTGAATGACTAGGGCGGATGAAACCCTTGTTAGGTAGCTCCTGAAATTGTTCTTGTAACTCTTTTAGCTCTACTAAAGAAATTCGGTATAGAGCTTTTGAAATTGGGCTGGTGTCAGGAACTAATTCAATTTCAAACTCCACTCCTCTGTTGGGAGAGAGTTCAGGTAACTCTTCTAGAAATACTTCTGGATATTCACAGACTACCCAAACGTCTTCCTGCTTGGGTATTTCTTGTTATCATTGTCCTTCTAGTTCTAATTACTTAATTGGGTTTTTCTGACTCCCCACTGTCTTATCCTTTATCTTAACATCTAGTTATGCCAAGAAAAGACTTGATATCTTCTCTATCCTTTCTAAACATTCTTATGTTTATGTATAAAAGAGAAACAAAACTTCTATCTTACTAAAGCGCATATAAGCAATTACTCTATACTGCAAATAATAAAGAAAGCATAAAAGAAAAAACTTAAATACTTTCTTACTTGAAGACGGCAAAGATGGTGCTGATGTGTGATGCTGGAGAATGGGAACTGCTCTGATACCAACTGTAACGACCACCCTTCTTACAACTCTACTACTCTCTAAGGTGACCGTTACTTAACTATTAACTCTACTTAACCGGTGTGATCGAAACCACGAAGAATCCCTACCGAAAAATTTTGACAGAGTTTCCCCTGTACCGGTGACCATAAATTTCAATACATACAAAGTATACACAGTCACAGGTAGCTGGAATATATATCAAACACCCACGCAGTTCATATATAATCAAAATAACCAACTTTCGCAAAACACGATAAAACAATCCAAATGACATGGAACTCAAAATACATTTACGCAAAACCCACAGCTAAGCCAAGAATAGAATCATAGATTATACGAGACCTCACGGAAATCTCAAATTGAACCTATACAAATTCTCTTCCTTTCCTTAGGGTTCATGGCAGTAAGCATCAAAAACAAAACCCCTTAAAACATGCTTCGAAATCCAAAAGGAAACAAGAATCCGAAACCTCAACATATGGCAGAAGACTAAAAGAAATCCCGGAACTACTCTTACCGCAGGTGAGTAAGCAACATACCATGATTCTTGAATTCAAACCGAAGGAGAAAACCTCTAGGGTTCGCAGAGAACTCGAACTTCCAATCCCTCTTCGTGTCCTCAAGCTCTCCTCGAAGAACCAGCCTCTATTCCATGAAGATCTCACGGAATTTGCCCTCCGCCGGCCGCCGGAAACGAAGCTAGGGCTTTGTTTGGTTTCGCTCAGGCAGAAACGCCGCCATCGCACGTGAGGAAGGAGAAGGGAAAAAACTAGGTCACGGGAAATAATCAAGGCCTATGTTCCTCCTTTATAACTTCAATATTTGGTTAACTTCTTTAAATAAATTTTCTACCTTTTCTAAATAGAACCGGCCGCGTGAACACTTGGTTGGCTGCGTTCTGCTTAAGGCGTGGCTCGCGGGTTCAAAACTCGTCTGTAACCATTTTTCCCTTCCTATTTATTTCCTATTTATTAACTACTGCTTAAATAGAATATTTATCCTTCTTTAATAAGAAACACCCGCTGGAACAGTTGGCTAGCCGGATTCGATTAAGGCTTGATTCAGGTCCGAGGTCTACGGTTCGAATCTCGACTTGAACATTTTTTTGTCGAAACTTCCTTCGTTTAGTAAAAATACCAAACGAGCTCCAAAAATTACATAAAAATACTCTAAAAATTTCTAAAAAATCCCTAGAATATATCTATAGCATCTTTAAATATTTTTAAATTACTTTTAGGACTCTAATTAAGAAAATTTGGATTGTTATAATTCCCCATACCTTATAAAAAGTTCGTCCTCGAACTTAGAATAATTCCAAATATTTCTGTCTCATACTGTCCTCACGCTCCTAAGTAACTTCCTCGTGCTTCTGGTTCTAAATGACTTTCACTAATGGTACTCTTTGTTCCTTAGTCTCTTAACTTCTCGGTCCTCTATCATTCATATCGCATTGTACCCATTCGTGGTCCTTGGAAGGCCTGTTATAAAGTCTCTGGAGACCATAGTTGCATTAGTCACACCAAATGGCATGACTATAAATTTGTAGTGTCCATATCTTGTCCTGGAAATTGTTCTGGATATATCACTTCCTTTCACTTCCAACTGATGGTACCTAAAACGCAGGACTATTTTAGAGAACACTGTTGCCCCCTTTTAGCTGATCAAATAGATCATCTATTCTGGGATGAGGGAACTTGTCCTTAACTGTTACTTCGCTCAGCGCTCTAAAATCTATGCACATCCGCATAGATCCATCTTTCTCCTTAACGAATAACTCTGGAGCTCCCTACGGTGAATGACTAGGGCGGATGAAACCCTTGTTAGGTAGCTCCTGAAATTGTTCTTGTAACTCTTTTAGCTCTACTTGAGAAATTCAGTATAGAGCTTTTGAAATTGGGCTAGTGTCAGGAACTAATTCAATTTCAAACTCCACTCCTCTGTTGGGAGATAGTTCAGGTAACTCTTCTAGAAATACTTCTGGATATTCACAGACTACCCGAACGTCTTCCTGCTTGGGTCTTTCTTGTTATCATTGTCCTTCTAGTTCTAATTTCTTAACTGGGTTTTTCTGACTCCCCACTGTCTTGTCCTGTATCTTAACATCTAGTTATGCTAAGAAAAGACTTGATATCTTCTCTATCCTTTCTAAACATTCTTATGTTTATGTATAAAAGAGAAACAAAACTTCTATCTTACTAAAGCGCATAAAAGCAATTACTCTATGCAAATAATAAAGAAAGCATAAAAGGAAAAACTTAAATACTTTCTTACTTGAAGACGGCAAAGATGGTGCTGATGTGTGCTGCTGGAGAATGGGAACTGCTCTAATACCAACTGTAACGACCACCCTTCTTACAACTCTACTACTCTCTAAGGTGACCGTTACTTAAATATTAACTCTACTTAACCGGTGTGATCGAAACCACGAAGAATCCCTACCGAAAAATTTTGACAGAGTCTCCCCTGTACCGGTGACCATAAACATCAATACATACACAGTATACACAGCCACAGGTGGCTGGAACATATATCAAACACCCACGCAGTTCATATATAACCAAAATAACCAACTTTCACAAAACACGATAAAACAATCCAAATGACATGGAACTCAAAATACATTTACGCAAAACCCACAGCTAAGCCAAGAATAGAATCATAGATTATACGAGACCTCACGGAAACCTCAAATTGAACCTATACAAATTCTCTTCCTTTCCTTAGGGTTCATGGCAGTAAGCATCAAAAACAAAACCCCTTAAAACATGCTTCGAAATCCAAAAGGAAACAAGAATCTGAAACCTCAACATATGGCAGAAAACGAAAAGAAATCCTGGAATTACTCTTACCGCAGGTGAGTAAGCAACATACCATGATTCTTGAATTCAAACCGAAGGAGAAAACCTCTAGGGTTCGCGGAGAACTCGAACTTCCAATCCCTCTTCGTGTCCTCAAGCTCCCCTCGAAGAACCAGCCTCTATTCCGTGAAGATCTCACGGAATTTGCTCTCTGCCGGCCGCCGAAAATGAAGCTAGGGCTTTGATTGGTTTCGCTCGGGCAGAAACGCCGTCGTCGCTTGAGAGGAAGGAGAAGGGAAAAAACTAGGTCACGGGAAATATTCAAGCCCTAAGTTCCTCCTTTATAACTTCAATATTCGGTTAACTTCTTTAAATAAATTTGCTACCTTTTCTAAACAGAACCGGCCGCGTGAACACTTGGTTGGCTGCGTTCTGCTTAAGGCGTGGCTCGCGAGTTTGAAACTCGGTTGCAACCATTTTTTCCTTCCTATTTATTTCCTATTCATTAACTACTGCTTAAATAAAATATTTCTCCTTCTTTAATAAGAAACACCTGCTGGAACAGTTGGCTAGCTGGATTCGGTTAAGGCTCGATTCAAGTCCGAGGTCCACGGTTCGAATCTCGACTTGAACATTGTTTTGTCGAAACTTCCTTCGTTTAGTAAAAATATCAAACGACTTCCAAAAATTACATAAAAATACTCTAAAACTTTCTAAAAATCCCTAGAATATTTATATAGCATCTTTAAATATTTTTAAATTACTTTTAGGACTCAAATTAAGAAAATTTAGGTTGTTACATATACCAAGTACCTTGAGTTTGCCGTTGTTCCCAACGGCAACTGTTCCTAGGTTTTTGTAGGTGATTTGAGTGAATTTTGTGTGATCTCCAGTCATATGTTTGGAGCAACCACTATCCAAAATCTACTTAGTTTCCAACAATAGGTAGGAATTGGAGTTAGTCTAACTATTAGACTAAACAAAATTAAGTTTTAAAATAAATGTTAAGTTAAAAAGTAAGTTTTAATTTTTAAATTAAATGTTTAAGTAAAAAATAACTTTAAGTTTTAATTTTTTTTTAATTTCTAAGTTAAAAAAAACTTTAAGTTTTAATTTTAAAATAAATTTTTGAGTTTAAAAAAAACTTTAAGTTTTAAAATAAATTTTAAGTTAAAAAGTAAGTTTTAATTTTTAAACTAAAATTTTTAAGTAAATAAATTTTTTAAGTTAAAAAAAAATTAATTTGAAATAAATTTTTTAAGTTTAAAAAATCTAAGTTTTAATTTTTAATATTAATTTAATTTTAATTTTAAATCAATTTTAATTTAATTTTAATTTAATTTAATTTTAATTTTAAATCAATTTTAATTTAATTTAATTTTAATTTTAAATCAATTTTAATTTATTTTTAATTTAATTTAATTTTAATTTTAATTTTAATTTAATTTAATTTAATTTAACTTTAATTTAATTTTAAATTTAAATTTAAATTTTAATTTAATTTAATTTTAATTTTATATTAATGTCTTTAGTTATCTCACCCGATCTATGTTTTCGATCAGAGAAGCCTATAATTTTGTGAGATGAATTAGCCTTAGTTTTAGGGTTTGTTTTTAACTTGCGTTAGATTCAGGTTAAGCTTTGGGTTCAACAAATAGGCGTTCTCTGAATAAACTTCTGGGCTATTGTGAGTCACTCGGACATCATTAAAGTAACCATGCCTTCGTGGTTTTCCAAATAGTCCTATCCACTGAACTTAGTACAAAACCTTGGTCTAACTGGTTAGGATTCATAAAGGGTAGCTTCGGTCAATTCCACTTAGCCAAATGCACCAGGTCGAAGTCATATCTTCCTAGACATGTATAGACTAAGCTTCCCTTACGTACTATCATCCAATATTTCACCAGTACCATATTCCAAGTTAAACTTGAACCCTTTTTAACTAATCCTAATTACCCTGTCGGGTAGGTTGGTTAGGGTTACCCTGTCGGGTAGGTTAGTTTTGGAGGTGCCAGCTATTCTGGAGACTCCCCCTGAATTAATGGTCATTTAATTTAATTTTGTTCTTGGTTTATGTCTATTTCTTTTGTAATTATAGTTTACTTGGTGATAGTTTACATTTTGTTGAGTTTTACTATGTTTAGATTTTAAAATTTTTGGTTTAGGTTTGTATTTTGGTCTTTGACTTGATTTGTTCGAGTTTATATAAACTATTATTTCTTTAGGTATGTAGTATTGATTAAGTCCTACTTGTGTGATTAAACACGCTTTCAGAACCCAAGCTTGTTTTGTTGATTTGTGTTGGGTTATTAATGACTTGAATGTTTTATTTGAGCTTGAATTATAGCCAAGTCCGGTTTTATTATAAATTACTTTTTGATTATTTAATATTAAATCTAAGTTTTTGGATCTTGTTGTGAATTTTTCTAACATTTCTTTTAAATTATTAATTTCATTTTTTAGTGATAAATTATCCTCCTCAAGTGTTAGATCTTGAGTTGGATTTAAATTTTTTATTTGTTCCTTGAGATTTTGATTTTCTTCAAAGAGCAACTCATTTTCTTTTTCTATTTTAACTAATTTATTGTTTAAGCAAGAAATAATTTTAAAAAATTTCCAGTTTAAGAAATAAGTTTAAGTTTAACTAATTTATTATTTAACACATTTTCCAACGGTTGGGAAGATAAGATAAAGAACACATTTATCTTGATCCTATAAACAAGAGTTGCATAAAGATGGAATTAATAATTAGTTATCTACCGATCATACTAAATCTTGAGCGATTTAGCCAAAGCTAACTCAAGGTATAGTATGATGTGGATCTTGTCCCGCAAGAATTATAGCTAATTGGTATGAATCTAGTAGTGTAGTTTGACCACATCCATGACTTGATTCTACAAAAGCCCAATAATTCAGTGGGAGAATCAATTAGTTAAAGACCTAATTAAATGATAAGTGGAATATGATATTTACTTTCTGCTTTATTTATGTTGTAGATTGCCATGTCGACGAACACGAACATTATCTCCCTGCGTTCTATCCTTGACAAGGACAAGCTCAATGGAGATAATTTCCTAGACTGGTACAGGAATCTGAGAATCGTTCTCACACAAGAAAGAAAATTGTACGTCCTGGACTAGTCCATTCCGGAGGCACCTCCTGCCATTGCCACGGGAGCCGACCGAGATTCTTATAAGAAGCATCAAGATGATGCATTAGATGTGTCATGCCTCATGCTCGTAACCATGAACTTTGAGTTCAGAAGCAACACGAGTTGATGACTGCTTATGATATGGTTGAACATCTTCATCAACTATAGCAATGACAAGCAAGGCACGAGAGATTCGAGATCTCTAAGGTACTATTTCAGAGCAAGATGCAAGATGGAACTCCCGTAGGTCCATATGTACTCAAGATTATTGGATACATAGAGAACCTACAGAGGTTGCAATTCCCACTTGGCCATGAATTGGCCACTGACTTGATTTTGCAATCCTTTCCAGAAAGTTACAATCAATTTGTCATAAATTACAATATGAACGAAATTGATAAGCCACTGCTTGAGCTGCTAAGTATGTTGCAAACTGCTGAGCTTAACCTTAAGAAGGTAAAGCCCAACTCCATTTTGATGGTGCAAAAGCATAAAGGCAAGGGCAAGCCTAAAAGTAAGGGAAGGTCCCAAGCCAAGGGCAAAGGCAAGGTAATGAAACCTAAAGGAGGGGTTGCCAAGGATGCTACCTGCTTCCACTGCGGTCAGACCGGACACTGGAAGAGGAATTACAAAGGATACCTGGAAGATCTTAAGAAGAAGAGAAATGAGATTTCTACTTCAGGTATATATGTTATAGAAGTCAATCTCTCTATTTATTCATCATGGGTATTAGATACCGGATGTGCTTCTCACATTTGTACTAATGTACAGGCGCTGAGAAATAGCAGGACATTGACCTACGAGTAGGCAATGGAGCATGGGTTGCTGCTGTTGCTGTAGGAACTTACTTTCTATCTCTGCCCTCTTGGATTGTACTAGAATTAGATGAATGTTGTTATGTGTCTGCTCTTACAAAGAACATCATTTCAGTTTCTTGTTTAGACAAGAAAGGCTTTTCATTTATAATAAAGAACAAATGTTGTTCCGTTTATTTAAATGATATGTTCTATTGTAGTGCACCTCTGATGAACGGACTATACATTCTAGACTTAGAGAACCCCATCTATAACATAAGTACCAAAAGGTTCAAGTCAAACGAAATGAACCGAACCTATCTCTGCCATTGTCTCTTAGGTCATATAAATGAGAATCGCTTATCCCAACTCTATTTGCTGGACTCATTTGATTTTGAATCATATGAGACATGCGAGTCATGCCTACTGGGCAAGATAACCAAGACTCCCTTTAGGGGACATAACGAAAGAGCAACTGACTTGTTAGGACTTATACATAGTGATGTATGTCACCCTTTCAATGTCACTACCAGAGGTGGTTATAGGTACTTCATTACATTTACTGATAACTTCAGTAGATATGGTTATGTGTATCTGATGACACATAAGTCACAATCCTTTGAAAAGTTCAAAGAATTCAAGAATGAAGTACAAAACCAGCTAGGCAAGAGTATTAAGATACTTCGATCAGATCGAGGTGGTGAACACCTTAGCCATGAGTTTTGTGACTATCTTGCTGAGTGTGGAATTCTATCCCAAATCACTCCTCCTGGAACAACACAGTAGAATGGTGTATTCGAAATGAGGAATCGTACCTGTAACGACCCGCCTTCTACTGACTAGGCTGTGAGGCCGATCTCTACATTACGCTGCGCTAAATTACTATTGCGGAAATCTGGATTGATTAAAATTTTACTAAACTGATTACTGTAAAATCTGAACTTAATATTCTAGGTGTACCTAGGAGTTGTACACATGCTAAGGAGGATAATCTATGTCTCTCGGATGTCCTGCTAGCTGTAATCAGGCATTTCAATTGATCCATGAATCGATTGGGCTGTCGGATCGATCCAGTGATCGATCCGACACGGAGAAAAACTCTGGATCGGTCGGCTGACCGATCCATAAGCTATATTGCCTCTATATGCGGCTGGATCGGTCTACCGACCGATCCGAGTGATCGGTCGGTGGGCCGATCGATTCAACTCGATCGGTCGGTGACCGATCGGTGAGCTCTCTCTACTAACTCTCTGTTCACGGTTGGATCGGTCGGTGACCGATCGATGGCACACCCCGATCGATCGTAGATCGATCGTTTCGATGCGAATCGAACCGGTTCAGCACTTGTTAGTGCCAAAATCTCACACAACAATTATATAATGCATGGAAAACGTTCTAATATCTATCAACTAGCATTCTAACATGATATAGTGCGAGGTTTATTAATTTATAGCATTTAAGCCACTAGAAATGCATAAAGGTATCTTAAGAAAAGAAACTAAGTTCTTAATTTGCTAAACTCCTTAAGGATCTTCGTTCCAGGTTCCTGCCACACACACCATCTCTGCATTGACCTCCAACTTCCTCTGCTAGTCCATCTTCCCTTTACCTTTATCTGCAGTATAAGGGAAAATAGTATCTGTAAGCTTTAAGCTTAGTAAGAAACCAACTACCTCACTAAAACATGCAACGATGCAAACATGTTTTTAAAGAATGCTATTTAAAAACATGCACTGAATTTGTTAAAGCATGGCATACTGAAGTTACATGGCATAAATACTGAAACATGGCATGCATAATAAAATCTAAGCATGGAGCTATTTCATGGTATCAACTAGGAGAACTAAACTGAAACTGAAACTAAAACTGAGCTAACACCACATTCACATAACTAGATTATGAGTTTGAAAGCTATTATCATAATAAGTGAAAATAGTAATCATGCTGCTGTTTGGGCCCGGCAACTGTACTTGCTGTGCGCGCATCCCTAGCTAGACCCGGGTTTGCAAGTCCCGCATTTAGTAGGGTTTACTAGGTTATCTAAACCTAGGGACCGACTATGGGAGCCCAGCCCAATGGATATCTAATCCTGTACAGTGCCCCTACTGAAAATAAAATACTGAATCATAGCTAATTAATTTATCTTGCTTTTACTAGGTTATCTGAACCTAGAGGCGACTGTGGGTGCCCACCCATTGGACCGTAGCCCCATATAAGCTGTAGCAAGACTAACTAAACTATTTAAATGCTTCTATTGCATTTACTGAGCCATTAGAAATGTCTACTGTAGCATTTTACTGAGCTAAGTATTTTATTGAACACTTGGTGTGCTCCAACTCTCCTCTCTGTTAGGGAGACCACCTCTAGGCACCCGACAACGTCTAGAATCTCCAACTGAAAGGAGAAAACGTGTCTGGCCCATTTAGAGGTGCTCAACTAGATCCCTAAACCTGAAAAGGAGGGTTAAATACACCCTATGCGTCGAAAAGTCTTCATATAGCTAATTTAAAAACATTCAATCGTACGAAAAGCTACTTATACTGCAGGTGAGGGGTTTCTTACCTCCTGTTTGGATTTTCTTACGATTCTAATCGCTAGATTTCCGGAGGAGACGATCCTTTCGACGATCTTCTCGCGTCTAAGCATTCTTCTCGCGGAGGGGAGCGTCCTCGTGTCGAAGTCGTTGCCGGAAAGTGCCCTTGGACGGGACCCTAACCTTGATTGTGGTTGGCGCCGAGAGAAGGAGAGGAGAAGGGGGAGTCGGCGATGAGGGTTTGAGGAGAGAAAAGTGTAGGACCGTTAGATTCGATAGAGGGGGGGGGGTGAATATCGATTCGAAAATGTCGAGTACAAAACGCAGCGGAAAAGTAAAATAGACACAATGGTTTTACTTCGTTCGGAGCCTGTGACGACTCCTACTCGAAGGCCCGTGGTCCTTGACCACTTTCGTTGGGCAATCACTAGCAATTCGAAATGATGATTACAAAAGAACCGTACAGGGAATGCTAATGAAAACTAAAAACAAATACCGACAAAAAGGGAAAAGAACGGAGCGTAGTGTCGGAGCTTTGTTGGCGTCGCACTGAGCGTTGAGCAGCAAGACCAGCAGTAGAAGAGTTCTCAGCTTGATTGATTTGATTAATCTGAAGCTCCTGTGTGGGGCTTCTTTTATATGCTGTTCCGGGCGCCTGGATCCCTTCCGGGCGCCTGGAATGTGACGTAACTGCTCAAACCAAGATGCTCCACGTGGCGACGACTTGGCTGGATAGAATTCGCCTTCCGGGCGCCCGGACCACCTTGTTCCAGAAAACTCCCTTTTCCTGCAAAACAAAGTTAGTCCGAGGCAAATGTATATCCTGTAAAACAGATTGTCAGCACAGTTAAAGTTCAACAGATAAATAAAAAGAGTATGACTTAGATTCCGTCTTTCCGAGACCGGAATCTAGTCACGATCTCGACTTAGACATCCAAAATGGATCTAAGCCGGATCGACGCCTAATGTTCCCTTCCCGGGAACGCGTCCTCGCAGTCACTCCCCTCCAGTGACTTACCTCACTTACCTGCCAGACGTCCGGTCATCCCGTCGACCCGTCTGGACTTCTCGCCAAGCGTCCGGTCAGTCCGTCGACCCGCTTGGACTTCTAGCCAGCTATCCGGTCAGCCCGTCGACCTAGCTGGACTTCTCGCCAAGCGTCCGGTCAGCCCGTCGACCCGCTTGGACTTCTCGCCAGCTATCCGGTCAGCCCGTCGACCTTGCTGGACTTCGTGCCAGACATCCGGTCAGCCCGTCGACCTGTCTGGACTTCTTCTGCACACTCGATCAAAGTGTCAGACAACAACAAAACTAACTTAACCTATTTGTCATTCATCAAAACCTGGGTTAAATCGTTAGTGCTAACCGCACCAACAATCTCCCCCTTTTTGATGGAATGACAACCTGGTTAAGTTAGTGAAAACATATGCAAGAAACAACATGCATTTATGTGGTTTTAAAGTTAGTTTGTATTTTCAAATTTGTTTAGCTAACTTAACCACCTAACCCTCCCTTTTTGACATTCATCAAAAATAAGCAAGGGTAAACAATCATAGTGAAGAGTTACTGTAAAAGGTAACCAAATTTTGAAACATATCTAAGTTTGGTTCAAAAATTGAAAGATAAAAGTACAATTTTTAACACCAAGTTAAAAAATAAGTCAAGTTGACTTGGGGGAGACAAGTTGAATTTTGAAAAGTATAAATTTAAAGTTAATCAAGTTTAACTTTTCAAACGTGTAAAAATTTTCAAATCAGGTTTTTCACATTTACTTTTCATGTTTAAGTAACATTTACTTTTCAAAAAGGTAAATTTTCAACTTCAATTTTTCAAAACAAAGCAAAAATTAAACAAGTAAGAATAATTTTTCAAGAAGTAAAATTTTTGCCAAAATAAATTTTTAAGGCTAATTTGATAAAAGTTAAATTTGGAAAGTTGAATTTTCAAGCATATGTTAAAAAACTGAATAAGTTTAAATTTGCAATATTCAACTTTTAAAAAAAATTAGGTGGGATTAAACTTAGTTAAATTTAATTTTATGAAAACTGGTGTTAAAAATAAGTTAGTTTTAAAATAGATGTAAAAAAACACACAAAATTTTAATTAATTTCTCCCCCTGAACTTGATACTTAAAATTTTGAAAATATTTGCTAAAAATATTCAAAGTAAATTTTTTTTTTAAAATGAGGTAGAATTTTCTAGAGAGATTTTAAAGAGAAGATTAAAAAATAACGCTTAAGGAGATAATTAAAAAATAAACCTCCCCCTGAATTTGATATTCCTTTATTAATCCTCCTTATTTATTAATTTTTCTAGGGGATTTAAAAGAAATTGAACCTCCCCCTGAATTGGTTACTCCCCTTAATTTAATATCTCCCCTTTAATACTAAGGTTTGGTTGTGTTAAATTTCAAAGCCCTAACACATTTGTCTAATTTAGTAATACATATATTATTATCTCTGTATCCTTGGTATAACTGTTTATTTGAATTTGATTGATCAATTATTAATTAATGTTAGATTCAGGTGCTTAACTTTAGTTTAAGGTTAAATAAGATAAGATTTAATTAATTCAATAACAGTTAAGCATTATCAATAATTTATTGATTAGTTTTTACTTGATTTAATAATTTAATACTTAGTGAAATAATTTAAATTTCATATTACTCGATTGAGTTGGTCAATGAAAGTGTTAGTTATAATTATTATTATTATTAAAAAAAATTTTAAATGGATTTCTAAAACAGCATTTAAAAGGAATTTAAAATGATTTTTATAATATATTTTATGTCAATTAACATATGTTTGATTCAGTTTTGATTTTATATTTAAATTAATATTAGTGGTTAATTTAAGTTTAATTTTAAGTTTAAGTTAAAAATTTTAATTTTAATTGTAATTTCAATATTAAGTTTTAATTTAAGATTTAATTTTTAGTTAAGTCAAATTAAAAATTATTTTTAAGGTTAAAATGATGTTTAAGATTAAAAATGAGTTTAAAGTCAAAATAATAATTTTTAAAGTGAAAATAATCTATAGAAATAATTTATTATTACTATTTTTAAGTTAACAAAATTTCATTATAGTGAAAAAAAAAGAAGAATTTTTCAAAATGATACAAAATCTTTAGATAGTTTTAAAATGATTTTTAAAATATTTTTTAAATGATTTTTAAAAGTTTTTTTTTTTAAAAAATAATTTTTGAAATAATTTTTAAGTTAAAATAATTTTAAAAATATAATTTTTTATATTAAAATAATTTTAAGTTAAAATAATTTTTAAAATAACAATAATTTTTAAAAGGTTTTAAAAAGAATTTTTTAAAAGAATTTTTAAAGTTTTTAAAATGATTTTTAAAATAATTTTTAAAATGTTTTAAAAGAATTTTTAAAAGAATTTTTTAAAGTTTTTAAAAGAGTTTTTAAAATAATTTTTAAAATGTTTTAAAAGAATTTTTTAAAGTTTTTTAAATGATTTTTAAAAGAGTTTTTAAAATAATTTTTAAAATGTTTTAAAAGAATTTTTTAAAGTTTTTAAAATGATTTTTAAAAGAGTTTTTAAAATAATTTTTAAAATATTTTAAAAGAAAATTTAAAAGTTTTTAAAATGATTTTTAAAATAATTTTTAAAATGTTTTAAAATAATTTTTAAAAGAATTTTTAAAAGTTTTTAAAATGATTTTTAAAATAATTTTTAAAATGTTTTAAAATAATTTTTAAAATAATTTTTTTTAAGTTTTTAAAATGATTTTTAAAAGTGTTTTTAAAATAATTTTTAAAATGTTTTAAAATAATTTTTAAAACAATTTTTTAAAGTTTTTAAAATGATTTTTAAAAGAGTTTTTAAAATAATTTTTAAAATGTTCTAAAAGAATTTTTAAAAGAATTTTTTAAATTTTTTAAAAGAGAAAAAAATTTTAAAATAGTTTTTAAAGAATTAAAAAAAATAGTTTTTAAAGAATTTTAAAAATAGTTTTTAAAGAATTTTAAAAATAATTTTTAAATAATTTTAAAAATAGTTTTTAAAGAATTTTAAAAATAGTTTTTTAAAGAATTTTCAAATAATTTTTAAAGAATTTTAAAAATAGTTTTTAAAGAATTTTTCAAATAATTTTTAATGAATTTTAAAAATAGTTTTTAAAGAATTTTCAAATAATTTTTAATGAATTTTTAAAATAGTTCTTAAAGAATTTTTCAAATAATTTTTAAAGAATTTTAAAAATTGTTTTTAAAGAATTTTCAAATAATTTTTAAAGAATTTTAAAAATAGTTCTTAAAGAATTTTTTCAAATAATTTTTAAAGAATTTTAAAAATAGTTTTTAAAAATTTTTAAAATAGTTTTTAAAGAAATTTAAAAAATAGTTTTTAAAGAATTTTTAAGATAGTTTTTAAAGAATTTAAAATAAATTATTTTTTTAAAGAAATTTTTTTTTTTAAAATAGTTTTTTTTTAAATAATTAAGTTAAAATAATTTTTTGGTTAAAATAAATTTTTAAATAATAAATTTTTAAGTTAAAAAAAATTAAATTTTAAAATAAATTTTTAAGTTAAATAAATTTTTATTTAATTTTAATTAATTTTAATTAATTTTAATTTACTTTGAAATTCGAAATTTAATTTGAAATTCGAAATTTAAATTTAATTTGAAATTCAAAATTAAATTTTAATTAATTTTAATTTAATTTGAATTTGAAATTCAAATTTTAATTTTAATTAATTTAATTCAATTTGAATTTGAGATTCAAAATTTAATTTTAATTAATTTTAATTTCGTTTGAAAATTAATTAATTTAATCCTTATTCATCTCACCCGATCTAGAATATCAATCCGGGAATCTTATAATTTTGTGAGATGAATTAGATTTAATTACAGAGTTTGGTTTAACTTGTGTTAGATTCAGGTTTAGCTTTGGTCTCAACAAATAGGCATTCTTCGGATAAACTTCTAAGCTTGGTGAGTCACTTGGACGTCATTAGAAGTAACTAACCTTTAGAGGTTTTCTGAATAATCCTATCCACGGAGCTTAGTATTAAACCTTGGTCTAACTAGTTAGGATCCATTTAAAGGTAGCTTCGATCGGTTCCACTTGGCCAAATGCACCAGATTGAAGTCATATCTTTCTAGACATGCGATGCCCAAGCTTCCCCAACGTACTATCATCAAAAAACTTCACCAGTACCATGATTCAAGTTAAACTTGAACCCTCTTTAACTAGTCCTAATTACCCTGTCGGGTAGGTTGGTTGGGGTTACCCTTTTCGGGTAGGTTGGTTAGGGTTACCCTGTCGGGTAGGTTAGTTTTGGAGGTGCCAGCTATTCTGGAGCCTCCCCCTGAATTATTGGCCATAAATTTAGTTTTTAGTTCTGGGTTTATTATAGTTAAGTTTTGGTTAAAATTTAATGTTTAATTTGTAATTTAGATTCAAGTTTTTTAATTTTGAATTAATTAAATTAGTCAAATTATCTTTCTTTAAGAGAATGTATTTAAAATTTTCTTTCATTTTCACTTTTATTAGGTTAATTGAATTATTTTTCTTTAATAGCTTATTTTTAAAGTTTAAGTTTTTATTCATTTTTAAATTTAAATTAATTAAATTGTTTGAATTATATTTCCTTAAAGGTTTATCTTTTAACCTTTTATTAATTGTTAATTTTTAATTTTTCAGATTATCTTTATTTAATATGTTATTCTTAACATTTAATTTTAATTTTGTTAAATTTAGTATTGATTTTATTCTTATATTTTCTTTATTTTTTAAGTTGATATAATTAGTGGAATTTATTAGATTATTCTTATCGTTAAAATTTAATTTTTTATTAATTAAATTATCTTGTGTTTTGATAGGATTTTCTAGATTAATATTGTCTAGATTATTAAATAATTTATTAATTTTATCTAGATCAATATTCACCTTGTCCTCTCTATCATTTGAGTTTTCAGATTTGTTTAGGTTTAAGTTTAAATTTTTTAAACTACTATTAGCAGGGGTATTTTGGTAAATATCACTAACCTTGAGCGCAACCCCTAATTCAGTAGGCTTTTCGATTGGATCTAACCCGAGTTCGGATTCGATTTTTACTTGATCCTCGAGCTCCATCGGCTCCTCGTGAAGTTTGATCAATTGGGTCCAAAGCTCATGTGCATCTTTGTACTTTTCTAGTCTGCATAAAACATTGTTAGGTAAAACATTACAAATGATTTTACTTACATTTGTGTTTAGTTCTGAGTTCTGAGAAGGTTTTCTCAATATCAGCCAATAATCAAAGTTTACGCTTCCTAAGAAGCATTCCATTAATCGCTTCCAATAGTTGAAATCTTGATCGTATGGTGGTGGTTCGTGGGGTTCCGTCCTTCTTGAAGAGTCATTATTCTTGCACACAGAGAAACAGAAAAAAATCCCAAGACTTGGTCTTGGATTAGCAGTGCTGGAAAAAATAATATTTCACTATTTTCGGAAAAAATAATAAAATATTATTAAAATATTAATAAAATATTTGGAAAAAATATTATTTCAAAATTTTGAAAATGTAATATTTTTTAAATACTAAACAATGGTGAAAAGATGGCGATGTATTTTTCAAAAACCGTTTTGGAGGGAAAAAACGAAAGGCGTACCGTTTTATTTTAAAGACAAACGATATCTAATTTTTCTTTCAAAAAGTCCCCCCTTTGCCTGATTGGTGGTTGCACCAAATCAGAGCGGTACCCGCTCTGATACCACTTGTAGGACGGTTAGATTCGATAGAGGGGGGGGGTGAATATCGATTCGAAAATGTCGAGTACAAAACGCAGCGGAAAAGTAAAATAGACACAATGGTTTTACTTCGTTCGGAGCCTGTGACGACTCCTACTCGAAGGCCCGTGGTCCTTGACCACTTTCGTTGGGCAATCACTAGCAATTCGAAATGATGATTACAAAAGAACCGTACAGGGAATGCTAATGAAAACTAAAAACAAATACCGACAAAAAGGGAAAAGAATGGAGCGTAGTGTCGGAGCTTTGTTGGCGTCGCACTGAGCGTCGAGCAGCAAGACCAGCAGTAGAAGAGTTCTCAGCTTGATTGATTTGATTAATCTGAAGCTCCTGTCTGGGGCTTCTTTTATATGCTGTTCCGGGTGCCTGGATCCCTTCTGGGCGCCTGGAATGTGACGTAACTGCTCAAACCAAGATGCTCCACGTGGCGACGACTTGGCTGGATAGAATTCGCCTTCCGGGCGCCCGGATCCCTTCCGAGCGCCCGGACCTCCGTGCGCCCGGACCTCCGGGCGCCCGGACCTCCGGGCGCCCGGACCACCTTGTTCCAGAAAACTCCCTTTTCCTGCAAAACAAAGTTAGTCCGAGGCAAATGTATATCCTGTAAAACAGATTGTCAGCACAGTTAAAGTTCAACAGATAAATAAAAAGAGTATGACTTAGATTCCGTCTTTCCGAGACCGGAATCTAGTCACGATCTTGACTTAGACATCCGAAATGGATCTAAGTCGGATCGACGCCTAATGTTCCCTTCCCGGGAACGCGTCCTCGCAGTCACTCCCCTCCAGTGACTTACCTCACTTACCTGCCAGACGTCCGGTCAGCCCGTCGACCCGTCTGGACTTCTCGCCAAGCGTCCGGTCAGTCCGTCGACCCGCTTGGACTTCTCGCCAGCTATCCGGTCAGCCCGTCGACCTAGCTGGACTTCTCGCCAAGCGTCCGGTCAGCCCGTCGACCTAGCTGGACTTCGTGCCAGACATCCGGTCAGCCCGTCGACCTGTCTGGACTTCTTCTGCACACTCGATCAAAGTGTCAGACAACAACAAAACTAACTTAACCTATTTGTCATTCATCAAAACCTGGGTTAAATCGTTAGTGCTAACCGCACCAACAAAAAGTTACGATCCAAAAAAATAACTCTTCACTTAATTCCTCCCTATTTATATTAAAGGATTAATTCGCCCAACTCTAATATAAATTTAATTGCCTCCCTTTCCTTTCAGCACGGCCCTGCTGGGTTCAACTGGTTACTAACATTATCCGTAAACCATAGGTCTCGGGTTCAATTCCCCGCTTAGGCCATTTTCGTTTTCTATTTATTTTTGCTACCTCCGCTACTCTAAAAATTCTGTAAAAATATCCTAAAATTCCAGAAAAATCATAGAATATTTATAAAAAGTTTTGAGAATTTTCGAGCATTACAGTACCCTATTAGATATGGCACGATCTATGATGAGTCACAAAGATCTTCCTATATCTTTTTGGGGATATGCTCTAGACACAGCATCCTTCACACTTAACCGTGTTCCATCCAAAGTTGTGATAAAGATACCATATAGGATATGGACTAGGAGAGATGCCCAGATATCTTTTATGAGGATATGGGGTTGTGAGGCTTACGTTCGACGATAAGTCTCGGACAAACTAAGACCCAAATCCGATAAGTGCTATTTTATAGGATATCCCAAGGAAACGAAGGGATATTACTTCTACATTCCTAGTCACCACAAAGTGTTTGTGGCTAAGACTGGGATATTTCTAGAAAAGAACTTTGTTTCTAGAAAAACTAGTGGGAGTACGTTCGATCTTGAAGAAGTTCAAGATATGGACCATTGCACTGAAGCCTTGATGGAGGTTGAACTGAAACCACAAAATGTTGTGGTTGATGAGATTGTTGCACAAGGAGTTGAGGAACAACAACCAGTTCAAGTAGACCTACCTCTTCATAGGTCTGATAGGATACGTCGTCAGCCTGAGAGATACTCTTTTCTCTTGTCTAACCATGACGACGTTATCCTCATTGAGAATGAGCCTACCTCCTATCAGGAAGCTGTGATGAGACCAGATTCTGAGAAATGGCTAGAGGCCATGAGATCCGAGATGGAATCCATGTACACCAACCAAGTATGGACTTTGGTTGATCCACCTGAAAGCATCAAACCCATTGGGTGTAAGTGGGTCTTTAAGAGAAAGGCTGACATGGATGGATTTATTACCTATAAGGGTCATTTGGTAGCTAAAGGTTCCAAGTAAATTCATGGTATTGACTATGATGAAACTTTTTCTCTAGTAACGATGTTTAAGTCCATTCGAATCATGCTTGCTGTTGCAGCATACCACGATTATGAGATCTGGCAAATGGATGTAAAACCGCTTTTCTAAATGGAAACTTGCTCGAGGATGTGTACATGACACAACCTGAGGGTTTTGTTGATCCACTGCATACTGGCAGAGTATGCAAGCTGCATAAGTCCATTTATAGACTAAAGTAAGCTTCTCGGAGCTGGAATCTTCGATTCGATGAAGCGATCAAACAGTTTGATTTCATCAAGAATGAAGATGAACTCTGTGTCTACAAGAAGGTTGTTGGGAACATAGTTATCTTCCTTGTATTGTATGTGGATGACATACTACTCATTGGAAATGACATCCCTTTGCTGCAGTCTGTAAAGACTTGGCTTGGGAATTGTTTCTCAATGAAGGAATTAGGTGAAGCAGCCTGTATTCTAGGCATAAAGATCTATAGAGATAGATCTAAGAGATTACTTAGCCTAAGACAAAGTACATATATTGACACAGTATTACTACGGTTTGCCATGCAGAATTCCAAGAAAGAATTTCAGTCGATGTCACATAGTGTGAGTCTTTCAAAGACTCAAAGTCTCTCTTCTAAAGAGGAGAGAGACCGCATGAATAAGATCCCTTATGCTTCAGCCATAGGATCTATTATGTACGCCATGCTATGTATATATCTTGATGTTTCGTATGTTTTGAGCATGACAAGCAGATACCTATCAGATCCAGGTAAGCGTCACTGGATAGCGGTCAAGAATATTCTTAAGTACTTGAGAGGGACTAAAGAATATTTCTTGATATTTGGAGGTAATAGCGAGCTAGCTGTAAAGGGTTACAGTGATGCTAGCTTCCAAACTGACCAGGATGATTATAGATCGCAGTCTGGGTTCGTGTTTTGCTTGAATGGTGGTACTGTGAGCTGGAAGAGTTTGATGCAGGACACAGTTGTTGATTCTACAACAGAGGCCGAGTATATAGCTGCATCAAAAGCAGCAAAGGAGGCAGTTTGGATCCGTGAGTTCATTATTGAGCTTGGGGTGGTTCGTAGCATGACCGATCCTATAGAGCTCTATTGTGACAACAATGGAGCAATTACGCAGGCTAAGGAACCTCGCTCACACTAGCGGACCAAACACATACTACGGCGCTTCTATCTCATTCGAGAGATCATCGATAGAGGAGATGTGAAAATTTGCAGAGTACCCACAGAGGCTAATATCGCTGATCCTTTGACCAAGGCTTTGACACAGAGGTAGCATGATGGTCACACTAGGTCATTGGGTGTTAGAGCATACACTGATTGACACTAGTGCTAGTGGGAGATTGTTAGTGAGAGCCCTAGAGTCAATCATATGATGATTGTTGTATGGACTCGATGTATCATATTCCTATATATATATATATATATAATGGCATTTCTTTATGGTTATTATACTTACTTGTATTGGTGTCAAATAACTGAGTATAATAGCATCCTTGAGTAGAAGATTCTTATCTATATCAATCGATTGGTTGAATTGATGATGAGATGATATAAAGAACACTACTCTTAATCATTCCTAGTCAAGTATTAACATTCAGGGGCAATGTTCATGCGATGACACTAGCATGTAGGTCAACTTGATGACTTGATCTCATAAGTCATGAATATTAGATATCAAGTTGACACATGGATATGCGTTGGAGAATGTATACTGAATGCCCGCCATGAGAAAGTATCATGGATCGTTATATGAGTGTCATATACTTTCTCATGTGATAATTAGTATGACTATCAATCCTTGGACCTGAAGTCACCATGGTTCCCTACATAAGGAGTTGCATACTTTGGCTTCGTCAAATGTCACCTGTAAATGGGTGGACTATAAAGGTGACTATTGGGTATGTAACAAGTTATGCCGAGGGATGTAAGTGATGTAGATAGAATCTATCCCTCCTATATGACGGGAGTGACATCATAATTCTTGATAGAGTGAGACCACTAAGTGCATGACCATGCCCAAATAAGTCAATATGAGATATTGAGCTTATTTGATTAGAGTGAGTCTACTTTGAGTTAAAGACATAAATTGATTAGAGGATGACACGGTCTATGCCTCAATTGATCAATTTTGATGTCATGGATAGAAGGACATTGTCACATATTGTGAGAGTCACAATGGTGATGTTGGATCTCAACATTCTTGTTACTTGGGTAGTAATGATATGTTGCTAGATACCTCTCATTACTTATGTTTCTAAATGAGTTTAGGAGCATTGCCAACGTTACAAGAACCTATAGGGTCACACACAAAGGGAAGTTAGATGGAGATTAGGTTCATATGATGGACCATGAGGATTAGGTTCATGTGATGAACCAAATTGGATTAAGAGTAATCCAAATTAGACTAATTGAGTAGGACTCAATTTGATTCATGTGTCGAATGAATCTAGTTTAGACTATGATTCATTGAGACAATTTAAACCAATGAATAGAGATTCATTAAATTAAATTGATTTGACTCAAAGGATAGATTTGATCAACCATGGGAGATAAGAGGTCAAGTTTGACTTGACTTGAGAGGGAAGATGAAGGATCAAGTTTAACTTGACTAAATGCCACCTCATTGTGACTTGGCATGGGCCAGCCAATCGTGATGTTCCACATCATCAAAGCTACATCATTGTGTGTCACCTCATGAGGAAGACCAAGAGCCATGACTCTTGGTATTACATGGAGGTATAAGATGTTAAGTGGTCAGCCATAATTAGTGAGATTCAAGGCTAATCAAAGCTTCTTCTTCCTCCTCTCTTCTTTCCTTCTCTCCTTCTCCTCCATTGTCGAGACCTCTCAAGGGTGCAATTTTTACGGCTCGAAAATGCTAACAAGACACACTTAACAGAAGATATTCTCAAGGGATTCTCAATATATATACGACCGACTTGAATAAATGACCGAGACACACTTAACAGAAGGTATTCTCAAGGTATTCTCAATATATATAGGACTAGCTTAAATGATCGGTCGAGACATGCTTAACAGAAGTATATAAGTATGACAACCTGGTTAAATTGGTAGGAAATATCTTCTAGAAGTTTCTTCAGTTATAATGACGTGTTCCTATGCATACTTCATCATGAATATGAGTCACAAATGACAAAAGAGGTACATCTGGGGTACAAAAAAGATTTCTTAAAGGATTATTGAACGAAGCTTAGAAGATGACTTCATCTTCTAACAAACTCTAACAAACCGGGAACCACTTCATGGCTACGGAGGTTACATGAGGTAGTATAAAAAGGGGGATCCTCTCCGTTGGTAAGCTAAGCAAGTTCTAGCAGCCAAAACTCTGTTTATAAGTACCTTAGTTACTGTACTACTTCTTCTTCTTCAACCTTTAAGAGAGGAACTGACTTGAGCGTTGAAGGGCCAAGCCAGGGATCCCCACCCCGGTCTTAGGTCACTAGCGCTTTGTTTGCTCATCTCATTGTGCATAGGATCATTGAGGAGTTCTTCTGGATCTTCAGGAGTTCATCTTCATCAGAAAATGTGGTTCACCGGAGCCAGCACACCACTTCGCAAATTTCAGACAGGAACAACGTCTTTTACTTCGTTTGTTTTGTAAAGTGTTGAAATAATCAATGATATATAATTTTACAATTTAAATTGATTGCTAAAGTAAAAAAAATATCTTGTACTTCATTGTTTATATAATGTGCTAAAGTAATAGATGATATATTGGCTGCCTATCAGGGTGTAATCTAGCTAAGCTGAAAAAGCTAGAGCTCGGCTCAATTAGTTTTTCTCTAAGTTTGAATTCGGCTTAAATTCAATCCAAACTTTAATTCTTAAATTCAAATTCAATTGTTAATAAAATTATAAAGTTCACGAATAGCTCAAGTTCAACTCGAAAATAGCTCATTGAAAATTCAACGAACTTAATGTAGGAGATCTCGTGTGGCCGGCTAGAAGGGGGACTGAACTGATGGCTCCTCCAAATGATTGCTTCCTACACTTGTTAGTTTGTGCAGCGGAATAATAATACAAAACAAACAAGCTAAAGACTAAGAAAGAGATGCAAACCGCTAACAAGCTCGTTTACGTGGTTTGGAGATAACTTGCTCCTACTCCATGGTTGTCCATAAAGTGGACGATCTCTCAATCTGTCAGTGGATTAGTCTCCGATAAACTGCGACTAGCTCAAGCCTCCTTGTGGGTGGAGAAACCTCACCACAATACTCACCAAGACCTTTTGGATTACAAAGAACTCTTGAGCACTTGTTGACGACTAATTAGGGTTAATCACCACTAATTTCGTCAATGTTAACCAAGCTTCCAAGTCTTGGTTATATAAGCCATGGGTTGGAATACCTTGCCTACCAGTTGACTAGTGAAAGTGTCAGTCGACTGGCCTCTGTGGAGATTCAATCGTTACAATCCAATGACTCGATACCAGTCAACTGGTGAAAGTATCAGTCAACTGCTCCACACTGGTTGAGCGAACAGAAGCATTCTGTTCGCTCTCAGTCGACTACCCAGTCGGCTGTACCAGTAGACTGCCCAATCAACTGTTCTAGTCGACTACAATTTCCATCAGTCGGCTAGTACCCTGAGTACAGTCTCTCAGCACTCAGACCCTCATCCTTATGACTCACTCGACTCTTCATTGTTGTAACGCCCGCCCTCCCTGCTAACCTTAAGGGACGGGGCTACGATACTCTATGTACAAATTTTTCTTTTTAAAACAGCGGAAGAATTAAAATAATTCTCTTAGTTTAATAAAAACTTTTCTTTTGTTTTCCCTTTCATCAAATCCGAACTACACTATCATTGCCTCAATAACATGATATCAAAATTAGTAGAAACATAACATCAAGTCACACATACGGTACTACAATTCATGATAACAAAGCATAGTTCTTTAAAAGTTTTTAAAGCAGGTTCTTATTTGGTTGCCTAGCCACTGCCACACACATCTCCTTGCCTCTCTTGCTGCTCCTCTAGCTCATCCATCTTTTTCCTTTATCTGTGGTACAAGGACAGTAAGCTGTGAGCACTCATGGCTCAGTAAGTTCCTTTCCTACTCACTAAAACTGAAAATCATAGTATAATCAAAGAATGTCTTAACATGGCATCATTTCAACGAGTCATGTCATAATGTAACATACTCTTTTAAGCATATCATCCAACATGAAGAATTCATAACTAGTCATGGCATATCATAGCGTAAAGCATAGCATGAAGCATAACATAATCGTATCTAATCATGGCATATCGTCATAAGGAGTCATGGCATATCCTACACATGGACATATCATGGAACATAACATAATCATATCTAACCATGGCATATCATAAATCATCATAAGGTATATGCAATATGATTTTGAAAAAAACATGTATCCGAAAAACATGTGTATGTCTCATGATCTTTAAAACCATTTCTTCTTACATATATATATACTTGAACATAATCTCAACTTAAAGGGGATCCCGGCTATGTACTACTTACATATTGCGCGCAACCTATGTAGGTCCAAGGTAGCAAGTCTTGAACCCTACAAGGTAACATACTAGGCCTGAGTCTTACTCCATCGACCTAGGGGCACTTAGGAGCCCATCCCTAACGAGGCCCGAGTCTTATTCCATCGACCCCGGGGCGCTTATGGAGCCCACCCTTGGTACAAGCCATATAAAGTAAAATACATGTCATACTTATACATATCACATCATAAAAGTATGCATCACTTAGGTACACATCCTATCATAAAAGTATGCATCACTTAGGCATACATCATATCATAAAGGTATGCATCACTTAGGCATACATCATATCATAAAGGTATGCATCACTTAGGCATACATCATACCATAAAGTATGCATCACTTAGGCATACATCATATCATAACAATATGCATCACTTAGGCATAGATCATAAAAACATGCATATCTTAAGCATAAAGCATATCATCAAGCATGCATAATTTAACCACATAGCATATCATGAAAGCATGCATATTTTAAGCACTAAACATAGCATCAAAGCATGCATAATTTAACCACATATCATAACATAAGCATGCATATTTTCAGCTCATATCATATCATCAAAGCATGTAAAATTTACCTACATACCATAACATAAAGCATGCATATTCTGAACTCATAACATATCGTAGAAATTCTCATCTTGTATAGCTCACAAGCATACCTGTCTAAGCATAAAAGTGTATCATGTGCTCATCCAATCATAAGAAACAATGTAACATGATTAATTTGGGTACTAAGCTTCCTAGTCCTTTGGGTTCTTATCTTGGCCGAAACCCTCTTAGGTGCCAATTTAGGTTTTAAACAACATCCAAGCATGTAGAACCTAATTCATCCACATATCATTTTCATAGGAAGTATTATAAACAAGATTTACTTGGACTCTAAGTTCTCCAAGTCCTTAAACCTCATTTGGCCGAACCTTAACAAGTGTGAAACAAGGTTCTGAATGACATAAAGCATGAAAACCTTAACCATATTTATAGCATTTGTTTCAAGGAATATGGTAAGCACAATTGAGTTAGTTCCTAAATCCTTTAAGCCCTTAAAATTATGTCATGGCCGAAACTTACAAGTACTCATTTAGGTTTTCAAGCAAGCATACAAGCATGTGAACTTACTCTAACATCATGTATAAATTTATAAATGGCATCATACAAGTGGTCATGGCCGAAACTTCCCTTAGCATCAATTTAGGTCACTAACAACATATAGCATGTGAATTTTTAGTTTTCTACATTTCATATTCCATGGAGGGTGACATGAGCATGTTCAATGTAAGTTCTAGGGTTTCTAAGGCATGTATCCCTTCATGGCCGAGACTTCAAAGTGTCCATTTGAATCATAGTTAAATATATAAGCATGTGAACACAATCAACATGTTATCTCAATTTCATAAGAAGCATCTTTAACACATGAGGTCTAAATTTTAAGGTTTCTAGGTCTTTAAACCCTACATGGCCGAACCTCATCAAGCATGGAATTTTTTCAAATGGCATAAAAGCATCGGAAGTCATAACACATTTCATAACATGTATAAAAGTCAAGCACTATAAGCATACATTTAAATTGTGTATTAGGTTTCCTAGGCTTTTCCTTTCTTTATCTCATAGCATATGTTTGGCCGAAACCTTCCAAGTCTTTAAACTAGGTTTTAGGTGGCCTAAAGTATGGAAAACCTAAACAAGTTTTATGGCAAAAATATCAAAGAAACTATACATATAAGTTTGGTTCACAAACAAGCTAGGACCCTTGTGGTCATATTATCATATATCATGCAACCAATTTTCCTATACTCTAATTAAGCATGGGAGCATCAAACAACTTTCATATCTTATTGTCATGGAGGTTTTGAGCATGTAAAAATCTGTTTAAGCTATTCTAAACCATCCACCTTACCATGGCTGAAACATTAAAAGTGATGTTCATGAGTTTCTATCAACATACAAGCATGCAACTCTTTAAGAAACTCTATATTCTATCATATAAACATGGTGAGTTTAAATTCAAAGTCTTCCTAACCCTAAACCCTTCCTTGACCGAAACTTGTGAGTGGGGTACTCTTGGTTCCAAGTAACCTTCAAGTATGAAAACAATAATGGATCCTTAACCATTTATTTAGAGGGTTTTGTGCAAGTTAGGTAAACAAATAAATTCCCTAGTCCTTATAAAACCTTTTTGGCCAAAACTCTAGGGTTAGGTACATCTCTAATCCGGCATCACATATATATAAAAATATGAGAGAAAACCTTCTTACAAAGCATAGAAAAATTATCATGAATCAAGGCTTATATTAAACATTCCTAGGATCAACAAGTCCTTTCTTTGGCCGAATTTTCACAACTTTGTTTCTAGGTTTTAAAATCCTCATAAAATCCAAAAACACATTAAAACCACTTGTACCACAGGTGAGGGGATACTTACCTCCTTTTCACTTGTGGTTCTAAAGTGTGGTGATGGAAGAAAAGGGTCTCTTCTTCTTGTTCTCCTCCTTTGATTTCCCTTGGTAGCCTTCCTTGTATCCTAGGAGGAACCTTGTTTTGGGGGCTGAAAATGGAGGAGAGGGGGCTAAGGCTCTCTGTGGTGGAGAGGAGAGAATGAGAGAAATGAGAAAAAAATAAAATCTTCTCTTTACATGCTCACTTTTATGTTAAGGGGGAAGAGGTAGCAAAATTGGTTTTTGCTTTCCTTCTCCCTTAGCCCTTTTTTTTATTTATTTTATTTATTTATTTGTTCTCATCATTCATGATGAAACAAGGGGGAATGAATCCCCTTAATTGTCCTCTTTAAGTCACGGCAAAGGGAGAGGAAGAGGGAGAGAAAAGAAGGAAGGCAAGTTGCCTTTCTCTTGCTTTTTTCTTGCTTTCTTTTGGCTAGCTTTTACTCTCATCCTTATCATGAGTTTCCCTCCTTTGATATCAATATATCATTCCTATTCCAACTGGTTATTACCCATTAATCCTATCATTTACATCATGAGAGGTTCAAGTTCAATCCTTGACCACTCTCTATTTTTATTTCTTTTTATTTCTTTTTGGTTCAACATTCTACTAATATTTTTCTAAGGCAAATTCATCATTCTCATATTTATCTTAAAAGCTTAGTGGGTGTTACAATTGTAGTCTCGACCTCTTGCCTTCAAGCCTACTTCCTTTGGCTCTCACACTGTAACGCCCGCCCCTCCTGCTAGTAGGGCGGGGTTACTTTACTTAACCATTACTATTGCGGAAACATACATGCATATTAAAATTTCTTTCGAAAGTAAAACAGTAGAAATATCCTGAAGTCATGCGGGACAATAACATAATACACTTAATTCATGTCAACATAACAAAATAACATAAGCAGGTCTTTTATTTATCTTAGCCGAGCCACCACCACACACATCTCCTTGACTCTCCTATAGCTCCCCTAGGTCATCCATTCTTTGCCTTTATCTGCGGTACAAGGAAAGTAAGCTATAAGCACACAGGCTTAGTAAGATCCTTTCCTACTCACAAAATCCATATATCAAGCATAAACACATAAACATATAATCACGGAAATATGATCATCTAACATCATATGGTGAATACATAGCATCATAACATATTATCTCATAAAGAACATCATGCTATATCCTATCATAAATCATCATATCATATAAATCATAAGGGCATAGCATGTCATATCATAAATCATAAAGAACATCATACTATATCATATCATAAATCATCATGTCATATAAATCATAAGGGCATAGCAAGTCGTATCATAAATCATATCGTGTAAGATGTCTTTTAAAACATGTATCATATCATATGCAAGATGTCTTAAAACATATCATATAGTACAATTGAACATAATATTATCATGAGGGCCCAGCTTATACCACATACATACATAAATGCACGCAATCCCTAGGACAGGGTAGCTAGCCCCGAACCTACTAGGGATCTAGGTCCGTACTACGACCGTCGACCTAGGGGCGTACTAAGGAGCCCATCCCTTTACTAGACCCGTTCATAGTCCGTCGGCCTAGGGGCGCTTATGGAGCCCACCCTTGGTATAAGTCATACAAAGTAAAATAGCATATCATGGTTCATGTCATAACATAGCATATCATGTCTTATCATATCATGAAGAGTGCTCTTAATCCCCAAAGGGAAGCAACTCTTAGGCCTTCACTTATCATGTCATAAAGAGTGCTCTTAATCCCAACAAGAAGGGAAGCAACTCTTAGGCCTTTGCTTATCATATCATAAAGCATGCATATTTGGGCACATAACACATCCTAAGAGACATTATTATGCATGGATCATAAGCATACATAAATGAGCATGTTATTTGTCATATCATAAAGCATGCATACTTGAGCACATAGCACATCATAAGAGACATAATCATGCATGGTTCATAGGTATACGTAAATGAACACATCACCTATCATAGAAAAGACATGATCATGCATGGAATCATTAAATAACATCTCTTAATTCATAACGTAGCATGTGAGGCATATCTAGGCTCATAAACCCATAATGGTCGAAATTTCAAGAGTATGAACTTAAACTCTAAACAGCATACGAGCATAAGAATCTCATGTTAACTTCATATCATATCACAAGGAAGGTCATAAGCATGTTAATCAAATTTCTAAGCTTTCCTAGGTTTTGAACCTTATCATGGCCGAAGGTTCATGAAAAGGAAAATAAATTCCAAATAACATACAAGCATGAATATCAAGCTAACTTCATATTATATCATAAGGAGATTCATGAGCATGCTAGATTAAATTTTTAAGCTTCCTTGAACCCTAAATTTGGATAATGGCCGAAACCTTCAAGAAGAGGAAACCAAGCTCTAAGCAACATGCAAGCATAAATATCTAGCTAAATTCATATCATATCATAAGGAGATACATGAGCATGCTAGGTTAAATTTTTAGCTTCCTTAAACCCTAAAATTTGTTCATGGTCGAAACCTTCATGAAGAGGAAACCAAGCTCTAAGCAACATGTAATCATAAATATCTAGCTAAATTCATATCATATCATAAGGAGATACATGAGCATGCTAGGTTAAATTTTTAGCTTCCTTGAACCCTAAAATTTGTTCATGGCTGAAACCTTCATGAAGAGGAAACCAAGCTCTAAGCAACATGCAAGCATAAATATCTAGCTAAATTCATATCATATCATAAGGAGATACATGAGCATGCTAGGTTAAATTTTTAAGCTTCCTTGAACCCTAAATTTGGATAATGGCCGAAACCTTCAAGAAGAGGAAACCAAGCTCTAAGCAACATGCAAGCATAAATATCTAGCTAAATTCATATCATATCATAAGGAGATACATGAGCATGCTAGGTTAAATTTTTAGCTTCCTTAAACCCTAAAATTTGTTCATGGCCGAAACCTTCATGAAGAGGAAACCAAGCTCTAAGCAACATGCAAGCATAAATATCTAGCTAAATTCATATCATATCATAAGGAGATACATGAGCATGCTAGGTTAAATTTTTAAGCTTCCTTGAACCCTAAATTTGGATAATGGCCGAAAGTCTCATGAAGAGGAAAACAACTCTAAACAATATACAAGTATGAATATCAAGCTAACATCAAAACATGATAACCCTAAGTTAGCTTTATATCATATCCTAAGGAGAGTCATGAACATGTTAGACTAAATTTTAAGCTCTCCTAGGTCTTTCATTCACATTATGACCGAAACCCTATAGTATAATACCACTAGGTTCCAACACATACAAGCATGCAAACACTTAGAATCTTTCATACCATTTCATAGAGAAGATCATGAGCATGATAACCTAAATTTTTAACCTCTCCTAATCCATTATTTCAAGTCTTGGCCGAACACTTTATGAGTATGGCATTAAGTTTTAAGCAACATACAAGCATAAGGACACCAAACCAATCTCTTATCATAGCATACATATTATAAGGACATAGTGAACATGGTTAGTTTAGGTCTTAAGCTTTCCTAGGTCCTTCATCTACACTTGGCCGAAAGTTCACAATTATAGATCTAGGTTTTAAGTAAACATACAACATAAGAACATTAACTAGCTTCTTATACTAGGATACTTATCATAAGGACATAATGAACATGCTTATTTAGTTCTTGAACTTCCCTAATCCTTTTATTCATGACTTGGCCGAACACCTTAGGAGCATGAAATTAAGTTTTAAGCAACATACAAGCATAAGAACACCAAACCAATCTCTTATCATAGCATACATATCATAAGGATATAGTGAACATGGTTAGTTTAGGTCTTAAGCTTTCCTAGTTCTTTCATCTACACTTGGCCGAAAGTTCAACCTTGTGACCCTAGGTTTTAAGCATTCTAATCTTATGGAAAACATAAACAACTTGTACCACAGGTGAGGGGATACTTACATCCTTTCACTTGTTGATCCTAAAGAAAGTGGTACCCTTGTGAGGAGGAAAAATGAGCTTCTCTTCCTAGTTCTCCCTTTTATTTTCTCTTTCTTGTAAGAAGTAAACCTTGAGACTCCTTCTTAGGAATTAGTTTTCTTGGAGAGAAAACCTTAGCTTGGTTTTTAGAAATGAGGGAGAGAGGGCTCTATGTCTCGGTGGAGAAGGAAGAAGGAGAAAGAAGGAGGAGGAAGAAGAAGAAGGAAGGATTAACAACTTTCTTTTCTTCTCTCAATCCTATTTATTTCTCATGTAAATGAAACATGTCTTCATTCATCCCCTTAACCCCTCTATCTCTACCCTCTCTTAATTCCCACGAAATTATAGGAAAAGAAAAGAAGGAAAACAACTTAGCTTTTGCTTGCTTCTTTCCTTAACCAAGAGGAAGAGGAGGTAAGCTACTTGGTTTTCTCTTGTTCCTTTACTTAACTATCTTCTTACTTTTAACTACAATTTCCATTCTTTTCTATCCATCTATTATCCATTACCCTAGTGGTTACCATACACCAATTTAACTCTATTATTTGTGGGAGGTTCAAGGTTCAAACCTTAACCTCACTTCCTTTTCATTTTATTTTGGTTTCTATTTCCATTTCTCTTTTTCTTTTATTCTAAAGGAAAAATACTCATAGGTATAGCTTATCATTTCGTGGGTGTTACACACACCTTGGATGCATTCAAGCCCGCAGCTCATCCCCAATGTCATCCTTTGTGTATGCTTTGACGTCGCTTCCCTCGGGCCTTATCCTTGTTGCATTGTCCACGGTTCCTCGGATGCTCCATCCTTCACCGAACCCGAAACCATCAACCTGATTCATATGTGTATCTTACATACCTACACAACTTAAATACACATATCAAATATAAGAGTGAACCTAACTTAAACCTTTTGTGCACCATAGAAATTGCTTCAATACTTAATTCGAGTTTAGCTTGTTAAATAAGCTTGAGTCTAAACTTGCTAGGCACATAATAGAGCTCGAGTTCTAGCTCGTGAAAATCACCTACAGTAAAAATATCATGAAAATTACTTATAAAAATTTATACATAACATACAAATGAAAGACAAGACTCGTAGTCAAGATTACAATAACTGCTCACAAGCAACATTACGATAAAATTATTATCCATATCAATGACATTACAATACAACTCACAGTTTAGTTCAGAATCAAATACAAAAATGCCAAAAAAATATGGATCTAAACCCAAAAATGTCAAATTGGTCAAACACTTAAACTCTACGAGCAGGCAATACAAGATAAAACCATACAAACCACACAAGTAGAAAAACGAAGGGAAATATAAACAAAGGAAGCCAAAAATCTAGCTTAGAGAATGGAGATCAGGGATTATCTGTGTCGGACTAGTGGAGATTCAATTTGGAGATTAGGGATTGGACTAACGCTACTGGACTATTGGTCTCTAGGGAGAGTTTCTTTGTAAGTGACGACGATGACGAGATGACAAGGGTTTGCGGAGATGACGAGGTGACAAGGGTTTGAGGAGACGATGAGATGACACGATGACAAAGGCGACGAGATGATGAGGTGACAATGAGGCAACAGGAGTTTCTCAACAGACTGTCAATCTTTGAAGGGTCGACAGCAACGGCGTTGGCGAGGCGACGGATGAGGTAGACTAGGATTTGATGATAGCAAGCTGTGCAAGAAGAGAGAACGATTTTTATTTTCCATATTTAATCGGTTGGATTTTGAAACAATCTCATCCATTGGATTAAGAGAGTAGGAGACCAATCTTAGTCATTGGTTTAATTTGGTCTTTATTTTTTTATCTTTTAGAATTCGAAAGGTGATATTTAAATAAATCTCTTAACGAATATATTCGCGAGCCTCTTAACAAATCACGAGTTCATGAGCCAAATACTGTTAAGCTTAAGCTCGGCTTAATAATGTGTTCGAGTTTGAAATTAGTCTCAAGCTCGGCTTGTTAACTTAATCAAACGAACTTTTGAATCGAGACCCGAATAACTCACGAGTGACTTGGTTCGTTTACAACCCTAGCTAGCTACCTTCTTTTCTATGTTATTATATTTTTTTATTGGCAATTCAGATATCTAATTTTTTGAACCGATTAATTCTAGAGGTGACCGATCTGGCAAAATTTTCTACCAAATATCAAAATAAATCGAAAAGTACACACAATGACCCATCTAGATGGCCAATGTTCTTAAGCTTATCATTCCACTAAAAAATATTCTACAGCATACGGTAATTGAGAATCAAACTTTAAATATTTGATTAACCGTGGGAAGATATTAACCGCCACATTGTATCTCCGGGAAAAAAAATGGACAATATAGTCTCCAAGGAAAAAATGGAAACATGTGATGACACTACAAGGATCTACACTAGATTTTCGAAAAACAAATATCACCACTAGTTTCTGATTGAGTGGCCATTCGTACTGGTCAACTCCTTATATTTTAAATTTCGTCACTAAGGTTATCTTTCATTATATCACCCATCCCTTGAATGCACTAAAACCTCACCTCTTTGCAGGTATTTGTAAGAAGAAGAGTAGAGAGAGAAAAAAAAAATAAGATGAGAGTAATAAAATCTCTTATTCATTGATATTTGTCCTAAGAATAATACAATATATAATGTTCAAAAAAGTACTTGGTCAATTGACCAATTAATAAATAACAAAATTATTTTAAGAATAATTCTAAGAATTATTTTAATAACTATAATAGAATTAATAAAATAATCCAAATACTAACTTGATTTGATTTGATGATTTGATCCGGTCAATTCTGGTAATTTTCTTTTATCTCTTTTACCTCCCGACAAACATAATGGGAGATCTTTGACGTTGAGTTTGCTTGCTAACTTGTTGAAACGCTATCTGGATAATGGCTTAGTAAAGATATCAGTGATTTGATTTTCGGCAGAAATATAAGAGACGGATAACTATTGAGTTGTCACATGTGTTGGAACCCCAAGGTGTTTTGATGTGATCAAATAAGCTAAGTTAGGTCCTGCGTTTGGTTAACCCTTGTGTCTAAGTGTGCAAGAGCTTAGGAACACAGGAAGTCGAGCGGAAGACGCGGCTAGCGAGAAGGACGGCACGGGAGAGAGAGCCGACGGGCTCGGTGCGTCTGAGGGACGAGGTGTCCGCGGAAGAGTACACCGATGGACGAGAAGAGCGTGTGCGGCGCTCGAGGGACGAGAAACCGGGAAGGAAGGCTGCTCGAGGAGAAGGCCGGAACATGGGTTCGGGTGAGCCCTATTCCGGAAGGCCGAGATCACCCAAGCTAGCGGAGCCGGAGCGAACAGACCCGGACCGAGACTGGGACTTGACGGAGAAGTGATCCTGGACAAAAAGTCAACCGCAATTGACTTTTTGCTCCGGGGCGCCCGGAGCATGATTTTGACCAGGATCGCGATTTTCGCAATCTGACCGTTGGGGGATAAAGTTTATCCCCCCGGGGGCGCCCGGAACTCTTCCAGGCGCCCGGACCAAGACTATAAATATAGCCTTGGTCCAGAAGCAATGAACAATCAAGAAAAACTACTTGTAATCCAGTGCTTTCATTTGTGTTATTTATTTCTGTGCTTTCAACGCTGTAAGAGGCTACTCCGCCCAGAGGAGAATCAATTAGTGCGCCGTCTTTGCCTTGGATTAGCAATCCTCTGATTGCAAACCAAGTAATTCCTCTGTGTCTATTTTCTGTTTTAATTAGTCTCTGCCTTTTTAATTACAAGTTCTTTTAAGTTAGTTGAATATCCGAGAAGGGTTTTTGGTTTTATTTTGTAGGGCAATTCACCCCTCCCCTCTTGCCGGCCTCCAAAGGGACCTACAAGTGGTATCAGAGCGAGGGCGCTTCAGGAGGACTAACCGCCGATCGAAGCAACAAGATGGCCGGACCAAGCATCGTCCCACCAAAATTCGAGGGGAACTTCGCAGACTGGAAGCGTCGTATGGAGGTATTCCTAAAAACAGATTTTGAAATTCGATTTATTATGAAATATGGTTTTGTAGCTCCAATAGATAAAGATGGAAAAGAAAAAGAAGAGAGCGATTGGACAAAGAAGGAGCAGAATGAGTCGGTAGCAAACAGCCGTGCGGAACATCACCTGCTGAGCGTGTTACCGCCTCAAGAGGTCAACCGCATCGGAAACTATTTATCTGCTAAAGAACTTTGGGAGAAGTTCTTGGAACTCCACGAAGGCACGTCCGAAGCAAAGCTCGCTAGAAGGGACATCCTCCGCAACAAACTGATGAACATCCGTCTGGAGAAAGGTGAGAAAGTAGCCGGTTTACACGCAAAGGTAAAAGAACTAGTTACTGGTCTCGAGAACCTCGGTGAAACGATAACAAACCGGGACACTATACGCTACGCGCTCAACGCGTTTCCAAGAACTCCGGAATGGACATCAATCGTCGACGCCTACTACATCTCAAAAGACCTGGAGGTAAGCACTTTAGAAGAGTTATTTTCTACTCTTGAATTGCATGAAACCAGGTATGCAGGAACGACAAAGGATACAACCCAGACTATGGCGCTGAACGTAACCCAGAAGGATGAACTCGAGTCAGACTCTGAAGACGATCAAGAAGCATACATGGTAAGAAATTTTAAAAAGTTTTTTAGATCTAATAAATTTAAAATGCAGAATAAAAGGAATCAAAAAGGTGGAAGAAAGGTGCGGTGCTACCAGTGTCAGAAAGAGGGACACCTAAGAGAAGACTGCCCAGAACTCAAAAAGGCCAAAAGGAAGTCTCCCAAGAAACACAACCTAAAAGCAACTTGGGACGACACTTCTTCATCCGAATCAGAAGCTCAAGAATATGACGGAATAACACTAATGGCAAGCTACGATAGACAAAGTATATCAGAACCTAGCATCGATGAAGGGGGAGCGACCTCGGATGAAAGCAGTGAAGCAGGGGGAGATTCAGGCTTCAAATCCGACATGGTAAGTGAGGTATGCCTCTTACCCCCTGATCAGCTTTACTCTGGTATCAAAGCTATGACTAAATCCATGTATAAATTAGAAAATAAAAATGCCAAATTAGAAAATGAAATTTTAGAAACAAAGAGAATTTTGGCAAAATCATGTCTTATAGAGGATTTTGAAAAATTGAAAATTGAAAATGAAAAACTAAAAGAAGAAATAGAAAGATTGAAAAAATCTAATGGTTCAAATATTCCTACTTTTAGAAATTTAAATTGGTATTATAGATTTCATCAAAGTCAAATTAGAAATACATCAAAAATCTATGTACCTAGGAAATACTTGGTTAACCCTGTAGGTAGGAATCTCTACTGGGTTCCAAAAACTTGTTTAATCTAAAATTAGACTTAGCATTTTCAGCAAGGAAATTAAACGACTAATTTCATTATGAGGCTCTGTCTAAGGAAGTGGTTGTTGCTCCAATAACCAAGAAGGCCTAGTGCCTCGCCACGACCTGGAAGCCAAGTATCGAAATGAAAAGTTTAATTGACTAACTGAAAAAGCATTAATTTAATTTACCTAATGCTTTAAAAGAGTTATTCAATTTGTGTTAGAAAATATTTAAAATTAATTTATAAATAAAAAAAAAAGAATATTTTTTGGAAAATAAATTTTTTTTTTTAAACTAGATATTCTCTTTTGAAACATTGCCTTAGAAATTAATATTAATTATCTTAGAAATTTTTATGAAAATTAATTTAGAAATTTTTTTTTAAAAGTTAACTTAGAATTTTTTTTATGATAATTTTGCCTTATCATTTTTTCTTAAAATAGACTTAAATTGTTTAATTAGAAAATTTTTTTGGGAATGTTGAGATAGTTTCAAACTTAAAATTTTTTTTATAAACACTTGTGACTGTTTTTATCTGAAAAATATTTTTTTTAACGAAAAATTCTGAAAAGTGTTTGAATTTACCTTAGACTAGTTTATCACCCCAATGTTTATGTGATCAAAGGGGGAGAAGTATGTTAAGTCTAGGGGGAGGCTATATAATTTTTCAATTGAAAAATATTTGGACTTATTTTAATATAAATTGTTTTTATTGCATATGGTTACCCTAACTTAACTTGGGTTGCTCACATCAAAAAGGGGGAGATTGTTGGAACCCCAAGGTGTTTTGATGTGATCAAACAAGCTAAGTTAGGTCCTGCGTTTGGTTAACCCTTGTGTCTAAGTGTGCAGGAGCTTAGGAACACAGGAAGTTGAGCGGAAGACGCGGCTAGCGAGAAGGACGGCACGGGAGAGAGAGCCGACGGGCTCGGTGCGTCTGAGGGACGAGGTGTCCGCGGAAGAGTACACCGGTGGACGAGAAGAGCGTGTGCGGCGCTCGAGGGACGAGAAACCGGGAAGGAAGGCTGCTCGAGGAGAAGGCCGGAACATGGGTTCGGGTGAGCCCTATTCCGGAAGGCCGAGATCACCCAAGCTAGCGGAGCCGGAGCGAACAGACCCGGACCGAGACTGGGACTTGACGGAGAAGTGATCCGGGTCAACCGGAATGCTCTGGGGCGCCCGGAGCATGATTTTGACCAGGATCGCGATTTTCGCAATCTGACCGTTGGGGGATAAAGTTTATCCCCCCGGGGGCGCCCGGAACCCTTCCAGGCGCCCGGACCAAGACTATAAATATAGACTTGGTCCAGAAGCAATGAACAATCAAGAAAAACTACTTGTAATCCAGTGCTTTCATTTGTGTTATTTATTTCTGTGCTTTCAACGCTGTAAGAGGCTACTCCGCCCAGAGGAGAATCAATTAGTGCACCGTCTTTGCCTTGGATTAGCAATCCTCTGATTGCAAACCAAGTAATTCCTCTGTGTCTATTTTCTGTCTTAATTAGTCTCTGCCTTTTTAATTATAAGTTCTTTTAAGCTAGTTGAATATCCGAGAAGGGTTTTTGGTTTTATTTTGTAGGGAAATTCACTCCTCCCCTCTTGCCGGCCTCTAAAGGGACCTACAACATGTTAACGAACAAAACGAAAATCAATTTCCACATGTTTTGTACGAGCATAAAAGATTGGATTTGCTGTGAGATATGTTGCTCAAATATTGTCGCACCAAATTTTTGGTGCAACATTTGATGCAAGATGAAGTTCAGAGAGAAGTGATCGAAGTCAAATAATTTCTGACGCTGTATTTGCTATACCTTTATATTCTGCCTCAGTGCTTGAACGAGATACTGTAGGTTGCTTTTTCGAATTCCATGAGATAAGATTTCGCCCAAGAAATATTACATATTCACTAGTAGAGCATCTATCTTCAGGAGAACTTGCCCAATCCGCATCACTATATGCATGTAAATCTCGAGATGATTGCCGATATAAAAGAAGACCATATAGAATAGTACATTTGAGATAGCGAAGTATTCTTTTTTACATTATCCCAATTTTGTTCAGTTGGAGCATGCATGAATTGACAAGCATGATTTACCGTAAAAGTAATATCAGGACGTGTGATAGTGACATATTATAAGGCTCTAACAATACTTCGATATATCTGTGGATCAGACAGAGCAGGAGAGGATGAAGTTTGAGAGTTATTTATAGCAATTGGTGCAGAGACCGGATGTGCTCCATCCATTTTGGCTCTTTAAAGAAGTTCAATAATGTATTTGCTCTGAGAGGGAAGATAGTCATCCTCATGTGGAATAAGCCCAATACCAAGAAAAAAATGAGTAATACCCAAATCCCGAGTAGGAAATTCTTGTTTGAGAAGACTTAATAAAATTGTGATACCCTTGTGATCATTACCGGTTATCAGAATGTCATCCACATAAATAAGAAAAAATATAATAGATCCATCATTATATTTGTGAAATAGAGATGAGTCAGCCTTTAATCCAGAAAACCCTTGAGCTTGTAACCAATTAGATAGTCAATGAAACCATGCATGAGGAGCTTGTCAAAGACTATATAAGGATTTCTTAAGTTGGCAAACATGAGATGGAAATTGTGGATGAATGAACCCAGGTGGTTGCTCTATAAATACAATTTCCTCAAGATGACCATGGAGAAACACATTTGAAATGTCCAATTATCATACAGACTAATTAGAACTAATAGCTATTGATAATAATAGTCTGACAGATGTAATTTTGATGACTGAGCTAAAAGTGTCATTAAAGTCAATACCTGATTGTTAACTAAATCCTTTAGCTACAAGTCGAGCTTTGTGCCGTTAAAGAGAACCATCAGCTCGATGCTTAAGATAGAATACCCATTTAGAGCCCACAACATTTATTGAGGGAGTGCACGAAACTAAACTCCATGTTCCATTTCAAAGAAGTACATCAAATTCTGTAGTCATTGTACTATGCCAGTTTGGATCCTTGCTTGCTTGTGTAAAACAAGTTGGTTCAATAGATTTTAAAGAGACCACTAGAGCTCATGGAAGGGGATATCGAGTTGCATTTGGTGGGCAACACTCATAAATGTCACTAATGGGAAGCATGAGATGAGGAGCATTATCATTTGAATCACTTGTTGATGGAGACGAGGAAGTAAGCTTACATGGTGATGTAGATAATGGACTTGCACTATCCGAGGCTCCAGAACTAGAGAGCATATTATCTTCAACCGGCGAGGCTTCCAAGATTGGAGCAGCAACCTGAGGTGATTCTGATGGTATAGGGTAGTTATTAGAGTGTTCCGGAGCAGGACCTACGATGTCATCACTTCTGACAATATTAGGTGGCATAAAGAAGGTGTCACTTGTATCTAGCGGAGAGATCGAAGAAGCTATCGAAAAAGGGAATAGAGACTCATCAAAAGTAACATGTCGTGAAATATAAATTTGTCCTGTTGGTATATGCAAGCAATTATAACCATGGTGTAAATTGCTATAACTAATAAAAATACATTGTAGTGAATGAGAGTCAAGTTTGCCTTTAGAATAGAGGCGTAACCATCGATAACATGCGCAACCAAAAATTTGAAGGAAAGTGTAATTAGGAGTTTGATTATAAAGTTTTTTCAAAAGGACACTTATGATTGAGCAATGGAGTAGGAAGTCGATTTATTAGATATACTGCAGTGCTAACAGCCTCATCCCAAAATTTGCGCGGAACTGATGCATGATGAAGAAGAGATAAGGCAGTTTCAACTATATGTCTATGTTTTCTCTAAGCATAGCCATTTTATTCTAGAGTGTGAGGACAAGAAACTCGATGAACAATTCCACAAGAGACAAGATGACGATGGAGAGCTTGATATTCGCCTCCCCAATCAAAATGAAAAGAGAGTATTTTATGATTAAAATATCGTTCAACTTGAATTTGAAAATTACAGAATATATCAAATAAATCAGATTTCCTTCTCATAGGATAGAGCCAAGTATATTTACTAAAATGATCAATGAAGGTAATATAATATTAGAAACCTTGATTAGACAAAATAGGTGCAGGGCTCCAAACATCAGAATGGATTATTTCAAGTAGAAAATTAGAAACATGATCAGATAAAGAGAAAGGTAGCTTATGACTTTTAGATTCCATGCAGGCCCAACATGAATGAGATGAAGAGGAGGTAATGCAAGTAGGTAAACCATACCTATTGATGATTGACTGAACAATACGAAGGGAAAGATGATCAAGTCGAGCATGCTAAGCTGGTTTATTTGTGCATTCACCAACAAAAGATTTGATTAAAGAACTCTAAAGACAGTAGAGGCCATTTTTTATTCTCCCATAAAACATAGTAGCATTTGTTCCTCTATCCTTTATAATATAATGATTATGATGAAACTCAAAAATGACATTGTTATCAAGACAAAATTGACGTGTACAAAGTAAATTTTTAGTGATAGATGGAACATGAAAGACATTGCGCATGTGAAAAGTTCGATTAGATATATGAACATATGTGTTTCCAAGATTAGCAATTTACAAACCAGAACCATCGCCTACTTGAACCGTATCTGAGCCATAATATGGCATTACGTCTGTAAGGATATTATAATCCGATGTGATATGATGAGTTGCTCCATTGTCAATATACCAATCAATAGATGAAAACTCTGGGGTTTTACCATAAGTAGGCACAGACGAGAAGACTTTAGGATATACTTGTAAAATAGATGGTTGTCTTGAGGTTGTAGGACCACCAATGAAATTTGAGTCAAATGGACTAGGACATTGAATACCAAAATGCCCAATTCCAAGATAAATTTGACATTTTACCCAAGACCAATCAAGTCTTTCAGGGCATATATTTCCAGTATGACCAATGATGTGACAAATCTGACATCGCACTATAAGAAAAACCCTCATAGACATCGGTTTTCCACCGCTCTCTATTACAAAATCAACCGGTGTCTATGAAGGTGATATAAAAGGTCTGCCATTTTAGACATCGGGTTATAACCGATGTAGTCTCACTTAACGACACTGGTTTTTGAATCGGTTATGAATCGGTGTAGTATCACTTAATGACACCGATTCAGCAATGGTGTAAAATCGATGTAATATATGTTAATAACACCAGTTTTGGCAGTGGTTTACGACCCATGTAATATTAACAACACCAATTCCATCAACGATGTAAAACTGATGTAATATCAATTAATGACACCGATTTTGGCAACGGTGGAAAACCGATGTAATATCAGTATTGTTTAACGACACTGATTCGATTTCCAAAACAGTGAAAAACTGATATTATACAACATTTTAATAGTATAAAATTTAATTAATATTATTATACATCAGTGTATCTAAACACACCAAGTCAATATCCATGTAACTAACACATAAATATTATTCTTACAACATAAAAATATAATAGATATTGTACACATCAAGTCTGTATCCATAAATTACACAAATATTCTTTTTACAACATCAAAAGGTAATAGATATTATACACATCAAGTCAGTATCAATAAAATACACAAATATGATTTTTACAACATCAAAAGGTAATAGATATTGTACACGTCAAGGTTGCATCCACAATTTTCATTCCATGCAAATGCATGCATCATCCAAAGTTTTCAAAAATCAAATACCTTTCCTACTCAAATGTAATCTAGCATGCATTCAGCTCACTCAAACCGCACTTCATCAATTTCAACTCTGGGGTACTTGAGATTTGTAAACAGTAACAACACATTAAAATAGATATTGCAGCACTTTCATTTTGTGAATTTAAAAAAAATAAAAGAGACATTATTGTGGAAAATAAAAATGTAAAAGGTGTTGATTACAAAGAAACTTACTAAGACTTGTAAAATATCTTCACAAGCTAATGCAACATCCAGTAGAAGAAGGCATACACGGAGAGCTATTTGCTGCATAGGAAAAAATAGCAAGGCAGAATAAAAAGAATCATCTTATCAATAACTCATAAGATGATTAAATTAAGGCATACCTCTTCAATTGGCTCGATATTCTGGAACAGCTTTTTGAGAAAAGATAATGACTATGCATACTCATGAATATGGTAGAGAATGATTGCCTGTGAAGAACCAAATTAACAAAAATACTAAGAAGAGAGCAATTTATTAACTCATTCACTAATTATGGAAAGAAAATTTTTGACAAAATGCGTTGAACTACATACAATATTCAGCATTGTTACTGAAACATCAAACTCTTGGGCATGGACAACTCTACTACTATTTATAGTAGCACTTTGATAAATTGAAGCACTATTAGCTTTAGACCCTGAAACCATATGGCCTAGGCAGCTATTCTCAGAGTCAATCTGGTCCACAAAAGTATGTGCAAGCTCTTCACTCTACTCCTATAACCAATATAGTTATTAATCAAAGAGTGCATGTAAAATATCTTTTCAGTTGTGAGAACAATGCTAGTTTAAGAAATCATAGAATATTGACTGAATGAATAAACATGGATTAAATGATTTCCAACTTTGAAAAAAAGATAGAGAAAATGGTGAAATTACATGAAATAGATAATAAAATATTAGCAATATTCAAAATACCATGATTTGGAGAAGACATGATTCCCAAGGAACAACAGACATTTTTGCTATAGAAGAATGGATGATTCTAAAGATCATGTTTAACCTTATCATACATGTTAAGTATAATCATGTCATAATATCATATGTTTAATATTATTATAGCTTTAATGTTTAATAATTTGGTTCCTCAAGAATGTCAGTATGAAGATGAGAAATTATCTTCATAAATTAATTCAAAAAACTAATTACCTGTGATTCAGTAAACTTACTTTAACCTTGTTTAATGCATCAAGGAGATTCCTAGGATCAGTGCAACCATCTCAAAAGTATTCTGCAATAGCAATGTTATGAAGAACCTGAAATAAATAGAAAATGATTAAGGTTCACACAAACAAGAACTACACATAGTAAATAAACTTCTCTTCTTTTGTATGCAAGTCAACAACAAATCATCATGTACTTTAAAAATGAGTAAGATATTAGTTAAAATAGAAAAAATTAGAGGAAAAAATAGATATGTTTCATATAGAAGCCAATTAATACATTTTGACATGGAGAAACAACATCAAACCCTGAGTTGCAACTATTAGGGAGACCTAATGACAAACAGTGTAAAAGCCTTCGCACAAAAAGTAGAAGTGTGGATACCAAATATGTAATTTCTTCTTTCATATCAAACTCAGCAAAGAATCATTGGATCACTGTCATCTTTGGGAAGCAATGAGATTTCAATTAAAATAGAATAAATTTGAGAAATTTTACATTATTGATTGTATAATAACTGGTCAATTGATTTTCGTATGGAGAAGAACCAAGTAAAATATAGTCAGTGTAAAATCCTTAAGAGTTGAAGTCGAATTATATTTCAACTAAAATACAGATTAAATCAATGACAAATGATAATCACAGTGAAGAAATAAACAAATAGACAATAGGTTTCATTATCACAACAGTTCACAGAACCTAAACATTCTAAAAACACTAAATCTAAGAATTTATTTGTGGTAAAGAATCTAAGTTTGCTGCGCATGAAATGTAATGAATCTAGAATGCAAATGCTAAACACACTAGGAGTTGAAGTCTTATCAAAGGTCAAGTGCAAGAAAAGGTGAGGAGGGCCCCTTGAGGTTTAATCTTAACAACTTAGCATCTAATATTTGGACGCTAAAGTTAATGTAGGCTGACGACTTTGACTATGAAATCTACAATATCTAGAGTTCACACATGATTATAGTACACTCTTCTTCATAGCAAACAATACAGAGTAGGAATCTACATGTTCCGTTATGCAAGGTTGACCATAGAGAAAGTTAAAATCCTGTTTCTCTTACTTGTTGGTCTCATCGCAGAATTACATCCGTCATGCATTTGCTGCAATTTCATAAAAGATATCCTTAGGTCATTAAGCCATGTGCAAGCTCTGTTCATCTTTTCACCATTTTTTAAGCCCCAAAATCTTATATATTTTTCATCATAAAGGACCTTTCATTTGCTCATAGCTTGGATATGTAGTAGTGTCTGCATATGCTAGAAGATTGATATAAATGCTTGAAGTAATTATTGGACTAAGAGAGACTTGTCTTCTTCAGTTATCTATTCTACAAACTGTTAAGTCGTCATTCGAGCAGCACTTTCCATTGAGAACTAGTATTCGGAATCCCCCTAACCATAAATGTACTAGACAGCAGAATCACAGTATAACGAAAGATAAATTAGACGCACCTTCGCATCGCCTCTCTTTTTATCAAAAATTTGGCTCAATATTTCAACACACTCCTGGAACCGCCGGTTCTGGAACAAGAAAGCAGCTTCCTTGGCAAGCCCTTTGGCATCGGAGAGACTCCCTTCGTCATTGGCAGGCCCATCTGTGGTCCCGGCTAGAGCTGCTGCGGCCGAGGGAGAGGCTGGCGAATCCTTAATGATCATAATTAACTTGGTCATGAATCGATTTAATAAGAAGGTCAAAATAAAATACTCACTTAATGATCAAAGCCTTTAAGTTGTATATGTAGCGCGTCTAAGAAGCCCAACACACAAATCTTGTAGAAACAACAATAACAAAAAGAGGTAAATTTATAAACCAGAAAACATGGCATATCAGTGATAAGAATTAGCATATACATAAAAGAAACTTGATAGTTCAAGGAATAGATAAAACCAACTTAGCAACAAGAAATAACAACTCCTCAATCTAGCAAACAAAAATGATAAAATAAACTCAGGGTAGTGTTTGAGGAAATTCATCAAACACATTGCATGCATCAATCAATTAATACTTGCAATCAAGAGATCAAGAAGATGAAACTATCGAAGATGAGGAAGGACTTCAGTAGCGACGATGGATAAAGGAAAATTTACCGGAATGCTAGCGGCGAGGAGGAAAGTGGTGGTGGTGTCGATCTAGGAAGGGGAAGAGGAAGGGGCATCGATCATGGCTTACATATAGCATGATAATGTAAAGAAGATGATCTAGCCAGCCAGGAAAATAAGCATATTTTGCTAATTTATAACATCAAGAAGGTGCTTCTCTCAGTCACGATTTCCAATTTCTATGCAAAGCTTGACGAAGTCTGCATAGTTTGATATCTAAATTTAGTTACTCGATTCTCCGAGACAATAAAATGGACAATAGGAGGTGAGCTAGACTCATAATCATCATGGCTTACATGTAATATATATCTTGTTATTAAGATGACAATTATATTGTGAAGATTAAGATATTATAAGAGCTTTAACCTTAAGACACAACCATAGTCTTACCCGACATTCAAATCTACTGTGTTTGAAGAGTAAATGTGAAACCAAACCATTTTTCTAAAGCTGAAACGTGAGGCATGCACAAGAGATGACCAAACTAAACTTATTCTTTTAGCAATTTACCTTCAATTCAACAAGGATCTCTAGCATGCCCCTTCCAGAGGCGCAAATGAGGAACACAAACCCAAACTTCTCCTGGTAACGGATATTCCAGTCCACCAATTCCTATAGTTTGACAAAAGAAAAAGAATTTAAATCTCAAATTAAAAGAATGATCTCTAAAATAAAGAGGGGAACATGATCAGATCCACCTGCAACGTGGTATCATTGGCAGTAGTCATTGCAGCAGATTTTTCTTCCTTGGAACACCTAATCTGGCCAACAATTAAAAGTTAAAAGGATTCCAGAATAGAAAAAGGAATGAGAGGGATTAGAAGAATAGTGACTGCGAAACGGAGGGAGAGATGGATCCGATCGGCAGGTGAGCCGCGAAGGCCTCGAGCCATCCGACGACGTCAATTTGAAGAATTAGAAGGTGAGGAAAGGGATCGGCGAGGGTGATCGAGAGTAGAGAAGAAGGGGGCAAAGGTGCGACGTTGTTGAACCGGATCCCACAGGCAGACTGGATTGCGTGGTGGAGGTCAGAAAACGGCGAGGCAGAGGCGAGCTCCTTGGCGAAACGCTTATGCCACAGCACCGTGGCACATCCTCCTCCGTCCACGAAAAAGACGCCATCTTTCATAGATCTAGGAAGGGGAAGAGGGAGATGAGGCGAGGAGGAAAGTGGTGGTGGCATCGTGATGGTATACGGTGGACAGCGCGATATAGGTTTAGGTTTGGAGGGAAGAGTGAAGTGTTGTAAATTTTGGCTAAGTATTGGTGAGAAAATTAAATTATTTTATTTTGGTTCATTAACACCACTTTTAATAACAGTTTTTTACTATCCGATTTTGTAGATAGGACAAGGAAGCTGTCATAGACAACAGGTTTTAAAAATTACTGTTAAAATCGATGTCTATTAATGAAAAAAAGGCGCTCATAGACATCGGCTAAAAAAACCGATGTCTATGAGCAAAAATCTACGCTCATAGACACTGGTTTTTGGAAAAACCGGTGTAAAATACTCAAAAACATCGGAATTTACTTAAAACCGTTGTTGTTCCACCGATGTCTATGAGGGTTTTTCTTGTAGTGTCGATCTGAACTTTACTTTTGGCCTCTTTGATGTCGTCGAGTATTTGACATCTAAAGTAAAAAATAACTTGTCTAGTGGCAGTGGAGAAAAACCACGGAGACGGGAAAAAAATAGAGATTAAGGAAGAGGAAAGAGAAACAAAGGGGTTGGCGATGGAAGAAAATAAGTATTTTTCGTTTGTTTTGGAAAACAGAGAAGAACAAGAAAATTAAAACACATAGGAGAGAAGAAGTGTCCTGAGGGAAAAATTAAAAAAAAAATGTCATTTATTGGATCTCCACCTCAAGAAATTGAGGGAAGATAAAAAGAGATGGCTCTGATACCATGTAAGAAGAAGAATAGGGAGAGAGAAAAAAATAATATGAGAGCAATAAAATCTATTATTCATTGATATTTGCCCTAAGGACAATACAATATATAATGTTCAAAAAAATACTTGGTCAATTGACCAATTAATAAATAACAGAATTATTCTGAGAATTATTCTAATAAATTTAATAGAATTATTAGAATAATCCAAATACTAATTTGATTTGATTTGGTGATTTAATCCAGTTAATTTTGGTAATTTTCTTTTACCTCTTTTTGTATTATCCTTCATGCTTTTCCTACATAGTTTGCCTTCTTTCAGCCCAACATCGTGCCTCAAAACTCTTTGTTTTGCAATCCCTCGAATATTCCATACCATTTGATGTGATATGTCTTAAGGGTAGTGGAGTAATTAAGAGGGGGAGGAGGGGGTATTTTTGTCTTTATACTATTTAGGACTTTAAAGATGGAAGGGGGAGCTGGTTTAGGGGGCTTCTTCACTTCGTCTGGAAGGTCTATCACCGCCACCAAGAGGCAAATTCGACGCCGCCATTATCGCCTTCTACTTAATCACCTGCAAACCACTGCTCCCTCTCTCTCTCTCTCTCTCTCTCTCCCTCACTTCATTCTCTTCTACATTTTTTCACCACCGTCACCAGGAGGATGCACGCCTAGGCCACCTCACCACCACTCCTCTCGCTGACAGCCCCCTTCGGAGTTGGTTTCTTCATGCCTGACCACCATCCTCTCACGGATGGCTATACCATCTCCCTCGCCAGTAACCGCCTCACGCCGTCAGCACCGCTTCTCCTTCTTGATGTCACGCTATGTTTCCGCTGCCGACTCCCCTCTCATGGCTAGCACCATCGCTGCCTCATCTCCATGTCGATCGCCGACGTCGACGTTGATGTCGATGTTGCCATCCTTGCTCTCCCCTATTCCTCGCTACACACCCCAGCCACCTTCTGTGGCTTCGGCAGCAATCACCAAGACCGCTTCGCGGCCATTGGTGGGTATACCCCAGTCACCAGTGTGGCTGCCAGCGCTACCATCACAAACCCGGTACAGCCTCTACTGCTAGAGCAGTCCCCTCTCACTTCCTTCTCCATTTATCCGACTACACAACCTCCCTTTGCATGCTAGTAGTCCGAGTGCAGCCTCTGGTTCTACCTATTTCTCTCTCGGTCCGTCGGTGGCCAAGTGCCACCTCCCATTTCCCCTCATAGCCCTTACAGCCATGCCCGGTAGGGATTTGGTGTCCCCTAGCATAGATCCAACTACTATAGACGTTGTCACCGATCTAACCATATTCCACCTCCGCTGTGTTTCGGCCTACGAGCCGAGGCTATATACCGATCTTCGCGTCGTTGTTGTATTTTGGATTGTGTGCTATGTGTGTTAGCTAGAGCCCTAGAGCCAATCATTTGATGATTGTATTTTGGACTTATTGTATCATATTCTATATAAATATAGGTATTTGGTTTTTGGTTATTATACTTACTTGTATTGGTGCCAAATAAACTAAGTATAATAACGTCCTTGAGTAGAAGGTTCTCACCTATATCAATCGGTTAGTTGAACCGATAGTGAGATGATATAGGGAACACTACTCTTAATCATTCCTAGTCGAGTATTAACATTCAGGGACAATGTTAATGCAATAAGACTAGCATGTAGGTCAACTCGATGACTTGATCTCACAAGTCATGGATATAGAGATATCAAGTTGACACATGGGTATGCATTGGAGAATGTATACTGAATGACCCGCCATGAGAAAGTATCATGGATCGTTATATGAGTGTCATATACTTTCTCATGTGGCTATTAGTATGACTAGTAGTCCTTAGACCTGAAGTCACCATGGTTCCCTACATAAGGAGTTATGTACTTTGGTTTCGTCAAATGTCACCCGTAACTGGGTGGACTATAAAGGCGATTACTAGGTATGTAACAAATTATGCGGAGGGATGTGAGTGATGTAGATGAGATCTATCCCTCCTATATGACGGGAGAGACATCGGTATTCTTGATAGAGTGAGACCACGAAGTGCATGACCATGCCCAAATGAATCAATATGAGATATTGAGCTCATATGATTGAGTGAGTCTACTTGGAGTTCAAGATTTAGATTGATTAGAGGATGACACGGTCTATGCCTCACATTGATCAATCTAGATGTCTAGGATAGAAGGACACTTGTCATATATTGTGAGGAGTTACAATTAGTAGTCACAAGGTGATGTTGGATCTCAACATTTTTGTAACTTGGGTAGTAATGATGTATTGCTAGATACTGCTCATTACTTATGTTTCTAAATGAGTTTAGGGGCATTGCCAACGTTACAAGAACCTATTGGATCACACACAAAGAACAAGTGGATGGAGATTATGTTCATATGATGAACCAAGAGGATTAGATTCATTTGATGAATCAAATTGGATTAAGAGTAATCCTAATTGGGCTAATTGAGTTGGACTCAAGTTGATTCATGTGTTCAATGAGTCTAATTATATTATGACTCATTGAATCAATTTAATTAAATGAATTAGATTCATTATATTAAATTGGCTTGAATTAAATGGTTGGATTAGATCAACCATGAGAGAGATTAAGTCAAGTTTGACTTGACTTGAGAGGAAGATGAAGAGTCAAGTTTGACTTGACTTTATGCCACCTCATTGGTGAGTTGGCATTAAGTGGACCAATGATGATGCTCCACATCATCATGGTTACTTAAGTGAAGTGCCACCTCATGGGAGTTACCAAGAGTTGTGACTCTTGGTATCCCATGGAGGTTACAAACCACTTAATTAGATGAAAGGAGTATCATTTTGAATGTGTAACTCTGATTTTCAAGTGATCTTCCTCCTCCTAAGCTCTCTTCTTGCTCCTTATCTTCTCTTGGTCGTGGGTTTCAAGCAAGGGAGAAGAAAGGGGAGTGAATCTAATCCAAGAAGAAAGGTTAGTGAAAGTCACATAGAGATTTTAGAGGAGTGTGTTCTCTTCTTTTCCTTTCTTCTTCTTCCAATCCTATCCGAGAGCCGTAGAGAGTGCTAGCACACTTGTGGTACTCTCTTCTTCATCCTTGTGTGTTAGAGAACACATCTTGTTCGTGTGGATATCACTAGAGAGTTGTCTACATTGACAACTTCGAGATCCGGCGTACCGTTGGACGAGCGGGATTTGCGAAGGCACGCTTCAAAGGTATAAAATGTTTTTCCTTTGTAGATCTACTGTAGATCATAGTTTGAAACTCGTACTCATATTTTTGAAAGTTTTATTCACACGGATCCAATGGCTAGGGGGTTTCGGGGTTTCCGCGATGCGGAAAAGCGGTTTTCGCGGCCCGAAAAATCCAACAGTGGCATCAGAGCCACGTGCGAAGCTTGTACGAGTTTAGTTTTTGTTTTTATGACAAAAATTCAGTTCTGTGATATTCTGTAATTTTATGGTTTTTAAAGTTTTTATGGGTATTTTTCTCGTAGAAGCGAAGCACAAGTGTTTCGGCACTTGTAGGCTTCGACTACCGAGAAGAATTTTCAAAAACGGCAAAGTTTCGCCCCAAAATTTTTTGGGATAGCGGGCTAAGATGCTCTTGGATCGCTTAGGAGCAACTCGCGATGCTTAGATCGCGGGTAGGGGTACTGCCCCTAACCCCGCAAGGGGATTTACTCCGCGATTGCGCCCGAAATTGCTAATCGGGACCGCCGGGGAAAATTTACTCATAAAATCTGTAAAATTATGAAAAATTACAGAAAATTATGAAAAATATATAATTTTAAATTATATATTATTTTTGTGATAGTCATGGCCCAAAGACCCAATTCGATTGGACAATTGGTGTTGTAATTCATAATACGGCCTGCGCGCCGTGATGTGATGTGCGTGTTGTACTTGTATTTTTATTTTTTTTATTTTATTCATGATCTGCGCGTCGTGTCTTTCTCTTATATTCTGGTTGTAAATTAGATTTAGACTCGAATGTAACTCGAGTTTCAAAATTGTAATGTACAAAATTGGAGTTGTGGAAGGTCCACTTGAGACGGAGTTACGAGGAGGGCGCGAGCAACACAAGGTGGTCAAACGAAGAAGCTTGAGAAGCTGTTAACCTTAGGTTGACCATCCGATCTTCTCATTGGCTTGAGAAGATCGTAGTAGGGCCATGATATAATCACAAAATTATTTGATTAATTATTTAATTAATTGTTTTGTGTGTATGTGATGCATGCTAGTTAATTAAGTAATTAATTAGTGCCTTACGATTAGATTAGATCTAAGTCGTGCACATGATGCACCCTTCGATTAGATTAGATCTATCGAGTATATGATACGCATCATCGTTTAGATTAGATCTAAATCACGTCAACTCGTAATGTCTACCATGCCGTGATACCTACCACTACCTCGATCGCATGTTGTTGTTGAATCTGCCAAAGCAGAGCAACACATACTATCTTGGTAGGGTACGGAGGGACAATCTTGGTCCCGCCTATCAACGCATGGGTGAGTACAACTCAATTAGATTGAGTATTCCTAGTTAACTCGGTTGGATCGAGGATAACTATAGGCATTCTTCCAACGGTTGGAAAGATAGGTCAAAATCACATATATATTAACTCTCGGGCGTATTAACCAAAGCTAACTCGAGTTTTAATATAAATGTTGATTTTGATCCTATAAACAAGAGTTGCATAGAGATGTAATTGGTAATTGTTATCTACCGATCATATTAAGTCTTGGGCGTATTAGCCAAAGCTAACTCAAGAGTTAGTATGATGTGGATCTTGCCCCACATGAATTATAGAATTCAGTGGGAGCATCATTTAATTGAAGGCCTAATTAAATGATTTAAAGACTATGATATTTATTTTTGCATTTATTTCTGTTGTAGAATTTCCATGACGTCAAACACGAACAACTTCTCTCTGCGTTCTGTCCTTAAGAAGGACAAGCTCAACGGAGCAAATTTCCTGGACTGGTACAAGAACCTGAGAATAGTTCTCACCTAAGAACGTAAACTGTACGTTCTGGAGGCTCCTCTTGCCACTGCCACGCGAGCAGACCGAGATGCTTACAAGAAGCATCAAGATGACGCATTAGATGTGTCCTGTCTTATGCTCGCGACCATGAACTCTGAGCTTCAGAAGCAACATGAGTTGATGGGTGCTTACGATATGGTTGAACATCTTTGTCACCTATATCAAGGACAAGCGAGGCACTGGAAGAGGAACTCCAAAGAATACCTGGAAGATCTTAAGAAGAAGAGAAATAAGATTTCTACTTCAGGTATACATGTTATAGAAGTCAACCTCTCTATTTCTTCATCGTGGGTATTAGATACCGGATGTGCTTCGCACATTTGTACTAATGTACAAGCGCTGAGAAATAGCAGGGCATTGACGAAGGGTGAGATAGACCTACGAGTAGGCAATGGAGCACATGTTGCTACTATTGCTGTAGGAACTTACCATCTATCTCTGCCCTCTGGGCTTGTAATAGAATTAGATGATTGTTGTTATGTGCCTGCCTTGACTAAGAACATAATTTCAGTTTCTTGTTTGGACAAGAAAGGATTTTCGTTTATAATAAAGAACAAATGTTGTTCCGTCTATTTAAATGATATGTTCTATTGTAGTGCACCTCTGATAAACGGACTCTATATTCTAGACCTTGAGAGTCCTATCTATAACATAAATACCAAGAGGTTCAAGTCAAATGACCTGAACCAAACCTATCTCTGGCACTGTTGCTTAGGTCATATAAATGACAAGCGCTTATCCCAGCTCCATAAGGATGGTTTGCTGGACCCATTTGATTTTGAATCATATGTATGTGAGTCATGCCTACGAGGTAAGATAACCAAGACTCCCTTTAGTAGGCACAACGAGAGAGCAACTGATTTGTTAGGACTCATACATAGTGATGTATGTGGCCCTTTCAATGTTACTGCTAGAGGCGGTTATAGATACTTCATCACATTTACTGATGACTTCAGTAGATATGGTTATGTGTACTTGATGACACATAAGTCTGAATCCTTTGAAAAGTTCAAAGAATTCAAGAATGAAGTACAGAACCATCTTGGCAAGAGTATTAAGATACTTCGATCAGATCGAGGTGGAGAATACCTTAGCCATGAGTTCCGTGACTATCTAGCTAAGTGTGGGATTCTATCCCAACTCACTCCTCCTGGAATACCACAGTGGAATGGTGTATCTGAAAGGAAGAATCGTACCTTATTAGATATGGTACGATCTATGATGAGTCACACAGATCTTCCGACATACCTTTGGGGCTATGCTTTAGACATGACAGCTTTTATACTCAACCGAGTTCCATCCAAGGCCGTGATAAAGACACCATATAGGATATGAACTGGGAGAGATGCCCAGTTGTCTTTTATGAGGATTTGGAGTTGTGAGGCTTACGTTCGACGTTAAGTCTCAGACAAGTTAGGACCCAAATCCGACAAGTGCTACTTTATTGGATATCCCAAGGAAACTAAGGGATATTACTTCTATATTCCCAGTCAGCACAAGGTAGTTGTGGCAAAGACTGGGGCCTTTCTAGAAAGGGACTTTGTTTCTAGAAAGACTAGTGGGAGCGCGTTCGATCTTGAAGAAGTTCAAGATGCGAACAATAGCACTGATGCCTCGATGGAAATTGAACTGGAACCACAAAGTGTTGTGGATGATGTTGTTCCACAAGGAGTTGAGGAACAACAACCAGTTCAAGTAGATATACCTCTTCGTAGGTCTGATAGGGTACGTCGTCAGCCTGAGAGATACTCATTTCTCTTGTCTGACCATGATGACGTTATGCTCATAGAGGATGAGCCTACCACCTATCAGGAAGCTATGATGAGACCAGATTCCGAGAAATGGCTAGAAGCCATGAGATCCGAGATGGAATCCATGTACACCAACCAAGTATGGACTTTGGTTGATCCACCTAAAGGGGTAAAACCCATTGGGTGCAAGTGGATCTTTAAGAGAAAGACTGACATGGATGAACTTATCTATAAGGGTCGCTTGGTAGCTAAAGGTTTCAAGCAGATTCATGGTATTGACTATGATGAGACCTTTTCTCCAATAGCGATGTTTAAGTCCATTCGGATCATGCTTGCTATTGCAGCCTACCATGACTATGAGATAAGGCAGATGGATGTCAAAACCACGTTTCTGAATGGAAACCTACTCGAGGATGTGTACATGACACAACCTGAGGGTTTTTTAGATCCACAGCATACTAGCTGCATAGGTCCATTTATGGACTAAAGCAAGGTTCTCGGAGCTGGAATCTTCGATTCAATGATGCAATCAAATAGTTTGGTTTCATCAAGAATGAAGATGAACCTTGTGTCTACAAGAAGGTTGTAGGGGGCATAGTTGTCTTCCTCATATTGTATGTGGATGACATACTGCTCATTGGGAAGGACATCCCTATGCTTCAGTCTGTCAAGATATGGCTAGGGAGTTGCTTCTCAATAAAGGACTTAGGTGAGGCATCCCGCATTCTAGGGATACAGATCTATAGAGATAGATCTAAGAGATTGCTTGGCCTAAGTCAGAGTACATACATTGACAAGGTACTCCTTCTGTTTGCCATGCAGAACTCCAAGAAGGGATTTCTGCTGATGTCACATGGCGTGAGTCTTTCGAAGACTCAAGGTCCCTCATCTAGAGAGGAGAGAGATCGCATGGATCAGATCCCTTATGCCTCAGCCATAGGATCGATCATGTACTCCATGCTATGTACTCGACATGATGTCTCGTATGCTTTGAGCATGACGAGCAGATACTAGTCAGATCCAGGTGAAAGTCACTGGATAGCGGTCAAGAATATTCTTAAGTACTTAAGAAGGACTAAAGAATATTTCTTGATATATGGAGGCAATGATGAGCTAGCTGTAAAGGGTTACAGTGATGCTAGCTTCCAGACCGACCAGGATGACTATAGATCGCAGTTGGGTTCGTGTTTTCCATTAATGGTGGTGCTGTGAGCTGGAAGAGTTCGAAGCAGGACACAGTAGCTGATTCTACGACAGAGGCCGAGTACATTGCTGCATCAGAGGCAGCAAAGGAAGCAGTTTGGATTCGCAAGTTCATCACTGAACTTGGGGTGGTTCCTAGCATTGCTGACCCTATTGAGCTCTATTGTGACAACAATGGAGCTATAGCACAGGCGAAGGAACCTCGCTCACACCAGCGGACCAAACACATACTACGGCGCTTCCATCTCATTCGAGAGATCATCGAGAGAGGAGATGTGAAGATTTGCAAAGTACCTATAGAGGCTAACATCGCAGATCCCTTGACCAAGGCTTTGGCACAGAGGAAGCATGATGGTCACACTAGGTCATTGTGGCTTAGAGCCTACACTGATTGGCACTAGTGCTAGTGGGAGATTGTTAGCTAGAGCCCTAGAGTCAATCATTTGATGATTGTATTTTGGACTTATTGTATCATATTCTATATAAATAAAGGTATTTGGTTTTTGGTTATTATACTTACTTGTATTGGTGCCAAATAAACTAAGTAAAATAACGTCCTTGAGTAGAAGGTTCTCACCTATATCAATCGGTTAGTTGAACCGAAAGTGAGATGATATAGGGAACACTACTCTTAATCATTCCTAGTCGAGTATTAACATTCAAGGACAATGTTAATGCAATAAGACTAGCATATAGGTCAACTCGATGACTTGATCTCACAAGTCATGGATATAGAGATATCAAGTTGACACATGGGTATGCATTGGAGAATGTATACTGAATGACCTGCCATGAGAAAGTATCATGGATCGTTATATGAGTGTCATATACTTTCTCATGTGGCTATTAGTATGACTAGTAGTCCTTAGACCTGAAGTCACCATGGTTCCCTACATAAGGAGTTATGTACTTTGGTTTCGTCAAACGTCACCCGTAACTGGGTGGACTATAAAGGTGATTACTGGGTATGTAACAAATTATGCGGAGGGATGTGAGTGATGTAGATGGGATCTATCACTCCTATATGACGGGAGAGACATCGGTATTCTTGATAGAGTGAGACCACGAAGTGCATGACCATGCCCAAATGAGTCAATATGAGATATTGAGCTCATATGATTGAGTGAGTCTACTTGGAGTTCAAGATTTAGATTGATTAGAGGATGACACGGTCTATGCCTCACATTGATCAATCTAGATGTCTAGGATAGAAGGACACTTGTCATATATTGTGAGGAGTCACAATTAGTAGTCACAATTAGTAGTCACAAGGTGATGTTGGATCTCAACATTCTTGTAACTTGGGTAGTAATGATGTATTGCTAGATACTGCTCATTACTTATGTTTCTAAATGAGTTTAGGGGCATTGCCAACGTTACAAGAACCTATTGGATCACACACAAAGAACAAGTGGATGGAGATTAGGTTCATATGATGAACCAAGAGGATTAGATTCATTTGATGAATCAAATTGGATTAAGAGTAATCCTAATTGGGCTAATTGAGTTGGACTCAAGTTGATTCATGTGTTCAATGAGTCTAATTTAGATTATGACTCATTGAATCAATTTAATTAAATGAATTAGATTCATTATATTAAATTGGCTTGAATTAAATGGTTGGATTAGATCAACCATGAGAGAGATTAAGTCAAGTTTGACTTGACTTGAGAGGAAGATGAAGAGTCAAGTTTGACTTGACTTTATGCCACCTCATTGGTGAGTTGGCATTAAGTGAACCAATGATGATGCTCCACATCATCATGGTTACTTAAGTGAAGTGCCACCTCATGGGAGTTACCAAGAGTTGTGACTCTTGGTTTCCCATGGAGGTTACAAACCACTTAATTAGATGAAAAGAGTTTCATTTTGCACGTGTAACTCTGATTTTCAAGTGATCTTCCTCCTCCTAAGCTCTCTTCTTGCTCCTTCTCTTCTCTTGGTCGTGGGTTTCAAGCAAGGGAGAAGAAAGGGGAGTGAATCTAATCCAAGAAGAAAGGTTAGTGAAAGTCACATAGAGATTTTAGAGGAGTGTGTTCTCTTCTTTTCCTTTCTTCTTCTTCCAATCCTATCCGAGAGCCCTAGAGAGTGCTAGCACACTTGTGGTACTCTCTTCTCCATCCTTGTGTGTTAGAGAACACATCTTGTTCGTGTGGATATCACTAGAGAGTTGTCTACGTTGACAACTTCGAGATCCGGCGTACCGTTGGACGAGCGGGATTTGCGAAGGCACTCTTCAAAGGTATAAAATGTTTTTCCTTTGTAGATCTACTGTAGATCATAGTTTGAAACTCGTACTCATATTTTCGAAAGTTTTCTTCGCACAGATCCAATGGCTAGGGGGTTTCGGGGTTTCCGCGATGCGGAAAAGCGGTTTTCGCGGCCCGAAAAACCCAACAAATTATGCATTTTTCGGGTCGCGAAAACCGCTTTTCGCATCGCGGAAACCCCGAATCACCCAAAGCCGTAGATCCATGCAAGGAAAACCAAACGAAAAAAATATGAGTACGAGTTTCATTGAAGAGAGGATAAAAACCAAGAACACTCTTCTATGTGACCTTCACTTACCCTTTCTACTTTTGGGAACTCAAATCACCCTCTCCACTCTTGGAACCTCACGGCAACAGCACCATGGAGAGAAGAGAGACCACCCAAGGAGGAAGAAGAAGGAGTTAATCACAATAATCATGAAAAACATCAATTCCCTTCATTTTGAGTGGCCGGCCACAATGAGAGTAATTACTCTCATTAATGTGGCCGGCCACATTAAAACAAAGAAGGAAGTGTAACTTCCATTAGGTGGCATAATCATGTATTAACTATGATGATGTGGCACATCATCATTGACCACTTAATGTCAAGTCACACATATGATGTGGCAAAGTCAAGTCAAACTTGACTCTTCCTCTTCCTCTCAAGTCAAGTCAAACTTCACTTAATCTCTCTCATGGTTGATCTAATCCAACCATTTAATTCAAGCCAATTTAATATAATGAATCTAATTCATTTAATTAAATTGATTCAATGAATCATAATCTAAATTAGACTCATTGAACACATGAATCAACTTGGGTCTAACTCAAGCTAGCCCAATTTGGATTACTCTTAATCCAATTTAATTCATCAAATGAATCTAATCCTCTTGGTTCATCATATGAACCTAATCTCCATCCACTTGTTCTTTGTGTGTGACCCAATAGGTTCTTGTAACGTTGGCAATGTTCCTAAACTCCTTTAGAAACATAAGCAATGAGCGGCATCTAGCAATACATCATTGCTACCCAAGTTACAAGAATGTTGAGATCCAACATCACCTTGTGACTACTAATTGTGACTCCTCACAATATGTGACATTTTTCCTTCTATCCTAGACATCTAGATTGATCAATGTGAGGCATAGACCGTGTCATCCTCTAATCAATCTAAATCTTGAACTCCAAGTAGACTCACTCGATCAAATGAGCTCAACATCTAATGTTGACTCATTTGGGCATGGCCATGCACTTAGTGGTCTCACTCTATCAAGAATACCGATGTCGCTCCCGTCATATAGGAGGGATAGATCCCATCTACATCACTCACATCCCTCTGCATAATTTTTTATATACCCAGTAATCGCCTCTAGCCTAAGTGTCATTGTCATATCTCGAACTACGTGCTGCTATTATCTCTCGACCTGTGTGTCGATGTAAAGACCCAATTTTGGACATGATGATGGACACTAGTGGAGATACCTTTGAAAGTTAAGTTAGGTTCGACTCCTATGTTTCTTCATATGTTTCTTCTAGTGGAGATACCATTGAAAGTTAAGTTAGGTCCCATAAAAATTGAACCCAAGTTTATGATTACCTTGTGTCATGTGTAGGTTTGGATCTTAGGGATTTCGGATGTTGGGTCAAGTTACTCATATATTTCTTCTATACTCTTCAACATGAGAATTTAATGAGTCACATATTAATTTTATGTGTTTTAAATTTTTATTCGAGTTATATCTATATTTTTCTTGCTTTCTAACAAGATGACATAGTGAGTCATATGTTAAAATTTTATACCTATCTTTCTTTTGGTTTTATCATGATAACATAATAAGTCATGTGTTAATTCTTTTATGTAACTTGGATTTGTTCTAGCTATACCTTTGTTTCATGTGCTAACTTGTAATGGTAAAGTGACCTTTCACCTAGCCTTTTTAATGGATGACTTTTCATCTAACCATGGCCTTTCACCTAGCCTTTTTAATGAATGACTCTCCATCTACTTGTAACTTTCATCTAGCCATGACCTTCCACCTAGCCATTTAATGAATGACCCTCCATCCACTTGTAACTTCCATCTAGCCATGACCTTTTCACCTAGGCTTTTTAATGAATGCCCCTTCATATACTTGTAACCTCCATCTAGTCATGACCTTTCACCTAGCATTTTTAATGAATGACCCTCCATCTAGCCTTCTCTTCACATGCCTTGGCCACCCCTTCATACCTATAAATAACCAATGCATTGTCTTCCAAATAGACACTTAAACCTTTGTGCAAGTTTCTACGCAAGTTCTAAGCCCAAGTTCCGATTAACAAGTGCAAGTTCAAGTTCCATAAAGTTTCTATCTAAAATCAAAGAAGTTTCTGACCAGGTAAGTGGGCTTTTCCTTTCGAGTGTAGCTGTAGAATATGTTTACATTTATTCATTTTATATTGCAAATTCATTTCTTTTTATTTCAAGATGCACTATTATAACTCAAGTTAGATATGGTAAAGAAAATTTTCAAAAATATGATAAGATATGACAAGTTATATCCCTGATGCGGTTGGTAATAATAACCGATATATGGTCCTAATGTGGTGGGTAATAATAACTGATATATGGCCTCACCCCTTAGAGGAATTACATATAGGGGACTGATCAATAAAGGAAATTTCCAAAAACTTAATAAGATATGACAAGTTATGGCCCTGATGCGGTGGGTAATAATAACCAATATATGGCATATCCCTTAAAGGAATTACATATAGGAGACTGATCAGTAGTACCATGGAAAACAAGATGATTAACAGTGCTATGTTTTTGATTAAGTTATGTTTCTGTCATGAATTCTGAATGTCTTGCTATGTTTTCAATTAAGATATGTTTCTATCATGAATTCTGAATGTCTTGCTAAAAGTATATGTTTTTGATTAAGTATTGTTTCTATCATGTTTCATGAAATATGTTTTCGTCATGAATTCCGAATGTCTTCCTATGTTTTGTATTCTGTCATGTTATGTTCGATCGATCCCACTTACTGAGTGTTTTCCCAAGCACTCAACCCCCCTTACTTCCATCCCTAGATAAAGATGAGTAACAAGTCGAGGAGGAGGAGCAAGAGATGTTTTGGGGCTGGTAATGAAGTCGTGTCCAAGTGATTTGTCCGTTTAGTTCATGATATCTTTCTTTGTACGTCGCTTTTGGATTGTAAAGATAATATTTTCATTATATTATTACTGGTTTGGTATGCACTTTATGAGGCTTGTTGTTTTCGAGTATTTATATTCATGAGCAATGTCAGTGTCATGCGCCTAGGTCACGAGGTGTGACATTGAAGTGGTATCAGAGCCAAGTCCTAATCTGATTGGGATGTTTGTATGCAAATCTAACGAAGTTGGATTTTCGACAAACGACCAGCGCCCTCCGAAATGGCCTAACTAGGAAAAGTCGCATGCCATTTCTCTATCGAATTCTTGCATGCCATTTCTCTACCGAATTCCATCGTTGAGGCCCCGAAATCACATTTTCACCATTTCAAGAAAGTTTCTGATTGCCTATAACTTCTCATAGGAACTATCATGAACCATTTCTCTTATCTGTGTTGGTGCAATATTCCCTAGGTCAAGTTTGACCTGGTTGACTTAGCTTGAGATGGATCAAGCTTGAGTCTTGATGTTTGAGTTTCGATGTTTGACAATACATGGAGATTGTAGGTACAATCATTAATTTAGGAAGATTGTTGATACAATTCTCCTTTGATCAAGGTTGGCCAGTTAGATGTGAAGAAGAGTCATATAGGTCAAGACTTACTGGATACTTGACTGAGAAGTCTTGGTGAGTGAAGTCAGGCAGTTGGAAAATCCTGGTGAGTGAAGCCAGGTGAAAGTCCTAGTGAGTAAAACTAGGCTGAGAAGAAGTCCTAGTGAGTGAAGCCAGACATTTAGAAAATCTTGGTGAGTGAAGCCAGGTGAAAGACCTAGTGAGTGAAGCTAGGCAAAGGAGAAGTCCTGGTGAGTGAAGTCAGGCAGTTGGGAAATCCCGGTGAGTGAAGCCAGGTGAAAGAACTAGTGAGTGAAGTTAGGCAGTATGAAAATCCTAGTGAGTGAAGCTAGGTGAAAGTCCTGGTGATTGAAGCCAGGCGGAAGGAAAGTCCTGGTGAGTGAAGCCAGGCACGTGGAAATCCAGGTGGGTCAAGGTTGACCGGACACCTGGTATTGAGAAGTCCAAGTAGGTCAAAGGGTTAACCAGATACTTGGCACGAGGAGAAAAGTCCAAGTGGGTCAAAGGAATTGATCGGCCACTTGGTGAGGAAGTCCTAGCAGGTTGAGGGTGACCGGATGCTAGGCATGATGTCCCAACAGGTCATGGTTGACAAGATGTTAGTTTTAGGGACTTTGGACATGATTTGGCAAGTCACATGTGAGTTCAATCAATCAACCAATCAATTGACTCATGCCCAATCGATCGGTTGATCGATTGGGTGTCATGTGACAAACGCTTCTCCCAATCGATTGGTTGATCGATTGGGGAAGAATCGGCGTCACACAGAATGCCTCCCAATCGATCGGACAATCGATTGGAGGGCTAGAAATCACACGATAGCCTTGAATCAATCGGTTGATTGATTCAGGCAATTTTAAGAGAGCCTAGAGGCACTCTGGATTGATTGACCGATCGATCCAAAGCCTCCCCAATCGATTGGGAGCAATCCAATCGATTGGGATCTGACCGTTGCCGATGGATAAAGCAGTTGCAAGCGTTTTCTTCAGCAACTCTTCTCCCGATTCATCTCAGATCTTCACAGCAACTTCTCCAAGCTCTCACCGCTAGTTCTTGAAGGTTCTTGGAGGCAAGTGCTTGTGCACGTCCAAGTCAAGAGGTGATCTACAACAAGAAGAAGAAGCTAGGGTTAGGGTTTCAAGTGTAAATCTTGTAAGATTTCAATTGTATTTGCTTCCCTTTCTTTCTTCTTGTACTGAGAGTGTTGTAGGGCCTCTCTGTCTTCGGTAGTTACCGTAAAGGAGTGTTTTCATAGTAGAGAGTGTGTGTCGTGTGTGGATCCTTGGATTAGTCACCTCTTCTTGAGGTGGATACCAAGTAAATCCTTTGTGTTAGCATTGTAATTGTGTGTTCTTGTATTTCCCGCTGCATATCATCACCAAGAAGCAAGCAACGACGAGCACGACGAGTTATTCACCCCCCCCCCCTCTCTAGCACATTTCGACCCTAACAATCTGAATTTAGGAAATGGCTGACAGACCTATTCGGAACAACTGTAACCCCAACGGTGCCAACCACAACAACAATGAAGATGCAAACCCTCCCCTAAGAGTTAGCCTAAGCCAAGAAGATTTAATGGCCATTGCTACCATCGTAGCAAGCACACTGCAAGGGTTAGCAACCCCAAGTGCTAACCAGAATCCCAACCCACCACCAGAAGACCAACTACGTGGCATTAAGTACTACTATGAGTCCCTTTGGAAGAACAGAGCCCTGACGTTTGATGGCAACCCCGACCCAGAAGTTGGTCAAAACTAGCTCAAGAATATCGAGACTCGGCTTCGACTACTAGAAATCCCAGAGGTGTTTAAAGTGGACATCGTGACACCCTTCCTAGAAGATAAGGCATGCAAGTGGTGGGAAATCATTTCACCAACAATGACTGAAGTTGGACCAGTGACATGGCAACGATTTAAAGAGATGTTCTTGAAGCATTACTATCCGACTGAGTTCAGGTTATAGAAGCTTAGTGAATTTGAAAATTTTACTTAGGCTCCGGGTATGTCCGTACTAGAGTACACCTCAAAGTTCAACTCGATCGGGACCTATGACCCTACCATCATGGCAGATGACACCCTGAGGCTACATTGCTTCAAGAAGGGTTTGAGTAGCCGAATTCAATCAGCATTAGCAAACTACAAGCCAACTAACTTCTTCGATCTGATGGGAGCAGCCATTAGAGCTGAAACGGACATCAAACGACTTGAAAAAGAAGGCAAGAACAAGCGACCCCTCATGAGTCAATCTTCTCCAAGTGAACAAAAGTTAAAACAACTCAACCTATTAAGTGGCTAGTCCAAAGGGCCCTCTTTCACTTTGCCCTCCCAAAGCATTAAACCATGTCCTACTTGTAACTTCATACATCTTGGAGAATGTTGTAGGATCTCTGGTGCATGTTTCAACTGTGAGAAGATGGGGCACCGAATTACGGATTGTCCTAAATCCAAGAAACAAGGGGTGGTATCAAATTCTGTTGCAGTCTAGAATAAACCAAAGGAGAATAATCCCAATGCTTGGGTGTTCACTATGACTCAAGAAGAGGTGGACAACGCAAGCGATGTCGTGGCAGGTACCATTCTAATCAACAAAATGACTGCCTATGTATTGTTTGACTATGGTGTCACTCATTCTTTTATATATAAAAGATTCACTATGAAGTTAGGACTCAGAGCTGAAATACTTAGCGAACCATATAGAGTAGCTACACCCACTAATAAGGCCATCGAAACTCATAAGTTGCATCGAAGCTATCAGGTCAATATTGGTAATCATACATTCAAAGCTGATCTGATTCAACTAAACATGGTTGAGTTCGATGTCATTCTTGGAATGGATTGGTTGGCCATGAACCACACATTAGTGGATTGCCATAGGAAGATCGTCAAACTTCAAACTTCAAGCCAAGAAGAAATCATCTACCATGGCAAGGCCATGGAAAAGAGATTGCTCCTGTCTGCATCTTAAACTTGGAAAGCCATGAGGAGCGGTGATGGAATCTATCTAGCTATGATAGGTGTGGTGGAAGAGAAGACCAAGGCTAGGCTAGAAGAAATTCAAGCCGTTTAAGACTTCCCAGATGTATTTCCCGAGGAACTACCTGGCACAGTTCCAAACCGTGAAGCAGACTTTGAAATTAATTTAGCACTAGGTGCGATGCCAATATCAAAGGCTCCCTACCGAATGGCCCCAATAGAACTCAAAGAACTAAAAAACAACTTCAAGAGTTGTTAAACAAAAAGCAAATCAATCCGAGCGCATCTCCATCGGGAGCCCCAGTCTTATTTGTGAAGAAGAAAGACAGGAGTATGAGATTGTGTATCGATTATCGAGAATTGAACAAAATCACAATCAAGAATAGGTACCCGCTTCCAAAGATAGATGACCTCTTCCACCAACTTAAAGGAGCAAGAGTGTTCTCCAAACTCGATTTAAGGTCAGGCCGAAGATATACCAAAGACGACTTTCAAAACTAGGTATGGACACTACGAGTTCATGGTAATGTCATTCGGCTTATCCAATGCCCCAGCAGCATTCATGGATCTCATGAATAGAGTGTTCATACCATATCTTGATAAATTTATGGTGGTGTTTATCAACTCCACCCTCGTATATTCACTTAGTGAAGAAGATCACAAAGAGCACCTTCGCCTTACCCTCCAGACACTGAGAGATAAGGAACTATATGCCAAATTCAAGAAGTGTGAATTTTGGTTAAAAAGCGTCACCTTCTTAGGTCACATAATCTTCAAAGCAAGCGTTTCTGTTGACCCCAAGAAAGTGGAAGCAATTTTAAACTGGCCAAGACCAAAGACAGTAACAGAGATTCGAAGCTTTTTGGGGTTAGCCGACTATTATCAAAAATTCGTTGAAGGATTTTCCTCGATAGCTATACCTCTAACCAAGCTCACACAAAATAACTTCAAATTTAACTGGAGTGAAGAATATGAGAAGAGTTTTGTAACCTTGAAGAAAAGGCTTGCATATACACTAGTACTAGTACTACCCACAGAGGATAAGGATTTCACTATTTATAGTGATGCATCAAAAGGAGGTCTGGGGTGCGTCCTCATGCAAGAGGGAAGGGTTATTTCTTACGCTTCACGACAACTGAAATCATACAAGCAAAACTATCCAACGCATGACCTCGAACTAGCTGCAGTAGTATTGGCGCTAAAAATTTAGAGACACTACCTATATAGTGTCAGGTGTGAAGTGTTGATAGATTATCAGAGTCTCAAGAATCTGTTTACGTAGAAAGAATTAAACATGAGGCAATGACGATGGGTTGAGCACTTAAAGGATTAAGTTTTAATAATAAGCTACTACCCAGGCAAAGCAAACAAGGTAGTTGATGCATTAAGTCAAAAGAGTATGGGCAAGACAGTTTTGGCATCACTCTCAGCACAACCATGCCTTCGAGAAACAATCAAGTTGAAGCATAAGCAAGACCCAACATTGGCAAGACTTACTGAGCAGATCAAAAAAGGAAAAACACCTGATCTTCAAATAAATGATAGCAAGTTCTTATGGATGAAAGGAAAGTTGTGGGTGCCTGACATTGATAATCTTCAACAAGAAGTAATGTCTAAGGCCCACAAATCAAAATTCTAGGTCCAACCTGGCAGTACAAAGATGCATAGGAATTTGAAAAAGAACTTCTGGTGGAGCGAAATGAAGAAGGATGTCGAGGAATTTGTCTCTATGTGCCTAGTATGCCAACAGGTCAAAGCCGAACACCAACGACCTAGAGGACTTCTTCAACCTTTAGAGATTTCAGAGTGGAAATGGGAGCACATTTCCATGGACTTTGTGGTGGGATTGCCAAAGTCAAGACAAAGCCATGATGGGATATGGGTAGTGGTGGATAGACTCACAAAATCTGGACAATTCCTACCTGTTTGCATGAGTTATAATCTAGATAAGTTGGCTACTCTATACATGGACAACATTGTGCGGCTGCATGGAGTTCCGGCAACATACTATCTTACAGAGACCGAAGATTTGTTTCCCATTTTTGGTAAAGTTTTCAAAAATCTATGGGGACTAAGGTCGCTCTTAGCATGGCGTATCACCCTCAGACTGATGGCCAAACTAAGAGGACAATACAGACACTCGAAGACATGCTAAGAGCATGTGCTTTGGACTTCAGCAGTAATTGGAGTGAGCACTTTCCCTTAATCGAGTTTGCCAATAATATAGTTATCATAGCAACATTAGAATGATCCCATACGAGGCTCTATATGGGCGCAATTGTTAGTCACCTCTATATTGGGATGAAGTAGGAGAAAAAGCTATCACTGGACTTGAGATTATCCAAACCACGGTAGAAAAAGTGACTGTCATCAAGGAATGACTCAAGGATGCTCAAGATGGGCAGAAAAGTTGGGCTGATTTAAAAAGAAGACCAGTGGAATTCGAAACAGGTGATAAGGCCTATATAAGATTTCGCTAATGAAGGGAGTATTTCGATTCAATAAAGTTGGGAAACTGAATCTTAGATATGTAGGGCCTTTCGAGACTCAAGAGAAAGAGGGATCACTGGCTTACAGACTGGCATTACCATCGGATATGTCAAGGATTCATAATGTCTTTCATGTCTCCCAACTAAGAAGATACATTGCAAACCCGAGCCATATTTTTGAAACTGGACCATTCCTAGTCGAAGGGAACTTGAATGAAGAATTGAAGTATGAAGAAGTTCCCATTCGAATTATTAACACCAAGGATCAAGTACTTAGATGAAGAACCATCCCGTACGTCAAAGTATAATGGTCCAATCACACTGAAAGGGAAGCTACCTGGGAACCCGAGGAAATGATGCCAAGCATTACCCATATCTCTCTGAAGATCAAGCGAGCTCATGTTTCGAGGGTGAAACTTCCAATAAGGTGGGTGGGATGTGAAGACCCAATTTTGGACATGATGATGGACACTAGTGGAGATACCTTTGAAAGTTAAGTTAGGTTTGACTCCTAGAAATCTTAATACCATAAAAATTTAAACCCAAGTTTATGATTACTTTGTGTCATGTGTATGTTTGGATCTTAGGGATTTCATATGTTGGGTCTAGTTACTCATATGTTTCTTCTATGCTCTCCATCATGAGAATTTAATGAGTCACATATTAATTTTATGTGTTTTAAATTTTTATTCTAGTTATATCTATATTTTTCTTGCTTTCTAACAAGATGACATAGTGAGTCATATGTTAAAATTGTATACCTATGTTTCTTTTGGTTTTATCATGATAACATAATAAGTCATGTCTTAATCCTTTTATGTAACTTGGACTTGTTCTAGCTATGCCTATGTTTCATGTGCTTAGTTGTAATGGTATGGTGACCTTTCACCTAGCCTTTTTAATGGATGGCTTTTCATCTAGTCATGGCCTTTCAACTAGCCTTTTTAATAAATGACTCTCCATCTACTTGTAACTTTCATCTAGCCATGACCTTCCACCTAGCCTTCTAATGAATGACCCTCCATCTACTTGTAACTTCCATCTAGCCATGACCTTTTCACCTAGCCTTTTTAATGAATGCCCCTTCATCTACTTGTAACCTCCATCTAGTCATGACCTTTCACCTAGCATTTTTAATGAATGCCCCTCCATCTAGCCTTCTCTTCACATGCCTTGGCCACCCCTTCATACCTATAAATAACCAATGCATTGTCTTCCAAATAGACACTTAAACCTTTGTGCAAGTTTCTACGCAAGTTCTAAGCCCAAGTTCCGATTAACAAGTGCAAGTTCAAGTTCCATAAAGTTTCTATCTAAAATCAAAGAAGTTTCTGACCAGGTAAGTGGGCTTTTCCTTTCGAGTGTAGCTGCAGAATATGTTTACATTTCATTATTTTATATTGCAAATCATTTCTTTTTATTCCAAGATGCACTATTATAACTCAAGTTAGATGTGGTAAAGAAAATTTTCGAAAATATGATAAGATATGACAAGTTATATCCCTGATGTGGTGGGTAATAATAACTGATATATGGTCCTAATGTGGTGGGTAATAATAACTGTTATATGGCCTCACCCCTTAGAGGAATTACATATAAGGGACTGATCAATAAAGGAAATTTCCAAAAACTTAATAAGATATGACAAGTTATGGCCCTGATGCGGTGGGTAATAATAACAAATATATGGCATATCCCTTAAAAGAATTACATATAGTGGACTGATCAGTAGTACCATAGAAAACAAGATGATTAACAGTGCTATGTTTTCGATTAAGTTATGTTTCTGTCATGAATTCTTAATGTCTTGCTATGTTTTCGATTAAGATATGTTTCTATCATGAATTCTGAATGTCTTGCTAAAAGTATATGTTTTTGATTAAGTATTATTTCTATCATGTTTCATGAAATATGTTTTCATCATGAATTCCGAATGTCTTTCTATGTTTTGTATTCTGTCATGTTATGTTCGATCCATCCCACTTACTGAGTGTTTTCCCAAGCACTCAACCCCCCTTACTTCCATCCCTAGATAAAGATGAGTAACAAGTCGAGGAGGAGGAGCAAGAGATGTTTTGGGGCTGGTAATGAAGTCGTGTCCAAGTGATTGGCCCGTTTAGTTCATGTTATCTTTCTTTGTACGCTTTCGCTTTTGGATTGTAAAGATAATATTTTCATTATATTATTACTGGTTTGGTATGCACTTTATGAGGCTTGTTGTTTTCGAGTATTTATATTGGTGTGCAAAGTCAGTGTCATGCGCCTAGGTTATGGGGCATGACAGCCGATGTCTTATCCTGGCCTGTGTATTGATGTCATATCTCGTCCTACATGACGAGGTCGCATCCAGTTTCAATCCACCGCATTCGGCTCCGCGTCATCAGATCCAGCTCTCCAGCCTGTTCTGAGTTATCTGCTCTTCTGGGTCACAACAATTCGAGCAACATCTCGATCAGCTTATCGATCTTCCCGAGGGTGCCCCCCTGGGCCAAGGTACGTTCTCCATTCATATTCTATAAGCATTTCATTATTATACGTCTTAATCTATTACTTATATATTAGTTGGATCTACCTCAAGCATCGAGGTACCAGAGACCGGGGCGACCCGATTGTTGGTTGCAGGTAGCGTTGACCATAGGACTTCTAATAACTTGGTCAACATAGAAGTAATCTCAGCATACCCCTCCTCCGGGACATCGCAATTCGGTCAACATTCCATCCACCTCACCCGGTGGTCTGTCTGACTCATATTCCGGGCAGGATCAAATTTGGCGCTGTCTGTGGGAATCTTCTCTACCTATTCTGGAACATGAAGATGGACAACTTCGGGAGGTTCTCTGCCATTATCGCAATCCCGGAGGATACTGATGAACATATTATCTTCTCCCTTTGCTCCAAGGTATTCGGGAGTCAAGGGATTGAGTTGGAGTTTCAGCTGGCCGACAGGTTAGTTTTTCCATTATATTTTTTCCTCGACTCCACGGGTATTTGGGAGTCAAGGGACCGAGACAAATCCTCAACCGGTTGGCATGGCTCCACCATCAGGTACGTTACGGGCTCTACTCTCTTTTTACAATTATAAGATCTACTATATCTCCCTGATAAGAGAGTAAGATCCTAGTCCCTTGATCAAAAACTAGTGCCCTAGATATTTGATCGAATATTAGGGGCCCAACTCCCCGATTAGACATTAAGGTCATAGCTCCCCGATCAGACACTAGGGACAGCTTCCTGATCAAAGACTCGCAGTACAGCTTCCTGATCAGGATCTAGGGGCCTCGCTCTTTGATTACAGGCTAGGGACCTTACTCTCCGATCAGGAATTAGGGGCCCAGCTCCCCGATCAGGTGTGCTACTGGCTCTATACCCTCCACCCATGGGGCTCTACACCCTATTACTACTATATTCTCTACACTCTTCGCCTATGGGGTTTTGCAACCTCTGACGTCTACAGGCTTTGCACCCTCCACCCACGTCACTCTGCTTCCTTCTATTGCTATGGGCTCTGCTCCCTTATATTGTTGTGAGCTTCACTTCCTTTGATGGTCAAGGCTTAGATCATTCACTCCCTGACTCCGCGGTCATTTGGGAGTCAAGGGATTGGCACTACTTCTATCCTCGACTTCACGGGTATTAGGAGTTGAGGGATCGAGTCAGATCCTCAACCGGTCGACACCACTTCATGATCAGGTATGACAATGGCTCTGCTCCCTTATATTGCTACAGACTCCACTTCTATGGACTTCAGGGCTTAACCTCCCTCGTTCGGGTTTAAGCTATCACCACCGGTCTCGGACTGGAGTATCTCCACTGGTCTCGGACCAGAGTATCACCACCGGTCTTGAACCGGAGTATCTCCACTAGTCTCGGACCAGAGTATCACCATCGGTCTTAGACCGGAGTATTGCAAATGACCTTTCGATCGGTGTTCTAGACTCTCGCCCCAATGCGAGTTATAAGCGAGTCTGCTCTCGTGACCAACGACCTCCCGGTCGCCATTCCAGACTCTCATCCTAGTGCGAGTTATAAGTAAGCCTACTCTCGCAAACAACGACTGCCCGGTCGGTGTTCCAGACTCTCAGCCCAGTGCGAATAATAAGCAAGCATGCTCTCATGACCAATGACCTCTCGGTCGGCTTTCCTGACTCTCGCCCCAGCTTGAGTTATAAGCGAGCATGATCTCGCGACCAATGACCTCCCGGTCGACATTCCAGACTCTCGCCCCATCGCGAGTTATAAGCAAGCATGCTCTCATGAACAACGACCTCTCGGTCGGCATTCCTGACTCTCGTCCTAGCGCGAGTTATATGCGATCATGCTCTCATGACTAATGACCTCTCGGTCGGCTTTCCAGACTCTCGCCCCACCGCGAGTTATAAGCGAGCATGCTCTCGTGACCAACGACCTCTCGATCGACTTTCCGGACTCTCACTCTAGCACGAGTTATAAGCGAGAATACTCTCGCGACCAACAACCTCTCAGTCAGAGTTTCAGACTCTCACCCCACCACGAGTTATAAGCGAGTATGCTTTATGACCAAGGACCACTTGGTCGGTGTTCCAAATTCTCACCCAGTGCGAGTTATAAAAGAGCATACTTTCACGACCAATGACCTCTCGGACGACATTCCAGACTCTCATCTTAGTGCGAGTTATAAGCGAGCATGCTCTCACGACCAATGACCTCCCGGTTGGCTCTCCAAACTCTCGTCCCAATGCGAGTTATAGTCGAGCATAGCTCTCGCGACCAATGATCTCTCAATCGGGCACAATGACTAGTTAGTCAAGTTTTTCTCCTCTGCTCGGTACTCACTATTCACGTTTCACTCGCTGCTCTGCTTAACACTTGTCGCTCAATTATCACTCGTCCCACTCGCCGCTAGGCTCACAGGGTTTGCATACACTCAGCTCCCCGACTTTGCCCTTCTTGCATTCACCTTCAATCTCATGGGCTTCACACATATTCGGTGCAGTGACATTGTGCCTTTCGATCCCTTGGGATCTACGTCTAACTCAGCATGCCAAGCACATATGCTTCACACCTACTCGACACCCTTGCGGTCATCCAGTCACATTTTTTGATCGATTGATCATGGTTTACTGTTGCTCAGCCAACATTTTCTTGGTCGTGGTTTACTGTTGCTCGATTGATATTTTCTCGGTCGTGGTTTACTATCGCTCGATCAACATTTTCTCAGTCATGGTTTACTGTCACTCAGTCGACATTTTCTCAATCATGGTTTACTGTCGCTCGGTCGACATTTTCTCGATCGTGGTTTACTGTTGCTCGATCGATATTTTCTCGATCGTGGTTTACTGTCTCTTGGTCGACATTTTCTCGATCGTACGCTTAACACTGCTCTCTCATCATCTTTAATTTCCATCTGCTCAGTGTTCTCCTGATTGCCCGGTAGGCATTATCTTGGTCGTCCATTCGGTATTTTTTGGGTCACTCGATCGACATCTTCGTAGCCGCTCAATCAGTATTGTTTGGCCATTCACTCGACCACTCACTAGTACTACTCGGCCACTCACCCAACATTCTCTTGGATGATTGATCGACTTTCTCTTGGATGCCCGGTCGACATTCTTTTGGTCATCTAGTCAGCATCTTCATAGTCGCTCAATTAGTATCACCCGGTCGTTCTCTTGGCTACTCGCTTTATTCTGGTTGGATTATCGCTCAATGTTTCTCTCGGTTGCATGCTCGACATTGCTCGCCTATTGTCTTTCCACCTGCTCATTGTACTCTCGATTGCTCGATAGCCATTTTTTGATCGTTCGACCGTGGTTTACTATCGCTCTGTTTTCCTAGTCGCGCGCTCGACACCGCTCACCCGTCGCCTTTCCACTCACCTGGTGTTCCCTCGAGAGCTTGGTCCACATTTCTTCATCTCCCACTCGACACTATTTGGTATGTTGCTTTGTTCTGTTTATACACACACTCGACATTCTTTTATTTGCTGGGCATCCATTGGGTACCATTCAACCGTTCGATCGCATTCTCTCGGTCAGTTTTCTGGACTCTCGCACGAGATCAAGTTATAAGCGAGCAAGGCTCTCATGGCCAATGACCTCTCGGTCAGGCACAATGACTAGTCAACTGTGCTCTCTCCCTGATCATGTTCTGGTCTTATTCGATCGAAAAGACTTTAGATATCTCCATAATTGCATGATATTGTCCACTTTGGGCCTAAGTCTTCATGGTTTTGCTCTTGGGCTCTCCCCAAAAGGCCTCATGCCAATGGAGATATCTTTCTCTTATAAACCCATGATCTTTCCCATATCTTTTCAATGTGGAACTATGTTTGCAACCTTCCAACCCCAATAATCCCCCCCTCTCCACACTGGTAGTCTGAGTGCTGCATCCAGTTCTACCTACTTCTCTCTCAGTCCGCCGGTGGCCAAGTGCCGCCACCCCTTTCCCCTCATAGCCCTTACAGCCATGCCCGGTAGGGATTTGGTGTCTGTTGTCCCCTAGCATGAATCCAGCTACTATAGTTGTAGTTGTCGATCTGATCGTAATCCATCTCCACTATGTTCCGGCCTTCGAGCCAAGGCTATATACTGATCTTCGCATCGTTGTCGTATTCCGGATTGTGTGCTTTATGTCTAGCCTGCATATCATTGTCATATCCCGGCCTGTGCGCCGCTATTATCTCCTATCCTGTGTGCTGATGCCTTATCCCGGCATGCGTGTCGATGTCATATCCCAGCCTGCGTACCAAGGTCGCAACCGGTTTCGTGCCACCGTGTTCGGCTCCTTGTCGAAAGATCCAGCTCTTTAGCCTGTTCAGAGTTATCTGCTCTTTCAGGTTACGACAATTCGAGCAGCAACCTGATCAACTTGTTGTTAGCAATTCGAATCGCAAAAACCGCTTTTGCGTTGCGGAAACCTCGAAGTCTTGCCACGGATCCATGCAAAGATAAATAAAAATTCATGTACATGTTTGTTTATCCTAGATCTACCTTAGATCCACATGATAAGAGTGTTACCCTTATCGCGATGCCCTTCGCTTATTCCGCTCGTTCAAACGGTTGCCGGATCTCGTAGAGTGTCGAGTGTACACTCCTCTACACGTATCCACACCGACAAAAGGTGGAGAAAAACCACTTAGAGTGTGCTAGCACCCTTGAATGGTTTCGGCAATGGAGGAGAGGGAGAGAACAAGAGAAGAGAGGAGGAAGAAGAAGAAGTTACAACAAGCACAAATGCTTGCACTAATGTGGTCGGCCACATAAAGGAGGGTTTTAAACCTCCATGTAATACCAAGAGTCATGGCTCTTGGTCTTCCTCATGAGGTGGCACACTATGATGTGGAACACCATCATTGGCTGGCCCATGCCAAGTCACAAATGAGGTGGCATTTGGTCAAGTCAAACTTGACCCTTCATCTTCCCTCTCAAGTCAAGTCAAACTTAACCTCTTATCTCCCTTGGCTGATCAAATTTAACCTTTGATTCAAATCAATTTAATTTAATGAATCACTATTCATTGGTTTAAATTGATTCAATGAATCATAATTTAAATTAGACTCATTCGACACATGAATCAAATTGAGTCCAACTCAATTAGTCTAATTTGGATTACTCTTAATCCAATTTGGTTCATCACAAGAACCTAATCCTCTTGGTCCATCATATGAACCTAATCTCCATCTAACTGCCCTTTGTGTGTGGCCCTATAGGTTCTTGTAACGTTGGCAATGCTCCTAAACCCATTTAGAAACATAAGTAATGAGCGGTATCTAGCAACACATCATTACTACCCAAGTTACAAGAATGTTGAGATCCAACATTACCATTGTGACTACTAATTGTGACTCTCACAATATATGACAATGTCCTTCTATCCTAGATATCTAAATTGATCAATTGAGGCATAAACTGTGTCATCCTCTAATCAATTTATGTCTTGAACTCCAAGTAGACTCACTCTAATCAAATAAGTTCAATATCTCATATTGACTCATTTGGGCATGGTCATGCGCTTAGTGGCCTCACTCTATAAAAAATCATGATATCACTCCCGTCATATAGGAGGGATAGATCCCTTCTACATCACTCACATCACTCCGTATAATTTGTTACATACCCAGTAATTGCCTTTATAGTCCACTCATTTACGGGTGACGTTGACGAAGCCAAAGTATGCAACTCCTTATGTAAGGAACCATGGTGACTTCAGGTCCAAGGACTGATAGTCATACTAATAGTCACATGAGAAAGTATATGACACTCATATAATGATCCATGATACTTTCTCATAACGGGTCATTCAGTATACATTCTCTAATGCACACCCATGTGTCAACTTGATATCTAATATCCATGACTTGTGAGATCAAGTCATCGAGTTGACCTACATCCTAGTCTCATCGCATTAACATTGTCCCTGAATGTTAATACTTGACTAGGAATTATTAAGAGTAGTATTCTCTATATCATCTCACTATCAATTCAAACAATCGATTGATATAGATAAGAACCTTCTACTTAAGGACGCTATTATACTTAGTTATTTGGCACCAATACAAGTAAGTATAATAACCATAAATAAATACCTTTATAAATATATAGGAATATGATACATCGAGTCCATACAACAATCATCATATGATTGGCTCTAGGGCTCTCACTAACAATCTCCCACTAGCACTAGTATCAATCAATGTAGGCTCTAACACTCAATGACCTAGTCTGACCATCATGCTTTCTCTGTGCCAAAGCCTTGGTTAAGGGATCAACGACGTTAGCCTCTATGGGTACTCACAGCACCACCATTCAAGCAAAAACACAAACCCAGACTGCAATCTATAATCATCCTGGTCAATTTGGAAGTTGGCATCACTGTAACCCTTTACAGCCAGCTCGTCATCACCTCCAAATATCAAGAAATATTCTTTAGTCCTTCTCAAGTAATTAAGAATATTCTTGACCGCTATCCAGTGACGCCCATCTGGATCTGACTGGTATCTGCTCGTCATGCTCAAAGCATACGAAACATCAGGACGAGTACATAGTATGGCGCACATGATAGATCCTATGGCTGAAGCATAAGGGATCTATTCCATGAGGTCTCTCTCCTCTCTAGAAGAGGGACTTTAAGTCTTTGAAAGACTCACACCATGTGACATCGGCAGAAATCCTTTCTTGAAATTCTGCATGGCAAACCGTAGTAATATCGTGTCAATATATGTACTTTGACTTAGGTCAAGCAATCTCTTAGATCTATCTCTATAGATCTCTATGCCGAGAATACAGGCTGCTTCAGCTAAGTCCTTCATTAAGGAACAATTCCCCAGCCAAGTCTTTACAGACTACAGCAAAGGGATGTCATTTCCAATGAGTAGGTGGATCAACCAAAGCCCATACTTGGTTGGTGTACATGGATTCCTTCTCGGAACTCATGGCCTCTAGCCATTTCTCAAAATCTGGTCTCATCACAGCTTCCTGATAGGAGGTAGGCTCATTCTCAACGAGCATAACGTCGTCATGGTCAGACAAGAGAAAAGAGTATCTCTCAGGCTGACAACGTATCCTGTCAGACCTGCGAAGAGGTAGGTCTACTTGAACTTGTTGTTGTTCCTCAACTCCTTGCCCAACAATCTCATCATCCACAACATTTTGTGGTTCCAGTTCAACTTCCATCAAGGCTTCAGTGCTATGGTCCATATCTTGAACTTCTTCAAGATCAAACGTACTCCCACTAGTTTTTCTAGAAACAAAGTCCTTTTTCTAGAAATACCCCAATCTTAGCCACAAACACTTTGTGGTGACTGGGAATGTAGAAGTAATATCCCTTCGTTTCCTTGGGATATCCTATAAAATAGCATTTATCGGATTTGGGTCCCAGTTTGTCCGAGACTTGACGTCGAACGTAAGCCTCACAACCCCAAATCCTCATAAAAGATATATGAGCATCTCTCTCAGTCCATATCCTATATAGTGTCTTTATCACAGCTTTGGATGGAACACGGTTAAGTGTGAAGGCTGCTGTGTCTAGAGCATATCCCCAAAAAGATATAGGAAGATCTGTGTGACTCATCATAGATCATACCATATCTAATAGGGTACAATTCCTCCTTTCGGATACACCATTCCACTGTGGTGTTCTAAGAGAAGTGAGTTGGGATAGAATCTCACACTCAGCTAGATAGTCACGAAACTCATGGCTAAGGTATTCACCACCTCGATCTGATCGAAGTATTTTAATACTCTTGCCTAGCTGGTTTTGTACTTCATTCTTGAATTCTTTAAACTTTTCAAAGGATTGTGACTTATGTGTCATCAGATACACATAACCATATCTATTGAAGTCATCAATAAATGTAATGAAGTACCTATAACCACCTCTGGCAGTGACATTGAAAGGGCCACATACATCACTATGTATAAGTCCTAACAAGTCAGTTGCTCTTTCGCTTGTTAGGATGTATACTAAAATCCTAGCTTTTGGTATAAAAATTTATCTAGAAATAAGAATCACATTGGTCAAATATCTACATTTATGATAAATGTAGTTGTTCAATTAATTTATATTGTAGATAACATGGTGTGTGGTGTCACACACAAAGGATCATGTTATCAGTACCTTATAAATTATAAACAGTAGCTCATGACCAAGATGGAAAGGAACAAACCATTGGAAGGTCGTAGTGTAATTAGGTATTAGTTTATCTTAACTATATAATTACACTAGTACACTTAGAGTGTATTGAGTAGGACCATTAGAGGTCGTTTCTTTATACTGACTTAATAAAGGAACAAAGACCTCAGTTATTATGGAAGTGTGTGCTCTTAATCCTAATATAATAACAAGCACATATATTTGATATTTATTTCTTTAATTTATCAATGGGTGAGATTTAGTTCGATAAATCAATAAGCCCGATAAGTTGGGAAATGATATCACTTATAGTGTGTGTTGTTGATTATAGAAGGAAACTGTGTCCTAGTAATCTAGGTTGACAATGTCCCCAAGAGGAGCTCATAAAGATTGTCATGTTAAACCCTGCAGGTGGACTTAGTCCGACATGATGATGAAGTTGAGTGGTACTACTCTTGGAGCTAGATATTAATTAAGTGAGGTGTCAATAACATACTTAATTAGTGGACATTTGTCATCTTAAACATAGGGAGACTAACACACTCATAATAAGAAGGAGCCCAAAAATATAATTTGGGATTGGTGCGGTAGTTCAATAATAGTTCTCTAGTGGAATGAATTATTATTGATAAAATTAAGTTGTGTGTTCGGGGCGAACACGGGATGCTTAATTTTATCGGGAGACCAAAACCAATTTCTCCTCTCGGTCCCTATCGTAGCCTCTTGTATATAGAGATTTATACCCACCACACACCCACCTTCTTACCCATCCAATGGGGTCGGCCAAGCTAGCTTGGAACCCAAGCTAGGGCCAGGCAAGACCAAATGGTTGAGCCAAGTTGGTGGCCGGCCAAAGCTTGGGTCCCAAGCTTAGGTGGCCGGCCACTAGAATATTAAAAAGGATTTTTATTAAAATTATTTCTTATGTGGATGTTTTAAAAGAGAGCTTAAAAATTAAAAATTTCCTTTTATAGTTTTCTACAAAATATTTAGAGAAGAGATTAATCTCTTTCCTTATTTGTAGATTAAAAGGATGGTTTTAATTTTTGGTAAAAACTTTCCTTATTTATAAATCATCTACATGTTTAAAAGAGAGTTTAAAATTTGAAATCTTTCCTTATTTGTTGATTAAAAGGTGGATTTTAAATTTTAAGAAAACTTTCCTTTTTAACCATGTTCATGATTTAAAAGAGAATTTAAAAATTAAATATTCTCTTTTATAAGTTTCTACAAAAGATTAAGAAAATATTTGATATCTTTCCTTATTTGTAGATTAAAAGAGATTTTAATTTTTAGAGATAACTTTCTTTTTATCCACATGTTTAAAAGAAAGATTTTAATTTATTAAATTTCTTTTTTATAAACCAATCATGAAGGGATAAAAATTATTAGAGAAATTTTATTTTTAAAATTTCCGGAAACAAATTAGGAAGGTTTTAATTCTTGATTGAATTAAATTTCCTTTGCTTAGATTATTGTGGCCGGCCATGTTGATTAATAAAAGAGAAATTGATTTTATATCAATTAAATTTATTTTTCATGACAAAGGAATTAAGGAAGTTTTTATTAAAATTTCCTTATTTGCCAAGACCAAAGATTATAAAAGAGGGGGAAGAGGTGCCTTCATGACAAGAACTCTATTCTATTTTCTCCCTCTTTTTCTTCCTTGGTGTGGCCGGCCATCCTCTCCTCCCCTCTTCTCTTTGATGGCCGAACCTCATCCTTCTTGTGGAGATTCATATGGTGGCCGGATCAAGTTTAGAGAAGAAGAAGAAGGAGAGAAAGAAATCTTTGTTTCTAGCATCCCTTGGAGCATGGTGGTGGTGGCCGAACCTCTTCATCCTAAGAGAGGTTTTGATTGCCGACCCTTGCAAAGAAGAAGAAGGTGCCTTGGTGGTTCTCGTCTCGGAAGATCATTGCCCACACAACGTCAGGGATTAGAAGAGGAATACGGTAGAAGATCAAGAGTTCATTATCTACTAAGTAAGGTATAACTAATATAGTTTTCCGCATCATGTTAGTTTTATCTCCATGTAAAAATACCAAATACAAGAGGCATACGATTCTAGTATTTCGAATTAGTTTTCGATATTGTGTTCTTTTGTTTTTCTTTTCCTTATGATTTGATTGTTCTTTTAGGTTGACCTAAAGTTATTTAAGGAAATTAAATATTAGCTTTTCTTAAAAGACTTTGTCTAGGCGGTGGTGGTTGTTCTCATATCCAAGAAAGCCATGTGCCTCGCCATGCAGTCCTGGAAGCCAATTTTGGAAATTAATATTTAATGGAATTAATAACCTAGGTGATTTGGATCGAACGTGTTAAATTCCGCAGGAGATCCAAGTCTAAACCTAAAAGAACAAATAGATTAAACCTTGGATCAAACGTGTTAAGTTTCGCAGGCGATCCAAGTTTTAATTTAAAAGAACACATGGTAGCTAGGAAAAGGTTCAGACCTTTGTACAAAATTTTTGTACAGTGGAACCATTAGGTTTTCCGAGTATCAACCAACAATTGGTATCAGAGCTAGGGTTTTGCCTCTGTGTATTTGGTATTAGTTTAATTATGCACATGTCATACATAATTTAGGCAGGTTAATAGTAAGATGTGCTAACTTTGTGGATGCAGGATCCAACTATTATGGCTTATAGATATTGTGTATGTGGTTGGACCCTTGGACATGTCAAGGGCATTTTATTGTATGTGCATGATTGTATTATAAAATACAGCAGGAGCTGTATTTAGTTTTATTAGGATTTTATTTTTTTGATCTAGATACATGTACATTCCTTCGAGGAATATAGGATCGAAAAATGTAAAATTCTATTTATGTCGCGGATCGAATCTTGCAAGGCGTGGAACCTTTTGAGGATCAGAGGCGCAGCGGAACAAGGAGCAAGATGGATGTGACAACTAGACCCGGTGGCGGTGGCCAAAGATGGCAACAGCTAGGGTTGGCGACACACGGAGGACAGCAATAGATAAAAGCCATAATAGTTGAAAATTAGTTTTTCTATTTATTGCTTTTTATGTTGTGTTGTGTGTGCTTGTTAGTATGCATGCTAAGTAGGCTAGCATAGTCAAAAATTCCTCACTTTAAATAAATAAGTGGGAGAGAGATTTAATTTTAAATAAATTCCACGGTCTCCATTACTGGTTTATATGTGATGCAACAAGCTTGCGCGTTGGCTCTGAGTGCCTTCCTCCATATCGGATGAGCTTGTTTGCGGATCACTAGCTTAAACTTCCATTTTGGATGACTATAGAAAGTTAATTAAGAGCGTGTGATCTTCCCCATCGGAAGGGGCGCAATCTTATTAATGGACTTAGTGTCAAGTAATGGTATACACTTAGGCACGCCTAATAGTATCCTCCCCATCAGAGTCACTGCTATTATTTGTGTGACCGAAGAAATCCAACTATTAATTTGTCAAATAAATAGGTTGACAAGATAATAAAATTAAAAACCCCACTTACAAATGTTTGATTTTGTATACGTCCACACTATCGTGGCATACAAAATTCACGGTGTTTGAGGTAATTTTATTTGTCATAAAGATTTATTGACAAGATAATTAATGGGTAAACCCCTCCTCTTACAAATGTTTAATTTTGTATACGTCCACACTATCGTGGCATGCAAAATTCACGGTGTTTGAAGTGTTGGTGAATTTAAATAATATTGTTTGAGGAATCAATGTTATTTTAAAATTCAAAAGTTTTGACCAAATATTTGATCAAAGGCAGATCAACTATTAATTTTATTCGTCATAAAGTAAAATTGATGAGATAATAAAATTAATGGATAAAATCTCCTCTTTGTTTTTGTATACGTCCACACTATCGTGACATACAAAATTCATGGGAATTTTAAGGAGTTGATCTTGACCAAATATTTTTGTGACTCTTAGGATTAAAAATATTTGTCAATTCCCTAGTTGTTATACTATAGAAAAGACTTAGTAGCCCCAATTGTAATGATTGGAAATAGGACTTGAACATTAAGGTAGACTGTCTTCTTAGAACTAAGAACAATATAGGTGTATTTAATTCATTAGTTGAAACATGTCTAGTGGTGTTATCTACCAGAACCTGGAGTGTAGATACAGATGTCATTAATCATGTCTGTAATTCATTGTAGGGTTCCAGGAAACCCGACAACTAAATGAAAATTAAAACACCGTCCACATGGGCACTACTGCAAAAATAGCAGCTGTTGTAGTGGGAGAAGTTTATTCTCTAATAGGAATAAAATATGGATTATTATAAATTATCTTTACATACTAAGTTTAGAAAGAACCTGATTTCAGTTTCTAAATTATTATAGAATAGATATTGTGTCTATTTTGATAACAAAGTTGTTATCAAGAAAAATAGGGAAGTTATCTATTCTGGTATGTTGGTTGACAAATTATAATCCAATAACTCCCACGATGCAATAAATGGAAATTAGTAACACATCTTCTAACTTTAAGAGAAAGCAACCTTCGGAAATGAACCAATTATATTTTTGGCATCTAAGGCTAGGTTATATTAACTTGAGTAGGATTCATTGGTAGCTGATGAACTTTTGGGTTCATTAGTAGTAGAAATCTTTCCAACCTGCGAGTCTTACTTGGAAGGAAAAATAACCAAGAAGCTTTTAAGTCTAAGGGGTATAGAGCCAAAGATATATTGAATTAGGTTCATTCTGATTTATGTGATCCTATGACTATCCAGTCAAGAGGTAGTATCAAATATTTCATCTATTTTATAGACAACTATTCAAGATACAAATATATTTACTTAATGTGCCGCAAGACTAAGTGCTTTGATTAGTTCAAAGAGTACAAGGCTGATGCGGAGAAACGTTAAAGTAAAAGTATCAAGTCACTATGGTAAGATCGTAGTGGCAAGTACCTCTTGGGATAATTTAGGAGTTACTTATCAAAAGCAGGGATTCACTCCCAACTAACTGCACCTGGTACACCCCAACAGAATGGTGTAGTAGAAAGAAGGTATATGACTCTTATGGAAATAATTAGATTGATGATGAGTTATTCAGAAAATTACCAAGTTCATTTTAAGGATATACTCTGGAAAATAAAGTGAACATAGTACCTTCCAAAGTCAGAACTCTCTACTCATATAGAATTGCTGAATAGGCGTAAGCCTATTTTGAAGCATATTCGGATTTGGGTAGTCCAGCACATATGCTGAAGAGAGACAATGAAAAGCTGGATAGGAATTCACTTATTTATAGGTTATCATAGAGAAATGAAAGTAGGTTTATAGTCTTAAAAATCAGAAGGTCATTGTTAGCATCAATGACTGATTTTTAGAGGACTATATAATGAACCATAAGCCCATAAGTAAATTTGTTCTTAATAAAAGACACATCTAATCTAGTACCAACTGTACAAGATGAAATATCACAAGAAACTGCAACACGTATCATAATTGATACACAATTATAGATAGTGCATCATCGTAGTGGGAGGGTTGTCAAACAACCTAAAAGATTCATGTTTTGGGAGAGTCTTTTGGACTTGATCCCAAATGAACATGAGCCTGATCCCGGACATATGATGAAGCACTCCAAGATAAAGATGCAGCATCTTGGCAAAGAGCAATGAATATAGAATTAGAATATATGTATTCTAATAAAATCTGGAAGCTTGTAGAACCACCAGATGGTGTAAAAGCCATTCGGTGAAAAAAAGTCTACAATAGGAAAAGATTGATAGACAAAAAGGTAGAAACTTTCAAAGCAAGACTTGATGAAAAAGGAAACTTTTTCACTGGTAGCCATGCTTAAGTCTATCCGAATTCTTTTATCTATTTGGCAAGTGGATGTCAAGACAGCATCCCTTAAATGGAAGTCTTGAAGAAAGCATCCATATAAAGCAACCAGAAGAGTTCATTGCAAAGGGCAAAGAGCATCTTGTATGCAAGCTCAATCAGTCTATGGACTGAGGCAAAGCTTCAAGGTCTTGGAACATCCAGTTTATCAAAGTAATCCAGACCTATGGATTTATTAAGTAACCGGATAAGTCTTGTGTATACAAAAAGTGTGATGGAAACGTGGTGGTATTTCTTGTACTACACGTAGATAACATTTTTGGTAGTTGGAAACAATATCAAAGTGTTGTCAAAAGTAAGGGTATGGTTGTCCAAACAATTCGATATGAAGGACTAGGGAGAATGTATATATTCTTGGGATCAAAGTAATAAGGGATCACAAGAAAAGAATATTTTACTTATCCCAAGCTTCATATATCGAAAAAAATCCTTGCTCGTTTTAAGCATGCAGAACTCCAAGAAAGATTTCTTACCTATTGGGCTTGGAGTAGCTTTATCTAAAGAGATGTCTTCGAAGACATCAAAGGAGATAGAGGAAATGAAGGCAGATCTTTATGCTTCGGCTATCGCAAGCCTAATGTATGCTATACACGAGATCAGAAATCTGTTTTGCCAAGGGCATAGTTAGCAGATATCAAAGTAACCCTTGACAAGGACATTGGACTGCAGTAAAGCATATATTGAAGTACCTTAGAGGCACTAGAAATTATATGCTAGCTTACAAGGCAGTTGATTTGGTCCCTGTAGGTTGCACGGATTTTGACTTCCAATCGGATAAGGACAATAGTAAGTCAACCTCGGGGTTTTGTGTTTACTTTAGGAGGTAAAGTCATAACTATGGAAGAGTGATAAGCATAGGTGTTTTTCTAAACTCCACCATAGAAGCTGAGTATATGGCAAGCCTCTGAGGTAGCCATAAAAGATGAATGACTCAATAACCTCAAGATAGACTTAGATATGATTTCTGGTTTGTCCAAAGATTATTACAATTTATTGCAATAATAGTGGTGCCGTAGTAAACTTGAAGAAACCATGAGTCTATAAGGCAAATAAACACAATAGAGTGCAAGTACCACCCAATACGAGAAATCGTATAAACGAGGAGAAGTTGTTGCTGTCTAGATTGCATCAGATGATGACCTATAGATCTTTTCACTAAGGTCCTTAAGGCAAGAGCTTTTGATGGGCATGTTGAAGGGTTGAGAATCAGATGTATGGCAGCAGATATAGCAGCTTAGTCTTTTAGTATAAGTGGGAGATTGTTAGGATGTATACTAAAAGCCTAGCTTTTGGTATAAACATTTATCTAGAAATAAGAATCACATTGGTCAAATGTCTACATTTATGATAAATGTAGTTGTTCAATTAATTTATATTGTAGATAACATGGTGTGTGGTGTCACACACAGAGGATCAGGTTATCAGTACCTTATAAATTATAAACAGTAGCTTACGACCAAGATGGAAAGGAACAAACCATTGGAAGGTCGTAGTGTAATTAGGTATTAGTTTATCTTAACTATATAATTACACTAGTACACTTAGAGTGTATTGAGTAGGACCATTAGAGGTCGTTTATTTATACTGACTTTATAAAGGAACAAAACCCTCAATTATTATGGAAGTGTGTGCTCTTAATCCTAATATAATAACAAGCACATATATTTGATATTTATTTCTTTAATTTATCAATGGGTGAGATTTAGTTCGATAAATCAATAAGCCCGATAAGTTGGGAAATGATATCAGTTATAGTGTGTGTTGTTGATTATAGAAGGAAACTGTGTCCTAGTAATCTAGGTTGAGAATGTCCCCAAGAGGAGCTCATAAGGATTGTCATGTTAAACCCTGCAGGTGGACTTAGTCCGACATGACGATAAGGTTGAGTGGTACTACTCTTGGACTAAGATATTAATTAAATGAGTTGTCAGTAACTCACTTGATTAGTGGACATTCGACATCTTAAACACAGGGAGACTAACACACTCATAATAAGAAGGAGCCCAAAAATATAATTTGGGATTGGTGCGGTAGTTCAATAATAGTTCTCTAGTGGAATGAATTATTATTGATAAAATTAAATTGTATGTTCGGGGCGAACACGGGATGCTTAATTTTATCGGGAGGCCAAAATCAATTTCTCCTCTCGGTCCCTATCGAAGCCTCTTGTATATAGAGATTTATACCCACCACATACCCACCTTCTTACCCATCCAATGGGGTCGGCCAAGCTAGCTTGGAACCCAAGCTAGGGCCGGCCAAGACCAAATGGTTGAGCTAAGTTGGTGGTCGGCCACTAGAATATTAAAAAGGATTTTTAATAAAATTATTTCTTATGTGGATGTTTTAAAAGAGAATTTAAAATTAAAAATTCTCTTTTATAGTTTTCTACAAAAGATTTAGAGAAGAGATTAATCTCTTTCCTTATTTGTAGATTAAAAGGATGGTTTTAATTTTTGGTAAAAACTTTCCTTATTTATAAATCATCTACATGTTTAAAAGAGAGTTTAAAATTTAAAATCTTTCCTTATTTGTTGATTAAAAGGTGGATTTTAAATTTTAAGAAAACTTTCCTTTTAAACCATGTTCATGATTTAAAAGAGAGTTTAAAAATTAAATATTCTCTTTTATAAGTTTCTACAAAAGATTAAGAAAAGATTTGATATCTTTCCTTATTTGTAGATTAAAAGAGATTTTAATTTTTAGAGATAACTTTCTTTTTATCCACATGTTTAAAAGAAAGATTTTAATTTATTAAATTTCTTTTTTATAAACCAATCATGAAGGGATAAAAATTATTAGAGAAATTTTATTTTTAAAATTTCCGGAAACAAATTAGGAAGGTTTTAATTCTTGATTGAATTAAATTTCCTTTGCTTAGATTATTGTGGCCGGCCATGTTGATTAATAAAAGATAAAGTGATTTTATATCAATTAAATTTATTTTTCATGGAAAAGGAATTAAGGAAGTTTTTATTAAAATTTCCTTATTTGTCAAGACCAAGGATTATAAAAGAGGGGGAAGAGGTGCCTTCATGACAAGAACTCTATTCTATTTTCTCCCTCTTTTTCTTCCTTGGTGTGGCTGGCCATCCTCTCCTCCCCTCTTCTCTTTGATGGCCGAACCTCATCCTTCTTGTGGAGATTCATATGTTGGCTGGATCAAGTTTAGAGAAGAAGAAGAAGAAGGAGAGAAAGAAAGCTTTGTTTCTAGCATCCCTTGGAGCATGGTGGTGGTGGCCGAACCTCTTCATCCTAGGAGAGGTTTTGATGGCCGAACCTTGCAAAGAAGAAGAAGGTGCCTTGGTGGTTCTCGTCTCGGAAGATCGTTGCCCACACAACATCCGGGATTAGAAGAGGAATACGGTAGAAGATCAAGAGGTCATTATCTACTAAGTAAGGTATAACTAATATAGTTTTCCGCATCATGTTAGTTTTATCTCCATGTAAAAATACCAAATACAAGAGGCATGCGATTCTAGTATTTCGAATTAGTTTTCGATATTGTGTTCTTTTGTTTTTCTTTTCCTTGTGATTTGATTGTTCTTTTTGGTTGACCTAAAGCTATTTAAGGAAATTAAATATTAGCTTTCCTTAAAAGGCTTTGTCTAGGCGGTGGTGATTGTTCTCATATCCAAGAAGGCCATGTGCCTCGCCTTGCAGTCTTGGAAGCCAATTTTGGAAATTAATATTTAATGGAATTAATAACCTAGGTGATTTGGATCGAACGTGTTAAATTCCGCAGGAAATCCAAGTCTAAACCTAAAAGAACAAATAGATTAAACCTTGGATCAAACGTGTTAAGTTCCGCAGGCGATCCAAGTTTTAATTTAAAAGAACACATGGTAGCTAGGAAAAGGTTCAGACATTTGTACAAAATTTTTGTACAGTGGAACCATTAGGTTTTCCGAGTAGCAACCAATATCGCTGTGTCCACTAAAGGGAGTCTTGGTCATCTTGCCTAGTAGGCATGACTCACATGTCTTATATGATTCAAAATCAAATGAGTCCTGCTAACCATCTTTATAGAACTGGGATAAGTGATTCTCATTTATATGTCCTAAGCGATAATGTCAGAGATAGGTTCGGTTTATTTCATTTGACTTGAACCTTTTGGTACTTATGTTATAGATGGGGTTCTCTAAGTCTAGAATATAGAGTCCGTTCATCAGAGGTGCACTACAATATAACATATCATTTAAATAAATGGAACAACATTTATTATTTATTATAAATGGAAAACCTTTCTTGTCTAAACAAGAAACTAAAATGATGTTCTTTGTGAGAACAGGCACATAACAACATTCATCTAATTCTAGTACAAGCCCAGAGGGCAGAGATAGAAAGTAAGTTCCTACAGCAACAGCAGCAACCCGTGCTCCATTGTCTACTCGTAGGTCCACCTCGCCCTTCATCAATGCCCTGCTATTTCTCAGCGCCAGTACATTATTACAAATATGAGAAGCACATCCGGTATCTAATACCCATGATGAAGAAATAGAGAGATTAACTTCTATAACATAAATACCTGAAGTAGAAATCTCATTTCTCTTCTTCTTAAGATCTTCCAGGTATCCTTTGCAGTTCCTCTTCCAGTGCCCGGTCTGACCACAGCGGAAGCAGGTAGCATCCTTGGCAACCCCTCATTTAGGTTTCATTACCTTGCCTTTGCCCTTGGGTTAGGACTTTCCCTTACCTTTAGGCTTGCCCTTGCTTTTATGCCTTTGCACCATCAAAATGGAGTTGGGCTTTACCTTCTTAAGGTTGAGCTCAGCAGTTCACAACATGCTTAGTAGCTCATGCAGTGGCTTATCAATTTCGTTCATGTTGGAATTCATGACAAATTGACCGTAACTTTCTGGCAAGGATTGCAAGATCAAGTCAATGGTCAGTTCTTGGCCAAGTGGGAATCCCAACCTATGTAGGTTCTCTATGTACCCAATCATCTTGAGTACATATGGACCTACGGGAGTCCCATCTTGCATCTTGCACTGAAACAGTGCCTTTGAGATCTCGAATCTCTCGTTCCTTGATTGTCCTTGATATAGTTGACGAAGATGTTCAACCATATCATAAGCTTTCATCAACTCGTGTTTCTTCTGAAGCTCAGAGTTCATGGTTGCGGGCATGAGGAATGATACATCTAATACATCATCTTGATACTTCTTATAAGCATCCTGGTCAGCTCGCGTGGCAGTGGCAGGAGATGCCTCCGGAATGGGCTGCTCCAGGACGTACAGTTTTCTTTCTTGTGTGAGAATGATTCTCAGATTCCTGTACCAGTCTAGGAAATTAGCTCCATTGAGCTTTTCCTAGTCAAGGACAGAACATAGGGAGAAAGTATTCGTGCTTGTCAACATGGCAATCTACAACATAAATAAAGCAGAAAGTAAATATCATATTCTACTTACCATTTAATTAGGTCTTTAACTAAATGATGCTCCCACTGAATTATAGGTCTTTTGTATAATCAAGTCATGGATGTGGTCAAACTACACTACTAGATTCAGACCAATTAGCTATAATTCTCGCGGGACAAGATCCACATCATACTACGCCTTGAGTTAGCTTTGGCTAAATCGCCTAAGACTTAGTATGATCGGTAGATAACTAATTATCAATTACATCTCTATGCAACTCTTGTTTCTTCCAACCGTTGGAAAATGCCTATAGTTTTACCCGATCCAATTGAGCTAACTAGTTATACTCAATCTAATTGAGTTTGTACTCACCCAAGCTTTGATAGGCGGGACCAAGATGATAGGATCGAGTAGCGCGATAGAGGGGGGGTGAATATCGCTTCTTTTTAAAACTATTCTTTTCTTTTTAAGTCAGAATCGTGCAGCGGAAAATAAGAAAGGAGACACAATCGTTTACTTCGTTCGGAGCCTAGCTCGACTCCTACTCGAAGGCCCGCGGTCCTTGACCGCACCGATGGGTAAAACACTATAATCCTTCTTTCCGAACTCCTCGGAAAGAAGTGAATCGTATAAGTACAGATATATAAGATAGTAACACTTCTACTATCTTACAGAATTAAAGTGCAGTACAAAAATAAAGCTATACCGACAATTGCAGAATTTAAGTCTTAGCTCGGTCGGCAATTCGATGAAGTCGCTTGCAAATTTGATGAAGACTTGTAGCGTGGACAGATTGCAAACGAGCACAAGAGTTTATCAGAAAAGTTATTTTCGCCTCTGTCTTCGAGCCTGGTTTTATAGGAGTGCTGAGGGTTCGGTCGACCGATCCCCTGTTCGGTCGACCGAACCAGCTTTGATCACCTCCAGCTGGCAATCTGACGCTGGCTCGTAATTGTGCTTTAATTTGCCTTCAATGGTTCAGTCGACCGAATCCTTTTATCGATCGACCGAACAAGGTTTTTCCTTGTTCGCTGAAATCTGCCAAGATCACCCTTTAATGCTGATTAAATGTTGATTGGATCGGTCGACCGATCCTCTTGTTCGGTCGACCAATCAGCCCTTCTTTCCTTTGCTTGCTGATTCGGTGCTAATGAACTAGCTTGCTGAGTCAACAGGTTCGGTCGACCGATCTTACTTTTTGGTCGACCGACCAAGCTTTGACCGGACTCTGGCTCAGTTCTGATCTGGACTGACTTCTGTGCTGATCTTACTTGGTTCGGTCGACCGGTCCTCTGGTTCGGTCGACCGATCCGCCTAGACCTGCAAATCAGTGTTAGAGCAACAAAACACCCTGCAACACAGATGTTAGCATAACAGTATAATAATGCATGAGTAATAAAAGAACAGTAGAACTGTTCTTGATCTCAAGTTGGAAACCTTCCCGGTTTCTTCAGTTGGATCAGTGACCTAAGGTTGTTCCCTCCGGGAACCCGACCTCTTTGTCGCTCCTCCAGTTGTTTACCTCAACTTACTTGCCAAACATGCTCCTCCAGATATGTTTGGACTTTTGCCTGCTCAGTGTCTGATCGCCTGATCCACTAAGACTTTTCCTGTAATACTACATTAGCCAACAGCAATAATAGTAAGGTTATTGCTGTTGGAGTTCACTCCTCCAAGACTTTTCGTTACCTAAGGTTACCACCCCTAGGATTTTCTCCACTTGGCTTCACTTACCAAGACTCAGTATTCGGCTACTCAGGGATCAAGTCCTCCAGACCTATCCACCTGGCTTCCACGACATACCGAGATTTCCCTTTCCTAGCCTACAACTAGGACTCAGTATTCGGCTACCCAGGGATTAAGTCCTCCAGACCTATCCACCTGACTTCCACGATATACCAAGATTTCCCTCCCTGCCTAGCCTCCAACTAGGACTTCCCTTGCCTAGCCTACAACTAGGACTTCCCTAGATCAAGCTCTATACTTAAGCATACTTAAACATATTTGTCTGACAGTAAAACCTTGGAGGTCGATTGCACCAACAATCTCCCCATTTTTGATGTTTGACAAATATGTTTAAGTTAGGTCAATTCAAAAAGATTTTGATTTCTAACTTAAACCCTTCTTCTCCCCCTTTTGTCATACAACAAAAAGAACTCTTCATAAATGGCTTTAATTGCTAAGGATTCCTAAGTTTTGCACCAACAATGATGGAATACTTTTAAATATTGTCAGGATATGCCTAAGGTATTCCCTCACCCATTTGATGTATAATAGAGTTTTCAAAAATGAGTCATAGAGATTTTGAAAAAGCCTTATTCCATTAAAAAATTGAGTAAATTTGCATTATCTTTTTCAAAGTAATTTTGAAAAATGCACTAAGTAAAATCTCTCAAGAATATGTTTCAAAAAGTATTCCAAGACATAAAGTATTTTTGCAAAAACATGATATAGAAGTTTTAATGCTTGCAAAAAAAAAAATCTTAGAATTTATTTAAAAAAAATACTTTTCTTATGCACTAAGTCTTTTTTTTTTTTATTTGAAAAGAATATTTCAAAGTATAAAACATAAAGTTGTAGAGGAATTTTCAAAGTATTTTTCAAGCTATGATTTTTCAAAAAGTATGAGTTTGAAAAATATGATTTTGAAAAGATAATGCTTGAAGAATAATTTTGTAATAATAATTTTTGTTAACAAAAAATTGATTAAGAGATTTAAGATTAAAAAAAATTTATCAAGCAATTTTCAAAGAGTGTTTTGAAACATTTTCAAAATATATTTTCAGAAAATATGTCCTACAATCAAGTCTCTCCACCTTAACTAGACACTATTTTTAGATATCCTTGTTACCCACAAGGAAGACTTTTTAGATATGGTTTCTTCAGTTGGATCAGTGACCTAAGGTTGTTCCCTCCGGGAACCCGACCTCACTGTCGCTCCTCCAGTTGTTTACCTCAACTTACCTGCCAAACATGCTCCTCCAGACATGTTTGGACTTTTGCCTGCTCAGTGTCTGATCGCCTGATCCACTAAGACTTTTCCTGCAATACTACATTAGTCAACAGCAATAATAGTAATATAGAAAACAATGATAAAACTAAACCTAGATTTACCGAGATCCACTGGTCCGGTCGACCGCGCGCGGTCGACCGGAAACCATCCGATCAACCCTGCTTGGAGTTCACTCCTCCAAGACTTCTCGTTACCTAAGGTTACCACCCCTAGGATTTTCTCCACTTGGCTTCACTTACCAAGACTCAGTATTCGGCTACCCAGGGATCAAGTCCTCCAGACCTATCCACCTGGCTTCCACGACATACTGAGATTTCTCTTTCCTAGCCTACAACTAGGACTCAGTATTCGGCTACCCAGGGATTAAGTCCTCCAGACCTATTATAACGACCACCCTTCTTACTACTACTACTCTCTAAGGATGACCGTTACTTAACTACTAACTCTACTTAACCGGTATGATTAAAAATCACATGGAAACCCTACCGAAAAATTTCGGTAGAGTCTCCCCTATACCGGTGACCTTAAACTGACATACATAACATAATATACACAGCCACAGGCGGCTGGAACACATATCAAACACACAAAAGGAATAACATCACCACGCAGTTTAATGAAATCAAATCACGCAAGTAATGAATAGCGGAAACAAAATAAAAACATACAATTAACTAACAGCGGAAGACTAAATGACTCATCTAATACATTCTTAATAAATGGCAATCTTAATAAATTCTTAAACTAAGTCCCAAGGTTTCCATAGTCCTGGCATCACACACCATCCGCGCCACTTTGTCGCCTTCCTTGCTAAATCTTTTCTTTTCCTTTATCTGCAGTAAGAGGAAGTGTAGTCTATAAGCAAAATTTGCTTAGTAAGCGCTATCTAACTCACAAAATCATGAATGTGCATGTATACGAAAAGAACTAGAAACTATATGCTCTAAAAAGAAATAAAGCATAAACATAACTGCTCATGTCAAACTAATAGCAAAGAAAAGCTAAGGAATCTACTCATGTAATTCTAATAGTTAATCATGCTACTCATCTAATAGGTAAACATGAAAACTACTCATCTACTAGATAAACATGGTAGAATAAAGAACTAAACTTACTGATTTTTAGAACTATATGAATCTTATTTCATTTGTTCTAAACTTAATCTTTAATACTTTATGTTTATGTAAAACTCATTTTACTTGTTCAAAAACTTATACTTATAATACTTCAAAATATTAATCAACTTCTTCTTGGGCCCAGGCTTAGTACCATCTTATGCGCGTTCCCTAATAGGTTGGGGTAGCGAGCCACCAATCCTAAAAGAGCATACCTCGGTCTACTAGGGCCAAGACCTCAGAATTGGACACCTGGATTTGTTTAACGACAACCTCGGAAGTCGGGTACTAGCCTCTTCTTAAAAGTAAAATACTTATAATCTTAATTACTTCTTCTTTAAATGCCTTGACATTTTAATAGACACCTTGTGTGCCAAAATCCCTAAAGTCTTGACTTTGGGATCTACTTAAGGCCTCGGCCTTTTCTTTCTTTTCTTTATCTTTCTTATACTTTTCTTTATCTTTCTTATACTTTTCTTAAACCCAAAATACTGTTAAGGTATCTTTCGTATGCATCTATGAATGAAACTAACTATGTAACACATAATCATGCATAGAATACAAAAGAAATCTGCACATACAATAGTTATCAAAAATCTGCACTAATACTTAACAGAAATCTGCATACTAGCTCAATAAAAATCTGCATACTAGCTTAACAAAATCTGCACTTGCTTAACAGAAATCTGCATACTAGCTTAATAAAAATCTGCATACTAACTTAACAGAAGTCTACATACTAAGCTTATCTAAAATCTGCATACTAAGCTTAACAAAATCTGCATACTAAGCTTATCAAAACTCTGCATACTAAGCTTATCTAAAATCTGCACTGCTAAAGAACTAAATACTTAAAGAAAAGTCTGCACTTAATGGAGAAAACTGTACTAAAATTCTGCACCTCAAAGAGATCTAAACTGCACTAAAATTCTATACTACAAGAAGATCTAAACTTCATTAAAACTTCCAAATTTATTTCAATTATTTTGGTTTCCCCACTCATCTAGTATCAACGACTGCTTTCTAAACTTTCTGTTTCAACATCAACATAATCCATTTATAATTAGAAGAATATTTATTCCAATTTATTAGTATGAATAAATACCAACATCTCTTCATCCAATTGTTGGAAGAAAATTGTTAACTTCTCTTAATTACCTTAGCTATCCAAATCGTACATATGTATTTTGAACCGTTCAAAAAGTAATAGCGATAACTTCAATACTTACACTCCTAAAATCTTCTGTAACCTTAATGTTATGAATAACTCTTTCCTCAATGCTATATTTTGAAAGTGTTAATTAAATAATCTGAAAATAAAGTTCCCATCCAAGCTAAGCATATCTGTTCCAAAAAGGCAAGTTGTACCACTTCAAAAGCCAACTTAAAAGGGCTATCCAAATTCTGGAAAATCCATTTTGTTGCATCTTTGCAACATCTAAAATGTGCTATTGCAATGATTCTGTAAAAGTAGTTTTCCAACTTTCAAAATTCATCTCATGCCTTAATTCTCTACATAGAACTGTAAAACTAGCCAAATTGATATCAGAAACACTTCCATTAATTAGCTTGGAATCTATAGATGTAACAAGCAACAAACAACAAAGGAGTTTCCAATTACGTGCAACATTAAAGATCTAGAAAATTATTGTGTTTCAAGTTTGTAATAAGACTTTATGCACGCTTAAAAAAACAAGGTTCTGTAGTGGTCAGCATAGATGCAACTAGGTAGCATAGAATCCGATCAAAAGCACAAAGCACCTACAATCTGTCCCAAAGCTCTCGGGAAAAAGGAAAGGAACAATCGGAGCTATCCTACTGCAGGTGAGTAGCAACTTACCTCGGTTTCTTGAACTCACAGCCGGAAGGGAAGGACGCTAGGGTTTCGGGTGGACTCGCTTGCTCGGCGATCTCTTGCATCTACACCTTCCTCTCGCTGAAGGGGTCTTGAGAACATGAAGATCTCACGGGAAATGTCCTCGCCAGCCACCGGAGACGCCGGGCTGCTCGCTGCGTCTTCGCCGAGAAGAGTCGCGCCGTCGAATTCGAGAGAAGGGGAGAGGGATCGAGAGATATAATTTCCTCTCTTAACTTAACCTCTTTTTATTACCTAGGATTATTTTTATTACTAACCGTTGCTTAAGAATATTTCGTACCCTACCTTTTCACGAAATACTCGCGGAAGAGTTGGTTGGCCGCGTTCTGCTTAAGGTGTGGCTCGCTAGTTCGAAACTCGGCTGCAACCATTTTCTGCCCATTAATTCTTGTTATTAACTTCTACTCATTAAATAAAATTCTCCCTTTATTTCACTAAGTAATAATTGCTAGCCCAGTTGGTTAGTAGTGTTTTGCTCGGGTCAGGGATATCGGCTTCGATTCCTCAGCCGCGCACTTTTATTTCCAATTTATTTTACTATTCCTAACTACTACTTAAATATATATCGCTCCATATATGATTAACAAAACATCCGTAGACCAGATGGTTGGACTGAGTTCGTTAAGACTCAGGTTCGGGTCCGTGATCTTGGGTTCAAAACCCGGCTTCAATATATATATATATATATATTATTTTATTTTTTTTACTTCTTCCTCTTGGTAAAAATACCAAACGAACTCCAAAAATTGTATAAAAATACTCTATAAATTCCTAAAAATCTCTAGAATTTTTATAAAATATTTCTATATTTTAATAAGGTCTTTTAGAACTCTAAATCATGAAATTTTGGGTGTTATACCTATCCACCTGGCTTCCACGATATACCAAGATTTCCCTCCTTGCCTAGCCTCCAACTAGGACTTCCCTTGCCTAGCCTACAACTAGGACTTCCCTAGATCAAGCTCTATACTTAAGCATACTTAAACATATTTGTCTGACATTAAAACCTTGGAGGTCGATTGCACCAACACAAGATTGTCCCTCCGCACCCTACCGAGATAATATGTGTTGCTCTGCTTTGACAGATTCAACAACAACAACAAATGATCGAGGTAGTGATGGGTATCATAATTTGGTAGGCATTTCGAGTTGACTTGATTAAGATCTAATCTAATCATGAATGTGTATCATATACGCATTAAGGCACTAATTACCCTACATTAGCATGCATCATATACACACAAGCAATCATATATACTGATTAATTAATTTGTGATGAGGTCATGACGCTACTATGATCTTCTCAATCCAATGAAAAGATCGGGTGGTCAACCTAGGGTCAACGACTTCTTCAAGCGCCTCCTTTTGACCGCCATGTGTTAATAGCACCCTCTTCGTAACTCCTTCTTGAGTGGACCTTCCACCGCTTCATTTTGTATATTAAAAATATGAAACTCGAGTTACATTCGAGTCTAAAATCTATTTACAATAGGAACATAAAAGGGGACGCACGACACGCAAGTCATATATCATATACAACATGCACAATACAAAAAATGGCGTGCAGGCCATATTATGAATTACAACATAATTTTTAACCAATCATATTGGGGTTATTAGGCCATGACCATCACAATATCATACATAATTCTAACTTATATATTTTACATAAATTTCTATAATTTTACTTCTGTTTTTATCAATTTTATGAGTCATTACTCCCCGGCGGTCCCGTTTAGCGATTTTCGGGCTCGATCGTGAGACAATGCCCCTTGCGGAGTTAGGGGCAGCACCCCTTCTCGCTAAATGAATATCACGAGTGTCCCATCTTGATCTAACAATGTGTTAAATAATTTTGTTTTGGCGAGACCTTGCCGTTTCGGAAGGTTTTTCTTGGTAGATGAAGCCTACAAGTGTCCAAGCACTTGTTGCTTCGCCTCTACAAGAAAAATACTCACAAAATCCATAAAAATAGAAAAATTATAGAAACTTACAGATCTGAAACCTTTTCATAATAACAAAAACAAAACATGTACAAGCTTCGCACGTGGCTCTGATACCACTGTTAGCAATTCGAGTCGCAAAAACTATTTTTTGTGTTGCGGAAACCTTGAAGTCTTGCCACAGATCCATGCGAAGATAAATAAAAATTCATGTACATGTTTGTTTATCCTAGATCTACCTTAGATCTACATGATAAGAGTGTTACCCTTGTCGCGATTCCCTTCACTTATCCTGCTCGTCCAAACGGTTGTCGGATCTCGTAGAGTGTCAAGTGTACACTCCTCTACACGTATCCACACGCACAAAAGGTGGAGAAAACCACTTAGAGTGTGCTAGCACCCTTGAATAGTTGCGGCAATGAAGGAGAGGGAGAGAATAAGAGAAGAGAGGAGGAAGAAGAAGAAGTTACAACAAGCACAAATGCTTGCACTAATGTGGTCGGCCACATAAAGGAGGGTTTTAAGCCTCCATGTAATACCAAGAGTCATGGCTCTTGGTCTTCCTCATGAGGTGGCACACTATGATGTAGCCTTGATGATATGGATCACAATCATTGGTCGGCCCATGCCAAGTCACAAATGACGTGGCATTTGGTCCAGTCAAACTTGACCCTTCATCTTCCCTCTCAAGTCAAGTCAAACTTGACCTCTTATCTCCCATGGTTAATCAAATCTAACCTTTGATTTAAATCAATTTAATTTAATGAATCTCTATTCATTGAATCATAATTTAAATTAGACTCATTCGACACATGAATCAAATTGAGTCCAACTCAATTAGTCTAATTTGGATTACTCTTAATCCAATTTGGTTCATCACATGAACCTAATCCTCTTGGTCCATCATATGAACCTAATCTCCATCTAACTGCCCTTTGTGTGTGACCCTATAAGTTCTTGTAGCGTTGGCAATGCTCCTAAACCCATTTAGAAACATAAGTAATGAGCGGTATCTAGCAACACTTCATTACTACCCAAGTTACAAGAATGTTGAGATCCAACATTACCATTGTGACTACTAATTGTGACTCTCACAATATGTGACAATGTCCTTCTATCCTAGATATCTAAATTGATCAATTAAGGCATAGACCGTGTCATCCTCTAATCAATTTATATCTTGAACTCCAAGTAGACTCACTCTAATCAAATGAGCTCAATATCTCATATTGACTCATTTGGGCATGGTCATGCACTTAGTGGCCTCACTCTATCAAGAATCATGATATCACTCCCGTCATATAGGAGGGATAGATCCCTTCTACATCACTCACATCCCTCCGCATAATTTGTTACATACCTAGTAATCGCCTTAATACTCCACCAATTTACGGGTGACGTTTGACGAAGCCAAAGTATGCAACTCCTTATATAGGGAACCATGGTGACTTCAGGTCCAAAGAATGATAGTCATACTAATAGTCACATGAGAAAGTATATGACATTCATATAATGATCCATGATACCTTCTCATAGCGGGTCATTCAGTTTACATTCACTACAAGAAAAACCCTCATAGACATTGGTGGAACAACAACAGTTTTAAGCAAAACCCGATGTCTTTGAGTATTTTACACCGATTTTTCCAAAAACCGATGTCTATGAGCGCAGATTTTCGCTCATAGACATCGGTTTTTTAGCCGATGTCTATGAGCGCCTTTTTTTCGTTAATAGACACCAGTTTTAACAGCGGTTTTTAAAATCCGATGTTAATGAACCAAAATAAAATATTTTAATTTTTCCACTAGTCAAAATTTGCAACACTACACAAAGTTCCCTCCAAACCTAAACCTATATCGCGCCCCTTCCTCCGACCATCTCTCTCAGTCTAAACCTAAACCTAAACACCTTCTTCTCATTCTGTAGCTTTTCCTTCCCCATCTCCCACACATTCCCTTCCCCAATCCACACCCATGCCCTATCCTCTTCCTCGGCGTTCCATCCTCAGCGAGGACGGCTTCGATTCGTCGCCACCGCCGCGAAGAAGAAGAAGAACCCTTGGCTCGACCCCTTCGACTATGGAGAGGACCCCGACATCGAGTACGGATCCCTCTTCGTCGACGGAAAGCAGGAGGAGGACCCTCGCCCTCCCGACAACCCCTCCAACCCCTACGGCTTCCTCAAGTTTCCCATGGGATTCAACGTCGAGCTCGCCTCGCTCGCCTCCAAGGTCCGCGGCGACGTGCGCCTCTGCTGCTGCGTCATCTTTGGCGGAGTCTACGAGAACCTCCTCTTCTTCCCCGTAATCCAGCTCATCAAGGATAGGTACCCCGGCGTGCAGATCGATGTCGTTGCCTTGCCCAGTGGGAAGCAGGTGTACGAGGTGAACAAGAATGTGAGGTGGGCGAATGTGTATGACCCCGACGAAGATTTCTCGGAGCCAGCGGAGTACGTCAAGATGATCGGTCTGTTAAAGGTACAAATGAAAGGGGGAAAAACACATGATCCTTGAAATGGAATGACAGAAGAAATCTCACTAGCTTTTTACGAATTTGTTGACAGAATTGATACTATGATTTGATCTTGTCGACCAAGCTTGCTGGACTTGGCCATGTGGCATTCCTGTTCATGGCATCTGCTCGGGACAAAGTAAGCTACGTGTACCCTAATGTCAATGCAGCAGGCGCAGGCATGCTGCTCACAGAGACCTTCACTTCTCCAACCATGAACCTCTCCGAACGTGGATACCATATGTGAGGCAACCACCATTGATGCCTCAATTCTAAACAAACTGTAACGACCCGCCTTCTACTGACTAGGCTGTGAGGCCGATCGCTACATTATACTGTGCTAAATTACTATTGCAGAAATCTGGATTGATTAAAATTTTACTAAACTGATTACTGTAAAATCTGAACTTAATATTCTAGGTGTACCTAGGAGTTGTACACATGCTAGGGAAGATAATCTATGCCTCTCGGATGTCCTGCTAGCTGTAATCAGGAATTTCAATCGATCCATGAATCGATTGGGCTGTCGGATCGATCCAGTGATCGATCCAACTTGATACCGGCAAGGAGAAAAACTCTGGATCGGTCGGCTGACCGATCCATAAGCTATATTGCTTCTGTATGCGGCTGGATCTGTCTACCGACCGATCCAGGAGTACACTGATCGATCGGCTTGACCGATCCAGTGGCTCACTGATCGGTCGGCTGACCGATCAGTGAACTTCTGTACTCTCTGTTCGCATCTGGATCGGCCGGCTGACCGATCCATAACAGACGCTAACTCTCTGTTCGCGACTGGATTGGTCAGCTAACCGATCCAGTGGCACAACCCAATTCTGATCGATCTGTAGATCGATCTGGGTTTCTGATTTCAAATTAGAACCCCTGATTTTAGCACTATTTCGTGCCCAACTCATACACATCAAGTCTATAACAGCTAGAAACATTTTTAACATGTATTAGCTAACATTTTAAACATGATATCACGCAATGTTCACTAATTCATGGCATACAAATGTACTATGTGTAGAATAATAAGGTTCTAACAGTTAACTAATTTTGCTGAAAGTTCTAATGCATAAATAAAGCTTGTTAGATCCCTAAGATCTTTTATTCCCAAGTTCCTTCCACACACATCTTTATCGCATTGTCCTCCAGCCTCCGCTAGTCCATTTTCCCTTTACCTTTATCTGCAGTATAAGGAAAAAGTATCTGTAAGCTTAAAGCTTAGTAAGAAACCAGCTACCTCACAAAACATGCACACGATGCAATTTATGTTTTGAAAACATGCTATTTGAAATACGTACTGAACATAGATAAGCATGACATAGCAAAGTTACTAAGCACAAATACTGAAACATAGCATGCATATCAAAATCTAAGCATGGAGCTAACTCATGGTATCAGTTAGAAAGAACTAAACTGAAACTGAAACTGAACTAAACTAAGCTGATACTGAATTAAATCCTGATCACATAGGTGACTGAGAGTTTTGAAAACTGTATACATAAGTAGATTAAAATAATAATCATGCTGCTGAGGGCCCTGGCAACTGTACGTGTTGTGCGCGCACCCTAGCTAGACCCGGGATTACAAGTTCCAAATCTAGTAGGGTTTACTAGGTTATCTGAACCTAGGGACGACTGTGGGAGTCCAACCCAATGGATATCTGATCCTGTACAGTGCCACTGCTGAAAATAAAATACTGAATAGCTATACTGTTTTATTTAGTCGTTTCTAGGTTATCTGAACCTAGAGCTAGGTTGTCTGAACGTAGAGGCGACTGTGGGAGCCCACCCATTGAACATCTAGTCCCATGAAAGCTGTAATAAAGCTAATTAACTGGATCAATACGTCTATACGGCATTTGACTGAGCTGAATAAATGCCCACTGAATCCAAAGCTGTCCTAATCTTTTTATCGAGCATTTGGTGTTCTCTAACTCTCCTCACTAGTAGGGAGACCACCTCTAGGCATCCGACAACGTCTAACACCTCAACTGAAGAGGGCAAACGCGTCTGGCCCATCTAGAGGTGCTCGACTAATCCCTAAAGCTGCGAGGAGGGTTAACTACACCCTAGATGTCGACAAAAATCCGAGTATAACTAATCTAAAAGCATGCATTCAAACGGAAGCTACTTATACTGCAGGTAAGGGGTTTCTTACCTCCTATTCGTAATTTCTTACGATTCTAATCGCGAGATTTTCCGGAGGAGACGATCCTTTCGACGATCTTCTCGCGTCTAAGCGTTCCTCTCCCGAAGGGAAACGTCCTCGTGTCGGAGATGTCGCCGGAAGGTGTCCTTGAAGCCCTAGGAAAGGAACCTTAGGTTTCTTCTTGTGGTTGGCGCCGAGAGAAGGAGAGGGAAGGGGGCGGCGTGGCTAGGGTGAGGAGAAGGAAAAGTCACGTTAAAAAAAAAATAACTCTTCACCTATTAAATTCCCTATTTATATTAAGTGGGTAATTTCAGCCCAACTCTAATATAAATTTAATTGCCTCCCTTTCCTTTCAGCACGGCACTGCTGGGTTCAACTGGTTACTAACATTATCCGTAAACCGTAGGTCTCGAGTTCAATTCCGGCTTAGGCTGTTTTCGTTTTCTATTTGTTTTTGCTACTTCCGTTACTCTCAAAATTCTGTAAAAATATCCTAAAATTTCAGAAAAATCATAGAATATTTCTAAAATAGTTTTGAGAATTTTCGAGCGTTACAATCCCCTATACCTTATAAAAAGTTCATCCTCGAACTTAGAATAATTCTGGGTACTTCTGTCTCATGCTGGCTTCTGTCTCCCATGTTGCCTCTTCTGCTGTGTGACTGTGCCAAATGACTTTGACTAATGGTACTTCCTTGTTCCATAATTTCTTAACTGCTCGGTCTATTATCTGAATAGGCCGACTGTCATAGCTGAGGTCTTCGCGGATCTGTACCGACTGGGGCTCATTCACCTGGGTGGCATCTGGGATATGCTTCTTCAGCATAGAGACATGAAATACATTGTGGACAGCTGACATTTCCTGGGGTAGCTCTAGCTCATATGCTACCTTGCCCACTCTTCTGCTGATAAGGTATGGTCCCACATATCGGGGACTTAGCTTGCCCTTCTTCCCAAAACGCATTAGTCCCTTCATGGGATCTACTCTAAGGAACACTGAATCCCCAACTGAAAACTCCAAAGGTCTGCGTCGTATATCAGCATAGCTTTTCTAGCGGCTCTGAGCTGTCTCTATCCTCTGGCGGATCTGCTGTATAGCTGTTGTGGTATCTGCCACTAGATCTGTCTGATGTTCTAGCTCTTTCTATTCACCACTCTCATACCAGCAGATTGGAGATCTACACCTCCGCCCATAGAGAGCCTCATAAGGTGCCATACCGATAGTGGCCTGATAGCTGTTGTTGTATGCGAATTCTGCTAAACTCAGATATTTGCACCAACTTCCCTTGAAATCTAGGGCACATGCTTGGAGCATATCCTCGAGTACCTGATTTACTCGCTCCGTCTGTCCATCTGTCTACGGATGGAAGGCTGTGCTAAACTTTAACTTCGTGCCCAAAGCTGTCTCTACACACTCCCAGAAGTGTGACGTGAACCTGCTGTCTCTGTCCGAAATAATGGTTCGTGGGACTCCATGTAATCTAACGATCTCCTTGAGATACAACTGAGCTAGCTGTTCCATGGAGTAGGATATCCTGATAGCTAAGAAGTGGGTTGATTTAGTCAATCTGTCGACTATTACCCAGATGGTATCAAAACCATTCGTGGTTCTGGGTAATCCCACTATAAAATCCATAGAAATGTCTTCCCACTTCCATTCTGGTATCTGTATGGGCTGCAAAACTCCCCCTGGTCTCTGATGTTCTGCCTTAACCCTCTGACAGGTTAGGCAGGTGCTGACATATCGAGCGAGGCCACCAAAAATGTTTCTTCATGTCCTGGTATATTTTGGTGGATCTAGGATGCATCGCATAGGGAGTCTTGTGAGCCTCGTCTAGGATTTTCCTCTGTAGTTCCTCCTGATCCGGAACACACAGCCTGTCACCAAAATACAACACCCCGCTATCTGATATTCTGAACTCTCCACCTTCTGATTCTGCTAAACCTTGCTTGATTCTCTAAATTTCAGGATCCTGCTCCTGAGCTGTCTAGATGTCACCGAGCAAGGTAGACTCTAATGTCATAGTCGAGAGCTGTCCGACTATGAGCTCGAGATCGAAATCTGAGATCTCCTTCTGTAGGGGCGGTGACATGGCTGCTAGAGATAATAGGGTAGCGCTGGACTTCCTGCTGAGGGCGTCTGCTATCCTATTCGCTTTTCCTGGGTGGTAGAGGATATCTATGTCGTAGTCTTTGACCAGTTCTAGCCATCTGCACTGTCGCATATTTAGATCCTTCTGAGTGAAGAAGTACTTTAGATTCTGATGATCTGTATACACTCTGCACTGAGCTCCATACAAGTAATGTCTCCAAATCTTGAGAGCGAACACCACTGCTGCAAGCTCAAGGTCATGAGTAGGATAGGTCTTCTCATAATCCTTAAGTTGTCTGGAGGCATAGGCGATCACCTTGCCATCTTGCATCAGCACTGCTCCTAGTCCCAACTTTGAGGCATCACTATATATGTCAAAGCTATCGGCGTTCTCTGGTAGAGTCAGAATAGGTGCACTGGTCAATCTCCTTTTCACCAAACTGCTTTCTCCTCCGTCCACCGAAATTTTCTGCTCTTTTCCGGTAAGGCTGGGAGGCTATCCTGGAGAAGTCCTCTACGAATTTCCTGTAGTAACCTGCTAATCCCAAAGCTTCGATCTCACTGGTTCTTGGGTCTTTTCCAATTGCTCACACTTCTATCTTATGGGTCTACCATGATACCATCCTTTGAGATGATGTGACCCAGGAAGGACACTGATCTAGCCAAAATTCACATTTGGTGAACTTGGCGTATAGCTGATTCTATGCAATCTTTTCGCGGTGCTCTACGTGTTCTTCCTGAGTTCTGGAATAGATAAGGATGTCATCGATGAACACGATAACGAACCTATCTAAATATTCTTTGAATACCATGTTCATAAGGTCCATGAAAGTAGCTGGAGCATTTGTCATGCCAAAGGGCATGACTATGAACTAGTAATGTCCGTATCTAGTCCTGAATGCTGTCTTGGGTATGTCCCCTTCTTTAACCTTCACCTGATGATAACCTGATCTGAGGTCTATTTTAGAGAACACTGCTGCTCCCTTTAGCTGATCAAACAGGTCATCTATTCTGGGAAGAGGATACCTGTTCTTGATTGTGACTTGGTTTAGTGCCCGGTAGTCTATACACAGGAGCATGCTCCCGTCTTTCTTCTTCACGAACAATACAGGTGCTCCCCATGGTGAGTGACTAGGACGGATGAAGCCCTTGTCAAGCAGCTCCTGTAGTTGCTCATGAAGTTCCTTCAGTTCTGCTGGAGCCATGCGGTACGGTGCTTTGGAAATAGGGTTGGTACCGGGAATGAGCTCTATCACAAATTCAATCTCCCTGTCTGGTGCTAATCCTGGTAACTCTTCAGGGAAGACTGCTGGGTAGTCACATACGACTCGGACCTCTGCTAGCTGTTGGTCCTTGTCCTGACTGGTATTGAATACATGTGCAAAAAATCCCGTACATCCTGAATCCATTAACCTCTGTGCCTTCATAGCTGAGAGAAACTTCTTGGCCTTTCTCTTGGGTTCTCCGATGAACTCGAACTGTGCTTCTGCTTCGGGTTGGAATGTGACTTTCTACTTACGGCACTCGATGGAGGCACCGTATTTGATCAAGAAATCCATCCCGAAGATGACATCGTAGTCAGTCATATTTAGCACTATCAGATCACAAAAGAGTTCTCTGTCTGCTATAATGACTGGCACTGCTCTGAGCCAATGCGTGGATGCCATAATTTCTCCTGAAGGTAGCGTCATCAGAAACTGACTACTGAGTACCTCTGGAGGTACTGCTAACTTCCCAGTTAACGCCCTGGATATGTATGAATGGGTTGCCCCAGTATCGAATAAGACAGTTGTACTTTACTGTAAAATACTAATCTAACCTGTAACAACTGTCGAGGCATTTGCTACGTCCTCTCTGGTCAGTGAGTAGATCCTCGCATTAGTCGTAGCTGGAGGGGCTTCTAATCTGCCCTGGCTGATGTGGGGACCATCTAAAGTGGCATGCATCTGATGCAACTGTGCTGGCTTGGCTTCATACTGGATCGGCTGTGGTGGAGGAAAGCTGGTCTTGTTCGGACACTGCTTGGCCATGTGCCCTTCTTGTCCGCACTCAAAGCATCCTCGTGTGCCCTTACGATAAACTCCAGGATGGAATTTTCCACAAGTAGCACACTTTGGATAACTGGGCTGCTTGCTGGCTGGTCCTCCTTTTGGATAACTCCCTGGTTTGCGCTTGTTGCTGGAGTTCCCTTTCCAGTTAGAGCCGTGGGAGCTGTGGCCCTTCTGTTTCTGAGTACCTGAGCCTCCTTGACCTTTCGACTCTGAGAGAACTTGCTTCTGCTGCTTGATACTATTTTGGTAGTGCTCAGTGGTCAGAGCACTGCTGACTAGTTCTTCAGTGGTTTGCGGCCTATGAACGCCGCCAGCCACGTTCATTGCTATTTCCGGCCTCAGCATCTTGAGCATCAACCGAACTCTTTCTTTTTCTATGTTGACTAGTTCAGGGCATAGGCGAGCCAACCTGTTGAATTTCTTCACGGCTTCCTCAACTGATAGGTTGCCCTGACGAAACTCAGTGAACTCGTCGTAGTGGCGGTTCGTGACCCGCATGTGAAAGAACTCCTCAAAGAATTCTTTCTCGAAGTTAGCCCATGTCATCTGGTTCTCCTGTCAGACAGAAGGAGGCGCACTTCACCTTCTCATGTTCTGGCCAGTCCAGAAGCTCCATCGTACTCTCCAGTGTTTTGAACCAGGCCTGAGCATCCAATGGTTCACTGGTGCCTGAGAAACTCTCTGGCTTGACTCTTTGCCACTAGATCAGATAGGCTTCTCTTTTTTTTGCCTCTGCTGCTGGGGCTACTGGTGCTGTAGGCTGGACTAGTGGAACCTCTAAGACTACTGGTGTTGCTAAGTTTGGTTCTGGAGTGACTGTGGGGGTATTCTGCTGACTAGCCTTTAGGGTGGCTATCTCCTGTTGCTGTTCAGCTAGATGCTGCTGTAACTGAGCCACCAATGCTGTAAGGTCTGGGGGAGGCACTGAACTGCCTACCTCATGCTGGGGCTCAGTGGCTGGTGCCCTTCTAGCTGGGCGTCCTCTCACCTCATAAAGAGAGTGAGAGATGTTCTTACTTGGAAGCTGTAGGTTCAATGCTGATGTGTGTGTAGGAAGTATGGGAACTTGGCTCTGATACCACTCTGTAACGACCCGTCTTCTACTGACTAGGCTGTGAGGTCGATCGCTACATTATGTTGTGCTAAATTACTATTGCGGAAATCTGGATTGATTAAAATTTTACTAAACTGATTACTGTAAAATCTGAACTTAATATTCTAGGTGTACCTAGGAGTTGTACACATGCTAGGGAAGATAATCTATGCCTCTCGGATGTCTTGCTAGCTATAATCTGGCATTTCAATCGATCCATGAATCGATTGGGCTGTCGGATCGATCCAGCTTGATACCGGCACGGAGAAAAACTCTGGATCAGTCGGCTGAACGATCCATAAGCTATATTGCTTCTGTATGCGGCTGGATCGGTCTACCGACTGATCCAGGAGTACACTGATCGGTCGGCTTGACCGATCCAGTGGCTCACCGATCAGTGAGCTTCTGTACTCTCTGTTCACATCTGGATCGGTCGGTTGACCGATCCATAACAGACGCTAACTCTCTGTTCGCGACTGGATTGGTCAGCTGACCGATCCAGTGGCACAACCCAATTCTGATCGATCTGTAGATCGATCTAGGTTTCTGATTTCGAATCAGAACACCTGATTTCAGCACTATTTCGTGCCCAACTCATACACATCAAGTCTATAACAGCTAGAAACATTTTTAACATGTATTAGCTAACATTTTAAACATGATATCACGGATGGTTCACTAATTCATGGCATGTAAATGTACTATGTGTAGAATAATAAGGTTCTAACAGTTAACTAATTTTGCTGAAAGTTCTAATGCATAAATAAAGCTTGTTAGATCCCTAAGATCTTTTATTCCCAAGTTCCTTCCACACACATCTTCATCGCATTGTCCTCCAGCCTCCGCTAGTCCATTTTCCCTTTACCTTTATCAGCAGTATAAGGAAAAAGTATCTGTAAGCTTAAACCTTAGTAAGAAACCAGCTACCTCACAAAACATGCACACGATGCAATTTATGTTTTGAAAATATGCTATTTGAAATACGTATTGAACATAGATAAGCATGACATAGCAAAGTTACTAAGCACAAATACTGAAACATAGCATGCATATCAAAATCTAAGCATGGAGTTAACTCATGGTATCAGTCAGAAAGAACTAAACTGAAACTGAAACTGAACTAAACTAAGCTGATACTGAATTAAATCCTGATCACATAGGTGACTGAGAGTTTTGAAAACTGTATACATAAGTAGATTAAAATAATAATCATGCTGCTGAGGGCCCTGGCAACTGTACGTGCTGTGCGCGCACCCCTAGCTAGACCCGGGATTGCAAGTTCCAAATCTAGTAGGGTTTACTAGGTTATCTGAACCTAGGGACGACTGTGGGAGTCCAACCCAATGGATATCTGATCCTGTACAGTGCCACTGCTGAAAATAAAATACTGAATAGTTGTACTATTTTATTTAGCCGTTTCTAGGTTATCTGAACCTAGAGCTAGGTTGTCTGAACCTAGAGGCGACTGTGGGAGCCCACCCATTGAACATCTAGTCCCATGAAAGCTGTAATAAAGCTAATTAACTGGATCAATACGTCTATACGGCATTTGACTGAGCTGAATAAATGCCCACTGAATCAAAAGCTGTCCTAATCTTTTTATCGAGCATTTGGTGTGCTCTAACTCTCCTCTCTAGTAGGGAGACCACATCTAGGCACCCGACAACATCTAACACCTCAACTGAAGAGGGCAAACGCGTCCGGCCCATCTAGAGGTGCTCGACTAATCCCTAAAGCTGCGAGGAGGGTTAAATACACCCTAGATGTCGACAAAAATCCGAGTATAACTAATCTAAAAGCATGCATTCAAACGGAAGCTACTTATACTGCAGGTGAGGGGTTTCTTACCTCCTATTCATAATTTCTTACGATTCTAATCGCGAGATTTTTTGGAGGAGACGATCCTTTCGACGATCTTCTCGCGTCTAAGCGTTCCTCTCGCGAAGGGAAACGTCCTCGTGTCGGAGATGTCGCCGGAAGGTGTCCTTGAAGCCCTAGGAAAGGAACCCTAGGTTTCTTCTTGTGGTTGGCGCCGAGAGAAGGAGAGGGAAGGGGGCGGCGTGGCTAGGGTGAGGAGAAGGAAAAGTCACGTTAAAAAAAAAATAACTCTTCACCTATTAAATTCCCTATTTATATTAAGTGGGTAATTTCAGCCCAACTCTAATATAAATTTAATTGCCTCCCTTTCCTTTCAGCACGGTCCTGCTGGGTTCAACTAGTTACTAACATTATCCGTAAACCGTAGGTCTCTGGTTCAATTCTCGCTTAGGCCGTTTTCGTTTTCTATTTCTTTTTGCTACTTCCGTTACTCTCAAAATTCTGTAAAAATATCCTAAAATTCCAGAAAAATCATAGAATATTTCTAAAATAGTTTTGAGAATTTTTAGGCGTTACACAAACAAACAAAAAAATCTTTTGTTGTTGTGGATTGTTCATTTGTGATACTTGTGGTGTTTCAGGTACGATGAAATGGAGGAATGGTTAGGAATGATTGTTCTTTTGTTGTTGCATGTTACATGCTTAGTGATGTATCTTCTGTGTTGTCAAAAGTTTTGTTGTTTGCTAGAGCTTATTCAACTTAGCATCCTTGTTTCTCCATTTCCCTTCTCCCTTATTCTGATCTCTCTAATGCTTCCATTCACATTTCAGTTATTCGACCGTCCACAGTGGCTCACTGTCAAGTCACGTTCACAGTGCTACGTCGACAAGGTATTGCCTCTCCCCGAGTTTTTGAACTCATTCTTTGTAAACTTTTGGCTCAAAGTTGATGCTTATTATAAGTAGATAAGAGAAGAATTGGAGAGCAGATCATGTACTATTAGAACAAGGTGTGCTGTGGAATCAGTTTTTAGTACTGATGCAGGTAAACAATGTCAGAGCAAGATGGTCTGAATTAAACCACTAAACATTGGCATCTTAGCTACATTCTGTATCACATTTAATCCTCCACGTCTGCACATTTCTTGCAAAGCTGCAATTGCATTCTCCTTTGCCTTAGGGGTGCCCCTTTTCATTAACCCTACCAGATTTGTGATTGCAGTATCCTCACTTGCAATTGTCTGCGTCAGAATGTGATGCCTCATAAGCAATGTCAGAGCTCCAGCAGCCTCCTCAGCAACAATTTCATCTCTCAAAGCTCCCGCCAGGGCTGAAATTGCTCCCATATTCAACATTTGGGACCAGCTCTCAGGATGGGTCGAAAGATTAAACAAGGCCATCACTGCATCTTTCTTTCCCCTTGGGCTTCCTTGCATCAGCAAATCAGCTAGTGCTGCAACAGCACCATGCTCATCCACAATCATCTTCTTGAAGTCATGGACAGCAGAGAGGCTGAACAATGTAGCAGCTGCATTCTCCCTTGCCTCAGTAGTTAACCCATATCTCAGAACATATACTATTAATTCCAAACAACCATTCTCCTCCATAATCTTTCTCTTGTTTTCATCATGAATAGATATGTTCAATATTGCAGTCAGGGCATTCTCTTGAGCAACTGGATTTGTAGACCGGAAAAGCCGGTAGAGAGCTGGGATTGCTCCACCCTCTGCAATGAAAGACCTATTCTCCTTCCTGGTTTTTGCCATTAATCGGAGTTCACGGGCTGCGACAGCCTTCACTTCCTGCGAACCAGCTGATAATTGTTCTACTAGCATTAACGTTGTGATTCGGTTAGCTTTGATTACTGTGATTTGGTTAGCTGCTAACGATGTTTGGAGTCTGAACAAGGCCTCGATGTTTGAAGTCTTGATTGAGTTGCTTCTTTTTTGGAAGACAAATGGTTTATTGCCATTCTTCATTGTTTTAGTAGGTCTTGTGGATGCAGGTTGATAGAGTATAAATATGAACTATTGTGACATCTTTGACTTGAGGAATCATATAATAGTTTTTGGTAGGATGCTGTGTGGTATTGTTCTCTGCCACAAGTTATGCGCTAAAAAAGCATGGTTAATTTGTTGTTAACTGTGGATATTGTAGATTTTTGAAGTACATGATGATTTGTTGTTGACTTGCATACAAAAGAAGAGAAGTTTATTTACTATGTGTAGTTCTTGTTTGTGTGAAATCTTAATCATTTTTTATTTATTTCAGGTTCTTCATAACATTACTGTTGCAGAATACTTTCATTGGAATATGCTACGTGATTCAATAACTCCTATTTTTCCACTGGACTGTTAATCTCTTTTTGATTTTGTGGATAACTTTGTTGCAAACTATGCTCTGAAGAGAGTTTATTATGTCAACTATGCATTGGGGATATCTGGACGCAGGAAACCTTGCTGGCATCTATTATGAACAAAGTCAACTTGACATGTCAATTCTGCATTACAAGCAAGCTATCAACTGTGATTCTACCTTTATTGAAGCTTACAATAATCTGGTAAGTTGATAATGGTCTAATATGTCAAAATGTGGTATCCTTCTTGATGGTGAGCCAGGTTAGTTAATGATCGATTTTCTTGCACATTAAAAGGGGAATGCTCTCAAAGACGTTGAACATGCTCTCAAAGACACTGGACATTATAGGGTGACTTTTTAATTTGGATATTTTTATTCTCTTAAGTTTTTTTTCCTTGTTGAATAACTTCATTTTAATAAATTTTCCCAAGTCATGCTTTGCTTTACAACCTAACCATCCACAAGCATTGTCAAAAGAAGTAAGTTGTGTAGTCATATAAGTTGATTGAAAAGAAAGCATTGAAGACAAAAAGCCAAACTCTTTTCCCATGAAAATTTCAACCAATATGGGAATTAAGCTCTTCCAGTTCGGGATTGAAGCCTGCAAGGTGAGTTGCTAATGTCCCCTATTCCCAGTGCCTCTAGTTTGTGTACATTATTTTGGATGCACTTGTATTGTTTGATTAATTGTCGCTTAGAGCACAGTGACATTGGTCTTTGTTTGATCTTTTCTAGAATGCTTTGTTCTTGTTTATTCATAGTTACGGATTTCTTTGTCACTTGAGAGATTAGTTACATCAGCTATGGTCTAAGTTTATTCCTTGTTATCAGATTACCAGTCGACTTCAATTTATTTAACTGGTTGTGTTGATGTTACTATAATTGTTGACAAGGTCTTGGAGTTGAGTCCCATCTTTACCTGTTGATTATATAATAACTCTAAGCTAACCACTTGATAACACTCGAATTTGCTGTTTGCGCGACATCTAACATTGAGGTTAAATTGCCTGGTTTTGCTGATAATGTTTCATCATCCAAGGTACGCGTTCGACTTTAAAGTACTAACTCAATGCAATGGCTTGTTTTGCATCCTTCTCTTGATCAATGGAACAATTTTGTAGGATATCTATCACTATGCATTTTGGTCAAAACATTGCGTCTTATCTAATCTTGTTCACATGGATTTTATATTCAGAATTCAGCTATTGTGAGGATGACAGTTCTACTTATATTAATACCAATTGCTCTGAGTTCTTACTTCTGATTTCTGAATACTGTAGAATATTTGTTATATTCAGTAGTCAAATCTAATCCTAAATCAACATTCATCAGAGAATTTTTAGTAGAATTTAGAGTATTCTCTCTCTTTCTCTCTTCCTTCTGCAAATTATAAGAAGAATATAAGTTTCTTTTCAATCAACTTATAAGAGTTTGGTATGCTTTAATAATAGCTTTGTTCTTCTATGCTTCCTTCACTGGATTTGTTGTGTAGTCATATTTCTTTGTTCAACCATTATCATGCCTAGTAAGTTGTTGTATGATGCTGTTGGTTCTTAATTATCAATCTGTACACTTGAATTAGAAGGAGCAAATTATCTATATTATATTCTAAGTAGCATATACTAAGTGTCATATATGAAAGTTTTAGATTCTATGTTATATTCGTTATCTTCCACAGCAGCCTTTAAAAACTCAGTATTCTATTTTATTTGATACATGTACACATTTGTTTTAGTTATTTGACATATGATGAATTTATGTGTTTTTACAGTTTACAAATCTCAAGTACTCCAGAGTTGAAATTGATGAAGTGCGGTTCGAGTGGGCTGAATGCATGCTAGATTACATTTGAAGTGCGGTTCTACCTTGATGTGTTAAAAGAATGTTCTACCTTGATTTTGATATCTATTAGCTAGCTTTTGATGTAAAAAGAATGTTTGGGTATTTTATGGATATTGTTGTAAGAAGATTATTTATATAATTTGTGAATATTTGTGTATTTTATGGATATTATTGAATGAAGAATATTTGTATAATTTGTGAATATTTGTGTTTTTTTTTTTGTTATTGTCGGTTTTTCATTGTTTCGGAAATCAAATTTGTGCTGTTAAAAAATATACATATTACATCGGTTTTCCACCGCTGCAAAACCGGTATTATTAACTAATATTACATCGGTCATTTACCGCTGCCAAAACTGGTGTTATTAACATACAATATTACATCGGTTTTACACCGTTGATGAAACGGTGTCGTTAAGTGATACTACACCGGTTAATAACCGATTCGAAGACCGGTGTTGTTAAGTGATACTACACCGGTTTTAACCCGATGTCTAAAATGACAAACTTTTAACATCAGCTTCATAGACATCGGTCGAAAATGAAATAGACACCGATGGAAAATCGATGTCTATGAAGGTTTTTGTTGTAGTGATTCTCCAATGCACACTCATGTGTCAACTTAATATCTAATATCCATGACTTGTGAGATCAAGTCATCGAGTTGACCTACATGCTAGTCTCATCGCATTAACATTGTCCCTGAATGTTAATACTTGACTAGGAATGATTAAGAGTAGTGTTCTCTATATCATCTCACTATCAATTCAACCAATCGATTAATATAGATAAGAACCTTCTACTCAAGGACACTATTATACTTAATTATTTGGTACAAATACAAGTAAGTACAATAACCATAAAGAAATGTCTTTATAAATATATAGGATTATGATATATCGAGTCCATACAACAATCATCATATGATTGGCTCTAGGACTCTCACTAATACTTGTCGATCCACCCAAGGGCGTCCCTTGGGCTAAGGTATGTTCTCTATTCATATTCTATATGTATTTCATTATTATGCGTCTTAGTCTGTTACTTATATATTCGTTGGATCTACCTCGAGTATCAGGATACCAGAGACTGGGACGACCCGGTCGCTGGCTGCAGGTAGCGTTGACCAGAGGACTTCTAATAATTTGATCAACATAAAGGTCATCTCAGCATACCCCTCTTGAAAATCATGATTCAATCAACATTTCATCCATCTTACTTCACGATCCGTCTAACTTAGATTCCGGATAAGATCACCATCCATCTTTGAGTTCCATCAGACCTTGAGCCACTAAGTCAATCAGCTTGGTTGTTGTGCCAAATTATAATTCTCGAGCTTCAAAACCACTTTAGTGTTTTTCCTATTTAGTTCGCCTTCTTTCTGTCCAACATTGTGCCTCGACGCACTTTATCTTGTGGTCATTCGGTGATTCCATATCATCCATTTTTGAGCTTCATCAAACCTTGAGCCAATAAGTCAATCAGCTTGGTTGTGCCAAATTGTGATTTTTGAGCTGCTTCAATATCACTTTAATGCTTCTTGTCCTATTTTATCTAGGTTGCCTCATGCAACTTCTCCAAATTATAAACACTTGGCCTGTCGAGTCATACGCTTTTCAAATTTTATGTGTTCTACCAAATCTTTGTACAACCTAAACACACCAAATCATACTAATTCAGTTGGAGTAACTCCGATCTAGAATTGTGCGTATATTCAAATTCTCCTCACCCTACAAGCCGGCATCCTCCATAATTATCATTGACAAGTCCTCTTGGTAAAGAGTTGTGCATCAAAATTGGAGGTTCTATGTTGACCCACTTCAACAGACGTAGTCCCAATTCAAACAAACTCCATTTGGTACGAACCCATATAGTTTTAATCATCCTACTTAGCACATCTTACTACCACGCTAGGTACGAAGAGAAGAAAGGTAGAAAGCAGTTGAGCTTACCTAACACACCAACAAGACGAATGTTACACGGAGCAAGATGGGGCAAAGAGTAGCTGGCAACCTTTCTTTTCCTTCAGACAAAAACTTATTCCTTTCCAGAGCAGCAAGAGCCAAAAAGTTCAGTAGTAACGGATAGAGAAGCATCAGAAACAACCGAACACTCAATTCACTCTGTCCAAGTTTGTGGAAAACAACTCTGTACTGTCGTGTGGCATGCACTCCTTTAAGTTACAGTAGAATTTCATGGGAAGCAGCAACCGCTTTACGGAAGTTGTACTGACGGCACATGAAGCTTCTGTATCAGTCCTTTTGGGGCAAGAGTGAGTAAAAATAATGGGAGAGAGGACATCTCGTGATAGTAAAAGAGGCACATCATGAATTGAATTTTTAGAATGAAGTGCTTGCTTGACTGTGAATTGTACTTGCTTTCCTTCATGTGCAATGAAAGAATAAATTGTTCGATGCTTGTGCTTTGCTTGTTGCCTAGCTTTGTTAAGGATCTTCATCATCAGGTCGAGTAAGGCAAAAAGAGAGAAAAAAAAAATTTGCACTATATATTATGGAAGTCATGAAGCTAGTGTTGCCACTTTCTTATGGCTACTAGAAAAGTTTAATATTACCTCTCTTTCAAATAATTATGAAGCATGTAAAATAGTTGCATCATAGTCCTATTTTGTAGGATATACTAAAAGAAGAGTAAAAATTAAATCAAATAATTTTTTTAGAAAATAAACTAAAAGAATTGTTTTAATAAAAAAACCATCTTATCTAAATTTTGTTCCCCCAATGCCCTTCAACCCTCTATTATACAATCATGCATCTAAAATAAATATTTAACATTCGAATCATATTTTCAAAAGTGACAATTTGATCTTTATCTTATGAGATGGAATCGGTCATATGAATCCTTTTACGTTATTGAACTCTATCCTCTACTATATCATCATTTATATTTAAATAAATTTTATCTTATTTTATTATTATTAACCAAGTCTTTTTTTACCTTGCTTTTCCTCGTTTAATATGCACATTTGTTGTAGTTTTACATCGTCTAACTAGAGAATTTATTAGTTTTCTAAGTACATATTTATACTATATTAAATGTATCTCCTAAAGTTTTCTCTAAATAGGTGCAAATTAGACTTTCTCTATAATATTTCCATTTTGTCTCCTATTCATCCTTATATATCCGTACATCCACCTTAATATCCTTATTTTTGTAACTCTCATCTTTTATTTATGTGCTCAAGTCATAACTCAACCCAACTGCATATAATATACTAGGTCTAACCATCATTTTGTAAAACTTTTTTTAAGTTTTAAAGGTATTTTACAATCACAAAGAACGATTAACGTTCTCTTATATTTCAACCATCCTACTTATATTTATATAAGACATCTCTTTCGATCTCTCAATATTTTTACAAAAATAATCCTAAATACTTAAAACTCTCAATTATAGATAACTCATCATCTCTTATCTTAATAATTTTTCATTATGTCTAACATTGTTAAACATAAATTTTAAATATTATGTAGTTACTCTACTAAGCCTAAAAAAACCTTTCAATTCTAGCATTTCCTACCAATATTTAAGTTTAGTATTTACTCATTCACATGTCTCATATACCAAAATAATATTATCTGTAAACAACATACATTATGATATTATATCCTAAATGTGTCTAATTAGTTCATCCATATTAATGTAAAAAAGATAGGGACATAGAGTTGATCCTTGATGTAACTTTATCCTTATAGGAAACACTTCGGTTAATCTAGTTAGAATTTTTACTCTTTTCATTATATACTCATACATATCCTTAAGTAGTTTAATATATGCTATACTAACACTTCTCTTTTCTAGAATTTTCTTTATAATTTCCCTTGAAACTCAATCATAATTTTTTTCTAAGTCAACTAATAATAGGTGTAAGTCTTGCTTCTATTCCTGATACTTTTTAATTAGTTTCTTAAGATGATGTATAGCTTATATTATCGATCATAAAAGTATAAATTTAAATTGATTTTTGGTCACCTTGGTCTCATTTCTAAGTCTTTTTTCTATTACTCTTCCCCAAAATTTGACTCATTAATTTAATATTTATATAGTTTTCACAAGTGTGTATGTCTCCTTTGTTCTTATGTACGAGAATTAGAGTACTTATCCTCCACTCATCAAACATTTTTTCATTTTTTTTTATATCTTATTGAATAACTTGCAAGTCATTTAATACTTTGTTTCCCTATGTACTTCCATACCTCTATTAAAATACCATCTAGTCCGACTACTTTTTCATTGTACATCCCATTTAAAACTTGTTCTAATTCTACATTTTAAATTCCATGATAAAAATTTAAATTTTTATACTTATTTGACCTACTTAAATTACCTAAATTAAGTTGATTTTCTAAAATTTCATTAAAAAATTGATGAAAATATCTCTTCCATCACTCTTGTATCTCCTCATCAATTAATAATGTCATATTTTATTCATCTTTAATATATCACACTACAAGAAAAAAGACAAACAACAACGGTTTTAAACCGTTGTCGTAGGCCATTTTGAACTGTTGTTAAAGGCTGTGTTGTTAAAAGGGGTGGCCAACGACAACAGTTTTTAACCGTTGTCTTTGAAGGCAAAGACAACATTTTTACAATGGTGAAAAACTGTTGTCTTTTCCTACAAAGACAACAGTTTTTCACCGTTGTCTTTGAGCGTATGCCTAGGCTTTTCAACAACAGTTTTGAACTGTCTACGACAACGACTAAAAAGCGTTGTCTTTTTTGCCAATGACATCGGTTTGACAACGGTTAAAAACCGTTGTCTTTTTAGGCAACGATGTTAAATAACATCAGTTTGTCACTATTGTCCTTTAACGCCATTGACAACAGTTTGACATATTTAAACTGATGTCTTTGGGTACAATATACAACATTTTGACAATAAATAAAAAACTTATTAATCTTTTCCTACTCAATGGTTTATAAAAAACATCCAGTGCAAATTTCATTGATAAAAAACCTACATAATCAATATTTACAATGCAAATTTCATTAAAGTACCAAACATCATCATCCAAACATCATTAAAGTACCAAACATCAACATTCAAACATCACAAAAGTTTACACATCCAAAAGTTTATATATATCACACATATAGTCCAAAATATCATGTTTTGTTGGAGCACGTCTTCTCTACCTGTGCATCTTCTAAACAGCCTGTGCATCTTCTAAACTGCAGCCTTTTCTGGTTTCTCCTCCCTCCTAGCTTCTCTTTTCTTCTCCTTTCACAGAAACGGGTCATTATCTTTTCCCTGAGGTAAATAGCATATGATTGCAAGTTAATTCATTTCCCAGGAGTAAATGGCATAAAAAATGGATCTCTTGGAAATTTCACACCTGACCTTATTACAGTTTTACAAAAACTCAGAGTAGTATGTCTTAAAAGACCAGCTATATGGCTTTACAAGTAACTCTTAAGTATGGTAAACCAAACCTATCAACTTTACATATACCAAAAAAAATTCTATCCAATTTGAAGTCTAGCGAAACTCCATCTACTATGGGTTCAACTGCTTTGTTAGCGAGATAATCCGCCAGCAATTTCTTTAGTAAATCAGCATAATTATTTAAATTAATCTAAAAATCGAAGACTTGCAGATCTACATATAGCATTTGCTTAATTAATAGCAAATTCAGGAAAATCTACTTGCAGAAATGGCTTAGAGCAACAACCAGATTCTGGTTCTATCATCGAGCATCAAAAAAGCATTATAGAATCTAGCTAAATTAGACATGAAAAATCAAGTTCCAACTTATTTCCGGAGCAGACAAAATCACAAATACAAACAAGGGTTGAAGCAACAAAGCAGCACACAGAGAATTAAGCAAACAAGCTTTACTAATTTAAATTCACAGAGCAAGCAAATTGATCAACCCACAATTATCATAAGGATCTACTCTCTTGATACTCAAATAGACTCAGTAAACGGCCTAACTTCTAGCAGGAATCAAAATTCCTAACTATATTAGCATTTTCCCCAATTCATATTCGAATAAAATTCTCCGACAATCATGCAAAAGCATAGAGATGGTTTATTTAGTTTTTACACGGAATAGAGAGTAGAAAAGAGCAATCCAAACTTCCAACAACATCATAGAGGATACCGCTAATTAGATCATGGAAATCACACAGATAGAACTAGTAAAGAACATAAAAGCCCAAGATTTAACGATGAGACTGAGGGATTTAACAAAGGACCTGCATCTAACCATGTATCAAACCAGAAATTAATATGATCTTCACCTAAACGCCATCTAATCTGCTCTTCTGCTATGTTTCTCATCTGTAATGTCCTTTTCCAACAATGTGAAGCTTTGTTTTTGAGTAAAACCACCACAGGAGAGACTGACCCACAGTACATGCTAGACAGAAATTTCGACAAGTGTGTTCTCTACTCCCAATCCTCCTTCTAGCTTAGGTTTACAAATATCTTTCCAAGAGATCCAGTGAATCTTCCTATTGGAACTGATAGAACCCCAGAAAAAATTGGCCATAATCATCTCAATTTGATGTAAAATACCCCCTTCGTCACTATTAATAATGGAGTCATCTAAAAAATGGATTCTTCCTACCAATATTGAATTACTTATGTTACAGGGTGATATATGCAATCAAAGTTTGGACCTCAAACATTAAATTTCTCTATTAGTTACTATACATGGTAAAAGCCCCGTTAGACATACATTAAGTTGTAGTTAGGGAATCAACAAAAAAAAAACACACTTGCGTTGATATTTCTGCTTGCGTATTCTTTTGCAACAGTCTTGGTGAGACCAATCACTCCTGCCTTTGCAGGACTATAATTAGCTTGGAATACATTACCGACTAAACCAACAACAGATGCCCCTGCTCAATTGAATGATATTTCAATATCTCGAAAAAAAACTAAAGCATAAAGATGCTGCAGTAACAAGATTATTACCATTCTAAACAAAGACATCTACATTATAAAATTGAGAACCCCAGAAAGTTTGTTATGTAAACCAAAATATAGTATAAATATTTGACAAAGGATTAAGGTTAATCATTTTTTATATTTGACAAATGATTAAGTTATTGGTTTGTATTTGATGTTGGTGCATCAAGTATGCAGTTTAGTCATGCCGATTGGATTTGGTAAATGGACTCAGAGATAGATATCTCCAAATCAAGTGCAATCAAGTATAAGCAGCATGTATTCAATTTAACTGAATATTATTATTGTCAAATGCAATAAGATGAACTCATGTATATACCTATTCATAGATATGATCTTGTATGCATTCGGCTATCTCAGAGCGCACTTCATCAATTTCTTCTTGAGAGTACTCCGCTTTTGTGAACTGTGAACACACATAAATTATATGATCTTAAAGAACAAAATATAATTAATTGGAAAAAAATAATAACTAAATAACAATTCGTGAAGTGATACCAAAGATCATTTTGAGAAATTCGTCCTAGTTGATCTACTAAGATTACCCCAAAGAAGTCATCTGATATGATTCACATGCTGTGAGCATAAGGTATTTTAGAATTGGTATCGACTTTTCCACCCGTGGATGGATTGTCAATCAAGTAACCCTGAAAGCCAAGGCTTTTTCTTTCATATAAACTATGACATAATTTAAAGATCAAAATTAGATTCTTTCCCTTTATTGCCAGTGGCCCATCAATTAAAGCAATTTACCTAGAGGTTAAGTAATGGTTCTTTCCCTTCATCAATACCTGAATTACAGTAAATGAAAATGGCATGTAAATTAACACCCTCATCAATAGTTTACATTAAAAGTAGAGTTACCATCCAATATTCTTTTGGCCACCATAGGTACAATTTTTCCAGCATATGAATCCCCAGCAATGTAGAGGGGATTGGAGATGAACTGTGGGTGCTCAACAAGCCACTGCAAAAGTGAAAGATTACATCTTTAAGGCACTTACAGTAATTACATCAGGAATATATATGATCTTTCCCACCTGTAAAAGAAACTTAGAAGCCTGTTCGGACCAAATAGTATCGTTGGCATCATACCCTTCATATTTTCTTGAGTATGAGAATCCAGAACCCAACGGGGAATCTACAAAGATAATGTTGGCTACCTGCACAAATGTTTTCACGCAGACAGGACAAAAGCATGTATCATATTGCTTCCTCAATTACTGATCAAGAAGAAGAAGTTACCTTGGTCCAGGAATAAGGATGGTAGACCAAGCTTGGCAAGCTCCCGTTGTACTCGACTGTCACAAATTTCAGGGGCCTGCGAATGGATTTCTACTATGAAACGAGAGTAGCTAATCATAGCAAACATGGAAATTTCACCCACCGATTTCGAAGACTAATCCGCTAAAGGCAGAGCACCTGGGCCCGCCGGTCAGCTAGAGGAGCAGGGGGTCCTCTGCCGGATTGTTCTCCGACTCGATGAAGTAGTAGAAAAACTCACCGTCGTGGTCTTGGTCCACCTCCACGTACCTGCACCAACGAGAGCAGAGGTTCATGGGGGTCAGATCAAAGTTAAGGTTGGGGAAAACAACATCCGGACCCTGTCTCTAAGTAGAAGGGAAGGGGGCCTTGGAATCCAGGTAAATAGGTGACCACAGAAGATGAGAGAGCAGAGGAAAAGAAGTAGAGAAAGATCAGTGAGACAATCAGGAGAGGGATTTCCATCTTCCTCCTCCTCCTTCCTTCTTCTTCCTTCTTGTGTTGGAACTGGCTGAAAGTCGAGGCGACGAGGAGGAGGCGGTGAAGATGGCTGAAAGTAGACGCCGCTAGGAGGAGGTGGCGAGGCCGAAAGTTGAGGCGACAAAGAGGGCGGCGAGGAAGGAGGCAACGAAGAGGGTGGTGAGGAGGGAGGCGGCGAAGAGGGCGGTGAGGAGGGAGGCGGCGAAGAGGGCGGTGAGGAGGAGGCGGCGAAGAGTAGGATTTTGGGAAAGAGACAGAAAAAAAACAAAGCGTAAAACAGACAAATGACGAAGGAGAAAAAGTGGCGAAAGAAAAAATAATCGCATTCAACAACACTTAATAGACAACGATTTTTAAAAACTGTTGTCGTAATCCCAAAAAAGCGCACATAGACAACAGTTTTAAAAAATTGTTGTCGTTCCCTTTAAAAAACGTTGTCGTATCCTCAAAAAAACATAAATTGACAACGGTTTTTAAAAATCGTTGTCATTGGCCAAAAAAATTACTAAAAGACAACAGTTTTTGTTAAAACCGTTGTTAAAAGGCAAAAAGACAACGGTTTGGTATAAAACTGTTGTCGTTTGAGTGTTGTTGAATGACATTTTTCTTGTAGTGTCATATTTGGATAAGATCTTTTATTTTTGTCTCTCGCACTTTATCTATTCTATAAATATTTCTTTCCCCTTCTATTGCATCTAATTTTGTATACAAACGTTCAAAAGTTTTATTCTTGACTTTATTCATTGTTTTCTTGGTCTTTTTCTTGGTTAATATATACTTTTTAAAGTTTTTATCATTCTTACAAATGTATAAAATCTTATAGGCTATTCATTTTTCTTTCACTTTCTCTAATACTTTGTCATTCCAATACCAAGATTCTTTACTTGATGGTGCACGTCCCTTTGACTCATTGAGTACACTCTTGGTTACTATTTTTCAGCTTTGATATCATCTTATCTCATGTTCTGTTTGTATCATTGTGTATTTCTCCTTATAATTGTACTCCTACCATCTCTTAAATATATTTTGATTCATGTCTTTTAACTTCCACCACTTAATTTAGGAGTCATGCATATTTTCATCTATAGATACAATGTTTGAGATGTATATCCAACACTACTAACCTATGTTGAGTAGTTAAGTTTTATATAGGGATGACATTGTAATCTTTAAAAATCTTTCTATCTTTCTTCCTAATCATAAGAAAGTCAATTTGTGACTTATTATTCCCACTTTTGAATATAATCAATTCTTCTTCTCTTTTCTTGAAAAAATATATTATCTAGTATAAGGTCATATGCTATAGTAAAGTTCAATATAGTTTCTCCTTCTTCATTTCTTGTTCCAAACTCATAACCCTCATGCATCCTATCATATTCCTTATTTTTAACTCATACATGCTCATTTAGATCTTTTCCTATAAAAATCATTTTGGTTGGCAGAATATTTTGCAATAGCTCTTCTAGGCCATCCCAAAATCTAGATTTGGTGTGTTCATCTATCCTTCTTGAGGTGTATATATGATAATTACATTAATATTTTCTTTCACTATCATTATCTTGAGGATTATAATTGTATCCCTTTTCTCATTATCACTCCATTCTAGCGAATTATCTACAACAATACTTACTCCATTTCTTATTTAATCTTTCTTGTGTACCATAACTTAAAACCTGAATTATCTATCATCCTTTTCTTCTCTCAAACTCATTTTATCTCTTGTACACACAATATTAATTCTTTTTCAAATTATCATATTTATTATCTCTATTGTTTTACCAGTGATCGTTCTTAGATTTCATGTTTCAAATCTTAGTGTTGGTAAAACACTCTCTTTTTGGAAGAAGATAAACTCATTCCTTTTCTAATTCCTTGATTAATTAATTCTTTCCTTTATTTTTTATCCTTTTCTAGTAAGTAAATATTATGGCATGCGTGATTAATCTTTTTCCACTATCTTTTAATGGACAAAGTTGTATATATGTGTTGGTTAAATATTTAAATAATGAGTGGGATATTTTTTCTGGTAATTGACTTTATGGTATCAGAGTTATAAAAAAAATTCCTCTCTATTTATCTCTTTCTCTTCGTTTCTCATAGAATAATGAGTTCAGAGACTAGCATGGATAAGGATGTGTCTTCATCTAGAACATCCAAATAAGTGAATGTTGGGTTTTTCGGGCCGCGAAAACCGTATTTTCGCGTCGCGGAAACCCCGAATCACCCATGCCATTGGATCTCGTGCGAAGAATAGATTACAAAATAATTTCTTGTACAAGTTTCTACTTAGATCTACTCCTAGATCTACATGAAGAAAAGGGTTATACCTTTAAAGCGTGCCTTTCGCGTATCCCGCTCGTCCAAAATGCCGGATCTCGAGAGTATCAAGATAGATACTCCTCTAGAAGTATCCACACGGACACGTAGGTGGAGAAAAACACACAAAGAGGTGTGCTAGCACCAATGTGTGGTTCGACCAAGTTGAGGAGGAGAGGGAGAGGGAGAGCTAGAGGAAGAAGAAGGAATAATGAGGCTTGAATGAAAAAATCAATTTCATTCACAATGATAAGTGGTCGGCCACTTCTCCAAGGTGTAACCCCCCATTCTCATTAAATGTAGCCATTAAAGAGAATAGAGTTGTAACTCCCATGAGGTGGCACACTTTGATGATGTGGCACATCATCCTTGGTCCACATCTTGCCATCTCACCAATGATGTGGCAATTAGTCAAGTCAAACTTGACTCTTCCTCTTCCTCTCAAGTCAAGTCAAGTCAAACTTGACCAAATCTCTTCCATGGTTGATCTAATCTAACCATTTGTTCAAGCCAACTTAATATAATGAATCTAATTCATTAAATTAAGTTGATTTAATGAGTCATAATCTAAATTAGACTCATTGAATACATGAATCAACTTGAGTCCAACTCAATTAGCCCAATTTGGATTACTCTTCATCCAATTTGATTCATCAAATGAATCTAATCCTCTTAGTTCATCATATGAACCCAATCTCCATCTAATTGTCCTTAGTGTGTGACCCTATAGGTTCTTGTAATGTTGGCAATGCCCCTAAACCCATTTAGGAGCATAAGTAATGAGCGGTATCTAGCAACACATCATTACTACCCAATGTTACAAGAATGTTGAGATCCAACATCACCTTGTGACTACTAATTGTGACTCCTCACAATATATGACAAGTGTCCTTCTATCCTAGACATCTAGATTGATCAATGTGAGGCATAGACCATGTCATCCTCTGACCAATCTAAATCTTGAACTCCAAGTAGACTCACTAAATCAAATGAGCTCAATATCTCATATTGACTCATTTGGGCATGGTCATGCACTTCGTGGTCTCACTCTATCAAGAATACCGATGTCTCTCCCATCATATAGGAGGGATAGATCCCATCTACATCACTCACATCCCTCCGTATAATTTGTTACATACCCAGTAATCGCCTTTATAGTCCACCCAGTTACGGATGGCATTTGACGAAACCAAAGTACATAACTCCTTATGTAGGTAACCATGGTGACTTCAGGTTTAAGGACTAATAGTCATACTAATAGCCACATGAGAAAGTATATGACACTCATATAATGATCCATGATACTTTCTCATAGCGGGTCATTCAGTATACATTCTCCAATGCATACCCATGTGTCAACTTGATATCTCCATATCCATGACTTGTGAGATCAAGTCATCGAGTTGATCTACATGCTAGCCTTATTGTATTAACATTGTCCCTGAATGATAATACTCAACTAGGAATGATTAAGACTAGTGTTCCCTATATCATCTCACTATCGATTCAACCAATCGATTGATATAGGTAAGAACCTTCTACTCAAGGACGCTATTATACTTAGTTTATTTGGCACCAATACAAGTAAGTATAATAACCAAAACAAATGCCTTTATTTATTTAAGAATATGATACAACCAGTCCATAATACAATCATCAAATGATTGGCTCTAGGGCTCTAATTAACAATCTCCCATTAGCACTAATGTCAATCAGTGTAGGCTCTAAGCCTCAATGACCTAGTGTGACCATCTTGCTTTCTCTATGCCAAAGCCTTGGTCAAGGGATCTGCGATGTTAGCCTCTGTAGGTACTCTGCAAATCTTCACATCTCCTCTATCGATAATCTCTCGAATGAGATGGAAGCGCCGTAGTATGTGTTTGGTCCGCTGGTGTGAGCGAGGTTCCTTAGCCTGTGTTATAGCTCCATTGTTGTCACAATAGAACTCAATAGGGTCAGCTATGCTAGGAACCACCCCAAGTTCAGTGATGAACTTGCGGATCTAAACTGCCTCCTTTACTGCCTCTGATGCAGCAATGTACTCGGCCTCTGTTGTAGAATCAGCTACTGTGTCCTGCTTCGAACTCTTCCAGCTCACAACACCACCATTTATGCAAAACACGAACCCTGACTGCGATCGATAATCATCTTGGTCGGTCTGGAAGCTAGCATCACTGTAACCCTTTACAACTAGCTCGTCATCGCCTCCATATATCAAGAAATATTCTTTAGTCCTTCTTAAGTACTTAAGAATATTCTTGACCGCTATCCAGTGACTTTCACCTTGATCTGACTGGTATCTGCTCGTCATTCTCAAAGCATACGAGACATCAGGTCGAGTACATAACATGGCGTACATGATAGATCCTATGGTTGAAGCATAAGGGATCTGATCCATGCGATCTCTCTCCTCTCTAGAAGAGGGGCCCTGAGTCTTCGAAAGACTCACGCCATGTGACATCGGCAGAAATCTCTTCTTGGAGTTCTGCATGGTAAACCGAAGGAGTACCTTGTCAATATATGTACTCTGACTTAGGCCAAGCAATCTCTTAGATCTATCTCTATAGATCTGTATCCCTAGAATGCGGGATGCTTCACCTAAGTCCTTCATTGAGAAACATGTCCCTAGCCAAGTCTTAATAAACTGTAGCAAAGGGATGTCTTTCCAAATGAGTAGTATGTCATCCACATACCATATGAGGAAGATAACTATGTCCCCTACAACCTTCTTATAGACACAAGGTTCATCTTCATTCTTGATGAAACTAAACTATTTGATTGCATCATCGAATCGAAGATTCTAGCTCCGAGAAGCTTGCTTTAGTCCATAAATGGACCTATGCAGCTTGCATTCTCTACTAGTATGCTTTGGATCTACAAAACCCTCAGTTTGTGTCATGTACACATCCTCGAGTAGGTTTCCATTCAGAAACATGGTTTTGACATCCATCTGCCAGATCTCGTAATCGTGGTAAGTTGCAATAGCAAGCATGATCCGAATGGACTTAAACATCGCTACTGGTGAAAAGGTTTCATCATAGTCAATACCATGAATCTGCTTGAAACCTTTAGCTACCAAGCAACCCTTATAGATAAGTCCATCCATGTCAGTCTTTCTCTTAAAGACCCACTTACACCTTATGGGTTTTACCCCTTCAGGTGGATCAACCAAAGTCCATACTTGGTTGGTGTACATGGATTCCATTTCGGATCTCATGGCTTCTAGCCATTTCTCAGAATCTGGTCTCATCACAGCTTCCTGATAGGTGGTAGGCTCATCCTCTATGAGCACAACATCATCATGGTCAGACAAGAGAAATGAGTATCTCTCAGGCTAACGACGTACCCTATCAGACCTACGAAGAGGTATGTCTACTTGAACTGGTTGTTGTTCCTCAACTCTTTGTGGAACAACATCATCCACAACACTTTGTGGTTCCAGTTCAACTTCCATCGAGGCTTCAGTGCTAGGATCCGCATCTTGAACTTATTCAAGATCGAATGTACTCCCACTAGTCTTTCTAGAAACAAAGTCCCTTTCTAGAAAGACTCCAGTCTTTGCCAAAACTATCTTGTGCTGACTGGGAATGTAGAAGTAATATCCCTTAGTTTCCTTGGGATATCCTATAAAGTAGCACTTGTCGGATTTATGTCCTAATTTATCTGAGACTTGACGTCTAACATAGACCTCACATCCCCAAATCCTCATGAAAGACACTTGGGCATCTCTCCCAGTCCATATCCTATATGGTGTCTTTATCACGGCCTTGGATGGAACTCGGTTGAGTATAAAAGCTGTTGTGTCTAGAGCATAGTCCCAAAAGAATGTCGGAAGATCTGTGTGACTCATCATAGACCGTACCATATCTAATAAGGTACGATTCCTCCTTTCAGATACACCATTCCACTGTGGTGTTCCAGGAGGAGTGAGTTGGGATAGAATCTCACACTCAGCTAGATAGTCACGGAACTCATAGCTAAGGTATTCTCCACCTCGATCTGATCAAAGTATCTTAATACTCTTGCCAAGCTGGTTCTGTACTTCATTCTTGAATTCTTTGAAATTTTCAAAGGATTCAGACTTATGTGTCATTAAGTACACATAACCATATCTACTGAAGTCATCGGTAAATGTGATGAAGTACCTATAACCGCCTCTAGTCGCGATATTGAAAGGGCCACATACATCACTATGTATAAGTCCTAACAAATCAGTCGCTCTTTCGCTGTGCCCACTAAAGGGTGTCTTGGTCATCTTGCCTAGTAGGCATGACTCGTACGTCTCATAAAATTCAAAATCAAATGAGTCCAGCAAACCATCCTTTTGGAGCTGGGATAAGCGCTTGTCAGTCATATGACCTAAGCGACAGTGCAAGAGATAGGTTTGGTTCAGTTCATTTGACTTGAACCTCTTGGTATTTATGTTATAAATAGGGCTTTCAAGATCTAGAATATAGAGTCCGTTTATCAAAGGTGCACTACAATAGAACATATCGTTTAAATAGACGGAACAACATTTGTTCTTTATTGTAAATGAGAAACCTTTCTTGTCCAAACAAGAAACTGATATAATGTTCTTAGTTAATGCAAGCACATAACAACAATCATCTAATTCTAGTACAAGCCCAGAGGGCAGAGATAGATGATAAGTTCCTACAGCAACAGCAGCAACCCGTGCTCCATTGCCTACTCGTAGGTCTATCTCACCCTTCGTCAATGCCCTGCTATTTCTCAGCGCTTGTACATTAGTACAAATGTGCGAAGCACATCCGGTATTTAATACCCACGATGAAGAAATAAAGAGGTTGACTTCTATAACATGTATACCTGAAGTTGAAATCTTATTTCTCTTCTTCTTAAGATCTTCCAGGTATTCTTTGGAGTTCCTCTTCCAATGTCTTGCTTGTCCTTTATATAGGTGACAAAGATGTTCAACCATATCATAAGCACTCATCAACTCATGTTGCTTCTGAAGCTCAGAGTTCATGGTCGCGAGCATAAGACAGGACACATCTAATGCGTCATCTTGATGTTTCTTATAAGCACCTTTGTCAGCTCGTGTGGCAGTGGTAGGAGGTGCCTCCGGAATGGGCTGCTTCAGAATGTACAGTTTACATTCCTGAGTGAGAACTATTCTCAGATTCCTGTACCAATCCAGGAAATTTGCTTCGTTGAGCTTGTCCTTCTTAAGGACAGAACGCAGAGAGAAGATGTTCGTGTTTGACGTCATGGCAATTCTACAACAGAAAAATGTAGAAAATAAATATCATATTCTTTTTAAATCATTTAATTAGGTCTTTAACTAAACGATGCTCCCACTAAATTCTATAATTCATGTGAGACAAGATCCACATCATACTAACCCTTGAGTTAGCTTTGGCTAATACGCCCAAGATTTAGTATGATCGGTAGGTAACGATTTACCAATTACATCTCTATGCAACTCTTGTTTATAGGATCATTATCAGCAGTTATATTAAAACTTGAGTTAGCTTTGGCTAATATGCCCAAGAATTAATATAAATGTGATTTATGTCCTATCTTTCCAACCGTTGGAAGAATGCCTATAGTTGTACTCGATCCAACCGAGTTAACTAGTTACTCAATCTAATTGAGTTGTACTCACCCATGTGTTGATAGGCGGGACCAAGATTGTCCCTTCGTACCCTACCAAGATAATATGTGTTGCTCTGCTTTGGCAGATTCAACAACACATGTGATCGAGGTAGTGATAGGTATCACGGCACGGTAGGCATTAGAGTTGACGTGATTTAGATCTAATCTAAACGTCGATGTTGTATCATATACTCGATATAGATCTAATCTAATCGATAGGGTGCATCTTGTACACGATGTAGATCTAATCTAATGGTAAGGGTGCATCTTGTGCACGATTTAAGTCTAATCTTAATCGTTAGGCACTAATTAATTACTTAATTAAACATGCATCACATACACAAGTAATTAACTAAATTTCGAGATTATGTCATGGCCCTACTACGATCTTTTAGATTAGATTAGATCTGTTGGGTTTTTCGGGCCGCGAAAACCGCGTTTTCGCGTGACGAAAACCGCGTTTTCGCGTCACGAAAACCGCGTTTTCGCTTCGCGGAAACCCCGAATCACCCATGTCATTGGATCTCGTGCGAAGAATAGATTACAAAATAATTTCTTGTACGAGTTTCTACTTAGATCTACTCCTAGATCTACATGAAGAAAAGGGTTATACCTTTGAAGCGTGCCTTTCGCGTATCCTGCTCGTCCAAAATGCCGGATCTCGAGAGTATCAAGATAGATACTCCTCTATAAGTATCCACACGGACACGTAGGTGGAGAAAAACACACAAAGAGGGGTGCTAGTACCTATGTGTGGTTCGGCCAAGTTGAGGAGGAGAGGGAGAGGGAGAGCTAGAGGAAGAAGAAGGAATAATGAGGCTTGAATCAAAAAATCAATTTCATTCACAATGATAAGTGGCCGGCCACTTCTCCAAGGTGTAACCCCCATTCTCATTAAATGTAGCCATTAAAGAGAATGGAGTTGTAACTCCCATGAGGTGGCACACTTTGATGATGTGGCACATCATCATTGGGCCACATCTTGCCATCTCACCAATGATGTGGCAATTAGTCAAGTCAAACTTGACCATTCCTCTTCCTCTCAAGACAAGTCAAACTTGATCAAATCTCTTCCATGGTTGATCTAATCTAACCATTTGATTCAAGCCAACTTAATATAATGAATCTAATTCATTAAATTAAGTTGATTTAATGAGTCATAATCTAAATTAGACTCATTGAATACATGAATCAACTTGAGTCCAACTCAATTAGCCCAATTTGGATTACTCTTCATCCAATTTGATTCATCAAATGAATCTAATCCTCTTGGTTCATCATATGAACCCAATCTCCATCTAATTGTCCTTAGTGTGTGACCCTATAGGTTCTTGTAACGTTGGCAATGCCCCTAAACCCATTTAGGAGCATAAGTAATGAGCGGTATCTAGCAACACATCATTACTACCCAATGTTACAAGAATGTTGAGATCCAACATCACCTTGTGACTACTAATTGTGACTCCTCACAATATATGACAAGTGTCCTTCTATCCTAGACATCTAGATTGATCAATGTGAGGCATAGACCGTGTCATCCTCTGACCAATCTAAATCTTGAACTCCAAGTAGACTCACTAAATCAAATGAGCTCAATATCTCATATTGACTCATTTGGGCATGGCCATGCACTTCGTGGTCTCACTCTATCAAGAATACCGATGTCTCTCCCATCATATAGGAGGGATAGATCCCATCTACATCACTCACATCCCTCCGTATAATTTGTTACATACCTAGTAATCGCCTTTATAGTCCACCCAGTTACGGATGGCGTTTGACGAAACCAAAGTACATAACTCCTTATGTAGGTAACCATGGTGACTTCAGGTCTAAGGACTAATAGTCATACTAATAGCCACATGAGAAAGTATATGACACTCATATAACGATCCATGATACTTTCTCATAGCGGGTCATTCAGTATATATTCTCCAATGCATACCCATGTGTCAACTTGATATCTCCATATCCATGACTTGTGAGATCAAGTCATCGAGTTGATCTACATGCTAGCCTTATTGTATTAACATTATCCCTGAATGATAATACTCAACTAGGAATGATTAAGAGTAGTGTTCCCTATATCATCTCACTATCGATTCAACCAATCGATTGATATAGGTAATAACCTTCTACTCAAGGACGCTATTATACTTAGTTTATTTGGCACCAATACAAGTAAGTATAATAACCAAAACAAATGTCTTTATTTATTTAAGAATATGATACAACAAGTCCATAATACAATCATCAAATGATTGCTCTAGGGCTCTAACTAACAGTGAATTCATCCGTGATCACACAACCTTTTGTTGGTGTGGGAAGCATCCGATGATAGAACCTGTGTTTTGATTATGTCAAATGGTCCAAAGTTAAGTTGTCTTATTATCTAACAAGATTCATTGAGCTTGCAGGAAAGCCCTAAGTTATCTTAGGTAGAAGTCCTAGCTGTGGTTAGGCAGGTGGAAAACCCTAAGGGGTGGTAACCCTAGGTCCTAGGGGGTGGTAACCCTAGGTCCTAGGGGTGGTAACCCTAGGTGAGGAAAAGTCCTACCTGAGATTAGGCTGGTAGAAAATCCTAGGAGGCGGAATCCTAGGTCCTAGGGGGTAGTACCCTAGGCGGAAAGTCTTGGCAGATCGAAGGCTTTGGGCAAAAATCTTAGAGTCGGGACTCTAGGTTGAAATCTTGGTGTCACAAACCGGGTAGAAGACTAGATAGGTCGTGGAGCGAACGTCCAGCAGAAAGTCCTGGACATTCGGACGCTGAGCAAAAGTCTAGTTGGTTTAGAGAATCAATCTGGCAAATAGGTAAACTCTTCTGAGTGGAGTAGGTGAGGACGCATTCCCCAGTGAGGGAACAGGATTTCCGGAGGTGAAATCTGAAGTCAGAACCGGATAGTCCAGAGATTGTCAAAATAACTTTCTATTTATTCTATTTTTTTGTACTAATCTTATTTTGCAGGGTATACTTTGTTTGTAGACTAACATGCCTTGCAGGACAAAAACCACACAAGAAATGCCTCGGATGAATAGTTTTGATACGCCCTCCATGGAGCTTGGAGGCACCTCGGGTGTCCTGGTCAACAGCCTCGCAGCAAGGCGTGAGGGCGCCCTCCATGGAGCTTAAGGGTGCCCTAAACGCTGGATGGAGGGCACCCTCCATGGAGCTTGGAGGTGCCCTCAGGCAGATAAGTAGTGAAGGTGCAGGAGCTTATCGACCCTGCAATTTTGGCGAGATTGGAGGCACCCTCTAGGCAATTAGAGGTGCCCTCAACAGGCTACTTAAGCCTGGTTTGAGCAGCAACTTGGACATAACTTTTAAATCGTAATCCGTCTTCCATGTTCTGCTCAAAGAATGATCCGACAAAGCTATAACTCGACTCCGACGACCAGAAGCTTTAAATTCTCTATTTTTTGTTGTTGGTATAATTTTCGTTACTGCGCTAAATTGTACTTCAAAGTTGTATTTTCTGAATCGATAGTGATTGCTCGAAGTAAACGCTCAATGAGCATGGGCCTTGGAGTAGGAGTCGTCATATGCTCCGAACCAAGTAAAACCCTTAGTGTTTGAGTATTGTTTATGTTTTAATTTTCCATTGCATATTTACTTTGAGTTTACTCCAAAACGAATGAATAAGCCACGAGCGTTATTCACCCCCCCCCCTCTAGCGCTTTTGATCCTGCACCTTTTGGAGAAGGATAATCGCTGCATATCACAAGTCATAAGTTGGATGGCAAAAACTTTCTTCAATGGTCTCAATCTATCTTGTTGGTGATCAAAGGAAGGGAGAAACTTGGCTACATCACTGGTGAGATTTAACGTACAAGCATAGAGGACCCAAGTTGGGAACTCAATAACTCACTTGTTATGGCATGGTTGATCAACCTAATGGAGCTGCATATCAGTCATACCTATTTATTCTTACGAATTGAGATGCTGTAAACGAGAATTATTCTGATCTTCAAAACTCATCACAAGTCTTTGAGATAAAGAATAAACTCAAGGATATTCGACAAGGTAATCTAGATATTACTAAATATTATAATGCATTGTAAACACTTTGGCAGGAATTAGATATGCAATATAAAGCAGATTGGGGTGATTTAGAAGAAAACAAGAAATTTAAGAAGCGTCCAGAAAAAGAACGCTTGTTTGAGTTTCTAGCTGAACTCAACAAAGAACTTAAAGAGGTTCGTGGATGAACTCTTGGTCAAAGACCTCTCCCTCCAACTGACAAAGCATTTACAAAAGTGCAAGGTGAAGCAAGTAGGCATCAAGTTATGTGTAACGCCCGCCCCTCCTGCTAGTAGGGCGGGGTTATTTTACATAACTATTACTATTTGCAGAAACATACATGCATATTAATCATTTCTTTCGAAAGTAAACAGTAGAAATATCATGAAGTCATGCGGGACAATAACATAATACACTTAGTTCATATCAACATAACAAAATAACATAAGCAGGTCTTTTATTTGTCTTAGCCGAGCCATTACCACACACATCTCCTTGCCTCTCCTGCAGCTCCCCTAGTTCATCCATTCTTTGCCTTTATCTGCGGTACAAGAAAAGTAAGCTATAAGCACACAGGCTTAGTAAGATCCTTTCCTACTCACAAAAATCATATATCAAAGCATAAACACATAAGCATATAACCATGGAAATATGATCATCTAACATCAAATTGTGAATACATAGCATCATAACATATTATCTCATAAAGAACATCATGTTATATCATATCATAAATCATCATGTCACATAAATCATAAGGGCATAGCATGTCATATAATAAATCATAACATATCATCTCATAAAGAACATCATGCTATATCATATCATAAATCATCATGTCATATAAATCATAAGGGCATAGCATGTCATATCATAAATCGTAACATATCATCTCATAAAGAACATCATGCTATATTATATCATAAATCATCATGTCATATAAATCATAAGGGCATAGCATGTCATATCATAAATCATATCATGCAAGATGTCTTTTAAAACATATATCATGTCATATGCAAGATGTTTTAAAACATATCATATAGTACTTGAAAATAATATCATCATGAGGGCCCGGCTTGTACCACATACATACATAAATGCGCGCAATCCCTAGGGCAGGGTAGCTTGCCCCGAACCTACTAGGGATCTAGGTCCGTACTACGACCGTCGACCTAGGGGCGTACTAAGGAGCCCATCCCTTTACTAGACTCGTTCATAGTCCGTCGGCCTAGGGGCGCTTATGGAGCCCACCCTTGGTACAAGCCATACAAAGTAAAATAACGTATCATGGTTCATGTCATAACATAGCATATCATATCTTATCATATCATGAAGAGTGCTCTTAGTCCCCAAGGGGAAGCAACTCTTAGGCCTTCACTTATCATGTCATAAAGAGTGCTCTTAATCCCAACAAAAAGGGAAGCAACTCTTAGGCCTTTGCTTATCATATCATAAAGCATGCATATTTGGGCACATAGCACATCATAAGAGATATTATTATGCATGGATCATAAGCATACATAAATTAGCATATTATTTGTCATATCATAAAGCATGCATACTTGAGCACATAGCACATCATTAGAGACATTATCAAGCATGGTTCATAGGTATACATAAATGAACACATCACCTATCATAGAAAAGACATAATCATGCATAGAATCATTAAATAACATCTCTTAATTCATAACGTAGCATGTGAGGCACATCTAGGCTCCTAAACCCATTATGGCCGAAAGTTCAAGAGTATAAACTTAAACTCTAAACAACATACAAGCATAAGAATCTCATGTTAACTTCATATCATATCATAAGGAAAGTCATAAGCATGTTAATCCAATTTTTAAGCTTTCCTAGGTCTTGATCCTTATCATGGCCGAAAGTTCATGAAAAAGGAAAATAAACTCCAAACAACATACAAGCATGAATATCAAGTTAACTTCATATCATATCATAAGGGGATCCATGAGCATGCTAGATTAAATTTTAAGCTTCCTTAAACCCTAAAAATGGATCATGGCCGAAAGTTTCATGAAGAGGAAACCAAGCTCTAAGCAACATGCAAGCATAAATATCTAGCTAAATTCATATCATATCATAAGAGGATTCATGACCATGCTAGGTTTAATTTTAAGCTTCCTTAAACCCTAAATTTGGATAATGGCCGAAACTTTCATGAAGAGGAAACCAAGCTCTAAGCAACATGCAAGCATAAATATCTAGCTAAGTTCATATCATATCATAAGAAAATTCATGAGCATGCTAGATTTAATTTTAAGCTTCCTTGAACCCTAAATTTGTTCATGGCCGAAACTTTCATGAAAAGGAAACCAAGCTCTAAGCAACATGCAAACATAAATATCTAGCTAAGTTCATATCATATCATAAGAAGATTCATGAGCATGCTAAGTTTAATTTTAAGCTTCCTTGAACCCTAAATTTGTTCATGGCCGAAACTTTCATGAAGAGGAAACCAAGCTCTAAGCAACATGCAGGAATAAATATCTAGCTAAGTTCATATTATATCATAAGGAGATTCATGAGCATGCTAGATTTAATTTTAAGCTTCCTTAGACACTAAAATTCTCCATGGCCGAACCATAAAGAAACATGTGTCTAGATTTCAAGCAACATCAAAACATGATAACCCTAAGTTAGCTTTATATCATATCCTAAGGAGAGTCATGAACCTTTTAGACTAAGTTTTAAGCTCTCCTAGGTCTTTCATTCACATCATGACTGAACCCCTATAGTGTAATACCACTAGGTTCCAACACATACAAGCATGCAAACACTTAGAATCTTTCATACCATTTCATAAAGAAGGTCATGAGCATGATAACCTAAATTTTAACCTCTCCTAATCCATTATTTCAAGTCTTGGCTGAACACCTTAGGAGCATGAAATCAAGTTTTAAGCAACATACAAGCATAAGAACACCAAACCAATCTCCTATCATAGCATACATATCATAGGGACATAGTGATCATGGTTAGTTTAGGTCTTAAGCTTTCCTAGGTCTTTCATCTACACTTGGCCGAAAGTTCAAAATCATAGATCTAGGTTTTAAGTAAGCATACAACATAAGAACATTAACTAGCTTCCTATACTAGGGTACTTATCATAAGAACATAATGAACATGCTTATTTAGGTCTTGAACTTCCCTAAACCTTTTATTCATGTCTTGGCCGAACCCCTTAGGAGCATGAAATTAAGTTTTAAGCAACATACAAGCATAAGAACACTAAACCAATCTCTTATCATAGCATACATATCATAAGGACATAGTGATCATGGTTAGTTTAGGTCTTAAGATTTCCTAGGTCTTTCATCTACACTTGGCTAAAAGTTCAACATTGTGACCCTAGGTTTTAAGCATTCTAATTTTATGGAAAACATAAACAACCTGTACCACAGGTGAGGGGATACTTACATCCTTTCGCTTGTTGTTCCTAAAGAAAGTGGTACCCTTGTGAGGAGGAAGAAGGAGCTTCTCTTCCTAGTTCTCCCTTTTGTTTTCTCTTTCTTGTAAGGAGTAAACCTTGAGACTCCTTCTTAGGAATTAGTCTTCTTGGAGAGAAAACCTTAGCTTGGATTTTGGAAATGAGGGAGAGAGAGAGCTCTATGTCTCGGTGGAGAAGGAAGAAGGAGAAAGAAGGAGGAGGAAGAAGAAGGAGGAAGAATTAACAACTTTTCTTTCCCTTTTCTTCTCTCAATCCTATTTATTCCTCATGTAAATGAAACATGTCCTCATTCATCCCCTTAACCCCCCTATCTCTTCCCTCTCTTAATTCCCACGAAATTAGAGGAAAAGAAGGAAGGAAAGCAACTTGGCTTTTGCTTGCTTCTTTCCTTAACCAAGAGGAAGAGGAGGTAAGCTACTTGGTTTTCTCTTGTTCCTTTACTTAACTATCTTCTTACTTTTAACTACAATTTCCATTCTTTTCTATTCATCTATTATTCATTACTCTAGTGGTTACCATACACCAATTTAACTCTATTAGTTGTGGGAGGTTCAAGGTTCAAACATTAACCTCACTTTATTTTTATTTCTTTTTGGTTTCTATTTCCATTTCTCTTTTTCTTTTATTCTAAAGGAAAAATACTCATAGGTATAGCTTATCATTTCGTGGGTGTTACAGTACCCCATACCTCATAGAAAGTTCGTCCTCAAACTTAAAATAGCTCCGGATACTTTCGTTTCATATCATCTTCTCATTCCCAAGTGGCTTCTTCGAACCGTTGATTTTGCCACAGGACTTTTACTAAGGGTACTTCTTTGTTCCTTAGCCTTTTGACATCTCGATCCAATATCTGAACCGGTCGGCTCTCGTAGGTTAGGTCCTCTGGCACTTGTACTGTCCGTGGTTCGATCACTTGGTCCGTGCTCGGAATATATTTCTTTAGCATCGAAACGTGGAACACGTTGTGGATGGCTGACATCTCTTGAGGCAGCTCTTTTTCATAAGCTACCTTGCTAATTCTTTTCAAAACTTGATATGGCCCCACATAGCGCGGGCTTAGTTTTCCCTTCTTACCAAACCTCATTACTCCTTTCATAGGAGCTACCTTGAGGAATACTGAGTCTCTGACACTGAATTCCAATGGCCTTCATCGCTTGTCCACATAATTCTTCTATCGACTCTGAGCAGTTTCTATTCTTTGACGGATGTTCTGTATAGCACGGGTGGTGTTATCGATGAACTCTGTCTGGAATCCCATCTCTTTCTTTTCGCCGCCTTCGTACCAACATATAGGGGATCTACATTTCCTCCCGTACAGAGCCTCGTAAGGCGACATTCCAATAGTAGCCTGGTAACTATTGTTGTAGGCAAATTCAGCTAAGCATAAATGTCGGCACCAGCTTCCTTTGAAGTCTAGGGCGCAAGCCCGTAACATGTCTTCTAGTACTTGGTTCACCCTTTCTATTTGTCCATCGGTCTGAGGGTGGAAGGCAGTACTGAATAATAGCTTTGTGCCAAGAGCCTTCTGAACACATTCCCAAAAATGTGAAACAAAGCAACCATCTCTGTCAGAAATGGTGGTCTTAGGAATCCCATGTAATCTAATAATTTCCTTGATATATAATTGAGCCAGTTGCTCAATTGAATAATTCATCTTGATTGCTAGAAAATGGGCGGATTTGGTTAATCTATCCACGATTACCCATATAGCGTCATAGCCGTTTGTTGTCTTAGGTAATCCTGAAATAAAGTCCATAGAGATATCTTCCCATTTCTATTCTCGAATTTGGACAGGCTGCAGTAATCCTCCAGGCCTCTGGTGTTCTGCTTTAACCCTCTGACAGGTCAGGCAGGTACTGACGTACTGAGCCACATCTCTTTTCATACCGGACCACCAGAATTTCTTTTTCAAATCTTGGTACATTTTGGTGGATCCCGGATACATTGCATAGGGTGTTGAGTGGGCTTCTTCTAGTATTTCTTTCGCAACTCCGGGTCGTCGGGAACACATAAACGATTCTTGAGGTATAATATTCCGCTGTCAGCGATACGGAATATGTCATTCTTTCCCTCTAATACTTCTTGCTTTATCCGCTGGATGCTTAGGTCATGAGTTTGCTTCTCCAATACATCATCTAACAGCGTCGGTGCTTTAGTCAGGGTAGAGAGTTGTCTGGTCACATCTTCAGCCCCGTAGTACCAATTTTCCCTAGGTTCCCCAATGAACTCAAATATCGGTTCAGCTTCAGGTCGAAAAATCACTTTTCTTTTACGGCACTTGATTGAAGCGCCGTACTTGCTCAAAAAATCCATGCCCAATATACTGTCATAATCTTGCATGTCAAGCACTATCAGATCACAGTAGAGTTCTCTGTCTGCGATTCTGATGGGTGCGGCTCGCAGCATATGAGTAGATGGCATTACTTCTCCCGAAGGCAGGGTTGTTAAGAATTTGTCATTTAAGGCTTGTGGTGGTATCTCTAACTTCTCCATGAAAGGTGTAGAGACGAACGAGTGCGTTGCCCCAGTATCAAATAACACATTAGCATATTGACTGAAAATAAGCAGCTGACCTGTGACAACGGTAGAGGCACTTGCCACATCATCTTTGGTAAGAGAGAAAACCTTGGCATTCGTCGTAGCTGCCGGGGCTTCCAATCTCCCTTGGCTAATCGGAGTTCCTTCAATGGCCGCCTGCATCAGGTGTAGCTGTGAGGGCGCACTCCTGTTCTGGTTATACTGCTGGGATGGTGTCTGGGACTGGGAAGGGCAGTCTCTGGCCATATGTCCTTCCCGTCCGCAGCTGTAACACTTCCTCGTACCCTTGTGGCATACTCCGGAATGCTGCTTCCCACAAATGGTACACTGAGGGTACTTAGGTTGCTTATTTGTTGGTCCTCCTTTAGTGTTGTTCCATTGCTTCCTTTTTCCATTAGAGTTTCCTTTCCAGCTCGTTTTGGTACCCTGAGATTTCTGTCCTTGCGTCTGTGCCTGATTCTTATTCTCGTTCATCGCCTTCTGATAATGTTCAGTGATCAGGGCACTGCTGACCATTTCTTCTGTAGTCTGCGGTTTATTAATTCTGCCGGCCACATTCAATGCTATCTTGGGTCGAAGCATTTTTAGCATCAGTCTAACCCTTTCTCTTTCCGTGCTGACTAACTCTGGGCAGAGGCATATAAGATGGTTGAAGCGCTTCACTGCTTCATTCACTGATAAGTCACCTTGCCGGAACTCGGTGAACTCGTCGTAATGCCGTTTCGTTACTTGCATATGGAAGAATTCCTCGAAGAACTCTGTCTCGAAGTCTGTCCAGTTCATCAGATTAATTTGTCTCTTAGCCTTAACTCTTTCCCACCACATTCTTGCATCTCCAGAAAAATAGAATGACACGCATTTGATCTTTTCCGATACAGGCCAGTCCAGCAATTCCACAATACTTTCCATTGTCTTGAACCAAGCTTGGGCGTCCCATGGCTCACAAGTACCTGAGAAGTTCTCCGGCTTCAGCCTTAGCCACTGTATCAAGTAGGTCTCCTGTCGGACCACTGGGGCAGGGGCTACCGGTGGTACTGGTGCAGCTATTGGTATGACGGGCACTGCATTCTGATTTGCTGGTAGGGTGACAGGGTTTCCTTGCTGATTCATCAGAGCAGTGATTACTTGTTGTTCTTCCGTGATCTGACGCTGGAGATCTGTGACTACCTAGATCATATCTGGTGGGGTCACTGTCTCATCGGCCCTGTTACCACGTCTTCTAGCCATATCTATTTTTATAAATAACAATAAGGCTAGCATAAGTCTAGAGTCATCCCTACTTATATTCGTGCACATTAAATATTGCTTATCAAACATAAAGGAAATCCATATCAGTCATACTTAGGTTTATGGATACTAAAACATTTCCTATCATACATAAATAAAATAGAGTAAGTACAGAAAGTCTTACTTGGAGCGGCAGGATGGAGGCTTGATGTGTGTGTAGCGGAAAGGCTAATCTCGCTCTGATACCAACCTGTAACGCCCGCCCCTCCTGCTAGTAGGGTGGAGTTACTTTACATAACTATTACTATTTGCGGAAACATACATGCATATTAATCATTTCTTTCGAAAGTAAACAGTAGAAATATCATGAAGTCATGCGGGATAATAACATAATACACTTAGTTCATATCAACATAATAAAATAACATAAGCAGGTCTTTTATTTGTCTTAGCCGAGCCACTATCACACATATCTTCTTGCCTCTCCTGCAGTTCCCCTAGTTCATCCATTCTTTGCCTTTATCTGCGGTACAAGGAAAGTAAGCTATAAGCACACAGGCTTAGTAAGATCCTTTCCTACTCACAAAAACCATATATCAAAGCATAGACACATAAGCATATAACCATGGAAATATGATCATCTAACATCAAATTGTGAATGCATAGCATCATAACATATTATCTCATAAAGAACATCATGCTATATCATATCATAAATCATCATGTCACATAAATCATAAGGGCATAGCATGTCATATAATAAATCATAACATATCATCTCATAAAAAACATCATGCTATATCATATCATAAATCATCATGTCATATAAATCATAAGAGCATAGCATGTCATATCATAAATCGTAACATATCATCTCATAAAGAACATCATGCTATATCATATCATAAATCATCATGTCATATAAATCATAAGGGCATAGCATGTCATATCATAAATCATATCATGCAAGATGTCTTTTAAAACATGTGTCATGTCACATGCAAGATGTCTTAAAACATATCATATAGTACTTGAAAATAATATCATCATGAGGGCCCGGCTTGTACCACATGCATACATAAATGCGCGCAATCTCTAGGACAGGGTAGCTAGCCCCGAACCTACTAGGGATCTAGGTCCGTACTACGACCGTCGACCTAGGGGCGTACTAAGGAGCCCATCCCTTTACTAGACTCGTTCATAGTCCGTCGGCCTAGGGGCGCTTATGGAGCCCACCCTTGGTACAAGCCATACAAAGTAAAATAGCGTATCATGGTTCATGTCATAACATAACATATCATATCTTATCATATCATGAAGAGTGCTCTTAGTCCCCAAGGGGAAGCAACTCTTAGGCCTTCACTTATCATGTCATAAAGAGTGCTCTTAATCCCAACAAAAAGGGAAGCAACTCTTAGGCCTTTGCTTATCATATCATAAAGCATGCATATTTGGGCACATAGCACATCATAAGAGACATTATTATGCATGGATCATAAGTATACATAAATGAGCATATTATTTGTCATATCATAAAGCATGTATACTTGAGCACATAGCACATCATAAGAGACATTATCAAGCATGGTTCATAGGTATACATAAATGAACACATCACCTATCATAGAAAAGACATAATCATGCAAGGAATCATTAAATAACATCTCTTAATTCATAACGTAGCATGTGAGGCACATCTAGGCTTCTAAACCCATTATGGCCAAAAGTTCAAGAGTATAAACTTAAACTCTAAACAACAAACAAGCATAAGAATCTCATGTTAACTTCATATCGTATCATAAGGAAAGTCATAAGCATGTTAATCCAATTTTTAAGCTTTCCTAGGTCTTGATCCTTATCATGGCCGAAAGTTCATGAAGAAGGAAAATAAACTCCAAACAACATACAAGCATGAATATCAAGTTAACTTCATATCATATCATAAGGGGATCCATGAGCATGCTAGATTAAATTTTAAGCTTCCTTGAACCCTTAAAATGGATCATGGCTGAAAGTTTCATGAAGAGGAAACCAAGCTCTAAGCAACATACAAGCATAAATATCTAGCTAAATTCATATCATATCATAAGAGGATTCATGAGCATACTAGGTTTAATTTTAAGGTTCCTTGAACCCTAAATTTGGATAATGGCCGAAACTTTCATGAAGAGGAAACCAAGCTCTAAGCAACATGCAAGCATAAATATCTAGCTAAGTTCATATCATATCATAAGAAGATTCATGAGCATGCTAGATTTAATTTTAAGCTTCCTTGAACCCTAAATTTGTTCATGGCCGAAACTTTCATGAAAAGGAAACCAAGCTCTAAGTAACATGCAAGCATAAATATCTAGCTAAGTTCATATCATATCATAAGAAGATTCATGAGCATGCTAGGTTTAATTTTAAGCTTCCTTGAACCCTAAATTTGTTCATGGCTGAAACTTTCATGAAGAGGAAACCAAGCTCTAAGCAACATGCAGGCATAAATATCTAGCTAAGTTCATATTATATCATTAGGAAATTCATGAGCATGCTAGATTTAATTTTAAGCTTCCTTAGACACTAAAATTCTCCATGGCCGAACCATAAAGAAACATGTGTCTAGATTTCAAGCAACATCAAAACATGATAACCCTAAGTTAGCTTTATATCATATCCTAAGGAGAGTCATGAACCTTTTAGACTAAATTTTAAGCTCTCCTAGGTCTTTCATTCACATCATGACCGAAACCCTATAGTGTAATACCACTAGGTTCCAACACATACAAGCATGCAAACACTTAGAATCTTTCATACCATTTCATAAAGAAGGTCATGAGCATGATAACCTAAATTTTAACCTCTCCTAATCCATTATTTCATGTCTTGCCCGAACACCTTAGGAGCATGAAATTAAGTTTTAAGCAACATACAAGCATAAGAACACCAAACCAATCTCCTATCATAGCATACATATCATAGGGACATAGTGATCATGGTTAGTTTAGGTCTTAAGCTTTCCTAGGTCTTTCATCTACACTTGGCCGAAAGTTCAAAATCATAGATCTAGGTTTTATGTAAGCATACAACATAAGAACATTAACTAGCTTCCTATACTAGGGTACTTATCATAAGAACATAATGAACATGCTTATTTAGGTCTTGAACTTCCCTAAAGCTTTTATTCATGTCTTGGCCGAACCCCTTAGGAGCATGAAATTAAGTTTTAAGCAACATACAAGCATAAGAACACCAAACCAATCTCTTATCATAGCATACATATCATAAGGACATAGTGATCATGGTTAGTTCAGGTCTTAAGCTTTCCTAGGTCTTTCATCTACACTTGGCTGAAAGTTCAACATTGTGACCCTAGGTTTTAAGCATTCTAATCTTATGAAAAACATAAACAACTTGTACCACAGGTGAGGGGATACTTACATCCTTTCGCTTGTTGTTCCTAAAGAAAGTGGTACCCTTGTGAGGAGGAAGAAGGAGCTTCTCTTCCTAGTTCTCCCTTTTGTTTTCTCTTTCTTGTAAGGAGTAAACCTTGAGACTCCTTCTTAGGAATTAGTTTTCTTGGAGGGAAAACCTTAGCTTGGATTTTGGAAATGAGGGAGAGAGAGAGCTCTATGTCTCGGTGGAGAAGGAAGAAGGAGAAAGAAGGAGGAGGAAGAAGAAGGAGGAAGAATTAACAACTTTTCTTTCCCTTTTCTTCTCTCAATCCTATTTATTCCTCATGTAAATGAAACATGTCCTCATTCATCCCCTTAACCCCTCTATCTCTTCCCTCTCTTAATTCCCTCGAAATTAGAGGAAAAGAAGGAAGGAAAGCAACTTGGCTTTTGCTTGCTTCTTTCCTTAACCAAGAGGAAGAGGAGGTAAGCTACTTGGTTTTCTCTTGTTCCTTTACTTAACTATCTTCTTACTTTTAACTACAATTTCCATTCTTTTCTATTCATCTATTATTCATTACTCTAGTGGTTACCATACACCAATTTAACTCCATTAGTTGTGGGAGGTTCAAGGTTCAAACCTTAACCTCACTTTCTTTTTATTTCATTTTGGTTTCTATTTCCATTTCTCTTTTTCTTTTATTCTAAAGGAAAAATACTCATAGGTATAGCTTATCATTTCATGGGTGTTACATTATGCTTGGTGTTAAAAAGAGCTCACATTAAAGTTCTATCAATGAAAGATCTATAGACAACAGTGGATTTGTTGCAAAAAGAAATGTCAACCTATTCATTGGAGATCATAAATCCAATTTACGTTCGCGATGCTCTCACTGCAATAAACTTGGTCATACTTGAAAAAGGTGTTGGTATCTCTATGGGAAACCTATAGATGCAAAACAATTGAAACAAAGTCAATCCAAAGTCTTCCAAACAACTGTAGAAAAGGAGTCTGATGAATCAACCAACTCTCTTAAACAAGGATCAGTTTGAGCAGCTATGTAAACTATTAAATCAGTAAAATATAAGTAATTCCAATACTGCAACAAGCAATTTTGCTCATCAAGGTACTGCTCTTAGTATATAAAAATAAATTCCTTGGATATTTGATTCTAGTGCATCCAATCATATGACAGATAATCTATCTCTATTTTACAACTATACACCATGTGATAAGATCTCTCGGATAAAAATAGCAGATGGAACTATCTCCCATGATAGAAAAGATCTCTCAGATATACACCGTGTGATGGAAAAGAGTCTGTCCATTTGCTAGATTCTCTTATTCTTCATTCTATACTTTATGTTCCCAAGTTAGCGTACAACTTGATGTTGATTAGCAAGCTAACTTATGATCTTGACTGCACTGCAAAATTTTCTTCCAAATCTTACCAAATACAGGAGTAGGGATCTGAGAGGATGATTGGCATTGCTAAGGAGGATGGTGGACTATACTACTTTGGGAATGATGATCGTATGGAAAGGCAAGCTACTATGGCTGAGAATAATTTTTTTTATGTTTCTAACAAGGATGTAATAATGTGGCATCGTAGGTTAGGCCACCCTAATTTCATTACCTTAAACACTTGTTTCTGCATCTATTTATCAATAAGAATCTTAGTTTGTTTACTTGTGACTCTTGTTAATTAGCTAAACAAACATGAACATCATTTCTATCCAAACTATACAAAGACTCTCATCCATTTTCTCTAATTCATAGTGACATTTGGGGACCTTCTTGAGTACAAAATATCATAGATACTAGATGGTTTATTACATTCATAGATGATCACACTCAAGTATGTTGGGTTTATCTTTTTAAAGAAAATATAGAGGTTGCAAAAAAATTTCAAAATTTTTTCTCTATGATAAAAAATCAATTCCAAACCTCAATCAAAGTCCAAAGAATAGATAATGGAAAGAATATTTAATTCTATCCTAGGAAAGTATTTAGCAACTAATGGCATCATTCATCAGAGTTTTTGCATCGATACACCACAGCAAATGGTAAAGCTGAAAGGAAAAATTGTCACCTACTTGAGGTTGCTAGAGCCCTTATGTTCATGTTACGCCACCACAAGTGCACGGTTACGTCGTCAGTAATACAAAAGATATCGAATCCATAGGGACTGTTGATTAAGTACTAGTTAACTTTGCATGGCGAGCTATCTAGATAAACGTAAGATTGGATGGAAAAGAGAGAGTGAAGAAAAGAGAGAATGTGAAGAGTAGAGAAAGAGGGGGGGTTGGATTTGGGGATGGATAGATACTAGTTTCAATTTCGTTGTGATGCTAGTTAATGTCCTTATGCATTGTTCATTCCCTAACTCCATGCTTACACTCGTGTAGGAGTTCTAACTAGAGTCCAGTACAATCCCACAAAGATCGCACCGAAGAGTTTACCCAAGTTCTACCGCCATTAAATAGAAGAGGTAATTTAGGAAGTCTGATTATAGAGAACATCCTTCTGTCACAAGGGCCCACGGTCCACGTTCCTAGATTACTCAGATCACTGCTTAACAGTAGATTAATGCAATTAAGTAGAAGAGGTAATTTAGTAAGTTCGATTATAGAGATCATCCTTCTCACACAAGGGTCCATGGTCCTACGTTCCTAGATTACACAGATCACTTCCTAACATTAATTTGGGAAAACCCTCTAAACTCTAATTAGTTTTCCTAGTAGAGAGTTAATCCCCATTTCAAGGAACTGCCATAGAAAGTAAGGGATACCTTCTGTCACAAGGTCCCAAGATTTTACATTATAAGGATCTTCCTCTACATGGTGATCTAACCCTACATCTACATGGATTTATCTCACACACATTTCTTCAAATGCAAACAAGGCATAACACACATAGATGATAATATAAACACTTCATTACATAAGAAAATATCCAAATACATAGTTCATACATTCACAATCACATCATAGCTACTTCTTACATCCTAAATCTAGAGATCTACTCCATAGCAAAGGAAATACAACCAAAGACGAAGAAAGAAGCAAACTACAACTCAATATAAAGAAGTAGAGAGAGGAGAGTGCTTATCCTTGAAGCATGACATCCTTGGAAGCACTCCCTTGCTCCGGAGTAGGATGGATCAGAGAAGATGAAGGAGATCTAGGGCCTCCCCAAAAGGGAAGAACCCTTCCCTAAGCAATGGGGAAGAGCCCCAAGCCAAAGATGAGCTAAAGATCCTTGAAAAGGGGAGAAAACCCCCTTTTATAGAGATGGGCATGGGCACCACACGGCCCGTGACACGACCGTGTGAATCCACACGGCCTCATACATCTTGCTTTCGGCCAGAGTGACACGGCCATGTGGCTCACACGACCATGTTCTGCTTTAGTTCTGAATGGATTCACACAGCCGAGTGGCTCACACGACCTAGCATTGCTTGGTCTCTCACAATCTTGCATGACGTGTGGCTCACACGGCCTGCCTCTGCTTGCTTTCTGGAAGTGCTACACGGTCGTGTGGATCTCGCACACCCCTTACATGACCCTTGTCATGGCTCTGCATGGCTATGTTTCATTTCAATATCTATTAGACCATCAAGATGGGGTTTTCTCTAATTGAAGTCTTCATAAAAATTATAGATCTTGAAGTTATCTACATTTTGATATAAAGAACAGCCTATAACTCCAACCGAGCACAAAGTTATGACCTTTTTAGTTTCAAACTACAATGTTGAAAATTCCACACGGCCTTGACACGGCCGTGTCAATTCCACACGGCCAGAAAATGGAAAAACTTAGATTTTACATGCCCGTGTGAGTTCCACATTGCCCAGACGCTCTAGAAGTTCTAGACTTCATTTAAGTTCCTTTTTTGCTCCAAATCGCGTCCTATCAATCAAAATAAATAAAGAGCAGATCTCCGAATAGAATATAACGGAAGTATGACATTATAATGAAATAGGGTGCAATAAACATAGATTATGCTAATGAAACATAAGTAGATGTGTGTCAAAATATGCATAAAAGTGTATATAATCTATGCACATCAGTTCACTATGTATATTCTTAAATATCTTTAGGGCGAAGCTATCTTAACTTCCTCACATCTTATAAATTGTATGCCTTCAAAAGTTCTCAAATTCAAAACTCCTATGTTTATTCTCCTTCAAACCTATTCATCATTCCAATTTTCCTCTATTCCCCTTAAAAATTTTGGGTGTGCAACATTTGTTCATGTCCATGTCCAAAATTGTTCAAAACTTGATCCAAAATCAATCAAGTGTGCTTTCACTAGGTATTCTCCTACCCAAAAGGGTTATAAATGTTACTCACCTTCACTCTGTCGAGTGTTTGTGTCAATGGATGCCACATTTCATGAATATAAACCATTTTTTGTTGGTGCGGGAAGCATCCGACGATCAAACTCGAGTTTTGATAATGGCAAAGGGATTCAAAGTTAAGATTCCTTGTTATCTAACGCGCTTAAATAAGGTCTCAAGAAAGTCCTAACTACGGTTAGGCAGGTGAAAACCCTAGGGGGTGGTAACCCTAGGTCCTAGGGGTGGTAACCCTAGGTGAAGGAAAACCATAGAGGGCGGTAACCCTAGGTCCTAGGGGGTGGTAACCCTATGTGGAGGAAAAACCCTAAGGGGCAGCAACCTCAAGTGCTAGGGGGTGGTAACCCTAGGTGAAGGAAAATCCTAAGGGGGGGTAACCTTAGGTCCTAGGGGGTGGTAACCGTAGGTGGAGAAAAACCCTAAGGGACGGTAACCCTATGTCTTAGGGGCTGGTAACCCTAGGCTGAAAGTCCAGTCGATCTGGAGGACCAAACTGGCATCAGGTAATCTCTCCTGAGGGGAGTAGGTGAGGACGCGTTCCCCGCAGAGGGAACAGTAGGTGTCGGGTCGACCTAGGGTTTCCGGAAGGAAATATGAAGTCAGACCCAGACAGCCCGATGACTGTCAATCACTTGATTTATCATATTTATATCTGTTCTAACTTTGTCTTATAGGTTATATGGTTGTTTTGGGACTAACATGTCTTGCAGGTACAAAAGGAACAAATTAAACCTCGGATGAACAGTGTCCGAGACGCCTCCGTGGAGCATGGAGGCACCTCAGGTACAAGGCTAGAGCTATCTGCGCAGTGAGCTCGGAGGCGCCTTAGAAGACAGTGGAGGCGCCTTGGACTGCTTCTTAGAGGCGCCTCCATAGGGCATTAGAGGCGCCCTCAGGCGGATAAGAGGCAGCGGCGAAGGATTAATCTCAGCAGTCAACTCGGGATCAGATTTCATGTTGGAGGCACCTCCATGGGGCATTGGAGGCACCCTCAACAGCCAATAAAAGGCAGTCTTGATGCAGCAGCACAAGAACAACCTTCTAAGACATCCTTGAAGCTACATACTACTAATGAGACGATCCGGCTGAGCTACGAAAAGTCCCCGACGACCAGGAGCTTTCAGATTTCTATTTTTGAGTTGTCGGTATAGTTTTTTTTATTGCACTCATTGTAATACTCAATTGTATACTTTGCGATATTATAGTTGTTGCCCACCGAAAGCGATCAACGATCACGGCCCTTGGAGTAGGAGTCGCCCTAGGCTCCGAACCAAGTAAACCCTTGGTGTCTCTCTGTGTTTGTGCTTATTTCGTTTATCATTTCCACTGATTTAACTTGAACATTTTTCGAATACAAAACAAGTGAAAGCCACGAGCGCTATTCATCCCCCCCCCTCTAGCGCTTCTCAATCCAACATTTTTTTCAAACCCCATCTTCAGGGGAAAATGTTAGAAGTAAATGAGTCTTGGGAAGAACTTAACACTCAATCATTAACCTTGTCACCACCTTCCTTAACCAATATAGATGAACCTATGTTGTCACAATTAGAACAAGGATTGGAAACATCAAAAGAAAATCCTCAAGTTCCTCACTACTTGCTCATCGGTGGGAGAATTATTCTCAAGATAGTGACAAACCTAATACCTAACAAAGTCAAGAATATGATTTGATTACTCTCTTGAGTACTGAACCCTCTGGTAGTAAAGTCAATGAAGATTTGGGATCTGATTTAGACATACCCATTGCTTTCAGAAAGGGTACAAGTGCACTCAACATCCTATCTCAAAATTTATTTCATATGGGAAATTTCACTACTACTTTGACAAAAATTGAGATACCAAGAGATATAAGGAGGCTCTTGTAAATCCAATGTGGAGGTTATATGTCCAAGAAGAAATGGAAGCCTTGGAGAACAATGGTACATGGTAAGTTCTAGAACTGTATAATGGAAAGAAATTAGTGGGATGCAAGTGGGTATTCACGATCAAATTCAATGCTGATGGTAGAATTAACTGATACAAATCAAGGCTCATTGCTAAAGGCTCACTCAAACATATGGTTTAGACTACAAGGAAACATTTTCTCCCGTAGCTCAACTCATTTCAATTAGAGTTATCATATCACTAGCAGTAAATTTTGATTGGCCTTGCAATAGTTAGATATAAAAATATTTTTTTAAATGGATATTTACATGAAGAAGTGTATATGTATCCTCCTCCAGGTTTTGAAAAAGGGAATAATTTAGTATGTAAATTGAGAAAATCACTCTATGGTTTGAAGCAATCATCAAGAGAATGGTTTGAAAAATTTACTTGAGTAGTAAAAGATCGAGGATTTCTCCAAGCACAATCAAATCATACATTATTTTACAAACACTCTAAGAATAAGAGAAGAACCATTCTTATAGTATATGTGGATGATATAATTCTAGTACCCCAGATTAGTTTTGATGTGATAACTAAATCAAGTTAGGCTCTGCGTTATTTGATGTCTTGTATCTAAGTGTGCGGGAACTTAGGAATACAAGAAGTCTAGCGAAAAACACAACAGAACAGAAGGATGGCATGGGAAGCAAGTCAATAGGCTCGATGCATCTAAGGGATAAGAAGCTGCGGAAGAGTACACCGACGGATGAGAAGCCAGGGAGGAAGTCTTCTCGAGGAGAATGCCAGAGTTGGATTCGGGTGAGCTCAATTAGATGGTCGGAGAATCACCCAAGCGACCAGAATATCCGGACAAGTTAACATGAAGTTGATGTAACGCCCACAAAATGCTAAGCTATGCCTAGGAGTATTTTTCCTTAAAATAGAAGAATAAAAGAAAGAAAGAGAAAAAGGGAAAAGTAGAAACCAAAATAAAAAGAGGTGTGGTCAAGGATTGAACCTTGAACCTCCCACAAATGATAGAGTTAAATTGGAGTATGATAACCACTAGAGACATGAATGATATGTAAATAGAAAAGAATAGAAATATTAGTTAAAGGTGAGAGGATGGTTAAATAAAGGAACAAGAGAAAACCAAGTAGCTTACTTTCTCTTCCTCTTGGTTAAGAGAAGAAGCAAGCAAAAGACAAGTTGCTTGCTTCCCTCCTTCTCTCTATTTGCGTGGGAATTAAAAGAGAGAAGTAAATAGGAGGGCTAAGGGGGATGAATGAAGGTATGTTCATTACAAAGGAAATAAAAAGGATGAAAAGAAGGAAAGACAAGTGATTAATCTTTTTCCTTCTTCTTCCTCCTTCCTTCTCCTTCTCCATTCTTCACCGAAACAAAAAGCTCTCCCTTCCTCATTTCAAAAAGCTAAGCTAAGGTTCCTCTCCACGAAAACTAACTTACAAGAAGGAGCCTTCAAGGTCTACCCCTTCCCAAGCAAGAGAAATCAAAGGGAGTGCTAGAAGAAGAAGCTCTCTTCTTCCTCTTCGCCTAGAGTATCTTTCTTTAAGAAAAACCACAAGCAAAAGGATGTAAGTATCCCCTCACCTGTGGTACAAGTTGCTTTTGTTATACATAGGAGTAGAATGCTTAAAACCTAGGGAAACAAGTTGGAATTTTCGGCCAAGCATAAAATAAAAGGAAAATTTTGGGTAGATCAAGATCTAAATAAAGCATGTTCATTATGTTCTTATGATAAGTACCCTAGTATAAGAAGCTAGTAAATGTTCTCATGTTGTATGTTGACTTAAAACCTAGATTTTTAAACGTGAACTTTCGGCCAAGTATAGATGAAGGATCTAGGGAAGCTTAAGACCTAAACTAACCATGCTTACTACATCCTTATGATATGTATGCTATGTTAAGGGATTGAGTTGGTTTTCTTATGCTTGAATGTTGCTTAAAGTTAGTTTTCCTTCATGTATGTTTCGGCCAAGAACAAACTAGGGCTTAGAGAAGCTAGAAAGTTAACCTAACATGCTCATGTATCTCTTGATAATGTGATATGAATGTAGTTAGGTGTTCATTCTTTTATGTTGTTTTAAAGTTGGTTTTCCCTTCATGTATGTTTCGGCCAAGAACAAACTAGGGCTTAGAGAAGCTAGAAAGTTAACCTAACATGCTCATGTATCTCTTGATAATGTGATATGAATGTAGTTGGGTGTTCATGCTTTTATGTTGTTTTAAAGTTGGTTTTCCCTTCATGTATGTTTCGGCCAAGAACAAACTAGGGCTTAGAGAAGCTAGAAAGTTAACCTAACATGCTCATGTATCTCTTGATAATGTGATATGAATGTAGTTAGCTGTTCATGCTTTTATGTTGTTTTAAAGTTGGTTTTCCCTTCATGTATGTTTCGGCCAAGAACAAACTAGGGCTTAGAGAAGCTAGAAAGTTAACCTAACATGCTCATGTATCTCTTGATAATGTGATATGAATGTAGTTAGGTGTTCATGCTTTTATGTTGTTTTAAAGTTGGTTTTCCCTTCATGTATGTTTCGGCCAAGAACAAACTAGGGTTTTAAAGAAGCTAAAAGTTAACCTAGCATGCTCATGTATCTCTCAATAATATGATATGAATTTAGCTAGGTGATTATGCTTGTATGTTGATTTAAAACCTAGTTTCCCTTCATGTGTGTTTCGGCCAAGACCAAAGTTAGGGTTTTAAAGAAGCTAAAAGTTAACCTAACATGCTCATGTATCTCTCAATAATATGATATGAATTTAGCTAAGTGATTATGCTTATATGTGGATTTGAAACCTAGTTTTCCTTCATGTATGTTTCGGCCAAGACCAAAATTAGGGTTTTAAAGAAGCTAAAAAGTGAACCTAGCATGCTCATGTACCTCTTGATAATATGATATGAATTTAGCTAGGTGTTCACACTTGCATGTTGCCTATAGCTTGGTTTTTCTCCTTATGAGTGGTTCAGCCATTATGCGTTTAAAAGCTTAGATATGCCTCACATGATGTGTTATGTATTAGGAAAAGTTATTTACTGATGCTATGCATGATTGTGTCTTTTATGATGTGCTTTGTGCCCAATTGTGCATGTTTTATGATATGATAGATGACATGTTCATTATGTATGCTTATGATCCATGCATGTGCTTTGTGCCCAATTATGCATGATTTATGATATGATAAATGACATGTTCATTATGTATGCTTATGATCCATGCATGTGCTGTGTGCCCAAATATGCATGTTTTATGATATGATAAATGACATGTTCATTATGTATGCTTATGATCCATGCATGTGCTGTGTGCCCAAATATGCATGTTTTATGATGTGATAAATGACATGTTCATTATGTATGTTTATGATCCATGCATGTGTTGTGTGCCCAAATATGCATGCCTTACTCCTCATGATATGATAAGATAAGATGTGTTATGTTATGATATGAATCATGATATGATATTTTACTTTGTATATATGGCTTGTACCAAGGGTGGGCTCCATCAGCGCCCCTAGGCCGACGGACTATGAACGGACCTAGATCCCTAGTAGGTTCAGGGCTAGCTACCCTGTCCTAGGGATTGCGCGCATTTATGTATGTATATGGTATAAGTCGGGCCCTCATGATGATATTATGTTCAAGTACTATATGTTATGTTTTTAAAACATCTTGCATATAACATGACATATGTTTTTAAAAGACATCTTGCATGATACGATTATGATTTATAGGACATGATGATTTCTGATATGATATAGCATGATGTTATTTATGAACTGATATGATATGATTTACGATATGACATGTTATACTCTTATGATATTTGGATTTATGATATGATTTAGCATGATGTCCTTATGATTTATGATATAACATGCTATGCCCTTATGATGTTAGATGATCATATTTTTATGATTGTATGCTTATGTGTTTATGCATTGATATACGGATTTTGTGAGTAGGAAAGGATCTTACTAAGCCTGTGTGCTTATAGCTTACTTTCCTTGTACCTCAGATAAGGGCAAAGAATGGATGACCTAAGGGAGTTGCAGGAGAGGCAAAGAAATGTGTGTGGTAGTGGCTCGGCTAAGGCAAATAAAGACCTGCTTAAGTTATTTGGTTATCTTAACATGGACTAGTGTGTTATGTTATTGTCCGTATGACTTCAAGATATTCTTATGTGTTTTTATTTTCAAAAGAAATTTTAATATGCATATATGCTTCCGCAATTAGAAATAGAAATGGTTAAGTAAGTAACCCCGTACCCTACTAGCAGGAGGGGCGGGCGTTACAGGTTGGTATCAGAGCCAAGTTAGCCTTTCCGCTACACACACATCAAGCCTCCATCCTGCCGTTCCAAGTAAGACTTTCTGTACTTACTCTATGTATGATAGGAAATGTTTTAGTATCCATGAACCTAGGTATGACTGATATAGATTTTCTTCATGTATGGTAAGTAATGTTTAATGTGTACGAATATAAGTAGGGATGACTCTAGACTTATGCTAGCTTCATTGTTATTTATGAAAATAGATATGGCTAGAAGACGCGGTAACTGGGCTGATGAAACAATGACCCCACCAGATCTGACCCAGGTAGTCACTGATCTCCAGCGTAAGATCACGGAACAACAACAAGTAATCACTGCTCTGATGAATCAGCAAGGGAACCCTGTCACCCCACCAGTGAATCAGAATGCAGCGCCCGTCATACCACTAGCTGCACCAGTACCACCGGTAGCCCCAGGCCCAGTGGTCCGACAGGAGACTTATTTAATACAGTGGCTAAGGCTGAAGCCGGAGAACTTCTCGGGTACTTGTGAGACATGGGACGCTCAAGCCTGGTTCAAGACAGTGGAAAGTATTGTGGAATTGCTGGCCTGGCCCACACCGGAAAAGATCAAATGTGTGTCATTCTGTTTTTCCGGAGATGCAAGAATGTGGTGGGAAAGAGTTAAGGCTAAGAGACAGATTAATCTGATGAACTGGATGGACTTCGAGACAGAGTTCTTTGAAGAATTCTTCCATATGCAAGTGACGAACCGGCATTACGACGAGTTCACCGAGTTCCAGCAAGGTGACTTATCGGTAAACGAAGCAGTAAAGCGCTTCAATCATCTTGCACGCCTCTGCCCAGAGTTAGTCAGCACGGAAAGAGAAAGGGTTAGACTGATGCTGAAGATGCTCCGACCCGAGATAGCACTGAATGTGGCCAGCGGAATTAATAGACCGCAGACTACAGAAGAACTGGTCAGCAGCGCCCTGATCACCGAGTATTATCAGAAAGCGATGAACGAGAATAAGAATCAGGCACAGACGCAAGGGCAGAAATCTCAGAGTACCAAACCCAGCTGGAAAGGAAACCCTAATGGAAAAAGGAAACAATGGGACAATGCCAAAGGAGGACCAGCAAATAAGCAACCTAAGTACCCTCAGTGTACCATTTATGGAAAGCAGCATTTCGGAGTATGTCGCAAGGGTACGAGAAAATGTTATAATTACGGACGGGAAGGACATCTGGCCAGAGACTGCCCTACCCAGTCCCAGACACCATTCCAGCAGTATGACCAGAACAAAAGTGTTCCCCCACAGCTACACTATATGCAAGCTGCCATTGAAGGGACTCCGATTAGCCAAGGGAGATTGGAAGCCCCGCCAACTACGACGAACGCCAGGTTTTCTCGCTTACTAAGGACGATGTGGCGAGTGCCTCTACCGTGGTTATAGGTCAGCTACCTATTCTCAGTCAACATGCTAATGTGTTATTTGATACTGGGGCAACACATTTGTTTGTCTCTACACCGTTCATGGAGAAGTTAGGGTTACCATCACAAGCTTTAAATGGCAAATTCTTGACAACCCTACCGTCGAGAGAAGTAATGCCATCTACTCATATGCTGCGAGCCGCACCCATCAGAATCGCAGACAGAGAACTCTACTGTGATCTGATAGTGCTTGACATGCAAGATTATGACAGTATATTGGGCATGGATTTTCTGAGCAAGTACAGCGCTTCAATCGAGTGTCGTCAAAGAAAAGTGGTCTTTTGACCTGAAGTAAAACCAATGTTCGAATTCATTGGAGAACCAAGGAAGGAAACTGAGAGATTTTTATCAGCCATTAAAGCCCAAAAGTTGTTAAATAAGGGATGTACTGGGTTTCTAGCACAAGTGATTTATACAAGTCAGGCTGAGGACCAGAAACTAGAAAATGTTAGAGTAGTGTGCAATTATCCAGAAGTGTTCCCCGATGAGCTACCAGGGTTAGCCCCCGATAGAGATATAGAATTTGAGATCGAACTGATTCCTGGTACTAAACTGATCTCTAAAGCACCTTATCGTATGGCGCCGGCTGTGTTGAAGGAACTTCAGGGACAGCTACTAGAGTTACTTGACAAGGGACTTATCCGCCCGAGTCACTCTTCATGGGGAGCTCCAGTACTGTTTGTGAAAAAGAAGGATGGGTCTATGCGGATGTGTATAGACTACCGAGCGCTGAATAATGTGACAATCAAGAATCGGTACCCTCTTCCGCGGATCGACGACCTGTTCGACCAATTAAGGGGAGCAACCGTTTTCTCTAAAATTGACCTGAGGTCCGGCTATCATCAAGTGAAAGTGAAACAGGATGATATACCAAAGACGACATTTCGAACAAGATACGGACACTATGAGTTCATAGTTATGCCTTTCGGAGTGACCAATGCTCCTGCTATATTTATGGATCTGATTAACCGGGTGTTTACGGCATATCTCGACAAATTCGTAATCATCTTCATTGACGATATTCTCATCTATTCAAGAACCCTAGAAGAGCATGCTGAACACTTGAACACCGTACTACAGATTCTTCGAGAAAAATAACTATACGTAAAGTTCTCCAAATACGAGTTTTGGCTCGATCGAATATCATTCTTGGGTCATGTCATCTCCAAGAATGGAGTAATGGTAGATCCAAACAAGATCGAAGCTGTAAGTAACTGGAACAGGCCAAAGAATGTCAGTGAAATCAGAAGTTTTCTCGGACTAGCAGGCTACTACCGAAAGTTTGTAGAAGACTTCTCAAAAATTGCAGCCCCTATGACGGTTCTCACCAAAAAGAATAAAAGTATGAATGGACGGATGAGTGCGAGAAGAGTTTCATGGAATTAAATAGGAGACTGACCAGTGCTCCAATCCTTACTCTTCCGGAAAGTAACAAAGACTTCGACATGTACAGCGACGCTTCCAAATTAGGACTCAGAGCTGTACTCATGCAAGACGGCAAGGTCATTGCATATGCCTCTAGACAACTCAAAGAGCACGAGAAGAACTACCCTACTCACGACCTAGAGCTAGCAGCCGTGGTCTTTGCTCTTAAAACGTGGATACATTATTTATATGGAGTCCGGTGTAGGATTTATACCGACCACCAGAGTTTGAAATATTTTTTCACTCAAAAGGATCTGAACATGAGACAACGTATATGGCTCGAGCTAGTCAAGGACTATGACTGCGAGATCTTTTATCATCCGGGAAAGGTGAACAAAGTGGCCGATGCACTAAGCAGGAAGTCCAGTGCCACCTAATGTCGCTATTCTAGGTTCGAGGACGAACTTTTTATGAGATATGAGGTACTGTAATGCCCACAAAATGCTAAGCTATACCTAGGAGTATTTTTCCTTAAAATAGAAGAATAAAAGAAAGAAAGAGAAAAAGGGAAAAATAGAAACCAAAATAAAAAGAGGTGTGGTCAAGGATTGAACCTTGAACCTCCCACAAATGATAGAGTTAAATTAGAGTATGATAACCACTAGAGACATGAATGATATGTAAATAGAAAAGAATATAAATATTAGTTAAAGGTGAGAGGATGGACAAATAAAAGAACAAGAGAAAACCAAGTAGCTTACTTTCTCTTCCTCTTGGTTAAGAGAAGAAGCAAGCAAAAGACAAGTTGCTTGCTTCCCTCCTTCTCTCTATTTGCGTGGGAATTAAAAGAGAGAAGTAAATAGGAGGGCTAAGGGGGATGAATGAAGGTATGTTCATTACAAAGGAAATAAAAAGGATGAAAAGAAGGAAAGACAAGTGATTAATCTTTTTCCTTCTTCTTCCTCCTTCCTTCTCCTTCTCCATTCTTCACCGAAACCAAAAGCTCTCCCCTTCCTCATTTCCAAAAGCTAAGATAAGGTTCCTCTCCAAGAAAACTAATTTACAAGAAGGAGCCTTCAAGGTCTACCCCTTCCAAAGCAAGAGAAATCAAAGGCAGTGCTAGAAGAAGAAGCTCTCTTCTTCCTCTTCACCTAAAGTATCTTTCTTTAAGAAAAACCACAAGCGAAAGGATGTAAGTATCCCCTCACCTGTGGTACAAGTTGCTTTTGTTATACATAGGAGTAGAATGCTTAAAACCTAGGGAAACAAGTTGGAACTTTCGGCCAAGCATAAAATAAAAGGAAAATTTTGGGTAGATCAAGATCTAAATAAAGCATGTTCATTATGTTCTTATGATAAGAACCCTAGTATAAGAAGCTAGTAAATGTTCTCATGTTGTATGTTGACTTAAAACCTAGATTTTTAAACATGAACTTTCAGCCAAGTATAGATGAAGGATCTAGGGAAGCTTAAGACCTAAACTAACCATGCTTACTACATCCTTATGATATGTATGCTATGTTAAGGGATTGAGTTGGTTTTCTTATGCTTGAATGTTGCTTAAAGTTAGTTTTCCTTCATGTATGTTTCGGCCAAGAACAAACTAGGGCTTAGAGAAGCTAGAAAGTTAACCTAACATGCTCATGTATCTCTTTATAATGTGATATGAATGTAGTTAGGTGTTCATGCTTTTATGTTGTTTTAAAGTTGATTTTCCCTTCATGTATGTTTCGGCCAAGAACAAACTAGGGCTTAGAGAAGCTAGAAAGTTAACCTAACATGCTCATGTATCTCTTGATAATGTGATATGAATGTAGTTGGGTGTTCATGCTTTTATGTTGTTTTAAAGTTGGTTTTCCCTTTATGTATGTTTCGGCCAAGAACAAACTAGGGCTTAGAGAAGCTAGAAAGTTGACCTAACATGCTCATGTATCTCTTGATAATGTGATATGAATGTAGTTAGCTGTTCATGCTTTTATGTTGTTTTAAAGTTGGTTTTCCCTTCATGTATGTTTCGGCCAAGAACAAACTAGGGCTTAGAGAAGCTAGAAAGTTAACCTAACATGCTCATGTATCTCTTGATAATGTGATATGAATGTAGTTAGGTGTTCATGCTTTTATGTTGTTTTAAAGTTGGTTTTCCCTTCATGTATGTTTCGGCCAAGAACAAACTAGGGTTTTAAAGAAGCTAAAAGTTAACCTAGCATGCTCATGTATCTCTCAATAATATGATATGAATTTAGCTAGGTGATTATGCTTGTATGTTGATTTAAAACCTAGTTTCCCTTCATGTGTGTTTCGGCCAAGACCAAAGTTAGGGATTTAAAGAAGCTAAAAGTTAACCTAACATGCTCATGTATCTCTCAATAATATGATATGAATTTAGCTAGGTGATTATGCTTATATGTGGATTTGAAACCTAGTTTTCCTTCATGTATGTTTCGGCCAAGACCAAAATTAGGGTTTTAAAGAGGCTAAAAAGTGAACCTAGCATGCTCATGTACCTCTTGATAATATGATATGAATTTAGCTAGGTGTTCACACTTGCATGTTGCCTATAGCTTGGTTTTTCTCCTTATGAGTGGTTCGGCCATTATGAGTTTAAAAGCTTAGATACGCCTCACATGATGTGTTATGTATTAGGAAAAGTTATTTACTGATGCTATGCATGATTGTGTCTTTTATGATGTGCTTTGTGCCCAATTGTGCATGTTTTATGATATGATAGATGACATGTTCATTATGTATGTTTATGATCCATGTATGTGCTTTGTGCCCAATTATGCATGATTTATGATATGATAAATGACATGTTCATTATGTATGCTTATGATCCATGCATGTGCTGTGTGCCCAAATATGCATGTTTTATGATATGATAAATGACATGTTCATTATGTATGCTTATGATCCATGCATGTGCTGTGTGCCCAAATATGCATGTTTTATCATGTGATAAATGAGATGTTCATTATGTATATTTATGATCCATGCATGTGCTGTGTGCCCAAATATGCATGCCTTACTCCTCATGATATGATAAGATAAGATGTGTTATGTTATGATATGAATCATGATATGATATTTTACTTTGTATGGCTTGTACCATGGGTGGGCTCCATAAGCGCCCCTAGGCCGACAGACTATGAACGGGTCTAGTAAAGGGATGGACTCCTTAGTACGCCCCTAGGTCGACGGACTATGATCCCTAGTAGGTTCGGGGCTAGCTACCCTGTCCTAGGGATTGCGCGCATTTATGTATGTATGTGGTACAAGCCGGGCCCTCATGATGATATTATGTTCAAGTACTCTACGTTATGTTTTTAAAACATCTTGCATATAACTTGACATATGTTTTTAAAAGACATCTTGCATGATACGATTATGATTTATAGGACATGATGATTTCTGATATGATATAGCATGATGTTATTTATGAACTGATATGATATGATTTACGATATGACATGTTATACTCTTATGATATTTAGATTTATGATATGATTTAGCATGATGTCCTTATGATTTATGATATAACATGCTATGCCCTTATGATGTTAGATGATCATATTTTTATGATTGTATGCTTATGTGTTTATGCATTGATATACGGATTTTGTGAGTAGGAAAGGATCTTACTAAGCCTGTGTGCTTACAGCTTACTTTCCTTGTACCACAGATAAGGGCAAAGAATGGATGACCTAAGGGAGTTGCAGGAGAGGCAAAGAGATGTGTGTGGTGGTGGCTTGGCTAAGGCAAATGAAGACCTTCTTAAGTTATTTGGTTATGTTAACATGGACTAGTGTGTTATGTTATTGTCCGTATGACTTCAAGATATTCTTATGTGTTTTTATTTTCAAAAGAAATTTTAATATGCATATATGCTTCCGCAATTAGAAATAGAAATGGTTAAGTAAGTAACCCCGTACCCTACTAGCAGGAGGGGCAGGCGTTACAGTTGACTTGTCCAGGCGCTTGGACTCCATGCACCCACACCAGTTCGGGCACTCAGACCACCTTGTGCTAGTAAAGGTCCCCATCGAGACATTACTGTGAGGATGATGTTCAGAGTCCATGTTACCACTAATCTAGGCAGTTAGACCAGTCCAGGCACCCGGGTGAGGATAAAATATTATCATCAAGTTGTTAAAATGTCATTGTGAAGCAAATAAGTGCACTGATAGGGGTGCTCAGACCTGCTCCAGGCGCTCGGAGCTGCCACATCAGCCAATGAAAAAAATTGACCAGTAGGCTATAAATAGAGCTCTTGTCCTAGGAGTTAAGTACAATACTTGAAAATGACACACACACTTGTAGTCGAATAGTTTTTCTATTTTCTAAAGTCTGTGCTTTCAATGATTGAAAGAGGCTGCTCCGCCTTCGTCAAAAGGAGATATTTAGTGGAGCTTTACATCGCCTTGGGTTAGCAACCTTCTCGGTTACAAACCAAGTAAAAACTTTCTTCCTTTTCTTTTAATTTTATGTTTTTATATTTGTTCATCTAACTGCATGTTTATCTTTGCTAAAAATGATAGCAAAATAAATTTGTCTAACTTATTTGTAGGGCTATTTACCCGCCCCCCTCCCCTCTAGTTGGTCTATACGGGGCCAACAATTCGTATCAGAGTTAGACCACTCTAAAAGGACTAACCACCTGCTAAAGTAAGGAGACAATGGACAGACCAAGCATCTACCTACCAAAGTTCGAAGGGGAGTTCACACTTTAGAAATGACGGATGGAGGTATTTTTCAAAACTGACTTTGACATTCTTTTAATAATCAAATATGATTTTGTAGTACCCAAAAACCAACATAGAGAAGAAAAGGAAGAACATATATGGAATAAGGAGCAAAATGATTTCGTGGCAAATGGGAAAGCTAAATTCCACCTGCTAAGCATTCTTCCTCCCCAAGAAGTCAATTAAATCAGCAGCTACAACTCAATGAAAGAACTATGGGAGAAGTTCATAGAGCTACACGAAGGTACCTCTGAAGCTAAGCTTGCAAGATAGGACCTACTCCAGAATCAACTAACGAACCTCTCGCAGAAAGAAGGAGATACGATTGTTCAACTACACACTAAATTGAAAGAGCTTATCATCGAACTCACAAATCTTAGAGAAATGGTAACGAATAGAGACTCCTTAAGGTTTTCTGTAAATGCTTTTCCGAGGACCCAAATTGGACATCGATAATCGACTCCTACTACATCTATAAGGATCTAGAGGTAAGTTTATTAGAAAGTCTATTTTCTACCTTAGAACTTTATGAATCTAGATGTGTCGGTTTAAGAAACAAAGAAGAAATGTCAACTCAGAACATGGCACTTAAAGCTAAAGAGATCGAGACGAAGTTAGAATCATCACTCGACGAAGATGAAGAAGCTTTTCTAGTAAGAATGTTTTCAAAAATTTTAAAATCTAATAATTTTGACAACAGACAGGAAACAAGACTTTTCCGGAGTAAAAGGAAGATTCGGTGCTACAACTGCCAAGAAGGTTATATCAAAGATAATTACCGGAAGTTGAGAAGAAAAGTAAAAGACAGTGGACTAAGCACAAGAACCTAAAAGTAATGTGGGACTAGTCCTCATTCGAGTCCAAGCTAGAAGAATATGTTGGGTTAGCACTGATGGCAGACCACAAAGTAGGCATCAAAAGCTCATCCGAAATGAGCACCAATGAAGGGAGAGATACATTGGAAGAAAGCAGTGATAAAGGAGAAACGCCAGCCTACGAGAACAACACAGTAAGTGAGATACATTCATCACCTTTTGAAAAATTATTCTAGTTTATAGAAATGCTTTCTAGAAGTTTGCACAGGTTAAAAAAAACATGAACTATTAAAAATAGAAAATACTGAATTAAAGGTTACATTAGCAAAATCATGTTTATTAGAAGATTATGATAAATTAAAAATTAAAAATGATGACTTAAAAGATCAACTAGAAAAATTGAAAAAGAATTCTGATTACCTAAGTTCAAACTTTTCACAAAGTTATAAGTTTAGAATTTATGGAGGGCTTAATTGGTATTTTAAATTTTATATAGGCCAAATTAAAAAAGTGACATACAAATATATTTCATAAATTTTTTTGATAAATCCAGTAGATAGGAACTTATTTAGGGTTCCTAAATCATACTTATTTTAAATAAAATAATTTTTATGCATGCTTTAGATTTAATTTACTTTATTTGTTTATTACTTACAAAATTAATTAGTTCGTATACTTATTTTTCATGTTATCTATTGAATTTTTTTTTCTTTGATACATAAATTGATTAATTATTAGTATAAAAAATTTTAGAATTTTTTAACAATTATATAATATTTTGTGAATATTTGATAGATAAACTAAATTTAAAATTTAAAATATTTCAGAGGTTAATTTTGAAAATCATTATTTTTCGCATAATTACTATTGAGTTTTGAATGATTATAAAAATTAGTTAAATTTTTTGGATTTGAAAACTATTTTAAAATATTATATTTTAAAAAATAACCTTATCTACTCAAAATATTTATTACAGTTAAAATAAAAATATTTTATACATGAAAATTTTTATTATACTTTAATTAAATACTATTTTTATTAAAAAAATATTCAAGATTTTTTTGAAACATTAAAATAATTTTTAAATTATTTTCCCAACTCTTTGGATTAATCTATTAAAAAGTTATTTTTTTTAAATATTAATTTCAGTAAAAAGGTAGACTATTGAAAATTATGTTTCTCATCCTTAGAAAGTTTTTTATATTTTTTCACTAATTACCCTTAATTTTTAATGTGATCAAATGGGAGAGTAGTAGCTATTCAATCTAGGGAGAATAATTAAACTTGAGTATTGCTTACATTTCTTCTGAACTTAAATGTAATATTATAACTATTATAATTATTAATACTTACATGTTATAATTATTTTTTTAATTTTCTTTAAAATCGTTTGTTTTACCCTAACTTTTCTTGGGTTGATACACATCAAAAAGAAGGAGATTGTAAGTATCTTGGATTGGTTTTGATTAGATCAACCAAGTCAATTTAGGATCTACATTATTTGATGTCTTGTGTCTAAGTGTACAAGGACTTTGGAATACAATAAGTCAAGCGGAAGATGCAGCAGACAAAAATATAATGATGGCACGGGAAGTAAGTTGATGAGCTCAGTGCATCCGAGGGATGAGAAGCTGCAAAAAAGTACACCGGTAGATAAGAAGGACACACATGATGCTTCTAAGGGTCGAGGAGGAAGTCTACCTGAGGAGAAGACCAGAGTTGAGTTCGAGTGAGCTCAACTCTGGATGGCCGAAAAATCACCCAAGTGACCAGAATAGTTGGACAAATCAACACAAAGTTGACTTGTCTAGGCGCGTGGACTTTGTCCAAGCGCTTGGACTCTGTCCAAGCACCTCGTCGAGACGTTGTTGTAAGGACATTCAGAGTCCATGTTAGCACCAATCCAGGTGCCCAGGAGAGGATAAAATATTATCATCAAGCCGGTGAAGAGCCGTTGCAAAGTAGATAAGGTGCACCACTGAGGGTGCCCGGACCTACTCTAGGCACCCAGAGCTGCCACATCAACCAATAGAAAAATTCGACCAATAGGTTATAAATAGAACTCTAGTCCTAAGAGTTAAGTACAATACTTGAAAATGACACACACTTGTACTTGAATAATTTTTTTGGATTCTAAAGTCTATGCTTTTAACGATTGTAAGAGGCTACTCCGCCTTTTGTCAAAAGAAAATATTTAGTGGAGCTTTACATCACCTTAGATTAGCAATATTTCTGGTTGCAAACTAAGTAAAAACTTTTTGCCTCTTCAGTTAAGTTTATGTTTTTATATTTTTTTTCATCTAACTGTGTGTTTGTCTTTACTAAGAACGATAGAAAAAAAGAAATTTTCCTAACTTATTTACAGGTCTATTCACCCCCCTCCTTTTAGCTGGCCTACATGGAACCAATTATAATTATTACTAGAGATGATCATACCAAGATAGAATTATTGAAAAGGTATTTGGCAAGTGAATTTGAATTAAAAGATTTAGGTTCTCTCAAATACATCTTAGGTATGGAAGTTGCTCGAAGTAATGCAGGAATTATTGTTTCTCAAAAAAAATATATACATGATCTTTTAAAAGAGACAAGTATGTGGGGTGCAAGCCAACTAAGACACCTATGGAGCCTAATGTTAAACTTGGGCTTGAAGGCGGAAAGTGTTATGTTTGAGAGGTGTTCTAAGAACATTGCTTTATGGTTTATATTATTTATTTTGATAAATATAGATTCACTATTTGAATGCACTTTACTTATGTGTTTGAATGGTCTTACTAAATGTCTACAATATAATTCATAGTATGGTAAAACTTGTGATTGGATTACAACTAGTGAGAGTCTCTACATGTGTAATTATGAAATTATTGAAACATTCCCTAGTTAATGAATTAATTTATTCTGACATTATCAATTCTGTGAGACTAGCATGGGTTATACTCTTTAGTCTAACCATGCAGCTATTTCTCATTAGCTGGAGACATTGAGATGTCGAGAGTTAAACATGGATGCTAGTTATGGTAACTAATTTATTGGAGTGACCTGTTGTATGACTTCATATGATTCTCTATATATATGGATATATCTATAAATTACTTACTACAGCTTGAGTACAAATTTCCTTCGACTTGAGGTATTCAAGTCACCTTGGTCATTGAGGCTTATACTTTAGCATCTTAAGTAAGCATCTCCTTAAAGATGTTAACCCGAGATGATTGGGTATAAGTCAAAGTACCCAAAGGTGTTTGGATAACTCATAGAGGATTCACTACTCCTTACGAGAAGATGTATACCCTATTGCCATGTGTCAAGATTATTACTCAAAGTCATTGTAAAGCATCACATGTTAAGAGTACGAGACTCGTAGACACATGTAGGAGTAATTTGAATCCACAAGATAAAGAAGTATTACTTAGGCTAGGTGTGACATAGTCAGTCTAGTGAGGACAAACACATAGACCATGTCCTGACCAAAGTAGGTATAAGACGAGTGACAAGAATAAGGTACAACTCACTGTAGCTACTGAAGGGTTCAAAACTAGTTCTGGAATCAATTGTGATTTTTTGGTTAATTAGGGATCATGATGTACTACTAAGTGTCACTCATGATTGACCCATAATTAAATAGTTAATTATGGATAACCAAGATAAATTGAGAACCTATTGGGTCACACATACTACGAGTATCTAAAAGACATAAAACAAGTTTGATAATTCAATTTTTAGATCAAGAGATAAGATGTTTAGTTGAACCGGACAAAGGATAAATATGGAAGATATTTTGTTAGAATGGAAGTACGGATGAGTCACATCTCTTATGGAAGAGTTAGAGCCTATTTGGTTTAGTAATGAACCAAATTAGTTTAGTTTAAACCAAGTTGGTTTGTTTATGAACCAAATCAAGAGGTTAATGGGCCAAATTTTGGTTAAAAAATTTGGGTTAGGTTTGGACTTTTTAATCCTACTCATCAAGAGAACCTATATATCGATATAGTAGGAAAAAATTTGTAAGAGAATTCATTATTTGTGAGTTTAGGTTTTTAGAAACCAAGCCTCCCTCTCTCTCCTCTCCTTTCTCTGCCACCGCCCACCAAAAGCCAAGGAAGAAGTTTTTCTTCCTCAATCTTTCACTTCTTCTTCCTTCTCTTGGATCGCATCACCTTCATGCTTGGCTAGTACTAATCAAAGGCGAACCTTGTTGCTCATTGGAGTTGTCTTGAAGAACTCAGTATGGATATGAATAGAGGTGAGGTTCATGGGCATCGCTAAAGTTGATAACTTTTTCCCTGCATATCATCTGCAAGGTACATTTAGAATAATTATTATTATTGAATTTTTATTTTATGATTATGTCTGCTTAATTGTATCTTACATGCATGTGGTGTGTGTATTATAATAAAATAGTTTTATTATTGTATTTTTGCTTCTGCTACATGTTTTACGAAACGTGTTAAGCACACACGGCATCAAGCATACCCCAATAAAAAGGAGGTTAATTGAGAACAATATCAAAGACTTGTTGACAAGCTTATTTATTTATCACATACACATCCTGATATAGTCTCTGTAGTAAGTGTTGTTAGTCAATTTATGCATGTTCCTTAAAAAAGACATCTTAAGGAAGCTTACATAATTTTATGATATCTCAAAGGCACTCCTAGAAAGAGTTTATTTTCAAGAAAAGATATCACAAAATGATAGAAGTTTATACTGCTACTGATTGGGAAGGTTCCTCAGTAGATAGAAAATCAACCTCAAGATATTGTACATATGTTTAGGGTAACTTAGTGACATGGAGAAGTAAAAAACAGTTAGTAGTGGCTTGAAGCACTGAAGAAGCAGAATTTCAAGTACTTGCACATGGTATATGTGGGGGGATATGACTTCTGAGATTGTTGGAAGAATTGAAGTTTTCTTATGACTCTCCTATGATGTTTTACTGTGATAATCAAGCAACTACTGGCATTGTTCATAATCTAGTTCATCATGATCAAACAAAGCATGTTGAAGTGGATCATCATTTCATCAAGGAAAAAATTGATAAAGGAATTATTCGTATGATATACATTCCAATTAAGGAACAAATGACAGACATCTTAACAAAAAGTCTTCAAAAATCAACATTTGAGAATATTGTAAATAAGCTATAAATGACAAATATTTATATTTCACCTTAAGGGGAGTGTTGGTAAATCATTCTATTTTTGAAAGAAGATAAATTTTCTTTTCTGATTCCTTAATTAATTAATTCTTTCCTTTATTCTTTATCCGTTTCTAGTAAGTAAATATTATGTCCTACATGCCTAATCTTTTTCCATTTTCTTTAAATGGACAAAGTTGTGTATGTATGTTGGTTAAATATTTGAATAATATGTTAGATATTTTTTCTGGTAATTAATTTTATTAAAAAAATTAGTTTTTCTAAAATATTTATTCTTATCCAACCTATGGTGTGAACTCTTACATATATAATATTAAATCCAAATCTTATGAAAATGTAATGGTTCTTACCAAAATATTATAGTTGAACTTTACATTGTGTTCCTTCCAAAGAACATTCTAGCATAAATATAATAGATTGATAGATTCATTAATTGAATATTTGTATAAAAGTCAAAATTGATTGACAACCTAATGTATAATTTTCATTCGTTTTTATCCAAGCTTGGGATTGATATTGACGGACCACTTTAAAACTGACCAAAATATTAAAAATAATCATATAATAATATTAATCAAAACTATTATATAATAATTTTTATTTTTAAAAGAAATCTAAACAGGTAGATATATTCTATGAAACCATCGAAGTCAACTTATAATTTTAAAGTGACTAAAATATTTAAAAATATATTTATTTATTTAATAATATTTAAAAAATGATATATAATTGATGCAGGAGGATTTAGATTTTTTAAAATTATTTTTAGTAAATTATTTATTTTTTTATAATTTTTGGAATTTTTTTCTTTAAGGTGTTTTTAGCAATTTTTATTTTATATTTTTGGATTTTGAATCTGTTTGGAATTTTATTTCCTAAATAAAATTTTCTTTTTCAAAAAAATTTAGAGGACAATGGTTATCTCTTCTTATCTTCTTTTCAATTATCTCCTCTTCTCATCAGCTCGCAAGATATTTGTTATCCTACCCGGGGTTAGTTGGTATCAAAGCTGGCAGATTCCAATTGAGAAAGTTGAGCATCAGATCCAATGGAATGTCATCGTGGTCGTGATCGTGGATGTGCTAGGCAGGTTCCAAGTGAGGAAGCCTTATATGGTGGTCGTAGCACCCAAGACAAGATTGAGGATTTATAGAGACAAGTTACAGATTTAAAACATCGTCTAGCGATGTAAAATCTTAAAAATCGTGAGGTAATCGAGAGGATGGACATGATGACCTTGGATATGTCACAGGTTGAGAATTTTATTGATTGGATTAACAAGGTGGAGTGGATCTTGGACTATAAGTAAGTTTCAAATATGATCAAGATAAAGTTGATTGCCATCGAACTCAAGGTATCGAGCATCGGCATAGTGGAAGTACTTGCGGCGCTCATGAAACAAACAAGGCAAAACTAAGATTAAGGATTGGGAGAAGATGAAGAAAATATGAAATATTACTTTCTTCTTTTTGGGTACATTCAAACTTCATTCCAAGGACGACTAGGTTTTGCCCTGGCGGACAATAGCTTCAATGCCCAAGATGGATTCAAAGATAATTTGGAGGAAGAAGTTAACAAGATACTTTATGGTAATTACTTTGCACTTTAATTATTTGTGAGAGTTTGTTGATTTCTAAAGATTCACTAATAGAATTAGATAAATTTATTGGTGGCGCTCATGTTATTAATTGTTCTATGGAAAGCTCCATTTCAAGCTCGAACTTATCAGGTGCTAAACAATCAAATGACAAAGTGAATGATGATATTCATTGCAAAACGAAATTGTTTGAAGGTGCATGACAATAAGACAATCAACGAGAAGAAGTTGATAAATCTGACGCGCTACAAATTGAGGAATGCCCTAACGAAGATGAGATAGGCCTAGGAGAAGTGTTGATCGAAGACCAGAAATCCACTTTGTCTGACGGCAATCAGCAATCTGGTTCTTCTATCGAAGAAGCCCCATCCCCTATTGTCTCCCCCAGCGTCTATCTAACGCCCCGATTTATTTAGCATTCAGATGAAACTATTATTCAATCTTTAGCCTCTTCAATTACCAATGAAGACGAAATCAGGATGAATAAGATTGTAAGATCAAATCTCAGGGTGAGGCTGGGTGACATTGCATCTGTTCATCAATGCCAAGATGTCAAGTATGGAAAGCGTGTCCACATATTTCCTATTGATTACACAATTGAAGGAGTTACATAAACTTGTTTGATGCACTTTGAAACCTTATTTTCTGGAAGCCTATCGTCCTATTAGAAAGGGGATCATTTACTTGTCAGTGGGGGTTGGAGTGTGCGTTGCTGGTGGCCGAGGATGGGAACGACGAGGAGGTGGTGGATCTGATCATCAAGACCGGCATGGAGAGGATCCGAGTATTGTCAAGGCTAGGAGTACTTTAGGCCCGGACGGGAGGTTCCTTGTCAACGCAATAATAGAAACTCAACAATCCGACAAGGAGCAACTAGAGCATCTTGTGAAGGCCGAGGTAAACGTGATGGTGGTGGATAGCTCGCAGGGAGATTTGATATACTAGCTAGACATGATAAATACTTAAAGATGGACAAGACCAGCATCCATGATGTCATGGCGGAGTAGATTTTACTGAGTTGATACCAGATATTTTTCTTGTGGGTTACCATCTATACTATTCTAAACTCAAGATATTCTTTTCAACCCGGGACTAATATAAGAGGATTTAGATTTTTTTTTTTAAATCATTCTCTTTTTTTTATATAATTTTTGAGGTTTTGTTTTGATATTTTTGATCATTTTTATTTTTTGTATTTTTAGATTTGGAGTTCGTTTAGAATTTTAGAAATTGAGAGTCCGCTAAAATAAAAAAATTCTTTCTATTTGGATCTATTTTCTTTCTTTACAAGATAGAAATTGAGATCTATAAATTATGATTTCTTTCCTTATTTTTTTGCATCTTAGATTGGAATAATATAAGTATTTATTTAGTTATTTAAAGAATAATCCTCGAATATTTAATAATTTTTTTTATAAAATCTAGAGGACTAAAGTCTAAAGTTTATCTTTTCTTAACTTCTCTTCAACCCCCTTCTTATAGGTCCTTAAGATAATCACTATTCTATCCTAGGGGTGGGATCGGGTCGGGACTCGTCCCCCGTCTCGATAAGAATTAGGCTTTTTTTTTTCTCCCTATCTCGTACCCGAAAAGTGTCGGGACCCGAATGTTCGGGATCCCGAATATTGGGGATCGGGTAGAGACCCGTAAGAATATCCCGAAAAATATTTTTTTAAAAATAAATCTATGGAGACTCAAACAATTTTTTAGTATAATACAAATAAATTAAAACGATTTCGTGGTACATAACCATTAAAAACTAAAATATCTTCCGAGGATATCATAAATATATTAAAACTAATAAAAAAACTAAAACTACTACTTAGTTTATACTTTGAGCTATGATACGCTCAAAGAAAAATCTCAATGAAATACTCAAGGATAGACACATAAATTCATGGCCTACCATTTCACCTTTTGTAGGTCCCATCATTTTATATGTCTATCCTTGAGTATTTCATTGAGATTCATTCCTTGAGCATATCATTTTTCTTATACTTTATACCTAATACAAGAAAATCCAAAAATAAAAGTTATCATATCAGTAGTCATTGTATCAATAATGAATTCATGATATGATGACCTTAGTTCTTATAAATGTTTGGATTCAACCTACAAAAAGAAAAAAGATCACAAAAATTATTCTTTATATCATTTTATCAATTTTCATATGCTAAAATAAACTAATTGATTATCTTCTTCACACATTGCCAATAAATTATTTAGAAACAAAATTATGATGAAGTATGAGAAAAATAGGGAGACAAAAAAAAATAAACATAATGGTTAGATGCTTAAAATATATAAAAAATAATATTTTTAATATAAAAATAATATTTTTAATATAAAAATAATATTATAATATAATCGGGTTGGGACGGAATTCCCGTCGGGAGAAAAAAAAATTTCCCAATCCCTTTCCTGATAGTGATCGGGACAGGAAAAATCCCGAACCTTCGGGTCGGAAAAATGTCAGGTCAAGGTATTTTTGGGTCGGAAATAGGATGAGATTTGGAAAGGGTTGAGATTTTTGGGATTTTTTCCAACCCTATTCTATCCCGCTTTAATAATACATTTTATCTCACCATTCTATCTTCTATCCGGCTTCAATAATTCATTTATCTGAGAGAGACAGTTAGCATTCATCCATATTTTCAACATAATTAAATGACTTAAAAATGATCATATAATATTATCCAAAATCACTTACAGCTAAATGAATTTAGCAATTTTGATGGAAGCCGCTAAATAATCACTTTTGACCCCCTAAAAAAAAATCATATTTTATATTTTTAAAAATTACTTTTAAATTTATAAAATTATTATCACTTTAATCTTTATTTATAAAAAATTATAATAATAAAATGTATACAATTTTTAAAAAATAAAATTATATTTTTTAAAAAATAATTTTTAAAACTTTTTATAACTTATGTCATAGTTATAAAAAATTTATGACAATATTTATATCACTTTTCTTTTAAAAAAATATTTATAATCCTTTAATTTTTGGAATTTATAACCTATATGATAATATTAACTAAAACTATTATGTAAATTTATTTAGACAGGACACAGATATTAAATCAATTGAGTAAGCGATCCAGTCATTTTGAATGGACAAATGCGAATTTAGAAGGATAAATTCAATTTAAAAATTAAATATACATAGAAATAAATGAATAATGCAATAGATTATGTAAACTAGTGAAGGAGGGTCTCGGCGAATAAATAATCGAGATACTTCCAAAGTGAGGAAAAAAAAAAAGAAATTCCCTTGTTATGCTTTTTGTCACTGCACCAACTGGAAAAGCACCACCAATCCATTTAAAGCAAGCGATAAAGCAGATTAGTGCATTCCAATTCAGCAAATACTATAGAACAACAACCACCACCTCGATTCTTATTCCTCGATCACATACATACAGAGACTCAAGACTTTGCCCAATTTTATTTCTCATATCATATTCAACAACAAAAACGACTTTTCAACTAACGAAAATGAAAGGTAATGAAACATGCTTAACCTTGCCTCCTTGCTGTATATGGAAGAAGTGGAGGAACGGAATCGAGATTGGATATGATGAGAAAGAGAGAGAGAGAGAGAGAGCGCGCGCGCTAGCCGGCCACCTTGAGGCTGTGCATTCGAGTACTCTGTGGATTAATTTGCTTGCAAATTTGATTAATTGTTAATCCGATCCGTTCTGATCCGACATGATGGTTGATGTCCTCTGATTGGGAAACTCTGCTTCGACTGCTCATGGCAGCGAATTAAGTAGATGTGGAAGAGGACTGAAGTTCGTGCAGACCATGAATTCTAATTGAACTCCCACAAGAATGGTTCCTCGATTCGGAAGTCGATCGCGTCCTCCGCCACAATCGGCAACCATGAGGAAGACGAAGAGGAAGTCGAGTAGCAGAACCCTTCCCTCCCATCTAGAAACAAATCGGGGAGGTCAAACAGCAATTCGTCCGAGTCGCGAGTCGAGGGGGTCGATGTGGCGTCCGGCGGCATGGGATCATGACCGCATTCACACGATGAGCCGGTGGCGGCGGCGGCAAGGGTGGCCGCCGCCTGGATGTCCTTGGGAGACGAGGACGCAGGGCGGGGTAGCTTGGCAGCCAGGTGGGGAAAGTTGAGATGCGTCTCCTTGCCTTTAATGGCGAGCGCGGCCACGTCATGGGCTCGCGCCGCCATCTCCGCCGTCGGGAAGGTCCCCAGCCAGATCCGGGACTTCTTCCGCGGTTCGCGGATCTCTGACACCCATCTGCCCCAACTCCGCTTCCGGACCCCGCGGTAGACGGGGTGCTTCCCATCGCTGGTTCTCTTCGTAGCTCCAGCAGTAGCAGCGCCGGTCTCGGCCTCGCGCATCTTAGATCCAGAACTACATTTGCGAGCCTTGGTGTTGTTGGAGAAGGCGTTCATTGATTGCGACGAGGCATAAGGGCTGGAAGGCGCGGGAATGGAGTAGAATGAAGAAGCGGAGGAGGAGGAGGAGGAGGTGGAAGAGAATGAGGGTTCTCTGTCTTCCATTGTGGCGGTGGTTGTGCAATGGTGGTGAAGCGATCGCATAAATAGTCATGAGACCGAGACTACAACGCGTTAAAATAATAATAATAATATTATTATTAAACTATAATGCACTCAACGTAATCAACTTTCTCTGATATAAGTTACTTAGTCTCGGGATATGACATAACGGTAGAATATTTAGATTTTTATTCAGATATTTATGGTGTTCGATTTTTAGTTATGATATATTTATAGAATTATTTTTCTCTAAATGAAGCCTTCAACCAAAGGATGTTAGCTATGACATATTTATAAAAAAATTTCTCTAAATGAAGCGCTTAACTAAAGGATATTGGGCTTCAGAGCTATCCACTGCGCACCCTTCCCTATTTATTCTAGTGGTCGATAGAAAAATTTTATGAGAATGGACCAATCGCCCTAAGGCTAGTCAATGAGGTTAACTAAATTTATTATTTTTTTCTAATATAAGTTATGTAATTTTCGTGGATGTTCAATTAATTAGAGGATGATAGATTTATTATAATAGGGTAAAAGTAAAAAATAATTTCTGGTGGATGTATGATCTTGAAGAAATAAATTCTCTCACTCTTTAGTCACTTGATGGTCAACTATAAGTTTATCCCATGATTTACCTCCCTTCACATAACCTATAGACGAACTATGAGGGGTATCTCTTCCAATCCTAGTGGTTTGACGATCGATTATAAACTGACTCTGTGATTAATTTACCTCCTTTCATATAAATTTACGGACAAATTATAAGAGGAACCTGAGATGAACGTAATCATCTTTTACTACAATCTAATATAATCTATGTATCTCAATTTAGAAATGGGCAAAGATTGATTTCCGATGAAGTCGGTGGAAATATTTTTCCATGTGATGGTCAAGTCAATTTTTTGATTTAGCTCTTTACAAGTGACTATGGGGTTTACCGTATGAGACATCTGGGTCAACGTATGATCATTTACATAAATATGTATCTAAATTTAATATTTATCAAAATATATATTATATCTCTCTTATATTAGCAATTGATTATTATTATCAATGGACTGCTATACAGACAATCAATTGATCTAACTCGTTCTTAAATTTTATGTGTCGCATACATGGACTTCGGCAATTTATCAAATCACACACTTAAACACCTTAATTAACTAAAAGACGTATGCTACTTTGGTATTAACTAAAGGATGCACTTTTTTAAGTGCACTTCCCTTTTTATCCTTCTGACAAATCAAACTTTTTTTTTGTCATTTTTCTTTTCTCCCTCTTCTCTTTCCTATCTCCTCTTTCATCAATGACATTTAAAATTTAGTTAATTTTTTGATAACATTTTAATACATTTAGAGAAGCTAAAATAAACTATGAATAGTAAATTTGAACTCCTTACAACATCAGGAATTCATAGGAACAGAAATGAGTGTAATCTGAGGTCTCTAGGTCCATCAGTGAGTTTCGGTCAAAATCCACTGATGGACCTAGAGAGCTCCGATTGCACCCATTTAAGTTTCTATGGATTCCTGGTGTTGCAAGGAGTTCAAATATGCTATCTATTATTTATTTTGACTTTTAGAATGTGTTAAAATATAAGAAGAAAGAATCATCAAAAGAATTTCATATCAGACCCACGTTGGGCCTTATATGATTCATATCAGGTCTAACGTGGAGCCTTTTTGCTAATTCTTTCTTCTTATATTTTAACACATTCTAAAAGTCAAAATAAACAATGAATAGCATATTTGAACTCCTTGTAACATCAGGAATCCACATAAACTGAAATGGGTACAATCGGAGTTCTTTAGATCCATCAGTGGATTTTGACCGAAACCCACTGATGGACCTAGAGACCTCAGATTACACTCATTTCAGTTCATGTGGATTCCTGATGTTGCAAGGAGTTCAAATATGCTATCTATTGTTTATTTTGACTTTTAGAATGTGTTAAAATATAAGAAGAAAGAATCAGCAAAAAGGCTCCACGTTAGGCCTGATATAAATCATATCAGGCACATATCAGGCCCAATGTGGATCTCACTCTAGTAGAAATACTCAATTGTTTTAGGAACTCTTCATTTCCAATGTAGCATTTTATTTTGACTTAAATCTCAGTTCATGATGTATGTCTTTGTTGGGGGTTTGAAAAATTATGCACATTGGAAAAGCCTTAACTGCTGAATACCTCTTCAAATATGCTAGATTGGATATTGAAAAGTAATGATTTTTGCAATTCCTCTGCCATTTGCTTGGTATCTTTTTTCCATTTAAATAATTGACACATTTTTCTTTCAGCCTTCAGAATTTGGAGTGGTGTCTCTTTGTCCTTTTCCCTTATTTCTCGTAAGTGATCTCATTTTTTGGATTAATTTTCTTTTACAAAGAAAGAAGAAATAAGTGAGTCATGACTTATTTGCAGTTACATGCTAGTAGAAGAATTAGGTCTATCTGGTATTGTGTCAATTCTATTTATTGGAATTATACGTATCTTCTTCTTTTTCAATAACTATACTATGACTATTTGTTCTAAGTGTTTGCATATGTATTTCTTACAGGTAATGAAGCATTATACATTCTCTAATTTGTCAGAGAACTCTCAACGTTTTGCTATTGTCTTTTTCCACTTGATTTCATCACTAGCTGAAACATTTATGTAGGAGGATATGCATTGATGCCCTTATCTATTTTTCTACTTAGAGCAATCATAAGCACATCCATTAGGAAATGAATAGTTTCTAAAACAGTTGAGCATTCCTAATAGAGTGAGATCCACATTGAGCCTGATATGGAATCATATCAGGCCCAACGTGGCCCTGATATTATTCATATCAGGAATAACGTGGAGCCTTTTTGCTTATTCTTTCTTCTTATATTTTAACACCTTCTAAAAGTCAAAATAAACAATGGATAGCATATTTGAACTCCTTGCAACACCAAGAATCCATAGAAACTGAAATGGGTGCAATCGGAGGTCTCTAGGTCCATCAGTGGGTTTCGGTCAAAACTCACTGATGGACCTAGAGAACTCCGATTGCACCCATTTCTGTTCCTTTGGATTCCTGATGTTGCAAGGAGTCCAAATATGTTATCCATTGTTTATTTTGACTTTTAGAAGGTGTTAAAATATAAGAAGAAATAATCAGCAAAAAGGCTCCATGTTAGGCCTGATATGAATCATATCAGGCCCACGTTGGGCCTGATATGATTCCATATCAGGCCCAACGTGTGCCTGATATGGTTTAGGGTTTAGGGTTTAGGGTTTTAGGGTTTAGGGTTTAGGGGCCTGATATGAAATTTTTTTACTGATTCTTTCTTCTTGTATTTTAACACCTTTTAAAAGTCAAAATAAACAATGGATAGCATATTTGAACTCCTTGCAACACTAGGAATCCATAGAAACTGAAATGAGTGCAATCGGAGCTCTCTAGGTCCATCAGTGGATTTTGACCGAAACCCACTAATGGACTTAGAGACCTTAGATTACACTCATTTCAGTTCCTGTGGATTCCTGATGTTGCAAGGAGTTCAAATTTGCTATTCATAGTTTATTTTATCTTCTCTAAATGTATTAAAATGTTATCAAAAAATTAACTAAATTTTAAATGTCGTTGATGAAAGAGGAGATAGGAAAGAGAAGAGGGAGAAAAGAAAAACGACAAAAAAAAAGTTTGATTTGTCAGAAGGATAAAAAGGGAAGTGCACTTGAAAAATTACGTCCTTTGGTAAATATCAAAGTAGCATACGCCTTTTGGTCAATTAAGATATCTAGGTGCGTGATTTGGTAAATTGCTGCATGGACTTTAGTCGACATTATCAATCGACGTCAAAGCCTATAATTGTAAGAGTGCAATAAGTGTTGGAAATGGGGTGAGTGGGGATGTGGGAATATGACCCTCGTTCTCCACTACTCATAATGGAAAAGTCCATTATGCCCCTGATTTATTTCCCTATATAAAGGAGGTGCGTCCAAGGATCATTCGGGGGTTGGAGACGAGAGTAAGAGGAGAATATCCGAGGCGGTGAGATTTGGTTCGTGGAATCATGGAGGGCTTTCCGATCCTGTGATCGCTCTTCCGACAACAAGTTTTCGCCATTGCCGATTGCGGATCTGTGGGAGATCGCTGTAAGTTTTTACTGCTTTAATTTAATTCCTTTTTCATGCATTTAGAATTTATCTACATTGGTATCAGAGCTGTGTTAGTTCTAAATTCATGATAAATTCCTAAATCCTTATCTCTGCATTGAATCAAAATTATGATTTGGTTCTGTTCGTTCTGTTTGCTGGGCAAAATCATGACTGAGTCGTGATCAGCGATTATTATCGCTGCCCTGAACAAAGTTTGTCTCCGTTTAGTTTTGTCATAGCCGAGTAAAAGATCATGATTGTATCGTGATCTGTTACAATCCCCAATGGTCGATGCCGTAAAACCTTGAGGGAACACTTACGGAGTTAGTCTCCGATCGTGGCTGACGAAGTGCTCATGGTTATCTCTCGTTGCAACCCGTGTTCGTCGTGGGAAAGGTGGCGTGCACAGCGTACACGACGTGCACAACGTGCACGGTATGCGTGGCGTGCGTGCATGGGGCCGTGCGGCAAAGAAAACGGGAAAGAGATAAAGATGAAGTTTCTGTTTTTGATTTTTTCAAAACAAAAACAGAAATGTGGCAGTGCTGTGATACATTCACATAGATAAGAATTTTATTGCTGCATGCAATTAATATTTTTTTCTAATGATTTTTTAAAAAAGCTTTTGTGTTTAAAATATATATATATATATATATATATATTTATTTATTTATAAATATATGCATCGTCGAAATATGCTAATGTATGCCTACTGTACCATGTTAATGTATGTCTATCGTAGTATTACTTTTAATTTAGGTGCTTGCAGTAATTAATTGAAAATAAGTTCAATTATTTTATTATTTATGATAAATGGTCTAGAGTAATTTTGGTCCATTTAGACCTGGTTTAAGTTTAAATCATTAGTTGGTTTAACCGAACCAATTTGATCCAAACCCAAAATCAATTTGGGTTGATTAATTGGACTTGGACCAAATATGATCAAATTACCAGATTTGTTCTATTGGGTCAGATTTGATCAAAACAATTAGATTTGTTCTAATTGGTCGGACTTAAACCAATGGCCATTGGTTTGATCAAACGGACATGAGTTTGATCAATAAGTCTGAAATTGGTAGAAATGAACTTAGATTAAAAGTAACAGAACATAGGTACAAAAAATCCCTGTCCGATTAGATTAGTTCTAATTAAGGACAATGGACCGAGCTTAGGATCTGGATCCCTAATCAACCGATCCAATGGGTCTGACCAATTAGATTAGTTCTAATTGTCAACTTAAACTCCTGAAAATCGAGAAGATTTATTTTTCTTGATTTATTATGTTGGTACTATGCCTGAATAAATTGAAATAAGCCGGTTTTGTACTGGTTAGCCAGTTTTGTACTGACTTATTTAATTTTAATTTTTCAGATGGCACGGACGATTACCACATTGACTCGTCGCGAAGTGCGACGAAATCAGCTCAGGGAGGAGATTCAGGAGATAGAGTATAACTCTACTTATGGAGTCGATGGACACATTGGACTGCTTGATGATCTGTTTTGGAAACTTGAGCGAGAAGAGTTTCTAGTCCTGGACAATTATAGGATTTGGGCTTTGATGCATTCATTGCCAGAAAATCCAAGGATGATAGTAGACTATATTTGGGGGCGTCATCAAGGACGCGTCACATATTCTATATTATGTGAAGAACTGCTTCATCATATGACTGAAGAGGATTCGGAAGAGTTCGAAGAGGACCCGGAGATGATCGAGGAGGAACCAGAAGAGGATCTAATTGAGGATTCTATAGAGAATCTTGAAGCTGTCCTGCCTGAGGTTACCCCAAATGAGTCCAGGCTGAGAGGGATTATTTTGGCCACTACATTAGTGTCTATCCTAGTGGGAGTGGTAGTTGCCTATCTAGTTTTCTAGGGTTCTATTATTTTCATTATGTATGAACAATGTTAGTCCATTTCATTCATGTCAGTTAGTTATATATTAACAATATGCAGCATAATTTTATGTTAATGATATGTTCATTTATTTATGTTGTTTGCCTGACATGATGCATGATTAGTTCATAATGTATTAAATGATTAGTTCATTTAATTAAAGAAACCATGATATATTAAATGATTAGTTCATTTAATTAAAGAATTCATGATATTAAAAATGATTAGTTCATTTGTTGGGATGTATGTAATAGAATTGATTAATATTAATTTGATTGGTCATACGAATGATTAGTGAAAACATAGTTGTCACTTGATTTTGTAAACTAACTCAAAGTAATATTAAGTCAATCATAAATTGTATACATATAATATACACTGAATACTAAATAATGTGTTTATTTATGATAGATTATGGCAACCAAAATCATAATAGCTGAACTCAACAAAGGTGGAAAACTTAATGGGGATAACTATAAGATCTGGCACCTCAGGATACAATATGTACTTGAGGAACAAGAAGTTCTAGAGCTTGTAAATCAGGTTATGGAATTACCTGTAGATGGTCCCATTGCACAACACAGATGAGATCTTGATGCCTATAAGGCATGGAAGAAAAAGGACTCCACTGCAAAGGGCATATTGATAAGTTCAATGGTAGACGACCTAGCTTTTGAATATGAGTCATATCTTACGGCTTATGAAGTCTGGGTAGCCCTTAAAGAAAAATACAGTGGAGTAAGTTTGAGCAAGCTTCGACAGCTAACAATCAAGTTTGACAGCTACAAAAAACGTCCGAATGTGTCAATGGTTCAACACCTCAGGGAGATGTCGAACATGATTCGGGAGCTTAAAACTATTGATCATGAGTTGACTGATGAACAACAGGTTCAAGCAGTTATTCCTTCACTTCCAGATTCTTGGGAGACCATGAAGCAGACCTTAACTCACAGTGAGAGTATTAAGACTTTCACTGACGTCTCACGCCATGTAGAATTAGAGGTGGAGAGAGTTGAATCCGCAAGGATTTCTGGACAAGCCTATGTGGCTGTAGGTTCTGCTGGATCATCTGGATCCAAGAAAAAGAAATGGTTCAAGAAAGGGAAGGGAAAGAAGCAGGAAGCTGCTACCGTGGGACAGGGCCTAATCAAGAAGATAGTAAAGAAGACTGGACAGAAACCTAAAAACAAGTTGACTTGTTTTAACTGCGGCAAGAAGGGTCACTTCTCACGGGAGTGTACTGAGCCGAAAAAGATTCGGGAGCAACTAACCATGTAGCTCAGGAACGAGTTATATTTGTTGAGTGCCGTCGGGTACCAGCTGACAACAAGTGGATCTATATGGGAAACAATGCAAGAGTTGAAATCAAAGGAGTCGGCACTTGCAAACTCAACCTCCTTGGTGGTAGAGTTTTGTTTCCGTAATTCGACGGAATCTTGTTTCCGTAACATGTCTTCTTGATTTAGGGTATTGTATTAATTTTTACAGTCGGTCTGTTGAACTTAAGATTGACTCAGTGTCAATCGGACATGGTTTTTTAACAAATGATTTTATGATTCTTGATGTAGAACCAGATATCAATTATACTATTGATGGTTATTTTTCAAACATTACTTTAACTAGTGATGCAGATATAACTGATGAGGTTTGACATCCTAGATTAGGACACATAGGACAAGAACGTTTGAATCAGTTGGCTAGAGAGGGTCTATTGGGCACTCGGGCTAAGATTCAATTGCCTATATGTGAGCATTGTCTTGCTGGAAAAGTAACTAGGAAACCATTTGGTAAGGCTATTAGATCTGAATCAACATTGCAGTTAATTCATTCGAATATTTGTGGTCCAATGAATGTGAAGGCTATACATGGAGCTTCCTATTTCATTACATTTATTGATGATTTCTCTAGGTTCAGTCATATGTATTTAATTTCTCACAAATCTGAAGCATTAGATTGCTTCATTCATTATATGAACGAAGTTGAGAATCAAATGGAATGTAAAGTTAAGACTTTACGCACTGACCGTGGAGGGGAGTATTTGTCTGATATATTCAAGACAATATGTAATGATAGAGGGATTATTAGACAGCTGACAATCCCTGTATCATTACATATTGTCTTGAACATATCAGACAAATGAAACGTAAAGACTTTACGGTTAGTGCGTAAAGACTTATTAAGTCTTTGTGACTTACCTGAATGAACTAGTCTTAGTGACTTACCTTGGACGAGTGAGAGATGTTGGAAATGGGGAGAGTGGGGATATGAGAACATGACCCTCGTTCCCCATTACTCATAATGGAAAAGTCCATTATGCCCCTGGTTTATTTCCCTATATAAAGGGGGTGCGTCCAAGGATCATTCGGGGGTTGGAGACGAGAGTAAGAGGAGAACATCTGATGCAGTGGGATTTGGTTCGTGAAATCGTGGAGGGCTTTCCGATCCTATAATCGCTCTTCCGATAGCAAGTTTTTGCTATTGCTGATTGCGGATCTGCGGGAGATCGCTGTAAGTTTTTACCGCTTTAATTTAATTCCTCTTTCATGCATTTAGAATTTATCTACAATAAGCTTGGTTGGAAGTGTTTATAAATTCTCAAAATTTAATATATCAATCTTAATACCTCAATCAATGTGAGAGGGGACATGCTTAAATTGTATTCAAAAAGTTGTAAAGAGTATAAAGAAATTGATTTGGAGTATCTTTGAGAAGGGTTATTAGCGAGTTTTAAACAAAACTCGCTAATAGATCTATAGTGTTCAAAATTTTAGAATCTTGAAATGGTTTGAATCAAGCAAGTCTTAACCCTTTGGTAATGTTGTGAATGAGTATGATAGGTTTAGGTCCTCTAATGAGCTCGTGATAAAATATCTTAAGGTTATGTTGATTTTAGAAACTCATAGCTCTTTATCTAAGCTGTGAAATTTATGTTCGAGGGCATAATTATACTCATAAGGATTCAAGAAGCTAGTGCAATAAACTTAATATGAGTTTTATCAAAACTCACTAATGGACCTAGTGAGCTTAAAATTTTAAAATCGTATGAATCAAGAGAGTTCTAAGAATTTTTTGGAAATATTGGTAAGGATTGTTTGGGAGAGCTTTCTCTTATTTAAAAGTGATTCTTATAGAGATTATTTTAAAGTTACTGAAAAGCTAAAGTATGGAGTATTTATAAATAAAAGCCAAAAGCTAATATAAAAGGTAAAATTTGAGTGTTTGATGAATAATTGATCTTTAAACTATATAAATTAATCTTTTTTAATTATCTAAATATAATTTTGATACACCATCAATAATGCGTTTATATAATTATTATTACATTTTGAATATTGTATCAAAATTATTTTTTTAACATGAATGTTTGAAAAAAATATAAAATTAATCAAAATAAAAATATAAAAATGATAAAATTTATATAAATACACAAAAATATGTATAAAAATTTTTGGAAATACAAATTATATAAAAATATAAAATATTATCTAAAAATAAATACTTATAATAAAGTATGATTAAAATTTTATAAATGTTTTGGGAAGTGATGTGAATAAGGAGAGAAATTAAGTAAAAAGTATGATAATAATTATGTAAAATGATTAATTTATTAAAGACATAAATATCAACTTTTAATTTTAGATCATAAATAAAAAAGTAGAAGCAAGAAAAAAAAAATCAAATTCTTACTTATGACGTTTGAGTAAAAGTAATATAAGCTTAAGCAGAATTTGACAATAACAAATACTAAAAAGTATTTCCATATAGTTAGAATCTAAGAAACAACTTAATAGAAGCTCTACCAAACACTCCTTATGTCTTATGAACTGGCTACAAAATATCTCAAAGTTGTGCCAATTTCATAAACTCACAACTCTCTATATAGACTATGAAATCTATGTTTAAGGGAATAATTATACTTAGGAGAATGCAAGGAATTCAATGAAATTGGTTTGAAGTGTTTTTGTAATGCTCAATGTATGAACAAGTTTTAACTTAAACTCATTGATGAACTTACAATGTCTAGAATTTTAAAATTTTGACCCGATCTAAATTAGAAGAGTCTTAGGAACCCTTTAGTGGTGTTGATGAATGAGTATGACAAACCTAAGTTCTCTAATGAGTTCATGATAAAACATCTCAAGGTTGTGTCAATTTCAAAAACTCACAACTCTCTAACCAGGCTATGAGAATAGTTACACTCATAAGGATGCAAAAGTCTAATGAACTTGATTTGAAATATTTATGAGAAACTTAAGACATCAATGAATTTTGATCAAAACTTACTAATGAACCTACAGTGCCCAATGTCTAGTGTCCATAATTTTACAATTTTGACATGGACTAACCAAAGGAGTTTTAAAAACTCTTTCATAGTGTTAGTGAGTCAGTATGATAGGTCTAAGTCCTTTAATGAGTTTGTGTCATATTGTCTCAAGGTTATGAAGATTTCATAAATTCACAGCTCTCGCCTAGGTTATGGAATTCAGGTTTGAGGGCATAGTTACACTCAAAATACTCTCAAGAATGAAATAATTCTAAAGTTCCTAAGGTCATCAATAAATTTTGGTTAAAACTCATTGATAGATTTAAATGCTTTAAAAATATTTCAGATCAAACTCATTTCACTCTTTACAATTTTCTGAGTGTAATTCCTCATATATGGATAGGAGGTATTAAAATTGGAATATTAAATTTGAGACACTTCGAAAACATTTCAAATTAAATTCATTACACTCTTTGCCATTATAAATTGAATAGAATTCATAGATGGAGTGCATAAATTTTATGAATCGATTGAGATAGTCTATTGTCTACATAGTAATCGATTGGTGATGTAGCAACAATCGACCGTTAATGAACGGCAGATATAGTAAAAATTAGACATGTGTTTTAGTAAATATAAAAATTTAGGTATGCAGTTTAATTATTAAGAAAAGTTGACTAGGTCATTCAATACATTATCGATGAAAAGACTATTCGTTAGAGAGAAATATTGATCAAGAAAAACAAAGACAAAGACAAAAGAAAAAAAAATCAGAGACACGTTGAGTGGGACTTCGGGAGGAGAAAAGAATGGAAAAACCATGTGATTGATTGATAAGAAAACAAAAACAATGACCATAAAATTAAGATAAATGCGGAATGAGACAAGCATGGAAACGCCAGATGTACTTTAATTAGGAAACGTATGTATCTCACATTCACAGCATATGGTCATGTATCTAAGGGCAAAATATATATATATAATCAAAAGAGTAATTCTTTCTTGTAGAATTGTATTATGCCAAAATTATGCTTCATTTATCCTCTAAATCTATATTAAATTGTTAAATCCATTATTCATTTATCAAATATACTAAAATCATCATCCAAACTTTGTCAAACATTTAATCAATATAACTGTTATGCTCTAAGACCTTCGAAGGACGAATCATCGGACAATTAGAAGCATTGTTAACGGAGTCGTTGTGAACAGGAGAGTAGACAACCTGGAGGAAGGTGGGGTTATAGAAGACGCCCGCGAAGATGAAGAAATGAGTCATTGTGCATTGTCAGGAGGGTTGAAGTGTTTCGAGAGCCAATGAGGAGTAAAAGAGTGAGGGAGAGGGTTAGAATGGAGGTCGAGGGTGCCTCGACTCAGCCACTTTGACGTTCAAGTCAGTCTCTAATGGGGGAGAAAAAAAAAGAGAAGATGAACAATATCAAATGGTATGTAGCGGTGTATGCGTAAGTGAGCATACCTTAGCCCGCAAGTGTGAGGGTTCTTTTATACCTCGTTGCTGTCAAAAAAAGGTTGTCCAAAGGGTTGAGGTGTTTCTAACAAAATGTACTATCATAGAAGGGCAAGTGTCATACCACTGTATCAGAGGTCACATCACCCATGTCTTGTATCGTAGGAGATCTTATGGGATCACACTATGTCAACCATGCTGCTTCACATGCTATGGTACCAAATGTTGCCCCACGTGTTGTCCTACGCACGAGCAGAGCTTGTGTAGGCCAGTATGGGCAATTGCCCAAACTGGGCTAAATAAAATGTTCCCACATTACCAGACAAAATTAAAAAGATTGCCCCGACACATGTATATTAGGCAACAACCAAAATTTCTTCAAAAGTAATTCCTGGACCAAACAACTGACCTAATGCAGGAGTGGATGGATCTTTAGTACTCAGGAGTAATTTTATTAAAAAACAATGCGACAAATAAGAGATTGTCTCAATAATTTTCAAAATGAAAGAGAGAGAAACAGACTACTACAATAATTTTCTCCATGACACACCATTACACATTGGCAACAAATAAGATACTGTCTCAGTAATTTTCAAAATGAAAGAAAGAGAAACTGACGGCTACAATAATTTTCTCCTTGACACACCATTGCACATCTATGTCTTACACACTTTTTACCCTAAGCACCTAAATTGTTCGTATCCTTCACTCTTCACAACCAACAACCCCTTTGTCTCCTTCCCTCTCCGTAGGCTACAAAAACAGTGCACCCTCTATCTCCTTTCTTCTCCATAGCAAGCAACATCCTATGCACAACCACCAAGGAGTTCTACTGAAAGGTAATCCTAAATTTGTTTCCTATTCTACAAAAAAAGGTGCAAAGCAAAGACTCAGCTACTCAGTAAGGTAACAACATGGCAGCCTCCCGAGTACTCACTGCCCCACCAAACAATGACGCGGTCACTCACAAAGCAATTGTTGCCCCACAAGCAATCACATCTGCCTTGCACGACTGCATCATTTCTTGGTAAGGTAGAGGTCGCGTCACTACCTAGCATGGTAGCAGTTGCTTGTGAGAAGCAAAGCTATAATGTTATTACATCACTAGGGTAGCTCGTTAAATTTGGCCTACACTGAACTAATATCTTAGCTCCTTCCCGAGTCCTATGTGATGTTGATGAAATGAGATAGTTGAGTCATAGGGCTTAGAATATTAAATGGAAGACATCAAATCAGAGGGACTAATTGGAAATGAGCAGGGCATTGGCTCGGCTGGGAAGAGCGGTGGTTTGGCTCGGTCAGAAAGAGAGACGATTTGGTCGGGAAGAGCGGTGGTTTGGTCGAGAAGAGCGACGGTTCAGCCTGGTCGGAAAGAGCATAGGCTCGACGGAGAAGAGCATCGACTCTTAGAAGGGTCAAGCAAAGATGATCCTATTGATTCATCTTGACTTTGACCTTCATCTCAGCATGGCTATTGGCCTCCCTAATACTTGTGGAGACTTCTCATACTTCCCATATCACAAGTCTCTCCCTCAAGTCTAGTCGAAGGAGACGTGAGTCTGACTTATTGATTATTGTGTTGCGACAAGTGGAATTATCACGCCCCGAAGGTATACTTGTCTGACAAAATGGACGGTACCTAGGACGGACACAAATACACAGCAAAAGCCATAAAATTTAGAAATAACACAATAGAGGGATTTACACAATCCACTCCCAACATAGAAAACTAAAATAATTGACTACATACCGATATGACTTAAAACAACAAACCACATAACCGAATAAAGTAGCCTCAAGGCTAAAATCCACAATCAAGTCAAAAAGTCAAAGTGTAAGCAAAACAATATGAAATAGCAAGAAAAACATAAATTCGAGTGTGACGTGGGGCTGACAGATAGGATTCTCCAAGCAACTTCATACATCCTCTATCAGCTAATTTGGAAAGTTAGAGAAAATAATGGTTAGTGAGTATAAAAAACATAGTGGGTATAAGAAGATAGTGTATGAACAATATAGTGTAAGGAGAATAAGGGGATGCAGTCTCAAGCAATAATATTTACTACAAAAGTAAGGACAACGATATAATCATCTGCTAACAAAACATAACAATAATCTTACTCTATACTAAGCTACTCAGCTGTGTATATACAATAAGCAATGATAAATAACAATCAACATGGATACTGCACATTATAAGCATGTATAGATGCAAATAATAGAAATCAATTAGTATACATAGGAGCAATCGCTCTATCACAAGAAGTACAAATAATCAAGACATCTAGCTATTTAACTATGGACTATGGGAGAAACACTCTACTATGAATCGTCTAGTAAGCAGTTCAAAATGTCAGGGTCCCTATATACGAGACAAACACTCTACCAAGAATGGTCTCATGGAATGACAGATAGTAGCTATCTAGCTATGGGCTACAGGAAAAACAATCTTCCACGAATGGTTTTGCGAGCAACCCAAGATATAATAATCATATAATAGCAATGTACTAAACATATCACAAACATATGCAACAAACATATCACATACATATGGAATATCTTACAAGCATATGCCAAGTTTACTGTTGGCACACAACTCCAGCTATCACGACTCTAAGTGGTCGAGTGGGCAGATCTGACAAGTAGTTATCTAGCTATTGACTGCACTCAATTCTAGCTACCATTACACTAAGTGGCTGAATGAGTAGTCATAATCTCATCAAGAGAGTACTAGTCATCTAGTCATAATATCTCAACTAACTCTATGGTATCATCATACATACATGAAAACAACCTATCACAATTAGTCCTACGTGGTAGTCTGACAAGATAACCTAGTAGAATACTCTATCACTTTGCTACAGTATCACATTTATCATGTTTAGGCATAGGCCTAAACATATAACTATATACTACGGTATCAATGCATGAATATAAGTTAACAACTACATTGGTCTGGTATATCCTATATATAAAACCAATATGAACATGAAAACAATAAGACTGCATAGATGTCAATATCGATAAACAAATAAGGACAAGCAACAAAGATCAATTGCAAGAACAATATGGAGGGGGCATAAGGTAAGCAAGTAGTTGATGCCTAATCAACATATAATAATAAATAATCATGCACTAAGATCAAAAGAAATATAGAGATCAAAGCAAGAACTACCCACCTGAAAAGTAGCTCATGTTAATCTAGTCCCCACATTGAGACACTTTACTCAAATCAGAGTCTTGCAACTAAATGTATAGTTTAGCTAATTTTATCATACATCAATTAGCTAATCTTAAACCTAAATCCAATTGGGAAAACCCCCTTAGTAAAATGATCACTAACCCTAATTATTGGTTAACTTCAATTAATCTAATCCATTGATCAAATTAGAGTTAACTATATTATCAACCCTAATTAATCCATCCTATTGATTAGATTAGGAGTTAACCCTACCTAATTAGCCATCCAACATCTTCCCTACAAATGAAGGAATATTTATTATACGATCAAATAGTAATATTACCAACTCTGAACCAGTAATCCACTGCAATGATGATATATGGCAACAATTCAATTGAACACATAACAAGATTACTCTCATTAACTGGAATTGACATCAAAGAAAATCTAGAGATTGGATCTGCCAATTCCCTATGATTAAGTTTGTTGATAACCATAATCGAACAATCAATCAATTAACTACTAAATTACCCAACAACATGAGCAATTAGATGATAACCTATTCTTAATCCACTGATCAATCCCTTACCCAATACTCCTCCCATCAAATCTTTACACTGTCACTTCATCAACCTAAAGCCATTAATAACACATAGATTACAGCTTCTAATTAGATAGTATATGTCAAAAATATTAGAATAAGGAAACTTTGTTACCTAACTCTTCTGCTTTGAGAATCTGGCGATGGCCAAAGGTCACTGGCAGTGGCATGGTTGCCAGCAGTCATCTGGTTAAGAAACCTTGGCAGTCGACAGTAAATATAATTCGTGGTAGTAGCAGTAATGCTGGTCAATTCCCTAAGCTCGATGGCAATGGTGGCAAAATTTAGCATCTGCTTGTACAACAAAGGGACAATGACAATGTTGGTGGGAGGAAAGGGCTGGAACCAACGGCGATGTGGCTCTTTGAGATGTCACAAATAAGCAATCACGTGCCATGTGCGACAATCGATAGACGACGCAACCTCCGACAAGCGTGAGCCCTCATGCAATAAGAGCTTCACCAATGCAAGGTGGTAGCTCTAACGGGGCTAGAACTGCTTGCGGCTGAAGAGGGGTCGGCAATGAAGAGTTGGGGAACAAGGATCGCGAGAGGGAGATGGCAAGCGGAGGGCGGTTGTAAAATACCGGAAAATAGGTGAATATTAATAAGGGAATTTTTCAGAATTTTTGGAAATTTTTCGGGAATTTTTCGGAGCTCGTATGGACGAGTTAACGGGGACAAGAACGGGACCCGGAAAAGCCTGTTTAGGCTACCCTATTTAAGTGAGAAAATGTTTATATTTCCTTTTCCTTTTATATTTCTTTTTGCTTTATTCCTTTATTTGATTTCTTCTTCTCTTCTTCGCCGAAAGTCCTCGCGTGCCCGATTCTCCTCCGAGCCCTAACCGGCGCCTCTTCCCTTTTTCTTTTCTTCCCCTCGCGCCCGATCACTTCCCATTTCTTCTCCTCACTTTCTCTAGTTGCCTCCGCCCGATTCTTCTCCTCATCATCTTCTTCATCGCGCCGCCGCTCGACACCGCAACCCTGCTTGCTCCTCCCTGGGTTCGTGATACCGCCGGCCGTCTCCTCTGTGCCGGTCACCAGTTCGACCCAGTGCCGCTGTGGCCGCTGTCGCCTCTGCCCTAGCGCCGGCCCTTCTTTCCTCTTCCTCCATCATTTTTGCCCTAGCCGACGCCACCACAGCAACTCACGGGCGAGCCCTAGCGCCGGCTGCCCCTTTTGCACAGAGAGGTCGTAGCGTGGAGGACTGGTGGTGCGACATTCTAGCCGCAATTAGACTGAAGGTGATTGGAGAGGTCACACAGTGCCCTAGTTTCCCTTGCCACAGCAAGACCATCGTCCAGTTACTGTCGCTGTTGATCAGTGCTGTCATCGTAAGGAGAAGGAGCATCGCTCAAGGGATTAGGCCAACCTTCCCTTTTCTGTGGAGTCGGGAAGAATTTGCAGATCTCACACAAGAGGAGTCCATGATCTCTTCCTCTTCACTGCCGGAGTCAGGGTAAAACTTCGATTTAATCTCTTGTTGTCTGATCATTGTAGCTCCGACTAGAATACTTGTGATGGTTGGAATACTTGTAGGTGTTGGCGATACGGACAGAACCAGAGATCAGTGAATGGTAATGTTCTTGTTTAACGTTTGTGGATTTAGGTCTTGATGTGGATAAGTTAATCGATGATTAGTTAAGGTTGATGGATAATTAGGGTTCATGATTTAATAGGAATTTGATTTAGCTACTGAATACATATATTAATTAGCTAAATCCGGATATGTTTGATACCATAGGATTTTGACGCGAGACGAGTATCTCGATTTGTCGGACTGGACCATTTCGATTGGAGGCGGGTACTTTTGACTTATTGTCTTTGATATGCTTAGTAATGAAATTAACAATTTGCATTAATTGTGTTTTCTTATTTGTTTCGGTTAATCACTGCCCGATACATGTTACTTGCTTGATTGATTGTTTGTTTGCATTTCGGGTTGATACCTATCTGATTTCACATGCTCATGGGTAGTGATATAACCATGTTTTACCATGTCAGGACCTAGGTTTGATACCTTATTGATCAGTATATCTTGATTTGATTTATTCACTATGATGCCCATTGTTATATGTCCAGAGGTTGGTTTAGTATATTACCATGCTTAGTGACATGCACCATTTACATGATCGCATGCTGTGCGATAGATTGCTCCATTATTGTCGAGCACTTTGCCAGTTTTCATCACTGTTCGGTGCTCCGTTGTGACGCTCATGGGTAGCGTGACACAGCATGGTAGCACGTCAGTTTGACTCTTCCGGTGCTCCGTTGATCCGCTCATGGGTAGTGTGACGCAGCGTGTAGCACGTTGGAGATTCCTCCCTGTCATAGTGTACCGAGAGATGAGAGCATTGCGCTCCCCCATTTATGATTTGGGGTAGGAGTATGTATGTACTCCGACAACATCCCGTCCACTCGATCACTCATCAGGAGTAGTGTTGCAGAGTGCACGGTCGTCACAGCCCTACCCACTCGGTCCCACTTTTGTTATGAGTTGGCTGACTGGCGTCAGGGGTGACCATGACATTGGCATCATATGCATGATGCATTTTATTGTTTGTGATTGTGTTTGCTGCATTTATATGCTGCATATTGTTTGGATACCTATATTTGACATGCATACAGGTCTTCTATACCTTTCGGACTGTTTGTCCTTATACCGGGTCCTGGTTAGTACAGATTCTCTCCTGTCTACTTCGGTTTGCATTTATCTTTATTTTATCAGGAGACTGTACGCATGATTAGTGCTAGGTGTTATTTCTTTACTTTGCATATCAATTGTACCTGCTGAGTGTTGGACTCACCCCGCCTCCATTGTTGTTATATTTCAGGATGATGCTATCAGGAGAGAGTTTCTAGTTGCTGGTCCCCTGAAGACCCGAAGACTTACGGATCTACTGGTTTTGTTTGTTTCCTTTTTGACTATGTTATAGACTTGGTTTGTTTGGATACTTGGACTTTGTATGGATTTTTGAGATGTTGATGGATTTTTGGTATGATTTGGATTTTATTTTACTACATGCCTGCCTGGACGGCAGAAGAGGTGAGTTCGTCGGCTTTGAGATTTACGAGTGTAGTTGAGTAGGGTGGATTTCGAGTCAGAGTGATATTGTTTGTGATTATTATTATTAACTGCGTGGTTGTGACAGCCAGAGGCTAAATATCTATATAAACTGCGTGGTGATTGTTTTTATTTGTGTTATTATTCCAGCCGCATGTGGCTGAGGTATATAGTGCTTGTAGAAAAGTTTCAGATTGTCCGCCGTACAGGGGAGATTCTGCCGAAATTTCTTCGGACAGAGACTCCTCTGGACGTGACAGCGGTGATTTAAAATCGAGAGAAGAAGGAAAAAAGAAATCGGTGAGAATGGAAAAAAATAGTTTTTAATATTTAAACTTAGGTTAATTGATTCTAACTTAAGTTAATTAGATCAATCAATTCTCACTTAATTGATATTTTAAACAAGCTTTCTCTAAGCCTAATAGAGTCATCCCCTTAAGCATATCAAACAGACTCAGTTTAAATGTCGAAAAATTCCTAAAATTTTTCAAAAGATTCTATAAGGTTATTTATCAAATAATACTTATTATTTAATTATTATATCTTATAAGGATAATCACATCAGCATGTCTCCAAGATTTATTTGGTACCAAGTGCTGAACCTCCGCTTGAGGGAGTGAATGGTTCTTGGCTAAATGCGTTAGAAATTTTTGATTGAGGAATCAGGGTAGGAGTCTGACTAAGGAGTCAGTAAAGCATTTCCAAGGTTGTCGTAAGGAGAATCACTTCTGACTAAAGAATAGAGGATGGAATCTTTGTACCTATCATAAGGTGAATCACTTTCGATTGAGGAGTCATGGATGAAATCTTTGGGTCTATCATAAGGCAAATAGCTAGTCCGAGGCTAGGGTCTCAGAGCCTATCATAAGGTGAATCACTTTTAATTGAGAAGTCAGATATAGAATCTCCGAGCTTGTCGTAAGGTGAGTCGCTAACATAGCGCTAGGGGCTCCAAGTCTATCGTAAGGCGAACCACTTCCGACTGAGGAGTCGGGGATGGAATCTCTGGGCTATTTTGTGGTGAATCACTTTCAACTGAGGAGTCGGGGATGGAATCTCTAGGCTTGTTGTAAGATTAATTGCTACTGCGAGGCTAGGAACTCTAAGCCTAAGGAGTCGGGGATGGAATCTATAGGCATGTTGTTAGGAGAATCACTAGCACGGGGCTAGGGACTCCGAGCCTATCATAAGGTGAATAGCTAACAAGGGGCTAGGGGCTCCAGCTTGTCGTAAGTCTTAGTCGGGAGTGAATGGGTCCGCATCATGCTCAATTTGTAACTCCCAAGTATTCATGGATTCAGAGAGAGGATTATAGGCATCATGTTTAATCCATGACTATATCTCAGTCAAGAGAGATTGGATCTTGAAAAGAGCAATTATTGATGAAGCTGGTCCGAGATTGGGATAATATAAGTGCTTGATCCCGACTGGGGGAGAGGTTGAGCTCTGAAAAGGACAATTACTGATGGAGATCACTGGTTGAAGACCAAGATAGTATAAGTACTCGATCTCGACTAGGGGGAGAGGTTGAGCCCTGAAAAGGATAATTACGGAGCTCAATCTAGAGTGTCTGAATATAATAACTTAATCTCTCAACTCTATGCCTGCGGATTCGGGGAGAGAGTAGTAAGCTTGACCCCTCAACTTCTATGCATCCACAGAGTCGGGGAGAGGAAATAATATCAATCTCGCTGGGGGAGAGAATAGCTTGATCCCTTAATTTCCAATTATCCGCTGAGTCAGGGAGAGAATATAGTAACCTTGACCCCATTGAGAGAGAGAATGACTCAATCCCTCGACTTCCAAATATCCACAGAGTCAGAAAGAGAAAATAATATTGATCCTACTAAGAGAGAGAATGACTCAATCCCTCATCTCCCAAGTATCAACAAAGTTAAGGAGAGAATAGTAATATTGATGTAGATAATAGCTCGACCCTCGACTCCCAAGCATCCTTAGAGTCAAGAGAGAGAATAGTAATATCGATCATGCTGAGGTAGATAATAGCTCGATCCCTTGACTCCCAAGAGTATGTGGAATCAGGGAGAGAATAGTAAATTGAGAATATAAAGAAAGAGAGATGGATATCCATGGAGTTAGAGGAAGATGATCTTTTAGTTTGATAAAAATGAGAGATATATTCTGAATTGAAATTTATAAACATTAAGTTTAGACATATCTATCGAGATGACTTGAGCTGATAATCTCAAGCTACCAAGCAAAGATAGATGAGATGCTTGGACAACAAATCTTCCTAGAAGACTGGACTGGCTTGCCTAACCGATCCAAGTTGCATATTGGAGTTTTTGATTGGAACAACCAATTGGATGGTCAATTGGAGTTGCCTATTAAAGTTGCTGATAAGAATTTCTAATTGTTTTTGTCGATTGGAATTTCCAATTGCTCTTGCTGATTGGAATTTTCCTATTGGAATTGCCAATTGAAGCTTTGTGATCAAGCAACTAATTGGGCTTTTGCCGATTGGGAGGGAGTTGTCGACTGAAGCATTGTGATTGTGAATATAAAGAAGAGAGGAGATTGAAGTTACCAATTGGAGCTTGTGAGGGAGCAGCCGACTGAACGACTAATCAGAATTAGCCTATTGAAGTTATCGATAGGATTTTGTCAATTGGAATTTGCCGATCGGATTTTATCAATTTGAGTTGTCGACTGTCGACTACTGATTAAAGCTACTAATTGCCAATTGAAGCTGTCGACTGCCAATTCGGAGCTGCCGACTGTCTATTAAAGATGTTGACTACTGATTCAAAGCTGCCGACTATTGATTGGAAGCAGCTGACTACCATTTGAAGTTGTAGACTACCAATTTGGAGTTGCACCGTGAAAGGCCTTGGGACTTAAGGATGGTAATTGCTCAATGTTGACAAGAATATACAATGCACCTTCCGCTAATCCTCTTTCATTGACATGATTACACTTATCGACAGTTTTTTTGTTGTCATCCATCTCAATGTCTTGGTTCAGGACTTTATGTTCCCACAGATAATGTCAATTTATTCTTTCTCTGAGACCTTCTAAGGAAGAACCACCAGACAACTGGAGGCGGTGTTGACTGAGTTGCTATGAACAGGAAAGTGGATTTCTTGGAGGAAGGTGGGGTTGTCGGAGATGGTGGCGGAGCTGAAGAAAGGAGTCATCGTGCACTGCCAAGTGGGATGAATAATCTAGAGAGCCTGTAAGGAGTAAAAGAGTGACGGAGGGGGGGGGGTTAGAATGGAGGCAAGGGTGCCCCAATTCAGTTACTCCGACGCTCAATTCAGTTTCCAATGACGGAAAAAATAAAGAAAATGAATAGTATCTGATGGTATGTAGTGGTGTATGCGTAAGTGATCATACCTTGGCCTACAAGGGTGAGAGTTTTTTTATACCTCGCTGCTGTAAAAAAATGTTGTCAGAAGGGATGGTGTGTCTCTCATAGAATGTCCTATCACAAGAGGCAAAGTGTTGCATCGTTGTATCTAAGGGTCACATCACCCATGTCTTGTACAACAGGAGATCTTATGGGATCATGCTATATCAACCATACTGTACCACTTGCTATGATACCACATGTTGTGCAATGTGTTTTCCTATGTAATGTTGACCAAATGAGATAGATGAGTCATATGGCTTAGAATATTAAATGGAAGAGCATAGAATTGGAGGTGCTGATTGGAAATGAGCAGAGCATTGGTCGGCTGGGAAGAGTGGTGGCTCGACTCTGCTGGGAAGAGTGACAGTTTGACTCTGTTAGAAAGAGCGCTGGTTCGGTCGAGAAGAGCGGTAGTTTGACTTGGTCGGAAAGAGCATTGCTTTTAGCATGGTCAAGCGGAGATGATCTTATTGATCCATCTTGATTTTGACCTCCATCTCAGCAAAACTATTGACCTCCCTGATACATATAGAGGGAGCTGCCGATTGAAGCATTGTGATTGTGAATATAAAGAAGAGAGGAGATTAAGGTTATCGATTGGAGCTTGTGAAGGAGCTGCCGACTGAGCGACTAATCAGAATTGGCCCATTGGAGCTGCAGATAAGATTTTTCCAATTGGAGTTGTCGATCAAATTTTATCAATTGGAGCTGCCTATTGTCGACTGCTAATTTAAGCTGTCAACTATCGATTGGAGCTATCGATTGCTGATTGAAGCTACCGACCACCAATTTAGAGCTATTGACTATCAATTAGGAGCGGCCGACTGCCAATTGAAGTTGTTGATTGTCGATTTGGAGTTGCGCCATGAAAGGCCTTGGGCCTTAAGGATGGTAATTGCTCGATGTTAACAAGAATATACAATGTGCCTTCCATCGATTCTCTTTCATCGATGAGATTGCACTTCTCGACGGTTTTTTGGGTGTTATCTATCTTAATATCTAGAGGTGGCAATGTAACGCCCCGCCCCTCCTGCTAAGGCGACGGGGGTTACTTACCATATTTAACAACTTAATACCTTATTACAGCGGAAGTCTTACTTGTAAATTATTTTGAAACATAGAGTCCATATGTCAAACTTAACATTATTTCAAGACATAAAGAGTAAAAATGATAAAATGTCATGGAGTTATAACATAGTAATATAAACTAAGCATAATTCCTATTAAATAAAAGCAGGTCTTTTATTCTTCTTTAGCCAGTCACTGCCACACACATCCTGCTAGCCCCTCCTGATGCTCTCCTAGTTCATCCATCCCTTGCCCTTATCTGTGGTACAAGAAAGTAAGATGTGAGCACTCATGGCTCAGTAAGTTCCTTTCCTATTCACAAAAACCGTATAGCATGTCAACAATCACAAAGCATACATCATAGCATAAAGTATCATGGCATAACATACATGATCATCATACATGTCATAAGTATAATTATAGATATCATGGCATAATCATGGCATAAACACAAGGTAGCATGGCATATCATAACATGATCATCATAATTATCATGGCATATTCCTACGGTATATGCAGGGTGAACTCTTAAACATACATCATGAAAGGTATGCATCATGTCTTTTTAAAACGTATAGCATAGATACTTAAACATAATCTCAATCATAAGAGGGGATCCCGACTTGTACCACGTACATAAATGCGCGCATCCTAGTAGGTCCAAGGTAGCAAGTCTTGAACCCTACAAGGCATACATATACTAGGCCCATTTCTTAGTCCATCGACCTAGGGGCACTTAGGAGCCCATCCCTAACGAGGCCCGTTTCTTAGTCCATCGACCCCGGGGCGCTTATGGAGCCCACCCTTGGTACAAGCCTTAAAAGTAAAATAGCATGTCATATCTACATAGTCCATATCACTCATGTCATAGTCATGTCATGAAGAGTGCTCTTGATCCCACTTATAGGGAAGCAACTCTTTTAGGCATAGCTTAAAGCATGTATATTTGAGCACACAGCATATCATGATTTTGAGCACACAGCATATCATGAACACATGCATAATTAAGCATACAACCTATCATGAGTTTAAGCACACAGCATATCATGAATTTGAGCACATAGCATATCATGAGTTTACGCACATAGTATATCATGAATTTGAGCACACAGCATATCATGAAGTTAAGCACATAGCATATTCTGAAATTGAGCACACAGCATATCATGAAAATAAGCCCATAGCATATCATGGAATTTAGCACACAGCATATCATGAAAGTAAGCACATAGCATATCATGAAATTTAGCACACAGCATATCATGAACTTAAGTACATAGCATATCATGAAATTGGACCTAACATACATAAATAAACATCACAGCATGTCATACTCTTAACATATCATAAAGCATTACATGTGAAGTTCGTGGGAGAACCTAATTAGGTCTCTAACCCTAGTAACAAGGGGTGGCCGAAACATGTAGAGATAGCTTGGGTTATCAAGCAACAAAAAAAACATGTGAACCCTAAACATTTATCATTTCTTAGAACATAAGGAACATCTTAAGCATGTTAGGTATAGGTTCCAAGCTTTCTAGGTTCCTTTTCATAACATGGCCGAAACCCATTAAGCCTTTATTTTGGGTTATAAACATCATACAAGCATGAAAAACCCTAACAATTGTCACATCATATTTCATAAGAAACAACTTGAGCATGTTTGATTTAGGTTCTAAGTTCTCTAAGCCTTGAACCCCAACATGGCCGAAACCCTAGCAACATGTTTCTAGGTTACAAGTAACATAAAAATGTTGAACTTCATACCAATATCCCAATACATATCATGAGAAGCACCATAAGTACTTTTAGTCTAAGTTTCAGTCTTCTTAAGCTTTTTAACCTAATGTGGCCGAATCTTGTTAAGCATGGGAATTAGGTTTCTAGTGGCATAATAGCATGAAGACCATAAGAATTTTCCTAGCATTCATTTCAAGGAATATCCTGGACCACTTAGTTTAGAATTTGAGCATCCTAGGTCAAAGAAACAAGTGTGGCCGAAAGTTATAGAACAAGAATTCAAGTTTCAAGCAATATAAGAACATTAGTTTACTTCATATCTTTTCATCAAGAAAATCATAAGTATCTTAGGCTTGATTTAAACTTTCCTAGGGTTCAAGTCTCAACATGGCCGAATCATCATATGCATAAAAAAAAACATAGTTCAACTTAACCTAAGATCATGACATGTCATATTAGCTTCATATCTTGTCTTATGAAAATCATAGCATGCTAAATTTTAGGTTTAAAGCCCTTCTAGGCCCTCAACTCTATCATGGACGAAAGTTCATGAAGATGGAATCAAGTTTAAATTAACATACAAGTGGGAAAAACATTAACAACACCATCTACCATAAGGTACATATCATAAGGACAAGAGAGCATGCTTTGGTTTAGGTCTAGAGTTCTTCTAGTTCTTTTGTTCTTTCTTGGCCGAAAGACTAAGCCCATAAACTTATGTTCTAACCAAACATTCTAGCATGAAAATATTAGTTTAACCCCCTTACCATCAGATACATATCATAGGAAACATCATGAACATACCTAGTTGGTTTTCAAGTTCTTAAAACCTTTCTTTTTTTTTTTGTTTTGTTTTTGTTTTGGCCAAAACCCTCATGAAACAAACATAGGTTTTTCTAGCAATATATTTACATGACAATCATATAGCTATTGTACCACAGGTGAGGGGAACTTACATCCTTTCGCTTGTGGTTTTTCTTAAGGAGAAGAATATCCTAGGAGCTAAGAAATGAAGGAGCTTCTTCTTCTTGTGTCTCCTTTGGTTTCCTTTTCTAGGAAGGGCTAGAACTTGAAGATTCCTTCTCAAAAATTAGTTTTCTTGGAGAAGAAACTTGACTTAGTGTTCAGATCAAGGAGAGGGAAGACCTCTTAGTCTCGGTGAAGAAGAGAAAAGGAGGAAGGAGGAGGAAGAAGGAGAAAATGAGAGATTTACTTTCTCATTTTTCTATTTATTCACCATGAGGGGAATTTATGCCTTCATTTATTCCCTTTCTTAACTCTCCCATGTCTCTTCCCTTGGTTCTCACGAGAATGAGAAGAGGGAGAAGTGAGGAAGGCAACTTGCCTTCTTCTTGTTCCTTCTCTTAACCAAGAGGAAGGAGAGGTAAGCAAATTTGGTTTTCTCTTGCTTCTTGCTTTATTTTCTTTTTCTCTCCTTTAACTAACATTTTTATCTCTTCCTATCCATATGTTACTCTCTATCCTAGTGGTGATCATGCCATAAATCTTTCTCCATTGTTTGTGGGAGGTTCAAGGTTCAATCCTTGACCTTCTCCTCTTATCATATTATTATATATCCTTTTTTTTCTTTTATTTCTAAGTTCTAGTGGAAATAATTACTCATGTACTTATAAAGAAATTTGTGGGTGTTACAGGCAATTTTTAACTCGACACGAAAACACAACCCAAATCGAACACGAAAAAATCAGATTAGGGTTGGGTAGTTTCAGGTTCGGGTTGAAATCGGGTCAACCCAATTGACCCAATTAATAAACAGGTCAGGTTTGGGTCAACCTGAAATGACCCAATTACAACCCGCGAACCCGTTTATAAATAATTATAAATTTAAACTGAAATTACAAATTTTAAAAAATTAAAAACGCTAAACATATGCTATTGATTGCAATGTTGCTATGGCTTATCATTTATGATATGGATTTTCAATTTGTGTAGATAAATGTTATTTTTAATTTTTAATTTATAATTTAATATACAAAATTTCTTTAATGAATTTAGGCCAAGTTCAGGCTAAACGGGTCAAACGGGTTAAACGGGTTCAGGTCAAGTGCAAATAAACAGATCAGGTTCAGGTTGAATAGTTTGACCCGAATTAATAAGCAGGTCGGGTTCAGGTTGTCATTTGCTAACCCGCCAACCTGCCAACCCGAACCCGTCAACCCAAACCCGAACCAAATTGCCACCTCTATTAATATCTCGATTCAAGACTTTGTGTTCCCACAGACGGTGCCAATTTATTCTTGCTCTGAAACCTTTAAAGGATGAACCATCGGATAGCTGGAGGTGGTGTTAATGGAGTCTATGTGAATAGGAGAGTGAACTGCTTGGAAGAAGGTGGGGTTGTCGGAGATGCTTGCGTAGCTGAAGAAAGGAGTCATCATGCACTGTCGGGAGAGCTGAATCATCTAGAGAGCCTGCGAGTAAAAGAGAGAGGGAGGGGGTTCGAATGGAGGCTCGGGTTATAAGTACCTTGCGGTAATTTTGATGTGATTAACCAAGTGAAGTTAGGTTCTGTTGTTGTTTAACCCCTGTGTTAAAGTGTGCAGTAACTTAGGAGCACAGGAAGTCGATCGAAAGACACGGCTAGCGATAATGATGACACAAGAGAGAGTCGACAGGCATGGTGCGTCTGAGGGATGAGGTGCTGCGGAAGAGTAGGTTGGTCGAAGAGAAGGAAGCGCGCGACGCTTCCGAGGGACGAGAAGCTAGAGCAGAAGCTTGCTCAAGGAGAAAAAAAGTTAAACTGCCTTATGGAAGGTGCCTTCCATGGCTTGGAAGACACCTTCAATGAACAGTACGAAGGCGCCTTCAATGGCTTAAAAGTGCCTTACATGAACAGTGTGAAGATGCTTTTAATGTCTTAAAGGTGCCTTCCCAGTGACCATTGACGAAGATAAAACTTTATCTTCACATGGATAAAATTGCCACGCTGGAGGCACCTTCCACCCTATAGAAGGCGACTTCTAGCCTTGGATAGAATTTTTCAAGGACTATAAAAAGACCCCTGAAATTAGGAATAATTTAACAACTCTTGTATTCATTTCTTAGCACATTTCTGAGCGTTCAATGAGTATAATAGGCTTCTCTACCTACACGAAGGAGAGCTTTTCAGTGCTTTCTTCTATCTTGGATTAACAATCACCTAGGTTGTAACTAAGTAACTCCTTAGTGTCTTTAATTTATTAGTTGTTTAATTTCCTTTTTATAAGTCTGCTACTAATCTAAGTTGAAAGATAAAGAAGGGGTTTTGTTTTATTTTTCAACAGGAAATTCACCCCCTTCTTATCTGCCCAACTTGTTCCAACAAGTGGTATTAGAGCCCAATAGCTTCAGGAGGACTAAATGTCGAATGAGGCACAAGAGATGGCCGGATCAAGGATCTATCCATTGAAGTTCAAGGGGGAATTCATGAGCTAGAAGAAAAAGATGGAGGCATTATTTAAGATAAATTTTTATTTACTATTAAACATGAAATTTGGTCTTGTAGCACCAGAGGCCAATGAAGAATACCAATGGACGAAAAAGGAGCAAGCCGACTTCGTGGCAAATGATAAATCAAAGTTTCATCTGCTTAGCATCTTACTACCTCAAAAACTCAACTGGATCGAAGCCTACGAGTCAACCAAGGAGCTCTGGGATAAATTCTTGGAAATTCATGAATGGACGTCAAAGGTAAAACTCGCGATACGGGACCTTCTCCAGAACCAGATCAATAACCTCCAATTAGAACAAAGCGAAAAACGTTACACACCTTCACTCTAAAATAAAGGAACTCATCACCGGACTCACGAATCTCAGAGAAAAAGTAACCAACCGAGATTCGCTAAGGTACAGCTTAACACATTTCCTAGGACTACTGAATGAGCATCATTAGTAGATGCTTATTATATCTTTAAGGCTCTAAAGTAAGTACCCTAGAAGAATTATTTTTAACTTTTGAAGTTCATAAAATGAGATGTGTAGATCTAAAGAAGGAGGCCAAGCACAACATTGTCTTAAAAGAAAAAAAATGGACAAACCAAATTCTGAATCTTCTCTCGATGATGACGAAACGACGTTCATGGTAAGGAAGTTTAAAAAGTTATTTAAAACCAATAAATTTAATCAAATGCAGGGTAAAAGAAGAAAAAGAAAGGTAAAATGTTACTACTGCAATAAAGAAGGGAACATGAAAGATAACTATCCAAAATTGGAAAGCAAGGACAAGGACAAGAAAAAGAACAAGAAGGCAGCCTAGAACAAGTACAAAAATCTAAAGATGACATGTTACGAAACGTCATTCGAATCAAAGATTGAAGCCCTTGCCGGACTTGCGCTAGTGGTAAGTAACCATAAAGATAAAGACGAAGCAAGCTCGTCCAAAATGAGCATCGAGAGCATCGATGAAGGGAAAACAATATCAGAAGATAGCAGCACTTCAGAAGGAGCTTCAGATTACGGGATCGACAAGGTAAGTTAGGTATGGTCTGTACCTCCTGATAAATTATTTCAATTTAAAAAAATGTTATCAAAAAATTCCTATAAATTAGAAAAAGAAAATGGCAAATTAAAAAGAAGTCTAGCAACATCTTATCGATTAGAAGACTTCGACAAGATAAAAATGGAAAATAAAAAATTAAAAGTAGAAATAGAAGAGTTAAAATGTAAAATACCGTAACCAAATAATAATGAATAATAAGGTTAATAGATGAATAACCTTAACGAAATTTTTAGAAATTTTTAGGAATATTTTGGGAATTTTCGGAGATCGTATGACGAGTTTAAGGGGATGATTTTATAGGCCTGGGAAAAACCTGATTGGAATAACTATTTAGTGGGGGTTGATTGAGGAATAAACTTAGGTTTTGATTTCCCTAAACCTAAGTTCAAATTATATAAACCTTCCTATGAACAGTGCCCTAACCCTTTTTATTCCCACCGCCCGATTCTCTTCTTCGTCACCGACGCTGACCCTTTTCCTCTTGCTGATTCATTTCTTCTCCCCGATTTCTGCCCTAGCCAAATCCTTTCCTCCTCATCGTTGACCCTCCTCCCTCTCCCTCTCACGTAGATTCCTTCTCCTCTTTCGATTCACCGTCAGCCTCTTTCCCCCTCCTCTTTATCACCAGCGCAGGTCCAGTCATCGCCACATCAACTATCCATGAGCCATCACCCGAGGGACATCTCATCGGTACCCTTTTCTTGATTTGTCCATCGGCTGGGAGAGAGATCGCCACTGTCGAGTAGGTGTCGCGATCTCATCTCCCTCTTCCTCTCGACCTGCGGCATCGGCTGACCACCGGACATCATCAGCCTCATCGATTTGCCACCCTGATCGCTGAGCGCATCGCCACCATGAGTGACAGATTACCCAACATAGTCATATCCTTCTCTGATCACCAAAACTAGATCTGTTGCTAACCCTCTCCTCCCCTTCATTGTCGGCACAAAACTATGCCATTATCGTCGCAAGGGTTGAGCATTCGGCCTTCCCTTGGTTCTAATGCATTGCCTCCCCTTCATCTAGTTGACATGAGCAGCCGACCACCATCATCATTACTCTCACTCCGGTCACCAACAGAAGGCAGCCGGAGTGTCCTGTTGCCGACGATCACATTGGAGGTAACCCCTCATTACTAGCAGATGATTTGAGTGTAGATTTATGGTTGATTGTGATTTAGGATTGTTGAATAGGAAGATCCATAGTTTAACCTAACTCCAACTACTGATTTGCGGCAGCAAATATCTCCAATCATATTTGGGTAAGTTGTGGAGGTAATTTTGTATATGTATTAGATTTGATTCTAGTTATGGGATGGTAAGAGTGTCCTAATTTTATTTAATTGTGATATGTGGCTTGAGTGGATTTGGGTTTATGATTGATTATCATGTAGATTGATTGTTATTGGGATGAATGGTTTTGGTTGAATGGGGGATTGATTCATTACTAGAATTGGATGAGTTTTGGATTGATTGTGCTTGAAATAAATCCTATGTGGAGGTGGATAAATTATGTGGGGTTAGTTCATGATGTTTAGTAGATGGTATGATGGACTGTAGAAATTGATTGAGTTGTATTTGATGGATTAATGAAATATAAATTATGAATGGAAAGGTTAAAGGATTCATGGATGATTCGATTAGGGTTTCCCTAATTAGTTTGGTTTGGGATTTAGCTAGTTGTTGCATATGTAATTAGCTAAATTGTAATTATGTGATTTGTAGGATACTGATTCGAGACGAGCGTCTCGACGTGGGATCTATCTAATACGATCTTCGTTTTGAGGCGGGTACCTTTGACTTATCTCTTTTGATATTGTCATTCTGATATGCATAATATGTTATAGCTAGTAGTAATGGTTATGTTTATATTTGCTTGATATGTCACTACTTGATACCCGTAGTATGCCCATATTGTTATCTGTTATGCATTTATATTTATACCTCTTGATTCTTGCCATGTATACCTATGTTCATAGAAGTAGTGACATACAATGCATTACCGGATATTTGCCTAACTACTAGATATACATGGCACGTGTACCTAGATTTATTATCTGGCATGTGTATCTAGTTTTATTATCTCACATGTGTACCTAGATTTATTACCTGGCATGTATACCTAGATCTTTGTTATGGACTAGATTTTTCTTTTGGTACATATTATATGGATGTTGATATTTTTAGGAGTTACATGCTTTAGTGTCATGCAACATTTTACATGATTACATGCTGAGTGATTGTCGGCTCCTTTATAGTTGAGCACATTGCCAGTTACATGATCTACACACATAACCACTCATGAGTTAGTGGTACATCAGGTATGGTATGTGCAGTTTATTCTGTCATGTCTCCATTGGTCCGCTCATAGGTAGTGTGATTGCAGCATGGTAGCGGGCAAGGATCCCTCCTCTTGACTATGACACAGGGAGATGAGAGCTTAGGCCCCCCCCCCCCCCCAACAATATTTGGGGTAGGAGGATAAGTATACTCCGACAGCATCCTGTCCACTCGGTCACACAGGAGTAGTGATGGCAGAGTGCACAATTGTCATAGCCCTACCCACTTGATCTCACCATCGCGTGTGAGATGGCTAACTAGCATCAGAGGTGACCATGTCATTTGCATCATATGCATGGATTGTATTTATTACTTGTGATTGCTGTATTTTTGTATGCTGTATTTTGGTGGTTGCATATGATTGGCATGCATACAGGAGACATGATGTATTTGGTCTGACGACCCTACACCTGTTGGTATGGTTTATACCATTATGTTCAGATAGGAGGTCCTGGTGAGTACAGTTTCTCCTGTTGTTCAGTTTTACATTACTTGTTATTGTTCAGGAGAGTGTACTGCATGATTATTACTGATAGTTATATATTACAATGCATGTCTGATTGATACCCGCTGAGTTCTTGAATTCACTCCGTTGATTTATTCCTATTTCAGGTTGAAGTCGCTTGGAGTATCTTATATGCCGGTCCTATGTCATATCCGAAGACTATTTTCGATTTCATTTATGTTTTATTTGGTTTACGTATTTGGTGGATTTAGCATTGTATATTTTGGTTTTAGTTCTGGAGGGTTGCTACGCGATATCGGGTATTGTTTTGTTGTGTTGTGGAAGCCTTGTTGGCTAGTAGTCTTTATTTTTTTTGGTTTCTATAGGCTTTCTTTCATTTTGTTTTTTGTTGTGTGTTTTTAGTTTAGCCAAGTGGGTTGTTTAATATATATAACTGCGTGGTTGTGATATTTTGTTCTAGTCAAGTAGGCTGAGTATATAACTACGTGATTGTGTATATTCCAGCCGTATGTGCTGATGTATTCTTGTGGATGTATGTATGATTCAGATTGTCACCGGTACTGGGGAGATGCTGTCGGATTTTTGTCTGGCAGGGACTCCTCTGGGGCGTGACAATTTATTGGTATTAGAGCCATAGGTTTACGAGACTTATTTCCTGTGTTTGGATTTCACTTTTTGGTTTTCTTGATGTGACTTTTCGATTTTGGGACCAGGCAGCGACAGGACATCTCCAAGTTATAGGAGGTATGTTTATCTACTGTTATCATGCACTTCTTTTAGTACATGCATAGTTGTCTATCATAGTTATTACATGTGTTAGCACTCTTCTGTTTGTACTTGTCTAGTTTTTTGTAACATATATTTCATGTGTTGGGTGAACCACTAATCACGATCGACCTTACTGGAGATCAAGGATTATAGTCTTAGGGGATTTCTTATATCATACTACTAGTAGTTTTAGCTTATGTTACTACTAGTTATTTAAGAGTTAGAGTCACATATCAGTCTCTGTTAGCTAGGTAGTAGATAGTATCTGCATATTTAGGTTGACTCAGTTAGTAGAGCATCGGTTTACTCCTGTTGGTTTGGTCAGTAGAGGACTAATATACCTTTGTTGACTTGGTCAGTAGATAATTAATTTACTCCTATTAGTTCAGTTAGTAGGGGACCAATTTATCCTTGTTGACTTGGGTAGTCGTGGATCGATTTACCTTAGTTGCTTTTGTCAAGGATTGATGCACTCTTATTGGATCAGTTAGTAGATGACTGATTTATTTTTGTTGGTTTGATCAGTAGGGGACAGACTTACTCTATTTTTATAGAAATTTTGATCTTTGGGTTACTCGTGCTTGGATAGATATCTTAAGCACGTTTGGGTACATGACTTGTATAAATATAGAAATAACTGAATTAGCCGTATACCATTATCGGCTAGACCAGTGTATAGAGGATCGAGGTATCATATTCCATGTGTACTTTGACCATAGACTGTGTAACGCCCGCCCCTCATGGATACATAGACTACCCTAAAAGGACGAGGTTACTTAGACTTACTTGACATATACATGCATATGGACTCATGGCAGCGGAAGACATATTTAACATCTATTTTTTTTTCATATGCATCTTACTCTTAACATGGCATGTGAACAACATACTTGATTCATATCTACTACTCGAACATGATTCATAATGTCATGAATATACTAACATGAATAAGATATCATAAGTGCACCACATACTAGTTCAAGTTATCATCACAAGTATAAAATCCAAACTTAGTTCACATGCACAACTTAACCAATTATAAGTTTTAGAAATGTAATTAGATCTATCCACCATGCCACTTCCACACACAATCTTGCCCTTCCTGCTGCTCCCCTTAGTTCATCCATTCCTTCCCTTTTTCTGTAGTACAAGGAAAATAATCTATAAGCCCATAGGCTTAGTGAGTTCCTTTCCTACTCATAAAACCATGAATCACACATACACATGAAAGCATATACAAGCATGTGGGAACATAACATAAAACATATCATAGCATGTAAGAACATAAATATAAAACATATCATGGCATGTGAGAACATAACATAACATATCATAGCATATGAGAACATAACATAACATATCATGGCATGTGAGAACATAACATAACATATCATAGCATGTGAGAACATAACATAACATATAACATAATCATATTCATATTATCAAGGACATCTTTAATAAGTGTAAAGGAAAACATATGGCATAAACATGTAGATGCAAGATGTTCCTTTGAAAACATGCATAATGAAATGAACATATGCAACATGTCTTTTTTTTTTTTTTTAAAAAACATATCATATACATACTTGAATATAATCTCAACATGAGGGCCCGGCTATGTACCACATAACATGAATGCGCGCAAATCCCTAGGACAGGGTAGCTAGCCCCGAACCTACTAGGGAACTAGGTTCGTACTACGACCGTCGACCTAGGGGCGTACTGAGGAGCCCATCCCTTTACTAGACCCGTTCATAGTCCGTCGGCCTAGGGGCGCTTATGGAGCTCACCCTTGGTACAAGCCATACAAAGTAAAATAGCATGTCATACATATCATGTTTCTTATCATATCATCATACATATCATGTTCTTGTCATATCATGAAGAGTGCTCTTGATCCCCTCTCAAGGGAAGCATCTCTTAGGCTTTTCCTCTTGCATAAGCCTTTCATAAACATATATCATGAAGCATAACATGTTCTTATCATAGCATAGAGCATAACATGTTATTATCATATCATCAAGCATGCCATGTATCATATCATGAAGTATGGCATATCTTATCATGAAGCTTAGCACATCATACCATGAAGCATAGCATATATCATATCATGAAGCATAGCATATCATATCTTGAAGCATAACATATCATATTAGGAAACATAGCATATATTATATCATAAAGCATAGCATATCATATCATGAAGCATAGCATATATCACATCATAAAGCATAGCATATCATATCTTGAAGCATAGCATATATCATATCATGAAGCATGGAGACTTAACTAACCATATATCAAGAATCATACATCATGGGAGAACCTAAGCATGCATAGTTAGGTTTAAAACTTTTCCCCTAAACCTATTCATTCAATCTTGGCCGAATCCCTATAGTAGAACTTTTTTTTTACACTTTGACTACTATAAGAAGCATGAAACTTAAGCTAACCCTAGATAAATAATCATACATCACAAAGAAGCATAAACAAGCATTGTTAGATTTCAAGACCTTGCTCTAAGCCTCATATACTTGCTTGGCCGAACCCTAGGGTGAAGTTCTAAGGTTCATTTGTACAACATGTAGCATGATAACTTATCTAACAATATACCAAAAGATCATACATCATGTAAAAGCATAACTAAGCATAATTAGTTGCTCTAAGCCTCATATACTTGCTTGTCCGAACCCTAGGGTGAAGTTCTAGGGTTCATGTAGCATGATAACTTATCTAACAACATACCAAAAGATCATACATCATGTAAAAACATAACTAAGCATAATTAGTTGCTCTAAGCCTCATATACTTGCTTGGCCGAACCCTAGGGTGAAGTTCCAAGGTTCATTTGTACAACATGTAGCATGATAACTTATCTAACAACATACCAAAAGATCATACATCATGTAAGAACATAACTAAGCATAATTAGGTTTCAAAAACTTTACTCTAGGCTTTACATTCTATCTTGGCGAAAACCTACAAGTAGGGTTCCACTCCCTCTAATACAACATGTAGCATAAAGACTTAACCTAACCACATACAAGATATCATACCTCATGAATAAGCACAAACAAGCATGATTAGGTTTTAAATTTTCTTCTTGCCCTAAGCTTCACATCTCATCTTGACCGAAACCTTAGACTAGTGTTCTTATATATTTTTTTTCAACATAAAGCATGGAAACCTAGGCTATCAACACATGAGAGATCATATATCATGAAGGAGCATAAAAAAGCATGTTATCATTTGAAAACTTTGCTCTAAACCTCATTTCTATTCTTGGCCGAAACTTGAAACTAGGGTTCTCCTATATTTTTTTATACAACATGGAGCATGAACCTAAGCTATCACATATAAGAGATCTTTCATCATGAAGGGGGATAAACAAACATGTTTCCTTTTCAAAACTATGCCCTAGACTCTATAATGAATCTTGGCCGAAACATTAAGTTAGGGTTCTCATAGTTTTATACAACATGGAGCATGAAAAACCTAAGCTATTAACATATAAGAGATCATACATCATGATGGAGCATAACCAACATGTTTCCCTTTCAAAGCTTTGCCCTAGACCCCATTTTCTATCTTGGCCGAAACTTCCAAGGTGAGATTCTAGACTTTTTGGTTACAACATCAAGCATAACTCGTAAACTTGCTAACCCTAAGTGACCACAAGTCTTTATCTTGGCCGAAACATGCAAGAAAATCTTTACGGTTTCAATAACATTCCCATACAACATTCGATAACTACTTGTACTGCAGTGAGGGGATACTCACATCCTCTCGCTTAATTCTCTAAAAGAAGAAATCCTTTGTTGTGAAGCTTTTCCTAGAGAGCACCCTTCTTGCTTGGTTCGGCAATGGTGAGGGAGAGGAGAGGGGTTTCGGTGAAGAGAAGGAGGAAGAGAGCAACCAAATGAAAATTTTCATTCTTTCCTCTTTTATTCCTAATGAAAGGAAGAAGGGAAAATGAGTTTTTCCTTCTCCTTTCTTTTACTCATCCATTAATGAAAAGAGAGCAAGAATCATCTCTTCATTTGAGAGGAAGAAGGCAACTCCAACTTCTCCTTCTAAGTGGAAGAGAACCTTTTCTTACTCTTAATTATATCGTCCCTTCCCTTTCTAATAATATCTGTTCTTGGTCTATTGGTTACACTATACATGCTTCTAACCAGAGGTTCAAGGTTCATGCCTTGGTCTTGCCCCTTTTTAATTCCATTTTATTTTATTTTTGCTAATATTCACATAAGGCCTATATTTTTAACCATGGTAAAAATATATGAAATTGCTAGGAACCCTATGGGTGTTACAGACTGTTTGTTCCTGACTTGAGAATTTAAAAGGTACATATGGAGAGATGCCCCACATTGATGTGGAAAGTGTAGAGCTATCTCTTTAACGCTTACGATATACAACTATTACTAGGGTGTATAATCTGGAGAGTATATTTGAATATATGTCTTGTACTAATGTGGAATAGATGCTATTAGCTGCTTATCCTTTGCGTGACCCAGCACCACGTGAAGAAAGATGCAGAAGATGAATTTTGAGAAAAAAGGTATCTTTTGTTGATTACTTTAAGGTGTTTGAAGAGAGAGTATTTCTCTACCTCCTTTGGTGGAATGATAGTTTATAAGGCGATGGTCAGTCGACTCGCCTAACGCTGTTCAATGGGAGATCCTGACTCATGAACCGATTGGATATGGTTAGAGGACCTTGATGATACCTAAAATTATACGACCCGTAATAATGTGGAAGAGGTGGTGTTAGCGGATTAACACCTATGGAATTCTATTTTTACGGAGTGGAAATATTAGATGATGATCTTCGAGGGGCATAGAGTCGATTGATGGATATTTCGACTTGCTATTTAGTGTCAGTGCTCTTCTACCCTTATATGCATGGTTCACTACTAGAGGTTACTGAATCTCAGGTGGAACAATCGTAGTATGATGAGTTATAAGACAATGGTTAGACGACTCAACTAACATTGTCTTCATCAAGTGGCTCACGACCTTAACCACTTGATCATTTTACTAAAGGTCTTGAAATCTATATTTTAGATCAGAGTGTTAGACCTTTTATTAACAGCTATCGGAGAACATCTTACGGGTATGATTAAGAGATTTGTGGTGATATTCTATGATGGGTAGACTCTTAGTCAGGAGGTTGAGTGACCCTTTAGACTTTGGATTGTGATTATTTTATTGTGGATATTTGAATATTAGAAAGGATGAGATTTGACATACTCTTTGGATATTTTTGGATAGGATTAGTAAAGTTCGTATGCTTATATCTTTTGGATTGACCATATCTCTACCATTTGAAGAATTGTAGATTTTCATTTAGGAAGTCAAGAGATATCCCTTGGACTTCAGTAGTTATACATCATAGGTAGGATGACGATATATATCTACATTTTGATAGTACACCATAATGAGAATTGGTCACTGAAAATTATCAGGTATGATTGATATTGAGGATGGTTTGAGATTGATAGATATGGCGAGATTAGATATTGTGATATGATTGATTTCTGATGATTTATTAGTGGATATCCTTTTACACAACATCTAAATATTGTGATATGTGATTTTCTGATACTCTATTAGTGGATATTTGACTTGGTGGTCTATTATTTAGTATTTGATGTTGATAGTGACACGAGGAGTAGTATGCCTTGATATATATGGTTTTGGTGATTTGTAGTTGGTGATCAAATTATATATTCGTCGATGTTCTTACATTTGAGGGTGTTTGTTGTACAGATATTATGAGTCCTTGGCATAACCATTTAGGTTTACCAATGCCCTACATGTTTTTATGGACTTAATGAATTTGATATTCCTAGGGAATTTGGATTAGATTGGTAATTGTCTTCATTGACAATATTGTGATATATTTTAGATTCGAGGTGGATCACGAACAATATCTTCACACACTTCTAGGGATGTTTCGACGAGAACATCTTTATGTGAAGTTTAGTGAATGTGTATGTTAGGTTATCTTCTGTGGGATTTCTGGGGACACATTGTATCTAGTAGAGGGATATCTGTGGGTCCACAAAAGTTAGAGGATGTTACCAGTTGGGAGTAACCGAAGTCTATACAGGAGACTGATAGCTTCCTTGATCTGGCTGGATATTACCAGAGATTTGTAGAGGGATTTCTCCAGCATTGTTATTTCGTTGATTGGACTATCTAGGAAGGGTATGAGACTTACTTGGTTAAGGCTTGCGAGACCAGCTTCCAGGAGCTAAAGCAGAGATTAGTGTTGGTGCCACTACTGGTTTTGCCCTCTGGAGAGGACAAATTCATACTCTACACCGACGCTTCTATATAGGGTTTGGGCGCTGTTTTGATGCAGCACGGTAGGGTAGTCTCCTATGCTTCTCGTCAGTTGAAGGAGCACGAGAAGAAACTACCCAGTACATTATTTGGAGCTGGCCGCCTTTATCTTTGCTTTGAAGATTTGGCGGCATCATCTGTATGACATTTACATTTGAGATTCTCATTGATCATAAGAGTCTCAAATATCTTTTCACCCAGAAGGAACTCAATCTCCGACAGAGGAGATGGATGGAGTTCCCGAAGGATTATGATTGTACCATTAATTACTATCCGGGGAAAGCTAACGTGGTTGTCGATGCACTTAGTCGGAAGTCCAGAGGGACTTTAGCTTGCCATCGAGTTTTAGTCACAGACTTGATTCAGGGTTTCTCTGAGTTGGGCCTTGAGGAGCAGGGACAGACAGAGCAGGGTATCCTTGTTACCATGGTTGCTTAGTCATAGATCAGGATGAGGATCCATGAGGCCCAGGCCAGTGATCAGCGCTTACAGTTCATTGGTAGTCAGATAGCTTCCGAGCAGTAGAGAGAGTTCACCCGAGATGACAAGGGTATTATTTATTTCCAAGGCAGATTATGCGTACCTCAATCTCACCTGGTAATGAAGGAGTTACTTTAGGAGGCACATCACTCCCGATTTGCTATCCACCAAGGCGGAACCCGCATGTATCGAGATTTGAGGCGTTCCTATTGGTGGAAGGACATGAAGAAAGACATTGTGGAGTTTGTAGCTAGATGTCTAGACTGTCAGCAGGTGAAGGCTGAGCACCAGAGACCTGCCGATTTACTTCAAAGGATTCCTATTCCTGAGTGGAAATGAGAGCACATCACTATGGATTTTGTAGTGGGATTGCCTAGGACACGACGAGGCCATGACGCGATTTGGGTAATCGTTGACCGATTAACCAAATCCGTACACTTCTTAGTGATTCGGAAGACCAATTCTCTGGATCGATTGGCAGAGCTGTATTGTGGGGAGGTCATCAGATTGCAAGGTGTTCCTTCGAGCATTATATCAGATAGAGACTCATGGTTCACGTTCCAGTTCTAACAGAGTTTGTAGCAGGCCTTGGGCACACAGTTTCGTTTCAATACAGCATTCCATCCGCAGATAGATGGACAGTCAGAGTGGACCATCCAAACTTTAGAGGACTTGCTGAGGTCTTGCGTAGTCTCACCCAAGAAAGGGGAGAAGAGATTTGGCCTCCGAGGTAAGCTAGCTCCACGATACATTGAGCCTTTCCAGATCTTGGAGAGGATTGGAGCGGTAGCTTACCGCACTACAACAAAAACCCTCATAGATATCGGTTTTCCACCGATGTCTATTACATTTTCGACCGATGTCTATGAAGGCGATGTAAAAGGTCTGTCATTTTAGACATCGGATTAAAACCGGTATAGTATCACTTAACGACATCGGGTGTAAAACCGATGTAATATTATATGTTAATAACACCAGTTTTGGCAGTAGTATACGACCGATGTAATATTAGTTAATGACATCGGTTTTGCAGCGGTGGGAAATCGATGTAATATCAGTATTGTTTAACGACACAAATTCGATTTCCAAAATAGTGAAAAACCAATATTATCACCAAGCAAATCATAAAATTAAGTTAATATTATTAATTCACTAAGAAAATCACAAATAAAAATGCACCGATCTATCTAAACACACCAAGTCAATATCCATATAATCAACACATAAATATTCTTCTTACAACATAAAAAGATAATAGATATTGTGCACATCAAGTCAGTATCCACAAATTACACATAACTATTCTTCTTACAACATCAAAAGGTAATAGATAGTACACAAATATTCTTCTTACTGGTGCCAACGTTATCCTTCTTGCTCTGTACAGAGATTTAACTAAATCTTCCCCAGTAGTTTTATTTGTTAATAAACAATTCTCTTTATCTATTACTGGATGGACACCTCTACTTGTTTGATGTCCTGAGGGTGACAACTGATTGGTGATTCTTTGTAAAGGAGGCCTCCATCTTAAAGGAGCCACTGGAGGCTTTGGGAACTTTGCAACATCCTTCTTGGTTGTCCTCTCACCATTTAATTGATTCTCCAGTTCTCTTACCTGAATAGAATAAAATAGTCAATATGGATATAAAGCAGTTTGTTGCTTACATAAGGGAAATTAAAGATACTGTAAATTCTACTCAAATAGAGATTGAAAATGAGATAAATAACCTTTTGCTGATAATTTTTACTTGGTTACTCAGCTTCTTTGATCTGCACATTTGAAATAATCTGTTATAAGGCAACTGATTTGAAAGAAGCTAAATATAGTGATGTATGGTGTATAGTAGATTATTATGATTTTTTTTGGAATATATAAAATAATTTATTCACACTATCTTCATTTGGTTCAATTACTATCAGTTGGATCACCTTCTTGAGGCCATTCAAGTTCCTCATAAGCTAGACTAATAAAAGTATGCGGGCAATTTGGTCACTACAACTTTGTTATGACTAACTTTACTTTTTTGCAGTGGGTTGACTAACTTTACTTATCTTCCAATGTTTTGAAAACATTCTCCCGAGATGCGTATTGCAGCTGCATCAATTGCAAGCTTTCATTCAACCTTATGTTTCCTTTTTCACTCTGAAGGAGCTTATCAGCCTGTATAATAACTCTTATTAGGCATCACATAATTGCAGAAGATACAAAACCTGCATATGTATTGCTAAATAGAACAAAATTTTAAAACTAGCAATAGTAGCCCAATATGCAGTCAAAACAGATATACCATTTGTTTAAGCTTGAAACTCTCTGCTAAATCTGTCTGCTTTCAGACAGGACTATGTTCAATGCCTTGGACTCTGCTAGCAAAGTTTAGTGAGCATAATGTTTCACCTAAATCTGCTGAACTTGGGCTAATATGTGCAAACATGAGTGTCTTGCAATCTCCTATTGTGAATGAAAATTATCAGTGAAGGGTAATGCGTCAAATTTTCTTCTGGCAATAAAAATAACGGTATAAACTAGCTGTTGTTTTTGAACCTTGTAATGACCCGCCTCCTACTGACTAGGTTGCGAGGCCGATCGTTACGTAATGCTGTGCTAAATTACTATTGCGGAAAATCTAGATTGATTAAAATTTTTACAAAACTAATTACTGTAAACTGAACTTAATATTCTAGGTGTACCTAGGAGTCGTACACATGCTAGGGAGGACAATCTATGCCTCTCGAATGTCCTGCTAGCTGTAATCAGGCATTTCAATCGATCCATGAATCGATTGGGCTGTCAGATCGATCGCGTGATCGATCCAGCTTGATACTGGCACAGAAGAAGGCTCTGGATCGGTCGGCTGACCGATCCACAAGCTTCATCGCTTCTGTATGCAGCTGGATCGGTCTACCGACCGATCCAGGAGTGCACTGATCGGTCGGTAGACCGATCCAGTGGCTCACTGATCGGTCGGCTGACCGATCAGTAAGTTGCTGCACCCTCTGTTCGCATTTGGATCGGTCGGCTGACCGATCCATAAACTCTCTGTTCGTGACTGGATCGGTCAGCTGACCGAACCAGTGGCACACCCCAGTTTTGATCAATCCGTGGATTGATCTGGGTTTCTAATTTCGCACTGAAACTCTGATTTCAGCACTTGTTCGTGCCAAAATCTCACATTTCACTTATACAATCCATAGAATATATTCTAATGACATCAAGCTAGCATTCTAAACTGGATATAAAGCATGGTTTACTAGTTCGTAGCATTTAACAATTAAAAGTGCATGAAAATAGAAATACTAAAGGTTCAATTGTTTAAGCTTGCTAGATCCCCTAAGGATCTTTTATTCCAGTTCCTGCCACACACACCATCTTTGCATTGAACTCCAGCTTCCTCTGCTAATCCATTTTCCCTTTACCTTTATCTGCAGTATAAGGAAAGTAGAATCTGTAAGCTTAAAGCTTAGTAAGAAACCAACTACCTCACTAAAACATGCAACGATGCAAACATGCTTTTAAAGAATGCTATTTGAAAACATGTACTGGCATGACATACTATGGTTGCAAGCATAAACTGAAATAACTGAACATGTAAGCTGAAACATGGCATAACAGGCTAATCACATAGAACAATAATAGAGAACTAAGCTAACTGAAGCTAACCTGAAGCTAAAATCAAACTCAACTAACATAACTGATTTTATGAGTTTTGAAAACTAATAACATAGTAGATCAAAATAATAATCATGTGCTGTTGGGCCCGGCAACTATACTTACTGTGCGCGCATCCCTAACTAAACCCGGGTTTGCAAGTCCCGAATCTAGTAGGGTTTACTAGGTTATCTGAACCTAGGGACGACTGTGGGAGTCCAACCCAATGGATATCTAATCCGGTACAGTGCCAACTGAAAAGTAAAATATTGAATATAGCTAAACTGTTCTAATTTGCTGTTTCTAGGTTATCTGAACCTAGAGCTAGGTTGTCTGAACTCAGAGGCGACTGTGGGAGCCCACCCATTGGACCGTAGTAGCATATAAGTTAGAATAAACTGATTTACAGATTTAGATGCTTCTAATGCATTCAACTGAGCTGTTAAAATGCCTAGTTTGCATTTTTACTTAGCTAGCTATTTTATCGAACACTTAGTGTGCCCCAACTCTCCTCTCTATTAGGGAGACCACTTCTAGGCACCTGACAACGTCTAGAAACCCCCACTGAAGAGGGATTACGTGTCCGGCCCATCTAGAAGTGTTCACTAAATCCCTAAACCTGCGAGGAGGGTCAATTTCACGCTATGCGTTGATAAAAATCTGCATATAGCTAAACTAATGCGTAGAAAACCCAAACGGAGCTACTTATACTGCAGGTGAGGGGTTTCTTACCTCGTACGCTAATTTCCTTACAATTCTATTCGCTAGAATTCCGGTGGAGACGACTTCTCGACGATCTTCTCGCGTCTAAGCGTTCCCCTCGCGAAGGAGAGCGTCCTCGTGCCGGAGTTATCGCCGGAAGATGTCCTTGGGGCCCTAGGGAGAGAACCCTAGGTCTTCCTTGTGGTTGGTGCCGAGAGAAGGAGAGAAGAAGGGTGTTCGGTGTGAGGGTTTGGAGGGGAGGAGTTTGCCGAACCAAATTCTAAAATAAACCAAACCCAACCTAACTCTTCTATTTATATTAAGTGGATAATTGAACCCAATTCTAATATAAATATAATTGATTCCTTTTTCTTTCAGCACAGCCCTTCTGGGTTCACCGGTTACTAAGGCTAACTAAAAGTTATCGGATCCGAGAGGTTCCGGGTTCGATTCCCGCCTAAGATATTTTGCGGTTCTAATTATTTTTGCTGCTTCCGCTACTCGGAAAATTCCGAAAAAATATCTAAAAATTCCAAAAAAATCATAGAATATTTATAATACAGTTTCAAGAATTTTTGGGCATTACAATCCCCCATATCTTATAAAAAGTTCATCCTCGAACTTAAAATAATTCTGGGTACTTCTGTCTCATGCTGGCTTCTGTCTCCTAAGTTGCCTCTTCTGCTGTGTGACTGTGCCAAATGACTTTGACTAATGGTACTTCCTTGTTCCGCAATTTCTTAACTGCTCGGTCTATTATCTGAATAGGCCGACTATCATAGCTGAGGTCTTCGCGGATCTGTACCGACTGGGGCTCAATCACCTCGGTGGCATCTGGGGTATGCTTCTTCAGCATAGAGACATGAAATACGTTGTGGACAGCCGACATTTCCTGGGGTAGCTCTAGCTCATATGCTACCTTGCCCACTCTTCTGCTGATAAGGTATGGTCCCACATATCTGGGACTTAGCTTGCCCTTCTTTCCAAAACGCATTACTCCCTTCATGGGAGCTACTCTGAGGAACACTGAATCCCCGACTGAAAACTCTAAGGGTCTGCGCCGTGTATCAGCATAGCTCTTCTGGCGGCTCTGAGCTGTCTCTATCCTCTGGCGGATCTGCTGTATAGCTGCTGTGGTATCTGCTACTAGATCTGTCTGAAGCTCTAGTTCTTTCTGTTCACCACTCTCATACCAGCAGATTGGAGATCTACACCTCCGCCCGTAGAGAGCCTCGTAAGGTGCCATACCGATAGTGGCCTGATAGCTGTTGTTGTATGCAAACTCTGCTAAGCTCAGATATTTGCACCAACTTCCCTTGAAGTCTAGGGCACATGCTCAGAGCATATCTTCGAGTACCTGATTTAGTCGCTCCGTCTGACCATCTGTTTGAGGATGGAAAGCTGTGCTAAATTTTAACTTCGTGCCCAAAGCTGACTGTACACACTCCCAGAAGTGTGATGTGAGCCTACTGTCTCTTTCTGAAATAATGGTTCGTGGGACTCCATGCAGCCTGACGATCTCCTTGAGGTACAACTGAGCTAACTGCTCCATGGAATAGGATATTCTGATAGCTAGGAAGTGGGCTGATTTAGCCAACCTGTCGACTATCACCCAGATGGTGTCGAAACCATTCGTGGTTCTGGGTAGTCCCACTATAAAATCCATAGAAATGTCTTCCCACTTCCATTCTGGAATCTGAATGGGCTGCAAAACTCCTCCTGGTCTCTGATGACAGGTTAGACAGGTGCTGACATATCGAGCGATGTTCCTCTTCATCCCAGGCCACCAAAAACGTTTCTTCAAGTCCTGGTACATTTTGGTGGAGCCGGGATGCATCGCATAGGGAGTCTTGTGAGCCTCATCTAGGATTTTCCTCTGTAGTTCCTCCTGATCTGGAACACATAGCCTGTCACCGAAATACAACACCCCGCTATCTGATATTCTGAACTCTCCACCTTCTGATTCTGCTATACCTTGCTTGATTCTTTGAATTTAAGGATCCTGCTCCTGAGCTGTCTGGATGCCCCCAAGCAAGGTAGACTCTAATGTCATAGTAGAGAGCTGTCCGACTATGAGTTCGAGACCGAAATCTGAGATCTCCTTCTGTAGGGGCGGTGACATGGCTGCTAAAGATAATAGGGTAACGCTGGACTTTCTGCTGAGGGCGTCTGCTACCCTATTTGCTTTTCCTGGATGGTAGAGGATATCTATGTCATAGTCTTTGACCAGTTCTAGCCATCTGCGTTGTCGCATATTCAGATCCTTCTGAGTGAAGAAATACTTCAGACTCTGATGATCTGTATACACCCTGCACTCAGCTCCATACAAGTAATGTCTCCAAATCTTGAGAGTGAACACTACTGCTGCAAGCTCAAGGTCATGGGTAGGATAATTCCTCTCATAATCCTTGAGTTGTCTGGAGGCATAGGCGATCACCTTGCCATCTTGCATCAGCACTGCTCCTAGTCCCAACTTCGAGGCATCACTATATATGTCAAAGCTATCTGCGTTCTCTGGCAGAGTCAGAATAGGTGCACTGGTCAATCTCCTTTGCTATTCTCGCAGTCCTCTGTCCACTGAAATTTTCTGTTCTTTCTGGTAAGAGCTGTCAGTGGGGAGGCTATCCTGGAGAAGTCCTCTACGAATTTCCTGTAGTAACCTGCTAATCCCAGAAAGCTTCTGATCTCACTAGCGTTCTTGGGTCTTTTCCAATTGCTCACAGCTTCTATCTTACTGGGGTCTACCATGATACCATCCTTTGAGATGATGTGACCCAGGAAGGACACCTGATCTAGCCAAAATTCACATTTCGTGAACTTGGCGTACAGCTGATTCTGCTGAAGGGTCTGCAATACTGTCCTCAGGTGCTCTGCATGTTCTTCCTGAGTTCTGGAATAGATAAGGATGTCGTCGATGAACACGATAACAAACTTATCTAAATATTCCCTGAATACCCTGTTCATGAGGTCCATGAAAGTAGCTGGAGCATTTGTCACGCCAAAGGGCATGACTACGAACTCATAATGTCCGTATCTGGTCCTGAATGCTGTCTTGGGTATATCCCCTTCTTTAACCTTCACCTGATGATAACCTGATCTGAGGTCTATTTTAGAGAACACTGCTGCTCCCTTTAGCTGATCGAACAGGTCATCTATTCTGGGAAGAGGATACCTGTTCTTGATTGTGACCTGGTTCAGTGCCCGGTAATCTATACACAGGCGCATGCTTCCGTCCTTCTTCACGAACAATACAGGCGCTCCCCATGGTGAGTGACTAGGGCGTATGAAGCCTTTGTCAAGTAGCTCCCGTAATTGCTCATGAAGTTCCTTCAGTTCGACTAGAGCCATGCGGTAGGGTGCTTTGGAAATAGGGTTGGTACCGGGAATGAGCTCTATCTCAAATTCAATCTCCCTGTCTGGTGCTAATCCTAGTAACTCTTCAGGGAAGACTGCTGGGTAGTCACTTACGACTCGGACCTCTGCTAGCTGTTGGTCCTTGTCCTGACTACATGTGCTAAAAATCCCGTACACCCTGAATCCATTAATCTCTGTGCCTTCATAGCTGAGAGAAACCTCTTGGCCTTTCTTTTGGGTTCTCCGACGAATTCGAACTGTGCTTTTGCTTCAGGTTGGAATATGACTTTCTACTTACGGCACTCGATGGAAGCACCATATCTGATCAAGAAGTCCATTCCAAAAATGACGTCGTAGTCAGTCATATTTAGCACGATCAGATCACAGAAGAGTTCTCTGTCTGCTATAATGACTGACACTGCTCTGAGCCAGTGTGTGGATGTCATAATTTCTCCTGAAGGTAATGTCGTCAGAAACTGACTACTGAGTACCTCTGGAGGTATTGCTAACTTGTTTGTGAATGTCCTGGCTATATAAGAATGGGTTGCCCCAGTATCGAATAAGACAGTTGCTATTTGCTGAAAAATACTAATCTGACCTGTAACAACTGTCGAGGCATTTGCTACGTCCTCTCTGGTGAGTGAGTAGATCCTCGCATTGGTCGTAGCTAGAGGGGCTTCTAATCTGCCTGGATGATATGTGGACCATCTAAAGCGGCCTGCATCTGATGTAACTGAGCTGGCTGGCGTCCGTACTGAATCGGCTGTGGCTGAGGAAGACTGGTCTTGTTTGGGCACTGCTTAGCCATGTGCCCTTCTTGTCCACATTCAAAGCATCCTCGTGTGCCCTTACGACAAACTCCAGGATGGAACTTCCCACAAGTAGCACACTTTGGATAACTGGGCTGCTTGCTGGCTGGTCCCCCTTTTGGGTAACTCCCTGGTTTGCTCTTGTTATTGGGGTTCCCTTTCCAGTTAGAGCCATGAGAGCTGTGGCCCTGCTGCTTCTGGGTACCTGAGCCTCCTTGACCCTTATGTTCTGAAGGGATTTGCTTCTGCTGCTTGATACTATTCTGGTAGTGCTCAGTGGTCAAGGCGCTGCTGACTAGTTCTTCGGTGGTTTGCGGCCTGTGGATGCCGCCAGCCACGTTCATTGCTATTTCCGGCCTCAGCATCTTGAGCATCAACCGGACTCGTTCTTTTTCTGTGCTGACTAGTTCTGGGCATAGACAAGCCAACCTGTTGAATTTCTTCACGGCTTCCTCCACTGAAAGGTTGCCCTGACGAAACTCTGTGAACTCGTCGTAGTGGCGGTTCGTAACCCGCATGTGAAAGAATTCCTCAAAGAACTCATTCTCGAAGTCAGCCCATAACATCTGGTTCACTGGGCGCTTCGCTCTGATTCTCTCCCACCACATGCGTGCATCCCCTCTCAGGCAGAAGGAGGCACACTTCACCTTCTCGTGTTCTAGCCAGTCCAGAAGCTCCATCGTACTCTCCAGTGTTTTGAACCAGGCTTGTTCATCCCATGGTTCACTAGTGCCTGAGAAGTTCTCTGGCTTAACTCTCTGCCACTGGATCAGATAAGCTTCTCTCCTTGCCTCTTCTGCTGGGGCTGCTAGTGCTGGTGCTGCAGGCTGGATTGGTGGAACTTCTAAGACCACTGGAGTCGTCAGATTTGGTTCCGGGGTGACTGTGGGGGTATTCTGCTGATTAGCCCTGAGGGTGGCTATCTCCTGTTGCTGTTCAGCTAGCTGCTGCTGTAACTGAGCCACTAACGCTGTAAGGACTGGGGGAGGCACGAAATTTCCTGCCTCATGCTGGGGCTCAGTAGCTGGTGTCCTTCTAGAAGGGCGTCCTCGTGCCATTTCTAAAGACATAGAGGACATAACATGTATAACTAATACAATTATAATTGTATAACTATTGCTATCATGTTATCTACTATCACATACTAACATGCATCAGTTATCTATAAACATGAACTATAACAAGAAAGCAAGGAACATAAATAAAGTAGCGGTATTCTTACTTGGAAGCTGCAGGTTCAATGCTGATGTGTGTGTAGGAAGTATGGAACACTGCTCTGATACCACTCTGTAATGACCCGCCTCCTACTGAATAGGCTGCGAGGCCGATCGTTACGTAATGCTGTGCTAAATTACTATTGCGGAAAATCTGGATTGATTAAAATTTTTACTAAACTAATTACTGTAAACTAAACTTAATATTCTAGGTGTACCTAGGAGTCGTACACATGCTAGGGAGGATAATCTATGCCTCTCAGATGTCCTGTTAGCTGTAATCAGGCATTTCAATCGATCCATGAATCGATTGGGCTGTCGGATCGATCTCGTGATCGATCCAGCTTGATACTGGCACGAAAGAAGGCTCTGGATCGGTCGGCTGACCGATCCACAAGCTTCATCGCTTCTGTATGCAGCTGGATCGGTCTACCGACCGATCCAGGAGTGCACTGATCGGTCTACCGACTGATCCAGGAGTGCACTGATCGGTCGGTAGACCGATCCAGTGGCTCACTGATCGGTCGACTGACCGATCAGTGAGTTGCTGCACCCTCTGTTCGCATTTGGACCGGTCGGCTGACCGATCCATAAACTCTCTGTTCGCGACTGGATCGGTCAGCTGACCGATCCAGTGGCACAACCCAGTTCTGATCGATCCGTGGATCGATCTGGGTTTCTGATTTCGCACTGAAACTCTGATTTCAGCACTTGTTCGTGCCAAAATCTCACATTTCACTTATACAATCCATAGAATATATTCTAATGACATCAAGCTAGCATTCTAAACTGGATATAAAGCATGGTTTACTAGTTCGTAGCATTTAACAATTAAAAGTGCGTGAAAATAGAAATACTAAAGGTTCAATTGTTTAAGCTTGCTAGATCCCTTAAGGATCTTTTATTCCAGTTCCTGCCACACACACCATCTTTGCATTGAACTCCAGCTTCCTCTGCTAATCCATTTTCCCTTTACCTTTATCTGCAGTATAAGGAAAGTAGAATCTGTAAGCTTAAAGCTTAGTAAGAAACCAACTACCTCACTAAAACATGCAACGATGCAAACATGCTTTTAAAGAATGCTATTTGAAAACATGTACTGGCATGGCATACTATGGTTGCAAGCATAAACTGAAATAACTGAACATGTAAGCTGAAACATGGCATAGCAGGCTCATCACATAGAACAATAATAGAGAACTAAGCTAACTGAAGCTAACCTGAAGCTGAAATCAAACTCAACTAACATAACTGATTTTATGAGTTTTGAAAACTAATAGCATAGTAGATCAAAATAATAATCATGTGCTGTTGGGCCCGGCAACTGTACTTACTGTGCGCGCATCCCTAACTAAACCCGGGTTTGCAAGTCCCGAATCTAGTAGGGTTTACTAGGTTATCTGAACCTAGGGACGACTGTGGGAGTCCAACCCAATGGATATCTAATCCGGTACAGTGCCAACTGAAAAGTAAAATACTGAATATAGCTAAACTGTTCTAATTTGCTGTTTCTAGGTTATCTGAACCTAGAGCTAGGTTGTCTGAACCCAGAAGCGACTGTGGGAGCCCACCCATTGGACCGTAGTAGCATATAAGTTAGAATAAACTGATTTACATATTTAGATGCTTCTAATGCATTCAACTGAGCTGTTAAAATGCCTAGTTTGCATTTTTACTTAACTAGCTATTTTATCGAACACTTAGTGTGCCCCAACTCTCCTCTCTATTAGGGAGACCACTTCTAGGCACCCGACAACATCTAGAAACCCCTACTGAAGAGGGTTTACGTGTCTGACCCATCTAGAAGTGCTCACTAAATCCCTAAACCTGCGAGGAGGGTCAATTTCACGCTATGCGTTGATAAAAATCTGCATATAGCTAAACTAATGCGTAGAAAACCCAAACGGAGCTACTTATACTGTAGGTGAGGGGTTTCTTACCTCGTACGCTAATTTCCTTACAATTCTATTCGCTAGAATTCCGGTGGAGACGACTTCTCGACGATCTTCTCGCGTCTAAGCGTTCCCCTCGCGAAGGAGAGCGTCCTCGTGCCGGAGTTATCGCCGGAAGATGTCCTTGGGGCCCTAGGGAGAAAACCCTAGGTCTTCCTTGTGGTTGGCGCCGAGAGAAGGAGAGAAGAAGGGTGTTCGGCGTGAGGGTTTGGAGGGGAGGAGTTTGCCGAACCAAATTCTAAAATAAACCAAACCCAACCTAACTCTTCTATTTATATTAAGTGGATAATTGAACCCAACTCTAATATAAATATAATTGATTCCTCTTTCTTTCAGCACGGCCCTGCTGGGTTTACCGGTTACTAAGGCTAACTAAAAGTTATTGGATCCGAGAGGTTCCGGGTTCGATTCCCGCCTAAGTTATTTTGCGGTTCTAATTATTTTTGCTGCTTCCGCTACTCGGAAAATTCCGGAAAAATATCTAAAAATTTCAGAAAAATCATAGAATATTTATAATGCAGTTTCGAGAATTTTCGGGCGTTACAAACCTAAACAACAAGATCATCATAGCTAGATGTTTACTATTCTTAAGGTTTTTTTCTCACCTAAAGAGCTTTGGAGCAAATGAACCGAAACAGTAGATGAACTAATGTGATCAAAGCTCTAATCATTATTCAGCTAGAAGCAAATGCAGAAAAGGCCCCTAGTGCTCTAAATCAGTATTATTACGTTTACAGTGATGGAGGCAATCTATCAATCTTAAAAATTGTTGGTAGTTGATATGTTTCTGCTAAGGATCAAAAAATGGTATGAGAATAAGAGTAGGAAGTAAGAATTGGTCACATATTATAGAAAGGGACATGTACAGAGATCAAAAAGCCCAACAAACATGTATAAATAATTGACTGTTTTATCATTGCAACTGGAAATCTAAGGCTAACTTACCATTGTTACGAAATCAACTCCACCAATGCAACACTGATCTTCTCTTAAGAAGGCTGACATGTGTGACATTTCCAAGTTTTCTCCTCTAGAATCTAAAATGAAGGAAAATAAAATTCTACATAACAAGATGAGGATGAGATTAAGGTTTCATACTACAAGTTGAAATCTAAGACCAACCTGATGAGAAATTAGCTGGCTCTGGAGATGAATTCCTTCTACAAGAAGTGCAGAATAACCAATCAGGGAAATCATTTACAGAGACATCAAGCAAGAAAGTGAAGAACCGAGGCACTAGAGAAATAACACTTCCAGTGGCTATCATCTCTTTTGCTTTTCTAAGGACCTCTTCACTACAATCGCAAGCATAGACTATAATATTCTTCTTTGCACTGAACAACAATATTATTATTGGTACAAGTGCATAAACTTAAACAAACAGAAAGGAGACTAAAGTCAAATGCTATAGATAATGATTACTATTCCAATGATTCAAGTCATGCGTGCAAATTAGATTATGAACTTTCATTAATGGGTCTTAACTGGGATAATGCTATCTATTAATACAGAACAAAAAACACCTGACAAAAATTTGCAAATAATTAAATATTAAAAAGTGAACATGAAATATTGATAAAATATGTAGTGCTAAGCACAGAATTTACATTCTCATAATTGAGAATAGATGGTATTTAAAGTTTGAGGACCCATTAGCATAACATGAAATGACATAATACAGCTAACTCATTCCAGAAACATGCCAAAAATAGAATAAGCTGGTTGAGCAATTTATAATATGTCATAACTTGTGTTTTGTCATCATAAAAAAGAAGGTTTCCATATTTATAACAAATCAATGAACACACAAGGAACAGTGGTGAATTTAATGACAGTGTGTGAAAGTAAATGGATGCCTAAAAATGTTGAACTCTTCCCAAACAATACACCCACTTCTTGCAATGGAGTGAAATTTCAGACTCATAAATATTTAGTTGAGTTGCTAAGATTGTCTACAAATTACTAAAATGAGTCAAGATGAAGTCATTTGAACTATGACTTAGCATAAACACTATGCATCATGTAAATTAAGGTTGAAATCATGTCATTCGGCTACCAGACCATTCCTCAGGCTAGTAATGGCTTTCCCTATTTGGGATTTGAGGTCCAAATCCGCAAAGAATGCTTACAAGTTACATCTACTATTATATTAATCAAAAAATAAAAGGGAAGAAGGAGAATGTTTTAGGTAATGTGAACAAAGAGAATCATTTTCCTAAACCAAAAGGCTCCATTCTGATTTAATATAGTTTGCACCATTTTCCTGAATCAAAGTAGTTTAGCTCAGCATGGTTCCCATCTAAGTTCAAGACCAAACTCTAGTCCAACCTGAGTTCAGGAGTCAAACATCTCAATCCTTTTTCTCATTTTGGATTTATTTCTATTTCTCTAAAAGACATAAAAGAAACCTAATTTGTAAAGAAAAATATGGTAAAGATAAAGAATCATCACCGTAAGATAGGAAGGACAGTGCTCCCATTTCCACATCCCACCTCAAGGACCTTGACGGGATCACTAATGTGAATAAGCTCCAGAAATTCTTTCAGCAAATACCTTCTTTCCTTAAATCGCAAGCAAAGAACATACAAATAATCCAAACACAAAATGTCAGTCTTGTTCGGTACCATTTATTTCCAGCAACACATGAATTTCTAAGTCATCATCATTAACAGATACAATTCAGCAATATCCCGAGATAAAGAACATTAACGTGTCTTAATCAACCCAATGGACGGGAATTTCCCTTGAGAGGAACCAAGGATACAGAACCATGAAACCCTTGGTCATTTCAGTGGTGAAACCGTCGTCGAACAAAAAAAACTTCAATTTTTTTATGCCCTAGCACAGAATTAATAATCAAGACCTTGAAGAACTTCCCGGCGGAATGGCGACGATGGAAGCTAATTTTAAGCTTTTTCAACATCATAACCAAGTAATAATTTAATAAACACCAAGACGAAATAAGTAGTAAACCCTAAATGGAAAAAGCAAGTTCTTCCTTCCGCATGTGAAAACAATAGGTCACAACCTGCAAAGCTAATGCAAGATGGATCCAAGGAGAAATTAAACTAAATGCAGGAGAGAAATCGTACAGATCTGGAAGTAGGAAAGAGAAATTACTAGACAGAGCAACAAGATCAGAAAGGCAGCTCGATCTCAGGCACCGTTGGACCAACAAGATAATGAAAAAAAAAACTCAAACACAGTAACCTTAAGCAAGAATCTGAAGATAAAAATAGCAAATCCAGAATCGTAGGTCCTTGGATCTCGACGGAAAACGCAAGAGAGGTACATTGTGGCGAAGAAATCGCCTAGATCCCGGGTCGAGGAAGGAAGTTTACCTCATTGACAGGAAGATCCGACAGTGACTGGATCTCGGGAACTCTTAGATCTGTCTCTGCAGAGAGCTTGGAGAGGAGAAGAGGGAGGTGAGGCTGAGTGAAGAGTGAAGTGTTGGAGGGAAGAGTGAAGTGTATACGGTGGACGTCACTCTAGGTTTAGGTTTGGAGGGAAGAGTGAAGTGTTGCAAATTTTGGCTAAGTATTGGTGGAAAAATTAAATTATTTTATTTTTGTTCATTAACACCGGGTTTTAAAAACCACTGTTAAAATTGGTGTCTATTAACGAAAAAAGGCGCTCATAGACATCGCCTAAAAATTTGATGTCTATGAGCGAAAATCTACGCTCATAGACACCAGTTTTTGGAAAAACCGATGTAAAATACTCAAAGACATCAGTTTTTGTTTAAAATTGTTGTTGTTCCACCGATGTTTATGAGGGTTTTTCTTGTAGTGTCGTCTGGTGCTACCATCGTATCTGGCAGGCATTCATGATGTATTCCATGTGTCCATGCTGAGGAGATACGTACCTGACCCAGCACATGTTCTATTAGATATATCAGTTCCCATTCAGCCTGATCTTACCTATGAGGAGGTTCCGGTACGGATTTTGGACCATAAAGAGCGTCAGCTGCGAAACAAGACTATCCAACTCGTTAAAGTCAGATGGTAGTATCATTCTGACGAGGAGGCTACCTATGAGCTCGAGGATACAATCCGAGCTTGATACCCCCATCTTTTTACTTGAGGTATGTGGTTTAAATTTTCATTCAGTATTTATACTATTTAGCTATTGCTAGTACATACTGATGATAAATAACAAAATTAGGGGACCAAATTTTTATTAGTGAGGGAGAATATAAAATACCGTAACCAAAATAATAATAAATAATAAGGTTATTAGATGAATAATCTTAATGTAATGTTTAGAAATTTTCTAAAAAATTTTCGGAGCACGTATGACAAGTTTAAGGGGATGAATTTATAGGCTTAGGAAAAAGCCTATTTGGAATAGCTATTTAGTGGGAGTTGATTGAGGAATAAAATTAGGTTTTGATTTCCCTAAACTTAAGTTAAAATTATATAAACTTTCCTATGAACAGTGCCCTAACCCTTTTTATTCCCACCGCCCAATTCTCCTCTTCGTCACCGACGCCGTCTCCCCACTCGCGACGCCGACCCTTTTCCTCTTGCCGATTCATTTCTTCTCCTCGATTTCTGCCCTAGCCGAATCCTTTCCTCCTCACCGCTGACCCTCCTCCCTCTCCCTCTCGCATCGACTCCTTCTCCTCTTTTGATTCACCGTGGACCTCTTTCCCCCTCCTCTTTGTCATCAATGCAGGTCCGGTCGTCGCCACATCAACCGTCCGTAAGCCACCACCCGAGGGACATCTCGTCGGTACCCTTTTCCTTATTCATCCGTCGGCTAGGAGAGAGATCACCACTGCCGAGCCGGTGTCGCAATCTCATCTCCCTCTTCCTCTCGACCTGCGGCATCGGCCAACCACTGGACATCAACAACTTCATCGATTTACCACCCCGATCGATTAGCGCAGCGCCTCCGTGAGTGACAGATTACCCAACGTAGTCGTACCCTTCTCTGATCACCAAAACTAGATCTGTTGCTAATCCTCTCCTCCCCTTCATCGTCGGCACAAAACTATGCCATTATCAACGCAAGGGTTGAGCAGTCAGCCTTCCCTCGGTTCTGATGCATCGCCTCCCCTTCATCTAGTTGACATGAGTAGCCGACCACCATCATCGTTACTCTCGCTCCGGTCACCAACAGAAGGTAGCCAGAGTGTCTTGTTGTCGACTATCACATTGGAGGTAACCCCTCATTACTAGCAGATAATTTGAGTGTAGATTTATGGTTGATTGTGATTTAGGTTTGTTGAATTGGAAGATCCACAGTTTAACCTAACTCCGACTACTGATTTGTGACAACAAACATCTCCAATCATATTTGGGTAAGTTGTGGAGGCAATTTTGTATATGTACTAGATTTGATTCTAGTTGTGGAATGGTTAGAGTGGTTTAATTTTATTTAATTGTGATATGTGGCTTGAGTGGATTTGGGGTTATGATTGATTATCATGTGGATTGATTGTTATTGGGATGAATGGTTTTGGTTGAATGGGGGATTGATTCATTACTAGAATTGGATGAGTTTTGGATTGATTGTGCTTGAAATAAATCCTATGTGGAGGTGCATAAATTATGTGGGGTTAATTCATGATGTTTAGTAGATGATATGATGGACTGTAGAAATTGATTGAGTTGTATTTGATGGATTAATGAAATATATATTATGAATGGAAAGGTTAAAGGATTCATGGATGATTCGATTAGGGTTTCCCTAATTAGTTTGGTTTGGGATTTAGCTAGTTGTTGCATATGTAATTAGCTAAATTGTAATTATGTGATTTGCAGGATATTGATTTGAGACGAGCGTCTCGACGTGGGATCTATCTAATACGATCTTCATTTTGAAGCGGGTACCTTTGACTTATCTCTTTTGATATTATCATTCTGATATGCGTAATAGGTTATAGCTAATAGTAATGGTTATGTTTATATTTGCTTGGTATGTCACTACTTGATACCCGTTGTATGCTCATATTGTTATCTGTAAAACATTTATGTTTATGCCTCTTGATTCTTGCCATGTGTACTTATGTTCATAGAAGTAGTGACATACAATGCATTATCGGGTATAGGCATAGCTACTAGATATACGTGGCATGTGTACCTAGATTTATTATCTGGCATGTATACCCAATTTTATTATCTGACATGTGTACCTAGATTTATTACTTGGCATGTATACCTAGATCCTTGTTATGGTCTCGATTTTCCTTTTGGTACATATTATATGGAGGTTGATATTTTCAGGAGTTACATGCTTTAGTGTCATGCACTATTTTGCATGATTGCATGCTGAGCGATTGTCGGCTCCTTTATAGTTGAGGACATCGCAAGTTACATGATTTGCACACACAACCAGTCATGGGTTAGTGGTACATCAGGTAGGGTGTGTGCAGTTTGCTCTATCAGGGCTCTGCTGGTTCGCTCATGAGTAGTGTGACCGCAGCATGGTAGTGGGCAAGGATCCCTCCTCTTGACTATGACACAGGGAGATGAGAGCTTAGGCTCCCCCACAATGTTTGGGGTAGGAGGATAGGTGTACTCGTACAACATCCTATCCACTCGGTCACTCAGGAGTAGTGATGGCAGAGTGCACAGTTGTCATAGCGCTGCCCACTCAGTCTCACCATCGCATGTGAGATGGCCGACTTACGTCAGAGGTGACCATGTCATTTGCATCATATGCATGGATTGCATTTATTTCTTGTGATTGCTGCATTTTTGTATGCTATATTTTGGTGGTTGCATATGATTGACATACATACAGGAAACATGATGTATTTTGTCTGATGACCCCTACACCTATTGGTATGGTTCATACCCTTATGTTTGGATAGGTGGTCCTGGTGAGTATAGCTTCTCCTGTTGTTTAGTTTTACATTACCTGTTATTGTTCAGGAGAGTGTACTGCATGATTATTACTGATAGTTATATCTTATTATGCATGTCTGATTGATACCCGTTGAGTTTTTGAACTCACTTCGTTGATTTATTCCTATTTCAGGTTGAAGTCGCTTGGAGTAGCCTGTCTGCCAGTCCTACGTCACATTCGAAGACTATTTCTGGTTTCATTTATGTTTTATCTGGTTTATGTATTTGGTGGATTTAGCATTGTATATTCCAATTTTGGTTCTAGAGTGTTGTTACGTGGTATCAGGTATTGTTTTGTTTTGTTGTGTAGGCCTAGCTGACAAGCAGTCTTTGTTGTTTTGGTTTGTATGAGTTTTTTTTCGTTTTGTTTTTCCATTGTGTGTTTTTAGTACAGCCGAGTGGACTATTTAATATATATAACTGCGTGGTTGTGATATTTTGTTCTAGCCGAGTAGGCCTAGTATATAACTACGTGGTTGTATATATTCCAGCCATGTGGGCTGATGTATTCTTGTGGATGTATGTATGATTCAGATTATCACCGGTACTGGGAAATGCAGCCGGATTTTTGTCTAGCAGGGACTCCTCTGGGGCGTGTCATAAAAAATCGTGCATGCTCACATATTCAACAAGTTATAAGATCTAATGGATTAAATTGACACTTTAAATACCATAAGGGCTAAATTATAAAAATATCACAGAAATATGTTCCTAAGAAATTTTTGATTAATACTATAGGAAGGAATCCATTTTGGGTTCCAAAATCATATTTAGATTAATTTTTTTTGCATGCCCTATCTTTTTAATTAATTATTTTTGAAAGTTAAATCTAGGGCTTTCAGAAAGGAAATTAAATATTTAATTTCTTTAAAAGACTTTGTCTAGAAGTGATTGTTGTTCCAATAATCAAGAAGGCTTAGTGTCTCGCCACAACCTGGAAGCTAATTACTGAAATGAATGCTTAATTGACTAATTGCTAAGCATTTAATTGTTATAAAAATACTTTCAAATAAATTATTTTGCATAAATTCTATTAGAAATTATTAGAAGTTAATTTTTAATATTAAAAAAATTTCTTGAAAATTTTAATCTTTGAAAATTTATTTTTTTCCTGGAAAGTTACTTGCTACAATGCATTCTTAAAAAATAGTTTAAGATTTTCCGTGATTAATAACCATTTTTTTAGAAAAATATGTCTTAATGTAGAAAGGACTTTATTGCTACTTACAATAATCTTAACTCTATATGAAAATTTTTATCTGCCTTATATATGCCTGTTAAGTTTTTTTCCAATAATTAAAAATATTTTTTAAAGTCCAGATTTTTCGACGTTTAATCTTTCAAAATTTGCTAGATAAGAGTATTTTTTTCTTAGACTTTGTTTTAGACTTTATTCTCAAAGTATTTTAAAGTACCCTATTTTTATGTGATCAAAAGGGAGAAGTGAATATTAAGTGTAGGGGAAGGGTATCATTATTTTTTGCACATTTTTATTTGTGATATTAATTACTTTATTATTATTTATTTTTTTTACCCTAACTTAACTTTGGGTTGCTCACATCAAAAGGGGAGAGATTGTAAGTACCCTATGGTAATTTTGATGTGATCAACCAAGTCAAGTTACGTCCTGTTATTGTTTAACCCTTGTGTCTAAGTGCGTAGGAACTTAGGAGCATAGGAAGTCGAGCGAAAGGCACAGCTAGTGAGAAGGATGGCACGGGAGAGAGTCGACGGGCTTGGTGCGTCCTAGGGGCGAGGTGCTGTAAAAGAGTACGCTGGCGGACGAGAAGGAAGAGTACAACATTTCTGAGAGACTAAAAGCCAGAGTGGAAGCTTACTCGAGGAGAAAAGAAGCTGAATTACCTTTTGAAAGGTGCCTTCCATGGCTTGGAAGGTGCCTTCGATGAACAGTGCGAAGGCGCCTTCAATGGCTTGAAGGCGCCTTCCCAGTGACCGTTGGTGAAGATAAAACTTTATCTTCACACGGATAAAATTGCCACGCTGGAGGTGCCTTCCGCCCTATGGAAGGCACCTTCTAGCCTCGGATTGAATTTTTCAGGAGCTATTAAAAGACCCCTAGATCTAGAAATAATTCAACAACTCTTGTATTCATTTCCTAGCACATTTCTAAGCGTTCAACGAGTGTAATAGGCTTCTCCGCCTACACGAAGGAGATCTTTTCAGTGCTTTCTTCTATCATAGATTAACAACCACCTAGGTTGTAATCAAATAACTCCTTTGTGTCTTAATTTATTAGTTGTTTAATTTCATTTTTATAAGTGTGCTACTAATCTAAGTTGAAAGATCAAGAAGGGTTTTTGTTTTATTTTTCAACAGACAATTCACCCCCTCTTGTCGGCCCATCCTATTCTACCAAGTGGTATTAGAGACCAACAACTTCAGGAGGACTTACTGCCAAATGAAGCATAAGAGATGGCCGGACCAAGCATCTATCCATCGAAGTTCGAGGGGGAATTCATGAGCTAGAAGAAAAAGAAGGAGGTATTCTTTAAGATAGATTTTGATTTACTATTGATCATTAAATTTGGTTTTGTAGCACCAGAGAGCAAAGAAGAATACGAATGGATGAAGAAGGAGCAAGCCGACTTCGTGGCAAACGGTAAATCAGAGTTTCATCTGCTTAGTGTCTTACCACCTCAAAAAGTTAACTGAATCGAAGCCTATGAGTCAACTAAGGAGTTCTAGGAGAAATTCCAAGAACTTCACGAAGGTACCTCAAAGGCAAAACTCGCGAGATGGGATCTGCTCCGAAACCAGATCAGTAACCTCTAATTAGAAGAAGGTGAAATCATTGCACACCTTCACTCTAAAATAAAGGAACTCATCACCGGACTCACGAATTTCGGAGAAAAAGTAACCAGCCGAGATTCGATAAGGTACGTGCTTAACGCATTCCTATGACTACTGAATGGGAATCATTAGTAGATGCTTATTATATCTTTAAGGATCTAGAAGTAAGTACCCTATAAGAATTGTTTTCAACTTTTAAAGTTCATAAAATGAGATGTGTAGATCTAAAGAAGGAGCCCAAGCACAATATCGCCTTAAAAGAAAAAATGGACGAACCCGATTCTGAATCTTCTCTCGATGATGAAGAAACAACATTCATGGTAAGGAAGTTTAAAAAGTGATTTAAAACTAATAAATTTAATGAAATGTAGGGTAAAAGAAGAAAAAGGAAGTTAAGATGCTACCACTGCAATAAAGAAGAGCATGTGAAAGATAACTATCCAAAATTGGAAAGCAAGGACAAAGACAAGGAAAAGAACAAGAAGACAACCTAGAATAAGTACAAAAATCTAAAGATGACATGAGATGAAACATCGTCCGAATCATAGATCGAAGCCCTTGCTAGACTTGGGCTAGTGGCAAGTAACCAAGAAGATAAGGACCAAGCAAGCTCGTCTGAAATGAGCATCGATGAAGGGAGAACAATATCAGAAGATAGCAGCACTTCATGGGGAGCTTAAGATTACGAGATCGACAAGGTAAGTTAGGTACGATCTCTACCTCCTGATAAATTATTTTAGTTTATAAAAATGTTATCAAAATTTTTTTGTAAATTAGAAAAAGAAAATGACAAATTAAAAAGAATTCTAGCAACATCTTATCGATTAGATTGTTGGATCGAAAGCGCTAGAGGGGAGGTGAATAGCGCTCGTGACTATTTCATTTGTTTCGAAAAGCTCAAAGTAAAACACGCAACGGAAAATAAAATACAACGCAAACACCAAGTTTTTTACTTGGTTTGGAGCCTGTGGTGACTCCTACTCCAAGGCCTGCACGTAAGAGTGCTTTCTATGGGCAACCACTAATCAATTCGAAAGAGTACAAAAGTATTACAATTGTAGTACAAGGAATTTTTAAATGAAAACAATACGACAACTCTGTATGAGGAAATCTTCTAGAAGAATCATCGTCGGAGATTTTGGGCGTTGTGGAAGCGATTTCTGAGCAGCTCATAGAAGCGGAAGTCGTTCGTTGTGTTGTTCTGAGCCTTCTGGTAGGAGCCTGATGTGCGTAGATTATATACTCTTTTATGCATGTTTTTACGCACATTTACATACTTTGAGCATGCTTGATCTATGCATTTTTATACTTCCAGCTTTCCTTTTAGCATGTTTACTCTTTTGGTTCGGAGATCTGCTTTTTGTGCATTTTCTGTACATAGGAGTCGATTTGGTGAAGAATCTACATCTTTGGGCAAGTCTTGGAGGAAACAAAGGGAGAAAGCACCAGGCCGTGTATCCCACACGGCCCTGCACTGGTATGGAGTTTGGCACCAACAGAAGAGGAAGATGACATGGCCGTGTGAACCTCACACGGCCGTGTCAAGATTTAAAGCCAACCATAGCAGAAGCCTTACATGGCCGTGTGGATCTACAGGTGTGAGGTTTCAAAACAGCGGTGTGGCGTGTGCACCACACGACCGTGTAGCATTTCCAGAGAGCAGAAGGGCCTGGCCGGTCACACGGCCGTGCAGCTTTGGCAGAGAAGGAACTGGACATGGCCGTGTGAATCTCACACGGCCGTGTCACGGGGCCGTGTGGCGCCCGATTCCCTCCTCTATTTAAACCCTCCTTCATGTATTGAAAGGAGATCTCTCCCCCTTTGGGAGAAGGCAAGATTTGGTGATTTCCTCCCATTCTTGGGAGGATTTCTGGGCGATTCTAAGGGAGTTCTTGACGATTTCGACTCCGGAGCGAGGATTGGATCCGAAGACGAGGCTTCTTCATAGATAAGTTTTCTCTTTCCCCCTTTTCTTGGTTTCTTGGATTGGGGATTTAAGAAATGCTTGTAATCTTCATTTCTTCGGATATTCTTCCTCGATTAATGGAGTAGATCTTGTATTCTAGGATTAAGGGAGTATTTGTATGATGGATTGATGTAATCTCTTATGGATTTGCCATTTTCTTGTTTCAATGACATTGTCTTGCTTGTATCAATTTGATCTTGAATGATTAATGGTGGTTTGTGCTTAATTCTCATTCTTGATTGATTGTTTGGATTTCTTGTGGACTTTGTAAAGATAAACTCTCACTCGATCATCCGAGGGATCCACGTGACAGGTGCAAGCCCGTGTAAGGACGTTTGAGAGATAATCTTGAAGAGGAAATAGGAATATTCAAGAGAGTAGGATGGATTTTGTGATTAGTTTCTTGTATCTTGATAGATTAATAAGTTGTGGGCTTCTATGTTGATATCCGAGGAAGGCATAGTAATAGGTGCGCTTCTGTGTAAGGACAACGTAGGTTCACGTCTAATTGATCATATTTAGATACATTTCTTAGTCCTTAGCCGGTTATCTATTGCAAGAGAGAACCGACAACTTTCTACAAGTGTTTGGCAATTGAGGGATAAGAATTGGTGAACCATTTACATTCAAGAAATATTACAAAGAAACCGAAACTCCTAGAATCTCCCTTATCATAACCCAAAACACTAAACTCTTGTTTGTTGATCTATAATATTAGATTTGTTTAACTTCACTTTGCATTTGAAACGATTGGATAGTTGTTTAGCTAATTTGCATTGAGACATTTCTAGTGCTTATTCCAGTCCCTGTGGATACGATAATCTTTTATATTACTTGCGATATTTCCGTACACTTGCGGAGCGTGACAAGTTTTTGGCGCCGTTGCCGGGAACTGCGCTATAACATTAGGAATTATCAATTGAGTTAGACTAAACATAACATTTGTTTTCCTTTCATATTGCTTATTTGTAACTAATCATTAGATTTCTGTTTTCATTTTCTTGTATAACTTTTACTTCTTGTTAATTCTTTTTGTACAAATTTAATTCTGTATTTTTGATTCTTTTATTTTTCTTTTTCTGTTGAATTGTCATTTGCTATCTTGTTCTTGTGTATGCGAAGATCTAACTTTGCAGGGGAATTCTTTCCTTTTGACCCTGAGATTGACAGAACTTTCCATAAAAGAAGAATTCTGCAAAGGCAAATTGAAGAACAGGAACATTTGAACATGGCGAATAGACCACTCAAGGATTATGCAGCACCTTATGCAAGAGGTTTTCGATCTAGTATTTCAAGACCTCCAGTGGAAGCTAATAACTTTGAGATCAAACCCGCAATTATATCTATGGTGTAGCAGAACCAATTTGGTGGAGGACCTTTTGAAGACCCCAATCAACACTTAGAGGTCTTTTATGAAATATGTGGTACCATGAAAATGAATGGAGTTCCTTCAGAAGCAGTTAGATTGTTATTATTTGGGTTTTCCTTAAGAGATAGGGCAAAGCAATGGCTGAATTCTTTGGCCCCTAGTAGCATCACCACTTGGGAGCAGTGTGAGCAACAGTTTCTTGATAAATTCTATCCACCAAGCAAAACAGCTCATATGAGGAATTTAATTGCAAAGTTCAAGCAAACTGACTCAGAATCTATTTTTGAAGCATGGGATAGATATAATACTATGCTCAGACAATGCCCACATCATGGGTTGGAAAGATGGTTAGTGTTGCACACTTTTTACAATGGTATCAACTATCATACCAAAGTGTCCCTTGATTCAGCTGCTGGAGGGGCACTTATGAATAAAAGTTTAGATGAAGCTGAAGAAATTATTGACAGTGTAGCACAAAATCATCATCAATGGGCAAATGAAAGAAGTGGTGGCTATTCTTCTGTAAACCCAACAATTAAAGCATCAGGGAAGTTTGATGTAGATGCAGTCACTCTTTTGTCTGCAAAATTGGACGCTCTTACAAAGAAATTTGAAAATATGGGGACTAGTGCTAATATGGTCAATGCTATTAGTACATCTTGTGAAGTATGTGGGAGTTCAGAGCACTCAAATGACTCATGTCCATTGGGAGCTATCACTGCACAAATCAATCAACTGGAACAATGTGATGCAATCGTGAGTTACAATCAAAGGCAGAATAACCCATACTCAAATACTTATAACCCTGGATGGAAGAGCCATCCCAATTTTTCTTACAGAAATAATCAAGATCAAGGACCATCTATGGGGGTAAGACCAAATTTTCAAGCTGGGCAACAAAATTTTCAACATCTATCTTCTCAAGGCTTACCAAAGTCAAATATTGAAAAGATGCTTGAAGAAATTATCTCAAGTCAGAATGAAATGAAGCAAGATTTAGCAAAGCTCATTCAGAGAATGGATAATTCTGATAAGCATCAAAAGATCCAGGATAGTCAAATTGCCCAACTAGCTTCCTCATCATCCAGAGCACCAGGACAACTTCCAGGAAAACCTGATGTGAATCCTATGGAGCATTGCAATAGAATTGAGCTTAGGAGCGGACGGATCTTGGGAGACTCCCAAGTGACCGCTTCAAAAGGGATACAAAAAGAAGAAGAGCTCTCTTCTCTTATACCAAATCAGATTCAAGCTAATGAGGAGAGTACCATTGAGGTTGAAGAGACTCTTCCACTGAACCATCAGAGCAAAGCTGTTCCTTTTCCTCAGAGACTTACAATGCTCAAGAAAGATGAAGAATTTGGCAAGTTTTTAGAAAAGGTTAGGAAATTTGTGTAGAGGTACCTCTTATTGATGCTATTCTTCAAATGCCTAGATTTGCCAAATTCCTGAAGGATCTCATGTCAAACAAGAGAAGAAGGGGAGAGGTTGAGACAATTGCGCTTAGTGAGGAATGTAGTGCTATTTTGGAGAAGAACACTTCCCCAAAACTAAAGGACCCAGGGAGCTTTTATATTCCTTGCAACATAGGAAAAGAATTTTTTGAAAAAGCTTTTTGTGATTTGGGGGAAAGTGTTAGCCTCATTCCCTATTCAATTTGTAATAAATTAGGTCTCAAAAACATTAAACTCACTACTATGGCACTTCAACTTGCCGATCATTCCTGCAGGTACCCTTTGGGTATTATAGAAGATGTGCCAGTAGAGGTGGATGGGAATGTTATTCCCACAGATTTTGTTGTGTTGGATATGGAAGAGGACCCCCGGATTCCTATCATATTAGGAAGACCTTTCCTTGCTACAGCTGGAGCTATAATTGATGTTAAAAATCATAAGCTTTCTTTGGTAATTGGTAAGGAAAGGTTGGAATATGATCTATCTAATATCTCTAACCATGTCTCGTCTCTTTTAAATGCTTGTAGCAGGACAAGCATTTATAAACTTGAGGAATGGAATTTCCATCCTCATGGAAGGCCACCAAACGAAGGAGACAATGTGGTGGAAGATGTTGGGAGAAGATCTCCCAACAAAAACGAAAAGTATATCTGTCCTCCAAGGGCGAGGAAAAGAAGTGAATGATCAAGTTTGGTCGAGCTAAAGACCTTAAACAAGCGCTTCTTGGGAGGCAACCCAAGGGTTCTTTTAGTTAGTTTTGATTTGTATTTTAATTTCTTTTAGTTTGATGCATTCTTTTGATTTTGTTTTCAGGTTAGGTGCAAAACAGAGCCAGACCGTGTGCTATACACGGCCAGGTAAAGGTTGCAGAGAAGGGAAGTGTTAGGGCCATGTCATCCAGACACGGCCATGTGGGATCTCCCGAGGAGAAAAAGGTATAGGCCGTGTCCCAGACACGGCCGTGTAAAGAATCCCGAGAAGAAGGATGGAGAGGCCGTGTCCCAGACACGGCCGTGCGAAGAATCCAGAGAGGGAAGAGGGGGAGGCCGTGTGGATCTGCACGGCCCGTGTAGGAGAGTTATTAAAGTCTTCTTTCTACCTTACACGGCCAGATCTTGGCCGTGTTCCGCACACACCCAACTCTCCAAAACATATCTTTCTCTCCCGATCTCTTAAAAACTCCTCTCTAATCTCTCAAGATCTCCTAACCTAAGATCTTTGTTCTTTGAGTTCCATTTTTCCAACTCTAGATAATTCTTCCCCTATCTAAACTCATCAAGATGTCCAATATTTTGAAGAAACTTCGCAAAGGAGGTGGTGGATCTAGTGGAGACAAAGAGAAGGAGCCGTCAAGGGACAAAGGAAAACAACCAGTGAAGGGTAAAGGCAAAAGGACTTCACGCAACAAAGGTAATGACAATGAATTCAATATTGTGTTTAGAAATGATGATCAAGTAACTAGATTTGCAATTCTTGTCAATAGAAAGATAATGTGTACTAGATATATGGACCCAACTGTTCTTGATATGCTTGGAATTAGGGAAGATGTAGATTTGATGATTGGGTTTTTGGATTGGAGTGATATTATGTACACACATTTGCCTACATATCCTCGTCTTATTTTGGAATTTTTAAGTTCATTGGATGTCCATTTTACTAATGAAGATGATTATTTTGGAAAAATCTCTTTTAGACTAATGAATCAAGAATTTCTATGGGCATTTAGTGACTTTAATTCTTGTTTTGGATTAACCACCGGTAGCCCTCGTAGGTTTGATCCAAGGTTTAATTGGAATCATTTTTGGAATGCAATAACTGGGTTAGATCAACCTTATGAGCCTTCAAGAGCTAAGGCCTCCCATATGCAAAACCCCATCTTTAGGTATCTACATAGAGTCATGGGTAAAACTATTTTTGGTAGGGGAGAGAGTGATGGGGTGGTTAAAAAGATAGAGTTTTATGCTTTATGGGCTATGCTTTATAAGGTTGAATTTGATTCTGGTTTTCATTTTGTTCAAACCTTATTAAGATCTGCTAGGGCATCATCGGGATCAATTGTTTTTGGTGGTTTGATTACCCGAATAACTTATAATTTAAATCTTGATGTTGATGGGTTGGAAATAATTCAAGGTAATGACATGATTGACATTGATGCATGTCTTGCTATGAAAATGATCGTTCGGGATGAGAATGGTTTCGCGTTTCCTAGGAGGAGTGGTTCTCCTTTACCCCTTCCTTTTCCTGAACGAACTACTATTCGTAACCCGGCTAATTGGGTAATTTCTGAGTTAGATTTTGAGGATAACCCTTCTATACCTGGAGACACTGAGCCACATCATGAGCCCTCGTCATATGGACACCCGCAGCCTTCTAGTTTTATGGAGCCCGCTAGGCATTCTTTTGCATATGGCACGGGATCTTCTAGGTTTGATTTTTCAGATTTTCGTACGTCTCTACAATCGCTTCATGAGAAGCAAGATTCCCAACGAAAAATGTTGGAGGGGCGCTTCTCTTTATCTGATGATCAGTTTAGGGAGGTACAAAATCATTTTCAGTTTACGAGGAATTTTCAAGGTCAAGTGGCTGAGTTTGTGCAGGATTATGATACTGATCAGGCTAGGATGAGAGATTTTATGCAGAGCATGATGCTTACTAGCCAACTAGTAGATGCTTTATATGAGTATCATAGATCTTTTGGTGAGATTCCAGGTTTTCCTAGTTTTCCTATTGGCCAACCACGTCGTAGACCTCCTTTCCCTCGTCCACCTCCACCTCCTCCACCATATTGATTTCATCAGGACGATGAAAAGTTTGAGTCTGGGGGGGTGTCATGTACTGTTTAGTTTGGTTTTCATTTTCAGTTTTTAGTTTTTGTTAGTTTTTCACGTTGGTTCTTGTTGCTTTATTTTGCTTGTTTTTGAAATAATCATGGCAAAAAAAAAAAATTTTTTTTTTGAGAACATCAATCTTCACTTATATGCTTTCTTGGATTCAAGTGAAATGTTAGCACGATTATTGTCTTGATTTATGGTGTTTGAATGATGCTAGTAGTAAACTTTGTGTAGTTCTTTTTTCTATCTTGGGAAGCATTAATAAGCTGAGAATCTTATGGTGATGAGTTTTAGTTTTGGTTCAACCTTAAGGATTTTATCTTCACTACACTTGTGCTTGATGCTTGAATAGTTGATGTCATTGAAATAGTCATGATTCATCTTGTTTGCTTAGTACTTGGTTTCCATGGTGATTTCTCAACTTTCATTTTGGTTACTGGATGAGGCTCAAATCATTAAAGCTCATTTGGAAAAATCAAAATATCCCAACATGTGTGCTAAAAGTACATTTGTGAATAAGTTTTGCACAATGCAAACACTTAAAAAAAAAATAAGGGATATAAAAAACAGTTGTCATGAGTGGAATCGAGCAAGTCACCCCTTTGAAACCGAGTTAGGTTACTGGGGAAATGACTGCTTAGCTTTCCTTGAGATTGAGCACACCTTTGAGACCTTGGGTTAGTTGAGAAATATGAACAAAGTGAATGGTGAGTAAGTGCCTATCACTGGTTACTTGTCTTTCACTGGAAACACTAGGAATTCAAATTTGATGACGACTTGACTAGGACATGGATTGAAACTTGAAGGGTGTTGAGTTACTTTTACACTGTGCACAAGATTCTTATGCTTGAACCATACTTTACTTGTTTCCATGATCATGCTTGTTAATGAAACTTTTTGATAGAGTTAGGAAAGTGCACTAGGTTTTATGAATGTGTTGTAGAACATATGAATTTAGACTGCGGCATTTTGCTTGAGGACAAGCAAAGGTTTAAGTCTGGGGGTGTGATGTGCGTAGATTATATACTCTTTTATGCATGTTTTTACGCACATTTACATACTTTGAGCATGCTTGATCTATGCATTTTTATACTTCCAGCTTTCCTTTTAGCATATTTACTCTTTTGGTTCGGAGATCTGCTTTTTGTGCATTTTCATGTACACAGGAGTCGATTTGGTGAAGAATCTACATCTTTGGGCAAGCCTTGGAGGAAACAAAGGGAGAAAGCACCAGGCCGTGTATCCCACACGGCCCTGCACTGGTATGGAGCTCGGGCCGTGTGGAGTTTGGCACCAACAGAAGAGGAAGATGACATGGCCGTGTGAACCTCACACGGCCGTGTCAAGATTTAAAGCCAACCATAGCAGAAGCCTTACATGGCCGTGTGGATCTACACGGCCGTGTGAGGTTTCCAGAAACCAAGCAGGCTGTGGCGGTGTGCACCACACGGCCGTGTAGCATTTCCAGAGAGCAGAAGGGTCCTGGCCGTGTGAGTCACACGGCCGTGCAGCTTTGGCAGAGAAGGAACTGGACATGGCCGTGTCACGGGGCCGTGTGGCGCCCGATTCCCTCCTCTATTTAAACCCTCCTTCATGAATTGAAAGGGGATCTCTCCCCCTTTGGGAGAAGGCAAGATTTGGTGGTTTCCTCCCATTCTTGGGAGGATTTCTGGGTGATTCTAAGGGAGTTCTTGACGATTTCGACTCCGGAGCGAGGATTAGATCCGAAGACGAGGTTTCTTCGTAGATAAGTTTTCTCTTTCCCCCTTTTCTTGATTTCTTGGATTGGGGATTTAAGAAATGCTTGTAATCTTCATTTATTCGGATATTCTTCCTCGATTCATGGAGTAGATCTTGTATTCTAGGATTAAGGGAGTATTTGTATGATGGATTGATGTAATCTCTTATGGATTTGCCATTTTCTTGTTTCAATGACATTATCTTGCTTGTATCAATTAGATCTTGAATGATTAATGGTGGTTTGTGCTTAATTCTCATTCTTGATTGATTGTTTGGATTTCTTGTGGAATTTGTAAAGATAAAGTCTCACTCGATCATCCGAGGGATCCACGTGACAGGTGCAAGCCCGTGTAAGGACGTTTGAGAGATAATCTTGAAGAGGAAATAGGAATATTCAAGAGAGTAGGATGAATTTTGTGATTAGTTTCTTGTATCTTGATAGATTAATAAGTTGTGGGCTTCTATGTTGATATCCGAGGAAGGCATAGTAATAGGTGCGCTTCTATGTAAGGACAACGTAGGTTCACGTCTAATTGATCATATTTAGATACATTTCTCAGTCCTTAGCCGGTTATCTATTGCAAGAGAGAACCGGCAACTTTCTACAAGTGTTTGGCAATTGAGAGATAAGAATTGGTGAACCATTTACATTCAAGAAATCTTACAAAGAAACCGAAACTCCTAGAATCTCCCTTATCATAACCCAAAACACTAAACTCTTGTTTGTTGATATTTAATATTAGATTTGTTTACCTTCACTTTGCATTTGAAACGATTGGATAGTTGTTTAGCTAATTCGCATTGAGACATTTCTAGTGCTTATTCCAGTCCCTGTGGATACGATAATCTTTTATATTACTTGCGACATTTCCGTACACTTGCGGAGTGTGACAGAGACTCCTTATATAGGCTGTTCCAGGTGCCCGGAACCCCTCCGGGCGCCTGGACCACGTGGCTCGGCCGCTCCGCGCATGCCATGTCATTTTCCCGATAACTTTCGGGTTCCGGGTGCCCGGACTGACTCCTGGCGCTCGGACCAGCTCGGGGCGCTCGGACTAGCTCGGGGCGCCCGGACTAGCTCGGGGTGCCCGGACTAGCTCGAGGCGCTCGGATTAGCTCAGGGCACTCGGACCGGCTTTCTCCAGCATCTTTATTTTCTGCAAAATAAAATTAGTCCAGGCAAAAATAATATATTTAATATAATATTTGACAGCCTCTGACTGTCGGATTTTGACTTTGGATTTCCATCCGAAAACCCTAGGTCTAACTGACGCTTACTGTTCTCTCACCGAGAAACGTGCCCTCACCTACTTCACTCAGGAGAGTTTACCTGTTGGCAGTTGATCCTCCAGACCAACTGGGCTTTTACTCAGCATCTGAAGCTTCTAGTCTTCATGTTGGACGTCCTCTCCACAACCCGTCCAGTCTTCCACCCGGTTCGTAACACCATGATTTCAACCTAGGGTTACCACCCCCTAGGATTTTGCCCGAAGCTCTCGACCCACCAAGACTGTTAGGACTTTTGCCTAAGTATACTTAGGACTTTCCTGCAAACTCATTCACCCTTGTTAGATAACAAGACAACTTAACTTTGGACCCTTTGACATAATCAAAACCCAGGTTTGATCGTCGGATGCTTCCCACACCAATAATCTCTCCCTTTTTTATTATAGTAACTCGGTACAAAGTTAAGTAAAACATAACAAAATAATAAAGGAATTTAAGCAATTTTAAGCATGAGCATACAATAATTTGTAGAAAAATTCCTTATGCTCCCCTTTTAAATTCTTACTTAACTTTGACTTTTCTCGGAAAAGTGTTTTGTGTGTAGCTTATCACATCTCGATTCTCCACCTTCTGTCCAATTGCATGGAGGTGATTGAGGAGGTCTTGAATGCATGCGTGAAGTTGACTAGACGGCTCACCTTCCTGCATTTTGATGTTATATAGTTTATTAAAAAGTAAATCACGCTTGCTTACCTTCATGTCGGGAGTGCCCTCGTGCAACTCAATTAATTTTTCCCACAGCTCTTTCGCGCTTGAAAACGGGCCGACTCGGTTCAGCTCCTCCTTTGTTAGGCCACACTGAAGGATACATGTCGCTTTGGCATTGGCCTCAACCTTCTTTATTATACTTACGTCCCAATTCTCGCATGAAACTGGTTTTTGTTGGTGCGGAAAGCATCCAACGATCGAACCTATGTTTTGATTATGTCAAAGTGATCTAAGTTAAGATGTTTTGTTTTCTGATGTGTTGAATGAGCTTTGCAGGAAAATTCCTAAGTATACATAGGCAAAAGTCCTAGCTGCGGTTAGGCAAGTGGAAAACCCTAGGGCATAGGGGGTGGTAACCCTATGCGGAAAGCCTTGGCGGGTCGGAGCTTCGAGCAAAAATCCAAGGGGCTGGTAACCCTAGGTTAAAATCCTGGTGTCGTGAACCGGGTAGAAGTCTGGAGGGTCGTGGATCGGACGTCCAGCATGAAGACCGGAAGAATCAAGCTCCGAGCAAAAGTCCAGTCGGTCTGGAGGACCAAACTGGCAAAAGGTAAAACTCTCCTGAGTGGAGTAGGTGAGGACGCGTTCCCCGGAAGATGGAATAGTAGGCGTCGGTTTGACCTAGGGTTTCCGGTGGAAAATCCAAAGTTAGAACCGGACAGTCCGATGACTGTCAGACTTTATATTTATGATATTATGTGCTAACTTTGTGTTGCAAGGTATCTCTTGGACTAACGTATCTTGCAGGTACAAAGTAGCACCTTAAGCCTCGGATGAACAGTGTCCGAGGCGCCTCCATGGAGCTTGGAGGCGCCTCGGGTGCAAAGATGAGCTGTCTGCTCAGAGGAGCTGGAGGCGCCTCCATGGAGCTTGGAGGCGCCCTCAGGCGGATAAGAGGCAGCGGCGAAGGCTTATCGTAGCGATCAACTCGGGATATATTTTTGGGTCTGAGGCGCCTCCATGGGGCATTGGCGGCGCCCTCAATGCCCAATAAAATGCAGTCTCGAGGCAGCAGCATGGACATCGATCAACAAGCAATCTTTCTGCATCCAGCTTCTAATGAGAAGTTCTGATAAAGCTACAGCAAGTCCCTGACGACCCGGCACTCTGATTTCGTCAATTTTCTTGTCGTCGGTATATTTAATTGCTGATCATTGTACTTTAAATTGTAATTCTTTTAACGATATTATAGTTGTTGCCCACCGAAAGTGATCAACGATCGCGGGCCTTGGAGTAGGAGTCGCCACAGGCTCCGAACCAAGTAAATAACTTGTGCTCGCGTTTGTTTTCATTACTTCCGCTGCTTAATTCTCTATCGCTTTACGAATTCGAAGCGCGTGAAAGCCACAAGCGCTATTTACCCCCTCTAGCGCGATCTCGATCCAATAATTGGTATCAGAGCGGGGTTGCTCTGAATTGGTACAACTACCGTTCGAGCATTTTTTTTATACGCCTTTCATTTTTTCCCTCCAAAACTGTTTTCGAAAAATTCATTTTCATCTCTTCACCGCTTATTAGTATTGATAAAATATCGCATTTAGTAAAATTTGAAATAATATTTTTTTAAATATTTTTTAATAATATTTTATTATTTTATTATTTTTTTCTCAAAATTCATGAATTTTCATTTCTATCTTTTTCCCGCACTACTAATCCAAGATTAAGTCCTGAGACATTCTTTCCATTTTTTTCTTTGTGTGCGAGATTCTGCTTTCATGGCTCTCCAAGAAGGCTACAGTACCGCCCGACCCCCGCTTTTCACCGGAGACGATTTTGGCTATTGGAAGAACTGGATGGAATGCCACCTCAAGACGCAAGTCGAGATGTGGATCATTATCCAGACTAGTCTCGAGCTTCCACGTGACGGCATCGGAGAACTAGTTTCATGCATCAACTAGGACACCAGCATAAGGAAGAAGGTTGAAGCCAATGCCAAAGCAACATGTATGCTACAATGTGGGCTAACAAAGGAGGAACTCAACAGAGTAGGATCCTTCTCAAGCGCCAAAGAGCTATGGGAAAAGCTGATCGAGCTGCACGAGGGCACTCCCGATGCTAAGGTAAGCAAACACGACTTAATTTTAAATAAATTATATAACATCAAAATGCAGGAAAGTGAGACAGCAAGCCAGCTCCATGCACGCATTCAGGAACTTCTTAACGGGCTCCACGCAATTGGTCAGAGAATAGAAAATCGCGACGTCATAAGGTATGTGCTTAACGCTTTTCCGAGGAACACTTTGTGGGCATCCATGGTTGATGCTTACAAAGTATCCAAGGACTTATCTTCAATTAAATTAGATGAACTGTTCTCTGAATTCAAATTACATGAGCAGACTAATGCACGGCCAGCTGAGAAGGGTATTGCATTAATTACAGGTACAAGCAGAACCCTAGAAACTAAACTAAAGCGTAAAACCAAACTCGAGTCTAAAGATGAATCAGACGCAGAAGACGACGACGAGGCTATTTCCGAACTGGTAAAGCTCGTACGGAAGATATGAAAATTGAAAAAGGTGACTCAAACAAACTCGAAGGACAAGACTGGAGTCACCTGCTACGGCTGTAACCAGAAGGGGCACTACAAGCCGGACTGTCCAAATAAGAAGCAACAAAGAAAGAAGGCATTAAAGGCAACTTGATCCGAGTCGTTAGATGAATCTGAGTCAGACGAAGAAGAACCGGCAAGCTTCCTCACATTACCAGTGCAAGCAAACATCGTCGAAACTGAGTCCGAGTTCGAGCCTGAAAGTGAGAGCGAGTCAGAAATCGAGTCCGAGCGAAACCACGGATCCGCATCTGTTTCCGAGGGACAAAACCCCACTGTAAGTTCTCTACTCGCCGAAACTCAATTAGATGATTTAAAGAATTTAGTTCCTTATTTATTAAGAAAGTTGGCTAAATCCAACGTCTGGGTCAAGTCACTCCAAAGGTAACAACCCTTAAGGAAGCGACTGACTCGAGTTATTTAACTGAGCCAGTTCAAATTGGAAGTTCAACTCAAGTCCAACAAATTGAGGAAGAAAATTCTAATTTGAAAACTCAAATTAAAGAACTCAAGGAAACGTTGGAATGATTCATCCTGGGTTCCAAGAATCTTGATCAGATTCTTGGAAAACAGCGAGCTGTTTTCAACAAATCCGGACTTGGATTTAAAACCAAAAGAAAATACAAAGCATATCTATCCTTAGTTAATAGAAAAAATAGAAACATAGTCCAAGCATGAGTCCCCAAGTCAAACTTGGTTAATCAAGTTGGACTTGGACTATATTGGGTCCCCAAGGATCAAATCTACTACCTTGATAGACCATATCGAGGCTATGATCCAGGGGGAGCCAATAGAAATACCACCTTTATAAATAAATAGAATTGCATGTCTACTTTTTTTTATTATACATTTTTAGTTTTGGGATAGTTTAAGGACTTAGGCGTAATTTACATTTGTTCAATTAAACCTACGGGTTTCATAAAGAAAATTAAATATATAATTTCCTTGAGCGGTTATGTCTAGGAAGTGGTGGATGATCTCATACCCAAAAAGGTCAAGTGTCTCGCCACGACCTAGGAACCAATCTTTGAAATACATATTTAATTGACTAATTGGAAAACCTAAGTTTAACTCAAATGTAAATTAATTCTTAGAAATAACCTAAATTAAAGATAATCATCTCACAAAATTATTTAAGATTACCTGATAGATAACTTAGAATCGGGTGAGATGGATCAATAATATTAATCACGTAAATTGAATTTAAAACAAATTTATTCAAATTTAATCAAATTGAAATCAACTTAATTAACCCAATAATCATTCAAAAATCTTTTAAAAACATTTTTAAATATCTTTTAAAAATTCTTTAAAAATTATTTGAAAAATTATTTAAAAACTATTTGAAAAATTATTGAAAAATCCTTTAAAAATTATTTAAAAAATTATTTAAAAATCCATTAAAAATTATTTAAAAATTTATTTAAAAAACTTTTAAAATTTTTTTTAAAAATTATTAAAAACCTTTTAAAATCTTTTAAAAATTCATTTAAAAATTCTTTCAAAAATTATTTAAAATCTATTTAAATATCTTTTAAAAATTCATTTAAAATTCTTTTAAAAATTATTTAAAATCTATTATAAAATTTTATAAAAATTCTTTTTTATTTAAAAATTCCTTAAAAATTATTTGAAAAATTATTTAAAAATTATTTGAAAAATTATTTAAAAATCATTTTAAAAATCTTTTAAAAACCCTTTTAAAAATTATTTAAAAATCATTTTAAAAATCCTTTAAAAAATCTTTTAAAAATTATTTTAAAAATTAATTAAAAATAAGTTTAAAAATCCACTAAAACCTCTTTTAAAAATTATTTGAAAATTTATTTAAAAATTATTTTAAATATACTTTAAAATCTCTTTTAAAGATTATTTGAAAAATTATATAAAAATGATTTTAAAAATCCTTTAAAAACTCTTTTAAAAATTATTTAAAAATCATTTCAAAAATTCTTTAAAAACTCTTTTAAAAATTATTTGAAAAATTATTTAAAAATCATTTTAAAAATCCCTTTAAAGCTCTTTTAAAAATTATTTGAAAAATTATTTAAAAATCCTTTAAAAACTCTTTTTCAAATTATTTTAAAAATATTTTAAAAACTCTTTTAAACATTATTTGAAAAATTATTTAAAAATCATTTTAAAAATCCTTTAAAAATCATTTTAAAAATCCTTTAAAAACTCTTTTAAAAATTATTTAAAAATCATTTTAAAAATCTTTTAAAAAGTCTTTTAAAAATTATTTGAAAAATCATTTAAAAATCATTTTAAAATCCTTTAAAAACTCTTTTAAAAATTATTTAAAAAATTATTTAAAAATCATTTTAATAATATTTTAAAAACTCTTTTAAAAATTATTTGAAAAATTATTTTAAAATGATTTTAAAAATCCTTTAAAAACTCTTTTAAAAATTATTTGAAAAATTATTTAAAAATCTTTTAAAAACTATTTTAAATTATTTTAAAATTTATTTTAAAAAGATATTTAAAACTCTTTTAAAATTTTTTGGAAAAATTATTTAAAAATCCTTTAAAAATTATTTGAAAAATTATTTAAAAATCATTTAAAAAATCTTTTAAAAATTCTTTTTAAAATAATTTTAAATTATTTGAAAAATTCTTTTAAAAATCTATTTACAATTTTTTTAAAAAAAATCTTTTTGATTATTAAAACTTAAAAAAAATTCTTAGACCTTCAAAAATCTTAATTCATTTTTAAGATAACTAAATTACATGCTTGGACTCTTTGACTTTTATTTTTGGTACTAATTAAGGGGGTGTTGTTCGAGTCAAGCAAATTTTTTTTTTGGGTTAAGTAAAAAAAAAAATTATTTTGAAAAGTTAAAGCAAATCCAATAATTTCTTTGTTTTTTTTTAATTTAAATAAAAATAATTTTAAGTGTTTTTGCTAAAGCCAAGTGTTCTTTGTCAAACTTACTTTCAAAACTTTTTTAAATTTTTGTTGAAACACTAAGTATTTGCTAAATGTTTTCTCAAAAACTAAGTGTTTTATCAAAAACTTTGTTTTTCAAAATAACAATTATTGTCAAAATCTTTTTAAATTTAGCTAAGTCTTTTTCAAATTAAAATTTTGCTAAATAGTATTCAAAATTTTCTAAATAGTTTCAAAAGAATTTAGCTAAGTGTTTTTCAAAGTAATTATTTGAAGAAGCTAAGTTTTGGTTGCAAGCACTAAGTCTTTTCAAAAGCACTTTCAAAATTAATTAAGTGTTTTTCAAACACTTTCAAAAACTCTTAAACATTTTTTTTTGTTCAAGTTTAGCTACTCTTCAGGGGAGCTCAAAATTATCTAGGATATATTGCCATTAACATCTTTTTGATTTATGTCAAAGGGGGAGAGAGGTCAAAATTAAGGGGAAATTAAGGGGGAATATAAGGAATTATTTTCTTTGCATTTCTTCTATGCTTAAAATTCTTTATTTTACTGTCATAGTTTTACTTAACTTTGAATCATGTTGCCATAATCAAAAAGGGGGAGATTGTTGGTGTGGGAAGCATCCGACTATCGAACCTATGTTTTGATTATGTCAAAGGGATCAAAGTTAAGGTGTTTTATTTTGTGATGTGTTGAATGAGCTTTGCAGGAAAAGTCCTAAGTATATTTAGGCAAAAGTCCTAGCTGCGGTTAGACAAGTAGAAAACCCTAGGGCATAGGGGTGGTAACCCTATGCGGAAAGCCTTGGCGGGTCGGAGCTTCGGGCAAAAATCCTAGGGGCATCGGAGGTGCCCTCAAGCGGATAAGAAGTAGCGGCGAAGGCTTATCACAACGATCAACTCGGGATATATTTTTGGGTCTGAGGCGCCTCCATGGTGCATTGGAGGCGCCCTCAACGCCCAATAAAAGGCAGTCTCGAGGCAGCAGCAGGGACATCGATCAACGAGCAATCTTTCTACATCTAGCTGCTAACGAGAAGTTCCGATAAAGCTACAGCAAGTCTCTGACGACCCGACACTCCGATTTCATCAATTTTCTTGTCGACGGTATATTTAATTGCTGATCATTCTACTTTATATTGTAACTCTTTTAACGATATTATAATTGTTACCCACTGAAAGCGATCAATGATCACGGGCCTTGGAGTAGGAGTCGCCACAGGCTCCAAACCAAGTAAATAACTTGTGTTCGCATTTGTTTTTATTACTTCCGCTGCTTAATTATCTATCTCTTTATGAATTCGAAGCGTGTGAAAGCCACGAGCGCTATTCACCCCCCTCTAGTGCGATCTCGATCCAACAGTTTTGCCGTGTCATCAAGTGGGAGTGTGATGCTGGTTTTGATGATCATCCACATATCGAACTGGGTCTGAAGGTAAGACTCTATTTGGCCCTTCTAGTAGCTGAAGTCTTTGTCAGAGAAGAGCGGTGGTTAGGCTATGTTATAGCCTTCTTGATGGCCCATTTTAGAGAAAAACCTCGCACACAAAAAGACAAGAAACTTTGTTCCAAGACTTGGTCTTGGATTAGTAGTGCGGGATAAAAAAAAAAAATATGCGAACTCGAGTGTTGTTACACCAGCTTCGAGCAAAAATTTCAATTGCGATTGAAACAGATCAGAAGGCAGCAATTATACCGATTCCAATCAACTCTGAAAAATAAAAAAATACCACAAAAATCTACTTGAATGGTGGTTTCACCAATTCGAAGTGACCCTGCTCTGATACCAATTATTGGATCGAAAGCACTAGAGGGGGGGGTGAATAGCGCTTGTGGCTATTTCGTTCGTTTCGAAATGCTCAAAGTAAAACACGTAGCAAAAAATAAAACACAACTCAAACACCAAGTTTTTTACTTAGTTCGGAACCTGTGGCGACTCCTACTCCAAGGCCTGCACATAAGAGTGCTTTCGATGGGCAAACACTAATCAATCCGAAAGAATATAGAAGGATTACAATTGTAGTACAAGGAAGTTTTAAATGAAAACAATACCAACATCTCTGTATGAGGAAATCTTCTAGAAGAATCGTCATCGGAGCTTTCAGGCGTCATGAAAGCGATTTCTGAGCAGCTCGTAGAAGCGGAAGTCGTTCGTTGTGTCGTTCTAAGGCTTCTGGTTAAGGCTCCTTATATAGGCTATTCCAGGCGCCCAGAACCCCTTCGGGCGCCTGGACCGCGTGGCTCCGCCACTCTGCGCACGCCATGTCAACTTCTCGATAACTTTTGGGTTCCGGGCACCCGGACCAGTTCTGGGCGCTCGGACTAGCTTTCTCCAGCACCTTTATTTTCTGCAAAATAAAGTTAGTCCAGGAAAAACAATATATTTAATATAAGATTTGACAACCTCTAACTGTCTGGTTCTGACTTTGGATTTCTATCCAGAAACCCTAGGTCGAACAGACGCTTACTGTTCCCTCACCGGAGAATGTGTCCTCACCTACTCCACTCAGGAGAGTTTACCTGTTGCCAGTTGATCCTTTAGACCAACTGGACTTTTGCTCAACGTCCGAAGCTTCCGGTCTTCATGATGGATGTCCGCTCTATGACCCTTCTAGTCTTCCACCCGGTTCACGACACCATGATTTCAACCTAGGCTTACTACCCACTAGGATTTTGCCCGAAGTTCTCGACCCGCCAAAACTTTCCGCCTAGGGTTACCACCCCTAGGGTTTTCCACCTGCCTAACCGCAGCTAGGACTTTTGCCTAAGTACACTTAGGACTTTTCTGCAAACTCATTCACCCTTGTTAGATAACAAGACAACTTAACTTTTGACCCTTTGACATAATCAAAATCCAAGTTCGATCGTCCGATGCTTCCCGCACCAACATAAAAGACTTCGACAAGATAAAAATGGAAAATGAAAAATTGAAAGCAGAAATAGAAGAGTTAAAAAATCATGCATGCTCACATATTCAACAAGTTAGAAGATCTAATGGATTAAATTGGCACTTTAAATGCCGTAAGGGCTAAATTAGAAAAATATCACAAAAATATGTTCCTAAGAAATTTTTGATTAATTCTATAGGAAGGAATCTATTTTGGGTTAATTTTTTTACATGCCCTTTCTTTTAATTTAAATTTTTGAAAGTTAGATCTAGGGATTTTATAAATAAAATTAAATATTTAATATTTTTTAAAAGGCTTTGTCTAGAAATGACTATTTTTCCAATAACCAAGAAGGCCAAGTGCTTCGCCACAACCTGGAAGCCAATTACCAAAATGAATGTTTAATTGACTAATTGTTAAACATTTAATTGTTATAAAAATACTTTCAAATAAGTTGTTTTTCATAAATTATGTTAGAAATTAATTTTTAATATTAAAAAATTTCTTGAAAGTTCAAATTTTTGATTTTTTTTTTTTTTGCAAAGTTACTTGCTATAATGCATTCTTAGAAAATGTTCAAGATTTTTCGTGATTAATAACCATTTTTTTAAAAAAAATATGTCTTAATGTAGTAAGGACTTTATTTTTGCTTACAATAATCTTAACTTTATATGAAAAGTTTTATCTGCCTTATATATGTCTATTAATTTTTTTTAACAATTAAAAATATTTTTCAAAGTTTTTTTAAAGTCCAGATTTTTCGATGTTTAGTCTTTCAAAATTTGCTAGATAAGAGTATTTGTTTCTTAGACTTTGTTTTAGACTTTATTCTCAAAGTATTTTAGAGTACCTTATTTTTATGTGATCAAAAGGGAAGAAGTGAAGATTAAGTCTAGGGAAAGGGTATCATTATTTTTTGCACATTTTTATTTGTGATATTAATTACCTTATTATTATTTGTTTTTTTTACCCTAACTTAACTTGGGGTTGCTCACATCAAAATGGGGGAGATTGTAAGTATCCTATGGTAATTTTGATGTGATCAACCAAGTCATGTTAGGTTTTGTTATTGTTTAACCCCTGTGTCTATTTGTGCAGGAACTTAGGAGCATAAGAAGTTGAGTGAAAGATGCAGCTAATAAGAAGGATAACATAGGAGAGTCGACGGGCTCGGTGCGTCCTAGGGATGAGGTGCTGCAGAAGAGTACGCTGGTAGATGAGAAGGAAGTAGGCTACGTTTCCAAGGGACTAAAAGCCGGAGAGGAAGCTTGCTCGAGGAGAAAAGAAGCTGAATTGCCTTATGGAAGGCGCCTTCCATGGCTTGGAAGGCGCCTTCGATGAACAGTGCGAAGGCACCTTCATTGGCTTGAAAGCGCCTTCCATGAACACTACGAAGGTACCTTCAATGGCTTGAAGGCGCGTTCTCAGTGACTGTTGTTGAAGATAAAACTTTATCTTCGTAGGGATAAAATTACCACGCTTGCGGCTTCTAGCCTCGGATCAAATTTTCCAAGGGCTATAAAAAGACTCCTAGAGCTAGAAATAATTCAACAACTCTTGAATTCATTTCCTAGCACATTTCTGAGCATTCAACGAGTGTAATAGGTTTCTCCCCCTACACAAAGGAGATCTTCTCAGTGCTTTCTTCTGTCTTGGATTAACAACCACCTAGGTTGTAACCGAGTAACTCCTTTGTGTCTTTAATTATTAGTTGTTTAATTTCATTTTTATAAGTGTGCTACTAATCTAAGTTTAAAGATCAGGAAGGGTTTTTTGTTTTATTTTTCAACAGGCAATTCACCCCCTTCTTGCCGGCCCAACCTGTTCCATCAAGTGGTATTAGAGCCCAACAGCTTCAGGAGGACTTACTGTCGAATGAAGCATAAGAGATGGCCGGACTAAGCATCTATCCATCGAAGTTTGAGGGGGAATTCGTGAGTTGGAAGAAAAAGGAGGTCTTCTTTAAGACAGATTTTGATTTAGTATTGATCATTAAATTTGGTTTTGTAGCACCAGAGGGTAAAGAAGAATACAAATGGACAAAGAAGGAGCAAGCCGGCTTCGTGGTAAATGGTAAATCAGAGTTCCATTAGCTTAGTGTCTTACCACCTCAAAAAGTTAACTGGATCGAAGTCTACGAGTCAACTAAGGAGCTCTGGGAGAAATTCCAGGAACTTCACGAAGGGACCTCAAAGGCAAAACTCGCGAGATGGGATATGCTCCGAAACCAGATCAGTAACCTCCAATTAGAAGAAGGTGAAACTGTTGCACACCTTCACTCTAAAATAAAGGAACTCATCACCAGACTCACGAATCTCGGAGAAAAAGTAACCAACCGAGATTCGCTAAGGTACGCGCTTAACGCATTTCCTAGGATTGCTGAATAGGCATCATTAGTAGATTCTTATTATATCTCTAAGGATCAAGAAGTAAGTACCCTAGAAGAATTGTTTTCAACTTTTGAAGTTCATAAAATGAGATGTGTAGATCTAAAGAAGGAGCCCAAGCACAACATCGCCTTAAAAGAAAAAATGGATGAACCAGATTCTGAATCTTCTCTCGATGATGATGAAGCGACATTCATGGTAAGGAAGTTTAAAAAGTTATTTAAAACTAATAAACTTAATCAAGTGCAGGGTAAAAGAAGAAAAAGAAAGGTAAGATGCTACCGCTGCAATAAAGAAGGGCACGTGAAAGATAACTATCCAAAATTGAAAAGCAAGGACAAGGACAAGGAAAAGAACAAGAAGTCAACCTAGAATAAGTACAAAAATCTAAAGATGACATGAGATGAAACGTCGTCCGAATCAGAGATCAAAGCCCTTGTCGGACTTGCGCTAGTCGTAAGTAACCAAGAAAATAAAGACGAAGCAAGCTTGTCTGAAATAAGCATTGAGAGCATCGATAAAGGGAGGAACTGTAGGGGATCTTGTGGCCGGCTAGAAGGGAGGTTGAATAGACGTTGACCCCAATTAATTGCTTCCTACGATGTTAGCATAGCGGAATACAAACAAACATAAATAGAAAGTTAATCTAAAAACAATAATGAAATGCAAACCAATACATGTCAATGTAACGTTGTTTGGAGATAACTTGCTTCTACTCCATAGTTGTCCATAAGGTGGACGATCCCTCAATCCATCGGCGGATTAGTCCTCGGAAACTCTGGCTAGGTCAAACTTCCTTATGGGTGGAGAAACCTCATCGAAACCTCACCACAACTTCAACCAAGAACACTTGGACACAAAGGAAACCTTGAGCACTAAGTGACTACTAATTAGACTTTAACCAAGTCCAATTTTGTCACCTTGGCCGATCATCCCAAGCTCCATCTTATAGAGCTTGGAAGAAAATAGCCCTGCTATTTTATCGTTACCAGTTGACTGGTCCTTGCACCAGTCGACTGGTGCCAGCCTAACTGTTCTCTACCAGTCAACTGTTATAATGCATCAGTTGACTACTACAGTATACTAGTCAACTGCTACAGTGCACCATTCGACTACTACAGTAACAGTTATAGTTCCATTAACTTGTATAGTACCCGTTGACTGCTACATTACTCCGTTGATTGCTACAGTACCCCCCCTAATTTTTCCCTTAGTACTATCTCTTATGCACTCGTACCCTCACTACTCACCTGACTCTTCTTTGTAGCCTTGACCTCTTGCCTTCAAGTCTACTTCCTTTGGCTCTCGTCCCTCAGATGCATCCAAGCCCGCGGCTCGTCCCCAATGTCATCCTTCGCGTATGCCTCGAAGTTGTTGGAGTGTATACTAAAAGCCTAGCTTTTGTATAAACATTTATAAGAATTACATTGGTCAAGTGTATACATTTATATATACCAAATGTAGATGTTTAATTAATTTATATTGTAGATAACATAGTGTGTGGTGTCACACATAGAAGATCGTGTTATCGGTTCTTTATAAATTAAAAACAGTAGCTCACGACCAAGATGGAAAGGAACAAACCATTGGAAGGTCGTAGTGTAATTAGGTATTAGTTTATCTTAACTATATAATTACACTAGTACAGTTAGAGTGTATTGAGTAGGACCATTAGAGGTCATTTCTTTTTATGATGACTTTATAAAGGAACAAAGACCTCAGTTATTATGGAAGTGTGTGCTCTTAATCCTAATATAATAACAAGCACATATATTTGATATTTATTTCTTTAATTTATCAATGGGTGAGATTTAGTTCGATAAATCAATAAGCCCGATAAGTTGGGAAATGATATCACTTATAGTGTGCGTTGTTGATTATAGAAGGAAACTATGTCCTAGTGATCTAGGTTGATAATGTCCCCAAGAGGAGCTCATAAGGATTGTCATGTCACTACAACAAAAACTGCAAACAACAATACCTCTACGACAACGGTTTTAAGAGAAAGCGTTGCGTATTTGCTTAAAGACAACGGTTTTTGCCAAAACCGTTGTCTTTTCACTCCCCATTAAATATAAAAGACAACGGTTTTGGCAAAACTGTTGTCATTGAGCAATATTTTTTTTAAAACGACAACACTTTTTACAACGGTTTTATAAACCGTTGTCTTTATCCGCGCTTTTAGCGTCTACGACAACAGTTTTGAAAAAAATCGTTGTAATTGAATTTGGTCATTTCCCCCCCTCATTGTTTTCCTTTCCCTCGCTGTTTTCTTTTCGGTGCCGTGTTTTTCCTTCGCGCTCCCGAACCTAGGGCAATTTTCTTTCCCTCTCCTCATACAATCTCTTCACGCCATCCCGTCGACCACTGGATCTTCCTCCACAACGGTGTGCTCTCCTCTCTCTCTCATTCTCACCCTCACTCTTGATTTGTCTACCTTTGCCTCCTAAAGGTTCGAGATCAGCCATGTCCTTGGTGCGCTCCTTGCATCTTCCCCTCTTCTGGCACAAGCCTAGACCCGCTGCCTGCGTGCCAATGCTGGTAGCGCCAACTTCGTCATTGACAGGAGCGACGATGCGGTCTTCATCACCTTCTCCGGGACGCAAGCCGTCGCTTCGTCGTCTGGCCTTGGCAGAGGGTTCTTCGAACCTGTTTCCCTATATAGCAACACACACGACATCTTCGCACCGCTGGGAAGAGGCGAGGAGGATGACGACGGGAAGCCGCAGCCCATGCTCCTCCAGGCCAGTGCCCTCCGCTTATTTATGAGCTTGTACCACACCTCCGAGTTCCAGGTCTACGCTCGATCTTTTTTTCCTTCGATTAGGGTTTCCTCTGCTTCAGATTCAATCGAATTAGGGTCATTTTTAAAAAAAAATAATTCACCAAATCATCTTAATCGTATCATTAATTGATTATGGTGTTCATTTTCCACGAGATTTGTTCCTCTAGTTTTTCTTAATGACTTCTTAGATCAAAGAAGAACATGAAAACATACGTCTGTTTCGCATGTAAGCAAGCTTCTTCTACAGGGTCTATAGCAGACTGCAAAGGCATCAGGATTTTAGCCATGACATCCTTGTTTATTGCTGTTTCTGTTCATGTCTATAGAACTACAGCAGAGTCGGAGATGCATATTTCTACATTATATGCTCCAAGAACACTACCCATTTTCTAACAAAGAGAGTCAACAAGTTTCAGTCAAAATAGGCTAATTTTTCCATGCCTGGAGAAGGTAGCAGAATCTTTGATGTCCAAGTAAGTTTGATCTGCTTTCCATCATAAAATTAGCATGTGACCTCTTCTATACTCCTTTTGTTGTTTAGTGAGTATTAAGATAAGAAGTTCTGATTTTAAATCATTAATTAGTATTAGGATGGTGCCGAAGTCGCTGGACTACGAGTTGCTGAATGAAAATGTGAAGAAAGTTGCATATGCTGTCAAAGGGGAGCTTTACCTGCGGGCTTCAGAGTTGCAGAAGGAGGGGAAGAAGGTTATGATGCTTTCTCATACACAATTTTCGTTGATTGTGCCACAACATGATTTGAGTTAAATAGAATAAATTTTATTGAAAGAGACTCTTATTTCGATTCCTGAAAGATCTGACTTTGATTGTTTTTTTTCCATTCTTGTTATCTGGTTGAAGATATCTTCTTGGGTTATTTAGCACTGTATATGTTTGCTTTATTGCTTATATCAAGATATGAAGTGCACATATGCCTTTGATTCTTTTTATTGTTAGCTTGTTGGGATGCCACTTGTGAGATTAAAATTTGAGGTTATAATACTGCACTCCCCTTGCAATTTATTCTTAAGAAACAAGATACAAGTTGGACTTACTTTCCATGAGATTGGTTTTTTTTGTTGTTTGCAGATTATTTTCACAAATGTCGGGAACCCTCATGCTCTCGGATAGAAGCCATTAACATTTCCTCGTCAGGTTTCCATTTTCTCTTTATTCTTTCTTAAAAACTACTTGTATCAAAGTGTTGATCATTCTTCTCTATTGCTTGACTTAAGGAACTCAGTGAGAAAAAATCATCTTCACAAGTCAAAAATTCCTTGTACATGGAGCAATTTCTCCATCTCTGTGCTCCCTGAGATAAAGAGACATTTTCCATTAGATTTCTCTTTTTAATGGTGTAATTTTTTACCTATACTATTCTCCAGGTGGTAGCATTGTGCCAAGCTCCATTTCTATTGGATGACCCTAATGTCAGACTTTTATTCCTAGCAGATGTCATTGCAAGAGCTAAACATTATCTTTCATTGAATTCGGGTGGTTTGGGTATTCACATATTCCGACAATTTTCAACTCGCAGTCTACTTAAACCTTTTCCTTTTTGATGCAGTCTGTTTCTCAAGCTAAACTTCTTTGCAACTTGTTTCCTCTTGTTAACAGTGATCTGGAAAATGTCGGATCGAGATCGTGCTAGGGGGGGTGAATAGCGCTCGCGGAAGTTTCGTTCGTATCGGAATAAAAACAAACAAAACGCAGCGGAATAGATAAAGAAAACAACACAAAAGACACAGATCCATTTTACTTCATTCAGAGCCTAAGGCGACTCCTACTCGAAGGCCTGCGATCCTTGATCGCTTCCGGTGGGCACCAACTATAAGTTCGAAAGTATACAAAGATGATTTACAAGTAATGCAATAAATAATCTTATACTGACAATGGAAAATACTAAATTGAAGCTTCGGGTTGTCGGTGTCGAGTTGCAACACTTCGGGACGAGTTCGTTAGCAGCTAAATGCAGAAGGAAGACTTGAATGTTGTGTTTTCAAGCTGCTGGTCGAATCCCCTTTATAAACAGTGTTCAAGGCGCCTTAAACCCCTCCAAGGCGCCTCCAGGCTGGTCGCATCACCCGCGTGGATCAGAACCGACCTGGTCGAATTCTATCCTGTTCAAGGCGCCTCCAACCTCTCCAAGGCGCCTTCATCAACTTGTTCAAGGCGCCTTAAGCCTATCCAAGGCGCCTTGAAGCTTGCTTCGCAGCCAGCTTAGGTTTTGCACCCGAGGAGCCTCCAAGCTCCATGGAGGCGCCTCGGACATTGTTCATCCGAGGTTAATCTTTGCACTTTGGTCCCTGTAAGATACATTAATCCCAAATATACCCTGCAGCACAAAGTTAGCACATAAAACATAATAGAAGTGATAATGATAGTCTCTGGACTGTCCGAGTCTGACATCGGGTTTCCGCCCGGAAACCCTAGGTCGACCCGACGCCTACTGTTCCCTCTACAGGGAACGCGTCCTCACCTACTCCACTTAGGAGATTTACCTGTTGCCAGTGCGATCCTCCAGATCGACTGGACTTTTGCTCAGCATTCGACGCTTCCGGACTTTCTGCTGGACATCTGCTTCCCAGCTAGTCCAGTCTTTCACCTGGTTCGCGACACTAGGACTTTCCACCTAGGGTTACCACCCCCTAGGACTTTGCCTGAAGACATCGACCTACCAAGACTTTCCGCATAGGGTTACCACCCCCTATGACCTAGGGTTACCACCCCATAGGGTTTTCCCTTTGCCTAACCGCAGCTAGGACTTTTCTCCACCTAGGGTTACCGCCCCCTAGGACCTAGGGTTACCACCCCCTAGGGTTTTCACCTGCCTAACCGCAGTTAGGACTTTCCTGAAACACTCATTCAACATGTTAGATAACAACAAGAATTAACTTTGAACCCTTTGTCATTATCAAAACTTGGGTTCGATCGTCGGATGCTTCCCGCACCAACAATCTCCCCCTTTTTGATTATGGCAACCCAAATTCAAAGCTAAGTAAAACAAATGCATAAGTATATTAAAAGGTTTTAAGTGAGCAAGCTTAAGTATATAAATTCAAATGAACGCCTAACTTAAGCTAACACTTAAACTTTTGTGAAGCTCCCCCTTAATACAGGGTTTCCTTTTTGAATTTAAATAAAGTTTTACTTTTGAATTACCTACTCTCCCCCTTAATTAAACACTTTTTCCATTTGATTTTTAATTTTGATTTTGAATGATTTTGAATTAATGATTTTGAATTTCTTACTCTCCCCCTTTGCCATATATAAAAAAATAAGCCAGTTGGAAAGCAAAAATAGTTTTAGTCTTTTGAAAAATGCTTGTGAAACACTTAGCTAGTAACTGAAACATTTGTTAGTTATTTTTCTCCTAAGTTAAAATGGCTAATTTATGGATGACTTGAAGGATGGCTTTAGCCTCTTTGTAAACTTAGTTGGTTTTAGAGGAAAAGAGAAAAAAAAAATGTAACTAAGTTTAGAAAAACTTAGCTAGATTTTAAAGAATTTTGGAGGCAAATTATTTTGAAGGCTCTTTTTACTTGGCAAAAATTTTTTTGAAAGTCATGAGTTAAATTTTGCAAGTAAAGGAATATGCTTTTAATACTTTTAGCTAAGTATAGAATGAATCTAATAGGTAACTCAGCAAAAATTCATAAAGATGGCTAAGTTTGAAAGTTGCTATATGAGTCACTTAGCTGAGCCTTTTGCAAACATTAAATTTTGAAAATATAGCTTAAGTGAAAAAAGGGACTTAGCTTAATTTTGAATAAAATAATACTTATTTTTGAAAAAGAACTTGTTAATTTGTAGGTTGAAGAGAGAGAGTAGCTAAAATTTAGGTTATTTATTCAGTTGGTCCCTAAGTCCAAGCATAAGTCAAGTTAAATAGCAATCAAATTATTTAATTGGTGTTGATCAGGTATCAGAGCCCTAAAGTTTAAAGAATTTAAAAATGATTTTGAAAGATTTTTCAAATAATTTTGTAATGAAAAAAAATTTTAAAATGATTTTGAAAGATTTTTCAAATAATTTTGAAATGAAGTTTAAAAAGATTTTTTAAAAATTATTTTGAAAGATTTTTCAAATGATTTTGAAATGAAGTTTTGAAAAGATTTTGAAAAGATTTTAAAATGATTTTGAAAGATTTTTCAAATAATTTTGAAATGAAGTTTAAAAAGATTTTTAAAAATTATTTTGAAAGATTTTTCAAATGATTTTGAAATTAAGTTTAAAAAGATTTTTAAAATAATTTTGAAAGATTTTTCAAATAATTTTTAAAAGATTTTGAAATTAAGTTTTAAAAGATTTTTGAAATTATTTTTAAAAGATTTTGAAATTAAGTTTTAAAATATTTTTGAAATGATTTTTAAAAGATTTTGAAATTAAGTTTTAAAAGATTTTTGAAATGATTTTCAAAAGATTTTTGAAATGATTTTTAAAAGATTTTTGAAATGATTTTTAAAAGATTTTTGAAATGATTTTTAAAAGATTTTGAAATTAAGTTTTAAAATATTTTTGAAATGATTTTTAAAAGATTTTGAAATTAAGTTTTAAAAGTTTTTTGAAATGATTTTTAAAAGATTTTGAAATTAAGTTTTAAAAGATTTTTGAAATGATTTTCAAAAGATTTTGAAATTAAGTTTTAAAAGATTTTTGAAATGATTTTCAAAAGATTTTTGAAATGATTTTTAAAAGATTTTGAAATTAAGTTTTAAAAGATTTTTGAAATGATTTTCAAAAGATTTTGAAATTAAGTTTTAAAAGATTTTTGAAATGATTTTCAAAAGATTTTTTAAATGATTTTTAAATATTTTGAAATTAAGTTTTAAAAGATTTTTGAAATGATTTTCAAAAGATTTTTGAAATGATTTTTAAAAGATTTTGAAATTAAGTTTTAAAAGATTTTTGAAATGATTTTCAAAAGATTTTGAAATTAAGTTTTAAAAGATTTTTGAAATGATTTTCAAAAGATTTTGAAATGATTTTTAAAAGATTTTTAGTCATCTCACCTAATCTAAGTTTTCAATCAGGTAATCCTATAATTGTTGTGAGATGAATTGAGGTTCAATTTAAGGGTTTGGTTTAACTTTATGTTAGATTCAGGTTTAGCTTTGGGTTCAACAAGTAAGCATTCTTTGTATAAACTTCTGGGCTATGGTGAGTCACAAGGAACTCATTAAAGTAACCATGCCTTCGAGATTTTCCAAATAGTCCTACCCATTGAACTTAATACTAAACCTTGGTGTAACTAGTTAGGATCCATTTAAGGGTAGCTTCGGTCAGTTCCACTTGGCCAAATGCACCAGGTCGAAGCCATATCTTCCTAGACATGCGATGCCCAAGCTTCCCTAACGTACTATCATCCAAAAATTTCACCAGTACCGTGGGTCAAGTTAAACCTAGCCCATTTTATCTAACCTTAATTACCCTACCGGGTAGTCTACTCTTGTTTACCCATTTCGGGTAGATTAAGTTCAGAGGTGCCAGCTATTCTGGAGCATTCCTTTGGATTTTAATTTAATTTGAATTCGAATTATTAATTTGATTTTGTTTTTTTTATTTTAAATTTATAATTTAATTTTGAATTTTTAATGAATTTTAAATTTTTAATTGAATTTTGAATTTTGAATTAAATTTTAAATTTAATTTGAATATTAATTTGAATTATGTTCTTAATATTATTTTTCTATTAGCTCCCCCTGGATCATAGCCTAGATATGGTCTATCAAGGTAATAGACTTGATCCTTGGGGACCCAATAGTGACCAGTTCCAACTTGATTAACCAAGTTGGATTTTGGCACCCATGCTTGGACAATTTTTCTATTATTTCTATTAACTAGCGATAAATATGATTTTTATTTTATTTTAGTTTTAAATCCAAGTCCAGCTTTGTTGTAAATGGCTCGCTGTTTTCCAAGAATCAGATCCAGATTCTTGGAGCCCAAGGTGAACCGTTCCAACGTGTCCTTGAGTTCTTTAATTTGAGCTTTCAAATTGGAATTTTCTTCCTCAAGTTGTTGGACTTGAGTTAAACTTCCAATTTGAACTGACTCAGTTAAAGAGCTCGAGTCAGTCGCTTCCTTAAGGGCTGTTACCTCCTTTTGGAGCGACTTAACCCGGATGTTGGATTTAGCTAACTTTTTTACTAAGGTAATAATTCATGCAAGTTATCTAATTGAAATTCTGTGAGTAGTGAACTTACAGTGAGTTTTGGTCCTTCGGAAACGAATGCGGATTCGTGGCTTCGATCAGACTCAGTCTCGGATTTGCTCTCGGTTTTTGACTCATACTCGGACTCAATTTCCGCCACGGTTGCTAGTACTGGTAGAGCGAGGAAGCTCGTCGGTTCTTCTTCGTTGGACCCGGATTCATCTGAAGACTCGGACCATATCTGTTCCTTTGTCTTACTTGTACCTGCAACCATCGTAATACCTTCCTCGGCCGAAGTAGTATTATTCTGCTCATCTAATTCAAATAAATCATTTATTAAATTATGCTTACTTACTTGAGCGTCGGAAGTGCCCTCGTGTAGTTCCATTAACTTTTGCCACAACTCTTTTGCACTTGCGAAGGGGCCGATGCGGTTCAGTTCTTCATTGGTTAGGCCACATTGTAGCATGCAGGTTGCTTTGGCATCGACTTCATCTTTTTTCATTGTGCTAGAATCCCAGTTGATGCATGAGATAAGTTCTCCGGTGTCGTCACGTGGAAGTTCGAGTCCGGTCTGGATGATGATCCACATCTCGACTTGCGTCTTGAGGTGGTATTCCATCCGGTTCTTCCAGTATCCAAAGTCCTCGCCAAAAAAGAGCGGCGGTCGGACGGTGCAGAATCCTTCTTGGAATGTCATTTTGAAAGAACCTTGCACACAAAAAATAGCAAAAAAAAATGTACCAAGACTTGATCCTGGATTAGCAGTACGGTATGGAAGGATAGAAATAGAAGTTCACCAGTTTCGAGAAAAAATAATAAAATATTATTAAAATATTATTAAAATAATATTAAAAAAATATTACCACAAATTTTTGAAAACACAATATTTCGTTAATTCCAACCAATGGTGAAAAGATGAAAATTAATTTTTCAAAAATAGTTTTGGAGGGAAAAAATGAAACGCAATATTTCGTTTTATTTTTAACCTATACAAACGACAAAGCCACGAAAAATGCTTGAATGGTGGTTGCACCAGTTCAAAGCGACCCCGCTCTGATACCAACTGTTGGATCGAGATCGCGCTAGAGGGGGGGGTGAATAGCGCTCGCGGAAGTTTCGTTCGTATCGGAATAAAAACAAACAAAACGAAGCGGAATAGATAAAGAAAACAACACAAAAGACACAGATCGATTTTACTTCGTTCGGAGCCTAAGGCGACTCCTACTCGAAGGCCCGCGATCCTTGATCGCTTCCGGTGGGCAACAACTATAAGTTTGAAAGTATACAAAGATGATTTACAAGTAATGCAGTAAATAATCTTATACCGACAATGGAAAATACTAAATTGAAGCTTCGGGTTGTCGGTGTCGAGTTGCAGCACTTCGGGACGAGTTCGTTAGCAGCTAAATGCAGAAGGAAGACTTGAATGTTGTGTTTTCAAGCTGCTGGTCGAATCCCCTTTATAAACAGTGTTCAAGGCGCCTTAAACCCCTCCAAGGCGCCTCCAGGCTGGCCGCATCACCCGCGTGGATCAGAACCGACCTGGTCGAATTCTATCCTGTTCAAGGCGCCTCCAACCTCTCCAAGGCGCCTTCATCAACTTGTTCAAGGCGCCTTAAGCCTATCCAAGGCGCCTTGAAGCTTGCTTCGCAGCCAGCTTAGGTTTTGCACCCGAGGTGCCTCCAATCTCCATGGAGGCGTCTCGGACACTGTTCATCCGAGGTTAATCTTTGCACTTTGGTCCCTGCAAGATACATTAATCCCAAATATACCCTGCAGCACAAAGTTAGCACATAAAATATAATAGAAGTGATAATGACAGTCTCTGGACTGTCCGAGTCTGACTTCGGGTTTCAATCCGGAAACCCTAGGTCGACCCGACGCCTACTGTTCCCTCTACGGGGAACGCGCCCTCACCTACTCCACCTAGGAGATTTACCTGTTGCCAGTGCGATCCTCCAGATCGACTGGACTTTTACTCAGCATTCGACGCTTCCGGACTTTCTGCTGGATATCCGCTTCCCGGCTAGTCCAGTCTTTCACCTGGTTCGCGACACCAGGACTTTCCACCTAAGGTTACCACCCCCTAGGACTTTTGCCTGAAGACATCGACCTACCAAGACTTTCCGCATAGGGTTACCAGCCCCTATGACCTAGGGTTATCACCCCCTAGGGTTTTCCCTTTGCCTAACCGCAGCTAGGACTTTTCTCCACCTAGGTCTACCGCCCCCTAGGACCTAGGGTTACCACCCCCTAGAGTTTTCACCTGCCGAACCGCAGTTAGGACTTTCCTGAAACACTCATTCAACATGTTAGATAACAACAAGACTTAACTTTGAACCCTTTGCCATTATCAAAACTTGGGTTCGATCGTCGGATGCTTCCCGCACCAACAGAAAAGAAATGTATTCTGTACTTGTTTGTGCATTTGTAACCCAAGCAATTTTTATGTTGACCTTTTCATAACATTTGTGTCATATTCCAGTTTTTAGTTGTATCTTTATATGTAACAAACCCAAAACATCATCTGCAGGCCTTGTTATTTTTTTCATGTTGATGAGTAAATATTGTTTTAGTCATTTTGATAAGAATCTCAACTTTCTTTCGAGCAATCAGGTGCATATAGTGATTCTCGAGGACTTCCTGGAATTAGGAAAGAATTTGCAGAGTTCATTGAAAAATCTATACATGAGTTGGACTTTTTTTATTTCTTCTTCTAACTCTTGACATTTTGTATGGCCGATAAGTCATTTGCAAGGGATGTTCAATCGAACTATCAGATTATTAGAAGCAGGTATCGAGCCAGTGTAAGTCCATTTGCATGTCTAAATATCATTTTGTTTATCATTCAACCACCATATTTTATTATCATCTTTTTTATGCCAAATATGTATTTGACGGTCAACCTCCAGAGTTGAAGAAACAAGAACTTGCCAAAAGGCTAGTCTTTACAGTTTTGTCATTGTCCCCCTCCTTTTTTTTTGTTGCAAGATAATGATAATCTTTAAGCTTATTTTATTCTTTAGATATTTAAAGAGGAAAGATGCAACTAACGATCTGAACACAACAATTGAGGTCATTGCTTGTGCATAACAAGTACCTTTATTGGGACTCCTTAGTGTGCTAGAATTTCTTTTGCTGTCTTGGTTACACTTGTTGTTTGCAGACTGGTGATTTGGAGGGAATTGAAAAGTACAGCAAAAGGACTGTCAAGGTAATCTTTGATATTGCTATTTTATTGGAAATTACCATGAGGATCTTATTGATTATGATGCAATCAACATAAAGTTAGCATGCTGATTATCTGTTTTCTTCATATGTAACATAGAGTTTCTTTAAATATATTTTGAACTTTCAAATTACTTTCTTGAAGAATTTGATTCCAGTAGATGACTGTAGAGTTTTTTCACAGGTAACCAAGCAACATAATGAAGATTGTAAACGTCTCTTAAGACTAATGGGTGCGCCTACTATTGAGGTAAACTAGTCCACTTTCACTTATTGAATTCTTTATCCTTGCTACAAGAATTTGAACTAACAATGACACAATTTTACTTTCTCTTGCAAACATTTCCTAAAGCTGTATGCAATTGCTTAATATACAATTATTGTATCTCTAGTTTTAGAAGCTAAACTCATCTTTCTGATCTAAAGGCACCCTGTGAAGCAGAAGCTCAATGCGCAGCTCTTTGCTAAAGTGACAAGGTAAAATGATGCAATGTAACACATTCTATTTTATTTTTTTAACTTTAATATCCTAAACGTATTTGTTTGTTATCAATCTCTAGGTGTTTGCGGTTGCCTCAGAAAACATGGATACTTTAACTTTTGGGGTACCAAGGTTTCTCCATCATTTAATGGATCCTAGTTCCAAAAAAATCTCTGTGATGTAATTTGACGTTTCAAAGGTATATTTATTCTGCTTATTGCTAATTGAATTACTGTATTTATTCTCATCCTTATTTTTCAGGTTCTTGAAGAGCTAAGACTCACTATGGATCAGTTCATTGATTTATGTATTCTCTCTGGATGTGATTATTGTGATAACATTAAAGGTAAACTTTCTTATGAGATATTGTACATTCAACAAGTTTAACATACAAGGCTAGTACTCTACTGCTTACTGTTTACGAAATTTGATAACTAATGTTCATTCAAATCTCTAGTATGATAATGCTTGTGTGGTTGAATATGGTGTCAGTGCTACAACTGTTCCATGTCTATGTTACTTGGACTTGATATAGTTCAACATGAGTATGATCGCAATCTCTGACATGGCTATTTTTACAAATTGTACATGTGTTCAAATTGTACATGATTATAGTTCAACATGATTAGTGAGTGTTCACTCTTAGTGTCACTGTTTGAGTGTCATTATCCAAGTATCTATATCCAACGTAGATTTGGGCAGTTATGTCATGCTTTGGAAATTTCCATTTTTTTTAAATGTTTGGTTGAAGGAAAAAAAACTCTGTTTCTACATTTGATGTTCCATGAAATAAATTATACACATACCTTTGCCCAATACCTCATTCTAACATTTGATGTTACATGACGCTTATTTAGTTGTTTCTGCATTATGCAAGGACTGACGGTTAAATTATATTTTGTGAATACCAGAGTTCTTTTCCTTTCAGACACAGCCTTGATATTCCTCTTCCAATGTGTTACTCATGAATGCAGCTGATTGAGAGAGGATTTATTATTATTATTATTAGAACCATATTTCGATAAGGCTCCTTGAGTCACATGGAGTACATTAGTTGGAAGAGTTTCTCCATTTCTTCTAGCAGTGGCTAACAGTTCTGCAACATGTACAAATAGATACTCAAAGATTATGTTCAAGGGTAGTCATAAGTTTGAGTCAATGTAAAACTTGATGAAGTTGCAAAAAATCCTCTTTAAACCTGTCATTAGTTGAAAACGTAAGAGAAGGAGGAAAATTTGCAATTGTCTATTTTTTTCCCTAACTGGATAAAAGTAGTTTTTTAGTTGCTCTTATTCTTTGGTAATCATATTTATAGTAATTTTGACTATAACCACCTCAAACATGCAACTTCGAGTATAAAATGGCCTGTTTCCTTGTATTGCTTATTTTCTAAGAATTCATGTTGTCATGTAGACTATAATATGGAATTATGGAATTTTATAAGTTTTGTTGAATTTTTCTTTTGCAGGTCGGGCAATTCGTGAGGCTTGAGTTTTTTTAATGCAAGAAGTGAGCTTTGTTAGGATGTAGCTTGCCTTGCTAATTTGTAAATTAAAAGCGCGCCATATGGAGAACAACAAATGGAAAACATGTGATTTAATGTATATGGAGAACAGTAATGGAAAACATGTGTATTTTGATGAGTAACAACTCATTTTGTATATTTTTGTATATGTGTGGCTACAAGATGAATTATATATGGATGTTTATTTTGGATTTAATGTAGTAAATATTTAGTTTTGTATTGGTGGTTTGCTTATAGTAAAATAAGATTGGTTGTTTGGTATTAATGACCATTAAAGACAACAGTTAAAAATGTTGTAAAAACTATATAAACCACAACGATTTTTTTTTGAAAAAAGTGATAAAATACAACGATTTTATCCGTTGTAAAATATATTAAAACTGTTGTAAAAAAAAGCAAAACGAGTAAATATTATCTACCACAATAGTTTATATCTGTTGTAAAAAGAGTCTACTACAACGGTTTATTTCTGTTGTTGAAATTAGCTACCACAACGGTTTTAAACCGTTGTCGTATCCTTTGTAGCTAATTTTGAGCATATATATAACAACGGATAAAAACCGTTGTCAAATGTCTACAAAGACAACGAATTCAAAACTATTGTCGTAGGGCAATACATTCTGCAACGCCCTCAGTTACAACGGTTTTTTGATCCTACGACAACGGATAATATCCGTTGTCGTTTGCAGTTTTTGTTGTAGTGTGTTAAACCCTGCAGGTGGACTTAGTCCGACATGACGATAAGGTTGAGTGGTACTACTCTTGGAACTAAGATATTAATTAAGTGAGTTGTCAGTAACTCATTTAATTAGTGAACATTCGACATCTTAAACACAGGGAGATTAACACATTAATAATAAGAAAGAGCCCAAAATGTAATTTGGGATTGGTGCGGTAGTTCAATAATAAATTTTTAGTGGTATGAATTATTATTGATGAAGTTAAGTTGTGTGTTCGGGGCGAACACGGGAAGCTTAATTTCATCGGGAGACCAAAACCAATTCCTCCTCTCGGTCCCTATCGTAGCCTCTTATATATAGAGATTTATATCCACCATATACCCACCTTTTTACCCATCCTAATGGGGTCGGCCAAGCTAGCTTGGAACCTAAGCTAGGCCCGGCCAAGACCAAGTGGATGAGCCATGTTGGTGGCCGGCCAAAGCTTGGGTCCCAAGCTTAGGTGGCCGGCCACTAGAAAATTAAAAGAAATTTTTATTAAAAAGTATTTCTTATGTGGATATCATGGTTTTAAAAGAGAGTTTAAAATTTAAATCTTTTCTTTTATAACTTTCTACAAAAGATTAAGAAAAGATTTGAAATCTTTCCTTATTTGTAGATTGAAAGGAGATTTTAATTTTGAGAAAACTTTGCTTTTTAACCATGTTCATTATTTAAAAGAAAGTTTAAAAATTAAATATTCTCTTTTATTAGTTTCTACAAAAGATTAAGAAAAGATTTGATATCTTTCCTTATTTGTAGATTGAAAAGAAATTTAATTTTTAGAGATAACTTTCCTTTTTGGAAATTATCCACATGTTTAAAAGAAAGATTTTAATTTATAAAATTTCCTTTTTACTAAGCAATCGTGAAGGGATTAAAATTATTGAAATTTTTTATAAATTTCTGGAAACAAATTAGGAAGTTTTAATTCTTGTTTTAATTAAAACTTTCCTTGTTTTGAGGAGAAAGTGGCCGACCAAGAAATTTGGAAAAAGAAAATTAATTTTTAATTAAATAAAATTTTCCTTTTCATGGAAAAAGAATTAAGGAAGTTTTTAATTAAATTTCGTTATTTGCCAAGACCAAGGAATATAAAAGAGGAGGTAGAGGTGCCTTCATGGTGAACGACTCTATTCTTTTTCTTCCTCTCTTTTCCTCCTTGGTGTGGCCGACCCTAGGGTCTCTTCCACTTCTCTTCTCTTCCTCCTTTGTGGCCGGCGGCATCAACACAAGAGAAGTCCATGGTGGCCGGTTCTAGCTAGGAGAAGAAGGAGAGAAAGGAGGCTTTGTTTCTAGCATCTCTTGGAGCTTGGTGGTGGTGGCCGAACCTCACATCTCTTGGAGTTTATGTGGTGGCCGAATCTTGATTGGAGAAGAAGGTGGCTTAGGTGGATTCTCATCTCGGTAGATCGTTGCTCGCACAACGTCCGGGATAAGAAGAGGAATACGGTAGAAGATCAAGAGGTTATTTGCTTACATAGAAAGGTATAACTAGTAATTATTTTTCGCATCATACTAGTTTTCTTTGTATAGTTATTTTTGGAAATACCAAACACAAGAGGCATATGATTCTAGAGTTTTCGAATTTGTTTCGAAGTTGTGTTTCTTTTCTTTTATTTTTCAAATTTGTTATTCGATTGTTCTTTTTGGTTAAACCTAGAGTTATTTAAGGAAATTAAATATTAGCTTTCCTTAAAAGGCTTTGTCTAGGCGGTGGTGGTTGCTCCCATATCCAAGAAGGCCATGTGCCTCGCCATGCAGTCCTGGAAGCCAATTTTGGAAATTAATATTTAATGGAATTAATAACATAGGTGGATTTGGATCAATAGTGTTAAGTTCAGCTTGCGATCCAAATCTAAACCATCAAGAACAGATAAGTTAAATTTGGAATCGATGATGTTAAGTTCCGTCTGCGATTCCTAATTTAACTTCTAAAGAACACAATATGTTATTTAAGGAAAGGTTCGACACTTGTACAAAAAATTTTTGTACAGTGGAATCAGTACGTTTTCCTAGGACTAACCAACAATTGGTATCAGAGCTATGGTTTGCCTCTGTGTGTTTAGAATTCAAATAGGTTATGCACATGTCATACATAATTTAGGCAGGATAATAGTAGGATGTACTAACTCTTTGGTTGCAGGCTTCAACTATTATGGCTTATAGATGTTGTGTGTGATTGGACCCTTGGACATGTCAAGGGCATTATTTTGTGTGTGCATGATTGTATGTAACTAATACAGCAGGAGCTGTATTAGCCTTAGGATTTTAGAATTTTATTTTTGATCTAGATTACATGTACATTCCCTCGTGGAATATAGGATTGATATATGTAAAATTCTATTTTTGTCACAGATCGGATTCTTGCGAAGCGTGATACTTTTGGAGCACCAGAGGTGCAGCGGAATAAGAAGCAAGATGGATGCGACGACTCGACCCGATGGCGGTGGCTAAAGATGGCAGCAGCTAGGGTTGGAGCACACGGAGGACAGTGATGGAAAAAGGCCATAATAGTTGGAAAATAATTTCCATATTTATTGCTTTTATTTACTGTGATGTGTGTGTATGCATGTGATGTATGCTAGGATAGTTTAAAATTCCTCACTTTAAATAACTAAGTGGGAGAGGGATTAGTATATTAATCCCACGGTCTCCATTACTGGTTTGTAAATGATACAACAAGCTTGCGTGTTGGCTCTGAGTACCTCCCTCCACAACGGATGAGTTTGTTTACGGATCACTAGATCAAACTTCCTTAATGGATGGTTATAGGAAGTTATTTAGGATGTGTGTGATCTTCTCCAACTGAAGGGGCACAATTCTATTTAATGGACTTAGTACCAAGTAATGGTATACACTTAGACACATTTAATAGTATCCTCCCCAACGGAGTCACTGCTATCACTTGTGTGACCAAAGGGAAACCAACTATTAATTTATCATAAAACTAGGGTGACAAGATAATAAAATTAATGGGTTAAAACCCCTCTTACAAATGATTGATTTTGTATATGTCCACACTAACGTGGCATACAAAATTAACGGTGTTTGAGATAATTTTATTTGTCATAAAGTTAGGTTGACAAGATAGTTAATGGGTAAAACCCTCCTTTTACAAATGATGATTTTGTATACGTCCACACTAACGTGGCATGCAAAATTTATGGTGTTTTGAGGTGTTGGTAAATTTAAATAGTATTGTTAGAGGAATCAATATTATTTTAAATTTACAGTCTTGACCAAATATTTGATTAAAGACAGACCAACTATTAATTTTATTTGTCATAAGTTGACAAGATAATAAAATTAATGGATAAAATCTCCTTTTAGAATTTGTATACGTCCACACTATCGTGGCATACAAAATTCACAGGGATTTTTAGATGTTGGTCTTGACCAAATATTTTTGTGATTTTTAAGATTTCAAATGTTAATCAATCCCCTAGTTGTTATACTATAGAATACACTTAGTAGTCCCAATTGTAATGATTGGAAAACTTGGACATTAAGGTAGACTGTCCTTTCAGAACGGAGAACAATAACGGTGTATTTTATTAGTTATTGAAACATATTTAGTGGTGTTATCTACCGATATCTGATGTGTAGATACATGAACCACTGATCATGTCTGTAATTCATTGCAGGGGTTCCAGGAAACCCGATAACTATATAAATCACCATCCACATGGGCACTACTGTAAAAGTAGCTGCTGTTGAAGTGGGAGATGTTTATCCTCTGATAGGAATAAAATATGGATTTTCAGAAATTGTCTTTACGTACTAAGTTTAGAAAGAACCTGATTTTAGTTTCTAAACTATTAAAGAATAGATATTGTGTCTATTTTGATAATAAAGTTGTTATCGAGAAAATAGGAAAGATATCTGTTCTGGTACGTTGATTGGCAATTTATAAATCCAATAACTCTCACGATGCAATAAATGGAAATTAATAACACATCTTCTAACTTTAAGAGAAAGCAACCTTCGGAAATGAACCAATCATATTTTTGGCATCTAAGGCTAGGTTATATTAACTTAAGTAGGATTCAAAGGATAATAACCAATGAATTATTGGGTTCATTAGTAGTGGAAAACTTTCCAACCTGTGAGTCTTACTTGGAAGTTAAAATAACCAAGAAACTTTTAAGTCTAAGGGGTTTAGAGCCAAAGATATGATGAAATTGGTTCATTCTGATTTGTGTAGACCTTTGACTATCCAGGCAAGAGGTTGTTTCGAATATTTCATCTCTTTTATAGACGACTATTCGAGATAAGGATACATTTACTTGACGCACCACAAGTCTAAGTGCTTTGATTAGTTCAAAGAGTACTAGGCTGATGAGGAGTAACGTCAAAGTAAAAGTATCAAGACACTACGGTGAAATTGTAGTAACGAGTACCTCTTAGGAGGGTTTAGGAGTCACTTATCAGAAATCAGGATTTAATCCCAACTAACTGCACCTAGTACACCCCAACAGAATGGTGTAGTAGAAAGAAAGTATAAGGCTCTTATGGAATAATTAGATCGATGATGAGTTATTCAGAAAATTACCACATTCGTTTTAAGGATATACAGTGGAAATGAAAGTGAACATAGTACCTTCCAAGTCAGAACTCTCTACTCATATAGAATTGCTGAATAGGTGTAAGCCTATTTTGAAACATATTTGGATTCGAGTAGTCCAGCACATATATTGAAGAGAGACAATGATAAGTTGGACAGGAGTTCACTTGTTTGTGGGTTATCCTAGATAAACGAAAGTAGGTTTATAGTCTTAAAACTCAGAAGGTCATTGTTAGCATCAATGACCATTTTTTAGAAGAGGACTATATAATGAACCACAAGCCCATAAGTAAATTTGTTCTTAAGAAAATAATAAAGGACACGTCTAATCTAGTACCAACTGTACAAGATGAAATATCACAAGAAACTGCAACACGTATCACAAATGATACACAATTGCAGAAAGTGTCTCGTCATAGTGGGAGGGTTGTTAGGCAACCTAAAAGATTCATGTTTTGGGAGAGTCTTTGAACTTGATCCCTGGTGGACATGAACCTGATCCCCAGACATATGACAAAGCACTCCAAGATAAAGATGCAGCATCTTTACAAAGAGCAATGAATACAGAATTAGAATATATGTATTCTAATAGAGTCTGGGAGCTTGTAGAACCACCAAATGGTGTAAAAGCCATTGGGTGAAAATAAGTCTACAATAGGAAAAGAGGGATAGACAGGAAGGTGGAAACTTTCAAAGCAAGGCTTGTTGAAAAAGGAAACTTTTTCACCGGTAGCCATGCTTAAATCTATCCGGATTCTTTTATCTATTTAGCAAGTGGATGTCAAGATAGCTTTCCTTAATGGAAGTCTTGAAGAAAATATCCATATATAGCAACCAGAAGGGTTCATTGCAAAGAGCAAAGAGTATCTTGTGTGTAAGCTCAATCAGTCTATGGACTGAAGTAAAGCTTCTAGGTCTTGGAACATTCATTTTAATAAAGTAATCCAGACCTATGGATTTATTTAATAACCGAATGAGTCTTGTGTATACAAGAAGTGTGATGGAAACGTGGTGGTATTTCTTGTACTATACGTAGATAACATTTTTGGTAGTTGGAAACAATATCAAAGTGTTGTCAGAAGTAAGGGTATGGTTGTCCAAACAATTCAATATGAAGAACTTAGGAGAATGTGCACACATTCTTGGGATCAAAGACATAAGGGATCGCAAGAAAAGAATGTTGTGTTTATCCCGAGCTTCATACAATCCTTACTCGTTTAGCATGTAGAACTCCAAGAAAGGTTTCTTACCTTTTAGACATGGAGTAGCTTTATCTAAAGAGATGTCTCCAAAGACATCAAAGGAGATAAAGGACATAAAAGGCAGTTCCTTATGCTTCGGTTGTGGGAAGCCTAATGTATGCAATGTTGTGTACGAGACTGGATATCTATTTTGCCGTGGGCATGGTTAGCAGATATCAAAGTAACCCTGGACAAGGACATTGGTCTGTGGTAAAGCATATATTGAAGTACCTTAGAGGCACTAGAGATTATATGCTAGCTTACAAGGCAGATGATTTGATCTCTGTGGGTAACAAGGATTTTGACTTCTAATCAGATAGGGACAGTAGTAAGTCAACCTCAGGGTTTTGTGTTTACTTTAGGAGGTAAAACCATAACTATGGAGGAGTGTTAAGCATAGGTGCTTTTCATATTCCATTATGGAAGTTAAGTATATAGCAGCCTCAGAGGCAGCTATAGAAGCTGAGTGACTCAGTAACCTCAAGATGGACTTAGATATGATTTCTGGTTTGTCCAAAGATTATTATAATTTATTGTAATAATAATGGTGCAGTAGCAAACTCGAAGAAACCATGAGTCCATAAGGCAAGTGAACACAATAGAGCCCAAGCACCACCCAATACGAGACATCATATAACGAGGAGAAGTTGTTGCCGCCTATATTGCATCAAGTGATAACATGTAGATCTTTTCACTAAGGTCCTTAAGGTAAGAGCTTTTGATGGACATGCTGAATGGATGGGAATCAGATGTATGGCAGCATTTATGGCAGCATTGTCTTTTAGTATAAGTGGGAGATTGTTGGAGTGTATACTAAAAACCTAGCTTTTGTATAAACATTTATAAGAATCACATTGGTCAAGTGTCTACATTTATATATACCAAATGTAGATGTTCAATTAATTTATATTGTAGATAACATAGTGTGTGGTGTCACACACAGAAGATCGTGTTATCGGTTCTTTATAAATTAAAAACAGTAGCTCACGACCAAGATGGAAAGGAACAAACCATTGGAAGGTCGTAGTGTAATTAGGTATTAGTTTATCTTAACTATATAATTACACTAGTACACTTAGAGTGTATTGAGTAGAACCATTAGAGGTCGTTTCATTTTATACTGACTTTATAAAGGAACAAAGACCTCAATTATTATGGAAGTGTGTGCTCTTAATCCTAATATAATAACAAGCACATATATTTGATATTTATTTCTTTAATTTATCAATGGGTGAGATTTAGTTCGATAAATCAATAAGCCCGATAAGTTGGGAAATGATATCACTTATAGTGTGTGTTGTTGATTATAGAAGGAAACTGTGTCCTAGTGATCTAGGTTGATAATGTCCCCAAGAGGAGCTCATAAGGATTGTCATGTGAAACCCTGCAGGTGGACTTAGTCTGACATGACGATAAGGTTGAGTGGTACTACTCTTGGAACTAAGATATTAATTAAGTGAGTTGTCAGTAACTCATTTAATTAGTGGACATTCGAAATCTTAAACACTGGGAGATTAACACACTCATAATAAGAAAGAGCCCAAAATATAATTTGGGATTGGTGCGGTAGTTCAATAATAATTCTGTAGTGGTATGAATTATTATTGATGAAGTTAAGTTGTGTGTTCGGGGCGAACACGGGAAGCTTAATTTCATCGGGAGACCAAAACCAATTCCTCCTCTCGGTCCCTATCGTAGCCTCTTATATATAGAGATTTATACCCACCATATACCCACCTTCTTACCCATCCTAATGGGGCCGACCAAGCTAGCTTGGAACCTAAGCTAGGGCCGGCCAAGACCAAGTGGATGAGCCAAGTTGGTGGCCGGCCAAAGCTTGGGTCCCAAGCTTAGGTGGCCGACCACTAGAAAATTAAAAGGAATTTTTATTAAAAAGTATTTCTTATGTGGATATCATGGTTTTAGAAGAGAGTTTAAAATTTAAATCTTTCCTTTTATAGCTTTCTACAAAAGATTAAGAAAAGATTTGAAATCTTTCCTTATTTGTAGATTGAAAGGAGATTTTAATTTTGAGAAAACTTTTCTTTTTAACCATGTTCATGATTTAAAAGAAAGTTAAAAAATTAAATATTCTCTTTTATTAGTTTCTACAAAAGATTAAGAAAAGATTTGATATCTTTCCTTATTTGTAGATTGAAAAGAGATTTTAATTTTTAGAGATAACTTTCCTTTTTGGAAATTATCCATATGTTTAAAAGAAAGATTTTAATTTATAAAATTTCCTTTTTACTAAGCAATCATGAAGGGATTAAAATTATTGAAATTTTTTATAAATTTCTGGAAACAAATTAGTAAGTTTTAATTCTTGTTTTAATTAAAACTTTCCTTGTTTTGGGGAGAAAGTGGCCGGCCAAGAAATTTGGAAAAAGAAAATTAATTTTTAATTAAATAAAATTTTCCTTTTCATGGCAAAAGAATTAAGGAAGCTTTTAATTAAATTTCCTTATTTGCCAAGACCAAGGAATATAAAAGAGGAGGTAGAGGTGCCTTCATGGTGAACGACTCTATTCTTTTTCTTCCTCTCTTTTCCTCCTTGGTGTGGCCGGCCCTAGGGTCTCTTCCACTTCTCTTCTCTTCCTCCTTTGTGGCCGGCGGCATCAACACAAGAGAAGTCCATGGTGGCCGGTTCTAGTTAGGAGAATAAGGAGAGAAAGGAGGCTTTGTTTCTAGCATCCCTTGGAGCTTGGTGGTGGTGGCCGAACCTCACATCTCTTGGAGATTATGTGGTGGCCGAATCTTGATTGGAGAAGAAGGTGGCTTAGGTGGATTCTCATCTCGGTAGATCGTTGCTCGCACAATGTCCGGGATAAGAAGAGGAATACGGTAGAAGATCAAGAGGTTATTTGCTTACAAAGAAAGGTATAACTAGTAATTATTTTTCGCATCATACTAGTTTTCTTTGTATAGTTATTTTTGGAAATACCAAACACAAGAGGCATATGATTCTAGAGTTTTCGAATTTGTTTCGAAGTTGTGTTTCTTTTCTTTTATTTTTTGAATTTGTTATTCGATTGTTCTTTTTGGTTAAACCTAGAGTTATTTAAGGAAATTAAATATTAGCTTTCCTTAAAAGGCTTTGTCTAGGCGGTGGTGGTTGCTCCCATATCCAAGAAGGCCATGTGCCTCGCCATGCAGTCCTGAAAGTCAATTGTGGAAATTAATATTTAATGGAATTAATAACATAGGTGGATTTGGATCAATAGTGTTAAGTTCCGCTTGCGATCCAAATCTAAACCATCAAGAACAGATAAGTTAAATTTGGAATCGATGATGTTAACTTCCGTCTGCGATTCCTAATTTAACTTCTAAAGAACACAATATGTTATTTAAGGAAAGGTTTGATACTTGTACAAAAAAAATTTGTACAATGGAATCGGTACGTTTTCCTAGGACTAACCAACAGAAGTCGCTTCCCTCTGCCTTTGTCCTTGCTGCCTTGTCCACGGTCCCTCGGATGATCCATCCTTCACCGGACCCAAAGCAATCAAGCTGAGTCATATATGTATCCTGCAAACCTGCATACTCACATACACATATCAAATATCGAGGGTAATCCTAACTTAAACTCTTTGCCCAAACACCAAAACACATGGTCAGACGGACCATTGAGATTGCTCTAACAATCTCCCCCTTTTTGATGTTTGGCAATATGTTTAAGTTAGGGAAAACAAATAGAAAATAACAATGCTAATAACAAACTTATGTTGCCAAGGCTACACACTTGGACTTACACCGCCGAATGGACTTACATTGCCAAGGTTACACACTTGAACTTACACTACCGAATTTAAATGCAAACATGCATTGGAATCTATCACAAGGCTCCCCCTACACCTAAGTTCCCCATTGAGATAGGAATTTCTCACAGGGATATTTAAGAACCTATCACAAAGCTCCCCTTACACAAAAGCACTAAAGGTTTTCCCAACTAAACCTTACTTCTCCACCTTTACCTATCATTCAAAAAGCTCTAAAAATAATATCCCAATTGTTGAAAACTTATCATCCAAATTGACCCTAAACTCATGTATTTATCCCCCATGGATCTAATACATCTAAACGAGTTGACACGATCAAATTCAACGCTGAAAAACACTTTCAGGCTGGTATAACTTGACTAACCCCAAGTACCAGTACCTTCGACACAACCTTACAGAAGCATTCTGTGATCGAAAACACTGTTACCAGTCGACTAGTATCGGCACCAGTTGACTGCCCTCATAAAAATGAGCTTACAGAGACATTCTGTCTCAAAAATACTGTTACCAGTCGACTGGTATCTGCATCAGTCGACTGGTATCCTATTTATGTAAAAATCAACCTTTTTGACCCAACTTTAGAAATGCACCAGAAATTCCAAAACTAGTTAAATGGTTCAATTGAACCTTGACCTAAAGTCCTAGTTTGGCTTTCTCTTGATGTATTTGCTCATACTAACCCACAATGCATCCCTAGCATTGGTTTATGTGTCATCTATATATCCAAAACTAATTATCATGCAATATGACCCCCAATGTCATATTCCTAAGCATGAAACACAATCCAATTGTGCCAATTTCTTAAGGTTGAGACTTAAATCTGTCTCCAATCCACTTGGCACACTCCATGGCTCATTTAGAGTCCCAAGTAAAACCCACTTGAGATCCATTTGCCATAGGTCCCAACTTGACTCCTAGATCTCCCCCTAGAGCTCTTAATCTTAGTCACCTCCCTAGGTGACTCATCCACAATTGCTAGGTCACATCGGTGCACCTCTGGTGACACTTAGCCTACAAACCTAACTTTCTTAACGTTGGACACCTTGTTCTTGGTTAATTTCTTCTTACCATTAAATGTCTTTCCCTTGCTATTTATTGGCTTCTCCTTACTACAGTCATATGCAATCCTAGCATAAGACTTTCCCTTAGCCTTGGAGACATTAGATCTGTATCCTAAACTTGATCTATCATTGTTGGGTCTTTGGCTAACCAACACCATACCTAAACCCTTAGATCCAACATTTAATCTATCTAGGGTTTTCTCCAAATGATCAAGCTTTGCCTTTAAAGCTTGATTCTCCCTTTCTAGGTTCCTAAACCTAGAGTCAACATGTCCACAATGGACATTCCTAGACCTACCATTCCTAGGCATGTGTCTCCCCTTTTTGGGATTAATGTCTTGGTTTTCCTTAGGTCTACCGTCTCTAGGTTTATCATGCATAAATTTCCTAGGATTTTGATCTACATTAACCCTATTCCTATCATGATATTTAAAGTCAAAATTTATCATTGCTATATAATGATAATCATTATTTATCCTAGCAGGCATGGAGAAATTTAAATTTGACTTCAAATTTAAACTAAGGTTTACCTTACCCTTTACCTTAGGAGCTCCCCCTTGACATGAGCTGTAACGACCCGCCTTCTACTGACTAGGCTGTGAGTTCGATCGCTACATTATGCTGTGCTAAATTACTATTGCGGAAATCTGGATTGATTAAAATTTTACTAAACTGATTACTGTAAAATCTGAACTTAATATTCTAGGTGTACCTAGGAGTTGTACACATGCTAGGGAAGATAATCTATGCCTCTCGGATGTCCTGCTAGCTGTAATCAGGCATTTCAATCGATCCATTAATCGATTGGGCTGTCGGATCGATCCAGTGATCGATCCCGCTTGACACCGGCACGGAGAAAAGCTCTGGATCGGTCGGCTGACCGATCCACAAGCTACCTTGCTTCTGTATGCGGCTGGATCGGTCTATCGACCGATCCAGGAGTACACTGATCGGTCGGTAGACCGATCCAGTGGCTCACTGATCGGTCGGCTGACCGATCAGTGAGCTTCTGTACTCTCTGCTAACTCTCTGTTCGCGACTGGATCGGTCAGCTGACCGATCCAGTGGCACAACCCAATTCTGATCGATCTGGGTTTCTGATTTCGAATCAGAAGCCCGGATTTCAGCACTTGTTCGTGCCAAAATCTCACACAACAATTATATAATGCATGGAAAACGTTCAAATATCTATCAACTAGCATTCTAACATGATATAGTGCGAGGTTTATTAATTTATAGCATTTAAGCCACTAGAAATGCATAAAGGTATCTTAAGAAAAGAAACTAAGTTCTTAATTTGCTAAACTCCCTAAGGATCTTCATTCCAGGTTCCTGCCACACACACCATCTCTGCATTGACCTCCAGCTTCCTCTGCTAGTCCATCTTCCCTTTACCTTTATCTGCAGTATAAGGGAAAATAGTATCTGTAAGCTTTAAGCTTAGTAAGAAACCAACTACCTCACTAAAACATGCAACGATGCAAACATGTTTTTAAAGAATGCTATTTAAAAACATGCACTGAATTTGTTAAAGCATGGCATACTGAAGTTACATGGCATAAATACTGAAACATGGCATGCATAATAAAATCTAAGCATGGAGCTATTTCATGGTATCAACTAGGAGAACTAAATTGAAACTGCAACTAAAACTGAGCTAACACTATATTCACATAACTAGATTACGAGTTTGAAAGCTATTATCATAATAAGTAAAAATAGTAATCATGCTGTTGTTTGGGCCCGGCAACTGTACTTGTTGTACGCGTATCCCTAGCTAGACCCGGGTTTGCAAGTCCCGCATTTAGTAGGGTTTACTAGGTTATCTAAACTTAGGGACCGACTATGGGAGCCCAGCCCAATGGATATCTAATCCTGTACAGTGCTCCTACTGAAAATAAAATACTGAATCATAGCTAATTAATTTATCTTACTTTTACTAGGTTATCTGAACCTAGAGGCGACTGTGGGTGCCCACCCATTGGACCGTAGCCCCATATAAGCTGTAGCAAGACTAACTAAACTATTTAAATGCTTCTATTGCATTTACTAAGCTATTAGAAATGTCTACTGTAGCATTTTACTGAGCTAAGCATTTTATCGAACACTTGGTGTGCTCCAACTCTCCTCTCTATTAGGGAGACCACCTCTAGGCACCCGACAACTTCTAGAATCTCCAACTGAAAGGAGAAAACGTGTCTGGCCCATCTAGAGGTGCTCAACTAGATCCCTAAACCTGAAAAGGAGGGTTAAATACACCCTATGCGTTGAAAAGTCTACATATACCTAATTTAAAAACATTCAATCGTACGAAAAGCTACTTATACTGCAGGTGAGAGGTTTCTTACCTCCTTTTTGGATTTTCTTACGATTCTAATCGCTGGATTTCCAGAGGAGACGATCCTTTCGACGATCTTCTCGCGTCTATGCGTTCCTCTCGCGGAGGGGAGCGTCCACGTGTCGAAGTCGTCGTCGGAATTTGCCCTTGGAACCCTTGGGACAGAACCCTTGCTTGTTCTTGTGGTTGGCGCCGAGAGAAGGAGAGGAGAAGGGAGAGGGGTCGGCGGCAACTAGGGTGAGGAGAGGAAGTTCTTGGTGGAAAGAAAAGAAATAACCCTCACTTATTTATTTTCCCATATTTATATTAAGTGGGTAATTCAGCCCAACTCAAATATAAATTTAATTGTTCCCCTTTCCTTTCAGCACGGCCCTGCTGGGTTCAATTGGTTACTAAAGCTATCTATAAGTCGTAGGACCCAATAGGTCTCGGGTTCAATTCCCACTTAGGCCGTTTTCGTTTTCTATTTGTTTTTGCTACTTCCGCTACTCTAAAAATTCTGTAAAAATATCCTAAAATTTCAGAGAAATCATAGAATATTTCTAAAATAGTTTTGAAAATTTTTGGGTGTTACAATCCCCCATACCTTATAAAAAGTTCATCCTCGAACTTAGAATAATTCTGGGTACTTCTGTCTCACGCTGGCTTCTGTCTCCCTAGTTGCCTCTTCTGCTGTGTGACTGTGCCAAATAACCTTGATTAATGGTACTTCCTTGTTCCGCAATTTCTTAACTGCTCGGTCTATTATCTGAATAGGCTGACTGTCATAGCTGAGGTCTTCGCGGATCTGTACCGACTGGGGCTCAATCACCTGGGTGGCATCTGGGATATGCTTCTTCAGCATAGAGACATGAAATACATTGTGGACAGCTGACATTTCCTGGGGTAGCTCTAGCTCATATGCTACCTTGCCCACCTTCTGCTGATAAGGTATGGTCCCACATATCTGGGACTTAGTTTGCCCTTCTTCCCAAAACGCATTACTCCCTTCATGGGAGCTACTCTGAGGAACACTAAATCCCCAACTGAGAACTCTAAAGGTCTGCGCCGTATATCAGCATAGCTTTTCTGGCGGCTCTGAGTTGTCTCTATCCTCTGGCGGATCTACTGTATAGCTGCTATGGTATCTGCCACTAGATCTGTCTGAAGTTCTAGTTCTTTCTGTTCACCACTCTCATACCAGCTGATTGGAGATCTACACCTCCGCCCATAGAGAGCCTCATAAGGTGCAATACCGATAGTGGCCTGATAGTTGTTGTTGTATGCAAATTCTGCTAGACTCAGATATTTGTACCAACTTCCTTTGAAATCTAGGGCACATGCTCGGAGCATATCCTCGAGTACCTGATTTACTCGCTCAATCCATCCATCATGCGGATGGAAGGTGGGCTAAACTTTAACCGTGCCCAAAGTCATACACACTCCCGGTGTGGCGTGAACCTCTTGTCTCAAAATAATGGTTCGTGGGACTCCATGTAATCTAACGATCTCCTTGAGATACAACCGAGCTAGTTGTTCCATGGAGTAGGATATCCCGATAGCTAAGAAGTGGGCTGATTTAGTCAATCATCGACTATTACCCGGATGGTATCAAAACCATTCGTGGTTCAGGTAATCCCACTATAAAATCCATAGAAATGTCTTCCCACTTCCATTACGGTATCATGTGCAAAACTCCCCGTCTCGATGTTCGCCTTAACCCTCGGCGGTTAGGCGGTCTTGTATATCGAGCGATGTCTCTCTTCATCCCAGGCCACCAAAAACGTTTCTTCATGTCCTGGTACATTTTGGTGGAGTCAGGATGCATCGCATAGGGAGTCTTGTGAGCCTCGTCTAGGATTTTCCTCTGTAGTTCCTCCTGATCCGGAACACATAGCCTGTCACCAAAATACAACACCCCGCTATCTGATATTCTGAACTCTCCACCTTCTGATTCTGCTAAACCTTACTTGATTCTCTGAATTTCAGGATCCTGCTCCTGAGCTGTCTGGATGTCACCGAGCAAGGTAGACTCTAATGTCATAGTAGAGAGCTGTCAGACTATGAGCTCGAGATCGAAATCTGAGATCTCCTTCTGTAAGGGCGGTGACATGGCTGCTAGAGATAATAGGGTAGCGCTGGACTTCCTGCTGAGGGCGTCTGCTACCCTATTCGCTTTTCCTGGGTGGTAGAGGATATCTATGTCGTAGTCTTTGACCAGTTCTAGCCATCTGCGCTGTCGCATATTCAGATCCTTCTGAGTGAAGAAGTACTTCAAACTCTAATGATCTGTATACACTCTGCACTGAGCTCCATACAAGTAATGTCTCCAAATCTTGAGAGCGAACACCACTGCTGCAAGCTCAAGGTCATGAGTAGGATAGTTCTTCTCATAATCCTTAAGTTGTCTGGAGGCATAGGCGATCACCTTGCCATCTTGCATCAGCACTGCTCCTAGTCCCAACTTCGAGGCATCACTATATATGTCAAAGCTATCTGCGTTCTCTGGTAGAGTCAAAATAGGTGCACTGGTCAATCTCCTTTTCAGCTCGTTGAAACTGTTCTCATAGTCCTCTGTCCACTGAAATTTTCTGCTCTTTCTGGTAAGAGCTGTCAGTGGGGAGGCTATCCTATAGAAGTCCTCTACGAATTTCCTGTAGTAACCTGCTAATCCCAGAAAGCTTCTGATCTCACTGGCGTTCTTGGGTCTTTTCCAGTTGCTCATAGCTTCTATCTTACTAGGGTCTACCATGATACCATCCTTTGAGATGATGAGACCCAGGAAGGACACCTGATCTAGCCAAAATTCACATTTGGTGAACTTGGCGTACAACTAATTCTGCTGAAGGGTCTGCAATACTATTTTCAGGTGCTCTACGTGTTCTTCCTGAGTTCTGGAATAGATAAGGATGTCATCGATGAACACGATAACGAACCTATCTAAATATTCTCTGAATACCCTGTTCATAAGGTCCATGAAAGTAGCTGGAGCATTTGTCACGCCAAAGGACATGACTACGAACTCGTAATGTCCGTATCTAGTCCTGAATGTTGTCTTGGGTATGTCCCCTTCTTTAACCTTCACCTGATGATAACCTGATCTGAGGTCTATTTTAGAGAACACTGCTGCTCCCTTTAGCTGATCAAACAGGTCATCTATTCTGGGAAGAGGATACCTGTTCTTGATTGTGACTTGGTTCAGTGCCCGGTAGTCTATACACAGGCGCATGCTCCCGTCTTTCTTCTTCACGAACAATACAGGTGCTCCCCATGGTGAGTGACTAGGACGGATGAAGCCCTTGTCAAGCAGCTCCTGTAGTTGCTCATGAAGTTCCTTCAGTTCTGCTGGAGCCATGCGGTAAGGTGCTTTGGAGATAGGATTTGTACCGGGAATGAGCTCTATCTCAAATTCGATCTCCCTGTCTGGTGCTAGGCCTGGTAACTCTTCAGGGAAGACTGCTGGGTAGTCACATACGACTCGGACCTCTGCTAGCTATTGGTCCTTGTCCTGACTGGTGCTGACTACGTGTGCTAAGAACCCCGTACATCCTGAATCCATCAACCTCTGTGCCTTCATAGCTGAGAGAAACTTCTTGGCCTTTCTCCTGGGTTCTGTGCTTCCGCTTCAGGTTAGAATATGACTTTCTGTTTACGGCACTCGATGGAGGCACCGTATTTGATCAAGAACTCCATCTCGAAGATGACGTCGTAGTCGGTCATATTAATCACTATCAGATAGCAAAAGAGCTCTCTGTCTGCTATAGTGACCGGCACTGCTCTGAGCCAGTGCGTAGACGCCATGATTTCTCCTGAGGATAACGTCGTAAGGAACTGGCTACTGAGTACCTCTGGAGGTACTGCTAACTTCTCAGCAAATGCCCTGGATATGTATGAATGGGTTACCCCAGTATCGAATAAGAAAGTTGTACTTTGCTGTAAAATACTAATCTGACCTGTAACAACTGTCGAGGCATTTGCTGCGTCCTCTCTGGTGAGTGAGTAGATCCTCGCATTGGTCGTAGCTGGAGGGGCTTCTAATCTGCCATGGCTGATATGTGGACCATCTAAAGCGGCATCGATGTGGCGGTGGTGGCCTCCATCTTGAATCGATTGTGGTGAGGAAGGCGGTCTTGTTTGGACACTTTGCCATATGCCCTTCCCCGCATTCAAAGTATCCTCGTGTGCCCTTACGACAAACTCCCGGATGGAATTTCCCACAAGTAGCACACTTTGGATAACCGGGTTGCTGGCTGGCCCTCCTTTTGGGTAACTCCATGGTTTGCGCTTGTTGCTGGAGTTCCCTTTCCAGTTAGAGCCATGTGGCCCTGCTGTTTTTGAGTGCCTGAGCCTCCTTGACCTTTAGCCACGAGAGGGCTTGCTTCACGCTTGATGCTATTCAGTAATGCTAAGTGATTAGAAACCGCTCACTAATTCTTCGTGGTTTATGGCCTATGAGCGCCACTAGCCACGTTCATTGCTATTTCCGGCCTCGGCATCTTGAGCATCAATCGGATTCGTTCCCTTTCTGTGCTGGCTAGACGAGCCAAACTGTTGAATTTCTTCACGGCTTCCTCAACCGATAGGTTGCCGAAACTCGGTGAACTCGTCGTAGTGGGTTGGTGACCCGCATGTGAAAGAACTCCTCAAAGAATTCCTTCTCGAAGTCACCCATGTCATACGGTTCCTTTGGGCGCCGCTCGATTCTCTCCACCACATCGTGCATCTCTTGTCGATGACGGAGGCGCACTTCACCTTCTCATGTTACGGCGGTCCGAAGCTCCATCGTACTTTCCGGTGTTTTGAACCATGCCAGAGCATCCCATGGTTCATTGCTGTCTGAGAAATTCTCGGCTTGACTCTCTGCCACTGGATCGGATAGGCTTCTCTCTGCGTTCTTGCTGCTGGGGCTACTGGTGCTGGTGGAACCTCTAAGCCCATGGTGTCGCTAAGTTAGGCTCCGGGGTGACGGTGAGTGTTCTGCTGACTAGCCTTTAAGGTGGCTATTTCTTGTTGCTGTTCAGCTAGCTGCTGCTGTAACTGAGCCACTAGTGCCTTATGCTGGGGCTCAGTGGCTGGTGCCCTTCTAGCTGGGCACCCTCGTGCCATTTCTAAAGACATGCAGGACATACATGACTAACACAAGCATAATAGAGAAACTATTGTTATCATGTTAACTACTATCATAAACAAGCATGCTTTAGTTATCTATAACAGAAAAGCAATAAACATACAAAGTGAGAGGTATTCTTACTTGGAGGCTGCAGGTACAATGCTGATGTGTGTGTAGGAAGTATGGAAACTGCTCTGATACCAATCTGTAACGACCCGCCTTCTACTGACTAGGCTGTGATGCCGATCGCTACATTATGCTGTGCTAAATTACTATTGCGGAAATCTGGATTGATTAAAATTTTACTTAACTGACTACTGTAAAATCTGAACTTAATATTCTAGGTGTACCTAGGAGTTGTACACATGCTAGGGAAGATAATCTATGCCTCTCGGATGTCCTGCTAGCTGTAATCAGGCATTTCAATGGATCCATGAATCGATTGGGCTGTCGGATCGATCCAGCTTGACACTGGCACGGAGAAAAGCTCTGGATCGGTCGGCTGACCGATCCACAAGCTACCTTGCTTCTGTATGTGGCTGGATCGGTCTACCGACCGATCCAGGAGTACAGTGATCGGTCGGTAGACCGATCCAGTGGCTCACTGATCGGTCGGCATCGATGAGCTTCACTCTCTGCTAACTCTGCGTTACGGATCGGTCGGTGACCGATCCGATATTTAACAATCGATCGATCGTATATTCGATTTTTCAATCGAGTCGGATTTCAGCACTTGTTCGTGCCAAAATCTCACACAATAATTATATAATGCATGGAAAACGTTCTAATATCTATCAACTAGCATTCTAACATGATATAGTGCGAGGTTTATTAATTTATAGCATTTAAGCCACTAGAAATGCAAAGGTATCTTAAGAAAAGAAACTAAGTTCTTAATTTGCTAAACTCCCTAAAGATCTTCATTCTAGGTTCCTGCCACACACACCATCTCTGCATTGACCTCCAGCTTCCTCTGCTAGTCCATCTTCCCTTTACCTTTATCTGCAATATAAGGGAAAATAGTATCTGTAAGCTTTAAGCTTAGTTAGAAACCAACTACCTCACTAAAACATGCAACGATGCAAACATGTTTTTAAAGAATGCTATTTAAAAACATGCACTGAATTTGTTAAAGCATGGCATACTGAAGTTACATGGCATAAATACTGAAACATGGCATGCATAATAAAATCTAAGCATGGAGCTGTAACGACCACCCTTCTTACTGCTACTACACTCTAAGGATGACCGTTACTTAACTACTAACTCTACTTAACCGGTACGCTACTTAACTACAAGGAATCCCTACCGAAAAATTTCGGCAGAGTCTCCCCTGTACCGGTGACAATAATCATAAGTACATACATATACAAAGCAATAACATCACCACGCAGTTTATATATAACTAAAAATAAACTATCCTAGCAATAGTAAACAAAAGAACTCCAACAATAGGAAATAACTCAACTACAATGCGGAATAAACTTAACATAGACAAAGGGAAACTACTAAAACAATCTCTATCAATTTAATAACTGAAAGAAAACACCAAAGAAGGAGTCTTGACAGTTTCCTTAGCAAACTCATGATCTCTCCATAGTCCAGCCATCACACACCTTCATCACCACCACCTTGTCGCCTTCCTTTCATACTTTAGCTTTTCCTTTATCTGCAGTAGGAGGAAAGTAGTATCTATAAGCTAAAAGCTTAGTAAGTGCTTGCCTACTCACAAAAACTCGATATGCATGTATATAACGAAAAACATGCTAAATCTGAATGCTTAGAAGAAAGCTACTCATGCTCATCTACTAGTAAATAAATCAGATTAACTGAAATACTAAACATGTAATCATGCTCATAAATAGCATAGAAATCATATTAACTGAAAAGCTAACATGTAAAGCTACTCATGCTATACAAGAATAAAACTATAACTGCATGCTGAAAAGCAAATAAAGCTAATCATGCTAAATAATCTAATAGCAAGAAATCAACTAAATGATAAGACATATAGTCATGCTCAAATAAACTCATAAGGAAGCAAATGAAAACTGATACTGCATGCTTCAAATAACAAGAAGCTAAACTTTCTAATTCTAAACATATTTGATGTTTGTTTCATTTGTTTCCAAAAACTTTTACTTTTATACTTCAAAATAATAATCAACTTCTCTTGGGCCCGGCATTGTACCACTTTGGTATTTTACCAATTTGCGCGCATCCTTAATAAGAGTCGAGGTAGCTAATCCCGAAACTACTAAGGTACTTCTAGGCCTTGTGCCTAGGGGCATCTTGGAGCCCATCCCTTGGACCTTGTGTCCGGTACATGCCCTTTAAAAGTAAAATACTTTTTATCTTTAAATACTTCTTATAATAAAATGCCTTGGCATTTAATAAGCACCTTGTGTGCCAAAATCCCTAAAGTCTTGACTTCGGGATTTTACTTAAGGCCTTAGCCTTTTTCCTTTCTTTTCTTTATCTTTCTTTTACTTATCTTTTGGTAATTCAGTAGAGAATCATAACTAAATCCAAAAGTAGATCTGTTCATGCTAAATGAGGTAGTAAAGAAACTTAAATCTAAATTGCATACTTTAAAAATGAGGGTTGTTCTTGCCCTATGCATAGCATAAAAGATCTAACCAAACATGCCAGGTACCAAATTGTGCATGCTCATTAAGTAGCAAGGAAAGCTAAACCGTGCATGCTTAAGTTAATGGTTGTTCAGGTTCATTGAAATAGCAAAGACATCTAACGGTATGCTTTAGATTAGAGAACTATTAAAAGCTAACCAACACATGTATATCAATTCTTCATGCTAAAATACATCAAATCTGAAATGCTAACTATACTAATCAAAATTCTGCATATCAAGCTAACAAAATTCTGCATATATAGAGAAAACTAAAGCTAAATGCTTTAATGAAATCTGAAACTGTAAATAACTAAAGGCTGAAAACTAAAGAATTAAGAACTAATACATCTTGGAAATTAAATTCAATTACAAGATCAACTACTGCAAGTGAATCATGCTCATGCTATTCTATACGAACTAAATTTGCTACTGCTCATGAGTATCCATATAAACTAAATTTGCTACTGTTCATGTGTATCCATATAAACTAAATTTGCTACACATGCTCAACTGATAGCAATGAAACTAAAACTGTTCAACTAATAGAAACCGAAAGTTGTACATCTAACAGCAGATAAATACAATCTAAACTTCAGAATCTACAACTAACAAGTGGAATAGAATATCAAATCTACTATCCCATTCTTTCACTAACTACATTCATCTATGGCCTGTGATATCTAGAGCATAAAATCTATTTGTGCATGATAGTAGGTTAACAATCTTTCTATTGGTTTCATGCTCAGATTTAATAAAGGAATCTCAAAATTTAAATACTAATCTACACTATCAATGGATCTAAAACCGTATGTACAGGACCAACCACACAAGATTCTAACAGCAGGTTGACCAATAAAAAAAAACGTCAGGTTTAGATGAAGCACTGCAATCCACTGAACCCTCCCAGAACCACAACAATTCTAGCCCATTTAAACAATTCCCTTTTTCTTCATAAGACTCACGACAGCAAGTTTTAATACACCAATCTTCACCGCACGCTTCGAAATCGAGAAGAAAACTCGGAAACAAGAAGAACGAAAATTCGGAACTACTCCTACTGCAGGTGAGAAGCACTTACTCCTTGTATCCTTGAACTCACAGCCGGAAAGGGGGATCTAGGGTTTCGGATAGATGAGAATCCCGGCAGCTTCTTTGCGTTTCCGAGCTCCTCTCGTCGAGGTGGTCACACGCGGATGAAGACCGGTCAGAAAACGATGCTCGTCGGCCGCCGGAGACGTGCCCTAAGTCGTCTTCGTTTCCACCCGAGCGAGAGCCGTCGCGCGGCGTCGTGAGCGTGAGAGAAGAAAGGGAATTTCGGGAGAAATTTTAGGTTTAGGGAAAAGGATTTAAAACTTATACTCAAGGTTATTTTCGTTTCCAACTATAGCTTAAATGGAATTTTTCTCCTTCTTTAATAACAAACAATCGCTAGCACACATGGTCAGCCCGGCTTTGACCAAATCAGAGATCTTGGCTTCGATTCCTCAGCCGCGCACTTTTATTTCCAATTTATTTTACTGTTCCTAACTACTACTTAAATATATATCGCTCCATATATGATTAACAAAAATCGTGTAGCTCAGCTGGTTGGGCCGGTTTTGCTTGGGTCAGTCCGACCCGAGATCGTGGGTTCGAATCTCACCTTCAACATTTTCTTTTAAAACTTCTTTCTTTTTGTAACCCTACTAAACGACCTCTAAAAATTACGTAAAAATACTCTAAAAATTCCTAAAAATCTCTAGAATATTTTAAAAGTATTTCCAAATATTTTTATGGACTTTTAGAACTTTAAATAGGGAAAATTGGGTCGTTACAGGAGCTATTTCATGGTATCAACTAGGAGAACTAAACTGAAACTGCAACTAAAACTGAGCTAACACTATATTCACATAACTAGATTACGAGTTTGAAAGCTATTATCATAATAAGTGAAAATAGTAATCATTCTGTTGTTTGGGCCCGGCAATTGTACTTGCTGTGTGCGCATCCCTAGCTAGACCCGGGTTTGCAAGTCCCGCATTTAGTAGGGTTTACTAGGTTATCTAAACCTAGGGACCGACTATGGGAGCCCAACCCAATGGATATCTAATCCTGTACAGTGCCCCTACTGAAAATAAAATACTGAATCATAGCTAATTAATTTATCTTGCTTTTACTAGGTTATCTGAACCTAGAGGCGATTGTGGGTGCCCACCCATTAGACCGTAGCCCCATATAAGCTGTAGCAAGACTAACTAAACTATTTAAATGCTTCTATTGCATTTACTGAGCTATTAGAAATGTTTACTGTAGCATTTTACTGAGCTAAGCATTTTATCGAACACTTGGTGTGCTCCAACTCTCCTCTCTATTAGGGAGACCACCTCTAGGCACCCGACAACGTCTAGAATCTCCAACTGAAAGGAGAAAACATGTCTGGCCCATCTAGAGGTGCTCAACTAGATCCCTAAACCTGAAAAGGAGGGTTAAATACACCCTATGCGTCGAAAAGTCTACATATACCTAATTTAAAAACATTCAATCGTACGAAAAGCTACTTATACTGCAGGTGAGGGGTTTCTTACCTCCTGTTTGGATTTTCTTACGATTTTAATCGCTGGATTTCCAGAGGAGACGATCCTTTCGACGATCTTCTCGCGTCTATGCGTTCCTCTCGCGGAGGGCAGCGTCCACGTGTCGAAGTCATCGTCGGAATTTGCCCTTGGAACCCTTAGGACAGAGTTGTTGGCGCCGAGAGAAGGAGAGGAGAAGGGAGAGGGGTCGGCGGCAACTAGGGTGAGGAGAGGAAGTTCTCGGTGGAAAGAAAAGAAATAACCCTCACTTATTTATTTTCCCATATTTATATTAAGTGGGTAATTCGGCCCAACTCAAATATAAATTTAATTGTTCTCCTTTCCTTTCAGCACGGTCCTGCTGGGTTCAATTGGTTACTAAAGCTATCTATAAGTCGTAGGACCCAATAGGTCTCGGGTTCAATTCCCGCTTAGGCCGTTTTCATTTTCTATTTGTTTTTCCTACTTCCGCTACTCTAAAAATTCTGTAAAAATATCCTAAAATTCTAGAGAAATCATAGAATATTTTTAAAATAGTTTTGAGAATTTTCGGGCGTTACATGGGCGTCCATTCTTCCTCCACTTCTTTTCCCACATCTGTTGGCTCTACTTGGAATTTCGTTCTGTTTGCCCTTTACAAAAATTTGTACAAGCACAAAACTTTTCCTAGCAACCCATGTGCTTTTCAGAAGTTAAACTTGGATTGCAAACGAAACTTAACATTATTAATCCAAGTTCAATCCATGTGTTCATCAGAAGTTAAACCATATTATAGAAGTTGATTAAATATCTATTTCAAGGATTGACTTCCAGGTCGTTGGCAAGGCACTCGGCCTTCTTGGGTATGAGATCATCCACCACTTCATAGTCAAAGTCTTTCAAAGAAATTGAATATTTAAACTCCTTACAGTAAAACCTAGGTTAAACTACAGAGATCACAATCAAAGCACAAGATCTCTAGCCTCTTGTGTTGGTACTTCAAGATCCATACAAAGGAAAAATAAACTAGCACACAATGAAAACAATTAACTAGTTATACCTTTCTTTGTAACTTAAAGACCTCTTGATCTTCTACTGTATTCCTCTCCTCCTCTTGGACGTCATGTGGGTGACGATTTACCAAGACGCAAAAACCACCCAAGTCCTTCTTTCTTCCAAGACTTTCGGCCACCAAGGGATCAAAGTTAGGAACACCACCTCTTGTTCTTCTTTCTTCCTTGCAACCCGCTGGCCACAAGATGGTTGAAGCCTCTTGATGTCGTCGGCAAGGGGAGAGTAAGAATATGAGGGGGCCGACCACAAGGAGAATAGAAGAGGAATATAAATTGTGTAGATGATTATTATTACTAAGGCACCATCTATCCTCTTTTATAATCCTTGGTAATGGCTAAAAAGGAAAGATTTTAACAACAATTAAAATCTCTCTTTTAAACTTCCTATTGTGGATGGCTACAAAAGGAAAGTTTTAAAATTAAAAATCACTCTGTTAAACATTGTAGATGACTACAAAAAGGAAAGATTTTTAAAATTAAAACCTCTCTTTTAAATCATGGTTACAAAAAAGGAAAGTTTTAATAAAAATAAAATATCTCTTTTAAATCATTGTAGATGGCTACAAAAGGAAAGATTTTTTAAATTTAAAACTCTCTTTTAAAACCATGTGCATGGCTTCAAAAAAGGAAAGTTTTTAAAATTTAAAATCTCTCTTTTAAAATATTGTAGATGGCTACAAAAAGAAAGATTTAAAAAAATTAAAACCCCACTTTTAAACCCATCTTGGTGGGCCCCTTGCTTGGGCACCAAGCAAGGATGTGGCCGGCCATAAGGATGACTTGGGTGGATGCGAGGCTTTATACATAGAGGCTACAATAGGGACCTAGAGGAGGAATTAGTTTTGGCCTCTTGATGAGCTTGAGCTTCCTGTGTTCGACCCGAACACCCAACTCATGTTCATCAATAATAACTCATACCATTAAAGAGTTATTATTAAACTACCACACCAAATCCCATATTACATTATGGGCTCTTTTTTACCATGAGTGCGTTAATCTCCCTGTTTTTAAGATATCGAATGTCCATTAATTGAATGAGTTACTGACAACTCACTTAATTAACATCTAGCTCCAAGAGTAGTACCACTCAACTTCATTGTCATGTCGGAACTAAGTCCACCTGCAGGGTTTATAAGACAATCCTTATGAGCTCCTCAAGGAGACATCATCATCCTAATAAATAGGACACAGTTTCCTTCTATAATCAACAACACACCATATAAATAATATTATTTCTCAACTTATCGGACCTATTGATTTAACGAATAAATCTCACCCTTTGATAAATTAAAGAAATAAATACTAAGTACATGTGCTTGTTATTATATCAGGATTAAGAGTACACACATCCATAATAACAGAGGTTCTGTTCTTTTATGCAATCAGTATAAAAGGAACAACCTCAAATGGTCCTGTTCTATACACACATAGTATACTAGTATAATTTTATAGTCAAGATAAACTAGTACCAAATTACACTACAACCATTCCAATGGTTTGTCCCAATCCATCTTGGTTGTGAGCTTCTATTTATAATCTATAAGGAACTTATAACATGATCTTCTGTGTGACATCACACACTATATTATCTACAATATAAATTAAATGGACAACTGTATTTAACTAAATACAGACATTTGACCAATATGATTCTCATTTTAAAATAAATGTTTATACAAAAAGCTAGGCTTTTAGTATACATTTTAACAATCTCTCACTTATACTAAAAGACTATGCTGCCATATATGCTTCCATACATCTGATCCCCATCCCCTCAACATGCCCATCAAAAGCTCTCGTCAGAAGGGCCTTAGTAAAAGGATCTGCCAAGTTATCTTCTGATGCAATCTTGGCAACAACAATTTCTCCTCGCTTTACGATGTCTCATATCAGGTAGTACTTACGCTCAATGTGTTTACTTACCTTATGAGCTCGTGGTTCCTTCGAATTTGCTACTGTATGACTATTATCACAATAAATTATGATAATTTTGGGCAAACCAGGAAACACATTTAAGTCCATTAAGAAGTATATGAGCCATACAGCTTCTTTAGCTACCTCAGAGGCTGCCACATACTCAGCTTTCATGGTGGAGTCTGAAACGTATTTCTGCTTAACACTCCTCCATACTATGGCTCCACCTCCCAAAGTAAACATATACCCTGAGGTCGACTTACTATTGTCCCTATCTGATTGGAAGTCTGAATCCGTGTAACCCACAGGGAGAAAATCATCTGTCTGGTAACCTTGCATATAATCTCTAGTCCTTTTCAGGTACTTTAATATATGCTTTACGGCAGTCCAATGTCCTTGTCATGGGTTACCTTGATATCTGCTAACCATGTCCACGAAAAAACAGATATCCGGTCTCGTACATTGCATCTAATACATTAGGCTTCCTACAACCGAAGCATAAGGAACTGCCTTCATGTCCTCTATTTCCTTTGATGTTTTAGGAGACATCTCTTTAGATAAAGGTACTCCATGTCGAAAAGGTAGAAAACCTTTCTTGGAGTTTTGCATGCTAATAGTATTGATGTATGAAGCTTGGGATAAGCACAACATTCTTTTCTTATGATCCCTTATTACTTTGATCCCAAGAATATGTCCACATTCTCCTAAATCCTTCATATAAAACTGCTTGGACAACCATTCCCTTATGTCTGACAACACTTTGACATTGTTGCCAATGAGCAAAATGTCATCTACGTATAGTACAAGAAATACCACCATGTTTTCTTCACTCTTCTTGTATACACAAGACTCATCCAGACACTGAATAAATCCATAAGACTGGATCACTTCATTAAACTGGATGTTCCAAGATCTCGAAGCTTGCTTCAGTCCATAGATAGACCGATTGAGCTTATATACAAGATGCTCTTTGCCCTTCTCAATGAATCCCTCTGGTTGCTTCATATGGATATTTTTTCAAAACTTCCATTAAGGAAAGCTGTCTTGACATCCATTTGCCAAGTCTCATAATCCATATGAGTGGCAATAGATAAAAGAATCCAGATAGACTGAAGCATGGCTACCGATGAAAAGATTTCCTCATAATCGATTCCCTCTTTTTGAGTATACCCTTTTGTAACAAGCCTTGCTTTGAAGGTTTCCACCTTCCCGTCTGTCCCTCTTTTTCTTTAATAGACCCATTTACATCTAATGGATTTTACACCATTTGGTGGTTCTACAAGCTCCCAGACCTGATTAGAGTACATAGATTGTGTTTCAGAGTTCATTGCACTTTGCCAAGATGCTGCATCTTTATCTTAGAGTGCTTCATCATATGTCCAGGGATCATGTTCATGTTCACCAGGGACCAAGTCTGAAGATTTTTCCAAAAATATGAATCTATCAGGTTACCTAACAACCCTCCCACTACGATGAGGCACTACTTGTAATTGTGCATCATTTATGACACGTGTTGTAGTTTCTTGTGGTATCTTATCTTGTACCGTTGGTACTAAAGTAGACGTGTCTTCTCTTATTTCCTCAAGAATAATTTTACTTATGGGTTTGTGGTTCATTACATAGTCCTTTTTTAAAAATTGGGCATTGGTGCTAACAATGACCTTATGATCTTTAGGACTATAAAATAAACCACCTTTTGTTCCTTTAGGATAACCCACAAACAAGCTAACTTCTGTACGTGATTCCAACTTATCAGCGTCTCCCTTCAGCACATGTGTTGGACTACCATAAATCTGAATATGTTTCAGACTAGGCTTACTCTCATTCCACAATTCTGTGGGAGTAGAGGTTACTGACCTAGAAGGTACCAAGTTCAGAATGTACACTGTCGTTTCCAGAGCATATCCCCAAAATGAATTTGGTAATTCTGAATAACTCATCTTTGATGTAACCATTTCCATTAGAGTCCTATTCCTTCGTTCTACCACACCATTCATTTGGGGTGTACCAGGTGTAGACAGTTGGGATTGAATCCCAGCCTCTGATAAGTAACTCCTAAACTCTCCTAAGAGGTACTCGCCACCACGATCAGACCGTAGTGTCTTGACACCTTTACCATGATGTTTCTCCACATCAACCTTGTATTCCTTGAACTTATCAAAGCACTCAGACTTGCGGCACATCAAGTAAATGTATCCGTATCTCGAATAGTCATCTATAAAAGAGACAAAATATTTGAAACCACCTCTTGCCTGGATAGTCATAGGTCCACACAAATCAGAATGAATCAATTCCAACATATCTTTGGCTCTATACCCCTTTTCCTTAAAAGGTCTCTTGGTCATTTTTCCTTGCAAGCAAGATTCGCAGGTTGGAAAATTTCCACCACTAATGAACCCAAAGGTCCATCGGCTATTAGCCTTTGAATCCTACTCAATTTAATATGACCAAGTCTTAGATGCCAAAGATATATTTGGTTTATTTCCGAAGGTTGCTTTCTCTTATTAGATTTAGAAGATGTATTATTAATTTTTATTTGTTGTATTGTGGGAGTTATTGGATTTAGAGTATACAAATTACCAACCAACGTACCAGAACAAATAACTACCCTATTTTTCTTGACAACTACTTTGTCATCAAAAGAAATAGAATATCCATCCATAAATAGTTTAGAAACTGAAATCAAGTTCTTTCTAAAATATGGTATGTAAAGATAATTTCTCAAAATCAATGATTTATTTCTATCAAAAGATAAATAAACATCTCCCACTGCAATAGCCGCCACTTTTGTAGCATTGCCCATATAGACGGTAATCTCCCAATCATGTAGTCGTCGAGTTTCCTGGAACCCCTGCAATGAATTGCAGACATGATCAGTGACTCCCGTATCTACACACCAGGTACCGGTAGATAACACCACTAAATTTGTTTCAACCACTAGAGAATAAGATATACCTTTATTGTTCTCCTTTCTGTGAGGACAGTTCAGTTTCCAATGTCCAGACTACTTGCATGTGAAACACTTGCCCTTCAGCTTCTTCACACCTGCATGCAGCCCAGTCCCTAGAGATCGATTCACTTTCTTTGCTGAACCAACTTGTTTATTTTTCTTCTTTTTGCCTTTCGGCTTAGAAGCAAAAACATTTTCAACAATGTGAATTTGAGAACTTTGATGACATAGCTCTTCTGCTGCTTGAAGTTCTATCAGAAGTTCCACCAACGAATATACCCTCTTGTTCATGTTGTAGTTCAGGCGGAACTGCTCAAAACTTATAGGCATCGTTTGGAGAATGATATCGACCTAGGTTTCCCCATCGATTTATGCTCCAAGGACTTTCATCTCATTCAAAAGAACCATCATTTTAAGGATATGATCCCTTACGGGTGTCCCCTCAGTCATGGTGGTCATCATCAAGTTTCTCATAACCTCTTGCCTAGTAGTCCAATTCTGGTGTCCAAAGAGTTCCTTGAGATTGCGCATCATGTCATAAGCGGTAGGCATGACCTGATGTTGATGTTGGAGCACATTCGACATAGAAGCCAAAATGTAACATCGCGCCATCTCATCTGCCCTGACCCATTTCTTATGATACTCAATCTCCTCTTTACTAGAATCGCTATTAGGCAAGCTTAGACAGATCTCAAAAAGTACGAACTTGTAACCTTCAGCAGTTAAGACAATGTCCAAGTTTCGTTTCCAATCAATATAATTAGGACCAGTAAGTTTTTTTTCTTTCAATATAACAGCAAGAGGATTGAAAGCCATTTGAAATCCTAAGAATCACAAAATATTTGGTCAAAACTTTAGAATTTAAAATAATATTGATTCCTCAAACAATATCATTTAAATTCACCAACACCTCAAAACACCATGAATTTTGTATGTCACGATAGTGTGGACGTATACAAATTCAATTATTTGTAAGAGGGGGTTTTACCTATTAATTTTATTATCTTGTAAACCTAACTTTATGACAAATAAAATTAATAGTTGATTTTTCTTCGGTCACACAAATAATAGCAGTGACTCCGATGGGGAGGACACTATTAAATGCGCCTAAGTGTATACCATTACTTGATACTTAGTCCATTAAGTAGGACTGTGCCCCTTCCGATGGGGAAGATCACATGCTCCTAAATAATTTCCTATAACCATCCATAAAGAAAATTTGATTTAATGATCTGCAAACAAACTCATCCGATGTGGAGGAAGACACTCAAAGCCAATGCGCAAGTTTGGATGCATCACTTACAAACTAGTAATGGAGACCAAGGAATTTAAATAATTCCTCTCCTAATTAGTTATTTAAAACAAGGAATTTTAACATGCACACACACAAAACATATATAAACAGCATAAAAGACAATAAATATGAAAAATAATTTTCTAACTATTATGGCCTCATTCATAGCTGTCCTCCGTGTGCTACCAACCCTAGCCGCCACCAATGGGTCATGTCATTGCGTCTATCTTGCTTCCTTTTCCGCTACGCCTCTGGTCCTCAAATAGCGCCACGTCTCGCAAGGATACGATCCATGACAAAAATAAAGTTTTACATTTATCGATCCTATATTCCACAAGGAAATCTACACGTAATCTAGATCGAACAGAATGTAAAATCCTAAAACTAATACAGCTCCTGCTGTATTTAATAATTACAATCATGCACACACATAAAATGCCCTCAACATGCTCGAGGGTCCAAATCACACACAAACACAATAAGGCCATAATAGTTGGAACTAGGATGCCTGCAACCATAGAGTTAATTTTTTTGCATATCCTACTATTATCCTACCTAAATTTATGTATGAAAAGTGCATAATTTAACTGAAAACCAAACGCACAGAGGCAGAAAACTAGCTCTGATACCAATTGTTGGCACTACTCGAAATTCTGTTCTATTTCCCCTGTACAAAAATTTGTACAAGCACAAAACTTTTCCTAGCAACTCATGTACTTTTCAGAAGTTAAACTTGGATTGCAAACGAAACTTAACATTATTAATCCAAGTTCAACCCATGTGTTCATCAGAAGTTAAACCATATTACAAAAGTTGATTAAATATCTATTTCAAAGATTTGACTTCCAGGTCGTTGGCGAGGCACTCGACCTTCTTGGGTATGGGATCATCCACCACTTCCTAGTCAAAGACTTTCAAAGAAATTGAATATTTAAACTCCTTACAGTAAACCCTAGGTTAAACTATAGAGACCTCAATCAAAGCACAAGATCGCTAGCCTCTTGTGTTGGTACTTCAGGATCCATATAAAGGAAAAATAAACTAGTACACAATGGAACAATTAACTAGTTATACCTTTCTTTGTAGCTTAAAGACCTCTTGATCTTCTGCTGTATTCCTCTCCTCCTCTTGGACGTCGTGTGGACGATGATCTACCAAGATGCAAAAATCACCCAAGTCCTTCTTTCTTCCAAGACTTTCGGCCGCCAAGGGATCAAAGCTAGGAACACCACCTCTTGTTCTTCTTTCTTCCTTACAACCCGCCGGCCACAAGATGGTTGAAGCCTCTTGATGCCACTGGCCTTAGGTGAGAAAGCAAGGGGAGAATAAGAATATGAGGGGGCGGGCCACAAGGAGAATATAAGAGGAATAGAAATTGGGTAGATGATTATTATTAATAAGGCACTATCTATCATCTGTTATAATCCTTGGCAATGGCTAAAAAGGAAAGACTTTAACAACAATTAAAACCTCTCTTTTAAATTTCCTATTGTGGATGGCGACAAAAGGAAAGTTTTAAAATTAAAAATCCCTCTTTTAAACATTGTAGATGGCTACAAAAAGGAAAGATTTTTAAAATTAAAACCTATTTTTTAAATCATGGTTACAAAAAAGGAAAGTTTTAAGAAAAATAAAATCTCTCTTTTAAACCATTGTAGATGGCTACAAAAGGAAAGATTTTTTAAATTTAAAACTCTCTTTTAAAACCATGTGTATGACTTCAAAAAAGGAAAGTTTTTAAAATTTAAAATTTCTCTTTTAAAACATTGTAGATGACTACAAAAAGAAAGATTTAAAAAATTAAAAACCCACTTTTAAACACATCTTAGTCGGCCATTTGCTTGGGCACCAAGCAAGGATGTGGCCGGCCATAAGGATGACTTGGGTGGATGCGAGGCTTTATACTTAGAGGCTACAACAAGGATCTAGAGGAGGAATTGGTTTTGGCCTCCTGATGAGCTTGAGCTTCCTGTGATCGACCCGAACACCCAACTCAAGTTCATCAATAATAACTCATACCATTAAAGAGTTATTATTAAACTACCACACCAATCCCATATTACATTATGGGCTCTTTTTTACCATGAGTGCGTTAATCTCCCTGTGTTTAAGATATCGAATGTCCATTAATTAAATGAGTTACTGACAACTCACTTAATTAACATCTAGCTCCAAGAGTAGTATCACTCAACTTCATTGTCATGTCGGAACTAAGTCCACCTGCAGGGTTTATAAGACAATCCTTATGAGCTCCTCAAGGAGACATCATCATCCTAATAAATAGGACACAGTTTCCTTCTATAATCAACAACACACCATATAAATAATATTATTTCTCAACTTATCGAACCTATTGATTTAACGAATAAATCTCACCCTTTGATAAATTAAAGAAATAAATACTAAGTACATGTGCTTGTTATTATATCAGGATTAAGAGTACGCACATCCATAATAACAGAGGTTCTGTTCTTTTATGCAATCAGTATAAAAGGAACAACCTCAAATGGTCCTGTTCTATACACACATAGTATACTAGTATAATTTTATAGTCAAGATAAACTAGTACCAAATTACACTACAACCATTCCAATGGTTTGTCCCAATCCATCTTGGTTGTGAGCTTCTATTTATAATCTATAAGGAACTGAGAACATGATCTTCTGTGTGACATCACACACTATGTTATCTACAATATAAATTAAATGGGCAACTGCATTTAACTAAATATAGACATTTGACCAATGTGATTCTCATTTCAAAATAAATATTTATATAAAGGCTAGGATTTTAGTATACATTCTAACAATATCTTCAAATGTTCCAACTTCTTGAGCTCTCTCTTCCTTGGGCATTTGGTGTGGTTGTGATCCATTCCACCACATGTGAAGCATCTAATGTGCTTCTTCTCCTTCTTCTTCCTACAACTCAAATTAGATTCTAAAGGAATTAGATTGAGTTTAGGAGATACTTCTTTCTTACCCATTGGACATCTACTCTTGTAGTGTCCCTTCTCATTGCACCTGAAGCATACAATGTGGTCCTTTGACTTTGCTTTAGTGGAGGTGCTCACTAGGTTGACCTCCAAGACTTCTTCTTCATCTGTCTTGGGTTCTTCTTCAACCCTTGAGGATGTTGATGATGCTTTCTCATCCTCCTTCTCCTCGGATGTTGAGCATGACTCAGCTTCCAGTTGCTCCACCTTCTCTTCTTGAGCAAGTGAACCCATCTCCTTGGGCTCTTCTTCTTGTTCTTGTGTAGGCATGAGTTCTTCACCTAAAACCATTTTTACCTTGTTCCACAACTCATGGGCATTCTCGTATTCACCTACATGACTCACAACATTATTAGGCAAAATATCAATTAAAATAGATATTACCTTTGAATTTGCTTTTGACCGTGATGTTTGCTCTTCCATCCAATGTCGTGGTCGAAGTCTCTTTCCATTCTTGTCTCTTGAGACTCCAAATGGTTCCTCGACGACAATCATTGTGTCCCAATTTGTCTCAAAGAAGTTCTTCATTTTCACCTACCAAAAGGTGATGTCCCATAAGCTTCCTCCTTCAAACTTTGGCGAATCAATCAAGCTGGTCATCTTCTTAGCTTCCTCGATGATTAGTTCAATGGAGAGCGGCCTCGCTCTGATACCAATTGTAGGGGATCTTATGGCTGGCTAGAAGGGGGTTGAATATATGTTGATCCCAATTAATTACTTCCTATAATGTTAGCACAGCGGAATACAAACAAACACAAATAGAAAGCTAATCTAAAAATAATAAGGAAATGCAAACCAATACACGTTGATGTAACGTGGTTCGGAGATAACTTGCTCCTACTTCATGACTATCCGTATGGTGGACGATCCCTCAATCCGTCGGTGGATTAGTCCCCAGAAACTCTAGCTAGCTCAAACCTCCTTGTGGGTAGAGAAACCTCACCACAACTTCAACCAAGAACACTTGGACATAAAGGAAATCTTGAGCACTAAGTGACTACTAATTAGACTTTAACTAAGTCTAATTTTGCCACCTTGGTCGGCCATCCCAAGCTCCTTCTTATAAAGCTTGGAAGAAAATAGCCCTGCTATTTTATCATTACCAGTCGACTGTCCTTGCACCAGTTGACTGGTGCCAGCCCAATGGCTCTCTCAACGGCTCTCTACCAGTCAACTGCTATAGTGTATTAGTAGACTGCTACAATACACTAGTTGACTACTACAGTGGACCAGTCTGCTGCTATAGTAACTGTTACAGTGTCGTTAACATGTACAGTACCCGTTGACTGCTACAGTACCCCCCCCCCCAGATTTTTCCCTGAGTACAATCTCTCATGTACTTATACTCTCACAACTCACTTAACTCTTCTTTGTAGCCTTGACCTCTTACCTTCAAGCCTACTTCCTTTGGCTCTTGTCCCTCGGATGCATCCAAGCCCGCGGCTCGTTCCCAATTCCATCCTTTGTGTATGCCTCAAAGTCGCTTCCCTCGACCCTTGTCCTTGTTGCCTTGTCCACGGTCCCTCAGATGCTCCATCCTTCACCGGATCCGAAGCCATCAAGCTGAGTCATATGTGTATCCTACAAACCTGCACACTATATCAAACTTAAACTTTTTGCCCAAACACCAAAACACATGGTCTCACAGACCATTGGGATTGCTCCATCATGAACAATATCAGAAGATAGCAACACTCCAAGGGGAGCTTCAGATTATGAGATCGACAAGGTAAGTTAGGTACGATCTCTACCTCCTGATAAATTATTTCAGTTTATAAAAATATTATCAAAAAATTTCTGTAAATTAGAAAAAAAAAAAATTAAAAAGAATTCTAGCAACATCTTGTTGATTAGAAGACTTCGACAAGATAAAAATGGAAAATGAAAAATTGAAAGCAGAAATAGAAGAGTTAAAAAATTGTGCATGCTCACATATTCAACAAGTTAGAAGATCTAATAGATTAAATTGGCACTTTAAATACCATAAGGGATAAATTAGAAAAATATCACAAAAATATGTTCCTAAGAAATTTTGATTAATCCTATATGAAGGAATCTATTTTGGGTTCTAAAATCATATTTAGGTTAATTTTTTTTTTACATGCCCTGCTTTTTAATTAAAATTTTTGAAAGTTAGATCTAGGGCTTTCAGAAAGAAAATTAAATATTTAATTTTTTTAAAAGGCTTTGTCTAGAAGTGGTTGTTGTTCCAATAACCAAGAAAGCCTAATGCCTCGCCACAACCTAGAAGCCAATTACTGAAATTAATATTTAATTGACTAAATATTAAGCATTTAATTGTTATAAAAAAATTTCAAATAAATTATTTTGCATAAATTCTATTAAAAATTAATTAGAAGTTAATTTTTAATATTTAAAAAAATTCTTGAAAATTTATTTTTTTTCTACAAAGTTACATGCTATAATGCATTCTTAAAAAATAATTTAAGATTTTTCGTGATTAATAACCATTTTTTTTTAAAAAAAATGTCTTAATGTAGAAAGGACTTTATTTCTTCTTATAATAATCTTAACTTTATATGAAAATTTTTATCTGCCTTATATATGCCTGTTAAATTTTCTTTTCAACAATTAAAAATATTTTTCAAAGTTTTTTTTAAGTCCAGATTTTTTGAAGTTTAATCTTTTAAAATTTGCTAGATAAGAGTATTTTTCCTTAGACTTTATTTTAGACTTTATTCTCAAAGTATTTTAAAGTATCCTATTTTTGTGTGATTAAAAGGGGAGAAGTGAAGATTAGGTCTAGGGGAAGGGTATCATTGTTTTTTGCACATTTGTATTTGTGATATTAATTACCTTATTATTATTTATTTTTTTACCCTAACTTAACTTGGGTTACTCACATCAAAAGGGGAGAGATTGTAAGTACCCTATGGTAATTTTGATGTGATCAACCAAGTCAAGTTAGGTCCTGTTGTTGTTTAACCCCTGTGTCTAAGTGCGCAGGAACTTAGGAGCATAGGAAGTCGAGCGAAAGACGTAGCTAGTGAGAAGGACAACACGGGAGAGAGTCGACGGGCTAGATGTATATGAGGGATGAGGTGCTTTGGAAGAGTATACTGGCGGATGAGAAGAAAGCGTGCGGCATTTCCGAGGGACTAGAAGCCGGAGCGGAAGCTTGCTCGAGGAGAAAAGAAGCTGAATTGCCTTATGGAAGGCACCTTTCATGGCTTGGAAAGCCCTTTCCATGGCTTGGAAGACACCTTCGATGAACAGTGTTAAGGCACCTTCAATGGCTTGAAGGTGCCTTCCATGAATAGTGTGAAGGTGCTTTCAATGGCTTGAAGGCGCCTTCCTAGTAACCGTTGGTGAAGAAAAAACTTTATCTTTGCACGGATAAAATTGCCACACTGGAGGTGCCTTCCACCCTATGGAAGGCGCCTTCCACCATATGGAAGGCGCCTTTCAGCCACGGATAGAATTTTACAGGGGCTATAAAAAGACCCCTAGAACTAGAAATAATTCAACAACTCTTGTAATTATTTCCTAACACATTTCTAATCATTCAACGAGTGTAATATGCTTCTCCGTTTACACGAAGGAGATCTTTTCAGTGCTTTCTTCTGTCTTGGATTAATAACCACCTAGGTTATAGCCAAATAACTCTTTTATGTCTTTAATTTATTAGTTGTTTAATTTCCTTTTTATAAGTGTGCTACTAATCTAAGTTGAAAGATTAAGAAGAATTTTTATTTTATTTTTCAATAGGCAATTCACCCCCTCTGCCGATCCAACCGTTCCAACAGGGGTGTCCAATTCTGTAAATCTGATACTCAAATCAGTCTCAGACAAAGGAAAAAATAGAGAAGATGAATATTATCATATGGTATGCAGCGATGTATGCATAAGTGAGCATAGCTTGGACTGCAAGGGTGAGAGTTTTTTGTACCTCGTTTCCGTTAAAAAAATCTAATTAGAAGGGATGGTGTGTCTCAAATAGAATGTCCTATCACAGGAGGGAAGGTGCCGCATCATCATATCTGAGAGTCACATCACCCATGCCTTGTACCGTAGGAGATCTTATGGGATCACGCTATGTCACGCCCCAGGTAGTCCCTGTCTGAAGAAATTTCGGCAGCATCTCCCCTGTACGGCGGACAATATGAATCTCAGTATACATATATCTATACCTCGGCCACACTCGGCCGGAACAATACAATACAAATAAGAAACAACCACGCAGTTTATATCAATATTCCACACAGCTCAACATATAATTAATCCACGTAGTTTAATAAGGAAGAACGATATAAAACCAACGAAGATATACGTACACATCCTACTCCACTACAACGAAGAAAACAAATCCACGAAGTAGTGTGAAAATCTGCAGCGGAAAACAAAAGCAGCAAACCCAAGGGTTCGACATAAAGTCCACAATACAAACCCACAATACAAGTATAAGTATAAAAGCGAATACAGAAAACGATATCTAGAAATCCTCGCGACCAAGGGGCTAGCGACTGGAATCTCTCCTGACGGCCCCAACCTGAAAAATAGTAACAACGGGGTGAGTTCAAGAACTCAGCAGGTAAACCAATAGACATGTACAGCAATATATATCCACCAGTAATAACCTATGGTACAGTACACTAAACCATAGAGCCTACAGTACAGTCTCCTAACAGTACAACCTACAGTACGGTCTCCTAACAGTATGACAGATATGCATAGCTGAAATAAACTGTAATAACCAGCAATAGGCATAAAGTACAGTCTATAGCAAGAAAAATAAGAAAATGGATAACTGAAATAAACTGTACTCACCTGCGAGGCTTGTGCAACTGACTGTGAACATACACAGATAAAAATAGTCAGAGCAAAAGCATATAACCTGTATGCATGTCAATCATATGCAATCACCAAAATGCATCAATCATAAATAATGCAATCTGTGCATATGATGCAAATGACATGTCCTGGTCACCCCTACTGCCATGCTCAGCCGTCTCACACACAATGGTGAGACCGAGTGGGTAGGGATGTGACAACCGTGCACTCTGCCATCACTACCCCTGATGAGTGACCGAGTGGACGGGATGCTGTCAGAGTACACCTATCCTCCTGCCTCAAACATAGTGAGGGAGCGTAACGCTCTCATCTCCCGGTACGCAATGACGGGGAGGGGGGGTGTGCTACCACGCTCCTGTCACGCTACCCATGAGCGTCCTAGCGGAGCACTACCGGGCAAACTACCCTACACACCCTGAGTGCTGTGCCACTACCCATGCAGTGAACACGTTGTGTGCGGGTCCATGTAGCCGGCCGACGAGCTCAACAATAATGGAGTCGTTAATCGCCCAGCATGCAATCATGCAATATGGTGCATGCGGCTACAGTATGTCATACCTGAACATAGCCTCCTCCATATATGTGTGTGCCCAAAAGGTAAACGCATATATATAACCATGATATAAACAGCATAAATCCAAAGACATCACATATAACAATGATGTAAGTATCATGAATCCAAGAGCATGTATCACACATGTAAAGCAACTAATCCAGTAGAGTAAAGCACTATAGATATGCATCTCTATGAACATATATACACATGGCAAGAGATAAAATATCCAATCCTGAAGTAAAGCAACTAGCAGATGAAGCATGTGATAGGTATCAACTAGCTAAGATCAGGGAAGAAATAATCTACTATCTACCACTAGTAAATATATATAAGCTACACATATCATAAGACATTATCAAAAGATAAGTCAAAGGGTACCCGCCTCAAATAGAAGGTACAATCCCAAATCCGTAGTCAACGTCGAGACGCCTGTCTCGAATCTGAATCCTGTGTCAAACAACATATATATTTTATTTAGCTAAATCCAAATGAAATAGCTAAATAAAATTCCCAAAACTAAATTAGGGCAAAACCCTAATCACCACAATCACAACTTACCAATTTAAATCTAATGGTCGATTAGGGTTAGTTACCTAATCCCTAACCACCAATTAGATTATAAATCCAACAGTTGACGAGGGTTAATTACCCTAACCCTAACCATTCCATTAGATTTATTCTACACAATTAAATCTACACAATTTAACAACTAAATCAAATCTAATACAATAAGTATCAACTACCTCTCCACGTACCTCAATTCAACCACTGGAATACCAGGTAATCTGCTGGAAAACAAAGTGATCTGACCAGACAAGATCCTCAATTAACAGCCACTATTGATGCTGGTTGAAGTGCTGTCAACAGGGAAACACTACTGGAAAGATCACCCTCAACAGACCCTCACTGATGGATTCACCTCACGTTACACAATTCTAAATCCACAGAAACAACACTTGCTGGAAAATCCACTCCTCTGTTCAGATCAAATATAAAGGAGATCACAGATTCAACCAAATATTCCAACAAGAACTAATTCAAGAAAATAACCTACTCATCTTACCACAACCTGGATAGTTGCTGCCGAAACCTAGAAGCCACCCAACAACACCCCTCTACCGGATTCCACCATATTTGTCTCTGTCGACAGCTACAATTGGTCCCATCATCTTTAACCTAAACCTAATCAACCACAAGAAGATGAGGATCAAGAATGTGTATCGGTGAAACAAGAAGAGGATTGAGGAATCGCAGAAAATGCTAGGGCACATATCGGAGAAACTCCAGAGAAGAGGAGAAATCAAAGCTAGCTTACCCTCGGAGCCCTAATTACCTCTCCACTCCAGCGATCGAGTGGATCTGGCTCGATCCAGCAGCGTCGGTTCATCCCCACGAGAGAACCAGCGACAAGGAGAGGAGATCAGAGCTAGAAGGAGAAGGGCCTCGGCTGGATATGGGCTTACTAGGCGTCGATGCCGGCAGAGGAAGATCGCCGGAGGTCGAAGCTCCATTCCTGTCGGCGTCGATTCGTCCGCGAGAGAGAGGCAGCGAGAAGAAGTAGAGGGGAAGAAGGAGATCGGAAAATCGCAGGGAGAGGAGAAGAGCACGGGTTCGGTTCGGCGTTTGGGGAGGAAAAGGAATTAAAAGAAAAAAGAATTTATAATTAAAACATTTCCTCTTTTAAATGGGTATCCCAAACAGGCTTAATTCGTACCCGAAATTAATCCCCTCAAAACCCGTCATACGAGCTCCGAAAAATTCTCAGAAAATTTCTAAAAATTCTGAAAAAATTCTGTAAGGCTATTTCTCAAATACCCTATTTATTTAAATTTTCCGAGATCTCACATCCTCCCCTACTAATAAAAATTTGGTCCCCAAATTTCGCTACAACCAACAGCAAACACTAGAATATAACCAAACGGTATAAATACTGAAAGGAACTCTAACCCACATACCTCAAGTAAAAAGATGAGGGTATCGAGCTCGGATCGTATTCTCGAGCTCCCATGTAGCCTCCTCGTCAGAATGATGCTGCCATCCGACTTTAACCAGTCGGACAGTCTTGTTCCGCAGCTGACGCTCTCTATGGTCCAGATTCCGCACCGGAACCTCCTCGTAAGTAACATCAGGCTGAATAGGTACAGATATATCTGACAGAACATGTGCCGGATCGAATACGTATCTCCTCAGCATAGATACGTGGAATACATCGCGAATGCCAGCTAGAGATGGTGGTAGCGCCAGACGATAAGCTACTGCTCCAATCCTCTCCAAGAACTGGAATGGTCCAATATATCGGGGAGCTAGCTTACCTCGGAGACCAAATCTCTTCACCCCTTTCGTGGGTGAAACTCTAAGAAATACATGATCACCAATGGAGAACTCCAGGGGTCTCCGTCTCTGATCAGCATAACTCTTCTGACGGTCCTGAGCCTCTGACATCCTCCGTCTGATAGTACAAACTAACTCTGCATCCTGCTGAGCTCTCTGAGGTCCTATCAATTGGGCCTCCCCAACCTCTTCCCAGAGGGTGGGTGTCCGACAAGGCCTACCATACAACACCTCAAACGGTGCCATCTGGATAGCAGAATGATAGCTGTTGTTGTAGGCGAACTCCACCAATGGCAGGTGGTCCTCCCAACTGTCTCCAAAATCCATAACGCAAGACCTCAGCAAGTCCTCCAAAGTCTGAATGGTCCGCTCTGACTGTCCATCTGTCTGCGGATGGAATGCCGTACTGAAACGAAGCTGTGTGCCCAAGGCCTGCTGCAGACTCTGCCAGAATCGAGACGTGAACCGTGGGTCTCTATCAGATATAATGCTCAACGGAACTCCATGCAATCTGATAATCTCTCGACAGTATAACTCAGCTAATCGATCCAGAGAATCAGTCTTCCGGATCGCTAAAAAGTGTGCGGATTTGGTTAATCGGTCAACGATTACCCAAATCGCATCATGGCCTCGTCGAGTCCTAGGTAATCCTACCACGAAGTCCATAGTAATATGCTCCCACTTCCACTCTGGAATAGGGATCCTCTGAAGTAAACCAGCAGGTCTCTGGTGCTCAGCCTTCACCTGCTGACAGACAAGACATCTGGCTACAAACTCCGCGATGTCTTTCTTCATACCGTTCCACCAATAGGAACGCCTCAAATCACGATACATACGAGTCCCACCTGGGTGGATAGCAAACCTAGAACGATGAGCCTCCTGAAGTAACTCCTCCATGACCGGGTGAGACTGAGGTACACACAATCTGCCTCGGAAATAAACAATACCCTCGTCATCTCGTGTAAACTCGGTCTGCTATCCGGAAGCTATCTGGCTGCTAATGAACTGTAAATGCTGATCTCCGGTCTGGGCCTCTCGAATCCTCATCCTGATCGACGACTGAGCAACCATGGTAACCAGAATACCCTGCTCTGTCCGTCCCTGCTCCTCAAGGCCCAGCTCGGAGAATCCCTGAATCAAGTCCGTGACTAAAACTCAATGACAAGCTAAAGTCCCTCTGGACTTCCTGCTCAGTGCATCAGCAACCACATTAGCTTTACCCGGATGGTAGCTAATAGTACAATCATAATCCTTCAGGTACTCCATCCATCTCCTCTGTCGGAGATTGAGTTCCTTCTGTGTGAAAATATATTCGAGACTCTTATGATCAGTAAGAATCTCAAAAGTAATAACATAAAGATGATGTCGCCAAATCTTTAATACAAAGATAATAGCGGCTAGCTCTAAATCATGTTCTGGGTAGTTCTTCTCATGCTCCTTCAACTGACGAGAAGCATAGGAGACTACCCTACCGTGCTGCATCAACACAGCGCCCAAGCCATGTAGAAATGCGTCTGTGTAAAGTACGAATCCGTCATCACCAGAAGGTAAAACCAAAACTGGTGCTGATACTAATCTCCGCTTCAGCTCCTGGAAGCTGGTCTCACAAGCCTCTGACCACGTGAACTTCACGCCTTTCCTAGTCAGACGAGTCAACGGCATAGCAATACTGGAGAAACCCTCTACGAATCGTCTGTAATATCCAGCCAGTCCCAAGAAACTACGGATCTCCTGGACTGACTTCGGCTGCTCCCAGCTAGTAATAGCCTCGATCTTCTGAGGATCTACTGAAATACCTCGGCTAGAAACCACATGTCCTAGAAAACCAACTGAGGGAAGCCAAAATGCACACTTGCTGAACTTCGCATACAGATTATGTCGTCGAAGAGTCTCCAAGACTATGCAAAGGTGCTGCGCATGTTCCTCCTCGGAACGCGAATAGATCAATATGTCATCGATAAATACAATAACGAACTGATCTAGGTACTCTAGAAAGATACGGTTCATCAAATCCATAAATACTGCGGGAACATTGGTAAGCCCAAATGACATTACCAAAAACTCGTAATGTCCGTATCTGGTGCGAAATGCTGTCTTCTGAATATCAGAATCTCTAACTCTCAGATGATAATATACAGACCGCAGATCAATCTTAGAATACACTGATGTATCTCTAAGCTGATCAAATAAATCCTCAATCCGTGGCAAGGGGTACTTATTTTTGATAGCCACTGCATTCAGCTGCCTATAATCGATGCACAACCTCAGAGTATCATCCTTCTTCTTGACGAATAGTACAGGAAAATCCTAAGGTGGAATACCGTGCACTACAAAAAAACAGCCTTTTAGGGACGAAGGTTTGCAACGAATTTAATTTTCGTCCCAAAATTTCCAACAAAATTTGCAACAAGAAATTAAATTGTTGCAAATTAACAACGATTTTGGCAACAAAAAGTTTTCATCGCAAATTAGCAATAAAATATATTTTGTCGCTAAATTTTGTTGCAAGTTTGCGACAAAAAAAAAATTTGTTGCAAATTTTGCAACAAATAAAATTTTCGTCGCAAATTTGTTGCAAGTTTTCCAACGAATTCAGAATTCGTTGGAAATTTCCAACGAATTCTGAATTCGTTGGAAATTTCCAACGAATCTGGAAATTCGTTGGAAAGTTTTCCAACGAATTCCAGATTCGTTGGAAAGTTTACAATTCCTAAAAAACTTGGTTGATGGACGTATAGAGCTCGGAATTGAATGAAACTAGTTTCTATGTGCTTCTCTTGATCCCCTGATTTTATATATATCAATAAATAAATTTTTTATCCAATATATTTTTTTCAGTGATTTTTCAAATATCAATGCGGAAAAAAATAATTTGTGGACATATTTTTGAGTTAAAAAAATATTTCAGCTCATTTATAAAATTAGGAGACCAAGAGGAGCACATAGGAACTGGTTTCATCCAATTCTGAGCTCTCTAAGTCCATCAACTAAGATTTTAAGGAATTGTAAACTTTCCAACGAATCCGGAATTCGTTGGAAATTTCCAACGAATCTGTGAATTCGTTGGAAAGGTTTCCAACGAATCTGTGAATTCGTTGGAAAGGTTTCCAACGAATCTAGAAATTCGTTGGAAATTTCCAACGAATTCTGGATTCGTTGGAAAGTCTACAATTCCTTAAAATCCCGATTGATGGACCTAGAGAGCTCGGAATTGGATGAAACCAGTTCTTATGTGCTCCTCTTAGTCTCCTGATTTTATAAATGAACTCAAATATTTTTTTTGACGTTGGATAATTTTTTCACGTCTAGGTCAAGTAGATGAATGTTAATTTTAATTGAAAATGGTGGAGTTTTAAAATCAAATCGGACAAGTTGACCGTGTTAGAGTTAAAAGATAATGTTCGAGTGCTCAGTACGAGACGAAATCAGTTTGTATGCATTCGTAAAGTTCTCATGATTATATCCATGAATTAAAAATAATTTTAGAGCCAACATATTTGGATTTTTGAATTTTTAAACCTAAATTAAAATTTTCAGACACATTGGTGTTTGAAAAATCATTGAAAAAAAATATTTGGTAAAAAAATTATTTAAGGACATATATAAAATCAGGAGATCAAGAGGAGCATATAGGAACTGGTTTCATCCAATTCCGAGCTCCTTAGGTCTATCAACCGGATTTTTAAAGAATCGTAGACTTTCCAACGAATTCTGAATTCGTTGGAAATTTCCAACGAATCTGGGAATTCGTTGGAAAGTTTTCCAACGAATTCCAGATTCGTTGTAAAGTTTACAATTCCTTAAAAACTTGGTTGATGGACGTAGAGAGCTCGGAATTGGATGAAACTAGTTTCTATGTGCTCCTCTTGATCCCCTGATTTTATATATATCATTAAATAAATTTTTTATCCAATAAATTTTTCTCAGTGATTTTTCAAATATCAATGAGGAAAAAAATAATTTGTGGACATATTTTTGAGTTAAAAAATATTTGAGCTCATTTATAAAATTAAGAGACCAAGAGGAGCATATAGGAACTAGTTTCATCCAATTCCGAGCTCTTTAGGTCTATCAACCGGATTTTTAAAGAATTGTAGACTTTCCAACGAATTCAGAATTCGTTGGAAATTTCCAACGAATCTGGGAATTCGTTGGAATGTTTTCCAATGAATTCAGAATTCGTTGGAAAGTTTACAATTCCTTAAAAACTTGGTTGATGGACGTAGAGAGCTCGGAATTGGATGAAATTAGTTTCTATGTGCTCCTCTTGATCCCCTGATTTTATATATATCATTAAATAATTTTTTATTCAATATATTTTTCTCAGTGATTTTTCAAATATCAATGCGGAAAAAAATAATTTGTGGACATATTTTTGAGTTAAAAAAAATATTTCAGCTCATTTATAAAATTAGGAGACCAAGAGGAGCACATAGGAACTAGTTTCATCCAATTCCGAGCTCTTTAAGTCCATCAACCGAGATTTTAAGGAATTGTAAACTTTCCAACGAATCTGTGAATTCGTTGGAAAGGTTTCCAACGAATCTGGAAATTCGTTGGAAATTTCCAACGAATCTGGATTCGTTGGAAAGTCTACAATTCCTTAAAATCCTAGTTGATGGACCTAGAGAGATCGGAATTGGATGAAACCAGTTCTTATGTGCTCCTCTTAGTCTCCTGATTTTATAAATGAACTCAAATATTTTTTTTGACGTAGGATAATTTTTTCACGTCTAGGTCAAGTAGATGAATGTTAATTTTAGTTGAAAATGGTGGAGTTTTAAAATCAAATCGGACAAGTTGACCGTGTTAGAGTTGCAAGATAATGTTCGAGTGCTCAGTACGAGACGAAATCAGTTTGTATGCATTCGTAAAGTTCTCATGATTATATCCATGAATTAAAAATAATTTTAGAGCCAACATATTTGGATTTTTGAATTTTTAAACCTAAATTAAAATTTTCATACACATTGGTGTTTGAAAAATCATTGAAAAAAAAATATTTGGTAAAAAAATTATTTAAGGACATATATAAAATCAGGAGATCAAGAGGAGCATATAGGAACTGGTTTCATCCAATTCCGAGCTCTTTAGGTCTATCAACCGGATTTTTAAAGAATCGTAGACTTTCCAACGAATTCTGAATTTGTTGGAAAGTTTTCCAACGAATTCCAGATTCGTTGGAAAGTTTTCAATTCGTTAAAAACTTGGTTGATGGACGTAGAGAGCTCGGAATTGGATGAAACTAGTTTCTATGTGCTCCTCTTGATCCCCTAATTTTATATATATCATTAAATAAATTTTTTATCCAATAAATTTTTCTCAGTGATTTTTCAAATATCAATGCGGAAAAAAATAATTTGTGGACATATTTTTGAGTTAAAAAAATATTTGAGCTCATTTATAAAATTAAGAGACCAAGAGGAGCACATAGGAACTGGTTTCATCCAATTCCGAACTCTTTAGGTCTATCAACCGGATTTTTAAAGAATTGTAGACTTTCCAACGAATTCAAAATTCGTTGGAAATTTCCAACGAATCTGTGAATTCGTTGGAAAGTTTTCCAACGAATTCAGAATTTGTTGGAAAGTTTACAATTCCTTAAACACTTGGTTGATGGATGTAGAGAGCTCGGAATTGGATGAAACTAGTTTCTATGTGCTCCTCTTGATCCCCTAATTTTATATATATCATTAAATAAATTTTTTATCCAATATATTTTTCTCAGTGATTTTTCAAATATCAATATGGAAAAAATAATTTGTGGACATATTTTTGAGTTAAAAAAAATATTTGAGCTCATTTATAAAATTAAGAGACCAAGAGGAGCACATAGGAACTGGTTTCATCCAATTCCGAGCTCTTTAGGTCTATCAACCATATTTTTAAAGAATTGTAGACTTTCCAACGAATTCTGAATTCATTGGAAATTTCCAACGAATCTGGGAATTCGTTGGAAAGTTTTCCAACGAATTTCGAATTCGTTGGAAAGTTTACAATTCCTTAAAAACTTGGTTGATGGATGTAGATAGCTCGGAATTGGATGAAACTAGTTTCTATGTGCTCGTCTTAATCCCCTGATTTTATATATATCATTAAATAAATTTTTTATCCAATATATTTTTCTCAGTGATTTTTCAAATATCAATGCGGAAAAAATAATTTGTGGACATATTTTTGAGTTAAAAAAATATTTCAGCTCATATATAAAATTAGGAGACTAAGAGGAGCACATAGGAATTGGTTTCATCCAATTCCGAGCTCTCTAAGTCCATCAACCGAGATTTTAAGGAATTGTAAACTTTCCAACGAATCCGGAATTCGTTGGAAATTTCCAACGAATCTGTGAATTCGTTGGAAAGGTTTCCAACGAATTTGTGAATTCGTTGGAAAGGTTTCCAACGAATCTGGAAATTCGTTAGAAATTTCCAACGAATTCCGGATTCGTTGGAAACTTTACAATTTCTTAAAAACTCGGTTGATATACCTAGAGACCTCGGAATCGGATGAAATAAGTTCCTGTGTTCTCCTCTTGGTCTCCTGATTCTATAAATGAGCTCAAATATTTTTTTTTGACATAAGCTGATTTTTTTACATATAGGTCAATTGGATGAATTTGAATTTGAGTTTAAAGTGTTAGAGTTTTAATTTAAACCAAATTGATGTAGTTGAACTTGTCAGATTTACAAAATAATGATTGAGAGCATAGAATGAGGCAAAATTAGTTTGTATGTGTTCGTAAGGTTCTCGTTATTATATATATGAATTAAAAATAATTTTAGAGCCAATATATTTTGATTTGTGAATTTTTAAACCTGAATTTAATTTTTCGGACATATTGGTGTTTAAAAAATTAATGAAAAAAATATATTGGGTAAAAAAAAAATTTGAGGACATATATAAAATCAAAATAAATAAAGGAGCGTATAGAAACTGGTTTCACCCAATTCCGAGCTCTCTAGGTTATTCAACCGTGGTTTTAGGAAATTGTTAAGTTTCCAACGAATCTCAAATTCGTTGGAAATTCCCAACGAATCAGAGAATTCGTTGGAAATTTCCAACGAATTCGTGATTCGTTGCAAAGTATACAATTTTTTAAAAACTCGGTTGATGGACCTAGAGATCTCGGAATCGGATGAAACAAGTTTCTATGTACTCCTCTTGGTCTCCTGATTCTATAAATGAGCTTAAATATTATTTTAACATAAGATCTTTTTTTTTACATTTAGGTCAATTGGATGAATTTGAATTTGAGTTTAAAGTGTTTGAGTTTTAAATCAAATTAATGTAGTTGAACTTGTTGGATTCACAAAATAATGGTTGAGAGCTCAGAACGAGGCGAAATTAGTTTGTATGTGTTTGTGATGTTCTCGTGATTATATCCATGAATTAAAAATAATTTTAGAGCCAATATATTTTGCTTTGTGAATTTTTAAACATGAATTTAATTTTTCAGACATATTGGTGTTGGAGAAATTAATAAAAAAATATATTGGATAAAAAAAATATTTGAGGACATATATAAAATCAGGATAAATAAAGGAGCGCATAGAAACTAATTTTACCCAATTCTAAGGTCTCTAGATTGGTCAACCATGAGTTTAAGAAATTATAAAGTTTCCAACGAATCACAAATTCGTTGGAAATTTCCAACTAATCGGAGAATTCGTTGGAAATATATTTCCAACTAATTTAATTATTCGTTGGAAATAACCCTTATAATTCCTACTCAGTCCGATATATTCCCTTCACCTCTTGCCCTAGTTTTTTCACGCCCTAATTTTTCCAACAAAGGCGGCTGTGGCGATTTTTCTGCCGATCTCCGGACGGTAAGCTCTCTTGCCACTTTTATCCGACGATCCCAGTCCCTTCCTGTAAACCTAGCCCAGGCGTACCTCAGGTTGCCGCTCGCGGCCGTGCCTGCCGCTCACGACCGCGGGCCGCTGCTCTTGGCCGCTCGCTGCCGCGGGCCGCCGCGCCTGGCCGCTCCCTCCTCTTCTTCTTCCACTCCATGGGTGCATTGCCGATTGGCAGAAGCAGAGGTTAGTTTTCTGCTCGGATTTGCTTTAACAATCTTCGCTCGTGGGGTTTCCGAACTCATTTTGTTATTGTATTTGCTCCGGCGGTGCAGATCTGGCTTTAATCATAGAATAGTTGCAGCTATTCCTCAGCGCAATCTATTTCTCTGGGTAAATGTAGAACTTCTCTTAGCTGGACTACTTTTCGATGTATGATTTGAAGTGATTCGGTTCTCTGGTTCTCTGATTTACTTTTTGGGCTCAGTATTTTGGAATCCTTTCCTCTCTTTTTTTTTTCAGCTTTTCAAAATTTTTTTACTTTAATCTTTTCAACGTGATGTTGTCTCCATCTGCTCCTTTTGAAAAGTACTCAAATCCGATTCGAGTTTTGAAATTCCTGAACTGTTGCTTTTTATTATCTTTTTAAACGATTGGGGCAACTATTAGTTTTAGGCTTAAAGTAGCAGCTTTCTGAGATAGGAACCTGAGAATAACACAGGCAAGACATTAAATTGCATCAGATTCAAGGTGGAGCCCTCTTCAATTGTTTTTGCGATCATTACTTTTCTCTGGGGGAAGTGATATTAATTAATGGTGCCTGCTTAATTCGAACCTATCACTTGTTTTAGAATCCAGTTCATAATATATTTTGCCCATTTTCCGCCAAAGCAGGGATTGATTCTCATGAAGAGATTTGCTTGCTGTCGCCGCCGGACAAAAGATTTCAGCCTTGATTTCGAGGATCAAGACCGTATGTTTCTATTCTTCTTGTTTTTCCTGCTCATTTTTCTGCTTCAACACGAGCAAAACTTGATTTTTTTCTTTTATTCCTGAGCAACATTTTCTGTCCTTAGCTCCGGGTGTGTATTCATCACAGTTGTGAATTTTACAACTCTGCAATCATCAAATATCTATCTTTTTATATCCCTTTCCCTTCCCTAAGGAAGGGTATAGTATCAATTAATGGTTGTTTGAAATAAAGCTTTCTCCGTGACTTGATAAGCGTGACCTGTAAAGCTTTCTCCATATTTTGTATCTTAATTAGTATTGTTATTTTTGTTTCAAACAGGGTTGGTAGGTGAAAATGATGGTGGTATTGACGTAAAAATATGTAAGTCGTTATCTATTTATTTATATGTTGGTTTATAAGATTTTCTTTTTTTTTTTATTTATTTTTGGATGTAGGTAGAAGAAGGAATTGGATTGAGAAGGATCTCCATAAGATTATCTTCTACTTTTTTTCATGTTTTTGTATGAGATTGGAATTTGGATACACATGTTTGTTGTAACTTTGTTGTAGTGTTTGATTTAGAGGGTTAGTTGTTGTATATTGTTATTATTTGTATGGTTGGATGATGTTGTTTGTTGTATTGTTAGTTTTATGTTTTTAGTTTAGGTTCTATATGAAACATGTTTTGACGATGTATATGTTTGGGTTTAGATTATTGATGTTTGTATTTACACAAATATATTAATTAATATTTGGTTTATATTTGTGTTATTGTATTTAGTTGTGTATTCAATATATATTGAATCTGTTTGAAAAAAAATTGTAATAGGAATAAATATTAAAATTAGATGGGTATGAATTTTTTTTACTTTTGGGACAGAATTTTGTAATGAAAACGGGTTTGTTGGAAATTTCCAACGGCACCAAGGATTCGTTGGACATTTCCAACGAAAACATGATTCGTTGCAAATTTTCAATGAATCTCAAATTCGTTGGAAATTTCCAACGAAAATAGGATTCGTTGGAAATTTCCAACGAACACAGGATTCGTTGCAAATTTCCAATGAATTTCAAATTCGTTGGAAATTTCCAATGAAAATAGGATTCGTTGGAAATTTCCAATGAATCTCAAATTCGTTGGAAATTTCCAATGAATATGTATTTTCGTTACAGAAATTGGATTTTTTAACTTTTGCAACAAATAATCATTCGTCGCAAATCTATTTGCAATGAATCCATATTTTCGTTGTTAATTTGCGACAAATTTGGAATTCGTTGCGGTTTTTTTCTATTAACTGTTCCAACGAATATTTATTTTCGTTGCAAGATTTCCAACGAATTTTGCAACGAATATGATTTTCGTTGCAATATTTCCAACGAATTTTGCAACAAATATGGTTTTTGTTGCAAAATTTCCAACGAATTTTTTATTTTTCGTCCCAAAAATTTGCAACGGCTCATTTCCAACGAATTTTTTTCGTTGCAATTTTCGTCGCAAATTCAATTTCCAACGAATTTTTTTTAAAAATTTGTTGCAAAATTCATCCCTAAATGCCAATATTTTTGTAGTGGTGGGGTTCTCCGCAAGGACACCGAAATACTCCTGTCCATGCATGCCATATGCAGCTGCTACAGGAGGAGCTGTCCTCTGCAGACGATGCGAAGATTGGGCTTTCGACCCGCCTCGCTGAGTCCCGGGCTGACCAAACTGTCCTCCCGGAACAGAAATCCCGGGAGCAACATGCTGAGCCTTCAGCGAACAATCTTGGCTCAAGTGCCCAGGCAGTTTGCAATAATAGCAAACTGACTATCCCAGGGTGCATGCAGAGGTGATGTGATCTCGGGATCCGCATCGGGTACAGTGAGCATCACCGGTGGATAGTTTCTGGTTCTACTGAGCAGACTGGGAACGTCCTGATAAAGATCGTCCGGACTTCTGGGGTCGGCCAAATGACCCAGAAGTACCCTGACCCGACTGCTCTGTTGCTGTCCGGTAGCCTGTGGCTGCTGGATCTGTCCGGAAGTCCGATCAGTCCGCTTCCTCTTCTTGTCCGGGAAATATGTTGCTCGCCTATAATGGAGCGCTGTGTCCCACCAGATCTCTGCCTCATCTAATAAGTGGTAAGCAGCCAGCTTAGTCTTCTCCCACTCGGAGCAGCCATGTAAAAGAATGTCCGCTCCATAGACTCTATCCAAGATTGAGCCACGCTCGGATCAGTCTCCCCGCGAAATAGCGTAAATCGATCTTTTCACCGACTCCGCTAAGGCTGGGATCCGTGCCAGTGCCGCAACCATATTCGTAGATATCGCTACGGGACTAGACAGAACCATTGGAGCTGATCCTATGGGTGGTACTACTGGATAAGTCGGAGGAGGTACTACTGGTGCTGCCGCATAAACCGGGGTGGGACTGCTGGTGGAACAACAGGGTAGACATAAGTACTAAAAGTACAGTGACCAGTACCGGGTAAGAAGTAACTGGTACTACCGGTGTGGGTGCCTAGTATATAGTAACCGACACAAGTATCTGTAGTAATATCGAGTACGCAGTAACAGGTATGGCTAGAGAGGGTGCCGAGTATACCGCGAGTACTATTGATGGGGGAGGTGCCTGATATGCCGACGGTGGTACCACTGGTGGTACAGTCGAGGTAGGTACCTCTGAAATCGGAACTATCGGGGTCTGATAAGCAGACGTACACACAATGACCTGAGGAGTCTGTCCCTGACGGACAGGCTCAACCCTAGCAGACCTCTCTGAAGACTCTGTCTCAGGAGAATCTATCGGCCTCTTACGTGTGCGACCACGTCTAAGTACTAGAACATGTGTATGTGTCATATCTGTAAACCAAATGTTACCCAGATATCACTACAGGTATAAAAACTATAAAGTTACCTTATTTACCTTTTTGCCGTCTGGAGATATCCTGTCGCTGCTTAGCCCCCAAATAGAACTAATAAAACCTCGTCAAAATACCTCGGAATTCCGAAACGAGAAAATCGACGGAAATCCGTACAATCCAAAAATATCCAGATATGCTCACAAACTCCAGAACACAAAAATCCGAATCGGAACCTAGCTCTGATACCAAATAAATTGGTATCAGATAAACTCAAGAATCCAATACACAAAGAGCAGATACCGTAAACCCGCTCTGATACCAAATAAATTGGTATCAGATAAATCTCGAAAATCCAAAACGAAGAGCAAGTATCGTGTACCTTGCTCTGATACCAAATAAATTGTCACGCCCCAGGTAGTCCCTGTCCGAAGAAATTTCCGCAGCATCTCCCCTGTACGGCGGACAATATGAATCTCAGTATACATATATCTATACCTCGGCCACACTCGGCCGGAACAATACAATACAAATAAGAAACAACCACGCAGTTTATATCAATATTCCATACAGCTCAACATATAATCAATCCACGCAGTTTAATAAGGAAGAACGATATAAAACCAACGAAGATATACGTACACATCCTACTCCACTACAACGAAGAAAACAAATCCACGAAGTAGTGTGAAAATCTGCAGCGGAAAACAAAAGCAGCAAACCCAAGGGGTCGACATAAAGTCCACAATACAAACCTACAATACAAGTATAAGTATAAAAGCGAATACAGAAAACGATATCTAGAAATCCTCGCGACCAAGGGGCTAGCGACTGGAATCTCTCCTGACGGCCCCAACCTGAAAAATAGTAACAACGGGGTGAGTTCAAGAACTCAGCAGGTAAACCAATAGACATGTACAGCAATATATATCCACCAGTAATAACCTATGGTACAGTACACTAAACCATAGAGCCTACAGTACAGTCTCCTAACAGTACAACCTACGGTACGGTCTCCTAACAGTATGACAGATATGCATAGCTGAAATAAACTGTAATAACCAGCAATAGGCATAAAGTACAGTCTATAGCAAGAAAAATAAGAAAATGGATAACTGAAATAAACTGTACTCACCTGCGAGGCTTGTGCAACTGACTGTGAACATACACAGATAAAAATAGTCAGAGCAAAAGCATATAACCTGTATGCATGTCAATCATATGCAATCACCAAAATGCATCAATCATAAATAATGCAATCTGTGCATATGATGCAAATGACATGTCCTGGTCACCCCTACTGCCATGCTCAGCCGTCTCACACACAATGGTGAGACCAAGTGGGTAATGTGACAACCGTGCACTCTGCCGTCACTACCCCTGATGAGTGACCGAGTGGACGGGATGCTGTCGGAGTACACCTATCCTCCTGCCTCAAACATAGTGAGGGAGCGTAACGCTCTCATCTCCCGGTACGCAATGACGGGGAGGGACCCCGGTGTGCTACCACGCTCCTGTCACGCTACCCATGAGCGTCCTAGCGGAGCACTACCGGGCAAACTACCCTACACACCCTGAGTGTTGTGCCACTACCCATGCAGTGAACACGTTGTGTGCGGGTCCATGTAGCCGGCCGACGAGCTCAACAATAATGGAGTCGTCAATCGCCCAGCATGCAATCATGCAATATGGTGCATGCGGCTACAGTATGTCATACCTGAACATAGCCTCCTCCATATATGTGTGTGCCCAAAAGGTAAACGCATATATATAACCATGATATAAACAGCATAAATCCAAAGACATCACATATAACAATGATGTAAGTATCATGAACCAATAGCCTGTATCACACATGTAAAGCAACTAATCCAGTAGAGTAAAGCACTATAGATATGCATCTCTATGAACATATATACACATGGCAAGAGATAAAATATCCAATCCTGAAGTAAAGCAACTAGCAGATGAAGCATGTGATAGGTATCAACTAGCTAAGACCAGGGAAGAAATAATCTACTATCTACCACTAGTAAATATATATAAGCTACACATATCATAAGACATTATCAAAAGATAAGTCAAAGGGTACCCGCCTCAAATAGAAGGTACAATCCCAAATCCGTAGTCAACGTCGAGACGCCTGTCTCGAATCAGAATCCTGTGTCAAACAACATATATATTTTATTTAGCTAAATCCAAATGAAATAGCTAAATAAAATTCCCAAAACTAAATTAGGGCAAAACCCTAATCACCACAATCACAACTTACCAATTTAAATCTAATGGTCGATTAGGGTTAGTTACCTAATCCCTAACCACCAATTAGATTATAAATCCAACGGTTGACGAGGGTTAATTACCCTAACCCTAACCATTCCATTAGATTTATTCTACACAATTAAATCTACACAATTTAACAACTAAATCAAATCTAATACAATAAGTATCAACTACCTCTCCACGTACCTCAATTCAACCACTGGAATACCAGGTAATCTGCTGGAAAACAAAGTGATCTGACCAGACAAGATCCTCAATTAACAGCCACTATTGATGCTGGTTGAAGTGCTGTCAACAGGGAAACACTACTGGAAAGATCACCCTCAACAGACCCTCACTAATGGATTCACCTCACGTTACACAATTCTAAATCCACAGAAACAACACTTGCTGGAAAATCCACTCCTCTGTTCAGATCAAATATAAAGGAGATCACAGATTCAACCAAATATTCCAACAAGAACTAATTCAAGAAAATAACCTACTCGTCTTACCACAACCTGGATAGTTGCTGCCGAAACCTAGAAGCCACCCAACAACACCCCTCTACCGGATTCCACCATATTTGTCTCTGTCGACAGCTACAATTGGTCCCATCATCTTTAACCTAAACCTAATCAACCACAAGAAGATGAGGATCAAGAATGTGTATCGGTGAAACAAGAAGAGGATTGAGGAATCGCAGAAAATGCTAGGGCACATATCGGAGAAACTCCAGAGAAGAGGAGAAATCAAAGCTAGCTTACCCTCGGAGCCCTAATTACCTCTCCACTCCGGCGATCGAGTGGATCTGGCTCGATCCAGCAGCGTCGGTTCATCCCCACGAGAGAACCAGCGACGAGGAGAGGAGATCCGAGCTAGAAGGAGAAGGGCCTCGGCTGGATCTGGGCTTACTAGGCGTCGATGCCGGCAGAGGAAGATCGCCGGAGGTCGAAGCTCCATTCCTGTCGGCGTCGATTCGTCCGCGAGAGAGAGGCAGCGAGAAGAAGTAGAGGGGAAGAAGGAGATCGGAAAATCGCAGGGAGAGGAGAAGAGCACGGGTTCGGTTCGGCGTTTGGGGAGGAAAAGGAATTAAAAGAAAAAAGAATTTATAATTAAAACATTTCCTCTTTTAAATGGGTATCCCAAACAGGCTTAATTCGTACCCGAAATTAATCCCCTCAAAACCCGTCATACGAGCTCCGAAAAATTCTCAGAAAATTTCTAAAAATTCCGGAAAAATTCTGTAAGTCTATTTCTCAAATAACCCTATTTATTTAAATTTTCCGAGATCTCACACGCTATGCCAACCATACTATTCCACGTGTTATGGTACCACATGTTATGTAATGTGTTGTCCTACCTGATGTTGACCAAATGAGATAGCTTAGTCATATGGCTTAGAATATTAAATGGAAGAGAGTCGAATTGGAGGGATGGTTGGAAATGAGTAGGGTATTGGCTTGGTCGGGAAGAGTGACGGTTGGGTTCGGTCGGGAAGAGCGGAAGTTCGGTCGAAAGAGTGACGGTCCGGTCGAGAAAAGCGGCAGTTTGGCTAGGTCAGAAAGTGCGTCAGCTCTCAGCAAGGTCAAGTGGAGATGATGTTATTGATCCATCTTACTTTAACCTCCATCTCAGTAAAACTATTGACTTCCCTGATACATGTAGAGGGAGCTATCCATTGAAGCATTGTGATTATGAATATAAAGTGTTGGATCAAAAGCGCTAGAGGGAGGGGGAGGGTGAATAACGCGTGTGACTTTTCACATTTGTCATAAATTGATCGAGAGAAAACATAACAGAAAGTAAAAGTAAAGAAAAGAAATTGTAAACACTTTTCTTTTACTTAGTTTGGAGTCTGTGACGACTTCTACTTCAAGGCCCGCATTGAGAGTGCTTTCCTTGGGTAATCACTAATCAATCAAGTCATTACAAATCAATTTGAATTTAAATACAAGTAACTGTAAAATAAAAGATATTAATGATTTAGAAGACAATATCTTGAGTGTAATAGTCGTCGGAGCAAAGTTCTAGCGTTGTAGAGTTGTCTATCAATCAACGTGGAAGAAAAAACTTCTTAGAATTGATGTACTGAAGGTGCTGGTCAAATTCTCCTTTTATAGCCCTATCCGGGTGCTTGGACTCCTCCTTGGGCAACCTCACTAGGCTAACGTGACATGCTCTCGTTGAAACTTTATTCAGCAAACTCTATCCATCTTTGGGCTCTCAGACTGTTGATGTGGGTCCGCTAACCAAAGCGTAACACCACAACATAAAGATGAAATTTACCTGATCCGAGCGCCTGGACCAGTCCGAGTACCCAGATCTTCTGAGTGGCCTTAGTGACGAAGGGTGGCCGCCTGTAGTGCTTCCCTCTCAGCCATAGACCTCGGTGCCTGGAGCAACTCCGGGCACCAGGAGGCCCGAGCATCTGGACATGGTCCAGGCCCTTAGACATTCCATTTTAGCAAACTTTATTCTGTATCATAGGTTAGTCCAACAAATAATAATATATAAAAGAAGAATAATATTTGACAACCTTCGGACTATCCGTTCCTGACTTTGAGTTTTGCTAAAAATCTAGGTCGAACGGTCATTATGCGTCCTCACCTACTCCTCTTAGAAGAGTTTACCATTTTGCCAAACCTGTCCTCTAGACCGTTTAAACTTTTGCTCAGCATCCGTGACTTCAAAACTTTCACATAGTGCCCTCGACCCTAGGATTTTTTGCCTGGTGTTCAGGACCTCCAGAACTTTCACCTAATGTCCTCGACCCTAGAATTTTTGCTCGATGTTCTCGACCTGTCAAGATTGGCCCAGTCCCATGGACCAGGACTTCCTTGCCTAGCTACAAATAGGACTTTCCACTTGCCTAGTATTCACTAGGACTTTTATCTTACCTAAGATCACTTAGGACTTTCTTGTACACTCAGTCAAACTTGTTAGAACAACAATAAGACTTAATTTAGAATATTTTGTCAATATTAAAACTCAGGTTCGATCATCTAGTGCTCCTCGCACCAACATAAAGAAAAGAGGAGATTGAAGCTACCGATTGTAACTTGTGAAGGAGCTGCCGACTGAATGACTAATCGAAATTGGCTCATTAGAGTTACCAATAGGATTTTGCCAATTGGAGTTGCCAATTAGATTTTATCAATTGGAATTGTCAACTATCGACTACCGATTGAAGCTACTGATTGTCGATCAGAGCTGTCGATTGCCGATTGCCGATTGAAGCTGCTGACTACCGATTCAGAGCTACCGACTGTAGATTAGAGCATCCAACTATCAATTGAAACTGCCGACTATAGATTTGGAGTTGCTCCACGAAAGACCTTGGGCCTTGAGGATGGTAATTGCTCGATGTTGACAAGAATATACAATGCGCCTTCCATTGATCCTCTTTTATTGATGAGATTGCACTTCTCAATAGTTTTTTCGGGCGTCATCCGTCTCAATGTCTTGGTTCAGGACTTTGTGTTCCCATAGATGATGCCAATTTATTCTTGCTCTGAAACCTTCGAATGACAAACCACTGGACAGCTGGAGGCGGTGTTGACAGAGTCGCTATGAATAAGAGAGTGGACTATCTGGAGGAAGGTGGGGCTACGGAGATGCTTGCGGAGTTGAAGAAAGGAGTCATCGTGCACTGTCAGAAGGGTTGAATCATTTGGAGATCCTTGGAGGAGTAAAAGAACGAGGGAGGGGATTAGAATGTCAGCTGGGGTACCCCGGTTCAGTCACTCCAATGCTTAAATCAGTCTCTGGCGAAGGAAAAAAATAGAGAAGATGAATACTATCAGATGGTATGTAGCAATGTATGTGTAAGTGAGCATACCTTGGCCTACAGGAATGAGAATTTTGTTTACACCTTACTGCTGTCAAAAATGTTATTAGAAGGGATTGTGTATCTCTAACAGAATGTCTTATCACAGGAGGGAAAGTATTGCATTGTCGTATCTAAGGGTCACATCACCCATGTCTTGTACCATAGGAAATTTTGTGGGATTACGCTATATCTACCATACTATTCCACGTGCTATGATAACACATGTTGTGCAATGTGTTTTCCTACGTAATGTTGACCCAATGAGATAGTTGAGTCATATGGCTTAAAATATTAAATGGAAGAGCGTCGAATTGGAGGGTTGATTGGAAATGAGTAGGGCATTGGCTTGGTCGGAAAGAGCGGCGGCTACACTTAGCCGAAAAGAGCGGATATTTGACTCAGTTGGAAAGAGTGGTAGTCTGATCGAAAGAGTGGCGGTTCTATCGGGAAGAGCAGTAGTTAGGCTCAACCGGAAAGAGTGTCGACTCAGCTAGGAAGAGTGTCAGTTCTCAATAGATTAAGCAGAGATGATCTTATTAATCCATTTTAACTTTAGATTAAACAGAGATGATCTCCATCTCAACAAAAGTATTGACCTTTCTAATACATATAGGCTTCTCCTACTCGCCACATCAAATACCATAGTCCATTGCATCTAACATAGTAAACCTTTTCATCTCTCTATAAATACTCCTGTCCTGTCCTATAAATGTTGTTTTATGGGTTTTTTTATTAATCTTCTCCAACTATTCATGTTTTATGTTTTTTTTATATTTGCTGTATATTATTCATGTTAGAACAGTTTGTTACCCACTTAAACATGTAAAAAAATTAAAACAAAATTAGCAATTTTAGACCCTTCTAACTAAATTTTTCTTTCACTTTTTAAAAATTCTTTAGGTTGTAGTTAGGTCAAAACTACATTATAGATTTGGATTGATTAAATTTTAAAAATAAACTATATGTTATGTTCCATCGAAAGTTTATAGTTATTTTATGCTCTTAATTTTACTGTTAAGTCCTAGAAGATTAGGTAGGATTTTTAGTGAAAAATTGTATGATTCATAAATAAGTTATTTTTCAAAATGCCCCATTATTATATTATTGTATTATGTGAATCTTATGGTGTCATTTTTTATCGTTATTTTGACTACTTTAGTAATCATATTCTCTTAGGTTTTGTCATTTGGGTCGAAAGAGTATATGTAAAAATTTTATCAAAATTACTATGAATCGAAATTAATCTAATTTTAAAGATAATCCTTTGTTGTGTTTTCTAGAGTCCATAGAATCATCCATGCTCTACAATATTTATAAGTTTTTAATATATTGTGAAACACTGTCTAATCTTAGTTCGGTCATTATTCAACACAAACTTGAATATTCTTAAAGTGTTTAACAATTAATGCATGAGAAATCAAATTCAGCCCTCATAGGTCAATAGATAAAGCCTTACCAAATCAACAGTTGAATATATTTACAAACGAGACTACAATTCTGATATTCTGTTTCATCTCTACTCCCTACCCAAATGTTAGAAGTGATCTTTAAAAATGAAATCCCAGTGACACTCACCTGCAGTCATTCATTCGATACCTTCCTCTGCTTGTATTACCAACGCCTAGGTGGATGATTGCCTCTCATTTGGCAAGCCAACAATGGTGAACACCGCACCGCCATCATGAAGCGGGCACACCTGCAATGACAATGTAGAATTGTCATGCATCATACTGTCGCATGTACATAGGACTCCCCACCTTCAATCCATCGTGAGGGGCAAACGAGTGGGATGGTGGAAGACGAAGGCACGAGAATGCCCTCCAAATTAAAGCTCCTTGAAGCAGCGCTCATCTGTGATAAACTTGCTAATGATGGTGGCGATCAACTCAACCCAAGAGGATCCTTATGGTTCCATCTGCTATTCACAAAGCCAGCACTTGAGTACACCGCCACTGAAAGTACAGACTCAACGAGATTAAGGAACTCACTGATATTAAGCAACTAGCTGTGCTAATTACATCATTGTGGCTTTTATAGTGTAATTAACATAACGGAAGGTTCCGCTGAACAAAATTGCATTGTCGAAGTAGTTGGCATAAACATGCCAGTGGACAAACTAAACATTCTTTACTAAGATAGAGAAGGGTGGGTACCTGAATGCCTAGTAAAAGTTAACTTATCAAGTGGCATTTACTTTCAGCAATTTCCATGGTAGGGAACTGAAGTAGCTCATAGTAAACTCAAGCTGCAACCAGGGGATCTAAAGTTTCAGTTTTATATGCTGCAACAACTGGTTAGTATGTGACTGCCACTTTGTAAACCTATGGTTGACAATTAAAGGCAAGGGACAGCATTATGAGCTCCCTACTAAAACTTTTGTGCACAATGTTGTACATGATATGAGATGAAAGTAATACCTTGTCAACCATGTGTAAATTTTCATATGAAATTATTGAACAATGTATTCACTTTCATTGTCGTCCATTAACATAGGAGGCAAAGATGGCTGGACAGCAATGCCATAGCAAATCTTTATCCTGTCTTGTTCATGCCTGATCCTTTTGGATGGGTTGGCATGGAAAGCAGATTGCCTCTTTGAGCTTCCTTGTAACTCCGTTAAACTCTCCTATTCATAGTTTTGACATGTCCACAATCTCATTAAAGTTAATGGGAGACTTGAAAGTACAGCTTTGGGCTTGAAAAATATTATACGTCTGCTGAACTATAATATTTACTCTTTTCTCCAAGCCAATATGGGAATGAAAATTGTAGAAATGGTGGAAAATAGGCCAAAATTATCACACTGCAGGAAGAAGCTTCTTGCTGAAAAACAACCGCAGGTTCAGTTGTGGAGTCAGTAGACTCCATAGATTCACATTCCATGTCGAGCATTGGAGATCTCCTGTACCTCTATTTCTTGTGAGCTCACCGGAATCTGTTGAAATCCAAGGGGCTGATAAAATAAAAAAAGGATACTATAAGTAGGAACTTTCAAGGCAAACTACCAAACAGTCTAAAATAGCACTTATTCCAAGATCAGGGGTGATTCCGTTTTTTATTTGTTTGGTTATTAGTCAACTAGCCTATGTGAGAGAATTGACTAATTTATTCGTTAACCTCGTCGATCAACCTATGTAACGACCCATCTTCTACTGGCTAGGCTGTAAGATCGGACCGTCACATTATGCTATGCTAAGCTATATCCATGACCATTACTAAGTCTAGGTGCGGAAAACTGTACCAATTTAAACATTGCTAAGCTAATACAGGTTCTTGGTTCTACATGTGCTAAGGGATGCAATCTAAGGTATACATGGCACATCCTGCATCCCCTATGGTCAAGGAGCTGAACTACAAGGTCTCTTGGTCGAAACCCAACTTCCCAATCGATCCAGCTTGAACTCAATCGATTGCAAGCTGTTAAATCGATCCGTGAATCGATTCCGATGGCAACTGTGCTTGGGTTAATATTCTGGATCGATCGGCTGATCGATCCAGACGGGCCAATCGATCCATTGATCGATTCCAGAGCTCTCTGTTCGCGGGACCGATTTCCCCGATCGATCGAACGATCGATCCCCGAACTCTCTGTTCGCGACAGAATGCGACTGGATCGATCGGCTGATCGATCCAGGAGCTTACTATTCGCGACAGAATGCGACTGGATTGATCGGCTGATCGATCCAGAAGCTTACTGTTCGCGGAAAAAGTCTCCCAATCGATCTACTGATCGATTGAGGGCCCCCAATCGATCCACTGATCGATTAGGGGTTCTGATTTTGCAACAAACTCTGATTTCAGCACTGTTTCGTGCCAAACTCACATACACAAGTTCTAAAATAACTGGAAAATATTCTAATAGAAACCAACTAACATTCTAAACATGGTTACTAACAATCTAAGCAGATTTCCTATAATTTCATACATTTAGATAACTAAATAGGCAAAGAGTAACATAATAAGAAGCACTAAGTTCTTGAATATTCTAGTTCTTCCAAGGTCTTTATTCCAGGTTACATCCACACACATCTTCCTTGCATTGACCTCCAGCCTCCACTAGTCCATCTTTCCTTTATCTTTATCTGCAGTATAAGGAAAAGAGTATCTGTAAGCTTGAGAGCTTAGTAAGAAACCATCTACCTCACAAAACATGCATACGATACGATTTATGCTTTGAAAACATGCTATTTGAAATATGCACTAAGTATGCTAAAGCATGGCATGACAGACAAAACATAGAAATGAGAAACTGATCATGGCAATAAGTGCTAATCATAAAATATCATGTTGTATCAACAGAAACTAATCTGATACAAAAGCTGAGCTAAGCTAATACTAAACTGATGCTAAAGCTGTACTGAGTTCACATAACTATGCTGTGAAGTTTTGAAAACTATAATCATAAGTAGATTAAAATAATAATCATGCTGCTGTTTGGGCCCGGCATTTGTACGTGCTATGCGCTCATCCCTAACTAAACCCGGGTTTGCAAGTCCCGAATTTAGTAGGGTTACTAGGTTATCTGAACCTAAGGACGACTATGGGAGCCCAACCCAATGGATATCTAATCCAGTACAGTGCCACTGAGAAGGTAAAATACTGAACATAAGCTAATAATTCTTGTCTTGCTTTTACTAGGTTGTCTAACCCAGAACTAGGTTATCTGAACCTAGGGGCAACTGTGGGAGCCCACCCATTGGACGTCTAGTCCCATAAAAGCTGTAGCAAGACTAAATAAGCTGTAGCAAGACTAAATAAGCTGTAAAAATACTTCTATTGCATTCATCTAAGCTATTAAAATTCCTATGGTGGCATTTAACTGAGCTAAGCATTTAATCAAACGCTTGATGTGCGCTAATTCACACCCTATTACTGAAAATCTGCATACGGCTAAAACAATGCATACCAACATACGACTAGCTACTTATATTGCAGGTGAGGGGTTTCTTACCTCCTGTGCTATTTTTCTTACGATTCTAATCGCTAAATTCCCGGAGAAGACGATCCTTTCGACGATCTTCTCGTGTCTATGCGTTCCTCTCGCGGAGGGGAGCGTCCCCGTATCCAAGATGTCACCGGAAGAAACCCTTGGAACCCTAGGGATGGAGCCCTAGGCGTGCTTGTGGTTGGCACCGAGAAGGGAACGGAAGAAAAGAGGGGCGGCGTGACTAGGGTGAGGGAGTGGAGAAGTTGCGTTAAAAAAATATAAAACTCCTCACTTAAGCCCATATTTATATTATGTGAAAATTTCGGCCCAACTTACACATAAATATTATTGGTCCCCTTTCCTTTCAGCACGGCCCTACTGGGTTCACTTGGTTACTAGAGTCCACCATAAGTCGCAGGTCCCAATAGGTCTCGGGTTCAATTCCCGCGTAGGCTGTTCTACGATTCTATTTATTTTTGCTACTTCTGCTACTCTAAAAATTCTGTAAAAATAACCTAAAATTCCAGAAAAATCATAGAATATTTCTAAAATAATTTTGAGAATTTTTGGGCGTTACAATCCCCCATACCTTATAAAAAGTTCATTCTCTAACTTAGAATAACTTTGGGTACTTCTGTGTCATACTAGCTTCTGTTTCCCATGTTACCTCTTCTGTGGTGTGATTTTGCCAAATAACTTTTACTAATGGTACCTCCTTGTTCCGCAATTTCTTAACTGCTCGGTCTATTATCTGTATAGGCCGACTATCATAGCTGAGGTCTTCGTGGACTGGTACCGACTGAGGCTCAATCACCTGGGTGGCATCTGGGATATGCTTCTTCAGCATAGATACATGAAATACATTATGGATGGTTGACATCTCCTGGGGTAGCTCTAACTCATATGCTACCTTGCCAACTCTTCTGGTGATAAGGTATGGTCCCACATATCTGGGACTTAGTTTGCCCTTCTTCCCAAAACGCATTACTCCCTTCATGGGAGCCACTCTGAGGAATACTGTATCCCTAACTGAAAACTCTAAAGGTCTGCGCCGTGTATCAACATAGCTTTTCTGGCGGCTCTGAGTTGTCTCTATCCTCTGGCGGATCTGCTGTATAGCTGCTGTGGTATCTGCTACCAGATCTGTCTGAAGCTCTAGTTCTTTCTGTTCACCACTCTCATACCAGCAGATTGGAGATCTACACCTCCGCCCATAGAGAGCCTCGTAAGGTGTCATGCCGATGGTGGCCTGATAGCTATTGTTGTATGCAAATTCTGCTAAACTCAGATATTTGCACCAACTTCCCTTGAAGTCTAGGGCACATGCACGGAGCATATCTTCGAGTACCAGATTTACCTGCTCCGTCTGACCATCTGTCTGAGGATGGAAAGCTGTGCTAAATTACAACTTAGTGCCCAATGCTGACTGTACACATTCCCAGAAGTGAGAGGTGAACCTACTATCTCTATCCGATATAATGGTCCGTGGGACTCCATGCAATCTGACGATCTCCTTGAGATACAACTGAGCTAGCTGTTCCATGGAGTAGGATATTCTGATAGCTAAGAAGTGTGCTGATTTAGTCAACCTGTCCACTATTACCCAGATGGTATCAAAACCATTCGTGGTTCTGGGTAGTCCCACTATGAAATCCATGGAAATGTCTTCCCACTTCCATTCTGGGATCTGGATAGGCTGCAGGACTCCTCCTGGTCTCTGATGTTCTGCCTTGACCCTCTGACAGGTTAAACAGGTGCTAACATATCTAGCGACATCTCTTTTCATCCCGGGCCACCAAAAACATTTCTTTAGATCTTGGTACATCTTGGTGGAACCTGGATGCATCGTATAAGGAGTCCTGTGAGCCTCATCTAAAATCTTCCTCTTTAGTTCCCCCTGATCTGGAACACAGAGTCTGTCACCGAAGTATAATACCCCACTATCGGACACTATGAATTCTCTACTTTCTGATTCTGCTAACCCTTGCTTGATTTTCTGAATTTCAGGATCCCGCTCCTGAGCTGTCTGAATGTCACCAAGCAGGTTAGATGTTAATGTCATAGTAGAGAGCTGTCCTACTACGAGTTCGAGACCAAATCTGTAATCTCTTTCTGTAGGGGCGGTGACATGGTTGCTAGGGATAGTAAGGTAGCATCGGACTTTCTGCTAAGTGCGTCTGCCACCTTATTGGCTTTTCCTGGGTGGTAGAGGATGTCTATGTCATAATCTTTGACCAACTCAAGCCATCTACGCTGTTGCATATTCAGATCCTTCTGAGTGAAGAAGTACTTCAGACTTTGATGGTCTGTATATACTCTACACTGAGCTCCATACAAGTAATGTCTCCAAATTTTGAGAGCGAACACCACTGCTGCAAGCTCAAAGTCATGAGTAGGGTAATTCTTCTTATATTCCTTGAGTTGTCTGGAGGCATAGGCGATCACCTTGCCATTTTGCATCAGTACTGCTCCTAGTCCCAACTTAGAGGCATCACTATAAATATCAAAGCTGTCTGTGTTTTCTGGTAGAGTCAAAATGGGAGCACTGGTCAATCTCCTCTTTAACTCGCTGAAGCTGTTCTCGCAGTCCTCGGTCCACTGAAATTTTCTGTTCTTTCTGGTAAGAGCTATCAGTGGGGAGGCTATTCTGGAGAAATCCTCTATAAATTTTCTATAATAACCTGCTAGTCCCAAAAAGCTCCTGATCTCGCTGGCGTTCTTGGGTCTTTTCCAGTTACTCACGACTTCTATTTTGCTGGGGTCTACCATGATACCATCCTTTGAGATGATGTGACCCAGGAAGGACACCTGATCTAACCAAAATTCACATTTTGTGAACTTGGCGTACAACTGGTTCTGCTGAAGGGTCTGCAACACTATTCTCAGGTGCTCTTCGTGTTCTTCCTGAGTTCTTGAATAGATAAGAATATCATCGATAAACACAATAACAAATCTATCTAGGTAGTCCCTGAATACTCTGTTCATGAGGTTCATGAAAGTAGCTGGAGCATTTGTCACGCCAAAGGGCATGACTACGAACTCGTAGTGTCCGTATCTAGTCCTGAAGGCTGTATTGAGTATATCACCTTCTTTAACTCTGACCTGGTGATATCTTGACCGTAGATCTATTTTAGAAAACACTGCCGCTCCCTTTAGCTGATCAAACAAGTCATCTATTCTGGGAAGAGGATACCTGTTCTTAATCATGACTTGGTTCAGTGCCCGGTAGTCTATGCACATGCGCATGCTCCCGTCCTTCTTCTTCACAAACAATACAGGCGCTCCCCATGGTGAGTGACTAGGGCGTATGAAACTTTTGTCAAGCAGCTCCTGTAATTGCTCCTGAAGTTCCTTCAGTTCTGCTGGAGCCATGCGATAAGGTGCTTTGGAGATCGGATTTGTACCGGGAATGAGTTCTATCTCAAATTCAATCTCCCTGTCTGGTGCTAGGCCTGGTAACTCTTCAGGGAAGACTGCTGGGTAGTCACATACGACTCAGACCACTGCTAGCTGTTGGCCCTTGTCCTGACTGGCATTGACTACATGTGCTAAAAATCCCATACATCCTGAATCCATTAATTTTTGTGCTTTTATAGCTGAGAGAAACTTCTTGGTCTTTCTCTTGGGCTCTCCGCTGTACTCAAACTGCACTCCTGCTTCGGGTTGGAATATAACTTTCTATTTACGGCACTCTATGGAAGCACCGTACTTGATCAGGAAGTCCATCCCCATGATGACATCGTAGTCATCCATATCTAGCATTATCATATCGCCAAACAGCTCTTTGTCTGCTATAATGACTGGCATTGCTCTAAGCCAGTGCGTAGATGCCATAATTTCTCCCGAAGGCAGCGTCGTCACAAATTGACCACTGACTACCTCTGGGGGTACTGCTAACTTTTCGGCGAATGCCCTGAATATATAAGAATGGGTTGCCCCAATATCGAATAAGACAATTGCACTTTGCAGTAAAATACTAATCTGACCTGTAACAACTGTCGAGGCATTCGCTACGTCTTCTCTGGTTAAGGAGTAAATCCTCGCATTTTTCATAGCTGGAGGGGCTTCTAGTCTGCCCTAGCTGATCTGTGGACCATCTAAAACGGCCTGCATCTGGTGTAGCTGTGCTGGCTGGCCTCCATACTGTATCAGCTGTGGTTGAGGAAGACTTGTCTTGTTCGGACATTGCTTAGCCATATGCCCTTCTTGTCCACATTCAAAGCATCCTCGTGTGCCCTTACGACAAACTCCTGGGTGAAATTTCCCACAAATAGCACATTTGGGATAACTAGGCTGTTTGCTGGCTGGTCCTCCCTTTGGGTAACTCCCTGGTTTACGCTTGTTGCTGGAGTTTCCTTTCCAGTTAGAGCTGTGACCCTGTTGTTTCTTAGTACCTGAGCCTCCTTGCCCTTTGGACTCTGAGAGGACTTGCTTCTGCTGCTTGATACTGTTCTAGTAGTGCTCGGTGGTCAGAGCACTGCTGACTAGTTCTTCGGTGGTCTGCGGCCTATGAACGCCGCCAGCCACGTTCATTGCTATTTCCGGCCTCAGCATCTTGAGCATCAACCGGACTCGTTCTTTTTCTGTGCTGACTAGTTCGGGGCATAGACGAGCCAGTCTATTGAATTTCTTCACGACTTCCTCAACCGATAGGTTGCCCTGATGAAACTCAGTGAACTCGTCGTAGTGGCGGTTTGTGACCCGCATATGAAAGAACTCCTCGAAGAATTCTTTCTCGAAGTCAGCCCATGTCATCTGGTTCACTGGGCGCTTCACTCTAATTCTCTCCCACCACATACGTGCATCTCCTGTCAAACAGAAGGAGGCGCACTTCACTTTTTCATGCTCTGGCCAGTCCAAAAGCTCCATCGTACTCTCCAGTGTCTTGAACCAGGCTTGGGCATCCCATGGTTCACTGGTGCCTGAGAAGTTCTCGGGCTTGACTCTCTGCCACTGGATCAGATAGGCTTCTCTCTTTGCCTCTGCTACTGCGGCTACTGGTACTGTAGGCTGGACTGGTGGAACCTCAATAACTACTGGGGTTACTATATTTGGTTCCGGGGTGACAGTGGGAGTACTCTGCTGATTAGCCTTTAAGGTGGCTATCTCCTGTTGCTGTTCTGCTAGCTGCTTCTGTAACTGAGCCACTACTGCTGTAAGGTCTGGGGGAGGCACTGAACTGCCTACCTCATGCTGGGGCTCAGTAGCTGGTGCCCTTCTAGCTGGGCGTCTTCGTGTCATCTCTAAAAGAACAAAGGACATACATAACTAAAGCATCATGTGTATATAACTACTATCACTATCCTGTTAGTTACTATCACAACTAAGCATACTTTAGTTATCTACAAATATGAAAGCAATAGACATAGCAAAGTGAGAGGTATTCTTACATGGAAGCTGCAGGTTCAATGCTGATGTGTGTGTAGGAAGCATGGAACTTTATGCTCTGATACCACTATGTAACGACCCGCCTTCTACTGGCTAGGCTGTAAGGCCGGACTGTCACATTATGCTGTGCTAAGCTATATCCATGACCATTACTAAGTCTAGGTGTGGAAAACTGTTTCAATTTAAACCTTGCTAAGCTAATACAGGTTCTTGGTCCTACATGTGCTAAGGGATGCAATCTAAGGTATACATGGCACATCCTGCATCCCCTATGGTCAAGGAGCTGAACTATAAGGTCTCTTGGTCGAAACCCAGCTTTCCAATCGATCCAGCTTGAACTCAATCGATTGCAAGCTATTGAATCGATCCGTGAATCGATTCCGATGGCTACTGTGCTCGGGTTAATATTCTGGATCGATCGGCTGATCGATCCAGACTGGCCAATCGATCCATTGATGGATTCCAGAGCTCTCTATTCGCTGGAGCGATTTCCCCGATCGATCGAACGATCGATCCCCGAACTCTCTGTTCGCGACAGAATGCGACTGGATCGATCGGCTGATTGATCCAGGAGTTACTGTTTGCGACAGAATGAGACTGGATCGATCGGCTGATCGATCCAGAAGCTTACTGTTCGCGGAAACAGGCTCCCAATCGATCCACTGATCGATTGAGGGCCCCAATCGATCCACTGATCGATTGGGGTTTCTGATTTCGCAACAAACTCTGATTTCAGCACTGTTTCGTGCCAAACTCACATACACAAGTTCTAAAATAACTGGAAAACATTCTAATAGCAACCAACTAACATTCTAAACATGGTTACTAACAAGCTAAGCAGATTTCCTATAATTTCATGCATTTAGATAACTAAATAGGCAAAGAGTAACATAATAAGAAGCACTAAGTTATTGAATATTCTTGTTCTTCCAATGTCTTTATTCCAGGTTCCATCCACACACATCTTCCTTGCATTGACCTCCAGCCTCCACTAGTCCATCTTTCCTTTACCTTTATCTGCAGTATAAGGAAAAGAGTATCTGTAAGCTTGAGAGCTTAGTAAGAAACCATCTACCTCACAAAACATGCATACGATACGATTTATGCTTTGAAAACATGCTATTTGAAATATGCATTGAGTATGCTAAAGCATGGCATGACAGACAAAACATAGAAATGAGAAACTGATCATGGCAATAAGTGCTAATCATAAAATATCATGTTGTATCAATAGAAACTAATCTGATACAAAAACTGAGCTAAGCTAATACTAAACGGATGCTAAAGCTGTACTGAGTTCATATAACTATGCTGTGAAGTTTTGAAAACTATAATCATAAGTAGATTAAAATAATAATCATGCTGCTGTTTGGGCCCGACATTTGTACGTGCTATGCGCGCATCCCTAACTAAACCCGGGTTTGCAAGTCCCGAATTTAGCAGGGTTACTAGGTTATCTGAACCTAGGGACGACTTTGGGAGCCCATCCCAATGGATATCTAATCCAGTACAGTGCCACTGAGAAAGTAAAATACTGAACATAAGCTAATAATTCTTGTCTTGCTTTTACTAGGTTGTCTAACCCAGAACTAGGTTATCTGAACCTAGGGGCAACTGTGGGAGCCCACCCATTGGACGTCTAGTCCCATAAAAGCTGTAGCAAGACTAAATAAGCTGTAAAAATACTTCTATTGCATTCATCTAAGCTATTAAAATGCCTATGGTGGCATTTAACTGAGCTAAGCATTTAATCAAACGCTTGATGTGCGCTAATTTACACCCTATTACTGAAAATCTACATACGGCTAAAACAATGCATACCAACATACGACTAGCTACTTATACTATAGGTGAGGGGTTTCTTACCTCCTGCGCTAGTTTTCTTACGATTCTAATCGCTAAATTCCAGGAGAAGACGATCCTTTCGACGATCTTCTCGCGTCTATGCGTTCCTCTCGCGGAGGGGAGAGTCCCCGTATCCAAGATGTCACCGGAAGAAGCCCTTGGAGCCCTAGGGATGGAGCCCTAGGCGTGCTTGTGGTTGGCGCCGAGAAGGGAACGGAAGAAAAGAGGGGCGGCGTGACTAGGGCGATGGAGAGGAGAAGTTGCGTTAAAAAAATATAAAACTCCTCACTTAAGCCCCTATTTATATTAAGTGGAAATTTCGGCCCAACTTACACATAAATATTATTGGTCCCCTTTCCTTTCAGCACGGCCCTGCTGGGTTCACTTGGTTACTAGAGTCCACCATAAGTCGTAGGTCCCAATAGGTCTCGGGTTCAATTCCCGCGTAGGCTGTTCTACGATTCTATTTATTTTTGCTACTTCTGCTACTCTAAAAATTCTGTAAAAATATCCTAAAATACTAGAAAAATCATAGAATATTTCTAAAATAATTTTGAGAATTTTAGGGCGTTACAACCTAAGATGCTTAAAGACAAGTTATTAGTAATTTATTCATCTAAGTTAATAAACTCCTTTGTTGATCCACAACCCTACGTAACATAGAAAATTAGGGTATGTCAGTATCCCCAATTTGAAGTCATCCTCAACGCTTGAGATTTAACTGAAAGACCAGAATCATCCTATCAACAACATATATGATATAATTGTGATAAACTACCCTTTTTACATGCCTCGCCATGACTAGGATTAATTTCACCTTGTTATCATTTGTCACAGCCAATCTAAATAAGACTCAACAACTGAGTTAAAATGTTGAATTAATATTCCAGGTCTAATATTTTGCTTATCTAAGAACTCACATGATTATTCTACATTTCTCCAAGTCAGGTCAACCTAGGGTGCGACATTTCCCGGGCTAATCAAATAACTCTAATTCATCACATTATATACAAACCCTAGAAAAAGAAAATTACATCTCGACTGTTTATCTCAAGATTTGCCAATAAGTTTGTGGAGGATACAAAACCAAAGCAATCACCACAAAAAAAAGTAGTATTACTGATAGGAATACCGACGGAAAAAAATTTTCGTCAGTGATTTCAGACCGAAATAGTTTCCCGTTGGCATATTTAGGAATTCTGACGGAATAAGATTTTTCCATCGGTATATTTAGAATTCCCGACGAAATGAGATTTTCCGTCGGTAATGGGTGAAAAATTACCGCGGCTAGAATTAAGGGTTACCGACGGAATTTATTTTCCGTCGGTAACCTCAAGATTACTGACGAAAAAAATCATTCCGTCGATAATCCCGACTAAAATACCTAAGTCACGCGGCCGATCCTTTTTCCCTTCATGTATGCGGACTTCCTTCTCCTTCGATCTCTCGAGCTCCAGTGATTCGGCATGTTTCCCTCTTTCTCCCTCTTCCCGACTCTTCCCGACGTCGACAGTTACTGGCGTCTAGCATAGCCCATGGCTGGGGTGCTGTGCTGGCTACTAGCCCGCAGCTAGCGGCTGTGTCAGCTATCGCAGGCTGTGTCGGCCACCAGCCCGTGGCTGGCAGCTGTGCCGGTCGCACGTGGCTGGTAGCTGTGCCGGCCGCCAGCACGTGACTGGTAGTTGTGTTGGCCGCTAGCACGGGCTAGCAGCTGTGTCGGCTGCTAGCACATGGCTGCCGACATGCTACTAGCAAGTCTTATTGCGCCAATAGCGGCCACCAGCATGCCATTGGCTACTTTGCTGACTGTAAGTGCATAGGTTGGGCAGCCAGCGGTTTGTTCTCGTTAAATTTATCATAACATGTCATTTTTTAAATTAATTTTAGCTAAATTTTATTTCTATTGCAGTATACTACATTTGCTGCTTTTCTCCAGTTGTTCTACACATATTCAGGTATAATTTACATAGTTGAATTTAGATTAGATTAAGTTAATATTTTGATATATAACATGATATAGCCAAATGGTGATTTTAGTGTTATGTCTGATCTAACCTATTATGTTGTTAAATGGAAACTACTCATACTATATTATGTTTGATTACTTTAGTTAAGGTTAAATTAAATTGTATAAGTTTAATATTGTTGGACTAAGGTAGGCCGGAGGGAGGGGAGGTGAATTGGCTGTTAAGAAAAAATCTTCCTCAACTTTTAACTCAGAGTAAAGGAAACAGAATAAAACTTTATCCAGGCTTGTAACAACCCAAATTTCCTCATTACGAGTCATAATAGTGCTTAAAAATATTTAGAAATGATTTATAAATATTCTTGAAATTTTTAGGAATTTTTAGAGTATTTTTATGTAATTTTCAGAGTTCGTTTAGTTTTTTTACCAAAAGAAAGAAGTTTCAAAAAAATAAAGAGGTTCGAACCCGCGACCTCCGACCTGATTCGAGACTTAAGCGAAGCATGATGACCAAGAACCCAGCAGGGCCGTGCTGATCAAATAGAGGGCGAAAATATATTTAAGTAGTAGTTAATAACAGAATTATTTAGGTATTAAAAGGGATAAGTTAAGAGAGGAATTGGATTTGCCGTAACCTAAATCCTTGCCTCTCTTCTCTCTCGTGTGCGACGGCTGCTCAGGCAAAAACACAAAGGAGGAGGCTAGGGTTTCATCTCCGGCGGCTAGCCAAGGGTTCAATTCGAGAGTTCTTCTCCACCATCACGATCCTCTCGTCGAGGAGAACCTGTAGGTACGAAGGAGAGGCTGAAAACTTGCAAATCTCCGAAACCCTAGAAGCCTTCTTCTTCGGTGGTGAGTCCAAGAACATAAGGTAAGTGCTTCTCACTTGCAGTAGGAGTAGTTTCGGGTTTTGTTTCTTCTTGATTTCAACGTATGTTGTAAAGTTTGTGGTCTTGTAACCTGCTGCCGTGAGTTTCATAAAGGAAACAAAAGGGGAATTGTTTAGGTTTGACATATGGTTATCTTATGATATTAGTCTCCTTATACATGCGGTTTTGGATTCACTATATGTGGTGTAGCATTCGGCCCCTTTTAGTTTCCTTGCCGTGGTACTGAACAGGAGGAATAGTTGTGGTTCGATTTGTTTTTGAAGCTTGCTGCCATGAAACTTAATTCAGATTATTTAGATTTGGAATTGAACATGGAAGGGTTTAGTCTGTTTGAGCATGTAGTATTTTCAGTCCCTTTTGTTTCCTTGCCGTGGCACTGAACAGGAGTCTTGGCAAGTTTCGGTTTGTGTTGCAATGGACACGAATAGTTTTAGTGTTGGGAGTTTCAGTGGATTGCAGTGACTTATTTAGACCTGGTGTTATTAAATGATTAATTTGTTGTTAGAACTCTTGTTATCAATTCTGTACATGCAATTAGATTCTTTATAGATTCGGTTAAGTATTGCAGATTGATTTTGTTCAAGCATTTCAGATTTTAATTCGTTTAAGCACTGTAAATTTAGATTTTGTTCAGAACTACAGTTTTAGAATTGTTTAAGCATATCAGGTTTAGAATTGTTTAAGTATTTCAATTTGGTATGAGGCATTCTGTTATTAGAAGTATTAATAAGAACAAGTATTTTACTTGAAGAGGCTAGTACCCGACTTCCGAGGTTGTCGTTAAACAAATCCAGGTGACCAATTCCGAGGTCTTGGCCCTGGTAAGACCAAGGTCTTTACCCTCATAGGACTGGTGTCTCGCTACCTCAGTTTCTATTAGGGAGCGCACATTGGTACTAAGCCCGGGCCCAAAAGATTATTATTTTGAAGTATAAAAGTATAAATTTTAAACAAGTGAAATAAGCTTCACATAAGTTTAAAATCAGCAGGTTTAGTTTCCTTTTATGCTAGCATGTTGTTAGAACTTTCTTATTATTATTTGTTATTAGATGAGCATGAGTAGTATTTATTTTAAGTATTCAGTTTTTAGTTTTCTTCCAGTTTACATGCATATTCGAGTTTTGTGAGTTAGATAGCGCTTACTAAGTATTTTGCTTATAGTTGCATTTTCCTCTTACTGCAGATAAGGGAAAGGAAAAGCTATAACGAAGGAAGGCGACAAGGAGGTGTGGATGGATGTGTGATGTTTGGACTATGGAAGCCTTGGGACTTAGTTTAGAAATTCATTAAGATTTTGTATTCAGAATGTTGAAACTATTCTTTCATGTTGCTGGATTTGCTTATTGAATATTTTGTGTTTTAGAACTCTTCCTTTTAATTGTTGTGCCATTAGTTCCATTATTTGAGTTGTATTATTATTGCATGCAAGTTCAGATTTATATATATAGTTTCTAGAATGTTCAGATTGATGTATTGTTTTAGTTGTGAACATATGCTTGAGTAGTATGTATAGATGAGTCATGTATGTTTGCAGTTGCTACTAATTGCATGTTTTCATTTTTGAGAGTTTTCAGTATTGATATTCAATGTGAGCAACTCTAGTTAAGTATAGTTAGTAGTACAGTAACGGCCCACCCTCATAGACTAGTAGGGAGGAGGGTGGGGTGTTACAAGGCTAGTTCGAGCCATTGCAGTGGATAAAACCTTATCCACCGGTGCCTCGCTAGAGGCGCCTTCCAGCCCTATAGAAGACGCCTTCAGCTTGCGGATAAGTTTTTCCTGTAAAGAACTAGGGCGCTAAACACGCAAAAGCGCAGCGGAAAACATCTAGTTCCTCCAAAAGATTCCTGTGAAAGGAATCCATATACTAAGTCTTACATGAGAGGATTATACCTTTGATGCGTGTCCTTCGTAATCCCGGCAGCAACCTTTCTTTGGATGAAGATCTCAGCGCGATCAAGTGTCCACGCCTCTACCGTATCCACACGAACATGTTCCGTTTATCTCATGAACTCTCGATCTGGAGAAGAACCAACTTTGTGGTGCAAGCCACACAAGGTGATTCGGCCATGAGCAAGTATCAACCAAGAGGAAGAAGGGGAGGAAGGAGAAGAAGATAAAAAATGAACTTTCTTACAATCAATGGCCAAAATTCTTCCTTTTGTACTCCCATGAAATACCAAAAGTCCATTTGGCTGTTGATCTCCCTTTTGCCTCTTAATCTTCTTCATAAATAGACTCTTAATCATCTTTCATGAAGAGTTTTTTGGTTAAGTCAAAATTGACCTTTTTTCTTCCCTTTTGGTCAAGTCAAAATTGACCTTTCCTCTTCCTTGGTGAATTCATGTTCACCCAATAAGTCTAACTCATTGAACCTTATCAATCCCAATTAACTCCATGGACATCAATCTAAATTGACTCCATGAATCTAATTCAAATTAGATTGAATCCAATAATTGGATCCAATTGAGTCTAACTCAATGAGTCTAATTCGGATTAAAGTTTTCTTTATTTTCCTCTTAATAAGTTGGATTATTATATTGGATTAACCATTAGCCTAATAACCCAATAAGTATAATCATCTCATAATTGCCTCTTAGGACTATTACTAACAATCTCCCACTAGCACTAGTGCCAATCATTACATAGATGACACCAACACTTTAGATTAACCCATTAATCTTAAGATCCTAAGTATTTTAGTCAAACTAAATTATTCATCTCCAAACTAACATGTTCTTTGTGTGTGACCCAATAGACTCTCGTAACATTGGCAATGTATCCAAATTAATATTTTAGATATATAAACAATGAGTGGCATCTAGCAATGCATCATTGCTACCCAAGTGACGAGAAAGTCGAGATCCGACCTAACCTCTCCGTGGCTATTATCTTGTATGACTCAGTCCCTCTATCCTTGATATCTAGATTGATCAATGAGGCAGAGATCATGTCATCATCTTATCAATCTTTATATTTCTTGACCTCCAAGTAAACACACTTAAAACAAATAAGCTCAATATCTCTTATTGACTCATTTGAGCATGACCATGCATTCTTGTGTCCTAGTAATCAAGGGGCCCATAGATATCACTTCTGTCATATGGAAGATATATATCCCATCTACATCACTGACATCCCTCCGTATAAGTCATTGTATACCCAGTGATCTGTAACACCCACGAAATTATAAGATAGGTATATGAGTATTATTTTTCCTTAGAGCATAGAAATGAAAAGAATAAGAGAAAAGGGAAAATAAGAACAAAAAAAAATATAGAAGAAGAAGAGGTGAGGCCAAGGATTGAACCTAGAACCTCCCATATATGATGGAGATAAATTGATGCATGATAACCACTAGGATAAGGAGTAATATTTGGATGGAAAGAGATGAGAAATTTAATTAAAGGTGAGAAGGAAATAAAAGAAAACAAAACAAAAGAGCAAGAGAAAACCAAGTGACTTACCTTCTTTTCCTCTTGGTTAAGAAAAGGAGCAAGCAAAAGAGGAATTGCTTACTTCCCTCCCTCTCTCAATTTTCGTGGGAATTAAAGGAATAATGGAGAAGAAGAGTTGAGGGAATGAATGAATACATGTTTCATTTAACAAAGGAATAAATAGATTTAGGAGAAGGAAAAACAAGAGAGTAAGTCATTTTCTTTCTTCCTCCTTCTTCCTTCTTCATTCCTCACTGAACCAAGAACTTTTTCCTCTCCTCATCCCAATAGTTAAGTTAAGTTCTTCTCCAAGAAAACTAATTTCCATGAAGAAGCCCTCAAGTTCTAGCCCTTCCAAGCAAAGGAAACAAAAGGAGGTACAAGAAGAAGAAGCTTTCCCCTTTCTTGGCACCTAGAATACTTTTCTCTCTAAGGAAAACCACAAGCGAAAGGATGTAAGTTTCCCTCACCTGTGGTACAATAGCTTTTTGTGTGTTTTATGAAGATTCGGTTACATAAAAATCTAAGCAAACCTCATGAAGAATTTCGGCCAAGATAAGACCAAAGGAAGGACCTAGGAAATATAAAGATCTAAATTTCGACATGTTTGATATGTTTCTTGTGACATGTATTTTATGGTAGGGATTTATTTCATATTTCTATGCTAGAATGTTAGTTAGAACTTAGATTGATGATCCTAGACTTTCGGCCAAGAATGAACAAAAGAATTAGGTAAGCTTAAGCCTTAAACTAAAACATGCTCCTTTGTTCTTATGATAGGTGCCCTATGATAATGGTTTTGTTAACATTTTCTCCTACTTGTATGTTGATTAGAACTTCAGTTTCATGCTCATGAATATTCGGCCATGGTAGAATTAAAGGCCTAGGAGAGCTTTAACTTAAAACTAAGCATGCCATGATCTCCCTAAGATAAGATATGAAGCTATTATGATATGCCATGATTGTATGTTGATTTGAACTATATTTCATGTCTATAAAGGTTTGACCATGTTTAGATTTGAGGCCTAGGGGAGTTTAAAACAAGTCTAAGATGCTCATGACCTTCTTGATGAAATGATATGAAACTAACTTAATGTTCTTAGGCTAGTTTGTTGCATGGAAATTTGGTTACATACTCGATAACTTTCGGCCACACAAGGTTTTAAGGCCTAGGAAACTTAGAACCTAACTCAACTATGCTCATGTTGTTCCTTGAAATATTTGCTATGAAAGTTGTTTAAGGTTCTCATGCTTTTAGGACACTTGAACCCTAGCTTTAAGTCCTACAAGTTTCGGCCATGTTATGTTTAAGGGCCTAGGAAACTTATAACCTAACTCAACTATGCTCATGTTGTTCCTTGAAATATTTGCTATGAAAGTTGTTTAAGGTTCTCATGCTTTTAGGACACTTGAACCCTAGCTTTAAGTCCTACAAGTTTCAGCTATGTCATGTTTAAGGGCCTAGGAAACTTAGAACCTAACTCAACTATGCTCATGTTGTTCCTTGAAATATTTGCTTTGAAAGTTGTTTAAGGTTCTCATGCTTTTTAGGACACTTGAACCCTAGCTTTAAGTCCTACAAGTTTCAGCCATGTCATGTTTAAGGGTCTAGGAAACTTATAACCTAACTCAACTATGCTCATGTTGTTCCTTGAAATATTTGCTATGAAAGTTTTTTAAGGTTCTTATGCTTTTAGGACACTTGAACCCTAGTTTTAAGTCCTATAAGTTTCGGCCATGTCATGTTTAAGGGCCTAGGAAACTTATAACCTAACTCAACTATGCTCATGTTGCTCCTTGAAATAATTGCTATGAAGTTGTTTAGGGTTCACAAGATTGAATGATAATTTTTAACTCAATGAATGTTTGATAAGTTTCGGCCATGATAAGTTGTAAGCTTAAGAAAACCTAGAACTCTTCCTAAACTTGCTCATGGTGTTTTTCTTATGGTATAGGAAATGATACTTATTTAGGGTTCACATGTTGGTATGGAGTTTTTTACCTAAAACCCAATCTATATGTTTCGGCCCCTATAAGACATTAGGGTTAGAAATCTAATTATGTTTCCCATGTATCTTATATGCTATGTTTATGAAATTGCTATGCTTCTATGTTTAATTATGCACATATATGATCTATACATGATGAAAACCCTTATGCTATGCTGTGTGTTATTTATGATGAGCTGTGTGCCCAATTTACGCATGATATATGTGATGAGCTATGTGCCCAAGTTTACATGCTATTTATGATGAGCTGTGTGCCAAAACTATGCATGTATTTATGATGTGCTGTGTGCCCAAATTTTACATACCATTATGATGAGCTGTGTGCCCAAAATTCTATATGGTATGATATGATAAGAAATATGATGTGCAAGAAATGATAAGAATCATGATATGTATGACATGCTACTTTACTTTATATGGCTTGTACCAAGGGTGGGCTCCATAAGCGCCCCGAGGTCGATGGACTAAGAAACGAGCCTCGTTAGGGATGAGCTCCTAAGTGCCCCTAGGTCGATGGACTAAGAAACGGGCCTAGTTATGTATGCCTTGTAGGGTTCAAGACTTGCTACATTGGACCTACATGGGATGCGCGCGTTTATATATATGGTACAAGCCGGGGCCCTAATCATGTTATGAATATGTTTAAGTATACAAGTAATAAGTTTTCAAAGGACATGTTGCATATATTATTGCATGAATCATGTTTTTGAAAGTCATCTTGCATAACACATTACGATTATGTGACGTTACACCATGATGCCTATGATTATGTTATGTTATGTTAGGATGAACCTTACGATTATGTTAGAATATGTTACGATCATGGTTATGTTATGTTAGGATGCACATTATGACTTTATTAGGATATGCCATGATACCATATGGTTATGTTATGATATAATGCTTCTATACATGATATGATGAGTTGTTTTTATGCTTTATGCCTTGAAGCTTTATTTATGCTATACGGTTTTCGTGAGTAGGAAAGGATTTTACTGAGCCTTGAGTGCTCACAGCTTACTTTCCTTGTACCACAGATAAGGGCAAGGAATGGATGTACTAAGGGAGCAGCAGGAGGGGGCACGGAAGACGTGTGTAGTAGTGACTTGGCTAAAGAGAAAGACCTGCTTCTAGTTAATAAGAATTATGTTCATGTTGTTTCTTTTATGACTCTATGACACTTCATCATGCTCTTTAGTATTATGAGTTAAATTTATGTTAAGCATGTTATGTGACTCATATGATAGGTAGTTAGCGATGATGATTTGAAAAGTAAAAGAAAAGTTTAAAAAGAAAAAATATATACTATAGATAAGACTTCCGCTGTTTTTAAGAAGAGAAGATAAGTAACCCCCGTCAGCTTAAGCAGGAAGGGGCGGGGCATTACAGTTTGGTATCAGAGCCAAGTTAGCATTTTCACTACACACATGTCAAGCCTACATCCTGCCGCTCCAAGTAAGAATCTATATGCTTAAAATTAATTTTTTTTTTTATGATGCTTTAATATTATGCATGATTTCTTATTTTGTTTTTATGATGTTAAGTCACAGTCCTAGTTTAGGTATGCATGATGGTAGGATAGGAATAATAACAATCTTATTTTAGCCTGGATAGAAATAATGATAAATTATTGTTATTTAATGAAGATAAGCATGGCTAGGAGACGTACTACCCGAACAGACAAGGCAGCTACTCCACCAGATCTGACTCAGATAGTTACCGACCTCCAGCGTTAGATCACGGAGCAACAGCAGCTTATCACGACCTTGATGGGTCAGCAAGGAAATCCTGCCACCCCGCCAGTAAATCAGAATGCACTGCCCGTCATCCCAGTCGTTGCACCAGTACCACCGATAGCCCCTGCTCCAGTGGTCAGACAGGAGACCTACTTGATACAGTCGCTAAGGCTGAAGCCGGAAAATTTCTCAGGTACTTGCGAGCCATGGGACGCTCAGGCCTAGTTCAAGACAGTGGAAAATATAGTGGAATTACTGGACTGACCCATAACAGAAAAGATCAAGTGTGTATCATTCTGTTTTTTCGGAGACGCAAGGATGTGGTGGGAAAGAGTAAAAGAAAAGAGGCAGATTAATCTGATGAACTGGATGGACTTCGAGACAGAGTTCTTCGAGGAATTCTTCCATATGCAAGTGACGAATCGGCACTATGACGAGTTCACCGAGATTCGGCAAGGTGATATCTCAGTGAACGAAGCAGTAAAACGCTTCAACCGTTTGGCACGCCTATGTCCAGAATTGGTTCGCACAGAAAGAGAATGGGTCAGACTGATGTTGAAGATGCTTCGACCCGAAATAGCACTGAACGTGGCCGGCGGAGTTAATAGACCTCAGACTACAAAGGAGTTGGTCAGCAGTGCCCTCATCACAGAACATTATCAGAAAGCAATGAACGAGAATAAGAGTCAGGCCCGAACAGAAGGACAGAGACCCTCAGGTAGCAAAACAAGCTGGAAAGGGACCTCTACTGGAAAAAGGAAACAGTGGGACAATGCAAAAGGTAGCTCAGTGAATAAGCAACCGAAGTACCCTTAGTGCACAATTTGCGGAAAGCTGCATCCTGGAATATGTCACAAGGGTACAAGAAGGTGCTATAATTGTGGAGGGAAAGGACATCTGGCCAGAGACTGCACTAACCGGTTCCAGGTACCACCCCAGCAGAACAACCAAACCAAGAGTACCCCCTCACAACTACATCAGATGCAAGCTACCATTGAAGGAACACCGATTAGCCAAGGGAGATTGGAAGCCCCACCAACTACAACGAACGCCAGGGTTTTCTCGCTTACTAAAGAAGATGTGGCAGACGCCACTACTGTCGTCACAGGTCAGTTACCTACTTTTAGTCAATATGCCAAAGCTATATCTGATGCTAAAGGCGAACCAATGTACGAAATTATTAGGAAACCGAGAGATATTACTAGTCAATGGATCGAAAATATTCTCTACCATGACCATAGCACCCACATTATTTGATAATTTATTAGAGAAACAAACTAATGACCAAAGTCTCCAAAGGATTAAACAAGAAACCCTAGAAGGAAAGAATGACGGATTCCGGATCGCGGACAATGGAATATTATGCCTCAAGGATCGATTATGTATTCCCGGGGATCCAGAGTTGCGAAGAAGGATACTAGAGGAAGCTCATTCAACGCTCTATGCAATGCACCCAGGATCCACCAAAATGTACCAAGATTTGAAAAAGAAATTTTGGTGGTCCGGAATGAAAAGAGATGTGGCTCAGTATGTCGGTACTTGCCTGACCTGTCAGAGGGTTAAAGAAGAACATCAGAGACCGGGAGGATTACTGCAGCCTGTCCAAATTACAGAATGGAAATGGGAAGATATCTCTATGGACTTTATAGTAGGATTACCCCAGACAACAAACGGCTACGACGCCATATGGGTAATTGTGGATAGATTGACCAAATTCGGCTATTTTCTAGCAATCAAAATGACGTATTCGATTGAGCAACTGGCTCAATTATATGTCAAGGAAATTGTTAGGCTACATGGGATCCCTAAGACCATCATTTCAGACAGAGATGGTCGTTTCGTTTTACATTTCTGGGAATGCATCCAGAAGACTCTTGGTACGAAGCTATTATTCAGTACCGCCTTTCACCCTTAGACCGACGGACAAATAGAAAGGGTTAATCAAGTGCTAGAAGATATGTTACGGGCATGCGCATTAGACTTCAAGGGAAGCTGGAGCCAATATTTATGCCTGGCAGAATTTGCCTACAACAATAGTTACCAGGCTGCTATTGGGATGGCCCCCTACGAGGCTCTCTATGGGAGGAAATGCAGATCCCCTATATGTTGGTACGAAGGCGGTGAAAAGAAGGAGATGGGAGTCCAAACCGAGTTCATCGATAACACCACCCAAGCTATACGGAACATCCGCCAACGAATAGAAACTGCTCAGAGTCAACAAAAGAATTATGCTGATAAGCGACGAAAGCCATTGGAATTCAGTGTCGGAGACTCAGTATTTCTCAAAGTAGCCCCTATGAAAGGGGTAATGAGGTTTGGTAAGAAAGGAAAGCTAAGCCACGTTATGTGGGACCATACCGAGTTCTGAAAAGAATCGGCAAAGTAGCTTATGAAATAGAGCTACCTCAAGAGATGTCAGCCATACACAACGTGTTCCACGTTTCGATGCTAAAGAAATGCATTCCGAGCACGGATCAAGTGATCGAACCATGTGCAGTACAAGTGCAAGAGGACCTAACTTATGAGAGCCGACCAATTCAGATATTGGATCGAGACGTCAAAAGACTAAGGAACAAAGAAGTACCCTTAGTAAAGGTTCTGTGGCAAAATCAACGATACGAAGAAGCCACGTGGGAACGAGAAGACGATATGAGACAGAAGTATCCATCACTATTCTAAGTTCGAGGATGAAGTTTCTATGAGGTATGGGGTATTGTAACACCCACGAAATTATAAGATAGGTATATGAGTATTATTTTTCCTTAGAGCATAGAAATGAAAAGAATAAGAGAAAAGGGAAAATAAGAACAAAAAAAAATATAGAATAAGAAGAGGTGAGGTCAAGGATTGAACCTTGAACCTCTCACATATGATGGAGATAAATTGATGCATGATAACCACTAGGATAAGGAGTAATATTTGGATGGAAAGAGATGAGAAATTTAATTAAAGGTGAGAAGGAAATAAAAGAAAACAAAACAACAGCGCAAGAGAAAACCAAGTGGCTTACCTTCTTTTCTTCTTGGTTAAGAAAAGGAGCAAGCAAAAGAGGAATTGCTTACTTCCCTCCCTCTCTCAATTTTTGTGGGAATTAAAGGAATAATGGAGAATAATAGTTGAGGGAATGAATGAAGACATGTTTCATTTAACAAAGGAATAAATAGATTTAGGAGAAGGTAAAACAAGAGAGTAAGTCCTTTTCTTTCTTCCTCCTTCTTCCTTCTTCATTCCTCACCGAACCAAGAACTTTTTCCTCTCCTCATCCCAATAGCTAAGTTAAGTTCTTCTCCAAGAAAACTAATTTCCGTGAAGAAGCCCTCAAGTTCAAGCCCTTCCAAGAAAAGGAAACAAAAGGAGGTACAAGAAGAAGAAGCTTTCCCCTTTCTTGGCACCTAGAATACTTTTCTCTCTAAGGAAAACCACATGCGAAAGGATGTAAGTTTCCCTCACCTGTGGTACAATAGCTTTTTGTGTGTTTTATGAAGATTCAGTTACATAAAAATCTAAGCAAACCTCATGAAGAATTTCGGCCAAGATAAGACCAAAGGAAGGACCTAGGAAATATAAAGATCTAAATTTCGACATGTTTGATATGTTTCTTGTGACATGTATTTTATGGTAGGGATTTATTTCATGTTTCTATGCTAGAATGTTAGTTAGAACTTAGATTGATGATCCTAGACTTTCGGCCAAGCATGAACAAAAGAATTAGGTAAGCTTAAGCCTTAAACTAAAACATGCTCCTTTGTTCTTATGATAGGTGCCCTATGATAATGGTTTTGTTAACATTTTCTCCTACTTGTATGTTGATTAGAACTTCAGTTTCATGCTCATGAATATTCGTCCATGGTAGAACTAAAGGCCTAGGAGAGCTTTAACTTAAAACTAAGCATGCCATGATCTCCCTAAGATAAGATATGAAGCTATTATGATATGCCATGATTGTATGTTGATTTGAACTATATTTCATGTCTATAAAGGTTCGGCCATGTTTAGATTTGAGGCCTAGGGGAGTTTAAAACAAGTCTAAGATGCTCATGACCTTCTTGATGAAATGATATGAAACTAACTTAATGTTCTTAGGCTAGTTTGTTGCATGGAAATTTGGTTACATACTCTATAACTTTCGGCCACACAAGGTTTTAAGTCCTAGGAAACTTAGAACCTAACTCAACTATGCTCATGTTGTTCCTTGAAATATTTGCTATGAAAGTTGTTTAAGGTTCTCATGCTTTTAGGACACTTGAACCCTAGCTTTAAGTCCTACAAGTTTCGGCCATGTCATGTTTAAGGGCCTAGGAAACTTATAACCTAACTCAACTATGCTCATGTTGTTCCTTGAAATATTTGCTATGAAAGTTGTTTAAGGTTCTCATGCTTTTAGGACACTTGAACCCTAGCTTTAAGTCCTACAAGTTTCGGCTATGTCATGTTTAAGGGCCTAGGAAACTTAGAACCTAACTCAACTATACTCATGTTGTTCCTTGAAATATTTGCTATGAAAGTTGTCTAAGGTTGTCATGCTTTTTAGGACACTTGAACCCTAGCTTTAAGTCCTAGAAGTTTCGGCCATGTCATGTTTAAGGGCCTAGGAAACTTATAACCTAACTCAACTATGCTCATGTTGTTCCTTGAAATATTTGCTATGAATGGTGTTTAAGGTTCTCATGCTTTTAGGACACTTGAACCCTAGTTTTAAGTCCTACAAGTTTTGGCCATGTCATGTTTAAGGGCCTAGGAAACTTATAACCTAACTCAACTATGCTCATGTTGCTCCTTGAAATAATTGCTATGAAGTTGTTTAGGGTTCACAAGATTGAATGATAATTTTTAACTCAATGAATGTTTGATAAGTTTCGGCCATGATAAGTTGTAAGCTTAAGAAAACCTAGAACTCTACCTAAACTTGCTTATGGTGTTTTTCTTATGGTATAGGAAATGATACTTATTTAGGGTTCACATGTTGGTATGGAGTTTTTTACCTAAAACCCAATCTATATGTTTCGGCCCCTATAAGACATTAGGGTTAGAAATCTAATTATATTTCCCATGTATCTTATATGCCATGTTTATGAAATTGCTATGCTTCTATGTTTAATTGTGCACATATATGATCTATACATGATGGAACCCCTTATGCTATGCTGTGTGTCATTTATGATGAGCTGTGTGCCCAATTTACGCATGATATATGTGATGAGCTGTGTGCCCAAGTTTACATGCTATTTATGATGAGATGTGTGCCCAAAGTATGCATGTATTTATGATGTGCTGTGTGCCCAAATTTTACATACCATTATGATGAGCTGTGTGCCCAAAATTCTATATGGTATGATATGATAAGAAATATGATGTGCAAGAAATGATAAGAATCATGATATGTATGACATGCCACTTTACTTTATATGGCTTGTACCAAGGGTGAGCTCCATAAGCGCCCTGGGGTCGATGGACTAAGAAACGGGCCTCGTAAGGGATGAGCTCCTAAGTGCCCCTAGGTCGATGGACTAAGAAACGGGCCTAGTTATGTATGCCTTGTAGGGTTCAAGACTTGCTACCTTGGACCTACATGGGGCGCACGCATTTATGTATGTGGTACAAGCTGGGGCCCTAATCATGTTATGAATATTTTTAAGTATACAAGTAATAAGTTTTCAAAGGACATGTTGCATATGTTATTGCATGAATCATGTTTTTGAAAGTCATCTTGCATAACACATTATGATTATGTGACGATACACCATGATGCCTATGATTATGTTATGTTATGTTAGGATGAACCTTACGATTATGTTAGAATATGTTATGATCATGGTTATGTTATGTTAGGATGCACATTATGACTTTATTAGGATATGCCATGATACAATATGATTATGTTATGATATAATGCTTCTATACATAATATGATGAGTTGTTTTTATGCTTTATGCCTTGAAGCTTTATTTATGCTATACGGTTTTCGTGAGTAGGAAAGGATCTTACTGAGCCTTGAGTGCTCACAGCTTGCTTTCCTTGTACCACAGATAAGGGCAAGGAATGGATGTACTAAGGGAGCAGCAGGAGGGGGCAAGGAAGACGTGTGTAGTAGTGACTTGGCTAAAGAGAAAGACCTGCTTCTAGTTAATAAGAATTATGTTCATGTTGTTTCTTTTATGACTCTATGACACTTCATCATGCTCTTTAGTATTATGAGTTAAATTTATGTTAAGCATGTTATGTGACTCATATGATAGGTAGTTAGCGATGATGATTTGAAAAGTAAAAGAAAAGTTTAAAAAGAAAAAATATATACTATAGATAAGACTTCCGCTGTTTTTAAGAAGAGAAGATAAGTAACCCCCGTCAGCTTAAGCAGGAAGGGGCGGGGCGTTACATGATCGACTTTATAGTTCATCCTATTACAAGTGACGTTTGACGATACTAAAACACACAACTTCTTATGTAGGGAACCGTAGTGACTTCAGGTCTAAGGACTATTCATACCAATAGTCACATGAGAATGTTTATGACACTCATATAACGATCCATGAAACATTCTCATGGCGGGTCAATTCAGTACATATTCTCTAATATATACCCATGTGTCAACTTAATATCTCATATCCATGACTTGTAAGATTAAGTCATCCGTTGACCTACATGCTAGTCTCTGCACATTAATATTATCCTTGTATATTAATGCTTGACTAGGAATAATTAAGAGTAGCGTTCTATATATCTACAATATCCACTATCAGTTCAGCCAATTGATATATTGTAGACTAGAACCTACTACCCTAGGACATTATTATATTTATTCATTCGGCACTAAATTGAAATAAATATAATAACCATAACCTTTGCCCTTCAACGAAATATGATACAAAATTTTCTAAGTCAATCAATTCTTGATTGCCTCTTAGGGCTTACATTAACATTCTCCTTATGTCACTAGTGTCAATCACTAAAATAACTAATATCCATTGACTTAGTGTGACCATCATACTTCCTCGGTGCCAAAGCCTTGGCCAAAGGATCCGTAATGTTAGCATTGTTCAGTTCTCTACATATCCTCACATCTCATATATCGATGATCTCTCAAATGAGATGAAATTGTTGTAGTATATAATACCGAGGACCACCATTTAAGTAAAATACATACCCTAACTATGATCTAGAATCATCTTTATCAATTTGGAAGCTTGTACCACTGTAACCCTTTACAACAACCACTGTAACCCTTTACAACAACCACTGTAACCCTTTACAACAACCACTGTAACCCTTTAGAGCAAGCTCTTTATCACCTCCAAAGATCAATAAATAATCTTGAGTTATTCTCAAGTACTTAAGAATATTCTTGACTATTGTCCAGTGACCTTTAACTGGATTTGACTGGTATCCGCTTATCATGCTTAACTCATATGAGACATCTAAGTGAGTATAAAGCATGACATACATGATAGACCCTATAACAGATGCATAAGAAATCTGATCCATGCAGTCCCTTGCTTCCTTAGAAGAGGGGCATTGAATCTTCAAAAGACTCGCACTATGTGACATTCACAGGAATCCCTTCTAGGAATCCTGTATGACAAAACGTTTAAGCACCTTCTCAATATATATACTCTAACTTAGACTAAGTAATCCCTTAGATCTATCTCTATAGATCTTGATGCCTAAAATGTAGGCTGCTTCACCTAAGTCTTTCATTGAGAAATAATTCCCAAGCCAAGTCTTCACTAACTAAAGAGTAGGGATATCATTTCCAATGAGAAGTATGTCATCTGCATACAATATGAGAAAGATGATTGTGCCTCCACTAACTCACTTATAGACATAAGGTTCATCTTCATTCTTGATGAAACCAAACGCTTTGATTGCATCAAAGAATCAAAGATTCCAGCTTCTAGAAGCTTGCTTTAATCCATAAATGAATTGTTGTAACTTACATACCTTTCCAGCATGCTCTGATCGACGAAACCCTCAAGTTATGTCATGTACACATCCTTAAGTAGATTTCTTTTGAGAAATACAGTTTTGACATCCATCTGTCAGATCTCATAATCATAATAAGTTGTAATTGCAAGCATGATCCGAATATACTTGAGCATCGTAATTGGTGAAATAGTTTCATGATAGTCTATACTATGAATTACTTGAATTCTTTAGCTACCAATTTACCTTTATAGGTATGCATATGCCCATTTATGTCAATCTTCACCTTGAAGATCCACTTACACCCAATAGGTTTGATCCCTTCAGGTGGATCAACCAAAGTACATACTTGGTTAGTGTACATGGATTCCATTTCAAATCTTATGGTCTATAGCCATTTCTCATAATCTAGGCCCTGTACAGCTTCCTGATAAGATATAGGCTTGTCAAAACTAACAAGCACTACATCACCGTGGTCAGACAAGAGAAAGGAATATCTCTCAAGTTGATGATGGATCCTATCAGATATGCGTAGAGCTTGTACTACTTGAACAGGTTGTTGCTCCATAACTTCTTGTGGTGCAACAAAATCATGATCCACAATATCTTGTGGTACCTATTCAATTTCCATCAAGGCTTCGATGCTAGTTTGTATATCTTGACTTTCTTAAAGATTAACTTTACTACCACTAGTTTTTCTAGAAATAAACTCCCTTTCTAGAAGGACACCATTTCTGACAACAAACACTTTGCCTTGTGTGGGATTATAAAAGTAATATCTCTTTGTTTCCTTGGGATGTCCTACAAAATAGCACTTGTCTGATTCGGATCCTAGTTTATTTGAGTTTTGTCATCAAACGTAAGCCTCACAACCCGAAATCTTTATGAAAGAGATTTTGGGACTCTTCCCAGACGATATTGTATATGGTGTCTTTATATGGCCTTAGATGGAACGTGGTCAAGCATAAAAGCGGCCGTCTCTAGAGCATGCCCCCAGAAGGAAATAGGAAGATCTATTTGACTCATCATCGATCATAGCATATCTAATAAAGTATGATTTCTCCTTTCTGATACACCATTCCATTGTGGTGTTCCAGGTGGAGTGAGTTGAGATATGATCCACACTCAACGAGATGGTCTTGAAACTCTTGGCTAAGGTATTCCCCACCTCGATTAGATCGAAGCATCTTAATATTCTTACCAAGTTAGTTTTGTATTTCATTCTTGAATTCTTTAAAATTTTTAAAGGATTCTGACTTATGTCTCATCAGATACACATAGTCTTACCTACTGAGATCATCAGTAAAAGTAATGAAGTAATGTTAGTCTCCTCTAGCTGCTATTCTGAAAGGGCTACATACATCAGTATGTATGAGTCCTAAGAGATCATTATCCCTTTCGCTGTGTTCACTAAATGGAGTCTTAGTCATCTTGTTTTAAAGACAAGATTTGCATACCTCATATGATTCAAAATCAAATGAGTCCAAAAGTTTATCCTTATGGAGTTGGGATATACAACTCACATTTATGTGATATAAGCGACAATATCAGAGATATATTTGGTTCAAATCATTAGACTTGAATTGTTTGATATTTATGTTATAGATTGAGTTGTCAAAGTCTAGAACATAGAGTACATTCATAGGATGTGTACTATAGTAGAACAATTTATTCAAATAAATAGAACAACATTTGTCCTTTATTACAAACGAAAAACCTTTCTTGTCCAAACAAGAAATAGAGATAATGTTCTTAGTCAAGGTAGGCACATAATAACACTCTTCAAGTTCTAAAACAAGCATAGTGGCCAAAGATAAGGAATATGCTCCTACAACTATAATAGCAACTCTTGCGCCATTGCCTACTCGTAGGTCCACTTTGCCCTTTGTCAATGATCTACTATTTCTTAGCATCTACACATTAGTACAAATGTGAGATGCATATCCAATATCTAATACCCATGAAGAAGAAATAGATAGATTTATTTCTATAACATATATACTTGAGGTAGAAGTGTCACTTCTCTTCCTTTTCAATTCCTCTAGGTACACCTTGCAGTTCCTCTTCCAATGTCTGGTCTCGCCACAGTGGAAGTAGGTTCCTTCCTTAACAACTCCACCTTTGGGTTTCAATGCATGAGTCTTGCCCTTGTCTTTGGCTTGGGTCCTACCCTTACATTTGAGCTTCCATTTGCCTTTGCCCTTTTGCATCATCAAAATGATACTAGGCTTTGCCTTCTCAAGGTTGAGTTCACCAGTTCTCAACATGCTCAACATCTAAGACAATGGTTTGTCAATTTCATTTATATTGTAGTTCATGACAAACTGACTGTAGCTCTCAGACAATGATTGCAAAATAAGGTCAGTGGCTAATTCTTGACCTAGTGGGAATCCCAACCTTTATAGATTCTCCACATACTCAATTATTTTGAGCATATAAGGCCCTACGAGACTGCCTTCTTACATTCTACACTGAAATAGTGCCTTAGAGATCCCAAATCTCTAATGCCTTGCTTGTCCTTGATATAGTTGTCTAAGATGTTCAACCATATCATAAGCATCCATGTTCTCATGTTGCTTCTGAAGCTCAGAGTTCATGGTGGCGAGCATAAGGCATGATACATCTAATGCATCATCTTGATTCTTCTTATAAGTATCCCTATCAGCTCTAGTAGTAGTAGTGGGGGATGCTTCAAGAATGGGCTATTCTAGGACATACAATTTTCTTTCTTGCTTGAGAACTATTCTCAAGTTTTTGTATCAGTTCAGGAAGTTAGCTCCATTGAACTTATCCTTATTAAGGATAGATCACATAGACAGTGTATTCAACGTACTAGACGACATGGTGGTCTACAATATCAAAATGCAAAAAAAGTATCATACTCAGATCATTTAATTAGGCCTTTAATTGAATGATTCTCCCTCTGAATTCTAAATCTTGGTTGAAGCAAGTCTCTACTAGCTCTAAATCCAATCGCGATGACATTCATGTGGGACAAGATCCATATTATACCTCATCTTGAGTTAGCTTTGGCTAATCGCCCAAGACTTAGTACAACTTAGGTAGACAACGTTTACCAATTACATCCTATGTAACTCATGTATCTTTAGGTGAACAAGACTATTTGTTTGTTTTCCCATCTTATGAAATCCATATTATAATTCATCTTGAGTTAGCTTTGGCTAATCGCCCAAGACTAGTATAATTTGAATTACATCGCATGGGTTATGCCTCTAAGTTCTCAATCCAATTGAGATAACTTAGTTAAGTCACAACCATAGTCCAATAGTCTGACATCACAATTGTCATGTCACACTCTACCAAGATAAAATGAGTCACTTTGCTTTGGCAAACCTGACTACAAATGATCGAGGTAGTAGTGAGTACCAAACTTTGGTAGGTATATAGTAAAAGGACCTAATTATGGTGAAACTACACTTAGCACACAATTATAGCACACATCAACATATATGCAAAATGAAACGTGACATGGTTATGGTCCCTTACTCTACAATCCTCTCAAGCCAATGAGAAAATCGAAAAGTCAACCTAGGGCTAAGCATCTTCTCCAAGTATCTCCTTGGTCATCGTGTGTTGTTGTCCTTCTTCCTTTTTTTCACCGTCGTCCAATTGACTAATTATTCTCTAATTTATATATTACAAAACCTAAAGAAACCTCAAGTTACATTTGAGGGTAGTCTAAATTTATAACAAGAATGAAAAAGAAGAGGCACAACACGTAGACCGTATTATGAATTACAACATACACACACATCCAATCATATTGGGATTAAAGGACATATCCATGCACCATGTCATATAACATTCACAATATTTCTATGACATAAAATTTACTATGATTACTATAAAGACTCTTGAGTTGCTGCCATACCCAAAATCCAACTACCCTCAAAACCTTTATGTTCACAATAGTATTTTGGCTGAGACCTTTGGATGGCTGAGACATAGTTTGGCCAAAACTTTGTATGGTCGAGACCTAGTTTGTTCACAACAACTTTGTTTCATTCCCAACAAAACAAAGGACTCATAATCTTGCAAACCATAGTAACTATCTCATGCAATTTTTATATCACATATAAAATCTAACAACTTAATATATGCCTTCGCAACTGGCTCTGATACCACTATAAGGAACTAGGGCACTAAACACGTAAAATTACAGCAGAAAACATCTAGTTACTCCAGAAGATCCATGCAAAAGGAATCCATATATTAAGTCATACATCAGAGGATTTTACTTTTGATACATGTCCTTTGCAATCTCGGCAGTAACCTTTCTTTGGATGCAGATCTCAGCGCGATCAAGTGTCCGCACCTCTACTATATCCACACGAACATGTTCCGTTCATCTCACGAACTCTTGATCTAGAAAAGAACCAACTTTGTGGTGCTAGCTGATGAGCATAAATATTATGATCATTTATGCATGTTTTAACGCACATTCACTTACTTTATACGTATATATTCTTTGCATGATCACCTCTTTTATCATGTACTCATCATATATACTCTTTTGTTCAGATATCTACTCTTTGTTTGGTTTTGTGTTGACAGGGATAACTTTCGGAGTAAAAACAGCGATTGTTGATGCACCAAAACAAGCCAGAGAACATGGTCATGCAACCTCGCACGACCGTATAGCCAAACAGAAGAGGAGTAGTGCATGACCGTGCAACTCTTGCATGATCGTGCGGCTAACCAGAGGCAGATCAGTGCGCGGCCATGCAACCCTGCACGACCATGCTCCCCCACGACCGAAGCCAAGCAAGGAACGGTCGTGCAACCCTGCACGGTCGTGTCCCAGGAGCCGAACCCAAAGTTCACACGGCCGTGCCAATTGGCACGACCGTGCAGTGTGGCCAGAGACAAGAAAGGGCACGGTCGTGCCGCTACAGCCGTGCCCTAGCCTATAAAATGGGTTTAACCCTTTTCCTTGGGGGGGGGGGGGGAGGCAAGCCGGTGGTGAGCCATTAGAGAGAGAATCGACTTGGTGTCGTTCCATGCCGTCCAGGACCTCTGTCCAGCGATCCTTCATCACCACATCAACTCCAAAAGCAAAGGATTAGATCCGAAGATCACTCGTCGTCATCGGATAAGCGTCTTTTCTCTTTCCCTCTTCTTGTTTGAGAATTGTATGCTTAACATTATGTCTTCGGGTTTTTCTCAGGTGTCTATGGAGTAGATTCCTTGTTCTAGGACTAGGGAGTAGTTGTGGATCGATTTTGATGTAAGACTCAGATTCATGCATTTATTTATTGGATGATTTCGGTTGCTTTGTTTCAACTATTATGCCTGTTTGTTGCATATTAATTGATTGTATAGGAATTGCTAACCTCATAGAGAGAATATTCTAGATCGTACTCCCGAGGGGCCCTAGATCATAGAGAATGTGGAACAAAACCACCATCAGTGGACAATAGAAAGATCTGGTAGTTCTTTCTCAGGGAATCCAATAAAGGCGTTAGGAAAATTCGACATAGATGCAGTCACACTCATGTCTGTAAAGTTGGACTCTCTGACCAAGAAGTTTGAGGCCATGGGAAATAACACGGCCAATGCAATAGTTTGTGTTTGTGAAAATGTGTGGAAGTACGGATCATGCTCAAGATACTTGCCCCCTAGGGCCAATACAAGCACAGATAAACCAACTTGAGCAATGCGATGCAATAGTCAACTACAATCAAAAGAAAAACAATTCGTACTCCAACACATACAACCTTGGATGAAGGAACCACCCAAACTTTTCATACTGGAATAATCAAGACCAAGGGCCAACAAAACAAAGCTATCAACCTGTGCAACAAAGCTACCTATCTGGATAACAGACTTATCAATAGCAACCTTCACAGCTGTCCAGAATTGAAAAGATGCTTGAAGAAGCTCTCTCAGGGTAAAAAGAGATGAAGAATGAGATCAAGCTATTGACTCAAAGAATGAAAAATTATGAGAAACATCAAAAGATGCAAGACAACCAGATAGCCCAGTCCTTTTCAAGAGCACGGGGAACATTTCCAGGAAAGCCCGATATAAACCCAGTGGAACACTACAACCGCATCGAACTGAGGAGTGGACGAACTGTGGGAGACCCCCAAATCATTACATAGAATGAACCTGACTCAGAGGAAAAGCCCTCTCCCCTAATGCCCAATCAGATCTATAATAGGGATGGAGAGGAGGTAACCAAGAAAGTTGAAGGAACTCTTTAAATTCCCCCACAAAGTCAGATGATTCCTTTCCCTCAGAAACTGATAACATCCCAGAAGGATGAAGCGTTCAACCGATTCCTGAAGAAGATTAAGGAAATGTGCGTAGAAGTACCACTGATAGATGCACTGCATGAAATGCCGAAGTTCGCAAAGTTCTTAAAGGGAATTTTATCTAACAAGAGGCAAAAGGGTGTCTTCGAGACTGTAGCATTAATAGAGAATTGCAATGCTCTACTTATGGCAAACATTCCACCAAAACTTCAGGATCCAGGGAGTTTTTCCACACCTTGCAAGATTGATTCTGAATTCATACCGAGAGCTTTCTGCGACTTGGGAGCCAACGTTAGCCTACTTCCATACTCCTTATGTAAGAAGTTAGGACTCCAGAACATTAAACTGACTACTATGGCATTGCAACTAGCTGACTATTCATGTAGATACCCCATGGGAATAGTGGAGGAGGTTCCAGCAGAAGTAGGCGGATGCATCATCCCCACAGATTTCATTGTCCTGGAAATGGAGGAGGATCCCAAGATACCGATCATCCTTGGAAGACCATTCCTTGCCACAGCTGGAGCCCTCATTGATGTGAAAAGTCACAAGTTATCCTTGGAGATTGGCAAAGAAAGGATTGAATTTGATTTATCTTATTCTTCTATCAGCGACTCCTCTTCTCAAGGAAATTCGAATAAGATGAACATACACAAAGTTGAGGAGTGCAGTTTCCAAGAGAGATCCCCTCCAGCGAGCAATAAGAAGTACATTTGTCCTGCACGAGCAAAATTAAAGGTGTAGACTGGAGCATTAACCCTAGGAGGAGAGCCATGCTTCTATGGGTTTAGTCCACACTGACTGAAACGGGGTCGGGCTAAAGACCTAAAACAAGCGTTTCTTGGGAGGCAACCTATGGATTTTCATTTTAGTTCATCATTCCTTCATCATTTTAAATGTTCTAGTAAGTTCAAGTCGAGTACTTTTATTATTTCTTTACTTTTGGATATTCATTTTTAGGATGTGCAGAGCCTCCATGAGCTGGCTGTTAGCATTTCATGGGCATAGAGGCGTCAGAGGAACCAAAATGGCGAAAGGCGAGTCTCCGTGCACTTAAAGGAGTTGGCCTTGTGACCCCACACGATCGTGCGAAGCCAACAGAGGGACCAAGGCCACGGGCCGTTCAACCTTGCACGGTCGTGTGGCCTATGAAGAGAAGAGGAGAACACGGACCGTGCCAATTGGCACGGCCGTGCAAGACCGCCATAGAGGAAGAAGACTCAGGCCGTGCCAATTGGCACGGTCGTGTGAACTATGCAGAGAAGAAGGAGGCATGAGTCGTGCTAACCAACACGGTCGTTCAACTTTGGCCGAAGGAAGAAAAGAGGAGGTCGTGCCAATTGGCACGGCCATGCAGAACCCCACCTAACCCGACCGTGTCTATAAGACACGGGTGTGCCCCTACCCGTGTGCGTCGCCTACTCCTCCAAAATCCCTAATTTCCATCTCTTTCTCTCCCAAAAGCTTTCTCCTCCCCACTATACCTCCTCAATCCCTAATCTCCACCTCTAAAGCTCACCTTTACTTAGATCTACATCTAGATCTAACACTTCTTCAAGCCACAAATCCGAAAAGAGAGAAGCAACTGCCCTATTTTCCTTCCTTCTCCTCCTCTCCCATCCTCAAGACCCATCTCCACAAGAAATTCCTTAAAACCTTGCACACCATGTCGTAGATCTTGAAGAGACTTCGTCGAGGAAGCAGTGGATCTAGCGAAGGAGATGCACCGGGAGGCGACAAAGGCAAAGGGAAGACATCTTCTTCAAAAGGCAAAGGAAAAAGGGTGGCACGCGATGAAGGTAACGAAAATGAGTTAAATATTATCTTTAGAAATCATAAACAAAAGGCTAGATATGATATCCTTGTCGCTAGAAAAATTACATGCACTAAATATATGGATCCCGCTACTTTAGATATGCTAGGAATTAGGGATGATGTAGATTGGATGATTACTTCTTTAGACTGGAATGATATAATGTATGCCCATTTGCCGACTTACCCCCGCTTGGTCCTTGAATTTCTGAACTCAATTGATGTTAAGTTTTCATCTGAAGATGACTATGTAGGGGTGATAACTTTCAGGTTGATGAATAAAGAAGTTCGGTGGATGTTTAGCAATTTTAATAATTGTTTTGGTTTACCTATTGGTGGTGCTCATAGATTTGATGATGAGATTAGATGAAATGAATTTTGGACATCAATAACCAGATCAAAGGACCCTTGTGAATCCTCTAGAGCCAAGGTATCCCGCATGCAAAACTCGACCTTTAGATACCTTCACCGAGTGATGAGCAAAATGATCTTTGGTCAAGGAGAGAGTGATGGGGTGGTTAGAAAGGTAGAACTCTATTCTCTTTGGGCGATGTTAAATAAAGTAGATTTTTATTATGGATTTTATTTCTTGCAAAATTTGTTAAGGGCAGCTAAGGCATCTTCGGGGATGATAGTGTTTGGTGGATTGATCACCCAAATAGCATTCAATCTGGGTTGTGAGCTTGATGGATTAGAGGTGATTCATGGTAATGACAAGATCAATATTGATTCTTGTCTTGCAATAAAGATGATTTGTCGGAACCTCTTAGGCACTCTTTTGCCTATGGCACGGGACCCTCTAGGTTTGATTTTTCTGACTTTCGTGACTCTTTAGACTCCCATTATGAGAAGCAAAATACCCAACAACGATTGTTGGAGGGTCGCTTCAAGTTATCTGATGATCAGTTTAGGGAGGTACAAGATCATTTTCAGTTTACTAGGGACTTCTATAGTCAGGTGACAGGGTTCGTTCAAGACTATGAGGTTGACCAGGAAAGAATAAGGAATTTTATGGATGATATGAATATCACTAGACAACAAGTAGACGCCCTTTATCAATATCATCAACACCTTGGTCATCTTCCTGGTATGCCTAGATTTCCCCCTAGCTCACATCGGGGACCCCCTAATCCCCCACCCCGCCAACATATTGATTTCATCGGGATGATGAAAAATCTAAGTCTGGGGGGGGGGGGGGGGTGTTGTGTCTATCTACACAACCTGAGTTGAGTTGAGTTTTCTTTTCTTTTTGTATATTTTATTTTTTCTATTTTGCATGTTTTATTAGTCTGCTTTGTTTATTCGCATTTTATGAGTTTATATTTCTAGTTTTGAGGCATATTTGAGAACATCAAATCTTCTACTTTTTCTACTACTTGTCTGATAGTAAAATGACTATCATTTTCTTAGTTCATGTGTTGTCAAGATAGTTTTAGTACATTTGGTGTATCTCCTTTCCATATCTTTAGTAGCATGAAATAAGCTAAATATTGTATGGAGTTTGATATAAGTTTTGGCCTAACCTTAAGGATCTTATTTTTACTACACTTAAGTACTTAAGCTTGAATAGTAGAAATATTTTTTGAAATAGTTATGATTCATCCAAATTGTTTAGTACTTTTATTCCCATGGTGATTTCTTATTTACATTTTGGTTACTGGATAACATCGAATCATGGAAGCTCATTTGGAAAAATCTAAATCCCAACATATGCATCTCGCATTTGTGTTTAGTGCACACCAAAAAAAATATTGAATAAGGGATAAAAAATAGTTATCATGAGTGGAAACTAACAAGTCACCCCTTTGAGACCGAGTTAGGTTACTGGGAAAATGAATGTTATGTTTCTCTTGATTCTGAGTAGTATCCTTTGAGACCTTGTGTAATTTAAGGAAAATGAACCAAGTGTGTGGCAGGTAAGTGCCTATCATCGGGAACATTAGGAACTCAATTGTATGACGACTTAACTAGGACAGAAAATTGAAACTTGAATAGTTTGATTTACTTATTGCACCGAGCACAAGAACTTATGATTAGGCCATACTTAGGTTACTCTTGATAGAGTTAGGTGAATGCACTAGGGATTATGAAACACTGTCAGGAGCTCATAAACATAGTTTGCAGCGTTTTGCTTGAGGACAAGCAAAGGTTCAAGTCTAGGGGTATGATGTGCGTAAATATTATGATCGTTTATGCATGTTTTAACGCACATTCACTTGCTTTATACATATATATTCTTTGCATGATCACCTCTTTTATCATGTACTCATCATATATACTCTTTTGTTTGGATATCTACCCTTTGTTTGGTTTTGTGTTGACAGGGACAACTTTCGGAGCAAAAACAGCGATTGTCGATGCACCAGAACGAGCCAGAGAACACGGCCATGCAACCTCACACGACCGTGTGGCCAAACAGAAGAGGAGCAGTGCACGACCGTGCAACTCTTGCATGGTCGTGTGGCCAACTAGAGGCAAATCAGTGCACGGTCGTGCAACCCCGCACGGACGTGCTCCCCTGTACGGTCGTGTTCCCCCACGACCGAAGCTAAGCAAGGAACGACCGTGCAACCCTGCACGACGGTGTCCCAGGAGACGAGCCTAAAATTCACACGGTCGTACCAATTGGCACGACTGTGCAGTGCGGCCAGAGACAAGAAAGGGCACAACCGTGCCACCGCAGCCACGCCCTAGCCTATAAAAGGGCTTTAATCCTTTTCCTGGGGGGGGGAGCCAAGCCGGTGGCGAGCTTGTCAGAGAGAGAATCGACTTGGTGCTATTCCACGCCGTCCAGGACCTCCGTCTAGCGATCCTTCATCACCACATCAACTCCAGAATTAAAGGATTTGATCTAAAGAACACTCGTCGTGGTCGGATAAACGTCTTTTCTCTTTCTCTCTTCTTGTTTGAGAATTATATGCTTAACATTATGTCTTCAGGTTTTTCTCCGGTATCTATGGAGTAGATTCCTTGTTCTAGGACTAGGGAGTAGTTGTGGATCAGTTTTGATATAAGACTCAGATTCATGCCTTTATTTATTGGATGATTTTGCTTGCTTTGTTTCAACTATTATGTATGTTTGTTGCGTATTAATTGATTGTATAGGAATTGCTAACCTCGTAGAGAGAATATCCTAGATCGTACTCCCGAGGGGCCCTAGTGACAGGGATAACCCGTTCACGGACATCTAGGGTACTCCCTTAAAAGGAGGGGCAAGTCCTCCACAAGGAAGTAAGAGACCAAACTAAGCTTCTTATCTCTATTCTTAGTGACACCAATTAGAGTAGTGTTCTTGTGATCTACCGAGGTGCCCTAGTGACAGGGGTTAACCATAACAGGATTTCATAGGGATCTTCTTTATTTGGTACCTAAGAATAGATACTTCAGCTTCCGGTGAATGCATGTTGATGGACAATGAGTAAAGGATAAAATATGATACATAAATACCACCACAATGAAACCAAACTCCTAGGACTCTTCATAAACCAAGTCTATTACTTCTTCTTTGCTAGTTCTCATTTTCGTTTCCAAATCTCCTTTCTTTAGATAACTTACAACCATAGGTAGTTTAGCTAATCCTAAGTGAGCCATTGCTAGTGTTTATAACCAGTCCTCATGGGATCGATAATCTTTATTACTGACGACGAATCTGTGCACTTGTAGAATTGTAATACTAGCCATATAAGGTGATTCAGCCATAAATAAGTATCGGCCAAGAGGAAGAAGAGGAGGAAGGAGAAGAAGACAAAAAATTAACTTTCTTACAATCAATGGCCAAAATTCTTCCTTTTGTACTCCCATGGAATACCAAAAGTCCATTTGGCTCTTGATCTCCCTTTTGCCTCTTGATCTTCTTCATGAATTGACTCTTAATCATCTTTCATGAAGAGTTTTTTGGTCAAGTCAAAATTGACCTTTGCTCTTCCCTTTAGGTCAAGTCAAAATTGACCTTTCCTCTTCCTTGGAAAATTCAAGTTCACCCAATGAGTCTAACTCATTTAACCTTATTAATCCCGATTGACTCCATGGACATCAATCCAAATTGACTCCATGAATCTAATTCAAATTAGATTGAATTCAATAATTGTATCCAATTGAGTCTAACTCAATGAGTCTAATTCAGATTAAACTTCTCTTTATTTTCCTCTTAATAGGTTGGATTATTATATTGGATTGACCATTAACCCAATAACCCAATAAGCCTAATCATCTCATAATTGACTCTTAGGGCTATTACTAGCATTTCCAGGGGTTATAAAAAAACTCTTGGACCTTAAAAAGATGTAACAACTTGAGTATTCATTTCCTAGCAATAGTCTGAGTTGTTAGTGTGTGTAAGAGGCTTCTCCGCCTTCACCGAAGGAGATTCTTAGTGAGCTTTCATCTTCCTTGGATTAATAACCACCCTGGTTGTAACCAAGTAAATTTTGAGTCTCTTTCTTTTAGTTTCGTATTATTTATTTTTATGCTATTACTACTAATCTAAGTTGAAAGAGAAGAAAGGTGTTTTGTTTTAGTGTTTCAGGCAACTCAACCCTCTCCAGCCAGCCTACCCAGACCAACAAGTGGTATCAGAGCCTAATAGCTTCAGGAGAACTAACCGTCGAATGAAGCACACGAGATGGCATGACCGAGCATCTACCCACCAAAGTTCAAGGGAGAGTTCGTGAGCTAGAAAAAGAGAATGGAGGTATTTTTTAAAATAGACTTCGATATATTATTAGTAATGGAATTTGGTTTTGAAGCACCCAAGGGCAAGGAAAAGTTTCAATGGACAAAGAAGGAACAAGTTTACTTTGTGGCAAACGACAACGCAGAGTTTCATCTGCTAAGCATTTTACCGCCACAAGAAGTCAACCAGATCGGAGCCTACAAGTTCGCAAAAGAACTCTGGGAGAAATTCCTAGAACTACACGAAGTAACCTTAGAGGCGAAACTTGCGAGACGAGACTTACTTCGCAACCAGTTCACCAACCTTCAATTTGAAGAAGTTGAAACCATTGCACACCTTCACTTAAAGATTAAGGAGCTCATCACTGAACTTTTAAATCTCGGAGAAAAGGTAAGCAACCAAGATTCACTAAGGTACGCTCTTAATGCATTCCCTAGAAATAAGAAATGGGCATCATTAGTAGATGCCTACTATATCTCTAAGGATTTAGAATCTGTTACCTTAGAAGAATTATTTTCAACTTTTGAAGTCCATGAATCAAGATGTGTAGATACGAAGAAGGATCCGAAGAACAACATTGCCCTTAAGGCAAAGATGGACGAACAAGATTTAGAGTCCTCTCTCGATGATGATGAAATGGTAATGATGGTAAGACAATCTAAAAAATTACTTAAATCTAGAAAATCTAACCATCTGTAGGGTAGAAAGAGAAGAACAATCAGATGCTACCATTGCAATGAAGAAGGGCATGTTAAAGACAACTACCCTACGTTAAAGATCAATGAGAAGGACAAAGACAAGAACAAGAAGCTCATTGATATGGCCCAAAATCTATATTAAATGTCACAAATAGGCTTATCAAATTGTACAAATATATTTTTCACTGAACCCCTTAATTTCACAATAATGTTGTAGTAACGAGCCCGTCGATCCGAGGAACCAATAGTATGATGTAATCTTAGGATCGTATTTTTATTCCTATTTTTGGGGTTTTCGATATAAAAATGGAGTTGGGGGTTTAATACTTTGAATCTAAATCTAACAAATGAAAACAATAGCGAATACGAAATTATCTAATGCATAAATGAAACCTAACTATGTGCCAATGATCAAACCATAATGCATTGTCACCCTACATTATAATTAAACCATCAACACACTTAAACTAAATATGAAATAATGAAATGCAATTAAATCTGATCTACAGCTCCAATTAAACCCTAATTTAAACTATTCAACCTAACAATTAACCGAGAACAAATTAAACTCAAATTAAACTACAACAATGTAATGAAATACTAAATTACTTGCTAAAAACATAACAAACATCAAATGAATCTGTTCTAAGCTGTAAAAACAATAACAAAATGAAATAAAATGATAAACCAATCCATTCTCACAATCATCTAACAATCCTCACACTCTTGCCATCACACAAGAGTGCCAAAGTCGAGACCACCCAACTCTGGACCTCAATGGAGCATCTCTACAACGTATCAGTTCCAAAATTGCTCAGCTTAGTCGACGGACCACCCCCGACGAGCTAGAAACAACCCGGAACCAATCAAATGCCGAAAATGCTGGAAATCTGCCATCCTTGACCTCTGAATCTGGAATGAAGATGTGGACTGCGGATGGGCATTGGAAGAAGCTCAGTAACGCCGGAGGACCACCGCCGAGCGTTTCTGATAGGAATCGGAGCTCAGATTTGGAAGAACACCTCCAAATCTGAGGTGAACAGAGGTATCGCAGAAGTGGAGATTGCGCCGGAGAGAACACCCGCCTACGACACCAGATGATCGGGAAGAGCTAATGTAGAGACTATCCACCGAGGTTGAAGCTTGAGAGGATGATCGGAGAAAGGAAAGTGGCCGAAACTCGTTGAAGAAGAACGCGCGACGCAGCTGTGCGGAGGAGGAGATCGACCAAGGCACTGTAGCTACTGTAGCTTCTATTTAAATCAGATCTGGATCTGATCGGACGGCTGGGAGCAATTTGGAGCTAAATCAATGGTGAAAGCTTGCCCAAAATCTGATCCAAAAGTACTGATGTTGATCTAGGATCTGGATCTACCCTCCCGTAGGTCGGATCTATCAGATCATCACTGGATGGCCCGGATCTGCCCAGTCTTCAATGAACGGCCCAGATTGTTTCGGGCTGGATCAATGGCTAGATGAACTCAGATCTGGATCAAAACTTCTGGATCTTCATCAATGGCTAATATCTGCTCCCCATTAGGTTGGATCGGCCAGATCTTCAACGGATGGTCCAGATCTGTCCTATTCTTGATAAACGGCCCAAATCGACCCAAAGCTTGATCTTGTCTTTTGAACTCCGATTCGAGCCCAATTCCGGTCCAAATAGATCCAAATCTAAGATCCTTTGATGCCTACAAAATAAGAATCAAATATTAGCATCAAATAACACCAAAAATAATATAATTTGCAATTAAGTCCAAAATCTATGCAATGCACAAAAATGTAATGTAACCATGATTTAAACTATGAAACCAACATCAAAACCATGCATAAATGAGTCAAAATAATGCAGTAAAATCATGGTTATCACTCATCCAAAAGAACAAATACAAGACCCTAAAGGCGAGGTGGGATGAAACGTTGTCCGAATCAGAGGTTGATGCTTTCTCTGGACTTGCGTTATTGGCAAGTCATCAAGAAGAAGAACATGAAGCAAGCTTGTCCGAAATGAGCATCGAGAGCATCGATGAAGGGGGAGCGTCAACAGAAGAAAGCAGCAGTTCAGGGGGAGTTACGGACAACGAGATCTACAAGGAAAGTCAGGTATGATCTCTTCCACCTGATAAGTTGTTTAGATTTGTTAAATTATTAATAAAGACTGTTGCAAACTTGAAAAAGAAAACAAATAATTAAAAATAATATTAGCCATATCTTGCCTGTTAGAAGATTTTGAAAAATTAAAAATTGAAAATAATAAATTAAGGACACAAGTAGAAAATTTAGAAAACCATATATGTTTAACTATTCAAGCTCAAAATTTTAAAATACTAAACTGGTATCTTAGATTTCACAGGGGTCAAATTAGAAAAATTCTCAAAAGTTATGTACCCCAAAAATTCTTGATTAATCCTATAGGAAGGAACCTATACTGGGTTCCAAAAACTTGTATAGATTAAAATAAAATTGGACTTAGGGCTTTCAGAGAGTAGATTAAATGTTTGATTTCCTTAAGAGGCTTTGTCTAGAAGTGGTTGATGATCCAATAACAAAGAAAGCCTAGTGCCTCTCCACAGCCTGGAAGCTGATTAATGAAATAAAATATTTAATTAACTAACTGATGAAGCATTTAATTGTAAATAATGCTTTAAGAGTTACTCAAACATCTTGTAGTATCCTTAACTTAGAAAATTTATCTTCTTATATTTTTTTAGAATTTTTTTAAACTTAAAGTTTAAAAAATTGTTGCAAATTTTTCTAAGTAATATCAAAATAATTTTCAATTTTTTTTTCAAAATTTTTAGAAACTTGATAAGTTCTTTTTAAAACTTAACTTTTTTATTTTTGAAAAAGTTATCCTTAGAATTTTTTTTGTACCCCAATTTTTTATGTGATCAAAGGGGAAGAAGGAAAAATTAAGTTTAGGGGGAGGCAGTTGTTCAATTCAAATTTTAAATTAAATTTAAATTTAAAAATATTTTTATACTTTATTGCTTAATTATAATTTTATTATCTTTACTTGGTATTGCAATTTTATCTTTAATTTATGGTTAGTTTACCCTAACTTAACTTGGGTTGCTCACATCAAAAAAGGAGGAGTTTGTTGGAACCACAATGTTGTTTTTGGTGTGATCAACCAAGTTAGGTTAGTGTTGGAGCAATCCCAATGGTCTGTGCAACCATGTGTTTTGGTGTTTGGGCAAAGGGTTTAAGTTAGGTTCACCCTTGTATTTGATATGTGTATGTGAGTATGCAGGTTTGTAGGATACACATGTGACTCAGGTTGATGACTTTGGGTCCGGTGAAGGATGGAGCATCCGAGGGACCGTGGACAAGGCAGCGAGGACAAGGGCCGAGGGAAGCGACTTCGAGGCATACGCGAAGGATGACATTGGGATGAGCCGCGGGCTTGGGTGCATCCGAGGGACGAGAGCCAAAAGGAAGTAGGCTTGAAGGCAAGAGGTCAAGGCTGCAAAGAAGCGTCAAGTGAGTCATAAGGGTGAGGGTACGAGTGCACGAGAGATTGTACTCGGAGTAAAATCCTAGTTTTAGAGTTTTACTGTAGCGTTACTGTAGTGCTACTGTAGCAGTCAACTACATGTTTTAGCAGTCGAATGGGAGCGAACAAAATGCTTCTATTCGTTCGGTCAGTATGGAGCAGTAGACTGCTAGTTTTAGCAGTCGACTGGTATCGAGCCATTGGGATTTAACAGTCGAATTTCCACAGAGGGCAATCAACTGCTAGTTTTAGCAGTCGACTGGTAGGCGGGGTTTTTTAACCCGTGACCTATATAACCAAGCCTTGGAAGCTTGATTGAGGTTGACAAAATAGAGGTGGTTAATCTCTATTAGTAGTCTACCTGTGCCCTAGCTTGTAAAGAGTCCATGGTGAGAGTTGTAGTGAGGTTTCTCCACTCACAAGGAGCTACATGAGCTAGTCGGAGGTCTTCCAGGGAGTAATCCACCGACGGATAGGGATCACCCACCTCAAGGACACGTCGTGGAGTAGGAGCTTTATCTCCGAACCACGTAAATGATCATGTAGCTTGGTTTGCATTCTTTCTTGTCTTTAGTTTAATTTCCTTTAGCTTGTTTGTTTTGTATATTTCGCTGCACATACTAACAAGTGTAGGAAGATCAATTGATTTAGGGGCGCCGTCTATCCAACCCCCCTTCAAGCCGGCCGACCGATCCCCTTACAAGTGGTATCAGAGCGAGGCCATTCTCTGTCGGACTAACCGCTGAGGAATCAAAGATGACCGGCTTGATAGAACCACCAAAGTTTGAAGGCGGAGGTTTATGGGACTTCACATATTGGATGATGAAGATGGAGGTCTTCTTCAACATGGATTGGGACACCATGATGGTGGTCAAAGAGTCGTTCGAAGTTTCGAAGGACAAGAAGGGAATGAGACTCCGACCGCGTCATTGGACGGAGGAGCAAACCTCACGGTCAAAGGGAAATTCTAAGGTAATATCGATTTTAATTGATATTTTACCTAATGACATGATGAGTCATGTAGGTGAATATGAGAATGCCCATGATTTGTGGAGCAAGATAAAGAAGGTTCCATGGGAAGAACCTTTGCCTACACAAGAAGAACAAGAACCCAAGGAGATGAGTTTAATTGCTCAAGTTGATGAGGAGCAAACGGAAGTTGAGTCACGCTCAATATCCGAGGAGGAAAAGGAAGATGAGATAGCATCTACATCCTCAATGGTTGAAGAATCCAAGACAAGTAAAGAGGATGAAGAAGAGGTCTTGGAAGTGGTCAACCTAGCTAGCACCTCCACTGAAGCAAAGTCAAAGGACCACATTGTATGCTTCGGGTGCAATAAAAAGGGACACTACAAGAGTAGATGCCCATTGAGTAAGAAAGAGGTATCTCCTAAACTCAATTCAATTTCTTTAGAATCTAATTTGAGTTGTAGGAAGAAGAAGGAGAAGAAGCACATTAGGTGCTTCACGTGTGGAGAAATGGGACACTACCACACAAAATGCCCAAGGAAGGGAGAGCTCAAGAAGTTGGCACAATTGAAGAAATGGGAGAAAGAGAAGAAGAAGAGAGGCTCATGTCAAGGGGGAGCTCCAAAGGTAAAGGGTAAGATAAACTCTAATTTAAATTTGAAGTCAAATTTAAATTCCTCCATGCATGTTAAGAAAAATAATGTTAATCATTATATGCCCATGCAAAATTTTGGTTTCAAATATCATGATAGGAGTAGGGTAATTGTAGATCAAAACCCTAGGAGACCCATTCATGAAAAATCTAGAAATGGTAGACCTAAGGAGACCCAAGGCATTAATCCCAAGAAGGGGAGACATATGCCTAGAAAGGGTAGGTCTAGGAATGTCCAATTTGGACAAATTAACTCTAGGGTTAGGAACCTAGAGAAGGAGAATCAAGCCTTAAGGGGAAAGCTTGATAAGTTAGAACAATTCCTTAAGAGATTCAATGTTGGATGTAAGGAATTAAATATGGTGTTGGGTAGACAAAGACCCAACCATGATAGATCGGGCTTGGGATGCTGATCTAGTCCCTCCAAGGCTAATGAGAGATCATATGCTAGGGTGGCAAATGATCATGGCAAGGGAGAGTCCTCCAAAGCTAAGGGAAAGTCTTATGCTAGGGTTGCATATGACTATAGCAAGGAGAAGCCAATAAATGGCAAAGGAAAGCCATTTAAAGGTAAGGAAAAATTAACCAAGGACAAAGTGTCCAAGGTTAAGAAAGTTATGTTTGTAGGCCAAGTGTCACCGGAGGTGCACCGATGTGGCCTAGCCATTGTGGATGAGTCACCTAGGGAGGTGGCTAAGGTTAAGAGCTCTAGGGGGAGCTCTAAGAGTCATGTTGGGACCCATGGAAAATGGATTTCAAGTGGGTACTACTTGAGAGTCTAGATTAGGTCATGAAATGTGCCAAGTGGTTTGGAGACGGACTTGAGTCTCAAACCTAGGGTTTTGGCACAATTGAGTTGTGTTTCATGCTTGAAAATATGACATTGGGGTCATATAGGATGATAATTGGTTTTGGATGTATAGATGTCATATAAACCAATGCTAGAGATGCATTGTGGTTTAGTATGGGCAAATACATCAAGAGGAAGCCAAAACTAGGACTTTAGGTCAAGGTTCAATTGAACTTTTTAGCTAGTTTTGTGTTTTGTGTTAATATTAGGATTTGTGATAAATATATATATTTTTCCCAAGTAGACATTGATAAAATAGACCTCTCTAAAAAATTTGATAATTTTTGGAGGTCTGTGGAATTTCTGGTGCATTTTTGAAGTTGACCAGAAAAGGTTGATTTTTGCATGAATAGTGTACCAGTCGACTGCTATAGTTATTAGTCGACTGGTTACAATGTTTCTGAGCATAGAATGTTTCTGTAAGCTCATTTCGATAAGGCCAGTCGACTGGTACTTCTTGTAATGGACTGATACCACTCTGAAAGTGTTTTCAGCACTGAATTTTGATCGGGTCAGCTCGTATAGATGTATGAGATCCATGGGGGATAAATACATGAGTTTAGGATCAATTGGATGATAAGTTTTCAACAATTGGGATATTATTCGAAATTTTTTTGGATGTTAGGCAAAGGGGGAGAAGTAAGGTTTAGATGGGAAAACCTTAGTGCCTTTGCGTAGGGGGAGCCTTGTGATAGGTTCTTAAATAGCCCTGTGATAAAATTCTTAGCTCAATGGGGAACATAGGTGTAGGGGGAGCCTTGGGATCGGTTCAAATGCATGTTGCATTGTTTTTCATTCGGCGTTGTAAGTCCAAGTGTGTAGCCTTGACATCGTAAGTCCATTCAGCAGTGTAAGTCCAAGTGTGTAGCCTTGGCAACGTAAGTCCATTCGGTGTTGTAAGTCCAAGTGTGTAGCCTTGGCATCATAAGTCCATTGTTTTTAGCATGTTTATTTTGCTATTTGTTTTCCCTAACTTAAACGTATTGCCAAACATTAAAAAGGGGGAGATTGTTGGAGCAATCCTAATGGTCCGTGCGACTATGTGTTTTGGTGTTTGGGCAAAAGATTTAAGTTAGGTTCACCCTTGTATTTGATATGTGTATGTGAGTATGCAGGTTTACAGGATACACATGTGACTCAGGTTGACGGCTTTGGGTCCGATGAAGGATGGTGCATCCGAGGGACCATGGACAAGGCAGTGAGGACAAGGGACGAGGGAAGCTACTTCGAGGCATACGTGAAGGATGACTTTGGAACGAGGCACGGGCGTGGGTGCATCCGAGGGACAAGTGTTGGGTTTTTCGGGCCGCGAAAACCGCTTTTTCGCGTCGCGGAAACCCCGAAACTCCCTAGGCAACGGATCCGTGCGAAGAGTATAGAACAAAATTTTACATGTACGAGTTTACTAACTAGATCTACCCTTAGATCTACATGTTTAGAAGGTTACCCTTGTTGCGTGCCTTTTTGCGAATCCCGCTCGTCCAAGGTGCGCCGGATCTCGAGTGTGTTCAAACGTACACACCTCTAGTAGTATCCACACGAACAAGAAGTATTCTCTAACACTCAAGGAAGGAGAAGAGAGCACCACAAGTGTGCTAGCACTTCTTGATGCTCTCAGATAGGATTGGAAGATGAAGAAAGGAAAAGAAGAGAACACACTCCTCTAAAAACTCTATGTGACTTTCACTAACCTTTCTTCTTGGATTATATTCACTCACCTTTCTTCTTCCTTGCTTGAAACCCACGGCAACAGTAGCAAAGGAGGAGGAAGAACCCAAGGAAGAAGATGCAACAATAAACACACATCAATGCCACAAAACAAAACCTCTCCACAAGCATTAGTGTGGCCGGCCACATCTTGTAACCCCCTCATTTAGTGTGGCCGGCCACATTAAGTGAATGGGATGTGTAACCTCCATGAGGTGGCACACCATAATAAGGTGGAGATGATGTGGCAATATTAGTCATGCCATGTAGGATGAGTCAACCTTCATGATGTGGCAATACATCAAGTCAAACTTGATGTTTCAACTTCCATTTGGTCAAGTTAAAATTGACTAATTTTATTCCTTGTTGAGTTAAATCCAACCTTTGATTCAAGTCAATTTTTAATTTAATGAATCTCAATTCATTAATATAAATTGACTCAATGAATCAAATTTAAATTAGACTCATTCAACAATTGAATCTAATTGAGTCTAACTCAATAAGTCTAATTTGAATTAATCCGAATCCAATCTTTGGTGCATCATATGAACCTAATCTCCATCCACTTGTTCTTTGTGTGTGACCCAATAGGATCTTGTAATGTTGGCAATGTTTCTAAACTCCTTTAGAAACATAAGCAATGTGCGGCATCTAGCAATACATCATTGCTACCAAAGTTACAAGAATGTTGAGATCCAACATCACCTTGTGACTACTAATTGTGACTCCTCACAATATATGACAAGTGTCCTTCTATCCTAGACATCTAGATTGATCAATGTGAGGCATAGACCATGTCATCCTCTGATCAATCTAAATCTTTAACTCCAAGTAGACTCACTAAAACAAATGAGCTCAATATCTCATATTGACTCATTTGGGCATGGCCATACACTTCGTGGTCTCACTCTATCAAGAATACCGATGTCTCTCCCGTCATATAGGAGGGATAGATCCCATCTACATCACTCACATCCCTCTGCATAATTCGTTACATACCCAGTAATCGCCTTTATAGTCCACCCAGTTACGGGTGACGTTTGACGAAACTAAAGTATATAACTCCTTATGTAGGGATCCATGGTGACTTTAGGTCCAAGGACTAGTAATCTTACTAATAGCCACATGAGAAAGTATATGAAACTCATATAACGATCCATGATACTTTCTCATGGCGGGTCATTCAGTATACATTCTCTAATGCATACCCATGTGTCAACTTGATATCTCTATATCCATGACTTATGAGATCAAGTCATCGAGTTGACCTACATGCTAGTCTTATTGCATTAACATTGTCCCTGAATGTTAATACTCGACTAGGAATGATTAAGAGTAGTGTTCCCTATATCATCTCACTATCGATTAAACCAATTGATTGATATAGGTAAGAACCTTCTACTCAAGGACACTATTATACTTTGCTTATTTGGCACCAATACACGTAAGTATAATAACCAAAAACCAAATGCCTTTATTTATATAGAATATGATACAACAAGTCCATAATACAATCATCAAATGATTGGCTCTAGGGCTCTAGCTAACAATCTCCCACTAGCACTAGTGCCAATCAGTGTAGGCTCTAAGCCCCAATGACCTAGTGTGACCATCATGCTTTCTCTGTGCCAAAGCCTTGGTCAAGGGATCTGCGATGTTAGCCTCTGTGGGTACTTTGCAAATATTCACATCTCCTCTCTCGATAATCTCTTGAATGAGATGGAAGCGCCGTAGTATGTGTTTGGTCCGCTGGTGTGAGCGAGGTTCCTTCGCCTGTTCTATAGCTCCATTGTTGTCACAATAGAGCTCAATAGGGTCAGCAATGCTAGGAACCACCCCAAGTTTAGTGACGAACTTGCGAATCCAAACTGCCTCCTTTGCTGCCTCTGATGCATCAATATACTCAGCCTCTGTCGTAGAATCATCTACTGTGTCCTGCTTCGAACTCTTCCAGCTCACAGCACCACCATTTATGCAAAACACGAACTCTGACTGCGATCGATAATCATCCTGGTCGGTCTGGAAGCTAGCATCACTGTAACCCTTTACAGCTAGCTCATCATCGCCTTCATATATCAAGAAATATTCTTTAGTCCTTCTTAAGTACTTAAGAATATTTTTGCCCGCTATCTAGTGACTTTCACCTGGATCTGCCTGGTATCTGCTCGTCATGCTCAAAGCATACGAGACATTAGGTCGAGTACATAGCATGGCGTACATGATAGATCCTATGGCTGAAGCATAAGGGATCTGATCCATGTGGTCTCTCTCCTCTCTAGAAGAGGGGCCCTGAGTCTTCGAAAGACTCACGCCATGTGACATCGGCAGAAATCCCTTCTTGGAGTTCTGCATGGCAAACCGAAGGAGTACCTTGTCAATATATGTACTCTGACTTAGGCCAAGCAATCTCTTAGATCTATCTCTATAGATCTGTATCCCTAGAATGCGGGATGCTTCACCTAAGTCCTTCATTGAGAAACATGTCGCTAGCCAAGTCTTGACAGAATGTAGCAAAGGGATGCCTTTCCCAATGAGCAGTATGTCATCCACATACAATATGAGGAAGACAACTATGTCACCTACAACCTTCTTGTAGACACAAGGTTCATCTTCATTCTTGATGAAACCAAACTGTTTGATTACATCATCGAATCGAAGATTCCAGCTCCGAGAAGCTTGCTTTAGTCCATAAATGGACCTAAGCAGCTTGCATACTCTGCTAGTATGCTTTGGATCTACAAAACCCTCAGGTTGTGTTATGTACACATCCTCGAGTAGGTTTCCATTCAAAAACGTGGTTTTGACATCCATCTGCCAGATCTCATAATCGTGGTAAGCTGCAATAGCAAGCATGATCCGAATGGACTTAAACATCGCTACTGGTGAAAAGGTTTCATCATAGTCAATACCATGAATCTGCTTGAAACCTTTAGCTACCAAGCGACCCATATAGATAAGTCCATCCATGTCAGTCTTTCTCTTAAAGACCACTTACACCCTATGGGTTTTACCCCTTCAAATGGATCAACCAAAGTCCATACTTGGTTGGTGTACATGGATTCCATTTCGGATCTCATGGCTTCTAGCCATTTCTCAGAACTGGTCTCATCACAGCTTCCTGATTGGTGGTAGGCTCATCCTCTATGAGAACAACGTCATCATGGTCAAATAAGAAAAATGAGTATCTCTCAGGCTGACGACGTACCCTATCAGACCTGCGAAGAGGTATGTCTACTTGAACTAGTTGTTGTTCCTCAACTCTTTGTGGAACAACATCATCCACAACACTTTGTGGTTCCAGTTCAACTTCCAACGAGGCTTCAGTGCTAGGATCCGCATCTTGAACTTCTTCAAGATCGAATGTACTCCCACTAGTCTTTCTAGAAACAAAGTCCCTTTCTAGAAAAACTCCAGTCTTTGCCACAACTATCTTGTGCTAACTGGGAATGTAGAAGTAATATCCCTTAGTTTCCTTGGGATATCCTATAAAGTAGCACTTGTCGGATTTGGGTCCTAATTTATCTGAGACTTTACGTCTAACGTAGGCCTCACATCTCCAAATCCTCATGATCTCTCCCAGTCCATATCCTATATAGTGTCTTTATCACGGCCTTGGATGGAACTCGGTTGAGTATAAAAGCTTCCGTGTTTAGAGCATAGCTCAAAGGAATGTCGGAAGATTTGTGTGACTCATCATAGACTGTACCATATCTAATAAGGTACGATTCCTCCTTTCGGATACACCATTCCACTATGGTGTTCCAGGAGGAGTGTGTTGGGATAGAATCCCTCACTCAGCTAGAATGTGGGATTTTTCCTTAGAAAAATAATAGGAAGTGAGTTGAAGCAAAAAGGAATAAAATGAAATAAAAAGAAGTGAAGGTCAAGGATTGAACCTTGAACCTCTTATATTTTAATTCATAGAATTAATTAGTAGAAACCAATTGGGATAGAGAGAAGATATTGATAGAAAAGGAGGGAAACTCATGATAAAGGTAAGAGTAAAAGCTAGCCAAAAGAAAACAAGTAAGGAGCAAGAGAAAGGCAACTTGCCTTCCTCCCTTTCTCTCCCTCTTTCTCTCTTCTCTTGCCGAAAATAAAAGAGGCTAATTAAGGGGATTCATTCCCCCTTATTTCACCATGAATGATGAGGATAAATAAATAAATAAAAATAAAAAGAAATAGAAAAAAAGGCTAAGGGAGAAGGAAAGCAAAAACCAAGTTTGCTACCTCTTCCCCCTTAACATAAAAGAGAATATGTAAAAGGGAAAATTTTATTTTCTCTCATTTTCTCTCATTCATCCTCTCCCTCACCGAGAACACCTCAGTCCCCTCTCCTCCATCTTCGGCCCCAAAGCCAAGTTTTTTCCCTAAGAAAGCCTAAGATACAAGGAGGACATAGCAAAGGAATCAAGGGAAAGGAACTAGAAGAAGAGGCTACTTCTTCTCCACCATACCTTAGATCCACAAGCGAAAAGGATGTAAGCTTTCCCCTCACCTGTGGTACAAGGCTTTTATGTGATTTTCGGATTCTATAAGGATTATAAAACCTAGGAAAGAATTTAAGAAAATTCGGCTAAAGAAAGGGTTTTCAAATCTAGGATGATTTAAACAAGTCCTTATTTCATGATATTCTTTCTATGCTATGTAGGAAGGATTTTCTTCATGTTTTTATACTTAAATGATGCTTGATCAGAGGAGTACCTAACCGTAGAATTTCGGCCAAAAATATGTTAAGGAGGTTAGGGAAAAATATTGTTTAACTAAACTAGTACAAAATTTCTCCCATGAAATACTAAGGGTTTTTATTGGTTTTCTTGCTTGAAAGTTACTTGAAACCAAAGAAATCCATTTATATGTTTCGGACAAGAAAAGGGTTTAGGGTTAGGAAGACCTTTAAAATTTAAATAACCATGTTTGTATGATAGAATATAGAGTTCTATTAAAGAATTGCATGTTGTACATTGCTAGAAATTCATGAACTCTTATTTTAGATTTTCGGCCATGATAAGATGGATAGTTTAGAAAAACTTAAACAAAATTCTAATATTCTCAAGACCTCTGTGATATTATGATATGAAAGTTGTTTGATGCTCTTATGTTTAAATTGAGTATAGAAAATTAGTTACATGATATATGACATGTAAGATCACAAGAGTCCTAGCTTGTTTATGAACCAACTTTGTATATGATGTTCTTAGTAATTTTTGCCATGAAACTTACTTAGGTTTTCCATGCTTTAGGCCACTTAAAACCTAGTTTAAAGATTGGTAGGTTTCGGCCATGAGGAAAAATAAAAGAAAAAGGGAAAGAAACCTAGGAAGCCTAAGACACAATTCACATGTATGTTTATTATGCTTGTCTTTATACATGCTATGAAACTTGTATGATTTCTTATGCTTTTAGGCTATTTGAAACAAGTTTATATTCTGTGAGTTTCGGCCAAGTAGGGTTTAAAAGACCTAGAGGCCTTAGAAATGAAACCAAATGTGTTAAAAGTACTTCTTATGAAAATATGATAAGGTGTTGAGTGTGTCACATATTTGTATAATTTTTCCATGACCTAAATGGATCATTGTGTGTTTCGGCCATGAAGTAATAGATGCCCTAGAAACCCTAGAACAAGAATTAAATATGCTTATGTCACTCTACATGAAATATGATAAGTAGAAAACCAAAGTTCTCATACTATATGTTGTTTAGTGACCTAAATGAGGCTAGGGTAAGTTTCGTCCATACCTATTGTATGATGTCTTGTTATGAATTTATACATGATGTTAATTCAAGTTCACATGCTTGTATGTTTGTTTTTAGCCCTAATGAACACTTGTTAAAAATTTGACCAAGATATACGTTAAGGGCTTGAAGGACTTAAGAACTAGCTCAATATGCTTACTATGCTATTTGAAAAAAATGCTATAAATATGGTTTAAGGTTTCCATGCTTTCATGACATTTGGGACCTTGTTTATATACTGATAGGGTTCGACCACATGAGTTTAAGGACTTGGAGAACTTAGAAACCAAGTTAATCATGCTTATAATGCTTCCTATGAAATTTATGTGATGATGATTTAGGTTTCACATGCTTGGAGGTTGTTTTTACCTAAATTGAGACCTAAGGGGGTTCGGCCATGATAGGAACCCAAGGGTTTAGGAAGCTTAGAACCCAAGTTAACTATGTTACCATGTTTCTTATGATAGTATAATCACATGATACACCCTTATGCTTAAACATGTATGCTTGTGATTTATACTTTCTATGATATGATATGTGTTTAGAATATGCATGTTTTTATGATATGATATGTGTTTAGAATATGCATGTTTTTATGATATATGTGGTTAGAAATATGCATGCTTTAATGATATGTTATGTGCTTAAAATATGCATGTTTTTATGATATGATATGTGTTTAGAAATATGCATGCTTTGATGATATGCTATATGCTTAGAATATGCATGTTTTTATGATATGATATGTGTTTAGAAATATGCATGCTTTGATGATATGATATGTGCTTAGAATATGCATGCTTGATGATATGCTATATGCTTAGAATATGCATGCTTTTACGATATGCTATGTGGTGAAAATATGCATGTTTTTCTTTATGACATGATGTATGCCTAAGTGATGCATACCTTTATGATATGATGTATGCCTAAGTGATGCATACTTTTATGACATGATGTATGCCTAAGTGATGCATACTTTTATGATATGATGTATGCCTAAGTGATGCATACTTTTATGACATGATGTATGCCTAAGTGATGCATACTTTTATGATATGATGTGTGCCTAAGTGATGCATGCTTTTATGATGTATGATATGTATAAGTATGACATGTACTTTACTTTATGTGGCTTGTACCAAGGGTGGGCTCCATAAGCGCCCGGGGGTCGATGGAATAAGACTCGGGCCTCGTTAGGGATGGGCTCCTAAGTGCCCCTAGGTCGATGGAGTAAGACTCGGGCCTAGTATGTTTGCCTTGTAGGGTTCAAGACTTGCTACCTTGGGCCTACATAGGTTGCGCGCAATATGTAAGTGGTACATAGCCGGGATCCCCTTTAAGTTGAGATTATGTTCAAGTATATATGTAAGAAAAAAAAATGGTTTTAAAAGATCATGAGACATACACATGTTTTTCGGATACATGTTTTTAAAATCATGATGCATATGATCTATGATTATGTTGTGTTGAGGCTATGATTTAAGATATGCCATGATATGATTATGTTATGTTTCATGCTTGTTTTAAGAGATGATATGCCATGATATGATTATGTTATGTTTCATGCTATGTTTTAAGAGATAATATGCCATGATATGATTATGTTATGTTTCATGCTATGCTTTAAGAGATGATATGCCATGACTAGTTACAATGTTAGTTATGTTGCATGATAAGCTTAAAGAGTATGATATGTTATGCCATGACTAGTTGAGATCATGTTAAGTTGAGACATTATTTGATTATGTGTTGATTGTTGGTTTTAGTGAGTAGGAAAGGAACTTACTGAGCCATGAGTGCTCATAGCTTACTTTCCTTGTACCACAGATAAAGGAAAAAGCTGGATGAGTTAAAGGAGCAGCAGGAGGGGCAACGAAGATGTGTGTGGCGGTGGCTAGGCAACTAATTAAGAACCTGCTTTAAAACCTTTAAGAACTATGCTTTGGTTTTGTGAAATGTAATACAATATGGGTGACTTGATGTTATGTTTTTATTTATTTTGCTACCATGTTATGAAACCATGTTAGTGTAGTTCGATTTTTATTAAATTAAGAAAAATAATTTTAAGTCTTCCGCTGTAATATGTACGTAGAGTATCGTAGCCCCGTTTCTTGTTGACAGCAGGGAGGGCGGGCGTTACATTGTGGTTCCAGTTCAACTTCCAACGAGGCTTCAGTGCTAGGATCCGCATCTTGAACTTCTTCAAGATCGAATGTACTCCCACTAGTCTTTCTAGAAACAAAGTCCCTTTCTAGAAAAACTCCAGTCTTTGCCACAACTATCTTGTGCTAACTGGGAATGTAGAAGTAATATCCCTTAGTTTCCTTGGGATATCCTATAAAGTAGCACTTATCGGATTTGGGTCCTAATTTATCTGAGACTTGACGTCTAACGTAGGCCTCACATCTCCAAATCCTCATGATCTATCCCAGTCCATATCCTATATGGTGTCTTTATCACGGCCTTGGATGGAACTAGGTTGAGTATAAAAGCTTCCGTGTTTAGAGCATAGCCCCAAAGGAATGTCGGAAGATTTGTGTGACTCATCATAGACTGTACCATATCTAATAAGGTACGATTCCTCCTTTCGGATACACCATTCCACTATGGTGTTCCAGGAGGAGTGTGTTGGGATAGAATCCCACACTCAGCTAGATAGTCACGAAACTCATGGCTAAGGTATTCTTCACCTCGATCTGATCGAAGTATCTTAATACTCTTGCCAAGCTGGTTCTGTACTTCATTCTTGAATTCTTTGAACTTTTCAAAGGATTCAGACTTATGTGTCATCAAGTACACATAACCATATATACTGAAGTCATCAGTAAATGTGATGAAGTACCTATAACCGCCTCTAGCCGCAATATTGAAAGGGCCACATACATCACTATGTATAAGTCCTAACAAATCAGTCGCTCTTTCGTTGTACCCACTAAATGGTGTCTTGGTCATCTTGCCTAGTAGGCATGACTCGCACGTCTCATAAGATTCAAAATCAAATGAGTCCAGCAAACCATCCTTATGGAGCTGGGATAAGCGCTTGTCATTTATATGACCTAAGCGACAGTGCCAGAGATAGGTTTGGTTCAGGTCATTTGACTTGAACCTCGTGGTATTTATGTTATAAATAGGGATTTCAAGATCTAGAATATAGAGTCCGTTTATCAGAGGTGCACTACAATAGAACATATCGTTGAAATAGACGGAACAACATTTGTTCTTTATTGTAAATGAGAAACCTTTCTTGTCCAAACAAGAAACTGATATAATGTTCTAAGTTAATGCAGGCACATAAAAACAATCATCTAATTCTAGTACAAGCCCAGAGGGTAGAGATAGATGATAAGTTCCTACAGCAACAGCAGCAACCCGTACTCCATTGCCTACTCGTAGGTCTATCTCACCCTTCGTCAATGCCCTTCTATTTCTCAGCGCTTGTACATTAGTACAAATGTGCAAAGCACATCTGGTATCTAATACCCAGGATGAAGAAATAGAGAGGTTGACTTCTATAACATGTATACCTGAAGTAGAAATCTTATTTCTCTTCTTCTTAAGATCTTCCAGGTATTCTTTGGAGTTCCTCTTCCAATGCCTTGCTTGTCCTTGATATAGGTGACAAAGATGTTCAACCATATCATAAGCACTCATCAACTCATGTTGCTTCTGAAGCTCAGAGTTCATGGTCGCGAGCATATGATAGGACACATCTAATGCATCATCTTGATGTTTCTTATAAGCATCTTTGTCAGCTCGCATGGCAGTGGTAGGAGGTGCCTCCGGAATGGGCTGCTCCAGAACGTACAGTTTACGTTCCTGAGTGAGAACTATTCTCAGATTCCTGTACCAGTCCAGGAAATTTGCTCCGTTGAACTTGTCCTTCTTAAGGACAGAACGTAGAGAGAAGATGTTCGTGTTTGATGTCATGGCAAATCTACAACAGAAAAATGCAGAAAATAAATATCATATTCTTTTTAAATCATTTAATTAGGTCTTTAACTAAATGATGCTCCCATGAATTCTATAATTCATGTGGGACAAGATCCACATCATACTAACCCTTGAGTTAGCTTTGGCTAATACGCCCAAGATTTAGTATGATTGGTAGGTAACGATTTACCAATTACATCTCTATGCAACTCTTGTTTATAGGATCATTATCGGTAGTTATATTAAAACTTGAGTTAGCTTTGGCTAATACTCCCAAGAATTAATATAAATGGGATCTATGTCCTATCTTTCCAACCGTTGGAAGAATGCCTATAGTTGTACTCGATACAATTGAGTTAACTAGTTACTCAATCTAATTGAGTTGTACTCACCCTTGCGTTGATAGGCGGGACCAAGATTGTCCCTCCGTACCCTACCAAGATAATATGTGTTGCTCTGCTTTGGCAGATTCAACAACGACATGTGATCGAGGTAGTAGTAGGTATCACGACACGGTAGGCATTTTGAGTTGTCATGATTTAGATCTAATCTAAATGTCGATGTTGTATCATATACTCGATATAGATCTAATCTAATCGATAGGGTGCATCTTGTACACGATGTAGATCTAATCTAATCGTAAGGGTGCATCTTGTGCATGATTTAGATCTAATCTAATCGTTAGGCACTAATTAATTACTATTTTACTATAATGCATCACATACACACATAAGTAATTAATTCAATAATTTTGTGATTATGTCATGGCCCTACTACGATCTTCTCAAGCCAATGAGAAGATCGGATGGTCAACCTAAGGTCAACAGCTTCTCAAGCGCCTTCCTTTTGACCACCTTATGTTGCTCGCGCCTTCCTCGTAACTCCGTCTTGAGTGGACCTTCCACCGCTTCAAAATTTATATTACAATTTTGAAACTTGAGTTACATTCAAGTCTAAATCTAATTTACAACTAGAATATAAATAGGGAGGCACGACGCGCAGGTCGCGTATCAAATACAACACACACAAGCACATGACGGCACGCAGGCCGTATTATAAATTACAACACAAATCCAATCATATTGGGTCTTTTTGGGCCATGACTATCACAAAAATAATATATAATTCTAAATTATATATTTTTCATAATTTTCTGTAATTTTTCGTAATTTTTACAATTTTATGAGTAAATTTTTCCCGACGGTCCCGATTAGCGATTTCGGGCGCAATCGCGGAGCAAATCCCCTTGCGGGGTTAGGGGCAGCACCCCTACCCGCGATCTAACCATCACAAGTTACTCCTAAGCGATTCTACAGCGCCTTAGCCTGCTGTCCCAAAAGGTTTTTGGTCGAAACATTGCTGTTACGGAAAAATCTTCTCGGTAGTCGAAGCCTACAAGTGTCTAAACACTTGTGCTCCGCTTCTACGAGAAAAATACCCTTTAAAACTATAAAATTCATGAAATTACAGAAATTCACAGAAACTATATTTTTCATAAAAATACAAAATAAATTTGTACATGTCTTTGCACATGGCTCTAATACCACTATTGGATTTTTCGGGTCGCGAAAACCGCTTTTTCGCGTCGCGGAAACCCCGAAACTCCCTAGCCAACGGATCCGTGCGAAGAGTATAGAACAAAATTTTACATGTATGAGTTTACTAACTAGATCTACCCTTAGATCTATATGTTTAGAAGGTTACCCTTGTTGCGTGTCTTTTTGCGAATCCTGCTCGTCCAAGGTGCGCCGGATCTCGAGTGTGTTCAAACGTACACACCTCTAGTAGTATCCACACGAACAAGAAGTATTCTCTAACACTCAAGGATGGAGAAGAGAACACCACAAGTGTGCTAGCACTTCTTGATGCTCTCGGATAGGATTGGAAGATGAAGAAAGGAAAAGAAGAGAACACACTCCTCTAAAAACTCTATGTGACTTTCACTAACCTTTCTTCTTGGATTAGATTCACTCACCTTTCTTCTTCCTTGCTTGAAACCCACGGCAACAGTAGCAAAGGAGGAGGAAGAACCCAAGGAAGAAGATGCAACAATAAACACACATCAATTCCACAAAACAAAACCTCTCCACAAGCATTAGTGTGGCCGGCCACATCTTGTAACCCCCTCATTTAATGTGGCCGGCCACATTAAGTGAATGGGATGTGTAACCTCCATGAGGTGGAACATCATAATAAGGTGGAGATGATGTGGCAAGATTAGTCATGCCATGTAGGATGAGTCAACCTTCATGATGTGGCAATACATCAAGTCAAACTTGATGTTTCAACTTCCGTTTGGTCAAGTCAAAATTGACCAATTTTCTTCCTTGTTGAGTTAAATCCAACCTTTGATTCAAGTCAATTTTTAATTTAATGAATCTCAATTCATTAATATAAATTGACTCAATGAATCAAATTTAAATTAGACTCATTCAACAATTGAATCTAATTGAGTCTAACTCAATAAGTCTAATTTGAATTAATCCGAATCCAATCTTTGGTGCATCATATGAACCTAATCCAATTGTTCATCATATGAACCTAATCTTCGTCCACTTGTTCTTTGTGTGTGACCCAATAGGTTCTTGTAACGTTGGCAATGTTTCTAAACTCCTTTAGAAACATAAGCAATAAGCGACATCTAGCAATACATCATTGCTACCCAAGTTACAAGAATGTTGAGATCCAACATCACCTTGTGACTACTAATTGTGACTCCTCACAATATATGACAAGTGTCCTTCTATCCTAGACATCTAGATTGATCAATGTGAGGCATAGACCGTGTCATCCTCTGATCAATCTAAATCTTTAACTCCAAGTAGACTCACTAAAACAAAGGAGCTCAATATCTCATATTGACTCATTTAGGCATGGCCATGCACTTCGTGGTCTCACTCTATCAAGAATACCGATGTCTCTCCCGTCATATAGGAGGGATAGATCCCATCTACATCACTCACATCCCTCTGGATAATGCGTTACATACCCAGTAATCGCCTTTATAGTCCACCCAGTTACGGGTGACGTTTGACGAAACTAAAGTATATAACTCTTTATGTAGGGATCCATGGTGACTTTAAGTCCAAGGACTAGTAATCTTACTAATAGCCACATGAGAAAGTATATGAAACTCATATAACGATCCATGATACTTTCTCATGGCGGGTCATTCAGTATACATTCTCTAATGCATACCCTTGTTGCATGAACCTCCCTCCATATCCGTGGGGTCGGCACTAGGGGGGCGCTAAGGTAGCGGATCTACCTTTTCTAATGCATACCCATGTGTCAACTTGATATCTCTATATCCATGATTTATGAGATCAAGTCATCGAGTTGACCTATATGCTAGTCTTATTGCATTAACATTATCCCTGAATGTTAATACTCGACTAGGAATGATTAAGAGTAGTGTTCCCTATATCATCTCACTATCGGTTCAGCTAACCGATTGATATAAGTAAGAACCTTCTATTCAAGGACGTTATTATACTTAGTTTATTTGGCACCAATACAAGTAAGTATAATAACCAAAAACCAAATGCCTTTATTTATATAGAATATGATACAACAAGTCTATAATACAATCATCAAATGATTGGCTCTAGGGCTCTAGCTAACAACAAGAGCCAAAAGGAAGTAGGATTGAAGGCAAGAGGTCGAGGCTGTAAAGAAGCGTCAAGTGAGTCATAAGGGTGAGGGTACGAGTGCACGAGAGATTGTACTCGGAGTAAAATCCTAGTTTTAGGTTTTTACTGTAGCATTACTATAGCGTTACTGTAACAGTACTGTAGCATTACTGTAGCAATCGATTGCATGTTTTAGCAGATGACTGGTGCAGTCGACTGGGCAGTCGACTGGGAGCGAACAGAATGCTTCTGTAAGTTTAGTCAGTGTGGAGCAGTCAACTGCTAGTTTTAGCAGTCGACTGGTATCGAGCCGTTGGGATGTAACGATCGAATTTTCGCAGAGGGCAGTCGACTGGTAGGTGGGGTTTTCTAACCCACGGCCTATATAACCAAGTCATGGAGTAGGAGCTTTATCTAACCCACGTCCACCTCAAGGACACGCCGTGGAGTAGGAGCTTTATCTCCGAACCACGTAAATGATCATGTATCTTGGTTTGAATTCTTTCTTATCTTTAGTTTAATTTCCTTTAGCTTGTTTATTTTGTATATTCCGCTGCGCATACTAACAAGTGTAGGAAGATCAATCGATTTGGGGGTTCCGTCTATCCAACCCCCTTTCAAGCCGGCCAATCGATGCCCTTACAGTTAGGTCCTGTTATGTTTTGATCCCCATGTTTAAGTGTACAAGAGTTTAGGAGCACATGAAGTCGAGCAAAAGACGCAACTAGCAAGAAGGACGAGACGGGAGAGAGCCAACGGGCTCGGTGCGTCTGAGGGACGAGGTGCTATGAAGAGTTCATCGGTGGACGAGAAGGACGCATGTGGCGGTCCGAGGGACGAGAAGCTATGGAGGAAGGCTGCTCGAGGAGAATGCCGAAATTGGGTTCGGGTGAGCCTTATTTCGGTTGGCTGAAATCACCTAAGTGGAAGAGCGAGAGGAAGAGGAAAAAGAAGCTGAAGCCTTCTGCTGGAAGGCGCCTTCACTGTGCACGGAATGCACCTTCAAGCCTTTATGGAAGGCGCATTCCTTAAGCATGGAAGGTGCCTTCAACTCATCATGGAAGGCGCCTTCGACCAGGCTGGTTCAAGCTGTTGCAGTGGATAAAACTTTATCCACTGGCGCCTCGCTGGAGGCGCCTTCCAGCCCTATGGAATGCACCTTCAGCTTGTGGATAAGTTTTTATAGGGGGTATAAAAAGACCCTTGGACCTTGGAAAGACGTAACAACTTGAGTATTCATTTACTAGCAATAGTCTGAGCTATTTTTGTAAGAGGCTTCTCTGCCTTCACCAAAGGAGATTCTTAGTGATCTTTCATCTGTCTTGGATTAACAATCATCCTGGTTATAACCAAGTAAATTCTGAGTCTCTTTCTTTTAGTTTCATATTGTTTATTTTTATGCTATTGCTACTAATCTAAGTTGAAAGAGGAGAAAGGTGTTTTGTTTTAGTGTTTCAGGTTACTCAACCCTCTCCAACCGGCCTACCCGGACCATCAAATGTAAGACAGAGGATAGAGGAAGAAAATAGTATGATTAAGTGTGTTTAACCGATAAACACAAGATAGAGAACCATTAGCTAAAGTAACAAGTGTTAGTTTTGGATTTAAAAGTAGAAAAGGAACTAGAATTACCTATCATATGATTTGTGATACCAAAATCAATGACCCATTTGGAGGATGAAAGAATAAGGCATGTGTTTTCTTTACCTAAATTAGCGATAACAATGATAAAGGGGGATGAAGGCTTGAGTGATTCCTAATATTTTGAGAACTTGACAAATTCATCTGTAGAGATAAGGAACATTTTATTAGAGGCGTCATTAGTAGATGTAATATGGACTAAGTATTTTTGTTAATTTTTATACTGAACCTTTCTACACTCAAACTTCGTATGTCCCGACTTAGTATATTTGCACACAATACCACCCTAATTCAGCGTTCGAGTTCCAAAGTCTTGTGAGCTACCTCCTTTGTTTCCATTATGACTAGTTAATCTTCTAGTCTTATAATTTGTCTTACGACTCACCAAAGAACCACTTAGTAGAATAGGTGCAGTATTTTCTATATGGAGAATACGACTATATACATCTTGTAAAGAAGAGACCTCAGAACTAGAGAGAACTTGTGGTTTAGTAGACTCAAAGTTAGGAGATAGGATAGCGAGGAAGCTTATGATAGCCATGTGTTCTCGTTGGCATTGTTGAACCTTCATATCAAGGCTAAAGGGTAACAACATATTAAGTTCCTCATATATCTTCTTGAATGTCATAAAATAATTGATTAAATGTTGATCTTATTTTATCACATGGTAAAATACTTTGCAAACCTCATACATGCAAGAGATTCCCTTTTCCAGATTATAGAAATTCTATGTAATCCATTAGTTCTTTAATAAATTCACAATGATTAATTAAATCAATTACCTCACTAGCAACACAATTCTGAATCTGAAGGAATAAGTAAGCATCATCTCTAAGCCATGTTTTCTTTGAATCATCTTGAGGAGGGTTATTAAATGACGATCTTTGTCAATATTTCATAAATAAAGACGAATAGTCTTACTCCAATCCAAATAATTTGAATCATTTAGCTTATAGTCCATAATTTTAGACACACAGGCATAACATCTGCCACAATAGAAGACTTATTTTCAACCATAAGATTTTATCCTTTGTGAAATAAGAGACGAAGGAAGGAGCTATGACCGAAGGAAGACCAACTTCTCTATTTTGTATAAATGGAAAACCAAGATGCGGCTATGGCTGCTCAGACCACAAGATAACACAAAAAATGAGGATATGAAGGATGGAGCTAGAGCAAATGTTGCTTGCACAAAAAGGACAAGGGAGGTGTGACACTAGCTGGTAAAGCAAACAACCACGAAGCAAAGAAGACAAACTGAAGCTGAAGTTGGTAGTCGAAGCACCCAATCCAAAACCAAAACTAGGGCTTGAGAAGCAGAAGGATGTTATGCTCGCTCTATTCACGACTCCTAATCCATGACATTGACCATTTGATCTGTGTGTAGATCACGATCCAAGGGAAGGGATGAAGGGGATGAATGAGCTAACTGATATGAACACCACTTAAGTCATACTACAGATGTATCAAATTATAATTAAAGTTACCAAAACTCTCTACGCTAATGTAGCATAGGGATGTCTAGGATAGTCTCTTACAAGGAATATAATAATAGGATGATAAACTTAGGATCCAATTGTTATTGCTTAAGGTTTTTGATATGAAAATGTGGTTGGGTGGTGGGTGGGGGGTTGGGTTTGGGTTTGAGTTCTAAAACTAAGAAATGAAGAGTAATGCAAATAAGCATTGGAAGAAGTTTAAAAAACTCAAATGCTACAACTAAAGTAACAAAAGTGATTGGGACATTTCATTGAATATGTTACAAGAGTAAATCAAATTAGACCAAGTATGTGTAATCTAAAATGGGGATCACTTCAATACTGGCATTCAACACACAATCAACAATACAAGCAATAAGAATAAACAATTAACACATAAAGACATCACCTAAGCCACAGATGGATTGTGCGGATGGAAGAGCGGACTCTCCTCTTCTAGCCAGAAGAGGAGAGGTGGATGCTTCGGATGCAGTGGAGGGGCTACTAGAACTTGGAAGGGCGACTATCCAAAGTGAAGAAAGCTTCTCCTCTTCTAACCCGAAGAGGGGAAGTTGGTCGGAGATGATGACAGGGCTACTGTTGAGATGAAGGACCTCTTCTCTTCAAACCTGAAGAGAAGAGGGTTGCGATGGAGGATGTGGGGGTGCTGGTGGAAGATGGAGCAATTCCTCCTCTTGTAACCCAAGGAGGGGAGGAAAAGAATGAAGCTCTGATTCTCCTTCTTCTAACCCGAAGAGTGATGACCGGAGATGGTGGATGAAGCTAGATCTTACTCTTCTATCTCGAACAAGGAGAGTGGATAGATTGGGAATGGTAGATTGATGGAGATGGTGGCTGGCCTTTGGTGTTGAAGATGGCGGATGAGATGAAGAAGGGGCTGCCCTTTCCTCTTCTGACTCGAAGAGGAGAGTTGACCTTGGTGGTGGAGATGAGGTGGAGGATGACTAGATGTAGAAAAGGAGGAAGATGGAGAAAAAGGTGGCGACTTGTGTTGGTGCTGAGTAGGGGTGCAAATGAGTCAAGCCGCTCGCGAGCCTCTTGCGAGCAATTCGGTCAAAGCTTAACTCAAGCTCGGAGTTGACCGAGCTCGAGTCGAGCTCGAGCTAGCTTGTTTAATATTCGAGCCGATCTCAAGGCCATTTAATACTGGCTCAATGGCTCATTGATTCTATTTGAGCCAGGCTAATTCAATATTCTAATATTTAAAATAATTTATACTTTAAAATTAAATAATAAGTCGAGGAGGTATTTGTGGTTAAAGTGTTTTATTAGGTTTGCTAGAGGTTGAAGGTTCAAAACCCAACAACTTGTTTTCCATTTAAATTCACTATTTCGAGTCGAGCTCGAGCCCATGATTTAATGGCCAAGCCGAGATTGAGCTCAAATTCACAAACTCACTCGAGCTTAAGCTGAGCCTCTTTAATTTTCTCGAGCTTTAGCCAACCCGAGCTCGAGCCGACCCAAGCTCAAGCTTGAGCTTGAGAAAATTAAAGAGGCTCGAGCTCGACTCATTTGCACCCCTAGCGCCGAGAGGATGATGTTGGGTGTCAGTTTGATAGGAGGAGATGCAGGAGATGAAGGTGAGGGATGGTCGGTCGACGATGGTGGAGAGGTGGAACCACTTCATTAAGAAAATGTCAGAAGATTTACCAAGGTCATTTCTCTTCTCTTCATCCATCGCACACTCATGATCTTGATCCCTTATTCTCCCCCAACTTGACGCCGCCAACCACACCACGCTGTGCCACCAGATAGCTGCGAGCACTAGCACCGTCACCCCTCATCTCTGGCCAATAATTGTCGTCCCTCCTCTGTCCCCGCTCGGCATTATAGTAGCCGCCGTGGAGCCTCCTTCCCCTGCATAGGCCAATCTTTGGCCAAGAGCGCCAAGAGAAAGGAGGTGTGTCAATCTCTCTCATCTCTCTGATGCCATCACCCTTGGAGAGAGGGAGCCATCAGTCTTCCCATCACACTCCTATCACGTGCCCTAGCACCCTCTAATCTATCACACCTCACAAACGATGACCTACTTAGTGTTTAGCGGTGACACTACTGTTATCCAGTGCACTAGGGCACCCGATCAGATTTGAGAATTGGAGAGGAGGACGATCATCAGAGACACCATCTCCTCATTGGATTTGAAGAGGAGAGCACCATCCTCTCACAGCTACCCCTAGTATCTCCACCAACGACTATAGATCTAATAGGAGTGCTCCAACTCTTCATAGCTGCATCTAAGGTCTTGTTGAGCAGCTACGAATCTAAGTGGAGAGCTCGATTTTCATGGCATGTTGAGGGATTAGCAAATCTATTTTAGTTGTAAAATAGTTTGGGCTAAATGTTGGGGTAAACATAATCTGATTATGGTAATGAATTAAAAGATTCAGAGGATGGATTAATTAGTTGATGATGGGAAGATGTGTTTAGTATTAGAATTCATTTCCTGCATTGGTCTTGTTAGTTAAAATGATGTGCTGATTAATTGAATCACTAAATTTAGGTTGAGATTAATTAGGTCGATCTCCTAAATGGGTGAAGGACTTAATTGAGTGAGTCAACATATAGCTCAATTAATGAATGGATTAAGGTTGTTATAATTAAAACCTTAACCTAATTAAAGGGAATAGACTTATCTATTTTGATTTGAGATTTAGTTTAGCTAGATAATGCATGATGTAAGTAGCTAAACTATACTATTGGTTACAGGATTTGAGTTGAGACGAGCACTTCGATGTGGGGATTGTTTAGCTCGATCTATAATAAAGGCGAGTACTTTCTTTCCTTTCTTTCATAGTCCATTGACCTTAGTGCATGACTTATTATTCTAGTTAATAATTGTATTTACCTTGACTCTATTTGCTCTTGCTTCTTGAGCTTGATCTTGTATTGCCTAATCTTGTATATTGATCTATTTTGATATCATTATAGTATCATTGCTATCCATACTATTTATGACTATTTATGTTCATACCATTATGCTAGGGACATTGTACCATAGCATAGCTATAGAATATTGAACTAAGTTACTAGCTTGATATTAATTCATGCTTGGGTATTAGTAGGCCATACCGTATTGTAGGATATTGAGTATCCTACAAGATTTTGATTGTCATTTAGGCTCATACCTTAACGCAGTGTGGTTAGACCAACATTGTTATACCCTATCGATCATCGTCTTCCATTCATGGTTGAGAAAGTCGTCAGCAACCATTGTTATAGCCTGTCATCCATTGTCTCTCATTCATGGTTGAGAGAGTTGTCTTGATATATCCTATGGATCATCGTCTCCCATTTATGGTTGAGAGAGTCATTAGTGATCATGATACATACAACTACCCATGAGACATTCGTGGTAGCGAGTTCGCCTGTAGACAGTGACTATTTGTTTACCCTAATTGCATACGGGAGCATCTATGGTAGATCGTTCTCCTCCAGTCAGTGCTTGTTATATACATACTATATGCTGGTCATGTATTTATTCAAGCAAGTTCGGATGTAACATATGTACTCCTGATTTATTGGTCACACCTGGTTGAGCAGGTTAGTGGAGGATTATTATTGTTGGTTATGCTTTAGTTAGCAGACGATTATAGTGGCATACTTACTTTGTAGTAAGTATTTTTATGAGACTGTATCCTTTATTCTCCTTATGTTATTATCATACACTATCTTCTAATATCCACAAAGTCATTTAGACTCACTACATGTTGTATTTTTCTTCTTTTAGGTAGCAGGTATATGATATATGTATAGAGTTGCTTGGAGTATCCTACCTGCCAGCCCCACATTGCATCGAGATTTTTATTTTTACTTTGCTTTTACTTATATTTTGGTTTTCTAAACATATTCATGTAATAATTAACTTGAGTGCAGATTTTTGTTTGGTGTTGGTCTTTTGTTCGGTTTGATGGTTATTGTGTCAAGTCGGGTTGGCTCGTAGTCCATTGTTTTATTTATATAGTTTACCTTATGTCTTCCGTTGGATTTTTCTCCCAACTGTGTGGGCTGCTATTTATCTTGTGTGATTGTGGTTGTTTCCAGCCATGTGGGCTGATGTTATTGTTCTTGTTCATCTGTGTGACTATGTATCCATGTTCCATATGTTGTTATAAGGGAGGAGATACTGCCCATTTGTCGGGTAGGGACTCCTCTAGGGCGTTATAGATGCCCCTCCCATGTTTACTATAGCTTCTCTTGAATCTCATCTCAAACCTAAATGGACGGTCAGAAATTCTCCAGATCTTGATCAACAACTGGATAAGTTCAGATCTAGATCAAATGCTCCAGATCTTGATCTGTGGAGATGATCTACTCTCCCTTAAGCTTGAATGGATCAGATCATGATGGATGACTCAAATCTCCTCAGATCGTGGATGGATTGTCCAAATTACTTTAGAGCTTGATCTCCTCATTTATACCCAGATTTAAGCTCAATTTGGTTTAATCTGACTTGGGTCCATGATCCTTTGATGCCTACAAAGACCACATTTAAAATATTAATATCAAATATCAAAAATTTGAGATAAATTATAATTAAGTCCAAAAATAAATGTAACTCATGAAATATGATATAAACATGAAATTAACACATGAGAAGATTAAAAAGTATCCACATATGAGTCAAAACATTGTATCAAAACAATAATCATCAATTCCCCCACACTTATTTCTTGCACATCTCGAGCAAGTAAATAAAACTCAAGAAAAAAAACTCATCTCCAAATTAATTTTCTAGCAATACCTCGAAGATAATAAAAGGTAATTAATAAAGATCATCTAAAGATCAAAACAATCATGAATACAATCCCTACAATAATCAATAAGTATGGTGATTCAACCACTTAAAGAACCAAAAATGATGCAACCTCACATGATAGATGCATCCACTCTAATTCTCACAATCAAATATAGAGGTGGAGGTTCACTCAATGTCACTCATAACATTTCACTCACATAAGCTTGTTTATTTTCTAATACTCCATTACCATAAAAACATAGCGTGCATGAATCAAAATAATTTATTCTAAGTTGAAATGGGGGCAACTAAGTGAAGTAAACAAAATGGATATGAGAAAGAAAATCAATGACTAAAAGAGAGAGTACTGGAGGAATAAACCTGATGAGTTAGTTTGCAACTAATGTGGACATGTTTACTACCAATGGAGTATGTGTTGGTGCGGGTAGCATCGGATGATCGAACCTGTGTTTTGATAATGGAAAAGTGTTCAAAGTTAAGTTGTCTTGTGATCTAACAAGTGTTGAACTAAGTGTGCAGGAAAGTCCTAAGTCTACTTAGGCAAAATTCCTAGTGATTCTAAGTAGGGGGAAAACCTTAGGGGGTGGTAACTCTAGGTCCTAAGGGGTGGTAATCCTAGGAGGAAAGTCTTGGCGGGTCGAGCGCTTTGGGTGAAACCCTAGAATCGGGGACTCTAAGTGAAAATCCTGATGGTTGCGAACCAGGTGGAAGACTGGACGGGTCGGGGATTGGACGTCCAGTGAAAAAGTCCTGGAGACTCAGACGCTGAGCAGAAGTCCAGTCGATCTAGAGGACCGGTCTGGAAAAAGATAATTTCTCATGAGAGGAGTAGGTGAGGATGTGTTCCCCATTGAGGGAATATTAGACATGGGTTCAACCTAGGGTTTTCGAGAAATCTGAAAGTCAGAACCAGATAGTTTAAAGACTGTCAATCACTTATATGATTCATATTTTATTGTGCTAACTTTGTTTTGCAGGGTATACTTTGTTTGTAGACTAACATACCTGCAGGAAGGGACTTACACATGGAAAAGCTTGGATGAACAATGTCTGAGGTGCCTCCGGAGTGATGGAGGCGCCTCTGGAGTGTTGGAGGTGCCTCCGGTGTCTTGGTCAAAGGCCTCGCGTAGCAAGGTGCGAAGGTGCCTTCAAAGAGCTTGAAGGCGCCTTGGATGCTGGATGGAAGGTTCCTTCCATGGAGCTTGAAGGCACCTTCAGAGAGATAGAGTTCATAGAAAGCGGACCTTATCGACGACCAAAGCTATGGGGATAAAGTCTTAGCTAGAGGGGCCTTCCATGGACGTTGAAGGTGCCTTCAACAACCTATATAAGGCTGGTTCGAGCAGATGCACAACACCACTTGATCTTCACAATCTTTCTACTACCTGCTGCTCAAAAGATGACCCGACAAAACCATAACTCGATTCCGACAATCGGAAGTCCAAAATTTCTTATTCTTAGTTGTCGGTATACTTTAAATCATTGTACTTTAATTATTGTACTTGTAATTTCTAAATTGATAGTGGATTGCCCAACGAAAGCGATTAACGATCGTTGGCCTTAGAGTAGGAGTCGTCACATGCTCTCAACCAAGTAAAACCAAAGGTGTCAACTTGGTTTTTGTTCTTTTCACTATTTAATTTCCTCTGCACCAACTCTTACGCAATCTTGTTTTTATGAAAAGTGTGAAAAAGTCACGAGCGCTATTCACCCCCTCTATGCCTTTCATTTTTTCCCTCCAAAATTATTTTTAAAAAAATCATTTTCATCTTTTCACTAGTGGCTAGTGTTGACAAAAAATTGCAATGAGCAAAATTAATAATAATATTTTTTTTCTAATATTTTATTATTTTTTCTTGAAATTAGTAAATTACTATTTTTATTTTTCTCCCGCACTACTAATCCAAGACCAAGTCTTGGAACATTGGTTTTTATTTTTTTTTATGCCTGATTTCCTTTTAGCAATGGCCCACCAAGAAGGCTATAGCACAACACGCCCGTCTCTTTTCTCCGGCGAGCATTTCGGTTACTGGAAGGGACGAATGAAGTACCACCTCAAGACATAAGTCAAGATGTGGATGATCATTCAAACCGGCCTCGTACTCCCACATGACAGCACTGGAAAACCATATTCATGCGAGAACTGGGATGCAAGTCTGATGAAGAAAATCAAAGCTGATGCTAAAGCAACATACACTCTTCAATGCGGCTTAACCAAAGAAGAATGAATCGAGTCGACCCATTCTCAAGTGCCAAAGATTTGTGGGAAAAGCTAATCAAACTGCATGAAGGGACCTCCGATACTAAGGTAAGCAAAAGGGATTTAATTTTAAATAAACTATATAACATAAAAATGAAGGATGGAGAATCGGCAAGCCAACTTCACGCTCGGATCTAGGACCTTCTCAACGGTCTCCACGCAATCGGTCATGTAACACCCATAGGATCCTTAGCAAAATTCTAGAATATTCTATCATGAATAAAGAATAAAGAAAAATATATATGCTTTAGTTGAATTTTTGCTCCTATCCAAACACTTAAATAAATAAAATAGGAATAAAAATACATAAGGTCTAGGACTTGAACTCTAGATCTCTCATTAGATACCTGAATAAGATAACCACTAGACCAAGAGAAATTATTGTAAGGAAAGAGAGGGAAACCATAATTAAATGTAAGAAGAAAAGGCTCTTCTCTTAGAAGGAGAAGTGAGAGTTGTCTTCTCCCCCTCTAATGAAGAGATGCTCTAGAATATTCCTTTCTTACTCATCAAGAAGGGATGTATCTAGACTTTTCTCTTAATTATGAAGAGAGTAAAATAAATTAAAAGGAGGAAATTAAAAGGAGGAAATTAAAGATGAGTTGTCATTTGCTCTCATTCTCCTCCTACTCTCCCTCACCGTGACCTCTCTCTCCCTCTCATCCTCTTGCCGAGACCAAGAAGCAAGGAAGCTCTCCTCTAGGAAGGATTCACAAGCAAGGTTCCCTCCTTAGAGAATTTAGCGAAGGATGTGAGTATTCCCCTCACTGCAGTACAAGTTGTTGTCGAATCGATCGTTACGTTTTTTTTTTTCAAGAGTTTTCAAAATCGTAAAAAGTTTTCTTGTGGGGTTTGATGAATGATCTTTTAGGGTCAACAAGTTTCAAGTTATGTTTTATAAAAAAAAAGGAAAAAAAAGAAATCTAAACCCTCACTATGAACATTTCGGCCAAGAGACAAAAGAGGGTTAAGGCTAGGTTCTTTTCTTGTGAGACATGCTTGATTTCATACTTATATGATATGTGAATTTTATGTGTTGATAGTTAAGTTCTCATTCTTCATGTTGTGACAAAAACAAGGAGATTTCTATACATATGTTTCGGCCAACATGACTTATAGGCCTTAGGTCAAGAATTTTGCATAGAAACCATAGTAGTTGTACTCTTTTATGATGTATGAATTTTTACATGTGGATAACTTAAATTTTTATGCTTGATATGGAATGAAAAATCATGAAACCCTACTGATATATTCGGCCAAAATTAGATAAATAAGTTAGGGTTAAAATTTTGAACTCAAATAGTCTCATTCATGAAGTATGGTGACTTGTATGTGCTTGTATAATGCCTTGTATATACTTAGATTAAGTTTGCATGTTATATGGTTAAGTTCTATGCTTCATATGGAATAAAATGATATGAAACCCTACTGATATGTTTCGGCCAAGTTGAGATAAATAGGTTAGGGTTAAAGTTTTGAACTCAAATAGGCTTATTCATGAAGTATAGTGCCTTGTATATGCTTGTATAGTGCCTTGTGTATGCTTAGATCAAATTTGCATGTTATATGTTTAAGTTGTATGCTTCATATGGAATAAAATGATATGAAACCCTACTGATATGTTTCGGCCAAATTGAGATAAATAGGTTAAAGTTAAAGTTTTGAACTCAAATAGGCTTATTCATGAAGTATAGTGCCTTGTATATGCTTGTATAGTGCCTTGTATATGCTTAGATCAAATTTGCATGTTATATGTTTAAGTTGTATGCTTCATATGGGATAAAATGATATGAAACCCTACTGATGTGTTTCGGCCAAATTGAAATAAATGGGTTAGGGTTAGAGTTTTGAACTCAAACATGCTTATTCATGAAGTATAATGCCTTGTATGTGCTTAGGTCAAGTTTACATGTTATGTGGATAAGTTTTATGCTTCATATGGAACCAAATGATATAAGAACCCTACTGATATGTTTCGGCCAAATTGAGATAAATGGATTAAGGTTAGAGTTTTGAACTCAAACATGCTTATTCATGAAGTATAATGCCTTGTATGTGTTTAGATCAAGTTTACATGTTATGTGGGTAAGTTCTATGCTTAATATGGAATGAAATGAGGATGAAACCTACTGATGTGGTTCGGCCAAGATGGATTAATTGGGTTAGGAAAGAGTTTAAATCTAACTAAACATGTTATGTATTCTCATGATATGTAGCTTTTGATATATGAGTAGATTAAGCTTTCATGCTTCATGATATGATGAAAATATGCCTTATGATATGTTGCATTGTTATGTCTTATGATATGATATGCCATGTTCATGATATGATATGATAGACTTATGACATGATATGCCATGTTAATGATATGATATGCTAGACTCATGATATGATATGCCATGTTCATGATATGTATGTTAAGTTCATGAGATGATATGCCATGTTTGATGATATGAAAATGACATGTTATGCTTTATGTTATGATAAGAACATGTTATGTTTCATAATGCATGTATGAATGGCTTATGTAAGAAGAAAAGCCTAAAGAGTTGCTTCCCTTAAGCTGGGACCAAGAGCACTCTTCATGTTATGGAAAAGAGTTGCTTCCCTTAAGCTGGGACCAAGAGCACTCTTCATGTTATGGAAAAGAGTTGCTTCCCTTAAGTTGGGATCAAGAGCACTCTTCATGCTATGGTAAAGAGATGCTTCCCTTAAGTTGGGATCAAGAGCTCTCTTAATGATATGACAAGAATTATGACATGTATGATATGATGAGATATGATATGCATGATATTTTACTTTGTATGGCTTGTACCAAGGGTGGGCTCCATAAGCGCCCCGGGGTCGACGGACTATGAACGGACCTCGTTAAGGGATGGGCTCCTCAGTACGCCCCTAGGTCGACGGACTATGAACGGACCTAGATCCCTAGTAGGTTCGGGGCTAGTAACCCTGTCCTAGGGATTGCACGCATTTATGTTTACATGTGGTACAAGCCAGGGCCCTTCTCATGATGATGATATGATATTCAAGTATGTATACTATATGTTTTGAAAGAAGCATGATGCATATGTGTATTCCATGATACATGTTTTAAAAATATACATATTGCATCTACATGCACATATTTATGAAATTATGTTTATGCACCCTTAAGAACAGGTATGAGTTATGATACATGTTTACATGATATGATAGGCTTCATGATATGTGCTTACAGAATGTGATATGAATCATGATATACACTCACATGATATACTTTGATATGTTATGCTCCTTATGTGATATGATATATTATGTCCTGCTTCCTCTCATGTTATGTTATGAGATGTTATGGTTTTTACATGATAAGATATGTTCTATGTTATGATTCTCCATGCTATGTTATGCTATGCTATGATTTCTACATGTTATGTTATGTTATGTGTTTTTCGGATTTATGAGTAGGCAAGGACCTCACTAAGCCTTTGGCTTATAGCTACACTTTTTCCTTGTACTGCAGATAAAGGCAAGGAATGGATCAATTAAGGGGAGTAGCAGGAAAGGTGATGGATGTGTGTGGAAGTGCTCGGTGGATAGATCTACTTAAGTTTTGGAACTTATAATTTGTTAAGTTGTGCATGTGAACTAAGTTGGACCCTATGCTTATGATGATGATTTCAGCTAGTATTTCATACACTTATGATATTTTACTCATGTTAGAATGATGAAATGTTCAGTATGCTTTGATTCACATGCCATGATAAGTAAACTAAATGCATATGATAAAAGAAAAGAAAAATTTTAAATAAGTCTTCCGCTGCCATGAATCCATATGCATTAGTAATTGATGTCTATGTTTCAGTGACGTCCGTCCCTCCGGGGTGGCCTTAGTGCTACCTGGAAGGGCGGGCGTTACAGGTCAAAAGGTGGAGAATCGCGACATCATCAGGTATGCACTAAATGCATTTCCAATGAACACTTTATGGGCATCCATGATAGATGCTTACAAAGTCTCCAAGAACCTTTCCATAATTAGGCTTAATGAATTATTTTTAAAATTCGAATTACATGAACTGACTAATACACCCTCAATCAAAAAAAGTATTACTTTTCTCGCAGGTACAAACAAGAAAAAGGAACCAAAAGTCAAGTGCCGAACCAAACCTGAGCCCGAAGAAGAATCAGACTTAGAGGATGATGACAAGATCACCACCGAGCTCGTCAATCTTGTGCGAAAGTTATGCAAGAAAAAGAAGGGTTTCTCAAAATGAGAGATAAAAAAGATGATCCAGTCAAAGACGACGCAACCGAGCCCAAGCTCTAAAACAAAGGTTGAAGTCACCTACTATGGCTGCAACAAAAGAGGACACATCAAGATAAATTGTCCAAATCAGAAGGAAATGAAGAACCAACGAAGTAAGAAGGTGCTACAAGAAACATGGGATGAATCATCATCGGAAGACTCCGATGAAGATCTCAAACAAACAAGTTTCTTCGCACTTCCAGCCCAAGAGAAAGTCATTAAATCTGAGCCCAACATAGAATCAGAAGCTGAGTCCGAGCGAAGCTACGGATCATTATCCGGTTCAGAAGGTTCCCAAACCAATGTAAGTATTTCTTTAATTAGATGGCACAATTTAATTTCTTACTTGTTAAGAAAATTAGCCAAGTCCAACCTCCGGGTCAAGTCACTCGAAGAGGAGGTCAAAGCCCTCAGGGAAGTGACTATCCCAAGCTCCTTGACTGAATCAAGTTAGGCTAGAACTTTAACTCAAGTTCAAAAACTCGAGGAAGAAAATTACAGCCTAAAAAGTCAAGTCAAGGAACTGAAGGATATGCTAGAATGGTTCACCTTGAGTTCCAAGAATTTTGATCTGATTCTTGGAAAACAAAGAGTCATATACAACGGATTCAGATATGGATTTAAGGCTAAGCAAAAATTTAAATCATATTTATCACTTGTAAATAGAACAAATAAAAAATTAGTCGAAGCATGGGTCCCCAAGTCTAACTTGATTAATCAAGTTGGACTTGGATAATAATGGATCTCCAAGGATTAAATCCATTACCTTGATAGACCCTATTGAAGCTATGATCCAGGGGAGCCAACAGAAAGACCATAATCATTAGATAAATTTGTTTGATGCATGTTTTATTGTATGATCTCGGGTAGATAATAATCGTATGATCTAGGGTAGATAAGGACCTAGGTTTGATTCACACTTGACTAGTTAGACCTAGTATTTTTAGAAAAGAAATTAAATATTTAATTTCTTTAAATAGTTTTGTCTAGAAAGTGGTAGATGATCCCATACCCAAGAAGGCCTAGTGCCTCGCCACAGCCTGGAAGCCAATTATTAAAATAAATATTTAATTAACTAATTGTTAAAACTAAGCCTGACTCAAATGTGAATCAACCCTTAGATGATAATCTAAATTAAAGATAAAAAATTAACTATCTCACAAAACAGATAAGGTTCCCTTATTGACAATCTAGAAGAAGGGTGAGAAGAATTTAGGTTTAAATTAGTCTAATAAACTGTAACTCAATCAATAAAACATTAACTTAAATTTAAATTAAACAAACTTAAACCAAATTACACTTAATTAAATTAAACAAACTTAAACCAAATTACACTTAATTAAATTAAACAAACTTAAACTAAATTAAATTTAATTAAATTAAACAAACTTAAACTTAATTAATCTTAATTAAAACTTACTTAAACTCAATTAAACACACTCTTAATAAATTAAACTTACTTAAACTTAATTAAACAAACTCTTACTAAATTAAACTTAAACATAAACTTAAATTTAAATCAAATCAAACCATCTCACAATCACCTATAGGTATAACATGTTTTACAATCTAAACTGGGTGAGATGGAAAGTTAAGAGATTGAACTCAATCAAACTATCTTTTAATTCATCAAATTGGATCCAAATCAAATACTTTATGTGTAGCAACGTAATGATTTGGACCAATGAATGTTGGATAGTGGATACTCTAGACATATGACTGGAGACAGATTGAAGTTCACTAAGCTAAAACTCAAGAACTTAGGGTCAGTTGTGTTCGACAACGACGGAAAACTTAAGGTAATCAGAATAGTGATGTGCGTAGATTTTATATACTTTTATGCATGTTTTGACGCACATTTACATACTTTGAGCTTGCTTGATCTATGCATTTTTATACTTCCAGCTTTTCTTTTAGCATATTTACTCTTTTTGTTTGGAGATCTACTTTTTGTGCATTTTTTGTACACAGGAGTCGAATTTGGTGAAGATTCTACATTCTTGGACAAACTTATGAGCTAATCTTTGGAGAAAGCACTTGGCCATGTGCCACACACGACCCTGCCTGGGTGGAGTGCTCTGGCCGTGTGGTCAACCAGGAGAAACAGGCAAGGAACTTGGCCTTGCCGTGTGAACCTCACACGGCCGTGCCAAGTTTTAAAGCAAATCAGAGTTCAATCCTTATATGGACGTGTGGATCTACATGGTCGTGTAAGGTTTCCAGAGACCAAGAAGGCCCTGGCCGTGTGCATCACACGGCCGTGCAGGGTTCCTAGTGCTTAAAAGTGTTCTGGCCGTGTGCACCACACGGCCGTGCCAGGTTTCCAGAAGTTGGGGCAGTCCAGGCCGTGTGGATCTACACGGCCGTGCTTGGAGGTCTTGATGGGAGTTGTCCACGGCCGTGTACACCACACGGCCGTGTATGGATGGTAGAGAGGGGAAAGGCTCTGGTCGTGTGAACCTCACACGGTCATGCCTCGGGGCTGTGTGGCGCCCGAAAGCCCCCCTCTATTTAAAGCCTCTTTGAAGATTTGAAAGGGGATCTTCTCCCCTTTGGGAGAAAGCAAGATTTGGTGGATTCCTCCCATTCTTGGGAGGATTTTTGGGCGATCTAAATGGAGATCTTGGCGAATTCAACTCCGGGAGCGAGGATTGGATCCGAAGATGGAGCTATATTGTAGATAAGTTTTCTTTCTCTCCTCTTCTTGGATTGGGATTGAAGAAATGCTTGTAATCTTCTTATCTTAGGTTTTCATTCTTCGTTTTATGGAGTAGATCTTTTTGTTCTAGGATGGAGGGAGTATTTGTGAGATAAATTGATGTAAACTCTTGTGGATTTGCCATTTCTTTGTTTCTATGATGTTGCCTAGTTTGTATCGATTGGACATTGAATGATTAATTGTGATTAGGGCTTAATTCTCATTCTTGATTGATTGTTTGGATATCTTATGGACTTTGTAGAGATTAACTCTCACTCGATTTTCCGAGGGATCCACGTGACAGGTGCAAGCCCGTGTAAGGACGTTTGAGGGATAACCCTGAAGGGGAAATGAGAATATTCAAGAGGGTAGAATAGATTTTATGATTAAATCCTTATATCTTTATGGGTTAAGAAGCTATGAACTTCTATGTTGATATCCGAGGGAAGCATAGTAATAGGTGCAATCCTGTGTAAGGACAACATAGGTTCATATCTAATTGATCACATTTAGGTACATTTTTCAGTCCTAAGTCGGTTATCTATTGCAAGAGAGAACCGGCAACCTTCTATAAATATTAGACAATTGAGAAATAAGAATTGGTAAACCATATACATTCAAGAGATCTTACAAAGAAACCAAAACTCCTAGAACCTCCCTTTATCATAACTCAAACCCCAAACTCTTATTTGTTAATCTTTCATTTTAGATTTGTTTTTCATCCTTAGCATTTGAAACCAATTGATTAGTTGTTTAGTTAATTCGTTTTGAGATATTTCTAGTGCTTATTCCAGTCCCTGTTGATACGATAATCTTTTATATTACTTGCGACATTTCTGTACACTTGCAAAACGCAACAAGTTTTTGGCGCCGTTGCCTGGGACTGCGCTATAACGTTAGGAATTATCAATTGAGTTAGACTAGACATAACTTTTCTTTTCATTTGAATAGTTGTAACTAATCTTTAGAATTCTGGTTTTCTTGTATTCTTTTCTACTTTTTGTAAAGTTTTCTTGTTGCTATTCTAATTATGCATTATTGATTTCTAGCATTCTAGTCTAGCTTTTCTCTGTTCTTCTTTTTCTTTAAACTTTTCTCTGCTTTTCTTTTGTAAACATATCTTGTTAGTTGATTAGCATATGAATTATTCTAGACATTTTTCTTTTTCCTTTTGTCTTTTCTTTCTTATTTTCATTATGCACTTTCTTTCTTGCAATTTAAATTTTGCATTTTCTTTCTTGTTTTTCATATTGCATTTTATTTCTTGTCTTTGATTCTTGATAATTTTTTTTTCTTGAATATGCATGAGCACTAACATGTCAAGCAGGCCCATGAGAAATTTTTCTATACCCTTTTCTGCAAGATTTTTATCTCCCATTGTGCAACCTCAAATTGAAGCAGAAAGTTTCCAACTAGACCTAGAGATAATTTTCATGATACAAGATCATAAATTTGGAGGAGAAGTATCAGAAAGTCCTTATCTGCATCTTGAAACATTTTTAGAGATTTGTGATTTGGTGAAATGTGAAGGAGTATCAGCAGATGCAGTTCGATTGATGACATTTCCTTTCAGTATCAAGGATAAAGCAAGGACTTGGCTATATTCTCTCTATCCTCAAAGCATCACAAGTTGGGAACAATTGGAGAAGCAATTTCTGAATCATTTTTTTCCTCCAAGTAGAACAGTGTATATGAAAAATTGCATAACAAATTTTGCTCAGGCATATGGAGAATCATTATTTGAAGCATGGGATAGATTGAAGAGTCTTCAAAGACAGTGTCCTCATCATGGTTTTGAAAAATGATTGATTTTGCACATATTCTATGGGGGAATTTCTTTCTCAGACAAGAGTTTATTGGATTCATCAGCTGGAGGTTCTTTTATGGACAAAAGTGTAGATGAAGCTTATTCATTAATTGATCAAGTGACATTGAACCTCCATGAATGGTCGAACAAAAGTTGGATGGAATTTCCCTCAGATATTCAAGAAGTGCAAGTCATAAATGTAAGAGAGCCTGTCAAACAAAATGAAGTTCAACCACCTAAAATTGTTGAAATTCACAAGTCACAGAGTGAGGAGTTCAAACATTTGGGGCAAAGCTTGATAGTATTGTTTCAAAATGGTTTAAAGAAGATCCCCCTCCTACACAGTCAAGAAAAGTGTGATGATGTTGGGTTGAGAAGTGGCAAAAATCATGAAGAACTTCTGAAGAATGACATGTTTAGAATTGAAGAGAAGAATAATAGAAGATCACAAGAACTCAGTTCCATTTCTTTAGGAAGTTCCCAAAGGCCACAAGTACCTTTCCCTCAACGATTAATTACACCAACACTAGATAAGCAAGTTGGACCTCCTCTAAAAGCTCAAAGGGAATTTGGGAAAAAGGAAGTTCAGTCTTTCCCAAGACCTTCACTAAGGGTTCCTTTTCCACAAAGGTTAGTGGGGGTCAATGAAAATAAAGACTTCGGCAAATCCTGTGACACTAATATGGTTGAGTGCAGATTTTTGAATGTATATGAAGATGAAGAATTTTCATATGAGGATTTTATTGATAATGCAGTGGTAAATAAGTTTTTAGATCACCTCAAAATTTTATAGGGTGTTATAGTGACATTGAATTTTCAGATGATGAATGTGATGTGGTAGATCATCTTAAAACTGCAAGTGAAGTTATTGATCCTCTTGTTATTGATTCTCCTATTGAGGACATAGATGTTGGTTTATTTTTTAATGTATGTGTTGATGATGATGATATGGAAGAATGTGTAGGGAGCTGTGTTGTGGAAGCAGCATCTCAAGGATCACCACCTTTGTCAACACAACCCTTTGAGGTTTTAAGAATTGATCATGTTGTGGAACAATGTGTAGGGACTTATGCAGAGCTAGAAGAGTCTCAAGAATCACCATCATTGATATCATCAACGTCTGAGCTAGAGCCAGAACCATCATTTGATTCAGAGGAAGTCACATCTACATGTTTAGAAATTTCAGGTATTTTTCAACAAAGTAAGGTTAGTATTTCTTGTGATCTTTTGGAAAATTTTATGGAGGTACCCATAATTAACTTTGTTAGATGTGATTCAGTTTTTATTACTTATTCATCTTATCTTGATATGGTTCTAGCTCTATACTATATAACATGCTTGTGGGAGATTTGTTTTTCTTTTGGATGTGCAGATTTCACATGGGCCAATAATTGGAAGCTCAATCTGAACCATCTTCGACCACCTGAAAAAATTTCCAAGAAGACGAAGATGGAGAGAGTTATACTTTACTTTGTAGCTCCTTTGATGAAAGCTCTCTCCATAATAAGAGCCCTTAGTAAGAGGGTTCTAAAATATCTTACCCCTCCAAGAGCGAGATTTCGATGAATCTAATGAGGTGGTCGAGCTAATGACCTTAAACAAGCGCTTCTTGGGAGGCAACCCAAGTTCATTTCCCTTATTTTCTTTTATGTCTTTAGTTCTCTCTTTATAATAAACATGTATCCTCTACTTAATTTTTCTTGTCTATCTTATTATTGTAGAATTCAAAGTTGTGGAAGAATGTGATTATTGGATGGAGTATCTTTAAAATCATGAATGTCAACCATTTGGAGCTCATCACTTGGTAACTCTGAGCCTAGTAAGAGAACTTAACTTTTTCTTAGACTTACAAATAAAATAAACAAAAGAGAGAATCTATATTTTTCAAACCAAATATGCGAAGGAGTTAATTAATAAATTTGGAATGAAAATTTCTAAAAATATAAATACCCCAATGGCAACTAATACTAAAATTTACTTTGACTTAGAAGGAAAACCAGTATACTTAAAATACTATAGAAGTGAAATAGGAAGTCTATGTAGGTCTGGGTCGGCCGGTTGGAGAGGGTTGAGTTGTTTGAAACACTAAAATAAACCTTTCTTATCTTTCGACTCAGATTAGCAAAGCAATTAAAAAACAAAAATAACAAATTAAATAAAATCATTAAAAGGCCAATAATTACTTGGTTAAAACCTAGATGGTTGTTAATCCAAGACAGTAGAAAGCTCACTATGAATCTCCTTCACTAAAGGTGGAGAAGCCTTTTACACACAATGAAAACTCAGAAAAGTTAGGAAAGTGAATACACAAGTTGTTACTTCTTTCTTAGGTGCATGGGTCTTTTTATAGCCCATGAAAAATCTTATCCATAGGCTGAAGGCGCCTTCCATATGACTGGAAGGCGTGTCTAGTGAGGCGCTCATGGATGAAACTTTATCCACAGCCAACGACTCATTTCAGCTTGGTCGAAGGCGCCTTCCATAGCCTTGGAAGGTGCCTTCCATAGCCTTAGAAGGCGCCTTCGTACTGTTCATCGAAGGCACCTTCCAACCATGGAAGGTGCCTTCCACAAAAGGCATGGAGGTGCCTTCAACAGCCTTTGAAGGTGCCTCTAGCAACACTTGAAGTTCCATTTCACTCCTTTACTGTTGCGATCTCCTGAATGACCTCGTCCAACGGAATAGGGCTCACCCAAACCCAATTTCTAGTCTTCTCCTCGAGCATCCTTCCTCCCCAGCTTCTCATCCGTCGGACCACCACGCACGTCCTTCTCATCCGTCAGTATACTCTTCCGTAGCACATCATCCCTCAGACACACCAAGCCCTTCGCCTCTCTTCCGTGCCATCCTTCTCGCTAGCTGCATCTTCCGCTCGACTTCTTGTGCTCCTACGCTCCTGTACACTTAGACAAAGGGATCAAAACATAACAGGACCTAACCTAACTTGGTTGATCACATTAAAAACAACCTTAGGGTTTCAACAATCCCCTCCTTTTTTAATGTGAGCAACCCAATTTAAGTTAGGGTAAATCATCCATAAAGTAAAGATAATAAAATTGCACTTATGCAATAAAGTGCAAAAAGATTTTCAAATATAATTTTAATCTAAAATTTAATTACTACCTCCCCCTAGACTTAATCATCCCTTCTCCCCCTTTGATCACATAAAAAATTGGGGTACCAAAAAATCTAAGGGTAACTTTTTCAGAAAAAATTCAGATTTTTCAAAAAAAAAAGTTAAAAAAAACTTATCAAGTTTTGACAAAATTTTGAAAATAATCTTGTTAAAAAAAATTCAGCGTCAATATTTTTAGAAACTCTAAGTTTTTAAAAAATTCTAAGTTATGAAATTGACAAAGATTGAAAGCATTAATTTAATTAACTATTTTATGCTTATCAGTTTGTCAATTAAATATTCAATTTAGTAATTGGTTTCTAAGCTGTGGCGAGGCACTAGGCCTTCTTGGTTATTGGATCATCAACCACTTCTAGACAAAGGCTCTTAAAGAATTCAAATATTTAATCTTCTATCTGAAAGCCCTAAGTCCAATTATACTTTTAATTTATACAAATTTTTTGAACCTAATATAGGTTCCTTTCTACAGGATTAATCAAGAATTTTGGGGGTACATAACTTTTGGATATTTTTCTGATTTGACCCCTGTGATATCTAAGGTACCAACTTGGTCTTTTAAAATTTTGAGTTGGAACAATTGAACATGTATTATTTTTCAAGTTTTTAACTTGTGTCCTCAATTTATCATTTTCAATTTTTAATTTTTTAAAATCTTCTAACAAACAAGATTTGACTAAAATTATTTTTAATTCTTTGTTTTCTTTTTTAAGTTTGCAACAATCTTTAGTTAATAATTTCACAAATTTAAATAACTTGTTAGGTGAGAGAGATCGTACCTAACTTACCTTGTTGATCCCGTCATCTGTAGCTCCCCTTGAACAACTTCTTTCTTCTTATATAGTGTTAGTTAAAGCCCTAGAGCCAATCATTTGATGATTGTTGTATGGATTCGTTGTATCATATTCTTGTATATAAATAAAGGCATTTGTTTTTGGTTATTATACTTACTTGTATTTGTGTCAAATAACTAAGTATAATAGCGTCCTTGAGTAGAAGGTTCTTACCTATATCAATCGATTGGTTGAATCGATAGTGAGATGATATAGGGAACACTGCTCTTAATCATTCCTAGTCAAGTATTAACATTCAAGGACAATGTTAATGCTACGAGACTAGCATGTAGGTCAACTCGATGACTTGATCTCACAAGTCATGGATATGGAGATATCAAGTTGACACATGGGTATGCATTAGAGAATGTATACTGAATGACCCGCCATGAGAAAGTATCATGGATCGTTATATGAGTGTCATATACTTTCTCATGTGGCTATTAGTATGACTACTAGTCCTTAGACCTGAAGTCACCATGGTTCCCTACATAAGGAGTTACGTACTTTGGCTTCGTCAAACGTCACCCATAACTGGGTGGACTATAAAGGCGATTACTGGGTATGTAACAAATTATGCGGAGAGATGTGAGTGATGTAGATGAGATGTATCCCTCCTATATGATGGGAGTGACATCGATATTCTTGATAGAGTAAGACCACTAAGTGCATGACCATGCCCAAATGAGTCAATATGAGATATTGAGCTCATTTGATTGAGTGAGTCTACTTGGGATTCAAGATTTAGATTGATTAGAGGATGACATGGTCTATGCCTCACATTGATCAATCTAGATGTCAAGGATAGAAGGGCACTTGTCATATATTGTGAGGAGTCACAATTAGTAGTCACAAGGTGATGTTGGATCTCAACATTCTTATAACTTGGGTAATAATGATGTGTTGTTAGATACCGCTCATTACTTATGCTTCTAAATAGGTTTAGGAATATTGCCAATGTTATAAGAACCTATAGGGTCACACACAAAGGACAATTAGATGGAGATTAGGTTCATTTGATGAACCTAAATGATTAGATTCATGTGATGAACCAAATTGGATTAAGAGTAATCAAAATTGTGCTAATTGAGTTGGACTCAATTTGGTTCTTGTATTAAGTGAGTCTAATTTGAACTTAGACTCATTTAATTAATTTAATTCAATGAATAGAGATTCATTAAATTAAAATTGACTTGAACCAATAGTTAGATTAGATCAACCAAGGGAGAGAAGTGGTCAAGTTTGACTTGACTTAAGAGGAAGATGAAGGGTCAAGTTTGACTTGACCATTTGCCACCTCATTGGTGAGTTGGCATTAAGTGGCTAATGGTGATGTGCCACATCATCAAGGCTAGCACATGTGTGTGCCACCTCATGAGGGAGATCAAGAGTTTTTGACTCTTGAAATTCCATGGAGTATATAACTCCTCATGAAAAGTGGTCGGCCACTTTAGTGCTTGTGAGGAGTTTCATTTTGTGTGGTAACTCCAACTTCTTCTCCCTCAAGCTCTTTCTTCTCTCCCTCTCCTCCACCCTTGGCCGAAACTTCATAGAGTTCTAGCACACTCTAAAGTTTCTCCTACATCGATTTGTTCGTGTGGATACGCATAGAGGAGTATCTACCTTGATACTCTCGAGATCCGACGAACCTAGGACGAGCGGGATTACGCGAAGGGCTTCGCTTCAAAGGTATACCCTCTGATCTTGTAGATCTAGTGTAGATATAGGAGTAGAAAACATGTATATGAAATTTTATTCTTCGCGAGGATCCGGTGGCCGGGGGTTTCGAGGTTTCCGCAACGTAAAAAGCGATTTTTGCGGCCCGAAAAATCCAACAGTGGTATCAGAGCCACGTGCGAAGCGAGTATGAGTTTTAATTTTTATTTTTATGAAAATTACAGATCTGTAACTTTCTATGAATTTATGATTTTTATTGTTTTTATGGGTATTTTTCTCGTAGAAGCGAAGCACAAGTGTTCAGACACTTGTAGGCTTCGATTACCGAGAAGATTTTTCCCATACGGCAAGGTTTCGCCCCAAATCATTTTGGGACAGCGGATTAAGGCGTTGTAGGATCACTTAGGAACACTCGCGATGGTTATATCGCGGGTAGGGGCGCTGCCCCTGACCCCGCAAGGGGATTCATTCTGCGGTTGCGCCCGAAAATCGCTAAACGGGACCGCCGGGAATTTTTACTCATAAAAAATTGTAAAATTGTAATAAAAATTACAGAAATTTATAGAAATTGCATAATTTAGAATTATGTATTATTTTGTGATGGTCATGGCCCAAAAGACCCAATTAGATTGAAAAATTGTGTTGTAATTCATATTATGGCCTGCGTGCCATTTTCTGTGATGTGCGTGTTGTATGTGATACGCGACCTGCACGTCGTGTCTTTCCTATTTTTATTTCCTGTTGTAAATTAGATTAGATCGAATGTAACTCAAGTTTCACTTTTGTAATGTACAAAATGGAGCGGTGGAAGGTCCACTCGAGACGGAGTTACGAGGAGGGCGCGAGCAACACAAGGTGGTCAAAGGAAGGAGCTTGAGAAGCTGTTGACCTTAGGTTGACCATCCGATCTTCTCATTGGCTTGAGAAGATTGTAGTAGGGCCATGACTAATCACAAAATATTTAATTAATTACTTGTGTGTGTGTATATATATGATGCATGCTATAATAGTAATTAATTAGCGTCTTGACGATTAGATTAGATCTAAATCGTGTACATGATGCACCCTAACGATTAGATTAGAACTAAATCACGTATATGATACACCTCGACGATTAGATTAGATCTCAATCGTGTCGACTCGTAATGCCTACCATGCCGTGATACCTATCACTACCTCGATCGCATGTTGTTGTTGAATCTGCCAAAGCAGAGCAACACATACTATCTTGGTAGGGTACGGAGGGACAATTTTGGTCCTGCCTATCAACGCATGGTTGAGTACAACTCAATTAGATTGAGTAACTAGTTAACTCAATTGGATCGAGTTTAACTATAGGTATTTTCCAATGGTTGGTATATAGGTCATAATCACGTTTATATTAACTCTTGGGCGTATTAGTCAAAGCTAACTCGAGTTTTAATATAAATACGGATCTTGATCCTATAAACAAGAGTTGCATAGAGATATAATTGGTAATTAGTTACCTACTGATCATACTAAGTCTTGGGTGATTTAGTCAAAGCTAACTCAAGGCGTAGTATGATGTGGATCTTATCCCTCATGAATTATAGAATTCAGTGGGAGCATCATTTAATTAAAAGGCCTAATTAAGTGATTACTAGAATATGATGTTTATTTATTTTCTGTATTTTTTTGTTGTAGATTACCATGACGTCAAACACGAACACCTTCTCTCTTCGTTCTATCCTTGACAAGGACAAGCTCAACTGAGCAAATTTCCTGGACTGGTACAGGAATCTGAGAATAGTTCTCACCCAAGAACGTAAACTGTACGTTCTAGAGCAGCCCATTCAGGCGGCTCCTCCAGCTAATGCCACGCGAGCAGACAAAGATGCTTACAAGAAGCATCAAGATGATGCATTAGATGTATCATGTCTAATGCTCGCGACCATGAACTCTGAGCTTCAGAAGCAACATGAGTTAATGGGTGCTTATGATATGGTTGAACATCTTCATCAACTATATCAAGGACAAGCGCGACACGAGAGATTTGAGATCTCAAGGGCACTATTTCAGTGCAAGATGTCAGATGGGGCTCCTGTAGGTCCATATGTACTCAAGATGATTGGGTACATAGAGAATCTATAGACGTTGGGATTCCCACTGACCTGATCTTGCAGTCTTTGCCAGAGAGCTACAGTCAGTTTGTCATGAACTACAACATGAATGAAATTGACAAGCCACTGCCCGAACTGCTTAGTATGTTACGAACTGCTGAGCTCAACCTTAAGAAGGTTAAGCCCAACTCTATTCTGTGGTTCAGAAACACAAGGGCAAGGGCAAGCCTAAAGGCAAGGGAAAGTCCCAAGCCAAGGGCAAAGGCAAGGCACTGAAGCCTAAAGGAGGGGTCGCCAAGGATGCTGCATGCTTCCACTGCGGTCAGACCGGGCACTGGAAGAGGAGCTGCAAAGTCTACCTGGAAGATCTTAAGAAGAAGAGAAGTGAGACTTCCACTTCAGGTATATATGTTATAGAAGTCAATCTATCTATTTCTTCATCATGGGTATTAGATACCGGATATGCTTCTCACATTTGTACTAATGTGCAGGCGCTGAGAAATAGCAGGGCATTGACGAAGGGCGAGGTGGACCTACGAGTAGGCAATGGAGCACGGGTTGCTGCTGTTACTGTAGGGACTTATTTTCTCTGCCCTCTGGGCTTGGACTAGAGTTGGATGATTGTTGTTATGTGCCTGCTTTAACTAAAAACAAATTTCAGTTTCTTGTTTGGACAAGAAAGGTTTTTCATTTATTATAAAGAACAAATATTGTTCAGTTTATTTAAATGAAATATTTTATTGTAGTGCACCTTTGATGAACGGACTCTATATTCTAGACCTTGAGAGTCCTATCTATAACATAAGTACCAAGAGGTTCAAGTCAAATGACATGAACCCAACCTATTGTTAGAGTGTATACTGAAAGCCTAAGCTTTTGTAAACATTTATTTTGAATAAAGAATCACATTTGGTCAAATTTTCTACATTTTTTGTAGTTGTTCAATTAATTTATATTGTAGATAACATAGTATGTGGTGCCACATACAGAAGATGATGTTATCAGTACCTTATAAATTATAAACAGTAGCTCACGACCAAGATAGAAAGGAACAAATCATTGGAAGGTCGTAGTGTAATTAGGTATTAGTTTATCTTAACTATATAATTACGCTAGTACACTTAGAGTTTATTGAGTAGGATCATCAGAGGTCGTTTTCTTTTATACTGACTTTATAAAGGAACAAAGACCTCAGTTATTATGGAAGTGTGTGATCTTAATCCTAATATAATAACAAACACATATATTTGATATTTATTTCTTTAATTTATCAATGGGTGAGATTTAGTTCGATAAATCAATAAGCCCGATAAGTTGGGAAATGATATCACTTATAGTGTGTGTTGTTGATTATAGAAGGAAACTGTGTCCTTGTAATCTAGGTTGATAATGTCCCCAAGATGAGCTCATAAAGATTGTCATGTTAAACCCTGCAGGTGGACTTAGTTCGACATGACAATAAGGTTGAGTGGTACTATCCTTGGATTAAGATATTAATTAAATGAGTTGTCAGTAACTCACTTAATTAGTGGACATAAGACATCTTAAACACAGAGAGACTAACACACTCATAATAAGAAGAGCCCAAAAATGTAATTTGAGATTGGTGCGGTAGTTCAATAATAGTTCTCTAGTGGAATGAATTATTATTGATAAAATTAAGTTGTGTGTTTGTGGTGTTTTGAGGTGTTGGTTAATTTAAAATAGTATTGTTTGAGGAATCAATATTATTCTAAATTTAGAGTTCTGACCAAAAGTTATTTGTTATTCTTAGGATGACTTTTAACCCATTGTCCATCATACTTCAACAGAATAGACTTACTGGTCTTAACTACATAGATTGGAAAAGGAACCTGGACATTGTTCTTATTGCTGAAAGTTATAAGTTTGTACTGACTAAGCCTTGTCCTGATGCACCCACTGGTGAATCTACCCAAGAGGAGATTGAATATCATAAGAAATGGGTAAAGGTAGATGAGATGGTGCGGTGCTACATTTTGGCTTCAATGTCAAATGTATTGCAACATCAGCATCAAGATTTACCAACAGCTTATGATATTATGAACAATCTCAAGGAACTCTTTGGTCATCAGGATAGGGCTTCTAGACAAGAAGCCATGAGAAAGATAATGACAGCCACCATGCAAGAGGGTACTCCTGTAAGGGATCATATCCTAAAGATGATGGCTTATCTGAACGAAATACAAATCCTTGGAGGAGAAATTGATGGGGAAACCCAGATCGATATGATCCTCCAAACACTACCTAGAAGTTTTGAGCAATTCCGCCTGAATTACAATATGAACAAAAGGGTATATTCATTGGCGGAACTACTGACAGAACTTCAGGCAGCAGAAGGTTTGTTTCGACACAATTCTCATATTCACTATGCTAAAAATGGTTCTACTTCTAAACCGAAAGGAAAGAAGAAGAAGAAACAAGTTGGTTCAGCAAAGAAAGTGAATAAATCTCAGAGTACAGGACCTAAAGCTGGAGTGAAGAAGCCGAAGGGCAAGTGCTTCATCTGCAAGCAGTCAGGGCATTGGAAGGCGGACTGTCCTCGTACGAATCAGAACAACAAAGGTATATCTCATGCTCTAGTTGTTGAAACATGTTTAGCGGTGTTATCTACCAGCACCTGGTGTGTAGATACGGGAGCCACTGATCATGTCTGCAATTCCTTGCAGAGGTTCCAGGAAACCCGACGACTAATTGAAGGAGAGATTACCGTCTACATGGGCAATGCTACTAAGGTGGCGGCTGTTGCAGTAGGAGACGTCTACTTATTTTTTAATAGAAATAGAAATTTGGTTTTATGAAATTGTCTTTATGTACCCAGTTTTAGAAAGAATTTAATTTCAGTTTCTAAACTATTTTTGGATGGATATTCAGTTTCTTTTAGTAATGATGTAATTATTAAGAGAAATAAAGTGATTATCTGTTCTGGTGCATTAGTTGGCAATTTGTATACTTTAAATCCAATTTCTCTCACAAAGCAAAACAAGGAAATTTATAACTCATCTTCTAACTCTAATAAGAGAAAAGAACCTTCAGAAATGAACCAAGCATATCTTTGGCATCTAAGGCTTAGTCATATTAACTTAAGTAGGATTCAGAGGCTTATAGCCGATGGACTTTTGGGTTCATTAGAGTTGGAAAATTTTCCAACTTGTGAATCTTGCTTAGAAGGTAAAATGACCAAAAGGCCTTTTAAGACCAAGGGGTATAGAGCCAAAGAAGTGTTAGAATTGGTTCATTCTGATTTGTGTGGTCCTATGTCTGTCCAGGCAAGAGGAGGTTTTGAATATTTTGTCTCTTTTATAGACGATTATTCAAGATACGGATACATTTACCTAATGTGCCGCAAGTCCGAGTGCTTTGATAAGTTCAAAGAATACAAGGCTGATGTGGAGAAACGACTAGGTAAAAGTATCAAGACACTACGGTCTGATCATGGTGGCGAATACCTCTTAGGAGAGTTTAGGAATTACTTATCAGAGGTCGGGATTCAATCCCAACTTTGGTACACCCCAACGAATGGTGTGGCGAGCGAAGGAATAGGTCTCTTATGGAGATGGTTAGATCGATGATGAGTTATTGAATTACCAAATTCGTTTTGGGGATACGCTCTGAAACAGTGTACATTCTGAACTTAGTACCTTCTAAATCAGTTTCTTCTACTCCCACAGAATTGTGGAATGGGCGAAAGCCCAGTCTAAGACATATTCGGATTTGGGGTAGTCCAGCACATGTGCTGAAACCAGATGTTGATAAGTTAGAATCTCGTACAGAAGTTCGCGTGTTTGTGGGGTATCCCAGAGGAACGAAAGGTGGTTTATTTTATAGTCCTAAAGACCAGAAGGTCATTGTTAGCACCAATGTCCAGTTTTTAGAAGAAGACTATATAATGGATCACAAGCCCAGTAGCAAAGTTAGAAGAACTTAGAGAGGACACGTCTAATTCAGTACCAACAGTACAAGATGAAGTACCACAAGAGACTGCTACACGTGTCACACACGATACACAACCACAGACTGTGCCTCGTCGTAGTGGGAGGGTTGTAAGGCAGTCTCAAAGATTCATGTTTTTGGGAGAGTCTTCGGACTTGATCCCGGGTAAACATGAACCTGATCCCCGAACATATGACGAAGCACTCCAAGATATATATGCAGCATCTTGGCAAAAGGCAATGAATTCTAAAATAGAGTTTATGTACTCTAATAAGGTCTGGGAGCTTGTAGAACCACCTGATGGTGTAAAAGCCGTTGGATGCAAGTGGATCTACAAAAGGAAAAGAGGGACAGACGGGAAGGTAGAAACCTTCAAAGCTAGGCTTGTTGCGAAAGGGTACACTCAGAAAGAGGGAATCGATTATGAGGAGACCTTTTCATCGGTAGCCATGCTTAAGTCTATCGGGATACTCTTATCCATTGCTGCTCATATGGATTATGAGATTTGGCAAATGGATGTCAAGACAGCTTTCCTTAATGGAAGTCTTGAAGAGAACATCCATATGAAGCAACTAGAAGGGTTTATTGAAAAAGGCAAAGAGCATCTAGTGTGCAAGCTGAATCGGTCCATTTATGGACAGAAGCAAGCTTCAAGGTCTTGGAACATCCGGTTTAATGAAGTAATCCAGTCATATGAATTTATTCAGTGTCCAGATGAGTCTTGTGTATATAAGAAGTGTAACGGAAACGTGGTGGTATTTCTTGTACTATACGTAGATGATATTTTGTTAATTGGCAACAATGTCAAGGTATTATCGGACGTAAGGGTATGGTTGTCCAAACAATTTGATATGAAGGACTTAGGAGATTGTGCACACATTCTTGGGATCAAAGTTATAAGGGATCGCAAGAAAAGAATGTTGTGTCTATCCCAAGCTTCATATATAGATACAATCCTTGCTCGTTTTAGCATGCAGGATTCCAAGAAAGGTTTCTTACCTTTTAGGAATGGAGTAGCTCTATCTAAAGAGATGTCTCTGAAGACATCAAAGGAGATAGAGGACAAGAAAGCAGTTCCTTATGCTTCGGCTGTAGGAAGTCCAATGTATGCAATGCTATGTACGAGACCTGATATCTATTTTGCCGTGGGCATGGTTAGCAGATATCAGAGTAACCCTGGACAAGGACATTGGACTACGGTAAAGCATATATTAAAGTACCTGAGAAGGACTAGAGATTATATGCTAGTTTACCAAGCAGACGATTTGCACCCTGTGGGTTACACGGATTCAGATTTCCAATTAGATAGTGACAACAGTAAATCTACATCAGGCTATGTGTTTACTTTAGGAGGTGGAGCCATTGCATGGAGGAGTGTTAAGCAGAAATACGTTTTAGACTCAACCATGGAAGCAGAGTATGTATCAGCCTCTGAGGCGGCTAAAGAAGTAGTATGACTCAGTAACTTTCTAATGGACTTAGATGTGATTCCTGGTTTGCCCAAAATCATCACAATTTATTGTGCTAATAGCGGTGCAGTTGCTAACTCGAAGGAACCACGAGCCTATAAGGCAAGTAAACATATAGAGTGCAAGTACCACCTGATACGAGATATCGTGAAGCGAGGAGAAGTTGTCATCGCCAAGATTGCATCAGTAGATAACCTGGCAGATCCTTTCACTAAGGCCCTTCCGGCAAAAGCTTTCGATCGGCATGTGGAGGGAATGGGAATCAGATGTATGGCAGAAGATATGGCAGCTTAGTCATTAGTATAAGTGGGAGATTGTTAGAGTGTATACTGAAAGCCTAAGCTTTTGTAAATATTTATTTTGAATAAAGAATCACATTTGGTCAAATTGTCTACATTTAGTTGTAGTTGTTCAATTAATTTATATTGTAGATAACATAATATGTGGTGCCACATACAGAAGATGATGTTATCAGTACCTTATAAATTATAAATAGTAGCTCACGACCAAGATGGAAAGGAACAAACCATTGGAAGGTCGTAGTGTAATTAGGTATTAGTTTATCTTAACTATATAATTACACTAGTACACTTAGAGTGTATTGAGTAGGATCATCAGAGGTCGTTTTCTTTTATACTGACTTTATAAAGGAACAAAGACCTCAGTTATTATGGAAGTGTGTGCTCTTAATCCTAATAGAATAACAAGCACATATATTTGATATTTATTTCTTTAATTTATCAATGGGTGAGATTTAGTTCGATAAATCAATAAGCCCGATAAGTTAGGAAATGATATCACTTATAGTGTGTGTTGTTGCTTATAGAAGGAAACTGTGTCCTAGTAATCTAGGTTGATAATGTCCCCAATATGAGCTCATAAAGATTGTCATGTTAAACCCTGCAGGTGGACTTAGTCCGACATGACAATAAGGTTGAGTGGTACTATTCTTGGATTAAGATATTAATTATGAGTTGTCAGTAACTCACTTAATTAGTGGACATTCGACATCTTAAACACAGAGAGACTAACACACTCATAATAAGAAGGAGCCCAAAAATGTAATTTGGGATTGGTGCGGTAGTTCAATAATAGTTCTCTAGTGGAATGAATTATTATTGATAAAATTAAGTTGTGTGTTCGGGGCGAACACGGGATGCTTAATTTTATCGGGAGACCAAAATCAATTCCTCCTCTCGGTCCCTATCGTAGCCTCTTATTTATAGAGTACTATACCCACCTATACCCGCCTTCATACCCATGATAAGGGGGCCGACCAAGCTATCTTGTGGATCAAGCTAGGGCCGGCCAAGCCTTGATTCATGGGTGGCCGACCCTAACTTGAACCCAAGCTTAGGTGGCCGACCCCCATTAAATTAAAAGGAATTTTAATTTTAAATATTTCTTATGTGAAAGATATAATTTATTAGAGAGATAAAAATTAAAATATCTCTTTTAAAAGGATCTACAAAAGATTAAAGAAAGAGATTAGATCTCTTTCCTTATTTGTAGATTGAAAAGATATTTTATTTTTCTTCTTTATAAATTATTCACATATAGAATAATTAAAATTATAGAAATTTCTTTTTATCAACCATGAAGGGATTTTAAAAAGAAATTTTATTTTTTTTAAATTTTCGAAGACAAATAAGGAATTTTAATTGTTGATTGAAATTGCTTTGTTTGGTCTTGTTGATGTGGCCGGCCAAGACATGGAGTTTTAAGAAATTTTGTTTAATTTTTCTTAATTAATTCATGTCAAGGAAAGTTATGGAAATTTTATTGTAATTAAATTTCCTTATTTACCAAAGCTAAGGAATATAAAAGAGGGGGTTGGGTGCCTTCATGAGATACAACCTCTATTATTCTCTCCCTCTTTTTCCTTGGTGTTGTGGCCGGCCATCCTCTCTCCCTCTCTTCCTCTTTGTGGTGGCCAAAACTCTTCCTTGCTTGGAGCTTTTGTGGTGGCCGGATACTACTTGGAGAAGAAGAAGAAGAAGGAGAGAAAGCTTGCATCCCTTGGAGCTTAGTTGGTGGAAAAGGTTCTTCATCCTTGGATTTTGGTGCTTGGCCAAAACTTGAAGGAAGAAGAAGAAGGTGCTAGGTGGTCCTCATCTTGGAAGATCGTTGCCCACACAACGTCCGAGGTTAGAAGAGGAATACGGTAGAAGATCAAGAGGTCTTTCTAAAAGGTATAACTAGTATTTTTTCTTTCCGCATCATACTAGTTATTTTTGGAAATAATACCAAATACAAGAGGCATGCGATTCTAGTATTTCGAATTTATTTTCGATGTTGTGTTCTTTTGTTTTTTTTCCTTGTGATTTGATTGTTCTTTTCGGTTGACCTAAAGTTATTTAAGGAAATTAAATATTAGTTTTCCTTAAAAGACTTTGCCTAGTCGGTGGTGGTTGCTCCCATATCCAAGAAGGTCATGTGCCTCGCCACGTCAGTACTGGAAGTCAATTTTGGAAATTAATATTTAATGGAATTAATAACCTAGGAGATTTGGATCGAACGTGTTAAGTTCCGCAGGAGATCCAAGTCAAAACCTAAAAGAACAAATAGATTAAACTTTGGATCAAACGTGTTAAGTTCCGCAGGCGATCCAAGTTTAATTTAAAAGAACACATGGTAGCTAGGAAAAAGTTCAGACCTTTGTACAAAATTTTTGTACAGTGGAACCATTAGGTTTTCCGAGTAGCAACCAACACCTATCTCTGGCACTGTCGCTTAGGTCATATAAATGACAAACGCTTATCCCAGCTTCATAAAGATGGTTTGCTGGACTCATTTTATTTTGAATCATATGAGACATGCGAGTCATGCCTTCTAGGCAAGATGACCAAGACTCCCTTTAGTGGACATAGTGAGAGAGCGACTGACTTGTTAGGTCTTATACATAGTGATGTATGTGGCCCTTTCAATGTCACTGCTAGAGGTGGTTATAGGTACTTCATTACATTTACTGATGACTTCAGTAGATATGGTTATGTGTACCTGATGACACATAAGTCATAATCCTTTGAAAAGTTCAAAGAATTCAAGAATAAAGTATAAAACCAGCTTGGCAAAAGTATTAAGATACATCGATCAGATCGAGGTGGTGAATACCATAGCCATGAGTTTCATGACTATTTAGTTGAGTGTGGGATTCTATCTCAACTCACTCCTCCTGAAACACCACAGTGGAATGGTGTATCCAAAAGGAGAAATCGTACCTTATTAGATATGGTACGGTCTATGATGAGTCACACAGATCTTCCTATATCTTTTTGGGGCTATGCTCTAGACACAGCAACTTTCATTCTCAACCGAGTTCCATCTAAGGCTGTAATAAAGACACCATATAGGATATGAATTGGGAGAGATGCCCAGATGTCTTTTATAAGGATTTGGGGTTGTGAGGCTTACGTTAGACGTCAAGTCTTAGATAAATTAGGACCCAAATCTGACAAGTGCTATTTCATTGGATATCCCAAGGAAACGAAGGGATATTACTTCTACATTCCCGGTCAACACAAGATAGTTGTGGCTAAGACTGGGGTATTTCTAGAAAGGGATTTTGTTTCTAGAAAGACTAGTGGGAGTATGTTCGATCTTGAAGAAGTTCAAGATATGGACCATAGCACAGAAGCCTCGATGGAAGTTGAACTGGAACCACAAAGTGTTGTGGATGATGTTGTTCCACAAGGAGTTGAGGAACAACAACCAGTTCAAGTAGATATACCTCTTCGCAGGTCTGATACGGTACGTCGTCAGCCTGAGAGATACTCATTTCTCTTATCTGACCATGATGACGTTGTGCTCATAGAGGATGATCCCACCTCCTATCAGGAAGCTGTGATGAGCCCAGATTCTGAGAAATGGCTAGAAGCCATGAGATCTGAGATGGAATCCATGTACACCAACCAAGTATGGACTTTGGTTGATCCACCTGAGGGTGTAAAACCCATAGGGTGTAAGTGGGTATTTAAGAGAAAGACTGGCATGAATGGACTTATCTATAAGGGTCGCTTGGTAGCTAAAGGTTTCAAGCAGATTCATGGTATTGACTATGATGAAACCTTTTCTCCAGTAGCGATGTTTAAGTCCATTCGGATCATGCTTGCTATTGCAGAGTACATATATTGACAAGGTACTCCTATGGTTTGCCATGCAGAACTCCAAGAAGGGATTTCTGCCGATGTCACATGGTGTGAGTCTTTCGAAGACTCAAGGTCCCTCTTCTAGAGAGGACAGAGACCGCATGGATCAGATCCCTTATACCTCAGCTATAGGATCTATCATGTACGCCCTGCTATGTACTCGTCCTGATGTCTCGTATGCATTGAGCATGACGAGCAGATACTCGTCAAATCCAGGTGAAAGTCATTGGATAGCGGTCAAGAATATTCTTAAGTACTTAAGAAGGACTAAAGAATATTTCTTGATATTTGGAGGCGTTGATGAGCTAGCTGTAAAGGGTTACAGTGATGCCAGCTTCTAGACTGACCAAGATGATTATCGATTGCAGTCATGGTTTGTGTTTTGCATAAATGGTGGTGCTGTGAGCTGGAAGAGTTCAAAGAAGGACACAGTCGCTGATTCTACAACAGAGGCCGAGTATATTGCTGCATCAGAGGCAGCAAAGGAGGCAGTTTGGATCCGTAAGTTCATCACTGAACTTGGGGTGGTTCCTAGCATCGCTGACCCGATTGAGCTCTATTGTGACAATAATGGAGCAATTGCGCAGGATAAGGAACCTCACTCACACCAGCAGACTAAACACATACTACGGCGCTTCCATCTCATTCGAGAGATTATCGAGAGAGGAGATGTGAAGATTTGCAGAGTGCCTACAGAGGCTAACATCGCAGATCCCTTGACCAAGGCTTTGGCACAGAGAAAGCATGATGGTCACACTAGGTCATTGGGGCTTAGAGCTTACACTGATTGGCACTAGTGCTAGTGAAAGATTGTTAGTTAGAGCCCTAGAGCCAATCATTTGATGATTGTTGTGTAGACTTGTTGTATTATATTCTTGTATATAAAAAAAGGCATTTGTTTTTGGTTATTATACTTACTTGTATTGGTGCCAAATAACTAAGTATAATAGCGTCCTTAAGTAGAAGGTTCTTACCTATATCAATCGATTGGTTGAATCGATAGTGAGATGATATAGGGAACACTACTCTTAATCATTCCTAGTCAAGTATTAACATTCAAGGACAATGTTAATGCTACGAGACTAGCATGTAGGTCAACTCGATGACTTGATCTCACAAGTCATGGATATGGAGAAATCAAGTTGACACATGGGTATGCATTAGAGAATGTATACTGAATGACCCACCATGAGAAAGTATCATGGATCGTTATATGAGTGTCATATACTTTCTCATGTGACTATTAGTATGACTACTAGTCCTTAGACCTGAAGTCACCATGGTTCCCTACATAAGGAGTTACGTACTTTGGCTTCGTCAAACGTCACCCATAACTGGGTGGACTATAAAGGCGATTACTGGGTATGTAACAAATTATGCAGAGGGATATGAGTGATGTAGATGGGATCTATCCCTCCTATATGACGGGAGTGACATCGATATTCTTGATAGAGTGAGACCACTAAGTGTATGGCCTTGTCCAAATGAGTCAATATGAGATATTGAGCTCATTTGATTGAGTGAGTCTACTAGGGATTCAAGATTTAGATTGATTAGAGGATGACACGGTCTATGCCTCACATTGATCAATCTAGATGTCAAGGATAGAAGGACACTTGTCATATATTGTGAGGAGTCACAATTAGTAGTCATAAGGTGATGTTGGATCTCAACATTCTTATAACTTGGGTAGTAATGATGTGTTGCTAGATACCGCTCATTACTTATGCTTCTAAATAGGTTTAGGAATATTGCCAACGTTATAAGAACCTATAGGGTCACACACAAAGGACAATTAGATGGAGATTAAGTTCATTTGATGAACCTAAATGATTAGGTTCATGTGATGAACCAAATTGGATTAAGAGTAATCCAAATTGTGCTAATTGAGTTGGAATCAATTTGGTTCATGTATTAAGTGAGTCTAATTTGGACTTAGACTCATTTAATTAATTTAATTCAATGAATAGAGATTCATTAAATTAAAATTGATTTGAACCAATGGTTAGATTATATCAACCAAGGGAGAGAAGTGGTCAAGTTTGACTTGACTTGAGATGGAGATGAAGGGTCAAGTTTGACCTGACCATTTGCCTCCTCATTGGTGAGTTGGCATTAAGTGGCTAATGGTGATGTGCCACATCATTAAGGCTAGCACATGTGTGTGCCACCTCATGAGGGAGATCAAGAGTTTTTGACTCTTGAAATTCCATGGAGTATATAACTCCTCATGAAAAGTGGCCGGCCACTTTAGTGCTTGTGAGGAGTTTCATTTTGTGTGATAACTCCATCTTCTTCTTCCTCAAGCTCTTTCTTCTCTCCCTCTCCTCCACCCTTGGCTGAAACTTCATAGAGTTCTAGAACACTCTAAAGTTTCTCCTCCATCGATTTGTTCATGTGGATACGCATAGAGGAGTATCTACCTTGATACTCTCGAGATCCGGCGAACCTAGGACGAGCGGGATTACGCGAAGGGCTTCACTTCAAAGGTATACCCTCTGATCTTGTAGATCTAGTATAGATCTAGGAGTAGAAAACATGTATATGAAATTTTATTCTTCGCACGGATCCGGTGGCCGGGGTTTCGGGGTTTCCGCAACGCAAAAAGCGGTTTTTGCAGCCCGAAAAACCCAACATGTAGCTCCCCCTTCATCGATGCTCATTTCGAATGAGCTTTCTTCATGTTTGTTTTCTTGATGACTTGTCATTAACGCAAGTCTGGAAAAGGCTTCAACCTTCGATTCAGATGACGTTTCATCCCAAGTCACTTTAAGGGTCTTGTGTTTGTTCGTTTGGATAGGCTTCTTGTCTTTGCTTTGGCCTTTTTCTTTAATTTAGGGCAGTTGTCTTTTACATTCCCTTCTTCATTGTAGTGGTAGCATCTGATTGTCCTTTTTTTTCTACCCTATAGATGGTTAGATTTTCTAGTTTTAAATAATTTCTTAAACTGTCTTACCATCATTACCATTTCGTTATCATGGAAAGAGGATTCTAAATCTTGTTCGTCCTTCTTTTCCTTAAAGGCAATGTTGTGCTTCAGCTCCTTCGTCGAATCTACATATCTCGTTTCATGGATTTCAATTGTTAAAAAGAACTCTTCTAAGGTAACAGACTCTAGATCCTTAGATATATAATAGGCATCTACTAATGATGCCCATTCCTTATTTCTAGGGAATACATTAAGTGTGTTCCTTAGCGAATCTCAGTTTCTTACCTTTTCTCCGAGATTTGAAAGTTCGGTGATGAGCTCCTTAATCATGAGTGAAGGTGTGCAACGGTTTCATCTTATTCTAATCGAAGGTTGGTGATTTGGTTACGAAGTAGGTACCGTCTCGTAAGTTTCACCTCCGAGGTTCCTTCATATAGTTCTAAGAATTTTTCCCAGAGATCCTTGGCAGACTTGTAAGCACCGATCCGGTTGACTTCCTGTGATAATAGAATGCTTAGCATATGAAACTCTGCTTTGTCATTTTCCATGAAGTCAGCTTGTCCCTTCTTCGTCCATTGATACTTTTCCTTGCCTTCGGGTGCTTCAAAATCAAATTCCATTATTAAAAATAATTCAAAGTCAGTTTTAAATAATACCTCTATTTTCTATTCCAGCTCACGAATTCCCCCTCAAATTTTGGTGGGAGATGCTTGGTCCGACCATCTCGTTTGCTTCATTCGACGGATAGTCCTTCTGAACATGTTAGGCTCTGATACCACTTGTAGGTCCTGGTCGACCGACTGAGACGGTTGAGTTGCCTAAAACACTAAAACAAACCTTTCTTGTCTTTCGACTCAGATTAATTAGTAAAGAAATTAAAAAATAGAAATAACAACTTAAATAAAATTAGTAAAAGGCCAAGAATTACTTGGTTACAATATAGATGGTTGTTAATCCAAGGCAGTAGAAAGCTCACTAAGAATCTCCTTCACTAAAGGCGAAGAAGCCTTTTACACACAATGAAAGCTTAGAAAAGACTAGGAAAGTGAATACACAAGTTGTTACTTCTTTCCTAGGTCCAGGGGTCTTTTTATAGCCCTTGAAAAATCTTATTCGCGGGCTGAAGGCGTCTTCCATAGGGATGGAAGGCACGTCTAGCGAGGTGCTCGTGGATAAAACTTTATCCATGGCCAACGACTCATTTCAACCTGGTCAAAGGTGCCTTCCATAGCCTTGGAAGGCACCTTTGCAATGTTCATCGAAGGTGTCTTCTAGCCATGGAAGGCGCCTTTCACAGAAGACACGAAGGTGCCTTCAGTAGCCTTTGAAGGCGCCTCTAGCAATAGTTGTAACTCCATTTCGCTCCTTTGCTACTACTATCTCTTGGATGATTTCGACCAACAGAATAGGGCTCACCCGAACCCAATTTCCGGCCTTCTCCTCGAGCAGCCTTCCTCCCCATCTTCTTGTCACTCAAACCACCGTGCGTGTCCTTCCTATCCACTAGTGTACTCTTCCGCAGCACCTCGTCCCTTAGATGCACCGAGCCCGTCGGCTCTCTCCCGTGTCGTCCTTCTCACTAGCTATGTCTTCTGCTCAACTTCCTATGCTCCTAAGGTCTTGCACACTTAGACACAGGGATCAAAACTTAATAGGACCTAACCTAACTTGGTTAATCATATAAAAAATAACCTTGGGGTTCCAATAGTCTACAATACACAACTATAAGTCGACCTGATATTTTATTTATAGTAGGTATGTGTGCTAAATACCAATCTTTTGCAAAAGAATCACATTTAACCAATGTAAAAAGAATACTTAGGTACATTAAGGGGACCCTAAATGTAGGACTTTAGTATCCTAGGACATGCACATTCAACTTAGTTGGTTACTCTAACTCAGACTATGATAGGTGTAAATTAGATAGAAAAAGTATAAGTGGAAGTTGGCAATTTCTAGGACAGTGCCTAGTAGGCTAGTCCGGTAGAAAGCAACACTGTATTTCTTTATCCATTACTGAAGAAGAATACATAGTCATGAGAGAATGAGCATCTCAATTACTATGGATATTGTATACCTTAAAAGATTATCAACTAGAATATAAAAATACAAAAATTTCAATTGATAACATAAGCTCCATCAACATAACTAAAAATCCAATCCACTACTCAAGGACTAAACACATAGAAGTAAAACATCACTTTGTAAGGGATTATGTAGCTAAGGGTGACATTATACTTGACTATGTTGAGTCTAAGTCAAACCTTGCTGACATTTTCATAAAACCCTTGCCTGAACTTGAGTTCAATATACTTAGATGAAAATTAGGTATGTGCTTAGTAGAATAGATTTTAAAATTATATCTTTATATTATTCCTCTTTCGAAAGTTATGTTTTTTTTTTCTTGGTTATAAATTCTAGGAAAAATGTTCAAAATTCTAATTTTATTAGCATTTTCAAAAAATTAGACTTAGCCTTGGTATCTACCCCCTAGAAAGCATGTACCCCTAGGTTTCAGCCAGAGCATCTCATAAGCACACTAGGAATACCTTGCTTGTATATGACAAACACATAGAATGGTATGAGATGCATAGGGTACTGCCAAGACTTCAGAATTTTTATGTCTGTGCATCAACATAAGTCTGGGCAATAAATACCAAAACTAAATTAATCAAATTAGGTTATTCATGCTTAGTCAAACTAATTGGAATACCTACTTAATTTAACTGACCAAGTGAAAGCTACTACCTCATGCTAAAATAGCTAGTAGCTAAAGGTTAGACATTTTGTTAGGAAAGAATGATGTTTATGTTGAATTTTTTTTTTCTTCTTTCTTTAAACACTCATGCTTGGACTCTAGGACACTAAAATTGTTTTTGGCATTAATCCAGGGCGAGTGAAGAGTTAAAATTTTTAAATTTCAAAAATGCTTCTCTTTTCTTTAAAAATTTAAAGTTTTTTCTTTTAAAAATTCTTGTCTTTGAAAAGTTTCTTCTTTAAAAAATTAAAGTTTTTTAGAGGTTAAACTCCTTTTTGAAAAGTTAAAGTTTTTATTTTAAAATTGTTTCTCTCTTCTTTGAAAAGTTTAAACTAAGCTTCTCCATCTTTCTAAAGCTAAGTACTTACCTAAGCTTTTATCAAAATCTTTTTAAGCTAAATCTTATAAAGCTTAATATAGACTAAGTGTTTTATTCTTCAAAACTCAGTGTTTTTCAAAACTTTCAAATTCTTAGTCCGTTTAAAAATATTTTCAACTATTTTCTATTAGAGTGTATACTAAAAGTCTATTTTTTGTAAACATTTATTTTGAAATAAAGAATCACATTGGTAAAAAATGTCTACATTTATATGCTAAGTGTAGTTATTCAATTAATTTATATTGTAGATAACATGGTGTGTGTTGTCACATACAGAAGATCATGTTATTAGTTCTTTATAAATTATAAACAGTAGCTCACGACTAAAATGGAAAGGAACAAACCTTTAGAATAGTCGTAGTGTAATTTGGTATTAGTTTATCTTAACTACAAAATTACACTAGTATACTCTGAGTGTATTGAGTAGGACCATTTAAGGTAAGTTCTTTTTATACTGACTTAATAAAAGAACAAGACCTTAGTTATTATGGAAGTGTGTGCTCTTAATCTTAATATAATAACAAGCACATATATTTAGTATTTATTTCTTTAACTTATCAAAGGGTGAAATTTAGCTCGATAAATCAATATGCCCGATAAGTTGGGAAATGATATTACTTATAGTGTATGTTGTTGATTATAGAAGGAAATTATGTCCTAGTAATCTAGGTTGATAATGTCCCCAAGAGGAGCTCATAAGGATTATCATGTTAAACCCTGCAGGTGGACTTAGTCCGACACGACAATAAGGTTGAGTGATACTACTCTTGGACTAAGATATTAATTAAAAATGAGTTGTCAGTAACTCAATTAATTAGTGGACATCCGACATCTTAAACACAGGGAGATTAACACACTCATAATAAGAAGGAGTCAAAAATATAATTTGGTATCGGTGTAGTAGTTTAATAATAATTCTTTAGTGGTATGAATTATTATCGATCAAATTAAGTTGGGTGTTCGGGGCGAACACGGAAAGCTTAATTTCATCGGGAGACCAAAACTAATTCCTCCTCTCAGTCCCTATCATAGCCTCTTAATTATAAAGTGTTATACCCACCCATACCCACCTTCTTATCCATCCTAAGTGGCCGGCCAAGCCATGCTAGGAGCCCAAACAAGGGCCAACCACATAAAGGCTTGGATGGGATAAAGTGTGGCCGGCCCTAGCTTGAACTCAAGCTAGGTGGGCCAGCCACAAGAAATTTAAAAGGATTTTATTTTTAAAATCTTTTCTTATGTGGATACCATGGTTTTAAAAGAGAGTTTAAAATTTAAATCTTTCTTTTTATGGTTTCTACAAAAGGATAAAGTGAAAGATTTGATATCTTTCATTATTTGTAGTTAAAAGGAAGATTTTAATTTTTTGATAAAAATTTCCTTTTTGTAACCATGTTCATGATTTAAAAGAGAGTTTTAAAATTAAATCTTTCCTATTATAGTTTCTACAAAAGATTAAGAAAAGATTTGATATCTTTCTTTATTTGTAGATTGAGAGGAATATTTTAATTTTAAAGATAACTTTCCTTTTTTGAAATCATCCACATGTTTTAATAGAGAGATTTTAATTTATAAAATTTCCTTTTATAACCAATCATGAAGGGAAAAATTAATAGAGAAATTTTTATTTTAAAATTTCTGGAAACAAATAAGGTTGTTTTAATTTTGTGTTTAAAACTTGCCTTATTTGGAGCTTGTGATGTGGCCGACAATGATAAGGGTTAAAAGGAAAGTTTAATTAAATTTTCCTCATTAACCAATGGCATGGAGAATAAGGAATTTTAATTATAATTAAATTTCCTTATTTGTCATGACCAAGGAATATAAAAGAGGGGTAGAGGTGCCTCACCTTACAACCTATCTGCTATAGTTTCTCCCTTTTTCCTTGGTGGTGGTCGGCCCTTGCTCCTTTGCTTCTCCTCTTCTCTTCTTCTTTGGTGGCCGGCGGCATCATCCCTTGGAGCTTGGTGGTGGTGGCCGAATCTTGCTTGGAGGAGGAGAAAAAGGAGGCTTTGTTTCTAGCATCCCTTGGAGCTTGGTGTTGGTGGCCGAAACTCATCATCTTAAGGAGAGGTGCTTGGGCGAAACTTGCAAGAAGGAAGAAGAAGGGCTTGGGTGGTTCTCATCTCAGTAGATCGTTGCCCACACAACGTCCGAGATAAGAAGAGGAATACGATAGAAGATCAAGAGATTGTTGCTTACAAAGAAAGGTATAACTAGTAATTGTTTTCCGCATCATACTAGTTTTCTTTGTACGAATTCCAAACACAAGAGGCTAGAGATTCTAGATTTTCAGATTTGTAATTCGAAGTTGTATTTCTTTTATTTTATTTATCGATCTTGTGATTTGATTGTTCTTTTTGGTTAAACCTAAGGTTATATAAGGAAATTAAATATTGAATTTCGTTAAGAGGCATTGTCGAGGCAGTGGTGGATGTTCCCATACCCAAGATGGCCAAGTGCCTCGCCATGTTTGACCTAGGAGCCAACTTCTGAAATAAATATTTAATTGAATTTGTAACATAGGTGGATTTGGATCTATAATGTTAAGTATTATTTGCGATCCAAGTCTAAACCACTAAGAACAGATAAGTTAAATTTGGTATCAATAATGTTAAGTTCCATTTGCGATTCCAAATTTAATTTCTAAAGAATACAATAGGTTGTTAGGAAAGGTTCAGGACTTGTACAAAATTTTTGTACAGAGGAACCGGTACGATCTTCCTAGGACCAACCAACAATTGGTATCAGAGCTAGGGTTTGCCTCTGTGTGTTTTGTTTCCAATTTAATTATGCACATGCCATACATAATTTAGGCAGAATAATAGTAGGATATGCTAACTCTGTGGTTGCAGGCTCCAACAATTATGGCTTATGGTTATTGTGTGTGATTGGACCCTTGAACATGTCAAGGGCATTTTATTGTGTGTGTACAATTGTATTTAACTAATACAGCAGGAGCTGTATTAGCCCTAGGATTTATAACGACCCAATTTTCCTTATTTTAAGTTCTAAAAGTCCATAAAAATATTTGGAAATACTTTTAAAATATTCTAGAGATTTTTAGAAATTTTTAGAGCATTTTTATGCAAATTTTGGAGGTCGGTTGGTAGGGTTACAAAAGAAAGAAGTTTTTACCAAAAAATGTAGAAGGTGAGATTCGAAACCACGACCTCGGGTCGGACTAACCCAAGCGAAAACCGGCCCAACCAGCTGAGCTGCGCGTGATTTGTTAACCAAGTATGTAGCGAAATATATTTAAGCTATAGTTGGGAACGTTTAAAATAAATTGGAATTAAAAGTGCGCGACTGAGGATTTGAAACCCGAACCTGTGGCTTCAAACAAAACTCAGCTGACCAGCTGCGCCAGCGGGCTGTGTTAACCTAAGAGGGAGAGAAATGTATTTAAGGTATAGTAATTAATAAAATAACCTAGGTTGTAAAAAAAAAAGGTTAAGTTAAGAGAGGAAAACCTAAAATTTTCTCTCAAAATTTCCTTTCTCCTCACGCACGCGGCACCGTTTCTCCTCTCGGGCGAAAACCCCAGCCAAGGCTAGGGTTCCTCCCTCCGGCGTCGGCGAGGTGTTTTCCGGCCGATCTCCACCCGTGGGTGACCTTTCCGGCAAGGAAAGCTAGGGGAACACAAGGAAAAGGGAGAAACCGAAGCTCTACCGAAAACCTAGGGCGCTCCTCGGGTTGTAAGTCCAAGAATACCGTTGTAAGTGCTTCTCACCTGCGGTAGGAGTAGCTCTCGGGGTTTTGTTTTGCATTTTGTTGTGAAATGAACAATAGCAACCTTTTCATTCTAGCATATGGATTAGATTGCAACCCTTGCTTTAACAATTCGGTTTAAGTTTTTTGGGTTAAGTTCTTTTGGCCATTTTTAATGCACGGACAGAGTTTTGATGTTTTCCTTGATTGTCACAGCATGCTTATTTGGATGTATTTACCTTACATTTCAAGCATGTCTAAGTAGCTATGCTTCTTTCCAATCACGACATGATTAAAGAATGGTTAAGATTCAAAAAATGCTTAGTTTCACAAGTTTGTCATTTGAAGCCTGTTACTGCCGTGAGTTTCCTAAGACCATGTAGGCTTTAAATTCTGATTGAGTTTGTTTTGAATATATCCAGATATATATTAGTGGCATATGATTTTAGAATCCCTTGCATAATGTATATATGTGAGAAATACAAGCAAAGTAAGACTAAGGTCACAAATTGATCTTGAATTCCAGAATTTAGAATCAAAGCACACTAAGTGCTTAAATAAATGCCAAGGCATTTTATTACAAGAAGTATTTAAAGAAGGATATAAAGAAAAGTATTTTACTTTTAAAAGGGCATGTACCGGACACAAGGTCCAAGGGATGGGCTCCAAGTTGCCCCTAGACATAAGGTCTAGAAGTGTCTTAATGGTTTTGGGATTAGCTACCTCAATTCTCATTAAGAAAGGCGCGCAAAGTGGTACAATGCCGGGCCCAAGTAAAGTTGAATATTATTTTTAAAGTATAAATGTATAAATTTTGGAAACAAACAGAACAAGTTCTTTTATCTAAGTTGCAAATTTCTAGCAAGTTAAATTGTTGTTTCCCTTAGAGATGCATGATGTAGTTCTATCTGCTATTTTCATGTTGAGCATGTACTCCCTGTTTTCAGTTATGTTTATGGATTCCGTATCGGATTTTGTGAGTAGAAAGCACTTACTAAGCTTTTAGCTTATAGATACTACTTTTTCCTCCTACTGCAGATATAGATAAAAATAAAGGAAAAGCTAAAGTGTTATAGAGGAAGGCGACAAGGAGACGCTGGTGGTGTGTGTGTGTGATGGCTGTTATGGGAGCTTGGGACCTTGCTAAGAAATTGCTGCAAGTTAATTTAATTAGTTTTCTTCTTAAATAACTAGGAGAATTTAGAGAAATACAGATTCTTTTTGCTCTTTTTGTTTTGCTGTTTTGAAGTTGTTCAAATGCTTTTGTTCTGTTAAATTTCTGGAACCATTCGGTTGGTTAAATGCTCAGAAGTTTTATGCATGCTGGATTGTTATATGCTCAGTATTTTCAGTGGTATTCTTATGCTCAGTAGTGTTGTTACAGTTGGTTGTTATAAGCTCAGTACTTTATGTGCATGTTAGTATTCTATATGAGTTTTGCTTTAAGGAAAAAAAAAACTGCCACATGATAAATTTCTGCTGTAGTGATAGATTCCAGTTTGCAGAAATCTATGTGAGTTAATTTTATTTTTAATTGCAGTAAGTGGTATACATGAATAGTTAGCAATTTCCTATGCTCAGTTTTCCTTTTGTTACTGCTGGAAATTGTAATCGGCTGTGAAATGCTAGAAATTTTCCTATGCTTGGTATCACTATTGCTGTCAGTTTGTTTGCCGTGGGAATTAAATCTGCAGGAATTCTTTGGCCTTGTCTATAAAAAAAAGAAAAGGGTGCTCTGTTCGGGTTGTTAGAAATGCATGAGCAGTAAGAGTTTTGGTGTATGAAAGAAAAGCATGTGTATGAAAGAAAAGCATGTGATGTTTGGTTGTTTTAAACTGATGAACAGTAGTTTTAATTTGTAGAATGAATAACTACATTCCTTTAATGAATGCAAGTTAACAAAGATGTAGCAAGCAGTAGAAGTATTTAAGCTTCATCTGTCCGTATGTCTTCTTACTTGTTGCTTCACTTAATTGCATGTTTAATCCTGTAAAAATAAACAAGGAAGAAAAGAAAAAAAAAAAATATGTATCAAGAAAGAAAATTTTATGCTGCTACTTAGAGACATATTCTGATAGGTGATATGTTTCCATTAGTTTAATGTATCTCTAGTGTTAAAGTAAGTAGTATGGTGTTATGTGTAGTTAGTGGAATCAGTAGCGGTCACCCTCAAAGTAGTAGTAAGGAGGGTGGTCGTTACAGGATTTTACATTTATGTTCGATCTAGACTTGATGTACATTCCCTTGTGGAATATAGGATCGATGTATGTAAAATTTTATTTTTTCTGTCACGGATTGTATCCTTGCATGGCGTGGTACTATGGGAGGATCAGAGGCGCAGCGGAAAAGGTAGCTCGATGGACCCGACGACATGAACCCTAGGGCTGGTAGCACGTGAAGGGCAGTGATGGAAAATGTCATAATAGTTGGAAAATTAATTTCCATATTTATTGCATTTATTTACTGTGATGTGTGTGATGTGTGCTTGCTAGGTTAAAATTCCTCACCTTAAATAACTAAGTGGGAGAGGAATTTTTAAATAAATTCCACGGTCTCCATTACTGGTTTGTAAGTGATGCAAACAAACTTGCGTGTTGGCTCTGAGTGCCTTCCTCCATATCGGATGAGTTTGTTTGCGGATCACTAGATCAAACTTCCATTTTGGATGCTTATAGGAAATTAATTAGGAGCGTGTGATCTTCCCCATCGGAAGGGGCACAATCTTATTTAATGGACTAAGTATCAAGTAATGGTATACACTTAGGCACATTTAATAGTATCCTCCCCATCGGAGTCATTGCTATTATTTATGTGACCGAAGGAAAACCAACTATTAATTTTATTTGTCATAAAGTCAGGTTGACAAGAATAAAATTAATGGGTAAAACCTCCTTTTACAAATGTTTGATTTTGTATACGTCCACACTATCGTGGCATGCAAAATTCACGGTGATTTGAGATGTTGGTAAATTTAAATAATATTGTTTGAGAAATCATTGTTATTCTAAATTTAGAGTCTTGACCAAAGTTTGTTTTGTGATTCTTAGGATGTCTTTCAACCCACTGGTTATTATACTGAAAGAGAATAAACTTACTGATCCCAACTACATAGATGGGAAAAGAAACCTTGACATTGTCCTAACTACAGAAGGCTATAAGTTTGTACTGTCAAAGGTTTGCCCTAATGTGCCTAATAGTGATTCTAGCCAAGAGGAGATAAAGTATCATAAGAAATGGGTAAGGCAGATGAGATGGCGCAGTGTTACATTTTAGCTTCAATGTCAAATGTTCTGCAACATTAGCATCAGGATTTACCAACTGCTTATGATATAATGAACAATCTCAAGGATCTCTTCGGACACCAGGATCGAGCTGCTAGGCAAGAAGCTATGAGAAAATTAATGACAACCACCATGTCAGAGGGGACTCCCATAAGGGATCATATCCTAAAGATGATGGCTTATTTAAACGAAATACAAATCCTTGGAGGTGAAATCGATGGGGAAACCCAGATCGATATTATTCTCCAAATGCTACCCAAAGTTTTGAGCATTTTCGCCTAAACTATAATATGAATAAAAGGATGTATTCATTGGTGGAACTACTGATAGAACTTCAGGCAGCAGAAGGGTTATTTAATCAAAATTCTCAGATTCACTATGCTGAAAATAGTTCTACTTCTAAGTCAAAAGGCAAGAAGAAGAAGAAACGGGTTGTCTCAGCAAAGAATGTGAATAAACCTCTAGGTACAGGACCAAAAGCTGGAATGAAGAAGCCGAAGGGCAAGTGCTTCATCTGCAAGCAGTCAAGACATTGGAAGGTAGATTGTCCTCGAAGAAAAGAGAACAATAAAGGTATATCTCATTCTCTAGTAGTTGAAACATGTTTAGCGGTGTTATCTACCAGCACCTGGTGTGTAGATACGGGAGCCACTAATCATGTCTCCAACTCTTTGCAGGGGTTCTAGGAAACCCAACGACTATTTGAAGGAGAGATAATCGTCTACATGGGCAATGCTACTAAGGTGGCGGCTGTTGTAGTGGGAGACGTCTACTTACCATTTGATAGGAATAGAAGTTTGGTTTTAAGAAATTGTCTTTATGTACCCAGTTTCAGAAAGAATTTAATTTTAGTTTCTGAACTGTATTTGGATGAATATTCTGTTTCTTTTAATAACATTGTAGTTATCAAGAGAAATAGGGTTATTATCTGTTCTGGTGCATTGTTTGGCAATTTGTATACTTTAAATCCAATTTCTCCCACAAAGCAACAAATGGAAATTAATAACACATCTTCTAATTCTAATAAGAGAAAGGAACCTTCAGAAATGAACCAAGCTTATCTTTGGCATATACGGCTTGGTCATATTAACTTAAGTAGGATTCAAAGGCTTATAGCTGATGGACTCTTGGGTTCATTAGTGGTGGAAAACTTTCCAACCTGTGAATCTTGCTTGGAAGGTAAAATGACCAAGAGACCTTTTAAGGCTAACGCGTATAGAGCCAAAGATGTTTTAGAACTGGTTCATTCTGATTTGTGTGGTCCTATGTCTATCCAGGCAAGAGGTGGCTTCGAATACTTTGTCTCTTTCATAGATGATTATTCGAGATTCGGATACATTACTTGATGCGCCGCAAGTCTAAGTGCTTTGATAAGTTCAAAGAATACAAGGCTGATGTGAAGAAACTTCATGGAAAAAGTATCAAGACACTACGGTCTGATCGTGGTGGCGAATACCTCTTAGGAGAGTTTAGGAATTACTTATCAGAGGTCGAGATTCAATCCCAACTGTCCGCACTTGGTACACCCCAACAGAATGGTGTGGTAGAATGAAGGAATATGACTCTTATGGAGATGGTTAGATTGATGATGAGTTATTCAGAATTATCAAATTCATTTTGGGGATATGCTCTGGAAACGACAGCGCACATTCAGAACTTGGTACCTTCTAAATCAGTACCCACTACTCCCATAAATTGTGGAATGGGCGTGTAACACCCACGAATTTCTTAAGCTAAGTATGTGAAGATTTTCTCTTAGAATAAAAAGAAAAGATAGAGCCAAAAATATATATAAAAGAAAAGGAATTGGTCAAGGATTGAACCTTGAACCTCTTTAAGCTAAGGATTATGGATTGACCACTAGGCCATCATAAATTATTGTTGAATAGGGAATGGAAATTGTAGATAAAGGTAAGAATATGATTAAGAGAAGGAAGCAAGAAAACATCAAGTAGCTTTCTTCCTCCTTCTCATGATTAAGAAGAAAACTAGCAAAAGACAAGTTGTCTTTTCCTTCCTCCTTCTCTTCCATTTTCATGGAGATGCATGAGGGAATGAGATGAGAGGAATTAAGGGGATGAATGGGGACACCTTGCCTCATTAAGGATAATTAGGAAGGAGTTAATGAGAAAGGGAAGGCAAAAACTTATCTTTGTTTCTTCCTCCCACTTAGCATAAGAGAGAAAAAGAGAAAGGGATTTTATTTTCTTCTTCCTTTCCTCACCATTGCCGAACCTAGAGCCTCCCCTCTCCCAAATTTCTGAAACCCAATCTGAGTTTTCTTCCTAAGGAAAACTAAACCTCAAGAAGAAAGCCTCAGATCAAGACCTACTTCTTACAAGCAAGAGAAGCGAAGGAAATACTAGAAGGAGGAGCTTCTTCTTCTTCTTCTCAAGGGTATCTTTATCTTAAGAAAAGACCAGGCAAGAGGATGTAAGTATCCCCTCACCTGTGGTACAAGTTGTTATGTGGTTTTTCTTCAAGTATAGATGGCTTAAAAACCTAGGGTTTCCCTTGAAACTTTCGTCCATGATGAGTTGTAAGACTTATGAAGGCTTAAAACCAAAACCAACATGCTTAGGGTTTCTCTCATGATATGGTATGAATAATTCCTTGATATTTCATGATTGTTTGTTGCTTAGAACTAAGTGAATCCTCACCTTAGGGTTCGGCCATGAAGAGATTAAAAACCCTAGGAAAGCTCAACCTCAAAACTAACATGCTTATGATCTTTCTCATGATATGTTATGAATGTTTCTTTGAGGTTTCATGTTTGTATGTTGTTTGGAACTAGGAGAACCTTACCTTAAGAGTTTCATCCATGAAAGGAATAAGAACCCTAGAGAAGCTTAAAAACTCAAACTAACATGCTTATGATCTTTCTCATGATATGTTATGAATGTTTCCTTGATGTTGCATGCTTGTATGTTGTTTGGAACTAGGTGAACCTTACCTTAGGGTTTCGGCTATGAAAGGATTAAAAACCCTAATGAGGCTCAAACACAAATCTAACTTGCTTATGATCTTCCTCATGATATGGTATGAAGATAACTTGATGTACTTAAGATTTCATGTTGTTTAGAACTAGGTTTCCACCTTGAGAACTTTCGGCCAAGATAGATTTTAGGGCTTAGGCAAGCTTAAACTCAACTCTAACATGCTCATGTTTTTTTCCCCATGATATAATATGGAATTAACATGATATTCTTATGCTTGTATTTGGTTGAGAACCTAGGTTCACATTTAGGACATTCGGCCACCTATGGTTTGTAAACCTAGGAAGCTTGAAACCTAAATTCAATATGCTCATGTTGTTGCTTGGAATAAATGTCATGAAAATTGTTTAGGGTTCACATGTTTATATGCTATTGTAACCTAGATCTAGGCCTTGCATGTTTCAGCCCCATTATGAAGTTTAGACCTAGGAAGCTTAGAACCAAAAATTTAATATGCTTATGATGTTCCTTGGGATAAATGTTATGAAATTTATTTAGGGTTTATATGCTATTATGATTGCTTGCAACCTAGGTGGACCTTTACATGTTTCAGCCACCCTTAGTAGGTTGATATTGAGACCCAATTATGACTCTCTAGGTGCTTCACCTTGCCATGATATGAATTAAGAAATGCTAACTTATGTTCCATGCATTCTTATGTGTTCCATGTTATGTTAAATGTTCATTATGTATGCTTGTGAATCATGCATAAAAATGTCTTCTATGATATGTAAAATGTTCAAGTATGTATGCTTTATGAAATGAAAAGAAAAGGCCTAAGAGATGCTTCCCTATTGTAGGGACTAGGAGCACTCTTTATGACAAGCTAAGTGAAAGGCCTAAGAGTTGCTTCCCTATCAAGTAGGACTAAGAGCACTCTCCATGTTATGAAAAGTTATGAATGGCATGTACATGATATGTATGAATGACATGAATATGATATGCTATGAATGACATGTACATGATATGTATGAATGACATGAATATGATATGTTATGAATGACATGTATATGATATGCTATGAGTGACATGAACATGATATGCTATGATATGATATGTATATGGCATAATATTTTACTTTGTATGGCTTGTACCAAAAGGGTGGGCTCCTTATACGCCCCTAGGTCGATGGACTAAGAAACGGGCCTAGTAAAGGGTGGGCTCCTTACGTGCCCCTAGGTCGAGCTACGGGCCTAGTTTTCCTAGTAGGTTCAAGACTAGCTACCTTGGGTCTACTTATGATGCGCGTATTTATGTATGTATGTGGTACTAAGCCGGGCCCTCTCATGTTGAGATTATTTTTAAGTACTATATGATATTTTTTTTAAGACATTGGCACATGACATGAAGCATGTTTTGAAAAGCATCTTGCACATGACATCATCCATGATTTAAAGGACATCTTGCATATATGTTTATGATATGGAATGATATGATATGTTGCTTACTCACATGCTATGATAGGATGTTCTTCATACGATGATATGATATGTCATGATGCTTATTTTTTTTTACGATATGACATGATATGTTATGATGCTTACTTTACATTATGATATGAATGCCATTTATGCCATGATAAGTTTAGGTCATGATATGATGTTTACTTTATGCTTGATATGATAAGTTTATGCCAAGATATGATGCTCACCTTATGCCATGATATGATTGTTATTTATGCCATGCTATGATTTCCATTTATGCCATGATATGAGTTTCATTCATGCTATGATATTGATATGATTACTTTTATATGATATGTACGGTTTTTGTGAGTAGGAAAGGATCTTACTGAGGCTTGTGTGCTCATAGCTTACTTTCCTTGTACCACAGATAAAGGTAAAGGATGGATAAACTAAAGGAGTAGCAGGAGGGGCAAAAAGATGTGTGTGGTAGTGGCTTGGCTAAAAGAAATAAATGACCTGCTTATGCTTATTTTATGTTGATGAATTGAATGACTATTTTTATTTACGCTTATGTTAGGAATGGATGATTATGATTCCTTAAGTTTATAACCATGCTGAGCATATTGGTATGATTAGTTATGTTATGATTTAAATACTTCCGCTGTTTTGAAAAGAAAAATCAATAAGAAAACTATTTGTATGTATGCTAGGTAAAGTAGAAAGTAAGTAACCCCGTCCTCACTAGGCAGGAGTGGAGGCGGGCGTTACAGGGCGAAAGCCCAGTCTGAGACATATTCGTTTCTGGGGTAGTCCAGCACATGTAGTGAAATCAGATGCTGATAAGTTGGAATCTTGTACAGAAGTTCGCGTGTTTGTGGGTTATCCTAGAGAACGCAGGGTGGTTTATTTTATAGTTCTAAAGACCAGAAGGTCTTGTTAGCACCAATGCCCAGTTTTTAGAAGAAGACTATATAATAGACCAAAAACCTAGAAGTAAAATTATTCTAGAAGAAATTAGAGAGGACACGTCTACTTTAGTACCAACAGTACACGATGAAGTACCACAAGAAACTGCAACACGTGTCACAAATGATACACAACCACAGACAATGCCTCATCATAGTGGGAGGGTTGTGAGGTAACCTGAGAGATTCATGTTTTTGGGAGATTCGCACTTGATCCCGGGTAAACATGAACCTGATCCCTAGACATATGACGAAGCACTCCAAGATAAAGATGCAACATCTTGGCAAAAAGTGATGAATTCTGAAATAGAATCTATGTATTCTAATAAGGTCTGGGAGCTTGTAGAACCACCAAATGGTGTAAAAGCCGTTGGATGCAAGTGGATCTACAGAAGAAAAAGAGGGACAGACGGGAAGGTAGAAACCTTCAAAGCAAGGCTTGTTGCGAAAGGATATACTTAGAAAGAGGGAATCGATTATGAGGAAACTTTTTCACCGGTAGCTATGCTTAAGTCTATCCGGATACTCTTATCCATTGCCGCTCATATGGATTATGAGGTTTGGTAAATAGATGTCAAGACAGCTTTCCTTAACAGAAATCTTGAAGAAAACATTCATATGAAGCAACCAGAGGGGTTCATTGAAAAAGGCAAAGAGCATCTAGTGTGCAAGCTCAATCGGTCCATTTATGGACTGAAACAAGCTTCAAGATCATGGAACATCCAGTTTAATGAAGTAATCCAGTCATATGGATTTATTCAGTGTCTAGATGAGTCTTGTGTATAGAAGAAGTGTAACGGAAACGTGGTGGTATTTCTTGTATTATACGTAGATGACATTTTGTTAATTGGCAACAATGTCAAAGTGTTATTGTTAGAACTTTCGAGCCGCAAAAATCACTTTTTTGCGTTGTGGAAACCCCAAAGGTCTAAGCCATTGGATCCGTGCGAAGATAAAATTTTTCATGTACTTAGTTTTTCTACTCTAGATCTACTTTAGATCAACATGTCAAGGGATATACCTTTGAATCGAAGCTCTTCACAAATCCCGCTCGTCCAAGGTTCTTCGGATCTCAAGTGTGTTCAAGCGGACACACCTCTAGAAGTATCCACATGAACAAGAGATGGAGAGAACAAACTAAGAGTGTGCTAGCACCCTTAGAAGTCACGGCAAGGATGAGAGGGAGAGGGAAGTTGTCTACTTATCATGTTTGCAACTCTTTGTAGGGGTTCCAGGAAACCCGACGACTATTTGAAGGAGAGATAACCGTCTACATGGGCAATGCTACTAAGGTGGCGGTTGTTGCTGTGGGAGACGTCTACTTATCATTTGATAGGGATAGAAGTTTGGTTTTAAGAAATTTTCTTTATGTACCCAGTTTCAGAAAGAATTTAATTTTAGTTTCTAAACTGTATTTGGATGAATATTCTGTTTCTTTTAATAACATTGTAGTCATCAAGAGAAATAGGGTTACTATCTGTTCTGGTGTATTGTTTAGCAATTTGTATACTTTAAATCCAATTTCTCCCACAAAGCAACAAATGAAAATTAATAACACATCTTCTAATTCTAATAAGAGAAAGGAACCTTTAGAAATGAACCAAACATATCTTTGACATCTAAGGCTTGGTCATATTAACTTAAGTAGGATTCAAAGGCTTATAGCTGATGGACTCTTGGGTTCATTAGTGGTGGAAAACATTCCAACCTGTGAATCTTGCTTGGAAGGTAAAATGACCAAGAGACTTTTTAAGGCTAAGGGGTATAGAGCCAAAGATGTGTTAGAACTGGTTTATTCTGATTTGTGTGGTCCTATGTCTATCCAGGCAAGAGGTGGCTTCGAATACTTTGTCTCTTTCATAGACGATTATTCAAGATACGGATACATTTACTTGATGCGCTGCAAGTCTAAGTGCTTTGATAAGTTCAAAGAGTACAAGACTGATGTGAAGAAACTTCATGGAAAAAGTATCAAGACACTACGGTCTGATCGTAGTGGCGAATACCTCTTAGGAGAGTTTAGGAATTACTTATCAGAGGTCAGGATTCAATCCCAACTATCCGCAACTGGTACACCCCAATAGAATGGTGTGGTAGAACGAATGAATATGACTCTTATGGAGATGGCTAGATTGATGATGAGTTATTCAGAATTACCAAATTCGTTTTGGGGATATGCTCTGGAAACGGCAGCGCACATTCAGAACTTGGTACCTTCTAAATCAGTATCCACTACTCCCACAGAATTGTGGAATGGGCGAAAGCCTAGTCTGAGACATATTAGGATCTGGGGTAGTCCAGCACATGTACTGATAGCAGATGCTGATAAGTTGGAATCTTGTACAGAAGTTCGCGTGTTTGTGGGTTATCCTAGAGAACGCAAGGTGGTTTATTTTATAGTCCTAAAGACCAGAAGGTCTTGTTAGCATCAATGCCCAATTTTTAGAAGAAGACTATATAATAGACCACAAACCTAGAAGTAAAATTATTCTAGAAGAAATTAGAGAGGACACGTCTACTTTAGTACCAACAGTACACGATGAAGTAGCACAAGAAACTGCAACACGTGTCACAAATGATACACAACCACAGACAGTGCCTCATCGTAGTGGGAGGGTTGTGAGGTAACCTGAGAGATTCATGTTTTTGGGAGATTCGCACTTGATCCCGGGTAAACATGAACCTGATCCCCGGACATATGACGAAGCACTCCAAGATAAAGATGCAACATCTTGGCAAAAAGTGATGAATTCTGAAATAGAATCTATGTATTCTAATAAGGTCTGGGAGCTTGTAGAACCACCATATGGTGTAAAAGCCGTTGGATGCAAGTGGATCTACAGAAGAAAAAGAGGGACAGACGGGAAGGTAGAAACCTTCAAAGCAAGGCTTGTTGCGAAAGGGTATACTCAGAAAGAGGGAATCGATTATGAGGAAACTTTTTCACCGGTAGCTATGCTTAAGTCTATCTGGATACTCTTATCCATTGCCGCTCATATGGATTATGAGGTTTGGTAAATTGATGTCAAGACAGCTTTCCTTAACAGAAATCTTGAAGAAAACATTCATATGAAGCAACCAGAGGGGTTCATTGAAAAAGGCAAAGAGCATCTAGTGTGCAAGCTCAATCGGTCCATTTATGGACTGAAGCAAGCTTAAAGATCTTGGAACATCCGGTTTAATGAAGTAATCCAGTCATATGGATTTATTCAGTGTCTAGATGAGTCTTGTGTATACAAGAAGTGTAACGGAAACGTGGTGGTATTTCTTGTACTATACGTAGATGACATTTTGTTAATTGGCAACAATGTCCAAGTGTTATTGTTAGAACTTTCGAGCCTCAAAAACCACTTTTTTGCGTTGCGGAAACCCCAAAGTTCTAAGCCATTGGATCCGTGGAAAGATAAAATTTTTCATGTACTTAGTTTTTTCTACTCTAGATCTACTTTAGATCTACATGTCAAGGGATATACCTTTGAAGCGAAGCCCTTCGCAAATCCCGCTCATCCAAGGTTCTTCGGATCTCAAGTGTGTTCAAGCGGACACACCTCTAGAAGTATCCACACGAACAAGAGATGGAGAGAACAAACTAAGAGTGTGCTAGCACCCTTAGAAGTCACGGCAAGGATGAGAGGGAGAGGGAAGAAGAGAGGAGGAGGAAGATCACTTGAATGAGCACACCAAAAATTATTCACACACTTGTAACTCCTCTCCTCTTTAAGTGGTCGGCCACTCATGGAAGACCAAGAGTCATGGCTCTTGGTTTTCCTCATGAGGTCGCACACACTTGAGCTAGCTTTGATGATGTTGAACACCATCATTGGCCAGCCCCATGCCATGTCACAAATGAGGTGGCAAATGGTCAAGTCAAACTTGACCCTTCATCTTCCCTCTCAAGTCAAGTCAAACTTGACCTCTTATCTCCCATGGTTGAACAAATCCAACCTTTGATTCAAGTCAATTTTGATTTAATGAATCTCTATTCATTGAATTAAATTGACTCAATGAATCATAATCTAAATTAGACTCATTGGACACATGAATCAAATTGAGTCCAACTCAATTAGTTTAATTTGGATTACTCTTAACCCAATTTGGTTCATTACATGAACCTAATCCTCTAGGTTCATCAAATAAACCTAATCTGTTGGATCGAGACGCGCTAGAGGGGGGGGGGGTGAATAGCGCTCGTGGCTATTTGTTCGATTATCGGAATCGTAAAGTGTTCGTAGAGTAATTAACGCAGCGGAAAGAAACAAACACACAGAAAGACAAGGGAATTTACTTCGTTCGGAGCCTGTGACGACTCCTACTCGAAGGCCCGCGATCCTTGATCGCTTTCCGTGGGCAACAACTATAAGCTCGACAAGAGTACAAGTATTACAGTTAAGTATAATGAAAAAGTACAGTTATACCGACGACAATATCGTAATCTGAAGATTTCGGAGCTCCGGGTCGTCGGTGTCTCGTAGCAGCACTTCGGGATCGTCTCGTGAGCAGCTTGTAGCAGAAAGATCGCTTGGAAGAAGTTATTGAGAGCTGCTGGTCGAGACCCCTTATAAAGAGGGTTCAAGGCGCCTTATACTGTTCATCAAGGCGCCTTGAACGAGCCGAGTCACCCGCGTGGATCAGCACTGACCTGGTCGAACTCTATCTGGTTCAAGGCGCCTTCAGCCTATCCAAGGCGCCTTCAACCTCCGGTCCAAGGCGCCTTGAGCTCCATTCAAGGCGCCTCCAGTCTGCTGCGCTGGCCTTTTCCTGGCTCGCACCCGAGGCGCCTCCAAGCTCCATGGAGGCGCCTCGGACACTGTTCATCCGAGTTGTAACTTGCTCCTTTGTTCCTGAAAAATGTGTTAGTCCAAAACACATACCCTGCAAAACAAAGTTAGCACAGTACACATGATAAATAAAGTGTAGACAGTCTCCGGACTGTCCGAGTCTGACTTCGGGTTTCCTACCGGAAACCCTAGGTCGACCCGACGCCTACTGTTCCCTCTACGGGGAACGCGTCCTCACCTACTCCACTCAGGAGATTTACCTGTTGCCAGTACGATCCTCCAGATCGACTGGACTTTTGCTCGGCACTCGATGCTTCCGGACTTTCTGCTGAACATCCGCTTCACCGGCCAGTTCAGACTTTCACCTGGTTCGCGACACCAGGACTTTTCACCTAGGGTTACCACCCCCTAGGACTTTTGCCTGAAGCCATCGACCTGCCAAGACTTTCCTCATAGGGTTACCACCCCCTATGACCTAGGGTTACCACCCCCTAGGGTTTTGCCTTGCCTAACTGCAGTTAGGACTTTCCTGAAACACTCAGTAAAAGCTGTCAGACAACAAAGCACCTTAACTTTGAATCCTTTGCAATTATCAAAACTTAGGTTCGATCGTCGGATGCTTCCCGCACCAACAATCTCCCCCTTTTTGATTATGGCAACACGTAATTCAAAGTTAAGAAAAAACAACATATGTAATAACTGTATAAAGTTAACCAAGCTTAAGTAAATAAACTTCAAATGCAATAACAGTTAAGCTGGAAACTTTTAACTTTGTAATATAAGACTCCCCCTTAATAAAAGCCCTCCTTTTATTAAATACTTGAATTTAACTTTACTTTACCTACTCTCTGCTTTGAGTTTTCCTTTAACTTTAATTTACCTACTCTCCCCCTTTGCCATATATCAAAAAATAAACCAGTTTGAGAGTAGATTTGTATTTTTATGAAGGAAAATTTTCAAAAGAGGGAAAAAGAACAATTTTCTTCTTAGCAAAAACGACTTAGCTTTTTGAGTTTTGGAATTTGCCAAATTTGAAAATACTTAGCTATATACTCAGCTTCGAAATGATTTGTATTGAAAAAATATTTTGCCAAGTAACTAAGTTTAGAGTACAATCTAACTAAGTCTAGTTAAAATAGTCTTAAAACTAACTTTGAAAATATGAGTACTTGAATTTTCAATAAAAGGATTTGCTTAGCAGTTATAAAATATGAGGGTCATTAATAAAAATAACTTTAAAATGTTATAAAAAGGTGACTAGATTTGAAAATATTTGAATACTCATTTTGAAGAAACATTGATATTAAAGAAAAATATTTAGTTTTAGGACAGAGGGAGTAGCAGTAGTTTGTTTTCTAGTCCAAGCATGAGTCAAATTAAATTATTGAGTTTAATTTGATTAAGTATCAGAGCCTTAAAATAATCAGGTAAGGTAATTTGATTAGAACCTTAAAGTACAATTATGCTTAAAAAAATTGAAACACACTTTTCCCAATTGTCTAACCTTTAGCTACTTGCTGATTGCCTAGAGGGCAGTAGCTTTCACATGGTTAGTCAAATTAAGTCCATTTGGTCCAGTTAGAGTTGGCTAGAGCTGGAAGACTTGACTTGATTATTATTTATGATGTGTTTAACGCCCAGACTCATATTGATGCACAAATATAAGCATTCCTGAGTCCAGACTGTACCCTATGCATCTCACGCCATTCTAAGTTTTTTTAAAACACAAGCAAGGTAGACCTAGGTGTTTGTGAGATGCTCTGGCTTAAAGCTAGAGGAACATGTTTTCTAGGGGGAAAACCTAGGATTAATCCGAATTTTGGAAATCTAACAAAATTGGAGTTTTGAAAACTATTTTACCTAGAATTTGAATGAGTGATAAGTAAACTCAGATTTTGTGAAACTGAATAAGAATGCAAATAAGTACATCCACAGAATAAGGAAGTCTAAACAAGTGAGACAACAATCCACAGAATAGTGCATAATAGAGTCATATCAAATAGCAGGATCATCTTCTCGAGGAGAACTAGCTGGAGGATCATGGGGCTGCTCAGGTGCTGGCTGACCTAGCCGTCGTATCTCGTCACGGAGGGACGTAAATCCGGCAGCCATCTTGGATCGAATAGAGAGAACTATCCGTCGTGTCTGGATGGACTCAACCTCGAGTCGAGCTAGTCTGTCCTCGATGGAGAGTGAGGAAGAGGTCGAAGGTCCAGCCGAGGTGGATGGTCTGGCAGACGGGGAGGGATCCGCGAAAAGATCCTCAGCTAAGAAATCAGCCCACTCCTCTCCCTCGCCTGGTAAATCATCGGCTGCTGGAGCGATAGGGGCAGCTGCCTGCTGTGGTCGTCCTATCCACGCTAGAACTCCATCAGTTGTGATATCGGCACTGGCCAGTCTACAACTACGGGATCCTAGCTCATCATATATAGTAAGAGGAATGACTGTTCCTCTGGTCACATCTATACCCTCTATCGTCGAAAAGAAACGTGTCAGAATATGACAATAGGGCATGTGGACTATCTTGGAGGTGACTGTCCCAGATGCACAGATAATGTTCTGGAACATATGCAGGGCAATATCGATGTCAAATCGATGACACAGGGCATACAAAAAGAATGAGTGTGAAGATCTCATCTTCGGGACATCCCGAGATGAGATCGGTAGAATACATGCTGTCAGGACCCTATACATCATGTAGTCCTGAATCCGAAGAGTAACTGACCTGAACTCAGTCAAGTCAGCAGGTCTCTCTCCCCCGAGGAAATACGTATAGATAGTATCTAACGTAATGTGGGAGTAAGGATCGCCAAATGGCAGATCCCTACTGGGGTAGCATAGAAAGGTAGACTCAGAAGCCCTAAGTCCTAGGGTGGTGCGTAGCAGAGTGGGAGTAAGCTCAATGTCCACGCCAGAAACTCTGGTGCTGTACCTATTATCATCAATCCTCTCAAGATTGTGATAAAACTGTGCACATAACTCCTGGTTTACTGTATCGGTGCAGTAAACCAATTGATCCAGTTGATAGTGCTCTATCATTTGAATAGTTGGTTGACAATACTGGGTATAAAAAGTCTTGTTCACATATCTAGGCTTGATAGGTTCAAAGATGTAATTAGCAAAGGTATCCCTAAGATGTATAGTCGGGAATCTGATATCTGCTGATGGAATTCTAGCTGGATTAAGATCAACATGTCGGCGTTCCCTATTTTGAACGATTTTACCAAAAATTGACAGAAATAAGCAAAAATTCTAAGTAAAACTTGATCGGAAGGGATTAGGATTATACCTAGGAGGCATTGTCATGTAGAGAGGGAAAAAAAAAACCGATTGAGGGCGCCTTAGTTGGGAGGAGACAGCACGAGTATCGCGTGCTCGGCGTCGACAGAAAACGAACAGAAAAACTTCTGTTCGTTTTTGATATAAAGTGTTGAAGGCGCCTTAAACCAAGGTTTAGGGCGCCTTATATAAGTTGGAGGCGCCTCGGGTTGATCCAAGGCGCCTTAAGATGAAGCGGCGGGAATTTTCCCGCCGCTTGCTAAGGCGCCTCCTTTTGATGGGAGGCGCCTCTAATCGGCTTCACGCGATTTTTTTTTTTTTAAATAAATTTTGAAGAGGTTTTAAAATGATTTTGAAATTTAAGTTTTTTTTTTTTAAATAATTTTGAAATTTAAGTTTTTTTTTTTTTTTTTTTTAAATAATTTTGAAATTTAAGTTTTTTTTTTTGTTTTTTTTTTAAAATAATTTTGTAATTTAAGTTTTTTTTTTTTAAAAAAAATAATTTTGAAATTTAAGATTTTTTTAAAATAATTTTGAAATTTAAGTTTAAAATTTTGAAATTTAAGTTTTTAAAATAATTTTGAAATTTAAGTTTTTTTTTAAAATAATTTTGAAATTTAAGTTTTTAAAATAATTTTGAAATTTAAGTTTTTTAAAATAATTTTGAAATTTAAGTTTTTTTTTTTTTAAAATAATTTTGAAATTTAAGTTTTTAAAATAATTTTGAAATTTAAGTTTTTAAAATAATTTTGAAATTTAAGTTTTTTTTTTTAAAAAAATAATTTTGAAATTTAAGTTTTTTAAAATAATTTTGAAATTTAAGTTTTTTAAAATAATTTTGAAATTTAAGTTTTTAAAATAATTTTGAAGTTGAGTTTTTAAAATAATTTTGAAATATAAGTTTTTAAAATAATTTTGAAATTTAAGTTTTTAAAATAATTTTAAAATTTAAGTTTTAAAAATAATTTTGAAATTTAAGTTTTTTTTTTAAAAATAATTTTGAAATTTAAGTTTTTTAAAATAATTTTGAAATTTAAGTTTTTAAAATAATTTTGAAATTTAAGATTTTAAAATAATTTTGAAATTTAAGTTTTAAAAATAATTTTGAAATTTAAGTTTTTAAAATAATTTTGAAATTTAAGTTTTTTTTTTTAAAATAATTTTGAAATTTAAGTTTTTTTTAAAATAATTTTGAAATTTAAGTTTAAAATAATTTTGAAATTGAGTTTTAAAATAATTTTGAAATTGAGTTTTAAAATATTTTTGAAATTGAGTTTTAAAATAATTTTGAAATTGAGTTTTAAAATAATTTTGAAATTGAGTTTTAAAATATTTTTGAAATTGAGTTTTAAAATATTTTTTAAAACTTAGTCATCTCACCCGATCTAAATTTTCAATCAGGGAATCCTATGATTGATGTGAGATGATTTATTGTTGAATTCAGGAGTTTTGGTTTAACTTTGTGTTAGATTCAGATTTGGCTTTGGGTTCAACAAGTAAGCATTCTTTGGATAAACTTCTGGGCTATGGTGAGTCACAAGGAGCTCATTAAAGTAACCATGCCTTTGAGGTTTTCCAAATAGTCCTACCCATTGAACTTAATACCAATCCTTGGTCTAACTAGTCAGGATCCATTTAAGGGTAGCTTCGGTCAGTTCCACTTGGCCAAATGCACCAGGTCGAAGCCATATCTTCCTAGACATGCGATGCCCAAGCTTCCCTAACGTACTATCATCCAAAAACTTCACCAGTACTGTGGTTCAAGTTAACCTTAGTCCGTTTTAATCTAACCTTAATTACCCTGCCGGGTAATCTACTCTTGTTTTACCCATTTCGGGTAGATTAGGTTCAGTTACCCTGCCGGGTAGTTTAGTTGGGGGTGCCAGCGAGTCTGGAACCTCCATCTTTATTTTGAGTTTTAATTTATGATTTTATTTTGACTTTCAATTTCGAATTTTGAATTTAACTTTAATTTTTAATTTCAATTTCGAATTTTGAATTTTAACTTAATTTTGAAGTTTATTTTATTTTTGAGTTTTGAATTCATAATTTAATTTCAATTTCGAATCTTGAATTTAACTTTAATTTCAATTTCGAATTTAATTTTTAATTTCGAATTTTGAATTTCAATTTCGAATTTAATTTTTAATTTTTAATTTAAATTTTGAATTTTGAATTTTAAATTTTTAGGATTATTTTTCTTTTTGCTCCCCCTGGATCATGGCCTCGATATGGTCTTTCGAGGTAGTATATTTGATCCTTCGGAACCCAGTATTGGCCAAGTCCAACTTGATTGACCAAGTTAGACTTGGAGACCCATGCTTGGACTGATTTAATACTTTGTTTGTTTATTAGTGATAAATAAGATCTATATTTACTTTTGTATCCCAACCCAGTTCTGTTGTAGACGGCTCTTTGTGTCGCAAGAATCAAGTCCAAATTCTTGGAGCCCAAAGTAAACCGTTCTAAGGTATTTTCTAAATCTTTAACCTTATTTGTTAAACTTGAATTTTCTTCCTCAAGTTTTTGAACTTGAGTTGGAAATTCAGTCTGACTCTGGTCAGGTATGGGTTTGGTGTTAGCCACTTCTTTAAGGACACTTACTTCCTTTAGAAGTGACTTAACTTTCAGGTTTGACTTAGCTAATTTGCGCAATAAATAGCTAACTAAAATGTTCAACCGGGAGATACTTACAGCGGGGTCTGGTCCTTCGGAAACGGATACGGATCCGTGGCTTTGCTCGGACTCTGCCTCAGACTCGCTCTCGCATCCGTATTCAACGACTTGGTCCCGGGCCATTAATGCGAGTAGACTCGTTTGTTCGAGCTCATCGTCGTCGTCCTCTGATGAAGATTCGTCCCATGTTGCCTTAAGGACCTTTTTCCTTCTTTGATTTTTGATCTCCTTCAGGTTAGGGCAGTTGGTTTTGATGTGCCCTTTTTGGTTACACCCGTAGCATGTAACTTCAAACTTCATCTTTGTATTTTGTGGGCCTTCCTTTGATTTCACTGCCTTCTTTAGATCTCTTTTGTCGAATCCTTTCGTCTTGTAGAGCTTCCTCACGAGATTTACCAGCTCGGTTGTAATGTCACCTTCTTCATCATCAGAGTCTGGTTCAGCTTCCGATGCTGGTTCGGTTCTCCGTCGTGGTCTCGGTTCCCGGGTTCGGCTTGTACCTGCAACCAACGCAATACCTTTCTCGGTAGGCTGTGCATTAGTCTGCTCATGAAGTTCAAATTCACTAAAAAGTTCATCTAGTTTTAAAGAAGATAAATCCTTGGAAACTTTGTAGGCATCTACCATTGATGCCCATAATGTATTCCTTGGAAACGAGTTTAGGGCATACCTTATTACGTCCCGATTTTCTATCTTCTAGCCAATTCCGTGAAGAGAGTTAAGGATGTCTTGTATTCTCGCGTGAAGAGAACTCGCCGTTTCGCCTTCCTGCATTTTTAGATTATATAATTTATTAAGTAAAAGATCTCTTTTACTTACCTTGGTGTCGTCAGTGCCTTCGTGGAGTTCGATTAGCTTTTCCCAGAGCTCCTTTGCAGAAGAAAACGGGCCAACTCTGTTGAGTTCTTCTTTGGTAAGACCACATTGGAGGGTGCAGGTAGCTTTGACGTCGGCTTCAACCTTTTTTATTAAAGAAGCGTCCCACTTCTCGCAGGGTGTTGTTTTGCCGTCGTCATCGATTTATGATCATCCACGTTTCGAATTGTATCTTTAGATACGTTTCCATTCTTCCCTTCCAGTAGCCAAAATCCTCTCCGGAGAATAGCGGGGGGCGTACAGTGCTGAAACCCTCTTGTTGGGCCATTTATAATATGTAACAAAAGAAAACAACAGAATATGTTCCAAGACTAAGTCTTGGATTAGTAGTGCTGGAATAAAGAATAATAAAAATGAGCTCGAGTGGTGTTGCACCTACTTCGAGCAAAAGTCGATTCGAGGGAAACAGAAATTAGAATATAGCTATAAGGCTAAATTCTAATTCGACTCCGAAAACGAAAAAAAAACTGCGAAAAATTTGTTTTGAAAGGTGGTTGCACCAATTCAAAACGACCCCGCTCTGATACCAATTGTTGGATCGAGACGCGCTAGAGGGGGGGGGGGTGAATAGCGCTCGCGGCTATTTGTTCGATTATCGGAATCGTAAAGTGTTCGTAGAGTAATTAACGCAGCGGAAAGAAACAAACACACAGAAAGACAAGGGAATTTACTTCGTTCGGAGCCTGTGACGACTCCTACTCGAAGGCCCGCGATCCTTGATCGCTTTCCGTGGGCAACAACTATAAGCTCGACAAGAGTACAAGTATTACAGTTAAGTATAATGAAAAAGTACAGTTATACCGACGACAATATCGTAATCTGAAGATTTCGGAGCTCCGGGTCGTCGGTGTCTCGTAGCAGCACTTCGGGATCGTCTCGTGAGCAGCTTGTAGCAGAAAGATCGCTTGGAAGAAGTTATTGAGAGCTGCTGGTCGAGACCCCTTATAAAGAGGGTTCAAGGCGCCTTATACTGTTCATCAAGGCGCCTTGAACGAGCCGAGTCACCCGCGTGGATCAGCACTGACCTGGTCGAACTCTATCTGGTTCAAGGCGCCTTCAGCCTATCCAAGGCGCCTTCAACCTCCGGTCCAAGGCGCCTTGAGCTCCATTCAAGGCGCCTCCAGTCTGCTGCGCTGGCCTTTTCCTGGCTCGCACCCGAGGCGCCTCGGACACTGTTCATCCGAGTTGTAACTTGCTCCTTTGTTCCTGAAAAATGTGTTAGTCCCAAACACATACCCTGCAAAACAAAGTTAGCACAGTACACATGATAAATAAAGTATAGACAGTCTCCGGACTGTCCGAGTCTGACTTCGGGTTTCCTACCGGAAACCCTAGGTCGACCCGACGCCTACTGTTCCCTCTACGGGGAACGCGTCCTCACCTACTCCACTCAGGAGATTTACCTGTTGCCAGTACGATCCTCCAGATCGACTGGACTTTTGCTCGGCACTCGATGCTTCCGGACTTTCTGCTGAACATCCCAGACTTTCACCTGGTTCGCGACACCAGGACTTTTCACCTAGGGTTACCACCCCCTAGGACTTTTGCCTGAAGCCATCGACCTGCCAAGACTTTCCTCATAGGGTTACCACCCCCTATGACCTAGGGTTACCACCCCCTAGGGTTTTGCCTTGCCTAACTGCAGTTAGGACTTTCCTGAAACACTCAGTAAAAGCTGTCAGACAACAAAGCACCTTAACTTTGAATCCTTTGCCATTATCAAAACTTAGGTTCGATCGTCGGATGCTTCCCGCACCAACATAATCTCCATCTAATTGTCCTTTGTGTGTGACCCTATAGGTTCTTGTAATGTTGGCAATGTTCCTAAACTCATTTAGAAACATAAGTAATGAGCGGTATCTAGCAACACATCATTACTACCCCAGTTACAAGAATGTTGATATCCAACATCACCTTGTGACTACTAATTGTGACTCACACAATATATGACAATGTCCTTCTATCCTTGACATCTAGATTGATCAATTGAGGCATAGACCGTGTCATTCTCTAATCAATCTATATCTTGAATTCCAAGTAGACTCACTCTAATCAAATGAGCTCAATATCTCATATTGACTCACTTGGGCATGGCCATGCACTTAGTGGTCTCACTCTTTCAAGAATCATGATGTCTCTCCCATCATATAGGAGGGATTGATCCTATCTACATCACTCACATCCCTCCGCATAATTTGTTACATACCCAGTAATCGCCTTTATAGTCCACCCAATTACGGGTGACGTTTGATGAAGCCAAAGTATGCAACTCCTTATGTAGGGAACTATAGTGACTTCAGGTCCAAGGACTAATAGTTATACTAATAGTCACATGAGAAAGTATATGACACTCATATAACGATCCATGATACTTTTTCATGGCGGGTCATTCAGTATACATTCTCCAATGCATACCCATGTGTCAACTTGATATCTCTATATTCATGACTTGTGAGATCAAGTCATCGAGTTGACCTACATGCTAGTCTCAGCGCATTAACATTGTCCTTGAATGTTAATACTTGACTAGGAATGATTAAGAGTAATGTTCTCTATATCATCTCACTATCGATTCAACCAATCAATTGATATAGATAAGAACCTTCTACTCAAGGACGATATAATACTTAGTTATTTGGCACCAATACAAGTAAGTGTAATAATAACCATAAAGAAATGCCTTTATAAACATAGAGGAATATGATACATCAAGTTCATACAACAATCATCACATGATTGTCTCTAGGGCTCTAACTAACAATCTCCCACTAGCACTATTTTCAATCAGTGTAGGCTCTAAGGCCCAATGACCTAGTGTAACCATCATGCTTTCTCTGTGTCAAAGCCTTGGTCAAGGGATTTGCGATGTTAGCCTCTGTGGGTACTCTGCAAATCTTCACATCTCCTCTATCGATAATCTCTTGAATGAGATGGAAGCGCCGTAGTATGTGTTTGGTCCGCTGGTGTGAGCGAGGTTCCTAAGCCTGTGTAATTGCTCCATTGTTGTCACAATAAAGCTCTATAGGATCAACTATGCTAGGAACCACCCCAAGCTCAGTAATGAACTTACGGATCTAAACTGCCTCCTTTACTGCTTCTGATGCAGCAATATACTTGGCCTCTATTGTAGAATCAGCAACTGTGTCCTGCTTCGAACTCTTCCATCTCACAGCACCACCATTTAAGCAAAACACGAACCTTGACTACGATATATAATCATCCTGGTCAGTTTGGAAGCTGGCATCACTATAACCCTTTACAGCTAGCTCGTCATCGCCTCCATATATCAAGAAATATTCTTTAGTCCTTCTTAAGTACTTAAGAATATTCTTGACCGCTATCCAGTGACGCTCACCTGGATCTGACTGGTATGTGCTCGTCATGCTCAAATCATACGAAACATCAGGACGAGTACATAGCATGGCGTACATGATAGATCCTATGGTTGAGGCATAAGGGATCTTATCCATGCGGTCTCTCTCCTCTCTAGAAGAGGGACTTTGAGTCTTCGAAAGACTCACACCATGTGACATCGGCAAAAATCCTTTCTTGGAATTCTGCATGGCAAACCGTAGTAATACTATGTCAATATATGTACTTTGACTTAGGTCACGTAATCTCTTAGATCTATCTCTATAGATCTTTATGCCTAAAATACATGCTGCTTCACCTAAGTCCTTCATTGAGAAACAATTCCCTAGCCAAGTCTTTACAAACTGCAGCAAAGGGATGTCATTTCTAATGAGTAGTATGTCATCCACATACAATACAAGGAAGATAACTGTGCTCCCAACAACCCTCTTGTAGACACAGGGTTCATCTTCATTCTTGATGAAATCAAACTGTTTGATTGCATCATCGAATCGAAGATTCCAGCTCCGAGAAGCTTGCATTAGTCCATAAATGGACTTATGCAACTTGCATACTCTCCCAGTATGCAGTGGATCTACAAAACCCTCAGGTTATGTCATGTACACATCCTTGAGCAAGTTTCCATTCAGAAATGCAGTTTTAACATCCATCTGCCAGATCTCATAATCGTGGTATGCTGCAATAGCAAGCATGATCCGAATGGACTTAACATCGCTACCGGAGAAAAGGTTTCATCATAGTCAATACCATGAATTTGTTTGAAACCTTTAGCTACCAAACGACCCTTATAGGTATGCATAAGTCCATCCATGACAGTCTTTCTCTTAAAGACCCACTTACACCCAATGGGTTTGACGCCTTCAGGTGGATCAACCAAAGTCCATACTTGGTTGGTGTACATGGATTCTATCTCGGATCCCATGGCCTCTAGCCATTTCTCAGAATCTGGGTTCATCACAGCTTCCTGATAAGAGGTAGGCTCATTCTCAACGAGCATAACGTCATCATGGTCAGACAAGAGAAATGAGTATCTCTCAGGCTGACGATGTACCCTATCAGACCTGTAAAGAGGTAGGTCTACTTGAACTGGTTGGTGTTCCTCAACTCCTTGTTGAACAATCTCATCCTTCACAACACTTTGTGGTTCCAGTTCAACTTCCATCAAGGCTTCAATGCCATGGTCCATATCCTGAACATCTTCAAGATTGAACGTACTCCCACTAGTTTTTCTAGAAATAAAATCCCTTTCTAGAAATATCCCAGTCTTAGCCACAACTACTTTGTATTGACTGGGAATATAGAAGTAATATCCCTTCGTTACCTTGGGATTATTGGTTTCTACTCGGAAAACCTAATGGTTCCACTGTACAAAAATTTTGTACAAAGGTCTGAACTTTTCCTAGCTACCATGTGTTCTTTTAAATTAAACTTGGATCGCCTGCGGAACTTAACTCGTTTGATCCAAAGTTTAATTTACTTGTTCTTTTAGGTTTAGACTTGGATCTCCTACGGAACTTAACACGTTCGATCCAAATCACCTAGGTTATTAATTCCATTAAATATTAATTTCCAGAATTGGCTTCCAGGACTGCATGCCAAGGCACATGGCCTTCTTGGATATGGGAACAACCACCACCACCTATCACTGCTTTTTGGAATATATTCAAGCCAGCTATGTGAAACCCTCTGTTGCAGGATCCTGGTGTTCGTAGTAAAGCTGTTAAGTCAACTCATGGAGGAGGGCCATTTTACATGATAGTAAGTTTATTTTTCTATAGTTGGAATGTATGAGCAATTTGAACCTTATTTTTCATTCGGCTTAGTTTGGTTAACTTTTATACATATCTTCATTGTCAAAATGTTCAAAACATATGTCCACATGCTTGGCCAAGGGGTATTTACATTCTGTGTTTATTAGAATAGAGCATGAGCCTTATTGTCGTTTATTTTGATGATAAGCGTTTTAGCACATATCAAACTCTAAATATGATCATCATTATTATATTATTAAGAAGAAGTGATCAAGTGAATGCTTTTTGTTACCTTCACCCCTTTTTTGTACTTAGCAAGACTAGCGGATTGCTGTTGAAATCCTTAAGAACACCTAACTGTGATGCAACTGTAAAATATTCTCTTAGGGAGCAAAGCAGTGCTCTAATGCTTTGTAAGGTTACATGTATCTTGCTAGAAAATACTGATTTGTTGTTTTTTTGTCATGTTCATCGAGTGAATTTGTGAACTCTTTTCCATGTTAGTTCCATTTCTTCATGTAGGATCTGAAGAGAAGGGAGAAGGAGCTTCAAGCCAGGGAAGCAGAATTAGATAAGAGGGAAGGTATATTCTCGAGTTAAATGTTGAAAGAATCTCAGATGCACCATTGCAACTTGTAGTTTGTCATAATGTTTTGTGAATAAATAAGCTATTTTTCTGACTAGGGACTTGGTATCTAATGGTAAACTCTCACGATTGATTATAGTTAGCTGATTCTTTAGAATATTTTACATTCAATAGCGGATTTTAACATATAAAACTTTAACCACAATATCTTCCTCTCATCTAGGAACTCAAACGGATAGAAGAAGCTGCAGCCCGAGGTACTATATATTTTCTGTCTAGTAAATGTTTATCTTTTGTTCATATGCTGATTTAACTTTTTATGCCTTTGCAACAGGCATTATCATTGAGGAGAAAAATTAGCCGCCTTTTTTCCCTATCATACACCATGATGTTGAAAATGAAATACCAGTCCACTTGCAAATATTGTAATATTTTGCTTTTGCATCATTGTTGGGTATGTTGGTTTTTGTTATAGCTTATTGTTTCTTCAGTTTCATGAATCACAAATTACAATTACAAGTTTTCAGAGGATTATTACCGTTAATTAATAACTTTTGCATTTGCAATTCTTACAATATTCGAACATTCACATAAAATAGTAGTATGAAATTTACTGTTCCTATTGTTGAATGTACATTTCTTGATTTTTGTTCAGATGTTTCTACAAAAAAAAATGTATAAGCATTTCACTAGATGGTAATGCATCTGTTTTATAGTTCAATGAACATTTATGTTAGGTCTTCAAAGACACTGGCAAAAGTAAATATTTAAATCTCATGCAATCTCATCCTGTAGGTTTGGCTGGTTCCTTGTTTTGGAATATCATAGCAGTAACAGCAGCTTGGATAGAGGGAGAAGGTAGCCAGATAAGAGTTAGAGTTTGTCATCTAGTGTGTTTCCATGTTTTATACCATCTTATCAAAGAAGATTGCTCATTTTTTCTTCAATTCTGATACTCATATGTGAATCAATATTTTTTACTGTATTACAGATTTTATGACTAGTTTGTTATATCTCAATAAAGAATATTGCTCTTTGTTCTCTAGGTGTCAAGATCTGGCTCCTTTCCATCATTTACTTCATCTCCGAAGTTCCAGGTGCATATATCCTATGGTATCGACCTCTTTATCATGCCATGAGGTATTAAAGTTTGTAGTGTAAGCTTGCTCGCACAAACAATGCAAGTTGCAAGTTCAAAGGATAAAAATCCAATTATAACAGACATGATGTATTCAACTATAAAAATCCAAGTTGCAAGTTGCAAGTTGCATCATAGTTAATTATCTTGGAATACAACTAAGTTTATACTCGAACAAAATATATATAGCCCCTCTAGTTGATGACCAAAACTATAAATCTTGTAAGAGTATCCATATCAGTAATAATTCTAGTGAAAAAAGGCTTACAATTCAGTATTCAACTTGTGAAGAATTGGTGTTTAATACTAAGGTTATAAATTGCATATATTTCAACAAATAACCTTTTTTTATAGTATTTTAGATATTCAGACTTGGTGAAATTTGTTTTTGTTTGTATCTTTCTGCTTGTATATACTATAAGTCGTAGATAAGTACTGATTAATTAAATTGCAATTATGAGAAAATTTTATTGCAATAATTTCTAGTTTGGATTATATTTAGTTCCCAGGAATGGTAGATCTATCACTATATGATGTGGTTGAGATAATTGATGAACATTTCTCTTTTTAAGCATTCCAATTAGTAATCTTGTTACCTAGTGCTTTTACTGCTTTTTCAACTATGATTTTTGGTCTTGGTTTACTAATATATTATTTATATTTTTTACAGTTTACAAATCTCAAGTACTCCAAAGTTGAAATTGATGAAGTGTGGTTCGAGTGGGCTAAATGCATGCTAGATTGCATTTGAGTAGGAAAGGTATTTGATTTTTGAAAATTTTGGATGATGCATGCATTTGCATAGAATGTAAATTATGGATACTACCTTGATGTTGTAAAAAGAATATTTGTATAATTTATGGATACTGACTTGATGTGTACAATATCTATTACCTTTTGATGTTGTAAGAAGAATATTTGTGTAATTTTTGGATACGGACTTGATGTGTACAATATGTATTATCTTTTTATGTTGTAAGAATAATATTTATGTGTTGGTTACATGGATATTGACTTGGTGTGTTTAGATACACCAATGTATAATAATATTAACTAAATTTTGTACGATTAAAATGTTGTATAATATAGGTTTTTCACTGTTTCATAATCGAATTGGTGTCGTTAAACATTACTGATATCATATCGATTTTCCACCGCTGCGAAAACTGGTGTCATTAACTGATATTACATCAATTTTACACCATTGCTGAAACGGTGTCGTTAAGTGATACTACACTGGTTATAACCCGATGTCTAAAATGACAGACCTTTTACATCGCCTTCATAGACATCGATCGATTTTGTAATAGACAGCGGTGGAAAACCGATGTCTATGAGGGTTTTTCTTGTAGTGAGGAAAATTGAGTCCATAACATGAATCTAGGTTATACATGACAAATAATAAAACTAGGTACACATGCCAGATAATAAAACTAGGTACACATGTCAAATAATAAATCTAGGTACACATGCCAAGTATATCTTGTAGCTAGGCCTATACCCGGTAATGCATTGTATGTCACTACTTCTCTGAACATAAATACATATGGCAAGAATCAAGAAGCATAAAACATAAATGCATAACAGATAACAATATGGGCATACTACGGGTATCAAGTAGTGACATACCAAGCAAATATAAATATAACCATTACTACTAGTTATAACCTATTACGCATATCAGAATGATAATATCAAAAAAGATAAGTCAAAGGTACCCACCTTTATACATAGATCGTGTCAATCGTCTTCAATTGATCCAAAAGATCACACACAATTCAAATCCTACAAATACAAGATATGAGATAAAACTAAGGGTCTATAATCAAGATATCAACTATTAATCAATCTAAATTGATCTAAACTCTTCCTTCACATACTTCAATTTAATCCAAGAAAGACATGAACTAACAATCTAACTTATCCAATCAAGTTTAATTCCATCAACTACTAAGCATCATGAATCAAACATGCATAATTTTTCCACATAACCAATTGCTAACCACCACATCTAATAATCTAACCAACACAACTAATTACTCATTAACCAAGATAGAATAGATTAAAGTCTCAAACAGAAACTGATACAAAGCTATATCAACCTAACACCATCAATGGAAATCAACCAATCCATTACAAAATACAAACCAATCTCCATACACAACTTACCTCATTTTGAATTGTTCCTCCATCGATTCACGGTCGGGGATGTTCACTGTCAGAACAAGATGGTCAGAACCAGGTGATGGTACAACCCTCCAAATTTAACAATCCTGATCAAATCACAATTCTCAATCCATATCCACAACAATCAAAGCAAAATCTCAAAAACATGTATCCTACAGATTCCATTACCTAATGACACACAACTTGGCACCTTCTTCAGCAGTGATGAATCCATCCAACAATCCTCCACACCACAGCAATCGCCATAGCCAAAGATCTTTCAATCACATTGTCGGATCAATACTGCTTGGTCAAAAACTTCATGTCGGACCAAGGATCAGGTCCAGTACCAATCTTGAAGCTAGGTTGGTGATTGAAGGTAGGGATCTGGTGGTCGGCAGTGACAAATCGAAGCTAGGGCATAGAACAAGTGAGATCGGGAGAGGCTCGGGTTCTCCCCCTTTCAACTGAAGATCAATTCACACATGGTGCGGCGATCTAGGGAGAAAAATGGCTGAAAGGCGCAGGCGATCAGCAGAGAAGAAGGAAGGCCCAGTGGTCACACGACGCTAAAGCAATCGGGTGGTGTTCATCCGGCAGTGCAGCATCGGGCATTCAAGCAACGGTGGCACAACGTTCGTTGGGCGACACAGCGTCGGGCGGTGTCCGCGGCATCGAGCGACGTCGGAGGTGTTGGGCAGAGATGAAGCTGAGAGAAGGGAGAGGGCGATAGTTCAACATCGACCAGGATCTAGTAGTGATGAATCGGACCAGGAGAAGGGTAGTGAGCAGCAGTCAGCGTCCGGTGTCAGGCCATGGTGGTTGGTGATGATGCGAGGAGGATGATCGGGAGAGGGCGGTGCTAGTTTTCCTCTACTCTCTTCCTTGGTAGTGGTCAGCCATTTGCTCTTCCTCTTCTCTTCATCTTTGTGGCCGGCGACATCAAGACTTGAAAGTTGAATTGGTATCAGAGCTAGGATATTGCCTTTGTGTGCTTGGTTTTTCAGTTTTATTATGCACATGTCATACATATTTTAGGCATGATAATAGTAGGATGTGCAAATAGATTAACTCTATGGTTGCAGGCATCCTAGATCTAACTATTATGGCCCTAATGTGTTTGTGTGTGATTGGACCCTCGAACATGTCGAGGGCATTTTATGTGTGTGCATGATTGTATGTATTAAATACAGCAGGAGCTGTATTAGTTTTAGGATTTTATTTTTTTTCGATCTACATTACATGTGCACTCCTTCGTGGAATATAGGATCGATAAATATAAAATTATATTTTTATCGCAGATCGTATCCTTGCAAGGCGTGGTGCTATATGAGGACCAGAGGCGCAGCGGAAAAAGAAGCAAGATAGATGCGGCGACTAGCCCGATTGCGGTGGCTAAAGATGGCAGCAGCTAGGGTTGGCAGCACATTGAGGACAGTGATGAAAGAGGCCATAATAGTTGGAACATTATTTTTCCATATTTATTGCTTTTATTTGTTGTGATATGTGTGTGCATGATAAAATCCTCATCTTAAATAACTAAGTGGGAGAGGGATTCGTAAATAAATTCAATGGTCTCCATTATTGGTTTGTAAGCGATGTAAAAAAATTTGCACATTGGCTCTGAGTGCCTCCCTCCACATCGGATGAGTTTGTTTGCGGATCGCTAGACCAAACTTCCTTTATGGATGGTTATAGGAAATTATTTATGAGCATGTGATTTTCTCCAACTGAAGGGGCACAATCCTATTTAATGGACTAAGTATCAAGTAATAGTATACACTTAGGCGCATTTAATAGTATCCTCCCCAATGAAGTCACTGCTATTATTTGTGTGACCAAAGGAATACCAACTATTAATTTTATTTGTCATAAAGTTAGGATGACAAGAATAAAATTAATGGGTAAAATCTCCTCTTACAAATGTTTGATTTTGTATACGTCCACACTAACATGGCATACAAAATTCACAGTGTTTTGAGGTGTTGGTGAATTTAAATAATATTGTTTGAGGACTCAATATTATTCTAAATTCTAAAGTATTGACCAAAACCTATTTTGTGATTCTTAGGATGACTTTTAACCCACTGGATATTATTCTGAAAGAGAACAAACTTACTGGTCCAAATTACATAGATTGGAAAAGAAACCTAGGCATTGTCCTAACTGCTGAAGGCTATAAGTTTGTACTATTAGAGGTCTACCCTAATGTGTCTAATAGTGATTCTAGTGAAGAGGAGATTGAGAATCATAAGAAATGGGTAAAGGTAGATGAGATGGCGCGGTGTTACATTATGGCTTCAATGTCAAATGTGCTGCAACATCAGCATCAGGACTTGCCAACTGCCTATGACATGATGAGCAATCTCAAGGAACTCTTTGGACACTAGAATCGGGCTGCTAGGCAAGAGACAATGAGAAAATTAATGACAGCCACCATGTCTGAGGGGACACCCGTAAGAGATCATATCCTAAAGATGATGGCTTACTTGAATGAGATACAAATCCTTGGAGCTGAAATCGATGGGGAAACCCAGGTCGATATTATTCTCCAAACGCTATCCAAAAGTTTTGAGCAGTTTTGCCTGAACTACAATATGAATAAAAGGATTTATTAATTAGCAGAACTACTGAAAGAACTTCAGGCAGCAGAAGGGTTATTTCGTCATAATTCTCAAATTCACTTTGCTGAAAATGTTTTTACTTCTAAGTCGAAAGGCAAGAAGAAGAATAAGAAATAAGCTGGCTCAGTAAAGAAAGTGAAACAATCTCTAGGTACTAGACTTAAAGCGGGAGTAAAGAAGCCGAAGGGCAAATGCTTTATTTGCAAGCAGTCTGAACATTGGAAGGTGGACTGTCCTCGTAGGAAAGAAACAATAAAGGTATATCTTATTCTCTTGTAGTTGAAACATGTTTAGCGGTGTTGTCTACCAGTACCTGGTGTGTAGATACATGAGTCACTGATCATGTCTGCAATACATTGCAGGGGTTCTAGAAAACCTGACGACTATATAAGGGAGAGATAACCGTCTACATGGGCAATGCTATGAAAGTGGTGGATGTTGCAGTGGGAGACGTCTACTTATCATTTGATAGGAATAGAACTTTGATTTTAAGAAATTATCTTTATGTACCAAGTTTTAGAAATAATTTAATTTAAGTTTCTAAATTGTTTTTGGATGGATATATTATTTCTTTTGATGACAAAGTGGTTGTCAAGAAAAATAGGTTAATTATCTATTCTGGTACATTAGTTGGCAATTTGTATACTCTAAATCCGATAACTCCCACAAAGCAACAAATGGAAATTAATAACACATCCTCTAATTCTAATAAGAGAAAGGAACCTTCAAATATGAACCAAACATATCATTGGCATCTAAGACTTGGTCATATTAACTTGAGTACGATTCAAAGGCTAATAGTTGATAGACTTTTGGGTTCATTAGTGTTGGAAAACTTTCCAACTTATGAATCTTTCTTGGAAGGAAAAATGACCAAAAGATCTTTTAAGGCCAAGGGGTATAGAGAAAAAGATGTATTGGAATTGGTTCATTCTGATTTGTGTGGACCTATGACTATCCAGGCGAGAGGTGGTTTCGAATATTTCATCTCTTTTATAGACGATTATTCTAGATATGGGTACATTTACTTGTTGCGCCGTAAGTTTGAGTGCTTTAATAAGTTTAAAGAGTACAAGGCTGATGTGGAGAAACGTCACGGTAAAAGTATCAAGACACTACGGTCTGATCGTGGTGGCAAGTACCTCTCAGGAGAGTTTAGGAATTTACTTATCAGAGGTTAGGATTCAATCCCAATTGTCTACACCTGGTACACCCCAACAGAATGGTATGGCAGAATGAAGGAATAGGACTCTTATGAAAATGGTTAGATCGATGATGAGTTATTCAGAATTATCAAATTCTTTCTGGGGATATGCCTTAGAAACGGCAGTGTACATCCTGAACTTGGTACCTTCCAAATCAATACCCTCTACTCCCATGGAATTATGGAATGGGCGTAAGCCTAGTCTGAATCATATTCGGATATGGGATAGTCCAGCACATGTGCTGAAGGGAGATACTGATAAGTTGTAATCCCATACAGAAGTTTGCCTGTTTATAGGTTATCCCAAAGGAACAAAAAGAGGTTTGTTTTATAGTCCTAAAGATCAGAAGGTCATTGTTAGCATGAATGCTTGTTTTTTAGAAGAAGACTATGTAATAAACCATAATCCCATGAGTGAAATTGTTCTAGAAGAAATGAGAGAGGACACGCCTACTTTAGTACCAATAGTGCAAGATGAAATATCACAAGAAACTGCAACACGTATCATAAATGATACACAACTACAGGCAGTGCCTCGTCGTAGTGGGAGGGTTATTAGACAACCTGATAGATTCATATTTTTGGGAGAGTTGTCGAACTTGATCCCAGGTAAACATGAACCTGATCCCCTTACATATGACGAAGCACTCCAAGATAAAGATGCAGCATCTTGGCAAAGAGCAATGAATTCAGAAATAGAATCTATGTATTCTAACAAAGTCGGGGAGCTAGTAGAACCATCAAATAGTGTAAAAGATATTGGATATAAATGGATCTACAAAAGGAAAAGAGGGGCAGATGGAAAGGTGGAAACCTTCAAAGCAAGGCTTGTTGCGAAGGGGTATACTCAGAAAGAGGGAATCAATTATGAGGAAACTTTTTCGCCAGTAGCTATGCTTAAGTCTATCCGGATACTCTTATCTATTGCTGCTCATATGGATTATAAGATTTGGCAAATGGATGTCAAGATAGCTTTCCTTAACGGAAGTCTTGAAGAAAAGATCCATATGAAGCAACCAGAGGGGTTTATTGCAAAGGGCAAAGAGCATCTAGTATGTAAGCTCAATCGTTCTATTTATGGACTGAAGCAAGCTTCAAGGTCTTGAAACATCCGATTTAATGAAGTAATCCAGTCATATGGATTTATTCAGTGTCTGGATGAGTCTTGTGTATACAATAAATGTGATGGAAACGTGGTGGTATTTCTTGTACTATATATAGATGACATTGTGCTAGTTGGAAACAATATCAAAGTGTTGTCGGAAGTAAGGGTATGGTTGTCCAAGTAATTCTATATGAAGGACTTGGGAGAATGTGTGCATATTCTCGGGATCAAAGTAATAAGGGATCGCAAGAAAAGAATATTGTGCTTATCCTAAGCTTCATATATCAATACGATCCTAGCTCGTTTTAGCATGCAAGACTCCAAGAAAGGTTTTCTACCTTTTAGGCATGGAGTATCTTTATCTAAAGAGATGTCTCCGAAGACATCAAAAGAGATAGAAGATATGAAGGCAGTTCCTTATGCTTCAGCTGTCGGAAGCCTAATGTATGCTATGTTATGCACGAGACGGATATCTGTTTTGTCATGGGCATGGTTAGCAGATATCAAAGTAATCCAGGACAGGGGCATTGAACTACCATAAAGCATATATTAAAGTATCTGAGAAGGACTAGAGATTATATGCTGGTTTACCAAGAAGATGATTTTCTCCCTGTGGGTTACATGGATTCTAACTTCCAATCAGATAGGGACAATAGTAAGTCTACATCAGGCTATGTGTTTACTTTAGGAGGTGGATCTATAGCATGGAGGAGTGTTAAGTAGAAATGCGTTTCAGACTCAACCATGGAAGCTGAGTATGTGGCAGCCTCTGAGGCAACCAAAGAAGTTGTATGGCTCAGGAACTTCTTGATGGACTTAGATGTGATTCCTGGTTTGCCCAAAATAATCACAATTTATTGTGATAATAGTGGTGCAGTAGCAAACTCGAAGGAACCACGAGCCCATAAGGCGAGTAAACACATTGAGCGCAAGTACCACCTGATACGAGACAACGTAGAGCGAGGAGAAGTTTTTGTCGCCAAGATTGCATCAGCAGATAATAACCTTGAAAATCCTTTCACGAAGGCCCTTCCGGTGAAAGCTTTTGATCGGCATGTTGAGGGGATGGGAATCAGATGTATGGCAATATATATGGCAACATAGTCTTTCAGTATAAGTAGGAGATTGTTAGAGTGTATACTAAAAGTCTAGTTTTTTGTAAACATTTATTATGAAATAAGAATCACATTAGTCAAATGTCTACATTTATGATAAGTATAGTTGTCCATTTAATTTATATTGTAGATAACATGGTGTGAGGAGACACACAGAAGTTCATGTTATCAGTTCCTTGTAAATTATAAACAGTTGCACACAACCAAGATGGAATGGGACAAACCATTAGAGTGGTTGTAGTGTAATTATGTATTAGTTTATCTTGACTAATAAATTACACTAGTACACTATGAGTGTATTGAGCATGACCAATTGAGGTAGTTTCTTTTTATACTGATTCTTTAAAAGAACAAGACCTCTGTTATTATGAAAATGCGTGCTCTTAATCATGATATAATAACAAGCATGTATACTTAATATTTATTTCTTTAATTTATCAAAGGGTGTGATTTAGTTCGATAAATCAATAGGCCCGATAAGTTGGGAAATGATATTATTTATATGGTGTGTCGTTGATTATAGAATGAAACTGTGTCCTAGTAATCTAGGTTGATGATGTGCCCTTGAGGAGCTCATAAGAATTGTCATGTAAACCCTGTAGGTGGACTTAGTCCGACATGACAATAAGGTTGAGTGTTACTACTCTTGGAGCTAGATATTAATTAAGTGAGTTGTTAGTAACTCATTTAATTAGTGTGCATTCGATATCTTAAACATAGGGAGACTAACACACTCATAATAAGAAGGAACCCAAAATGTAATTTGGGATTGGTGCGATAGTTCAATAATATCTCTTTAGTGGTATGAGTTATTATTGATGAACTTGAGTTGGGTGTTTGGGGCGAACACGGGAAGCTCAAGTTCATCGGGAGACCATAACCAATTCCTCCTCTTGATCCCTATTGTAGCTTCTTATATAAAGCCTTATATCACCCAAAGCCTAGCCTCTTAGCCCATGCTAGGGGTCGGCCCTTATCCTTGCTTGGAGCCCAAGCAAGGGGCCGACCAAGCCAAGCTTGGAGCTAAGGCTAGGGCCGGCCAAGCCTTGCTTGGAGCCCAAGCAAGGGGTCGGCCAAGTGTGAAAGGGAAGAGGGATTTTATTAAAAATAAAATTTTGATAAAATCTTTCCTTTTATGTTTTTATCCACATGGTTTTAAAAGAGAGTTTTTAATTTTAAGATCTTTCCTTTTATAGATTTTCTACAAAGGATTAAAATAGAGATTAGATATCTTTCCTTATTTGTAGATATCTATAATGTTAAGAAAAATATTTTAATTTTTAAGAAAACTTTTCTTTTTCGTAACCATGATATAAAAGAAGTTTTATTTTTAAATCTTATCTTTTATAGATATCCATAAAAGGATTTAAAAGAGAGAGATTTTAATTTATAAAATATTCCTTTTATAGCTTACCACAAAAGGGATATTTAAAGAGAGATTTTAATTTTTGTTTAAAATCTTTCCTTGTTATTTTAAACATGGTGTGGATGGCCATAGAGAGGAATAAAAGGAATTTTTATTTTTTTTTATAAAACTTTCCTTTTTGGATTCACCAAGGAATATAAAAGAGGAGGAGGGGGTGCTTTCATGAGACACACAACCTATTCTATTGTTCCTCTCTTCCATCCTTGGTGGTCGGCCCTTCCTCATCTCTTTCTCTTCTTCATTGTGGCCGGCGACATCATCTCTTGTGGAACTCTTGGTGGTCGGTTGCTTGGAGGTGAAAAAGTAGAGAAAGAAGGCATTGTTTTCTAGCATCCCTTGGAGCATTGTGGTGGTGGCCGAAACTTGGAAGCAAGGAAGGCTTTGGTGGATTTCTTCTTGGTAGATCATCGCCCACACGACGTCCAAGAGAAGGAGAGGAATACAATAGAAGATCAAGAGGTTTATGTTAACAAAGAAAGGTAAAACTAGTTGTCTTGTTCCGCATCATACTAGTTTTCTTTGTATGAATTTTGAATTACCAAACATGAGAGGTTAACGATTCTAGGCAATCGAATTTATGTTTCGATTTTGTGTTTCTTTTGTTTTTCGATCTTATGATTCGATTGTTCTTTGTGGTTAAACCTAGGGTTACTGTAAGGAGATTAAATATTGAATTTAGTTGAAAAGCTTTGTCTAGGAAGTGGTGGATGATCCCATACCCAAGAAGGCCTAGTGCCTCGCCACGTTTGACCTGAAAGCCGATCCTTGAAATAGATATTTGATCAACTTCTGTAATATGGTTTAACTTAGGAAGATCACATCGGTTGAACTTGAAGTAAGAATGTTAAGTTTCATTCCCAATTCAAGTTTAACTTATAAAAGGAAAATTTAGATTAATAATGATAAGCATCGTTTGCAATCCAAATTTAACTTTAGTAGAGCACATGGGTATCTAGGATAGTTCTATGCTTATACAAATTTTTATACAGAGGAACTAGGACGGTATTCTGAGTAGCAACCAATAGTCGGGTGGTGATGAGAAGGGGAAGAGGTCGCGGTGGGCTCAAGAGGTGTATAAGGAGAAGTTTTGGAATATCTAAACAAGTTTTTCCCAAGCATATAAATTCATCCACTCCAAATACGTCATACGAGCTCTGAAAAATTCCCAGTGTAACGCCCACCCTTCTTACCCAAGGGCGGCGCTACAATCTTATACTACTTACGTACATGCTTTAGTTATACTATAACAGCGGAAAATTTTAAATCATTCCTTTTATTTAAATAAGCATGATATTACATATTCTGATTAGTTCGAATGTGCATATATTGATTATATAACTAAAAATATTAATTTGTCCGAATCGTTCTTGCCGAGCCACCACCACACACATCACTATCTGCTCCTCCTGCTGCTCCGTCGTTCCGAATATCCGTCCCCCCATATCTGCGGTACAAGGAAAGTAAGCTATGAGCACTCATGGCTCAGTAAGTTCCTTTCCTACTCACAAAAACCAAATTCATATCATTGCATATCAATATCATGCGAGGTATCATAAGCATACGACATACAAGGGTATCATATTCATATTCATATCATAATATCACATGACATTATATCTAATCATCAGATAATTCAAGCACGTATGTAGGCAATGCATCATGAATTTGAAAACTTATACTTATAAGTACTTGAAATTAATATCATCATTAGAGGGGATCCCGGTTTGTACCACATACATAATGCGCGCGCTTCATAGGTAGGTTCAAGGTAGCAAGTCTTGAACCCTACCATGCATACATACTAGGCCCGAGTCTTACTCCATCGACCTAGGGCATTCAGAGGCCCATTACTGACGAGGCCCGAGTCTTACTCCATCGACCTAGGGCACTCAGAGGCCCATTACTGACGAGGCCCGAGTCTTACTCCATCGACCCCGGGGCGTTTACGGAGCCCACCCTTGGTACAAACCATACAAAAATAACTTATCATGCATAACTATCATATCATGTCCCTAACAATCTTTCATGCATTTCCTTTTTCATTTCTTTTCATTATGTATAGCATTTCCTATGCTATAACATATCATGGCATATTACATAATATAATTTCATTTCTTCTCATTATGTATAGCATTTCCTATGCTATAACATATCATGGCATGTTACGTAACATAATTTCATTTCTTCTCATTATGTATAGCATTTCCTATGCTATAACATATCATGGCATGTTACGTAATATAATTTCATTTCTTCTCATTATGTATAGCATTTCCTATGCTATAACATATCATGGCATATTACATAACATAATTTCATTTCTTCTCATTATGTATAGCATTTCCTATGCTATAACATATCATAGCATATTACATAACATAATTTCATTTCTTAAATTTGTTTCTAGCTTTAAAAATCCTCATAAAAAAAATCTGAAAATACATAAGAAGCCTTGTACCACAGGTGAGGGGAAGCTTACCTTCTTTGCTTAAGTTTCCTAGAGTTGAGAACTTGCTTGTGGACCTTTTTTCCTTGCTTGCTTTGCTCGGCACCAATGGAGAAGAGGAGGAGAGTGTGTTGAGGATGAAGCCACCCCTCCATGCCTATTTATACTAAAATGAGGGGAGGAAAACTTGACTTGATTCATCCTCCTTATTTATTTATCCTCTTTAATGATAAGAATATTCTAGAGAAATGCTTCTTGAGTTCTCTCTTTTCTTTCCTTTAATTTCTCTCTTTTCTTTCCTTTAATTAAAATTCCTATCTCTCCTCTTACAATATCCTCTCCTATCACCCTTGGTTAACATATGCATGCATCCACAAGAGAACCAAGGATCAAAACTTGGTTATGTATATTTTTACTTCTTTTTACTTCCTTTTCCTTTTAAGTAAAAAGAATCCTTTCTTATTCTTAACTACTTAGTCCTTTCTCTCCTTATCAATAATTCTCCTATCCCCTTTGATATCCTATACATGTTCCTTACAAGAGGTCCAAGGTTCAATCCTATTTCTCTTCTAACATATTATTGATATTCTTTTGTACATAATAATTCATATATCACCATATTATCCATTATGCATAAATATTTCATACACATATATATTATCTCATATTCCTTCCTTTTGTTTACATTAATTCCATGTATTATAAATATAGATGATTTATATTCTCAACTTTATTTTCTTTCATAAAGTTTTAATTATCTAAATCCTTCCCATCTTAATATTCAACTTAGAATATTTACACCTTCTTTTCACTACCTTCAAACTCTCATTATCCTTACTTTCTTATCTAGGCTTTCTAGGGGTGTTACAATCTCCCCTACTTATTGAAAGTTCGTCCCCGAACTTAGAATGACAATTTCTGCTCAGACTCCTTAGATGTTGGTGGAGCTTCCAATCTCCCTTGACTCATTGAAGGTCCCTCAATAGAAGTCTGCAGTTGGTGTAACCTTGCGGGACCACCTTGATTCAGAACATACTGTGGTGCTTTAGTTTTGGTAGGGCAGTCTCTAGATAGATGTCCTTCCAGTCCACAGTCGTAGCATTTAATTTTGCCCTTACGATAGTCTTTTTCTTTATGACCCTCTATCCCATAGTTGTAACACTTATTAGTGCTCGTACGACATGTTCCTGGATGTTTCTTCCCACATGTATTGCACTGAGAAAACTTGAGCTGCTTGTTGGACGGACCATTCTTAGTGTCGTTCCGTCGCTTTCCCTTTCCACCGTGGTTCTCTTTCCAGTTGGCCTTGATATTTTCCAGTTCTTCCATCTGAGCTTGCTTCTTGTCCTTGCCTAGTGCCTTCAGGTAGTGTTCAGTATTCAGGGCACTGCTAATTAACTCCTCTGTGGTCCGCGGCCTGTTAACTCCGCCGGCCACATTAAGTGCTATCTTGGGTCTGAGCATCTTTAGCATAAGCCTGACCCTTTCTCCCTCCGTCCTAACTAATTCCGGGCATAGCCGTGCCAGGCGGTTGAATCTTTTCATCGCTTCTTCTACCGTTAGGTCACCTTGCCGAAATTCGGTGAATTCATCATAGTGCCTACTTGTCACCCGAGTGTGGAAGAATTCTTCGAAGAATTTCGTCTCAAAATCTGCCCAACTCATTTGGTTTACTGGTCTTTTCACTTTCACTCTGTCCCACCACATTCGGGCGTCTCCCGTGAGACAGAATGATACGCATTTGACCTTTTCATGCTCAGGCCAGTCCAATAGTTCTATCATGCTCTCCATTGTCTTAAACCAAGCTTGTGCGTCCCATGCTTCACAATTACCAGAGAATTTCTCTGGCCTCAGTCTTTGCCACTGGATCAGATACGCTTCTTGACGAACTACCGGTGCCAGATTCACTAGTGGTACCGGTGCTGCTACTGGCTCCGGTTCAACTACTGGTATGGTTGGCGTATTATTCTGATTTGGGGTAGCAGGATTCCCTTGTTGATTCATCATGGCAGCAATCATCTGTTGCTGTTCCGTAAGCTGTCGTTGTAGCTCAGTAACTACATGTGCCCAATCAGGTGGAGGTACGGTCTCCTCCGTTCTGGCATTTCGTCTTCTAGTCATACTTATTTTCCTAAATGATAATAAGATTAGTCTAAGTTATCATTTATGCATGAATATCTTAACATATCATGTCTAGGTTTCATGCCATGTTTGGGTTATCGTTGAGGTATTCTTTCTTAGGTTGTCATATCATCTTTAGATTACCTTACCATTCATACGCGTCAAGATCTAGCCGATGGTATTATCATTCTTACTTGACTCATGCTTAAATTGATACCATTTCTACTCTTTTTATTCATCAAAAGCTTTTATTACATTTTTTTTTGTTCATAACTTCTTCTCTTAAAAGGTCAGGTAGGTTGTGACTACTCCTGCCATAAAGGACATGATAGCAGTAGTCATCATCAACCCAACCTGTATCGACTTGCCCAGATCATTCTGGGGTGGATCAGGCATTATCGGAGGTTGAATCTCCGATGCCTCTTCCGGGTCGATTATTGTCTCTTCATCCATTCCCTCGTCTTCTTCGACATGTTCGTCCGGTTCCATCGGGTCTTCGTTTAGTTCCCCCTCGAGGTTGTTCAGTCCCCACTCGAAGTCTATTATATCGTTGGGGTTGAAACCCATTTCCATGTATTCAGCAAGGTTAAATTCATCCTCGCCCATCTCAGGAAACTCGTTCTCTCCTTCATAATATTCCATAATTTCTGAATCTTCATCTTAATTATCGTCCGAATTCCCTTCCTCGATTTCCTCGAGGTCTTCCTCTCCGAACTCGCCGTGTTCCGGAGATTCCGAGTCGCTCACATAGTTGTCGAAGTATTCCAGCATATCGGGTTCATCCGCGAACTCGAGGTATTCACCAAGATATTCTACATCCTCGGGATTGTATTCGAACGGGATATAGTCCATTTCTACAAGATTTTAAAGATTCATTATTCCTCTTATGTTATAGCCTAAGGTTCTTGTATCTAGGCTACCATTCATGCATCCTAGAATATCACCTACTTATCATCATGCACCATTATCTAGGGTATAACTTAAGGTATCCTTCCTAGGCTACCATTCATGCATCCTAGAGTATCATACTATTTTTAACACATACTTGTCATCATGCACCCTTCTCTAGGGTATAGCTTAAGGTATCCTTCCTACGCTAATATTCATGTATCCTAGAGTATCATACTAATTTTTGCATATAAATAAATTAAGCAATTGTACTTACTTGGAGCGACAGGAAGGAGCTTGATGTGTGTGTAGTGAGCTGGCAAAACTTCGCTCTGATACCACCTGTAACGCCCACCCTTCTTACCCAAGGGCGGCGCTACGATCTTATACTACTTACGTACATGCTTTAGTTATACTATAACAACGAAAAATTTTAAATCATTCCTTTTATTTAAATAAGCATGATATCACATATTCTGATTAGTTCGAATGTGCATATATTGATCATATAACTAAAAATATTAATTTGTCCGAATCGTTCTTGCCGAGCCACCACCACACACATCACTATCTGCTCCTCCTGCTGCTCCGTCGTTCCGAATATCCGTCCCCCATATCTGCGGTACAAGGAAAGTAAGTTATGAGCACTCATGGCTCAGTAAGTTCCTTTCCTACTCACTAAAACCGAATTCATATCATTGCATATCAATATCATGCGAGGTATCATAAGCATACGACATACAAGGGTATCATATTCATATTCATATCATAATATCACATGACATTATATCTAATCATCAGATAATTCAAGCACGTATGTAGGCAATGCATCATGAATTTGAAAACTTATACTTATAAGTACTTGAAATTAATATCATCATTAGAGGGGATCCCGGTTTGTACCACATACATAATGCGCGCGCATCATAGGTAGGTTCAAGGTAGCAAGTCTTGAACCCTACCATGCATACATACTAGGCCCGAGTCTTACTCCATCGACCTAGGGCATTCAGAGGCCCATTACTGACGAGGCCCGAGTCTTACTCCATTGACCTAGGGCACTCAGAGGCACATTACTGACGAGGCCCGAGTCTTACTCCATCGACCACGGGGCGTTTACGGAGCCCACCCTTGGTACAAACCATACAAAAATAACTTATCATGCATAACTATCATATCATGTCCCTAACAATCTTTCATGCATTTCCTTTTTCATTTCTTTTCATTATGTATAGCATTTCCTATGCTATAACATATCATGGCATATTACATAATATAATTTCATTTCTTCTCATTATGTATAGCATTTCCTATGCTATAACATATCATGGCATGTTACGTAACATAATTTCATTTCTTCTCATTATGTATAGCATTTCCTATGCTATAACATATCATGGCATGTTACGTAACATAATTTCATTTCTTCTCATTATGTATAGCATTTCCTATGCTATAACATATCATGGCATATTACATAACATAATTTCATTTCTTCTCATTATGTATAGCATTTCCTATGCTATAACATATCATAGCATATTACATAACATAATTTCATTTCTTCTCATTATGTATAGCAATTCCTATGCTATAACATATCATAGCATATTACATAACATAATTTCATTTCTTCTCATTATGTATAGCATTTCCTATGCTATAACATATCATAGCATATTACATAACATAATTTCATTTCTTAAATTTGTTTCTAGCTTTAAAAATCCTCATAAAAAAAATCTGAAAATACATAAGAAGCCTTGTACCACAGGTGAGGGGAAGCTTACCTTCTTTGCTTAAGTTTCCTAGAGTTGAGAACTTGCTTGTGGACCTTTTTTCCTTGCTTGCTTTGCTCGGCACCAATGGAGAAGAGGAGGAGAGTGAGTTGAGGATGAAGCCACCCCTCCATGCCTATTTATACTAAAATGAGGGGAGGAAAACTTGACTTGATTCATCCTCCTTATTTATTTCTCCTCTTTAATGATAAGAATATTCTAGAGAAATGCTTCTTGAGTTCTCTCTTTTCTTTCCTTTAATTTCTCTCTTTTCTTTCCTTTAATTAAAATTCCTATCTCTCCTCTTACAATATCCTCTCCTATCACCCTTGGTTAACATATGCATGCATCCACAAGAGAACCAAGGATCAAAACTTGGTTATGTATATTTTTACTTCTTTTTACTTCCTTTTCCTTTTAAGTAAAAAAAATCCTTTCTTATTCTTAACTACTTAGTCCTTTCTCTCCTTATCAATAATTCTCCTATCCCCTTTGATATCCTATACATGTTCCTTACAAGAGGTCCAAGGTTCAATCCTATTTCTCTTCTAACATATTATTGATATTCTTTTGTACATAATAATTCATATATCACCATATTATGCATTATGCATAAATATTTCATACACATATATATTATCTCATATTCCTTCCTTTTGTTTACATTAATTCCATGTATTATAAATATAGATGATTTATATTCTCAACTTTATTTTCTTTCATAAAGTTTTAATCATCTAAATCCTTCCCATCTTAATACTCAACTTAGAATATTTACACCTTCTTTTCACTACCTTCAAACTCTCATTATCCTTACTTTCTTATCTAGGCTTTCTAGGGGTGTTACACCCAGTAAATTCCTAAAATTTTCTAAAAATTCTATTAAAGTTATTCATTTATTAAACCTTATTATACTATTATTATTTTATTATGGTATTTTACATTCTCCCCCACAAATAAAAATTTGGTCCCCAAATTTACATTATTTACCATCAGCAAGTACTAGAAATAAATAAGCAGTATAAATGCTGAAAGGAAAATCTAACCTACATCCCTCAAGTAAAAAGATGGGGGTATCAAGCTTGGATCGTATCCTCGAGCTCCCAGGTAGCCTCCTCGTCAGAATGATACTACTATCCGACTTTAACCAGCCGGATAGTTTTGTTCCGTAGTTGACGCTCTCTGTGGTCGAGAATACATACTGGAACCACCTCGTAGGTAACATCAGGATAAATGAGAATTGATATATCTGACAGAACATGTGTTGGGTCAGATACGTATCTCCTCAGCATGGACACATGAAATACATCGTGAATGTCTGCTAGAGACGGTAGTAACGCTAGACGATAAGCTACCGCTCCAACCCTCTCCAAGATCTGGAAAGGCCTAATGTATCGTGGAGCTAGCTTACCTCGGAGGACAAATCTCTTCACCCCTTTCTTGGGTGAGACTCTCAGAAATACATGGTTGCTAGTAGAGAACTCTAGGGGTCTCCATCTCCGATCAACATAACTCTTTTGGCGATCCTGCGCCTCGGACATCCTTCGTCCAATAGTGCGGGCTAACTCTGCCACCAGCTGAGCTCTCTGAGATCCTAGAAGCTAGGCCTCCCCAACCTCCTCCCAGAAGGTGGGAGTCCGACAAGGCCTACCTTACAACATTTCAAACAGTTCCATCTGGATAGCCGAATGATAGCTGTTATTATAAGTGAACTCTACTAATGGCAAGGGGTCCTCCCAGCTGCCTCTGAAATCTGTAACGCAAGACTTCAACAAGTCCTCTAATGTTTGAATGGTCCACTCTGACTGTCTATCTATCTGCAGATGGAATGTTGTACTGAAACAGAGCTGTGTGCCCAAGGCCTGCTGCAGACTCTGCCAGAACTGGGACGTGAACCGTGGGTCCCTATCCGATATAATACTCATAGATATACCATAAAGTCCAGTGATCTCTCTACAGTATAACCTTACTAATCGATTTAAAGAATTCATCCTACAGATCGATAGAATAGGAGCAAATTAGTCAATCAATCAACGATTACCCAATATTGCAACATATCCTTTATAAGTCCTGGGTAATCCCGCAACAAAGTCCATCATAATAAGCTCCCATTTCCATTCCAGTATCCAAATCTACTAGAACAATCTTGCTAGTCTCTGATATTCAGTCTCCACCTGCTGACAGACTAGACATCTAGTTACAAACTCCGCGATATCTTTCTTCATGTCGTTCCACCAATAGGAACGCCTCAAATCTCAATATAGGCGGGTTTCGCCTGGGTGGATAGTAAATCAAGAGCGATGAGCATCCTGAAGTAACTCCTCCATAACCGGGTGAAATTGAGGTACGCATAATCTGCCTCGAAAATACATAATACCCTCGTCATCTCGGGTAAACTCCGTCTGCTGTCCAGAAGCTATCTGGCTGCCAATGTAAGCACTGATCACCAGCCTATGCCTCTCGGATCCTCGTCTTGATCGATGACTAAGCAACCAAGGTAACATGGATACCTTGCTCTGTCTGTCTCTGCTCCTCAAGGCCTAACTTGAAGAAACCCTGAATCAAGTTTGTGACTAGAACTCGGTGACAAGCTAAAGTCCCTCTGGACTTCCGGCTAAGAGCATTGGCAACCACATTTGTAGGACCGTTGGGCCGGCTTAGAAGGGTTGGTTGAATAGTCTGTCAAAAAACAAACAACCCTTCCTCGAACGATTAAGCTAACACTTGTAAAATGAATTAAGCAGATAAATAAAAGCATAAAAGTAAATATGAGGCACCAGATGTTTACTTGGTTACAACCGATGTGGTTGTTAATCCAAGGAAGATTAAGCTCAAAAACTCCTTCAGGCGGAGAAGCCTCTTACAGCATTTTAGGCACAGAAAACAGAAGCTTAACTACAACTAAAGCATACAAGTGTTTGGAAATAGAATGATCGTGATCGTTGAAAAGCTTCTGGACCAAGGCTATATTTATAGCCTTGGTCGGGGCGCCTGGATGGGTTCTGGGGGGGATAAAATTTATCCCCAACGGTTGGATCGAGTCAAAGCTCGATCCTGTGAAAAAGTCATTTCCGGGCGCCCCGGATGGTTCCGGGCGCCCCGGAGCCAAAAGTCAACCCAGGACTTGACTTTTGGTCCGTGCTCTCTTCTCTGGTTCAGCTCGTCTCTGGTCCGGGTCCGCTTGCTTGGGTGATCTCGACATCCGGAATAGGGCTCACCCGAACCCATCTTCCGGTCTTCTCGAGCATGCTTCCTCCGGCTTCTCATCCCTCGGAATTACCGCGTGTCCCTTATCGTCCACCAACATACTCATCCGCAGACTTCGTCCATCGGTCCCCCGTGCCGACCTTCGCGCTAGCTGCGTCTCTTGCTCCCCGAGCAATCTTCCGCTCCGGCTTTCATACCTCGGAACCACCGCGCGCCCTTCTCGTCCGGTGTACTCTTCCGCAGACACCTCGTCCCTCGGACGAGGTCCTTCTCGCTATGCCTTCCGCTCGAGTACCTGTGCTCCTAAGCTCCTGCACACTTAGACACAAGGTTAGAAACAACGCAGGACCTAACTTAACTTGTTGATCACACCAAAACAACCTTGGGGTTCCAACAATCTCCCCCTTTTTGGTGTGATCCACCCAAGTTAAGCTAGGGTCAACAAGATATGAAATTAAACAGTTTATTGCAATAACATGCAACATGATAGAAAAAATTAAATTTCAAACATTCCAAATTTTAATTTTCAATTTTTTCCACCTCCTCCTAGACTTATACTTTCCCTTCTCCCCCTTTGATCACAATAAAAATGGGGTACAAACGAAATCTAAGGGTTGACATTAAAAAAAATTTGAAACTATATTTCAATAATTTTCAGGAAAATATTTCTAAGTCAAGACAAATTTCTAAGTCATTCGACATCAAAATTAAGAAGTTTCTAAACAGAAAACTTTATGCAAGAAAATTTCAGAGAATTAATAACATAAAGAGAAATTTTCTATGCATTTATTTATTTATATATTTTATGCTTTAATCAGAAGGTTTAAATTTTCATTTTAATTTATCAGAAATTCTTAAGTCACACTTTTTCAGATTTAAAGCAAAAAGTATTAAACATGCAACAATTTGTATCATGTTAATTTCTATTATTTTTTGAATTTCAAGTTCACAAAAATATTTCGATAGCATAGATTCTAACTTGATAAAATTTTTCGACGCTATAAAAAATTCTTTCGACAATGTGCAAAATTCGTTTGAAAGAATATTTTGTAATTTGCAAGAATTTTTTAATAAAAATTCTAATTTGCAGGAATTTATTAATAATAGATTTCTTAATCCGAAACACTCTTTCGATAACTCATTTTCTGAATTGCAAAACTCTTTCAAGAAAGTAATTTGTAATTCAAAAAAATATTCGAAGAAAGTTTTTGACATCATTTCTAATTTGCATAATTCTTTCGAAAAAATATTTTGTAATTTACAAAAAATTTTCGACAAAATTTCTAACTTGCAAAATTCTTTTAATAATTTGCAAGGCAAGTTTGACAATTGATTTTCTAATTCGAAAAATTCTTTCGATGATTCAATTTCTGATTCGAAAGACTCTTCAGGCAATTTTTTGATTGAATCATTTAATTGATCAGAGGTTCGAATCCATACCTAACTTACCTTTTCGGTAGTTGATTCTCCCCCTGTAGAGTTGCTTTTATCCGAAGATTCTCCCCCTTCATCACTCTCGGGATGTACTTCGGCTGTTGGGGCTATCTCGGTAATTTCTTCCATCTCAGACTGTTCTGTCGGCAGCTCGGTGTCTATCAAAGAGTCGGATTCGGCTTCAGTTGGTTCTTCGTAGAGTTTTAAGAACTTTTCCCAAAGTTCTTTTGCGCTGTTGTATTCGGCAACTCTATCGAAATCTTCATTTGGTATTGCGGTTAGAATGTGAAACTCTGCCCGACCGTTTGCCATTGACTCGTCACGCTGCTTCTTGTTCCAGAGGCGTAGATTGAGTCTTTCTCCGTTCGTGTTCTTCGGTGCTTCATAACCTGTTTTCATTATTAGAGAAATACCAATATCAGAGTTAAGAAATACCGTCATTTGTTGCTTCCAAGAAGCAAGCTCCCCCTCGAATGCTGGTGGGTAGTCGCTAGCTCTGGCCATTGTTTTGTTACTTCAGACGGCGGTTAGTCCTTCTGAGGCGTACTCGGCTCTGATACCACTTGTAGGACCGTTGGGCCGGCTTAGAAGGGTTGGTTGAATAGTCTGTCAAAAAACAAACAACCCTTCCTCGAACGATTAAGCAGATAAATAAAAGCATAAAAGTAAATACGAGGCACCAGATGTTTACTTGGTTACAACCGATGTGGTTGTTAACACAAGGAAGATTAAGCCCAAAAACTCCTTCAGGCGGAGAAGCCTCTTACAGCGTTTTAGGCACAGAAAACAGAAGCTTAACTACAACTAAAGCATACAAGTGTTTGGAAATAGAATGATCGTGATCGTTGAAAAGCTTCTGGACCAAGGCTATATTTATAGCCTTGGTCGGGGCGCCTGGATGGGTTTCGGGCGCCCTGGGGGGGATAAAATTTATCCCCCAATGGTTGGATCGAGTCAAAGCTCGATCCTGTGAAAAAGTCCCTTCCGGGCGCCCCGGATGGTTCCGGGCGCCCCGGAGCCAAAAGTCAACCCAGTTGACTTTTGGTCCGTGCTCTCTTCTCTGGTTCAGCTCGCCTCTGGTCCGGGTCTTTCTGCTCCGGCTCCGCTTGCTTGGGTGATCTCTGACATCCGGAATAGGGCTCACCCGAACCCATCTTCCGGTCTTCTCGAGCGTGCTTCCCTCCGGCTTCTCGTCCCTCGGAATTACCGCATGTCCCTTCTCGTCCACCAGCGTACTCATCCGCAGACTTCGTCCATCGGTCACACCCCGTGCTGACCTTCGCGCTAGCTGCGTCTCTAGCTCCCCGAGCAATCTTCCGCTCCAGCTTTCGTACCTCGGAACCACCGCGCGCACTTCCTTCTCGTCCGCCGGTGTACTCTTCCGCAGCACAGCGTGCCGTCCTTCTCGCTAGCTGCGTCTTCCGCTCGAGTACCTGTGCTCCTAAGCTCCTGCACACTTTGACACAAGGTTAGAAACAACGCAGGACCTAACTTAACTTGTTGATCACACCAAAACAACCTTGGGGTTCCAACAACATTAACTTTCCTCGGGTGGTAGCTAATGGTACAGTCATAATCTTTCAGGAACTCCATCCATCTCCTGTATCGGAGATTGAGTTCCTTCTGAGTGAAAAGATATTTGAGACTCTTATGATCAATGAGAATCTCAAATGTAATACCATATAGATAATGCCGCCAAATCTTCAAATCAAAGATAATGACGGCCAACTCCAGATTACATACTGGATAGTTCTTCTCATGCTCCTTCAACTGACAGAAAGCATAGGAGACTACCTTGTCATGTTGCATCAAAACAACGCCCAAACCTAAACTAGCGCCGACACTAATCTCCGCTTTAGCCCTTGGAAGCTGGTCACGCAAGCATTGACCAATTAAGTCTCTTACCCTTCCTAGATAGTCCAATCAATGGCATAATAATGCTGGAGAAATCCCTCTACAAATCCCCAGTAATATCAAGCCAGATCAAGGAAGATGTCAGTCTCCTGTACAGACTTTGGTTACTCCCAACTAGTAACATCCTCTAACTTTTGTGGACCCATAGAAATCAGATTCATCAAGTCCATGAAAATATTTAGGGCACTGGTAAGCCTAAACGTTAATACTAATAACTCATAATATTCGTACAATAGACACACTCAACCATAACATCGCTAACAACCAGTCTATAACCTAATCACCAACTACAAATCACCAAATCTATAAATATCACAGACATGCTACTCCTTATGTCTCTATCATCAACAACAAATATCAAATAATAAACCATCAAGTTAAATATCCACTAATAGGTCATCATAAAACAACATGTCACCTCATTTGGTCTCACAATATCCATAAATCTCTAATCCTCCAAAATAATAATCAATCCTAATAACCAATTCTCATCGTGGTGTAGTATCAAGATGTAAAAATATATCACCATCCCATCAAAAGTGTATGACTATAGAACTCCAAGGAATATCCCTTTACTTCCTGATCAATAATCAACAGCTCTCCAAGTGGTAGACATACGTTCGATCCAAAAGATATGAGTATAAAAAACTCTACTAATCCTATCCAAATACTCAAATATCCACAATAAAAGAATCACAATCAAAATTTCAAAAGGTCACTCAACCTCCTGACTAAGAGTCTACCTATCAAAGAATATCACCACAACTCTCTCATAATTGTGCCTATTAATGTTCCTCGACAAATACCAATTAAAAGTCGAACCCTCTGATCTGGGATATAAACTTCAAGACCTTGGGTAAAATGATCAAGTGGTTAAGGTCATGAGCCACTTGATGAAGACAATATTAGTTGAGTCGTCTAACCATTGTCTTATAACTCATCATACTGCGATTGCTCCACCTAAGCTTCACTAATCTCTAGTAGTGAATCGTGCATATAAGGGTAGAAGAGCACTGACACTAAATAGCAAGTTGAAATATCCGTCAATCGATGCTATGCCCCTCAAAGATCATCATCTAATATTTCTACTCAGTAAAAGTATAATTCCATAGGTGTTAATCCACTAACACCACCTCTTCCGCATTATTACGGGTCGTATAGTCCTAGGTATCATCAAGGTCCTCTAACCATATCCAATCGGTACATGAGTCAGGATCTCCCATGGAACAGCGTTAGGCGAGTCGACTGACCATCGCCTTACAAACTATCATGCCATCGAAGGAGGTAGAGAAATACTCTTTCTTCAAACACCTCAAAGTAATCACCAAGAGTTACATTGTTCTCAAAATTTATCTTCTGCATCTTCCTTCACGTTGAGCCTGGTCACGTAAAGGACAAGTAGTAACCTTTATCTTTTCCGCACCGATACAAATCATATATATAAATGTACTCTCCAATTTATGCATCCATATAATAAATGTATCACGTAACTATTAAGCAGCTACTCTACACTTTTCCACATCAGTGGGGTCATCTATCTGAATGTACCCTCTAAGTTATCCTACCAGGTACATACAGTCCATGGTCAAAGTTCCTATGGAATAGGATACATCGATCCTCTATAGACTTGTCAAGCCAATAATGGTATACGACAAATTCAGTCCATTTTACGTCTGTACAAGTCATGTACTCCAATGTGCCTTCTAGGTTATTTAACCAAATATAAATAACTGAAAGATTAGAATCTCCATGAAATGTGGTAAGTCGGTCCCCTACTGACCAAACTAATAAGAGAAAATCAACCCTCTACTAGTAAAAACAACAAAAATAAATCCATCCTCTACTGACCAATCCAACATAGATAAATCGGTCCTATACTGACCGAACCAACAAGACCAAATCAACCCTCTACTAATAAAAAACAACATGAGTATTACTGGTAGTATGATATGACAAATCCGGATACAAGGGTCGTCAGACCAAATACCTCATGTCTCCTGTATACATGTCAATCACATGCAACCACCAAAATTCAGCATCCAAAATACAGCAATCACAAGCAATAAATGCAATCCATGCATATGATACAAATGACATGGTCACCCCTGACGCCAGTCAGCCACCTCACACGCGATGGTGAGGTCGAGTAGGTAGGGATATGACAACTATGCACTCTGCCATCACTACTCCTAAGTGACCGAGTGGACAAGATACTGTCGGAGTACACATATCCTCCTACCCCAAACACAGTGGGGGAGCCTAAGCTCTCATCTCCCTGTGTCTTAGTCAAAAGGAGGGATCCCCGCCCGCTACCATGTTGCAGACACACTACCCATTAGTAGACCAGCAGAGCCCTGACAAAGCAAACTGCACACACCCTACCTGATGTACCACTAACCAATGAGTGGTTGTGTGTATAGATCATGTAACTAGCGATGTGCTCAACTATAAAGGAGCCGACAATCGCTCAGCATGCAATCATGCAAAATGGTGTATGACACTAAAGCATGTAACTCCTGAAAATATCAACCTCCATATAATATGTACCAAAAAAGAAAATCGAGTCCATAACAAGGATCTAGGTTATACATGCCAGATAATAAAACTAGGTACATATGTCAGATAATAAATCTAGGAACACATGCCAAATATATCTAGTAGCTAGGCCTATACCCGGTAATGCATTATATGTCACTACTTCTATGAACATAAATACACATGGCAAGAATTAAGAGGCATAAAACATAAATCCATAACAGATAACAATATGGGCATACTACAGGTATCAAGTAGTGACATACCAAGCAAATATAAACATAACCATTACTACTAGTTATAATCTATTACACATATCAGAATGACAATATCAAAAGTGTTGGGTTTTTCGGGCCGCGAAAACCCCGAATCGCCCAAGCCACGGATCTCGTGCAAGGTAAAACCGAATGAAAATACGAGTACGAGTTTGAAAACTTTAATCTACAGTAGATCTACATAAGGATAAACCATTTATACCTTTGATGCGATGCCCTTCGCGTTCCCGCTCGTCCAAATGATGCCGGATCTCAAGACCATCAAGCGCCGGTCCTCTAGAAGTATCCACACGGACACACTAGATGGAGATGACCAAAAACCAAGGTGTGCTAGCACCTATGTGGTTCGGCCAAGGGAGGAGAGGGAGAGGGAGAGCTTGAGAGGGAGAAGGAAGAAGATGCACACAAGTGAATGAATTGAATGAAAATCAAATCACACTCTTTCACAAAGTGGCCGGCCACTTTTCTTCTCTAGTGTAACTCCCCATTAAATGCAATTAATGTGAAGTTAATAAGAAAATGACTTTGTAACTTCCATGAGGTGGCATCCATGATGATGTGGAATATCATCATTGGTCCACCTAATGCCAACTCACCAATGAGGTGGCAAAAGGTCAAGTCAAAATTCACCTTTGGTCTTCCTTCTCTAGTCAAGTCAAACTTGACTCAATCTCTACCATGGTTGATCTAATCCAACCATTTGATTCGAGCCAACTTAATATAATGAATCTAATTCATTAAATTAAATTAATTTAATAAGTCATAATCTAAATTAGACTTATGAAATACATGAATCAACTTGAGTCGTACTCAAGTTAGCCCAATTAGGATTACTCTTAATCCAATTTGATTTATCAAATAAATCTAATCCTCTTGGTTCATCATATGAACCTAATCTCCATCTATTTGTCCTAAGTGTGTGACCCTATAGGTTCTTGTAACGTTGGCAATGCCCTAAACCCATTTAGGAGCATAAGTAATGAGCGGTATCTAGCAACACATCATTACTACCCAAGTTACAAGAATGTCGAGATCCAACATCACCTTGTGACTACTAATTGTGACTCCTCACAAAATGTGACATTGTCCTTCTATCCTAGACATCTAGATTGATCAATATGAGGCATAGACCGTGTCATCCTCTAATCAATCTAAATCTTGAACTCCAAGTTAGACTCACTCGATCAAATGAGCTCAACATCTAATGTTGACTCATTTGGGCATGGCCATGCGCTTAGTGGTCTCACTCTATCAAGAATAGCGATGTCGCTCACATCATATGGGAGGGATAGATCCCATCTACATCACTCACATCCCTCTGCATAATTCGTTACATACCCAGTAATCGCCTTTATAGTCCACCCAGTTACGGGTGACGTTTGACGAAACTAAAGTACATAACTCCTTATGTAGGGATCCATGGTGACTTCAGGTCTAAGGACTAATAGTCATACTAATAGCCACATGAGAAAGTATATGACACTCATATAATGATCCATGATACTTTATCATGGCGGGTCATTCAATATACATTCTCTAATGCATACCCATGTGTCAGCTTGATATCTCTATATCCATGACTTGTGAGATCAAGTCATCGAGCTGACCTACATGCTAGTCTTATTGTATTAACATTGTCCCTGAATGCTAATACTCGACTAGAAATGATTTAGAGTAGTGTTCCCTATATCATCTCACTATCGATTCAACTAATCGATTGATATAGGTATGAACCTTCTACTCAAGGACGCTATTATACTTAGTCCATTTGGCACTAATATAAATAAGTATAATAACCAAACAAATGCCTTTATTAATATACAAGAATATGATATACATGAGTCCATACAATCATCAAATGATTGGCTCTAGGGCTCTAACTAACAAAAAGAGATAAGTCAAAGGTACCCGCCTTTATACATAGATCGTATCAATAGTCTTCAACATATCCAAAAGATCACACCCAACTCAAATTCTACAACTAGAGGATATGAGATAAAACTAAGGATCTATAATCAAGATATCAACTATTAATCAATCTAAATTGATCCAAACTCTTCCTTCACATACTTTAATTTAATCCAAGAAAGACATGAACTAACAATCTAACTTATCCAATCAAGTTTAATTCCATCAACTATTAAACATCATGAATCAAACATGCATAATTTTTTCACATAATCAATTGCTAACCACCACATCTGATAATCCAACCAACACAATTAATTACTCATTAACTGTTGGGTTTTTCGGGCCGCGAAAACCGCTTTTCGCGTCGCGGAAACCCCGAATCACCCAAAGTCGTTGATCCGTGCAAAGAAAACCGAACGAAATACAAGTACGAGTTTCAAAAAAACTTTAGATCTACTCCTAGATCTATGTGTTAAGAAATTTACCCTTGTAGCGAAGCCCTTCGCATTCCCGCTCGTCCAAACGGTGCCGGATCTCGAGAGTGTCAATGTAGACACTCCTCTAATGATATCCACACGAACAAGGAGTGTCTCTCACACTCAAAGGATGGAGAAGAGAGCCCCAAGTGTGCTAGCACTTTCTAGGGCTCTCGGGTAGGATTTGGGAAAAGAAAAGATAGATAAGAGAATTCTATGTGACAATCACTCTACCTTTTCTTCATGAAAATCAAACACATTCTCCTTCTTTCTTGCTTGATAACTCTCGGTCAAGAGAAGAGGAGAGGGAGAGCTTGAGGAAGAGATCTTGGAGAAGATGGAATAATTCACACATTCAATGAAAATCAATTTCATTTCCTCCCTCAGTGTCCGGCCACACCAAATGTAACCCCCTTCATTAATGTGGCCGGCCACATTAAAGCAAAAGAGAGAATGTAACTTCCATTAGGTGGCATTCTCTTGATGATGTGGCACTTTATGATTGGTCCATATCTTACCAACTACCTAATGATGTGGCAAAAGGGTCAAGTCAAACTTGACTCTTACTCTTCCTCTCAAGTCAAGTCAAACTTGACTTAATCTCTCTAATGGTTGATCTAACCCAACAATATGATTCAAACCAATTTAATATAATGAATCTAATTCATTTAATTAAATTGATTCAATGAGTCATAATCTAAATTAGACTCATTGAACACATGAATCAAATTGAGTCCAACTCAATTAGCCCAATTAGGATTACTCTTAATCCAATTTGATTCATCAAATGAATCTAATCCTTTTTTGGTTCATCATATGAACCTAATCTCCATCCACTTGTTCTTTGTATGTGACGCAATAGGTACTTGTAACGTTGGCAATGCCCCTAAACTCATTTAGAAGCATAAGTAATGAGTGGTATCTAGCAATACATCATTACTACCCAAATTACAAGAATGTCGAGATCCGACATCACCTTGTGACTACTAATTCTGACTCCTCACAATATATGACAAGTGTCCTTCTATCCTAGACATCTAGATTGATCAATATGAGGCATAGACCGTGTCATCCTCTAATCAATCTAAATCTTGAACTCCAAGTAGACTCACTCGATCAAATGAGCTCAACATCTAATGTTGACTCATTTGGGCATGGCCATGCACTTAGTGATCTCACTCTATCAAGAATACCGATGTCGCTTCCGTCATATGGGAGGGATAGATCCCATCTACATCACTCACATCCCTCTACATAATTCGTTATATACCTAGTAATCACCTTTATAGTCCACCCAGTTACGGGTGACGTTTGACGAAACCAAAGTACATAACTCCTTATGTAGGGATCTATGGTGACTTCAGGTCTAAGGACTAGTAGTCATACTAATAGCCACATGAGAAAGTATATGACACTCATATAACGATCCATGATACTTTCTCATGGCGGGTCATTCAGTATACATTCTCCAACGCATACCCATGTGTCAGCTTGATATCTCCATATCCATGACTTGTGAGATCAAGTCATCAAGCTGACCTACATGCTAGTCTTATTGTATTAACATTTTCCCTGAATATTAATACTCGACTAGAAATGATTTAGAGTAGTGTTCCCTTTATCATCTCACTATCGGTTCAACTAATCGATTGATATAGGTATGAGCCTTCTACTCAAGGATGCTATTATACTTATTCTATTTGGCACTAATACAAATAAGTATAATAACCAAACAAATGCCTTTATTAATATACAAGAATATGATACAATGAGTCCATACAATCATCAAATGATTGGCTCTAGGGCTCTAACTAACAATCTCCCACTAGCACTAGTGTCAATCAGTATAGGCTCTAAGACCTAATGACCTAGTGTGACCATCATGCTTCCTCTGTGCCAAAGCCTTGGTCAAGGGATCTGCGATGTTAGCCTCTGTAGGTACTCTGTAAATCTTCACATCTCCTCTATCGATAATCTCTCGAATGAGATTGAAGCACCGTAGTATGTGCTTGGTCCGCTGGTGTGAGCGAGGTTCCTTCGCCTGTGCTATAGCTCCATTGTCGTCACAATAGAGCTCAACTGGGTCAGCGATGCTAGGAACCACCCCAAGTTCAGTGATGAACTTGCGGATCCAAACTGCCTCCTTTGCTGCCTCTGATGCAGCAATATACTCGGCCTCTGTTGTAAAATCAGCTACTGTGTCCTGCTTCGAACTCTTCCAGCTGACAGCACCACCATTAATGCAAAATACGAATCTCGACTGTGATCGGTAATCATCCTGATCGGTCTGGAAGCTGGCATCACTGTAACCCTTTACAGTTAGCTCATCATTGCCTCCATATATCAAGAAATATTCTTTAGTCCTTCGTAAGTACTTAAGAATATTTTTGACCACTATCCAGTGACTTTCACCTGGATCTGACTGGTATCTGCTCGTCATGCTCAAAGCGTACGAGACATCAGGTCGAGTACATAGCATGGCGTACATGATCGATCCTATGGCTGAGGCATAAGGGATCTGATCCATGCGGTCTCTCTCCTCTCTAGAAGAGGGACCTTGAGTCTTCGAAAGACTCACGCCATGTGACATCGGCAGAAATCCCTTCTTGGAGTTCTGCATGGCAAACCGTAGGAGTACCTTGTCAATTTATGTACTCTGACTTAGGCCAAGCAATCTCTTAGATCTATCTCTATAGATATGTATCCCTAGAATACGAGATGCCTCACCTAAGTCCTTCATTGAGAAGCAACTCCCTAGCCAGGTCTTGACAGACTGAAGCATAGGGATGTCCTTCCTAATGAGCAGTATGTCATCCACATACAATATGAGGAAGACAACTGTATTCTCTACAACCTTCTTGTAGACACAAGGCTTATCTTCGTTCTTGATGAAACCAAACTGTTTGATTGCATCATCGAATCGAAGATTCCAGCTCCGAGAGGCTTGCTTTAGTCCATAAATGGACCTATGCAGCTTGCATACTCTGCTAGTATGCTGTGGATCTACAAAACCCTCAGGTTGTGTCATGTACACATCCTCGAGCAGGTTTCCATTCAGAAATGCAGTTTTGACATCCATCTGCCATATCTCAGAGTCATGATAGGCTGCAATAGCAAGCATGATCCGAATGGACTTAAACATCGCTACTGGAGAAAAGGTTTCATCATAATCAATACCATGAATCTGCTTGAAACCTTTAGCTACCAAGCGACCCTTATAGATAGGTCCATCCATGTCAGTCTTTCTCTTAAAGACCCACTTGCACCCAATTGGTTTTACCCCTTCAGGTGGATCAACCAAAGTCCATACTTGGTTGGTGTACATGGATTCCATCTCGGATTTCATGGCTTCTAGCCATTTCTCGGAATCTGGTCTCATCACAGCTTCCTGATAGGTAGTAGGCTCATCCTCTATGAGCACAACGTCATCATGGTTAGACAAGAGAAATGAGTATCTCTCAGGCTGACGACGTACCCTATCAGACCTGCGAAGAGGTATATCTACTTGAACTGGTTGTTGTTCCTCAACTCTTTGTGGAACAACATCATCCACAACACTTTGTGGTTCCAGTTCAATTTCCATCGAGGCATCAGTGCTATTGTTCGCATCTTGAACTTCTTCAAGATCGAACGCGCTCCCACTAGTATTTCTAGAAACAAAGTCCCTTTCTAGAAAAACCTCAGTCTTTGCCACAACTACCTTGTGCTGGCTGGGAATGTAGAAGTAATATCCCTTAGTTTCCTTGGGAAATCCGATGAAATAGCACTTGTCGGATTTGGGTCCTAATTTGTCTGAGACTTGACGTTGTACGTAAGCCTCACAGCCCTAAATCCTCATGAAAGATACCTGGGAATCTCTCCCAGTCCATATCCTATATAGTGTCTTTATCACGGCCTTGGATGGAACTCGGTTGAGAATGAAAGCTGCCGTGTCTAGAGCATATCCCCATAGATATGTCGGATGATCTGTGTGACTCATCATAGATCGTACCATATCTAATAAGGTACGATTCCTCCATTCGGATACACCATTCCACTGTGGTGTTCCAGGAGGAGTGAGTTGGGATAGAATCTCACACTCAGCTAGATAGTCACGGAACTCATGGCTAAGGTATTCTCCACCTCGATCGGATCGAAGTATCTTAATACTCTTGCCAAGCTGGTTCTGTACTTCATTATTGAATTCTTTGAACTTTTCAAAGGATTCAGACTTATGTGTCATCAAATACACATAACCATATCTACTGAAGTCATCAGTAAACGTGATGAAATACCTATAACCGCCTCTAGCAACGACATTGAAAGGGCCACATACATCACTATGTATGAGTCCTAACAAATTAGTCGCTCTTTCGCTGTGCCCACTAAAGGGAGTCTTGGTCATCTTGCCTCGTAGGCATGACTCGCATATCTCATATGATTCTAAATCAAATGAGTCCAGCAAACCATCCTTATGGAGCTGGGATAAGTGCTTGCCATTTATATGACCTAAGCGACAGTGCCAGAGGTAGGTTTGGTTCAAGTCATTTGACTTGAACCTCTTGGTATTTATGTTATAGATAGGGCTCTCAAGGTCTAGAATATAGAGTCCGTTTGTCAGAGGTGAACTACAATAGAACATATCGTTTAAATAGACGGAACAACATTTGTTCTTTATTATAAACGAAAATCCTTTCTTGTCCAAACAAGAAACTGAAATTATGTTCTTAGTCAAGGCAGGCACATAACAACAATAATCTAATTCTAGTACAACCCCAGAGGGAAGGGATAGATGATAAGTTCCTACAGCAATAGCAGCAACTCGTGCTCTATTGCCTACTCGTATGTCTATCTCACCCTTCGTCAATGCCCTGCTATTTCTCAGCGCTTGTACATTAGTACAAATGTGCGAAGCACATCCGGTATCTAATACCCACGATGAAGAAATAGAGAGGTTGACTTCTATAACATGTATACCTGAAGTAGAAATCTTATTTCTCTTCTTCGTAAGATCTTCCAGGTATTCTTTGGAGTTCCTCTTCCAGTGCCTTGCTTGTCCTTGATATAGGTGACAAAGATGTTCAACCATATCGTAAGCGCTCATCAACTCATGTTGCTTCTGAAGCTCAGAGTTCATGGTTGCGAGCATAAGACAGGACACATCTAATGCGTCATCTTGATGCTTCTTGTAAGCATCTCGGTCTGCTCGCGTGGCAGTGGCAGGAGGAGCCTCCGGAATGGGCTGCTCCAGAACGTACAGGTTCCTGTACCAGTCCAGGAAATTTGCTCCGTTGAGTTTGTCCTTCTTAATGACAGAACGCAGGGAGAAAGAGTTCGTATTCGACGTCATGGTTATCTACAACAGAAAATTTGCAGAAATAAATATCATATTCTTTTAAAATCATTTAATTAGGCCTTTAATTAAATGATGCTCCCACCGAATTCTATAATTCTTGTGGGACAAGATCCACATCATACTAACCCTTGAGTTAGCTTTGGCTAATACGCCCAAGGCTTAGTATGATCGGTAGGTAACGATTACCAATTACATCTCTATGCAACTCTTGTTTATAGGATGAAATCCGCATTTATATTAAAACTCGAGTTAGCTTTGGCTAATACGCCCGAGAATTAATATAGATGTGATTTTGACCTATCTTTTCCAACCGTTGGAAGAATGCCTATAGTTGACTCAATCCAATCGAGTAACTAGGAATACTCAATCTAATTGAGTTTGTATTCACCCATGCATTGATAGGCGGGACCAAGATTGTCCCTCCGTACCCTACCAAGATAATATGTATTGCTCTGCTTTGGCAGATTCAACAATACATGTGATCGAGGTAGTGATAGGTATCACGGCACGGTTAGGCATTAGAGTTGAGTCGATTGAGATCTAATATAATCGAAAAAGGATGCATCTTGTGCATGACTTAGATCTAATCTAATCGCAAGGGTGCATCATGTGCACGACTTAGATCTAATCTAATCGTAAGGCACTAATTAATTAATTACTTATTAAACATGCATCATATACATAAGCAATTAACTAATTAATCTATTTGTGATTTAGTCATGGCCCTACTACGATCTTCTCAAGCCAATGAGAAGATCGAATGGTCAACCTAGGGTCAACAGCTTCTCCAAGCTCCTCCCTTTGACCACCTTGTGTTGCTCGTTCCCGCCTCGGAACTCCGTCTCGTGTGGACCCTCCACCGCTCCAATTTGTACATTACAATTTGAAACTCGAGTTACATTGGAGTCTAAATCTAATTTACAACCAGAATATATGAGAAAGGCACGACGCGCAGGTCATGGAAAAAAAAAATAAAAACATACAACACGCGCAAACACATAACGGCACGCAGGCCGTATTATGAATTACAACACAATCCAATCATATTGGGTTTTTGGGCTATGACTATCACAAAATTAATATATAATTCAAAATTATATATTTTCATAATTTTCTATAATTTTAAAATTAATTTTTACAATTTTTTACGAGTAAAATTTCCCGGCGTTCCCGTTTAGCGGTTTCGGGCGCAATCGCGGAACGGATCCCCTTGCGGGGCCAGGGGCAGCGCCCCTACCCGCGATCTAACCATCGCGAGGGTTCCATTTGCGATCCTAAAGTGCCTTAGCCGCTGCCCCAAAACAATTTAGGACGAAACCTTTGAGAAGAATTTTCCCGGCGGTCCCGATTAGCGATTTCGGGCGCAATCGCGAAGCAAATCCCCTTGCGGGGTTAGGTGAAATGCCCCTACCCACGATCTAACCATCGTGAGTTGCTCCTAAGCGATCCTACAGCGCCTTCGCTCGCTGTCCCAAACAAATTTGGGTCGAAACATCACCGTTTTGGAAAAAATCATCCCGGTAGTCGAAGCCTACAAGCGTCTAAACACTTGTGCTTCGATTACTCGAGAAAAATACTCATAAAAACCCAAAAATCATAATTTTACAGAAAATTACAGAAACTTTAGTTTTCATAAAACAAAAAATTAAACTCGCACAAGCCTTGCACGTCTCGAAAACCGCTTTTCGCGTCGCGGAAACCCCGAATCACCCAAAGTCGTTGATCCGTGCAAAGAAAACCGAACGAAATACAAGTACGAGTTTCAAAAAAAACTTTAGATCTACTCCTAGATCTATGTGTTAAGAAATTTACCCTTGTAGCGAAGCCCTTCGCGTTCCCGCTCGTCCAAACGGTGCCGGATCTCGAGAGTGTCAACGTAGACACTCCTCTAATGATATCCACACAAACAAGGAGTGTCTCTCACACTCAAAGGATGGAGAAGAGAGCCCCAAGTGTGCTATCACTTTCTAGGGCTCTCGGGTAGGATTTGGGAAAAGAAAAGATAGATAAGAGAATTCTATGTGACAATCACTCTACCTTTTCTTCATGAAACTAAAGCACATTCTCCTTCTTTCTTGCTTGAAAACTCTCGGTCAAGAGAAGAGGAGAGGGAGAGCTTGAGGAAGAGAGCTTGGAGAATATGGAATAATTCACACATTCAATGAAAATCAATTTCATTTCCTCCCTTTGCGGCCAGCCACACCAAATGTAACCCCCTTCATTAATGTGGCCGGCCACATTAAAGCAAAGGAGAGAATGTAACTTCCATTAGGTGGCATTCTCTTGATGATGTGGCACTTTATGATTGGTCCACATCTTACCAACTCACTAATGATGTGGCAAAAGGGTCAAGTCAAACTTGACTCTTACTCTTCCTCTCAAGTCAAGTCAAACTTGACTTAATCTCTCTAATGGTTGATCTAATCCAACCATATGATTCAAACCAATTTAATATAATGAATCTAATTCATTTAATTAAATTGATTCAATGATTCATAATCTAAATTAGACTCATTGAACACATGAATCAAATTGATTCCAACTCAATTAGCCCAATTAGGATTACTCTTAATCCAATTTGATTCATCAAATGAATCTAATCCTTTTTTGGTTCATCATATGAACCTAATCTCCATCCACTTGTTCTTTGTGTGTGACCCAATAGGTTCTTGTAACGTTGGCAATGCCCCTAAACTCATTTAGAAGCATAAGTAATGAGCGGTATCGAGCAATACATCATTACTACCCAAGTTACAAGAATATCGAGATCCGACATCACCTTGTGACTTCTAATTGTGACTCCTCACAATATATGACAAGTGTCCTTCTATCCTAGACATCTAGATTGATCAATATGAGGCATAGACCGTGTCATCCTCTAATCAATCTAAATCTTGAACTCCAAGTAGACTCACTCGATCAAATGAGCTCAACATCTAATGTTGACTCATTTGGGCATGGCCATGCACTTAGTGATCTCACTCTATCAAGAATACCGATGTCGCTCCCGTCATATAGGAGGGATAGATCCCATCTACATCACTCACATCCCTCTACATAATTCGTTATATACCCAGTAATCGCCTTTATAGTCCACCCAGTTACGGGTGACGTTTGACGAAACCAAAGTACATAACTCCTTATGTAGAGATCTATGGTGACTTCAGGTCTAAGGACTAGTAGTCATACTAATAGCCACATGAGAAAGTATATGACACTCATATAACGATCCATGATACTTTCTCATGGCGGGTCATTCAGTATACATTCTCCAATGCATACCCATGTGTCATCTTGATATCTCCATATCCATGACTTGTGAGATCAAGTCATCGAGCTGACCTACATGCTAGTTTTATTGCATTAACATTGTCCCTGAATGTTAATACTCGACTAGGAATGATTTAGAGTAGTGTTCCCTATATCATCTCACTATCGATTCAACTAATCGATTGATATAGGTATGAACCTTCTACTCAAGGACGCTATTATACTTAATCTATTTGGCACTAATACAAATAAGTATAATAATATCCAAACAAATGCCTTTATTAATATACAAGAATATGATACAATGAGTCCATACAATCATCAAATGATTGGCTCTAGGGCTCTAACTAACATTAACCAAGATAGAACAGATTAAAGTCTTAATTAGAAACTGATACAAAGCTATATCAACCTAACACGATCAACCGAAATCAACCAATCCATCACAAAATACAAACCAATCTCCATACACAACTTACCTCATTTTGAATTGCTCCTCCATCGACTCACGGCCAAGGATGTTCACTGTCAAAACAAGATGGTCAGAACCAGGTGACAGTACATCCCTACAAATTTAACAATCCTGATCAAATCACAATCCTCAATCCATATCCACAACAATCAACGTAAAATCCCAAAGACTTGTATCCTACATATTCCATTACCTAATCGTACACAACATGGAACCTTCTCCAGTAGTGATGAATCCATCCAACAATCCTCCACACCACAGGAATCACCATAGCCAAAGATCTTTCAATCACATTGTCGGATCAATATTGCTTAGTTAGAAACTTCATGTTGGACCAATGATCAGGTCCAGCACCAATCTTAAAGCTAGGTTGGCGATTGAAGGTAGGGATCTGGTGGTCGACGGTGACAAATCGGAGCTAGGGCATAGAACAGGTGAGATCGGGAGAGGCTCGGGTTCTCCCCCTTTCGACTGAAGATCAACTCACGCAAGGTGCGGTGATCTAGGGAGAAAAATGGCTGAAAGGCACAGGTGACCAGCAGAGAAGAAGGAAGGCCCAATGGCCGCAAGACGCTGAAGCGATCGGGCCGTGTTCGCTGGGCAGCGCAGCATCGGGCATTCGAGCAACGGTGGCACAATGTTCATCGAGTGGCACAATGTCAAGCGGTGTCCGCGGCATCGAGCAACATCGGAGGTGTTGGGCAGAGATGAAGCTGAGAGAAGGGAGAGGGTGATGGTTCAACATTGACAGGGATCCAGTAGTGATGAATCAGACTGGGAGAAGGGTAGTGAGCAGTGATCGGTGTCCGGTGTCAGGCCACGGTGGTTGGCGACGATGCGAGGAGGATGATCAGGAGAGGGCAGCGCTGGATCAGCATCGACGGGTGGTGATGAGATGGGGAAGAGGTCGCGGTGGGTTCGAGAGAGGTATAAGGAGAAGTCAACGTCTGAGGCTAGGGCACAGTTATGGGAACTTAGGGATTGTCAATTAAAACATAGATTATTTTCTCAATCAACTCCCAATTAATTGGAATATCTAAACAGGGTTTTCCCAAGCCTATAAATTCATCCCCTCAAAGTACGTCATACGAGCTCCGAAAATTTTCCAAAAAATTCCTAAAAGTTTCTAAAAATACATTAAGGTTATTCGTCTTTTAAACCTTATTATACTATTATTATTTTATTACGATATTTTACATTTCTCCACCTATGGAGTTACCAAGAAGGAGTATTTTTCATAGTGGAGAGTGTGTCATGTGTGGATCCTTGGATTAGTCACCTCTTCTTGAGGTGGATATCAAGTAAATCTTGTTAGCTTTGTAAGTGTGTTTCGGATTTCAATCCGCTTCATATCATCATCACGAAGCAAGACAATGAACGTAACGAGCTATTCACCCCCTCTCTAGCTACAAATCGACCCTAACAAGTGGTATCAGAGTGAGGTCACTCTTCACTAGAATGATCACTGGAAAGGGCAACAAGATAGAGGGATAAGAAGTTGAAGCAAGTTCACAATTCAAAGACTTCATCAAAGGCTAAACTTCAAGATGGAATTCCGATATTTGACTCAGATTCGACATAAGGGTGCCTCCACCATTCATATCAATGAGCTTCGATTCTTGAAAATCAAGGATCAAAAATTTTTTATGATGGATATAGAGCAATGGTTTGCTCTAATGGAAGGCTTTGAAGCTCCAACAAATTCAAAGGGCAAGTTCCTCAAGAAGAACAAATGGAGTCAAAAGAAAATTTAAAGATGTGATGCTAATGATAAAGTGACCAAGCTATTGGTTAATTATTGTCAAGCAATATTTTGACTCAAATTGGAGAATACAAGGATGCCAAGGAGCTATGGAGAAAATTGGCTAAAGTTCATGAGGAATCCTCCACTGTACCAAATCAAGAAAAATTAAAAGAGGACAACTCATTGGATCAAGAAGGAGAGGAGCCCGAAGTTGAGAGATGATCAACATTGGAGGAAGAAGAAGAGGCTTCATCCTCAATGGAATGCAATGAAAAGGGCAAAGAGGGAGCATACTCTTTGTTCCATGTACAAGATGAAGATGAAGAAGTCTCCACCTCTAAGATTGAGGGGGAGTGACATTCGGTGACTCCGGACCAAGAAGAAGGAGAAGCTTCTACTTTTGGGTCAAGTGAAGAAGAAGAAGATGGGGCATCCTCAAAAAATCAAGAGACATCAAATCGAGGATCAAGTGTCATCCCTACACGTGAAGGTATAAGTAGTTCAATTAATAATAAAAATCATATTATTTTCTTTGAGTGTAGTGAACATGGGCACTATAAGAGTAAGTGCCCCAAATTGATCAAGAAGAAGGGTCAAGTGGCACCCAAGGCTAAGGAGAAGCCTAAGAAGGTTGGCCCTGTGAAAGGAAGAGCAAGGAACATATTATGTGTTTCTTGTGCAAGCAAAATGGATATTATCGAAGCCAATGTCCAAAAGGGAAGAAACCAATCAAGCTCAAAGAAGGAAGCAAGAGTCAAGGGTGTTGGTTAGTCCTAAGAAAACCGTACCGGTTCCACTGTATACAAATTTTGTACAAGTGTCGAACCTTTCCTTAAATAACCTATTGTGTTCTTTAGAAGTTAAACTAGGAATCGCAGACGGAACTCAATATCATTGATTCCAAATTTAGCTTATCTATTCTTAATGGTTTAGATTTGAATCACAATCGAAACTTAACAGTATTGATTCAAATCCACCTATATTATTAATTCTATTAAATATTAATTTCTAAAATTAGCTTCCAGGACTGCATGGCGAGGCACATGGCCTTCTTGGATATGGGAGCAACCACCACCACCTAGACAAAGCCTTTTAAGGAAAGCTAATATTTAATTTCCTTAAATAACTCTAGGTTAACCAAAAAGAACAATCGAATCACAAATTCGAAAAATAAAGAGAACAGAAATTCAAAAAATAAATTCGAAAAACTAGATCTAATGCCTCTTGTGTTTGGAATTCATACAAATAAAAATAACTAGTATGATGCGGAAGGAAATTACTAGTTATACCTTCTCTTTGTATGTTAATGACCTCGAGATCTTCTATCGTATTCTTCGCCTTGCCTTGGACGTCGTGTGGGCGACGATCCTCCAAGATGAACATCAACCAAAGAGCTTTCTTCTTCCTCCTCTAAAATCCGGCCACCACCACCAATTTAGGAATCAAAGAGAGCAAGGGAATGGGAAGGGGAGAGATCCGACCATCATGAGAGAGCACAAGCAAGAGACTAGAATTAGATGCCTTCTTCTTCTTCTTCTTCTTCTTCTTCTTCTCCTTCTCCTCCTTCTTATATCCGGCCACTTAAAAGAACCACAAGCAATATATGTGGCTGGCCCTAGCATGATAAAGAGCTAGGGGCCGACCCTAAGGAGGAGACTAGAGAGAAGAGAGAAAAAGAATTCATTAATTCATGAAGCCTCTCCTCCCCTTCTTTTATAATACTTGCCCAAGGCAAATAAGGAAAAACTTTTTACAAAAAATTAAAATCTTCCTCATGTTTTTCTTTTTCCCTTTTAATTTTTCCTTTTCTTTACTCTTGATTGAATCAATCACCAATCATATATTTGATTGGATGATGATTTAATCCTATTGGCCGGCCCCTTGCTTGGGCACCAAGCAAGGGTGGCCGACCCCTATAAGGAAAGAAATATTATTTTTTTTTATAAAATTTTACAAGAAGAAATCCTCTTATAAAATTTTACAAGCTCTCTTTCAATTTCCTAAAGTAGGAGTTAAAAAAGAAAAGTTTTAAAAATTAAAACCATGTTTTAAAATTTAAAACTTCTCTTATAAAATTTTCTTTTTTAACATGGTGATAGAAAATTTAAATTTTTAAAACTTCTCTTCCTTTTTTTTTCTAAACCATGAGGATGGTTAAAAAAGGAAAGTTTTAAAACTTTTAAACTTTCTTTTAAAACATGTGGCCTAATTCAAATAAGGAAAGTTTTTAAATTTAAAATCTCTCTTTTAAAACTTGTAGTTTTCTACAAAGACAAGATTTTAAAAATTCAAAAACACCCCTCCTTTTTTGAATTATTATGGTCGGCCCCCTTAAGAGGACAATGTGGCCGGCCCTTGCTTGGTCACCAAGCATTGGGTCGACCCCCTTCTTGGACACCAAGATGGGCTTATATTTGCATGGACTTGAGCCTTTAATGAGGCTACGACAGGGACCTAGAGGAGAAATTGGTTTTGGCCTTCTGATGAGCTCAAGTATCCCGTGTTCGCCCTGAACACACAACTCAAGTTCATCGATAATAACTCATTCCACTAGGGAGTTATTATCGCACTACCGCACCAATTCCAAATTACATTATGGGATCCTTCTTATGATGAGTGTGTTAGTCTCCCTGTGTTTAAGATAACGAATGTCCACTAATTAAGTAAGTTACTGACAACTCACTTAATTAATATCTAGCTCCAAGAGTAGTACCACTCAAATCATTATCATGTCGGACTAAGTCCACCTACAGGGTTTAACATGACAATTCTTATGAGCTCCTCTTGGGGACATTCTCAACCTAGATAACTAGGACATAGATTCCTTCTATAATCAACAACACACACTATAAGTAATACCATTTCCCAACTTATCAGACTTATTGACTTATCATGTTAAATCTCACCCATTGATAAGTCAAAGAAATAAATACTAAATATATGTGTTTGTTATTATATTAGGATTAAGAGCACACACTTCCATAATAACTAAGGTCTAGTTCTTTTATAAAGTCAGTACAAAAAGAACTTACCTAAAATGGTCCTACTCAATACACTTGGAGTGTATCAGTATAATTTATTAGTTAAGATAAACTAATACTTAATTATACTACGATTACTTCAATGGTTTGTTCATTTCCATCTTAGTCGCGAGCAACTGTTTATAATTTATAAAGAACTGACAACATGATCTTCTGTGTGTGACACCACACACCATGTTGTCTACTATATAAATTAATTGAACAAATTACATTTAACAAATAAATATAAATATTGACCACTGTGATTCTTTATTTCTAAATAAATGTTTATACAAAAGCTAGGCTTTTAGTATACACTCTAACAAGGGGGGAGCTTGTAAGAGCAAACCCAAGATATCATTTGTTGAGCCAATTTATTTAATCATGGTAAAAAGCATGCTAGTTCAAATTTATATCATTTTAATTCTATTTATCATAAAAATAAAAAGCATGATAGGATTAAAGAAAAATATGTAGCTCTTCATGTCAAGACTATCTCACCTAAGGTTAGGAAGGTAGATAAACTAGGCAAGAACACTAAGGACCTTAGTTACAAGCCTAGAAATAGAAATGTTCAAGAATTTAATGATAAATTAAAATCAAGGGATTTATGGAAAGAAAATCAAGTTTTGAGGTCAAGGCTTGACAAAATTGAAAAGACCCTAAAAGGGATGGAAAGTATCCTTAAGGGGCAAAAAGAGCATAACCTAGGTTTAGGACAACAAGGGTCATCCAATGGCCATAGAAGTTTGGGATACAAACCTAAGGCTAAGAAGGATGTAGCTTCATATCTTAGGGTTCCATATACCTATGGAACCAATCCTAGGTCTAGGAGTCAAATCAAGGATACAAGAGATGTTATCCCTAGGAGTATCTTTGCAACAACAAATGTGACTAAGACTTCCAAATCAAATAAAGTCACCAAGAAGGTCACAAGGGAAGCTATCCCTAGAGTTGACCTACAGAAAGTAACCAAGGCTTCTAAAAAGCCTAGAAAGGTCATTAGGAAGGTACCTAGGGAAGTTATCCCTAGTGAATACCTAGAACATCCAAGGAGTACCAATAGGTTTTGGGTTCCAAGGAGCATATTCTCTACACCCTAGATGGGTTTAGAGAGTGTCAACTCCAATTGGTTAGGGTGGTTAACCCAACCTTGATAAAGTTGACACTTGGAGGCATTTTCAAGATTTTTGTTAATCTTTGAAAATGAAGTGGATAAATGATTACTCTTTGGAAGAGTAAAATGTGCCAAAATTTGATAAATTAACTTAATTTTATTTGGCACAACAAAAAACTAAGAGTAAAAGAAATACCAAGTTGGGTTTTGACATTTTCTTGAGAAAATGAGGGCAATTTTAATTTAGCAAGGATTAAGGATACTTAGATAGGTTATCTAGGTATATTTTATTTATGCTAAATTGTGATGCTTTATTTGCCCACCATATGCCATGACATCATATTTTACATTCATGTTTATTATGAAAAATAAACAAAAATACCATGTCATGTCATATATACATCATGTAGCAATAGTATATTTTCTTTTGAAAATTATTTCTTTTTGATGTATGTCATAAATCATCATGCATTATTTTTAATTCCTTGCAATTAAGGACAATGAAATTTACTAACAAGTGGCATCCTAGGTGGATGTTCATAATTTAAAATGCCTAGATAGATATGCATGATCTCTAGTTTAGGGCAAATCTAAAATCTACCTCTCACAAAGAGTATAAGGTGACTTGTATGTGTTTTAGTACACATTAGATACAAGTGAGATGCTAGGATGATGAACAAGACTCAAGATGTTGATTTAGTACATCTATTTGAGTTTTGATTTCATCAAAATACATAGTTATTTGTACTCCAATCATTGGGAAAGTTAATGTATAAGTCATGTACATTGAGCCCAAAGAATATGGTTGGAAATTAGTTTTGAAAAATATTTTAAATATACTTTGAAAAACCTTGGTGAAGGCTATCTTTTGATAGTAATCATCATTGACAAGTTAGACACAAACTTGGAAGAAACATTGTTGTCTTTACAAGTTTCCAATTTTTTATCAATCATTAAAAATAGGAAATATTTTCTTAGAAAACTATTTTTCCTTCATAGTATATACCATAAATAATGTCTACAACAATTTTCATGATTTTTATAATTTTGTAGAATTTTTAGGGTATTTCTGAATATCAGTTGAAATTCAATTTTAGAAATTCAGAAACCTAATCGATCGGGCGATCGATTGGTCAGGCTCAATCGATCAGCCAATAGATTGAGAAGAGTATTCTCGTGAGCAGAAGCTCGCTGAATTGATCAGTCGATCGATTCACTCCAGCCTATATCGATTAGTTGATCGATTCACATAGTTTTTCCGAGAACGGAAGCTTGCGGAATCGATCAGTAGATCGATTGAGCAAGTGTCAATCAATTGAGTCCCAACCCAATCGATTGAGAAGGTTAATTTTGGCTAGAAAAGTCTGATTTCAGCACTTTAAGCCATTTTTAGCCTCTTTAACCACTCCTAAATGTTGGTGCAATATCCCCTGGGTCAGGTTGACCAAGTTGACTAAGCTTGAGTTGGCTCAAGCCTGAGTCTCGATGTTTGGATTTCAATATTTGACAAAACATGGAGATTGCAGACTCTGGTCAAGGTTGACTAGGTTGATGTGATGGAGATTTAGTAGGTCAAAGAGTTGACTAGATACTTGACTGGGAAAATCCTAACTGGAGGTTAAGCAGTTGAAAATTCTAGTGAGTGAAGCCAGGTGAAAGACCTAGTGAGTGAAGCTAGACAATTGGAAAATCCTAGTGAGTGAAGCTAGGTGAAAGTCCTGGTGAGTGAAGCCAGGCAGGTGAAATTCCCAGTGAGTGAAGCCGGGCAATGGAAAAATCCTAGTAAGTGAAGCCAGGTGAAAACCCTAGTGAGTGAAGCTAGGTGAAAGACCTAGTGAGTGAAGCCAGGCACGTGGAAATCCAGATGGGCCAAAGGTTGATCAAACACTTGGTATTGAGAAGTCCAAGTAGGTCAAAGAATTGACTGGATACTTGGCATAAGAAAATCCAGATGAGTCAAGGGTGATTGGACATCTAGTGGAAGGAAGTTCAAGTGAGCCATGGAGGACCAGACACTTGGCACGAGATGGTATATCTAAGTGGGTCAAGGAGAACCACACTTAGTGATCAGAAATCCAACGAGAAGTTGGCAAAGAGAAAGTCCAGATGGGTCAAAAGTTGACTAAATTCTTAGCGGTCGTAAGTTCAATAGGGAGTTGGCATGAAACTACAAAGTTCGGACGTAGTAAACTTCCGAAGGTCATAACTTTTGACTCGGATATCAGAATGAGGTGATCTAGCATGTGAAATGAAGCTAATTTCAAGCTCTACACAGTTTTCTACTTGTCAATCTATTGGCCAATCGATTGGGGGGTTTAATCGATTGGTTGACATGATTTTGTGTAGAAAAGGTCTGGATCGATTGGGTAATCGATTAAAACTTTCCAAATTGATTGGTCAATTGATTGGGAGAGTTTCTGAGTGAACAATGAGCTTCTGAATCGATCATTTGATCGATTGAAACCTCCAATTTATCGGCCAATCAATTGGGAGGCTGGAAAATCGCACGATATCCTTGGAAATCGCGCGAGACATGTTGAATCTATTGGGCAATCAGTTCAAGCAATTCCCAAGAGCACAGAGGTACTCTGAATCAATCAAGCAATCGATCCAAAGCCTCCCCAATCGATTGAGAGTAATTCAATCGATTGGGATCCGACCGTTGGGTCACGATAAGCCATTGCAAGTGTCTTCTTCGGTAGAGTTTCGGTTTCTTCCCCACGCGATCACTGCGATTTCTCCACAGAAACTCACACCAGTTCTTGAAGCATTCTTGGAGCAAGGGTTGCTGCCCTTCCAAGATCAAGAGGCGTTCAACACAAGAAGAAGATAGGGTTAGGGTTTTATGCTGTAAATCTTGTAAGATCTTACTTGTATTCGCTTCCCTTTCTTTCTTCTTGTACTAAGAGTGTTGTAAGGCTTCTCCACGTTCGGTAGTTACCGTAAAGGAGTTTTTCATAGTAGAGAGTGCTCGTGTGTGTGGATCCTTGGATTAGTCACCTCTTCTTGAGGTGGATGCCAAGTAAATCCTTTGTGTTAGCGTTGTATTTTTGTTTCTTGTTCTTTCCGCTGCATATCATAACCAAGAAGCAAGCAACGATGAGCACGACGAGCTATTCACCCCCCCCCCCCTCTAGCACATTTCGACCCTAACAAGTGATATCAAAGCAAGGTCACTCTTCACCGAAATCATCACCGGAAGGGCCAACAAGGCTAGAGGGTGAAGAAGTGGGAGTAAAATTCTTCAAGTCAAAGATTTCATCAAGCTCAACTTCAAATGGAATTCGGAGATGGATTCGGATTCGACACAAGGGTGCCTCCACCATTTGTATCCACAAGCTTCGATCTTTGGAGATCAAGGATCAAAAAAAATTTTATGATGGAGATAGAGTAATGGTTTGCTCTAATGGAAGGCTTTGAAGCTCCAACAAATTCAAAGGGTAAAATTCTCAAGAAGAGCAAATGGAGCCAAGAGAAAATTCAAAGGAGAGAGGCAAATGACAAAGTAACCTAACTATTGGTCAATTTATTGCCAAGCAATATTTTGGCTCAAGCTGGAGAATTCAAGGATGCCAAGGAGCTTTGGAGCAAATTGGCAAAGATTCATGAGATCCCCTCCACTGTACCAAATTAAGAAGAATCCAAAGAGGGAGACTCAGTGGATCAAGATCAAGAGCAAGAGGATTCCGAAGTTGAGAGATGCTTAACTTTCGAAGAAGAAGTCCAAGAAGCCTCATCTTCAAAGGAATGCAATGAAAAGGGCAAGGATGGAACATACTTCTTGTCCCATATATAAGATGAAGATGAAAAAGTCTCCACCTCTAGGATTGAGGGGGAGCGACCTTCGTTGACACTAGATCAAGAAGAAGGAGAAGCTTCTACATCCGGGTCAAACGGAGAAGAAGATGATGCATCCTCCAAAAATCAAGAGACATCAAATGGAGGATCAAGTGTAATCCCTACATGCGAAGGTAAAAATATTTCAATTAAAAATAAAAATCATATTATATGTTTTGAGTGTAGGAAACATGGGCACTACAAGATTAAGTGCCCTAAATTGGCCAAGAAGAAGGGTCAAGTGGCAACTAAGGGCAAGGAGAAGCCCAAAGATACCGTCCCCACAACAAAAAAGAGCAAGGTGCACATTGTGTGCTTCTCGTGTCATCAAAAAGGACATTATCGGAGTCAATGTCCAAAAGGGAAGAAAGCGGTCAAAGTTAAAGTAGGAAGCACAAGTCAAGGGGGGGCTTCCAAGGTAAAACCCAAGGTATCATTTATTGAACCTATTCCTTTGAAAAATGGTAAAAAGCATGTTAGTTCCAATTTTTATCATTTTAATGCCATTTACCATAAAAATAGAAAGCATGATAGCCTTAAGGAAAAACATTTAGCTCTTCATGGTAAAACTACCACACCTAAGGTTAGGAAGGTAGATAAAAATTTAAGCAAGAACTCTAAGGATTTTAGTTATAAGCCTAAAAATAAAAAATGTTCAAGGACACAATGAACAACCAAAATCTAGGGATTTATGGAAAGAAAATCAAGTCTTGAGGTCAAAACTTGATAAAATGGAAAAGACCCTAAAAAGGATGAAAAATATCCTAAAAGGGAAAAATGAGCAAAACCTAGGTCTAGGAGTACAAAAGCCATCCAATGGCCATAGAGGTCTTGGATACAAACCTAAGGCTAAGAGGGATGCTACTTCTTACCATAGGGTTCCATATAGCTATGAAACAAACTCTAGATCTAAGGGTCAAGTCAAGGATACAAGGGAAGTTATCCTTAGGAGTATCTTTGCAACATCAAATGTGACTAAGACTTCTAAGAAGTCTAAGAAAGTCACTAAGAAGGTCACAAGGGAAGCAATCCCTAGAGTTGATTTAGAGAAAGTGACCAAGGCTTCTAAGAAGCCTAGGAAGGTCATTAGGAAGGTAACTAGGGAAGTTATCCCTAGTGAGTACCTAGAGCATCCAAGGCGCACCAATAGGCTTTAGGTTTCTAGGAGCATTTTCTCTACCCCTTAGATGGGTTGGAGAGTGTCGACTCAAATTGGAAAGGTTGTTAACCCAACCTTGATGAAGTTGACACTCGGAGAGCATTTTCAAGGTTATTGTTAACCTTTGAAAATGAAATGGATTATTGACTACTCTTTGAAAGAGTAAAATGTGTCAATACTTGAGAAAATTAATGTTAAATTAAATTGGCATAATTAGGAAAATCATAAGAACTATCAAGTTGGGATTTTGGTATGTTCTTAGGGAATTAAAGGCAAATTCGGGCCTTAATTTAAAACATTTACTCCTTGGATGAGTAAAATGTGCCAAAAAAAATTGAGGAGTTATGCCTAATTTTTAAATTGGCACAATTTAATCATGGGTTAAAGAAATGCCAAGTTGGGTTCTGGCATTTTTCTTGAGAAAGTGAGGGCAAGCTAGGAGTTAATTTTTAAATTAGTTAAGGTTTAAGGATACTGATCCTGTCCGAGTCGCTGAATCGACGGACGCTGGGCACGTGGCGCTCTCCTCTATCTCCGACCAGCTGCACAGACCTCCGGTGAACCTGCACAGAAGTCGAGCCGGGGAGGGGTCCCCGGCGACGACCCTCCGACGCTCAAGTCAGGCAAGAAGAAGACGATGAAATAGCTCCGAAGATCAGAGTTTTCATACCTCCGGCGAAGTCTGCGGGCTCTTATATAGAGCTCTGGGGAGACTGATGCACATACACCGAGGCACACACGTGTCCTCAGCCCATACCCAGTATGGGCTTGTCAGAGGAGCTTGCCTGACCCCTCACTGCTACAGTCTGAGTACGTCTCTGATGGGACAGCATAATCTTCTGATGAGATAACATAATCTTCTGTCTTGTCATTCTAGCCCTTCTGTTTCCGCACCGAGCGGCATGCCGCTCGGCAGTCCCATCACGTCCGACCGGACTAAGGTATACGTCCGTTCGGGGTATCCCTGGTCATGTGCTCTGGACTGTTCGCAGTGTTGATACTTTATTCCTTCGGCCGAGCGGGCCATCCGCTCGGCACTACTATACTGTTCATCATGAGCATCGGAACGCCGACTTCCCGCCGGGGTGTATTGCTTCCGCTCGGAAGCTTCAACTGGTCGTCACCATCATTATCCGCTCGGATAAGCTTCTGGTTAGCCCTTTACCTTTTGACCTCCACGTGGCGTTGACTCTGCTAAATGGGGACTCCCATTCTTACTTCTGGATCACTTGCCTCCCCTTCAAGTCTAGTCGAAGGAGGCAGTGAGTCCGACTGACTGGACTGTGTGTCCGAGCGGGCGATCGTCGCCTCATCGCTGCTGCTGATATCCCTTGAGCCGCTCGGCTCTTCTCTTTGTATGCCTTGGCACTCAACATGGATGTTGGCTCGTCTCTCGGTTTCCCGGCCGGAGGGTTTATAGACGCCGGACCGTCTCTCGATTTTTAACGAATGAGCTCGTCGGCGCGGATATTTATAGCCGGTCGGCGCGGCTCTCGATCTTTAACGACGGAGCTCGTCGGCGCGGATATTTATAACCGGTCGGCGCGGCTCTCGATCTTTAACGACGGAGCTCGTCGGCACGGATATTTATAGCCGGTCGGCGCGGCTCTCGATCTTTAACGACGGAGCTCGTTGGTGCGGATATTTATAGCCGGCGGATATTTATAGCCGGTCGGCGCGGCTCTCGATCTTTAACGACGAAGCTCGTCGGCGTGGATATTTATAGCCGGTCGGCGCGGCTCTCGATTTTTAACGACGGTGCTCGTCGGCTTTCCGCTCGGATTATTTATAGACGCCGGCCCGTCTCTCGATTTTTAACGACGGTGCTCGTCGGCTCGGATATTTATAGCCGGTCGGCGCGGCTCTCGATTTTTAACGACGGTGCTCGTCGGCTTTCCGCTCGGATTATTTATAGACGCCGGCCCGTCTCTCGATTTTTAACGACGGTGCTCGTCGGTGCGGATATTTATAGCCGGCGGATATTTATAGCCGGCGGATATTTATAGCCTGTCGGCGCGGCTCTCGATCTTTAACGACGGAGCTCGTCGGCGTGGATATTTATAGCCGGTCGGCGCGGCTCTCGATTTTTAACGACGGTGCTCGTCGGCTTTCCGCTCGGATTATTTATAGACGCCGGCCCGTCTCTCGATTTTTAACGACGGTGCTCATCGGCTCGGATATTTATAGCCGGTCGGCGCGGCTCTCGATTTTTAACGACGGTGCTCGTCGGCTTTCCGCTCGGATTATTTATAGACGCCGGCGCGGCTCTCGATTTTTAACGACGGTGCTCGTCGGCTCGGATATTTATAGCCGGTCGGCGCGGCTCTCGATTTTTAACGACGGTGCTCGTCGGCTTTCCGCTCGGATTATTTATAGACGCCGGCCCGTCTCTCGATTTTTAACGACGGTGCTCGTCGGCTCGGATATTTATAGCCGGTCGGCGCGGCTCTCGATTTTTAACGACGGTGCTCGTCGGCTTTCCGCTCGGATTATTTATAGACGCCGGCCCGGCTCTCGATTTTTAACGACGGTGCTCGTCGGCTCGGATATTTATAGCCGGTCGGCGCGGCTCTCCGGTTTAATGTCTGGGCTAGACGGCTTTAGGGCTAACTCCTTACCAGGTCGAGCGACCTTGGCCTTCCGTTTCGCAGAGGATACCCTGTGCTATCATCCCTCTACTTCCTGCATCGCAAGTGCATAGGCGACCGAGGAGCATATACAGTTACATTTAGCGCACCTTTCACTCAGTGTGGAGAACGTATTCCTGACCGAACGGCTCAGGGTCTGCTTTGTCGAGCATTTTTGCTAAGATAATTTACCTCCGGCCGAGCGGCACGGGGCCTTCAGATATTATACCTCCGGCAGAGCAGCTCGGGGCCTTCGTCGTCGAGCGCTTGGCTCGGATAATTTACCTCCGGCCGAGCGGCATGGGGCCTTCAGATACTATACCTCCGGCTGAGCAGCTCGGGGCCTTCGTCGTCGAGCGCTTGGCTCGGATAATTTACCTCCGGCCGAGCGGCACGGGGTCTTCCCATCGAGCTCGGGGCTCGGTTAATATGATCCTGGCCGAGCGGCACAGGCTTCCCATCGAGCCTCTGGCTCGGCTAATACACTCCCGGCCGAGCGGCACAGGTTCCCATCGAGCCTTGGGCTCGGCTAATACACTCCTGGCCGAGCGGCACGGGGTTTTCCCATCGAGTCTTTGGCTCGGTTTATATACTCCCGGCCGAGCGGCACAGGAGTTTTTACTCAAGAAACTACAAATTTATGAGCAACAGAAATAATTGAAGAACTGACCTGCCGACCAGCAGGGGATCTGACCCAATTTCTTGACTCTCGTATACCCGTGGAGTGAGAAGAATATATATACTTGTCGAAACTCATCAAGGCTTCCTCGTCGGACCGATATCGGGGCAGGCGTTGCTCCCACTTGAATTCCGGTCGGACCCCCATTTTGCCTCCATTTCGCCTGTTGCTCCGGTCGGTCCGCTCAGCTGTGCTATCCGCTCAGTTTGAGCCTTCTGTTTCTGTTGCTCCACGAGCTTAGCTGGTCTTGCCTCAATTAGAGCGTCGGGCCTCTCCTGGGAGAGCATCACGGTGTGAGGTCATCCAGCCTCGTCCATCTATTCCGCTCGGATACAGGCGTGTTCCCACAGACGGCGCCAATTTGATCCTGTCCGAGTCGCTGAATCGACGGGCGCTGGGCACGTGGCGCTCTCCTCTATCTCCGACCAGCTGCACAGACCTCCGGTGAACCTGCACAGAAGTCGAGCCGGGGAGGGGTCCCCGGCGATGACCCTCCGACGCTCAAGTCGGGCAAAAAGAAGACGATGAAATAGCTCCGAAGATCAGAGTTTTCATACCTCCGGCGAAGTCTGTGGGCTCTTATATAGAGCTCTGGGGAGACTGATGCACATACACCGAGGCACACACGTGTCCTCAGCCCATACCCAGTATGGGCTTGTCAGAGGAGCTTGCCTGACCCCTCACTGCTACAGTCTGAGTACGTCTCTGATGGGACAGCATAATCTTCTGATGAGATAACATAATCTTCTGTCTTGTCATTCTAGCCCTTCTGTTTCCGCACCGAGCGGCATGCCGCTCGGCAGTCCCATCACGTCCAACCGGACTAAGGTATACGTCCGTTCGGGGTATCCCTGGTCATGTGCTCTGGACTGTTCGCAGTGTTGATACTTTATTCCTTCGGCCGAGCGGGCCATCCGCTCGGCACTACTATACTGTTCATCATGAGCGTCGGAACCCCGACTTCCCGCCGGGGTGTATTGCTTCCGCTCGGAAGCTTCAACTGGTCGTCACCATCATTATCCGCTCGGATAAGCTTCTGGTTAGCCCTTTACCTTTTGACCTCCACGTGGCGTTGACTCTGCTAAATGGGGACTCCCATTCTTACTGCTGGATCAGATACTTAGATAGATAATCTAGGTACTTCTTTTAAGCTAAATTACCATGTCTTGTTTGTCCATCATATGCCATGACATCATATTTAGCATTCATGCTTGATTATGAAAAACATAAAAATATCATATCATGTCATACATACATCATGTAGTTATAGCAAGTTTTCTTTTGAAAATTATTCATTTTGATGTATGTCATAACTCATCATGCATTATTATTAATTCCTTGAAATTAAGGACAAATGGAATTTACTAACAAATAACATCCTAGGTCGATGTTTATAATCTAAAATGCCTAGATAGATATGCATGATTCCTAGTTTAGGGCTAAACCAAACTCTACATCTCACAAAGAACCATAATGTAATGCCCGAAAATTCTCAAAATACTTTTATAAATATCCTAGTATTTTTCTAGAATTTATGATATTTTTACAGAATTTTTAGAGTAGCAGAAGTAGCAAAAATAAATAGAATCGTAAAAGAACTTACGCGGGAATTGAACCCGGGACCTAGGAGGCCTATGTCTTATAGATAGCTTTAGTAACCAATTGAACCCAGCAGGGCTGTGCCGAAAGAAAGGGGAATCAATTATATTTATATTTAAGTTGGGCTAATTAACCACTTAATATAAATAGGGAATTTAAGTGAGGAATGGTTATTTTCTTAAACGAGAAAACTCTTCCTCAAACCCTCACCGCCGCCCCTTCTCCTTTCTCTTCCTCTTCTCGGCGCCAACCACAAGCACACCTAGGGCTCCATCCCTAGGGTCCCAAGGGCTTCTTCCGGCGACATCTTGGATACGGGGACGCTCCCCTCCGCGAGAGGAACGCGTAGACGCGAGAAGATTGTCGAAAGGATCGTCTTCTCCGGAAATCTAGCGAGTAGAATCGTAAGAAAATTAGAACAGAAGGTAAGAAACCCCTCACCTGCAGTATAAGTAGTTCTCGTGTGATTGCATGCCTTAGTTTATTAGTATATGGCTTTTTGGGGCATAGGGTGTGCAATAGCGCACGCCTAGTGCTCAATAGTATGTTCAGCACAATTAAAATGTGACTTAGGCATTTTAATAGTCTAGCTAAATGTGATATAGCATTTAATTGGCATATGCAGTGTTACTACAGCTTATATGAGACTACGGTCCAATGGGTGGGCTCCCACAGTCGCCTCTAGGTTCAGACAACCTAGCTCTAGGTTCAGACAACCTAGAAATAGCAATATAAGAAGAACTAATCTATAATCAGTATTTTATTTTAGCAGTGGCACTGTACTGGATTAGATATCCATTGGGTTGGGCTCCCACAGTCGTCCCTAGGTTTAGATAATCTAGTAAACCCTACTAAATTCAGGACTTGCAAACCCGGGTCTAGTTAGGGATGCGCGGATAGCAAGTACAGTTGCCGGGCCCAAACAGCAGCATGATTATTATTTTAATATATTTATGAAAATAGTTTTCAAAACTTCACAATAATTAGGTGAATTCAGCACAGCTTTAGCATTAGCCTAGAATTTGCTTAGTTCAGTTTGTTTGTATCAGTTCAGTTTTCTATTGATGCCATATGATAGCTTATGTTAGCACTTATTGCCATGACTAGTTTGTTTGTATGTCATGCCATGCTTTTACATGTTCAGTATATATTTCAAATAGCATGTTTTAAAAGCATAAATTGCATCGTATGCATGTTTTGTGAGGTAGATGGTTTCTTACAAAGCGAAAGCTTATAGATACTCTTTCCTTATACTGCAGATAAAGGTAAAGGAAAGGTGGACTAGCGGAGGCTGGAGGGCAATGCGATGAAGATGTGTGTGGGCAGGAACATGGAATAAAGATCCTTGGAGAAACTAGCAACCTAAGAACTTAGCATTTCATTTATATTATTCCTTTATGCCCTTTAGTTACTTAAGTGTCTTGGATTATGGAAGTTATGCATAGGTTGTTAATTGCCATAATATTAAATAGCTAATCATGAGTTATGATAGGTCTAGTAGCTTTGTGTTTGCTGTTAGAATGTTTTCCAGTTGTTTTAGAACTTGTGTATGTGAGTTTGGCACGAAACAGTGCTGAAATCAGAGTTTTGCTGCGAAATCAGAAACCCCAATCGATCAGTGGATCGATTGGGGGCCCTCAATCGATCAGTGGATCGATTGGGAGCCTGGTTCTACGAACAGTAAGCTTTTGGATCGATCAGCCGATCGATCCAGTCACATTCTATCGCGAACAGTAAGCTCCTGGATAGATCAGCCGATCGATCCAGTCGTATTCTGTTGCGAACAAAGAGTTTGGGGATCGATCGTTCGATCAATCAGGGAAATCGCTCCCGCGAACATAGAGCTCTGGAATCGATCAATGGATCGATTGGCCAGTCTGGATCGATCGCAAAAATTAGCGACAAAAATCAGATTCATCGCAAAAATTAGGATGAAATCAGAATTTCGTCATAGATTTATGTTTGGGAATTTTACGATGAATTTTATTTTCATTGTAAAATTGTAATAAATTTGACGCCAAAAATAAAATTCATCACCAAATTTAGTGTCAAATTTATATTTTTTGGTCATAGAATTTGGCGACAACTTATTCGCAACGAAAAAATTTTCATCCCAAAATTTTTTGTGACATTTTTTTAAAAAAATTTATCCTAAGTTCCATCCCAAAATGTCTGTTTTTTCAATGGCTATATCAACAAATACCATATGAAGTTGAAGTGGATAGGCTTCACCTCTAATCATTTAGATCACGTTGATAAACTCATTATAACTCAACTTCTAAATCTTAAAATCTTAAACCCTAAATACATGTAATATATCCCAAAAAATAAGCAAAAAAAAAAATTCTGATTGAATCCAGGCACTCTGGATCCACAAAGGTATATATATATATATATATATATATATATATATATATATATATACCTATTTGTTGCGTGACTGTGTGTGCTCAGGTGCCTGGATTCTATCCAGGCGCCTGGGTTGATATAGTTTTTTTTTTAAAAAAAAATACTCTTTATCCCTAAGGTTTAGACTGTTGGAACCCCGAGGTGTTTTGATGTGATCAAACAAGTTAAGCTAGGTCCTGCGTTGTTTAACCCTTGTGTCTAAGTGTGCAGGAGCTTAGGAACACAGGAAGTCGAGCGAAAGACGCAGCTAACGAGAAGGACGGCACGGGGAGAGAGCCGACGGGCTCGGTGCGTCCGAGGGACAAGGTGACCGCGGAAGAGTACACCGACGGACGAGAAGAACGTGCGCGGCGTTCGAGGGACGAGAAACCGGGAAGGAAGGCTGCTCGAGGAGAAGACCGGAACATGGGTTCGGGTGAGCCCTATTCCGGAAGGCCGAGATCACCCAAGCAAACGGAGCCGGAGCGAACAGACCCTGACCGAGATGAGCTGGATCGAGACGAGCTGAACCGGAGTCGAAAAGTCAATTTAAGTTGACCTTAGGGCTCCGGGCGCCCGGAACCGACCGGGGCGCCCGGAACCCTTCCGGGCCCGGAACCCTTCCGGGTGCCCGGAATCGACTTTTCAACAGGATCGTGTTTTGACTCGATCCGACCGTTGGGGGATAAAATTTATCCCCCCCAGGGCGCCCGGAACTCTTCCAGGCGCCCGGACCAAGACTATAAATATAGCCTTGGTCCAGAAGCAATTATCAATTAAGAACAACTACTTGTAATCCAGAGCTTTCATTTGTGTTATTTCGTTCTGTGCTTTCAACGCTATAAGAGGCTACTCCGCCCAGAGGAGAATCAATTAGTGCGTCTTCTTTGCCTTGGATTAGCAATCCTCTGATTGCAAACCAAGTAATTCCTCTGTGTCTATTTTCTGTTTTAATTAGTCTCTGCCTTTTTAATTACAAGTTCTTTTAAGTTAGTTGAATATCTGAGAAGGGTTTTTGGTTTTATTTTGTAGGGAAATTCACCCCTCCCCTCTTGCCGGCCTCCAAAGGGACCTACAAGTGGTATCAGAGCAAGGCACGCTTCAGGAGGACTAACCGCCGATCGAAGCAACAAGATGGTCGGACCGAGCATCGTCCCACCAAAATTCGAGGGGAACTTCGCAGACTGGAAGCGTCGTATGGAGGTATTCCTAAAAACAGATTTTGAAATTCGGTTTATCATGAAATATGGTTTTGTAGCTCCAATAGATAAGGATGGAAAAGAAAAAGAAGAGAGCGATTGGACAAAGAAGGAGCAGAATGAGTCAGTAGCAAACAACCGTGCGGAACATCACCTGCTGAGCGTGTTACCGCCTCAAGAGGTCAACCGCATCGGAAACTATTTATCTGCTAAAGAACTTTGGGAGAAGTTCTTGGAACTCCACGAAGGCACGTCCGAAGCGAAGCTCGCTAGAAGGGACATCCTCCGCAACAAACTGATGAACATCCGTCTGGAGAAAGGTGAGAAAGTAGCTGGTCTACATGCGAAGGTAAAAGAACTAGTTACTTGTCTCGAAAACCTTGGTGAAACGGTAACAAACCGGGACACTATACGCTACGCGCTCAACGCGTTTCCAAGAACTCCGGAGTGGACATCAATCGTCGACGCCTACTACATCTCAAAAGACCTGGAGGTAAGTACTTTAGAAGAGTTATTTTCTACTCTTGAATTGCATGAAACCAGGTGTGCAAGAACGACAAAGGATACAACCCAGACTATGGCACTGAACGCAACCCAGAAGGATGAACTCGAGTCAGACTCCGAAGACGATCAAGAAGCATACATGGTAAGAAATTTTAAAAAGTTTTTTAGATCTAATAAATTTAAAATGCAGAATCAAAAGAATCAAAAAGGTAGAAGAAAGGTACGGTGCTACCACTGTCAGAAGGAGGGACATCTAAGGGAAGAGTGCCCAGAACTCAAGAAGGTCAAAATGAAGACACCCAAGAAACACAACCTAAAAGCAACTTAGGATGACACTTCTTCATCTGAATCAGAAGCTCAAGAATATGCGGGGATTGCACTGATGGCAAGCCACGAAGGACAAAGCACATCAGAACCCAGCATCGATGAAGGGGGAGCGATTTCAGATGGAAGTAGCGAAGCAGGGGGAGATTCAGGCTTCAAGTCTGATATGGTAAGTGAGGTATGCCTCTTACCCCCTGATGAACTTTACTTTGGTATCAAAGCTATGACTAAATCCATGTATAAATTAGAAAATAAAAATGTCAAATTAGAAAATGAAATTTTAGAAACAAAGAGAATTTTGGCAAAATCATGTCTTATAGAGGATTTTGAAAAATTGAAAATGAAAAACTAAAAGAAGAAATAGAAAGATTGAAAAAATCCAATGGTTCAAATATTTCAACTTTTAGAAATTATAGAGGTTTTTATAGATTTCATCAAAGTCAAATTAGAAATATATCAAAAATCTATATACCTAGAAAATACTTGGTTAATCTTGTAGGTAGGAACCTCTACTGGGTTCCAAAAACATATTTAATTTAAAATTAAAATCAGACTTAGCATTTTCAGCAAGGAAATTAAACAACTAATTTCTTTATGAGGCTTTGTCTAAGGAAGTGGTTGTTGTTCCAATAACCAAGAAGGCCTAGTGCCTCGCCACGACCTGGAAGCCAAGTATTGAAATGAAGAGTTTAATTGACTAACTAAAAAAGCATTAATTTAAATTACTTAATGCTTTAAAAGAGTTATTCAATTTGTGTTAGAAAATACTTAAAATTAATTTATATAATAATAATTTTTTTGGAAAATAAATTTTTTTTAGAAAATTTCTGAAAATTATTAACGTAGATATTTTTTAATTAACTTAGAAATATTTCTATGAATATTGTCTTATACATTTTTTTTTTAAATCGCCTTAGAAATCTTTTATAAAAAATAACTTAAAAATTTTTCTGAATATTGACTTAGAATTTTTTTTTTAAAAAAAAACTAGATATTCTCTTTTGAAACACTGCCTTACAAATTAATATTAATTGCCTTAGAAATTTTTTTTATAAAAATTCACTTAAAATTTTGTTTACCTTAGACTTGTTTAAAGAACCCCTATTTTTAATGTGATCAAAGGGGGAGAAGAATATTAAGTCTAGGGGGAGGTATATAAATTTTTTTTATGAAATATCTTTGAACGTAATTGTAAATAAATTGTTTTTATTGCATCTGTTTTTCCCTAGCTTAACTTGGGTTGCTCACATCAAAAAGGGGGAGATTGTTGGAACCCCGAGGTGTTTTGATGTGATCAAACAAGTTAAGCTAGGTCCTGCGTTGTTTAACCCGTGTCTAAGTGTGCAGGAGCTTAGGAACACAGGAAGTCGAGCGGAAGACGCAGCTAACGAGAAGGACGGCACGGGGAGAGAGCCGACGGGCTCGGTGCGTCCGAGGGACGAGGTGACCGCGGAAGAGTATACCGGCGGACGAGAAGAACGTGCGCGGCGTTCGAGGGACGAGAAACCGGGAAGGAAGGCTGCTCGAGGAGAAGACCGGAATATGGGTTCGGGTGAGCCCTATTCCGGAAGGCCGAGATCACCCAAGCAAACGGAGCCGGAGCGAACAGACCCGGGCCTAGATGAGCTGGATCGAGACGAGCTGAACCGGAGTCGAAAAGTCAATTTAAGTTGACCTTAGGGCTCCGGGCGCACGGAACCATTCCGGGCGCCCGGAACCGACCGGGGCGCCCGGAACCCTTCCGGGCGCCCGGAATCGACTTTTCAACAGGATCAAGTTTTGACTCGATCCGACCGTTGGGGGATAAAATTTATCCCCCCCAGGGCGCCCGGAACTCTTCCAGGCGCCCGGACCAAGACTATAAATATAGCCTTGGCCCAGAAGCAATTATCAATTAAGAACAACTACTTGTAATCCAGAGCTTTCATTTGTGTTATTTCGTTCTGTACTTTCAACGCTGTAAGAGGCTACTCCGCCCAGAGGAGAATCAATTAGTGCGTCTTCTTTGCCTTGAATTAGCAATCCTCTGATTGCAAACCAAGTAATTCCTCTGTGTCTATTTTCTGTTTTAATTAGTCTCTGCCTTTTTAATTACAAGTTCTTTTAAGTTAGTTGAATATCCAAGAAGGGTTTTTGGTTTTATTTTGTAGGGCAATTCACCCCTCCCCTCTTGCCGGCCTCCAAAGGGACCTACATAGACTTCTCAACTGGGTTATAATGTTCAAGCTAAAGCATTTTAAGATTTTATTTCTAGGGTTTAGACTTTCCAATTATGTTATAATGTTCAAGTGAAAAGAAAAAATTAAAAATGAAAAAAATTTAGGCGTTTACATAGTATAGTTTGGGGTTTATATTTGAGGAAATATTGATTTTAAAAAAATCAAAAAATAATAATCAAGGCACATGGATTGAATCCGGACGTCCTAACTGGCATTGCGGACAAACACATAAGCGATTATCACATAGGGTATCCCTAATATATATATATATATATCCCGCGAAGGATCAGTGCCACGGTGGAGGTCAAAGTCAAAACGGTCAACCCCCTTGTATCATCAGTCGATTGGGCAACCCGCTCACCTGACTGGTATAATGAAGACCTGATCCGGCATCATCACAGCTCGGCAAGGTTCCGAGCTTCCGACGCTCAGAAAGACAAGTGCCAAATATCTACAAGTGCACGCTGAGTGGCCACTCCGCTCGGCCTTATATCGATCTACAAGAATAGCAGAGCGGATTGATGACCGAGCTACACATAAACAGAAGGGCGGCCGAGCGGTTATCCCTCTCGGCTAGACAGGGACTTATGGGATAGAACAGTGGGAGTGTTGGTAGAAAGTGAGAATCCGAATGAGCGGCTATCCCGCTCGGCCCAGTAAAAGACAATGCTATCCGAAGATTATCTTTTTGGGAGCAAGCGCCGCTGACAAGCGGCATGGTCGGCGACTAGTTTATATGGAAGATCGTATGATGGAAGCTTCCACTGTCACATCAGAGATATGCTCGGGTCGTTAAGGTATGATGTCAGGGACACTTTCCTGACATGTCTTTTCAGGGGAAGATTTGTGAGGTGTGAACACCTCAAGGAGCATGCACACGCACCCCCGGAGCCCTATATAAAGGGTCCCAAGCTTCAAAAGAGGTATGCTAATATTCACTGTAGCCACACTGTTACTCTGTTTCTATTACTCCGCTTCCTTGCTTTCACATCGTCGGTGACTGACTTAAGCATCGGTGGGTCATCATTGAGGAACCCCTCCCTGGCTCGACACTGACGCTGCTATGGTTGCAGGTCCCTCTAGCTCGGAGTCCACGCACGTTCAACAGGAGCGCCACGTCTCCCAGCATCCATCGCCTCGACTCTTGGATAGGATCAAATTTGGCACCGTCTATAGGAATGCAAGCTGAATTTGAGCGGAGAAGATGGAAGACGCTGGACAACTTCACACCGTGATGCTCACTCAAGAGGAGCTCGACATGCTTGTATAGGCTCAAGCACAGAAGATAGTCGAGTAGCAACAACAAAAGGCATTAGCCGATTGACTGGCACAGCAGGTAACATCGGCATCACGGGGCCGAGCGGCACATGATGACTGGCCAGAATAGCTCTCCATCTGGGGCCAAAATAGAGGGCCGACCGGCACTCAAGGGAAGGCACCGCCCGCCCCGATACCATTCCACCGGGTTCTGTTCCAAATGCCCTCGGAGATGGCTCAGGTGAATCAAGAGCGGGGGTCCTCTTCAGATGAAGCGCCCATTCAGGATGCACGGAGAGGCAAGGCACCTCGAGGCGACGCGTCTCTTGAACGGATCAACCGCCAGTTCTCCGAAGCAATATTGCACGACCCATTGCCTAAGCACTAGGCTCCATTGGCGATCAGAGAGTACAACGGATCGACAGACCCGGATGATCATTTGGGTAACTTCGACAATGTTGCTACACTTCACCAATACACGGATGGGTGAAGTGCCGAGTCTTCCTCACCACACTCTCCGGATTGGCACAACGCTGGTGCAGGAGACTGCCAGATAGATTGATACAAAGCTTTAAGGATTTCTGAATGACCTTTCTACACCATTTCGTGAGCAGCAGGTGCTACCAGAAGACGAGGGTTAGTTTGTTTTCCATGAAGCAAGGGTCGAGAGAAACTCTCCGAGCGTACATCCTGCGCTTTAACTAGGTAGCTATGGATATCCCCTCAGTCTCATCCAAGACCATGATGAATGCCTTTACACAAGGGCTCATCGAGGGGGATTTCTTTCGGTCGCTTATCAGAAAGTCACCCTGGGACTACGACCATATGCTCAAGAAGGCTAATGAGTATATAAATGTGGAGAAGGCCCAGGCGGCAAGAAGGAAGGAGGCACCAGCCAAACCCTCAGCGCCGACCGAACGCCAACTGCCGAGAAGCCACCAACCACCGAAAGGGCCAAGAGCCGAAGGCCAGCCACACCAGGAAACGAGGGTGCATGCCGTGCAACATGTGGCTTCCAGCCGACCAAAGACATTGAAAGGCAAGGTATGGACGTCCATGTTTTACTCCTTCCACCAGTCGGCGTCACACAACACACATGATTGTCGCGGCCTGACGTCGATCGCCAGGCCAGCCCTGAAGTGCTACCGTCACCGATCTCTCTCTCCCGACCGATGACACAGGCACCAATCCGCCGAGTGGCAAGAAGATGCAAGAAGATCACCCGAGCGACAACGCCATCATCAGCAGAGGTAAAGTGTCGATCATCCCCTAGCCTCTCACAAGCAAAATAGGTCATCCGCTCGGGAGGAAGAAAACAGAAGCAATGCCACTCGGGGATAAATAAATATCATCGCCGGCGGACTAACCAGCGGTGATTCTAACCAAGCTAAGAAGTCATACGCTCGGCGGCTGGAGATTCACGCCGTAGGCTATAGTCAAGAGAAGGCGAATGAGCCCAAAATCAGCTTCGGGTCCCGGGACCTCGAGGGTGTAGAAGTCCCCCACAATGATGCTCTCATCATCCGAGCGGTAATCGTAAATTATACCATTCACCGAATTTTTGTTGACACAGGGAGCTCGGTAAACATAATCTTCAAGAAGGCTTTCAATCAGCTCCAAATCGACCGAGATGAGCTACTGCCGATGATGACCCCACTGTACGGGTTCACGGGCAATGAGGTTTTATGGATTGGTTAAATCGCTCGGAGAGGAGCCGCTCAGGAGGACCAAGACCACAAACTTCATTGTGGTAGACACCCCCTCAGCTTACAATGTCATCTTGGGTCGACTGACCCTCAATCAGTTCCGGACAGTAGTTTCAACCTACTGCCAAAAGATCAAATTCTCGGTAGACGATCAGGTTGGGGAAGTCAAAGGTGACCAGCTGGCCGCCCGACACTACTATGTCAAGATGGTCAAGATCGAGGCCAAGTCTGCTCGGAAAACTCCTCGGCTAGAGGTAAGCGTCGTCACTAAAAAACCACCTACCCTACTCTACAAAGAAATAGAGGAAGTCCAAATCCATCCCGGTCGAGCGAATGCAACAACTTTCATAGCGTCCGATCTAGAAGCTGAACAGAAGGCGGAGCTGATCGCCTGTCTCCAGCAAAACTACGATGTGTTCGCATGGTCGACGAACGAGCTCCCCGAGATTTCCCTGAGTGTCGTGCAACACAAACTTCATGTCCGATCGAACGCTCGACCGGTAAAGCAAAGAAAGAGAGGCTTTAACGTCGAACAAAATTTTATCAGCCGGGCAGAAATAGAGAAGCTGTTGGAGGCCGGCCACATACGGGAAGTCTAATTCCCAAGTTGGCTCGCAAATGTCATGTTGGTCTCGAAGACGGGCAACAAGTGGCAAGTCTGCATTGACTTCTAGGACCTCAACAAAGCATGCCCAAAGGACTTCTACCCACTGCCTCAGATTGATCAGATGGTAGACTCCACTATTGGGTGCGAGCTGATATGCATGATGGACGTGTATCAAGGGTACCACCAAATGCCTCTCGCCCAGGAAGATCAGGAAAAAGTCAGCTTCATTATGGCCGACGAGACGTACTGTTACAATGTCATATTGTTCAGACTGAAGAATGTCGGAGCTACTTATCAGAGGCTAATGAATAAAGTGTTCCGACGACAGATCGACCATAACATGGAGGTATACGTCGACGGCATATTAATCAAATCCCTCTGAGAAGCTTACCTATGTACATATATCAAGGAGACCTACCAGACACTTAAGATATACGGAATGAAGTTGAATCCAAACAAGTATCTGTTCGGCGCAAAGATCTGGTGATTCCTGAGCTACATCGTCACCGAGCGGGGCATTGAGGCAACCCCCAGCAAAGTAAAAACACTACAAGACATGTCGCAGCCAATAAATTTGAAGGAAGGCCAACGTCTCACCGGTCGGATAACAGTATTGTCTTGATTCATCTCCAAATCATCCAACCAGAGCTTGTCATTTTTCAAGATACTGTGTCGAGCCACCAGATTCTAGTGGGATGAGGAGTGAAATCAGGCTTTCGAAGAACTTAAGGGGTACCTCAACTCATTGCTTGTACTAGCTAAGCCAATTGTCGGCGAGCCCCTCCGAATTTACCTGTCTTCGACCGAACATGCAGTCAGCTCGAGTCTAGTTAGGCAGAACAGCGAGGAACAGCCGGTGTATTTCCTAAGTCACATATTAAAAGACGTTGAATCCGGCTACATCGGTCTTGAGAAGCTACCTTACACGTTGGTACTCGCTGCTCAAAGGCTTCACCCATACTTCCTCGCTCACTCCATCATCGTAATGACCAATAGTCCCTTGGGGCGAGTCCTCCTCAATCCATAAGCGTTCAGACGGCTGATCAAATGGACGATAGAGCTCAGCGAGTTCGACATCCAGTATCATCCCTGAACGGCCATCAAAGCGCAGCCCTTAGTAGATTTTATTACTGAGGTACAAAATCCTGAGCCAAAAGATGTTTAGAAGATATATGTGGATGGTTCGTCCACTCACCAGGGGAGCGGGGTCAGCATATTGCTCATCTCCCCCCAAGAGGAGCAGATGTAGCTATCCGTTCAGCTTAACTATAGGGCAACAAACAATGAAGCCGAATATGAGGCGCTCATAGCCGGCCTACAAGTCACCCGGCACGTCGGAGCCATCAAGGTCCTCATCCACTCGGACTCACAATTGGCTCCTCAGTAGCTGACTGAGACATTCGAGATAAGTAACGCGCGACTCAAGCTCTACGCCGAAGCTTTTGAAAAACTAAAGGCCAACTTTCAGGAGGTCATCATATAGAAGATCCCCCGGTCGGAGAACCAGGCTGCAGATGAGCTGGCCAAATTAGCCAGCTCATTATCGTCGATCGTCATAGCACAGCAGATCGAGCAGGTATCCCTAGTGGCTCATATTGACCGGATAGAGGGGCTTACCTTGCCAAATGATTGGAGGTCGGCATTGAAGGAGTTTTTGCAGTCGGGAGCTACACCATCCAATCAGGAGGAGGCTCGCTTGTTGAGGAGAAGGACTGGTCGATTCACCCTAATCGGGGATCAGCTCTACAAGAAGGCCTTCTCTAGACCTCTACTTAAATGTGTTGGATCAGAGGACGCTGGCTACATACTACGGGAGGTACATCAAGGATCCTGCGGAGGACACCCGGGCGGCCACTCATTAGCAAGAAAGATTCTACTGGCCGGATACTTTTGGTCGGCCCTCCAAGAGGATGTCGCCCGGACAATGGCTACCTATCTGTCTTGCCAGAAATATCATAGCCTCTCGCACAGACTTACCGAGGAGATGAAGGCATCGACAGTCTCTTGCTCATTTGACTAATGGGGCATGGACATTGTTGGGCCATTCCCCATGGCAACAGGTCAACGGAAGTTCCTGCTCATCGCAGTAGATTATTTCTCCAAATAGGTCGAAGTCGAGCCACTGGCAAGAATAACTGAATAGATGGTCATGAAGTTCATATGGCAGCACATCATCTGTCGGTTTGGCATCCCACGCCGGCTCGTCTCAGATAATGGAAGACAATTCATCGGTCAGAAACTCAGAGAGTGGTGCAGAGGGTATGGTATTCAGCGAGCATTCATTTTAGTGGCCTACCCTCAGAGGAATAGGCAAGCGAAGGTCGCCAACCGTGAAATTCTTTGAATCTTACACGCTCGGCTCAACCACGTTGGAGGGAGTTGGGCAGATGAACTACCCAGCATGTTGTGTGTGATCCGTACGACTCCCAAAGAAGGGACCGGGGCGACTCCTTTCCACCTAGTGTATGGCAGTGAAGCAGTCATCCCTGTCGAACTCAAAGTCGAATCCGATCGGATACAACACTACAACGAGAACAACGCCGAGCGGAGGCTTCTGGAGCTAGACTTAGTGGACGAAGCTCGCGCAAAAGCCGTCGGCCAGCTGATGGCATACCGAAAGAGGATGAAGCAAAGCTACAATCGGAGGGTGATCCCGAGGTCGTTCCAGGTAGGTGACCTGGTATGGAAGAAAGTGAAGTCGGTCGGCGACATCAGCAAGATGGAGGCCACATGGGACAGACCCTTAAAGGTCATGGAGAAGCTCCGGTCGAGCGCCTACTACTTGGAGGATGAGGACGGACGAGGACTAGAGCGGCCGTGGAGCGTGAACCATCTGCAACCTTACCGAGCCGGGTGAAAGGTGCGTCTTGTAATAGTTAATGTCATTGCATCCCTGTACTTTTTGCATACAGAGCAAAAGTAAAAAATAAAGGGTTTCAAAGCTCAGTGTCGAACGGCTCGTCAAATCATTGAGCAGCGACGTTAAATGTGTGTCTCCATCGGGGGTTGAGCGACGACCTTAAACCCATGACTTCATCAAATCATTGAGCGGCGACGTTAAACGTTTATCTCCATCGACGGTCGAGTGGCAACCTTAAACCCATGACTTTGTCAAATCATCAAGCAGCGATGTTAAATGTGTGTCTCCATCGACGGTCGAGCGACGACCTTAAACCCATGACTTTGTCAAATCGTCAAACGGCGACGTTAAACACGTGTCTCCATCGACAGTCGAACGATGACCTCAAACCCATGACTTCATCAAATCATCGAGCGACGACGTTAAACGCGTGTCTCTATTAACGGTCGAGCGACGACCTTAAACACATGACTTCGTCAAATCGTCGAGCAGCGACATTAAACACATGTCTCCATTGACGGTCGAGCGGCGACCTTAAACCCATGACTTCATCAAATCGTCAAGCGGCGACATTAAACGCGCGTCTCCATCGACGGTCGAGCAGTGACCTTAAACCCATGACTTCGTCAAATTGTCAAGCGACGACATTAAACGTGTGTCTCCATCGACGGTCGAGCGGTGACCTTAAACTCATGACTTCGTCAAATCATCGAGCGATGACATTAAACGCGTGTCTCCATTGACGGTTGAGTGGCGACCGTAAACCCATGACTTCGTCAAATCGTCGAGTGGCGACGTTAAACACGGGTCTTCATCGATGGTCGAGCGACAACGTTAAACTCGAGAGAAGGTATGAACCTTCCTCTATTAGGATGTATACTAAAAGCCTAGCTTTTTGTTTGAACATTTATATTTTGAAATGAGAATCAGTTTGGACAAATGTTGCATTTCATATGTTAATGCAGTTGTCCATTTAATTTATATTGTAGATAATATGGTGTGTGGTGCCACACAGAAGATCATGTTATCAGTTCCTTATAAATTATAAATAGTAGCTCACGACCGAGATGGATAGAGACAAACCATTGGAACGGTTGTAGTGTAATTTGGTATTAGTCTGTCTTGACTATAAAATTACACTAGTACACTATGTGTATATTGAGTAGGACCATTTGAGGTTGTTTGATTTATACTGACTGCATAAAAGAACAGAACCTCTGTTATTATGGATGTGTGTTCTCTTAATCCCGATATAATAATAAACACATATACTTAGTATTTGTTTCTTTGACTTATCAATGGGTGAGATTTATTCGTTAAATCAATAGGCCCGATCAGTTGGGAGATAGTACTATTTATATGGTGTGTTGTTGATTATAAAAGGAAACTGTATCCTATTTATTTAGGTTGATGATGTCCCCTTGAGGAGCCCATAAGGATTATCATGTAAACCTTGCAGGTGGACTTAGTGCGACATAATAATAAGGTTGAGTGTTACTACTCTTGGAGCTAGATGTTAATTAAGTGAGTTGTCAGTAACTCATTTAATTAACGGACATACGATATCTTAAACACAAGGAGACTAACGCACTCATGATAAGTAGGATCCCATATTATAATATGGGATTGGTGTAATAGTTCAATAATAACTCTTTAGTGGTATGAGTTATTATTGATGAACTTAAGTTGGGTGTTCAGGTCGAACACAGAAAGCTCAACTCCATCGGGAGGCCAAAACCAATTCCTCCTCTCGGTCCCTGTTGTAGCCTCAATAAAGCCTCGCATTCACCCGTTTTGGTTTTGCTTCCTACCCAAGAAAGGGGTCGGCCACATCCTTGCTTGGTGCCCAAGAAAGGGGGCAGCCAAGCCTTGCTTCCTACCCAAGAAAAGGTCGGCCACATCCATGCTTAGTGCCCAAGCAAGGGGCCGGCCAAGCCTTGCTTGTTGCCCAAGCATAGGGCCGGCCAAGCCTTGCTTGGTGCCCAAGCAAGGGGTTGGCCACAATAAAAGAAAAAAAAAAGTTATGAAAAGGGAGATTTTTTCTCTCAACAGAATTCTAAGAAATCTATTACTTTTTCTCCTTTTTTATCTGGCGCAAAGGGTTATAAAAGGAGAGGAGGTTGTGCCATAACAATCAATCAATTAAGAAGTGATAAGTTTTTCTCCACAACTAAAAACCCTCTCCTTTCCCTTAAGGTCGACGCCCCATCCTTTTCTTCTTCCCTTTCTTCCCTCTAGGGTCGGTGCCCCACTTCCTTTTCTTCTTCTCTTTCTTCCCTCTAGGGTCAGCACCCCATCTTCTCTTGGTGGCTAGAGCTTGGAAGAAAAGAAAATGAAGAGACGAAGCACCTTGGTGGCTGGAGGTTTGGAGGAGGAGAATAAGGAGGAGGCGCCCCTTTTCTTTGCATCTTTTAGTGGTAGGCGGCTTGGAAACAAAAAGGGTTCGGGTATTTTTGTCTTGGTAGATCGTCGCCAACACGACGTCTAAGAAGAGGAGAGGAATACGGCAGAAGATCAAGAGGTCTTTATCTATGAAGAAAGGTACAACTAGTTATTTATTCCACAGCGCAACTAGTTTTGTTTTCTTTGTATGAATCCTGAAATACCAACACAAGAGGCTAGTGATTTTATGTTTCGACTTTGTGTTTCAATTTTATGCATCAATTTTGTATTTTGATCTTGTACTTCGATTGTGGTCTCTGTAGTTAAACATAAGGTTACTATAAGGAGTTTAAATATTCAATTTCTTTGAAAGGCTTTGTCTAGGAAGTGGTGGATGATCTCATAACCAAAAAGGTCTAGTGACTCGCCAACGACCTGGAAGTCAATCCTTGAAATAGATATTTAATCAACTTCTATAATATGGTTTAACTTTTGAAGAACGCATGAGTTAAACTTGGATTAATAATATTAAGTTTCGTTTGCAATCCAAGTTCAACTTCTGAAAAGTACATGGGTTGCTAGGAAAAGTTCTGTGCTTGTATAAATTTTTTTTACAAGGCAAACAGAACGGAATTCTGAGTAGCACCGAACATCCTCAGTTCCTTTAATGGCACTCGTATGGCCGAGGGGCTAGCCGCAGAAATGCCGCTCAAGCAAGCGTCCTTGATGGTGTTGTCCGTTCGGGGTGATACGCACAAACACCATAGAAGGTTAAAGGCAGTTATACACGGAGAATTATAAAAAGAAAGTTCCACCAAATGGATGAATATTCATTGCAAAAAAGGGGCAAGCTTACATGCAAAAAGAAAATTTTCTACAGAATGGACGCTCAGCCCACTCTGGATAATCAAAAATGTTATCATGCAGTGAGTCTTTCAGCTTGCTATAATTGATGACGTTATTCGTCAGTACGGTGGGAAGATGGTCGTCCGCCTTAAGCTACTAGAGTGTCCCGTCAATAGCCAACTCGAAGATCCGGATGATCCACTGGACTACCTTATCAGTGAATTTGTCCAAGCGAAGGTAAGCCTGCTTCAGCGTTTCAAGCCTTCCCGGTTTGCCTTCTTGAAAGGTCACCAGCGTCGAGCGGGAAGCTTCCAAAGTATCCTCAGCAGCTTTGAGCTTCCCCTGAAGGGAGGCCTCCACAGCCGAGCGGCTATTCCGCTCGGTGACCAGGAAGTCCTCAGCTTCCTTGAGCTTCTGGGCAAGAGCCCGGGCTTGTTGGTTCTTCAGCTCTAAATCATTGATGGCTCGGTTCTTCCCCGCCATGGCCGACTCGATTTTCCTATCAAAAGTGCTAACCTGTGTGTTGAGCCGGCCCAGCATAACTTCCTGGTCAGCTGTCTTCTGCCACTCGGCCTCAAGGAGCTTGTTTGCTTTCTCTAGGTCGACCTTCAGTTGCGTGACCTCAGTAATAAGCGGCCCTTGGGAGGAGGGCGCATCGCTCGAGATCTTAAGCTTCTTCAGCTATTCCTCCACAAAAGTGAGCCATTGGCACATGGTTATGCTTTACACCCAGTACTGCATGCGAACGAAAAAATGTTAATGTCGATCGAAGGTAAGTCGTGAATTAGTAGTAAAATACATACCCCGGTGGACATTTCCAAGTGGCTATTGCTAAGGGCCCCAGGGGGCATCGTCGCGGTTCGCGCCCTGGCTTCCTCCCAAATGTCGGCAAGCGGCCCGCAGATGAGGATTTTCTGCTCGGGAGTGTGAGGTTAGGCGCTCGGCTCAAGGCAATCCTCCATTGGCAGGTGGAAAATCGCCGTCACGGATCGTCGACCGCTCAGGGTCGACTGGGAAGAAGACACCAGACTGGAAGGTGGGGTTATGGATGCAGGGCGGATATTGGAGCGCAAAACCCTTCGTCGAGTTGGGGGTAGAGAGGCGACCAATTGTGCAGCGAGGGTCTCTAGCGACAGCTCGGCCAAGGATGACATTCAATCAGATGAAGTGGCCTCCACCATTGCCGAGATGGCCACGGGAGATGAAGTTCCTACTCGCTCGTCGACCCTCGCAGCTAAGGTGGCAGAACGAGAAGGTTGGTCCACTCAGCGTCTCTTGCACCTAATAAGGGACTCTCCATCACCAGAAGACCCGAAGCCCTCGGTCCGAGCGGGAGGCTGCGACTCAGGGGTGGGGAGTGGCTCTCCAAGAACTGTTGGGTTTTTCGGGCAGCGAAAACCGCCTTTTCGCGTCGCGAAAACCCCGAAACCCTCATGCCACCGGATCTGTGCGAAGTAAAATAAAACAAAATTTACGAGTACGAGTTTCTTACATCTAGATCTACATTAGGAGAAGATCTTTACCCTTGGTGTGAAGCCCTTCGCGTATCCCGCTCTTCCAAGTGATGTCGGATCTCGAGGTTGTCAAGTGTACAACCCTCTAGAAGTATCCACACGAACAAATAGGTGGAGAAACCTAACACAAAGGTGTGCTAGCACCTTGGTAAGGTTCGGCCAAGAGTGGAGAGGGAGAACAAGAAGATGTAAGGAGGAAGATGAAGGAATAAAATGCCTTAAATGAAAAATGATTTTCATTCACTAACAAAAGTGGCCGGCCACCTCTTGGAGTTGTAACCTCCATTCTCTTTAATGTGGCCATTAAAGAGGGAATTTGTAACCTCCATGAGGTGGCACACACATGTGCCAACTATGATGATGTGGCATATCATCATTAGTCCTCTTAATGCCAACTCACAAATGAGGTGGCAAATAGTCAAGTCAAACTTGACTCTTCCTCTCAAGTCAAGTCAAACTTGACCAAATCTCTCTCATGGATATCAAATCCAACCATTTGATTCAAGCCAATTTAATATAATGAATCTAATTCATTTAATTAAATTGATTAAATGAGTCATAATCTAAATTAGACTCATTGAACACATGAATCAACTCAAGTCCAACCCAATTAGCCTAACTTGGATTACTCTTAATCCAATTTAGTTCAATACATGAACCTAATCCTCTTGGTTCATCATATGAACCTAATCTCCATCTAATTGTCCTTAGTGTGTGACCCTATAGGTTCTTGTAACATTGGCAATGCCCCTAAACCCATTTAGAAGCATAAGTAATGAGCGGTATCTAGCAACACATCATTACTACCCAAGTTACAAGAATGTTGAGATCCAACATCACCTTGTGACTACTAATTGTGACTCCTGACAATATATGACAAGTGTCCTTCTATCCTAGACATCTAGATTGATCAATGTGAGGCATAGACCGTGTCATCCTCTTGTTGGTTGCTACTCGGAAAACCTATAGGTTCCACTGTACAAAAATTTTGTACAAAGGTCTGAACCTTTTCCTAGCTACCATGTGTTCTTTTAAATTAAATTTTGGATCGCCTGCGGAACTTAACACGTTTGATCCAAAACTTAATCTATTTGTTCTTTTAGGTTTTGACTTGGATCTCCTGCGGAACTTAACACGTTCGACCCAAGTCTCCTTAAGTTATTAATTCCATTAAATATTAATTTCCATAAAAGGTTCCCAGTACTGACGTGGCGAGGCACATGGCCTTCTTGGATATGGGAGCAACCACCACCGACTAGACAAAACCTTTAATAGAAAGCTAATATTTAATTTCCTAAAATAACTTTAGGTTAACCTAAGAGAACAATCAAATCACAAGGAAAAGAAAGAAACAAAAGAACACAACATCGAAAAACATATTCGAAATACTAGAACGTAAGCCTCTTGTATTTGGTATTATTTCCATAAATAACTAGCATGATGCGGAAAGAAAAATTACTAGTTATACCTTGTAGAAAAACCTCTTGATCTTCTACCGTATTCCTCTTCTAACCTCGGACGTTGTGTGGGCAACGATCTTTCGAGATGAGAAACCACCAACCACCTTCTTCTCCTCCTAGCTAGGTTCGGCCACAAAGAAAGAAGCTTCACCAAGGACGAAGAATAAAACACCAACCAAGCTCCAAGGGATACAAGCTTTCTCTCCTTCTTCTTCTTCTTATCCGAGTAGTATCCGGCCACCACAAGAACTCCAAACAAGAGATAGGTTTCGGCCACCACAAAAGAGGAAGAAAGGAAGAGGATGGCCGACCACAATAATTTTCTTCAAGGATGAAGAATTTCGGCCACCACCAATGCTCCAAGGGATGCTAGAGACGAGACTTGCTTTCTCTCCTTCTTCTCCTTCCTTGATCCGGCCACAAACAAAAGCTCCACCAAGAAGATAGGTTTCGGCCAACAAGAGGAGAAGAGAGAAAGGGAAGAGCCGGCCACCACACCAAGGAAAAGAGGGAGGAAAAATAATAGAGGTTGTCTCCATGAAGGTACCCTCACCTCTTCTTTTATATTCCTTGGCCTAGGCAAATTAGGAAATTTAATTACAAAATTTCCTTAATTATTTTGCCATGTAAAGAAAAATTATTTTAATTAAAACAATTTTCTTCTTTTAAACACAATGGTCGGCCACTTTAAAAACAAAACAAGGAGAGTTTTAATTAATTAAAACTTCCTAATTTGTCTCCAGAAATTTTATAAAAAATTTCCCCAATAATTTTTATCTCTTTTATGATTGGTTTATAAAAAGAAATTTCTATAATTTTAATTTTTCAACATGTGAATAATTTATAAAGAAGAGAAATAAAATATCCTTTCTAATCTACAAATAAGGAAAGAGATTTAATCTCTTTCTTTAATCTTTTGTAGAGACTTATAAAAGAGATATTTTAATTTTTAATCTCTTCAATAAATTATATCTTTCACATAAGAAAATTTTAAAATTAAAATTCTTTTTAAATTAAATAGGGCCGGCCACCTAAGCTTGGGTTCAAGCTAGGGCCGGCCACCCATGAACCAATGGTTTGGCCGGCCCTAGCTTGATCCTCAAGCTAGCTTGGCCGGCCCCTATAACATGGGTATGAAGGTGGGTATAGGTGGGTATAGTACTCTATAAATAAGAGGCTACGATAGGGACCGAGAGGAGGAATTGGTTTTGGTCTCCCGATAAAATTAAGCATCCCGTGTTCGCCCCGAACACACAACTTAATTTTATCAATAATAATTCATTCCACTAGAGAACTATTATTGAACTACCGCACCAATCCCAAATTACATTTTGGGCTCCTTCTTATTATGAGCGTGTTAGTCTCCCTGTGTTTAAGATATCGAATGTCCACTAATTAAGTGAGTTACTGACAACTCATTTAATTAATATCTAAGTCCAAGAGTAGTACCACTCAATCTTATTATCATGTCGGACTAAGTCCACCGCAGGTTTAACATGACAATCCTTATGAGCTCCTCTTGAGGACATTATCAACCTAGTATCTCTAGGACACGCTTCCTTCTATAATCAACAACACACACTATAAGTGATATCATTTCCCAACTTATCGGGCTTATTGATTTATCGAACTAAATCTCACCCATTGATAAATTAAAGAAATAAATATCAAATATATGTGCTTGTTATTATATTAGGATTAAGAGTACACACTTCCATAATAACCGAGGTCTTTGTTTCTTTATAAAGCCAGTATAAAAGAAACGACCTCAAATGGTCCTACTCAATACACTCTAAGTGTACTAGTGTAATTATATAGTTAAGATAAACTAATATCTAATTACACTACGACCTTCCAATGGTTTGTTCCTTTCCATTATGGTCGTGAGTTACTGTTTATAATTTATAAGGTACTGATAACATGATCCTGTGTGTGTGACACCACACACCATGTTATCTACAATATAAATTAATTGAACAACTATATTTATCATAAATGTAGACATTTGATCAATGTGATTCTTATTTCTAGATAAATGTTTATACCAAAAACTAGGCTTTTAGTATACACTCTAACACCTCTGACCAATCTAAATCTTTAACTCCAAGTAGACTCACTAAATCAAATGAGCTCAATATCTCATATTGACTCATTTGGGCATGGCCATGCACTTCGTGGTCTCACTCTATCAAGAATATCGATGTCACTCCCATCATATAGGAGGGATAGATCCCATCTACATCACTCACATCCCTCCGCATAATTTGTTACATACCCAGTAATCGCCTTTATAGTCCACCCAGTTACGGGTGACGTTTGACGAAACCAAAGTACATAACTCCTTATGTAGGGATCCATGGTGACTTCAGGTCTAAGGACTAGTAGTCATACTAATAGCCACGTGAGAAAGTATATGACACTCATATAATGATCCATGATACTTTCTCATGGCGGGTCATTCAGTATACATTCTCCAATGCATACCCATGTGTCAACTTGATATCTCTATATCCATGACTTGTGAGATCAAGTCATCGAGTTGACCTACATGCTAGTCTTATTGCATTAACATTGTCCCTGAATATTAATACTCGACTAGGAATGATTAAGAGTAGCGTTCCCTATATCATCTCACTATCGATTTAACCAATTGATTGATATAGGTAAGAACCTTCTACTCAAAGACGCTATTATACTTAGTTTATTTGGCACCAATACAAGTAAGTATAATAACCAAAACAAATGCCTTTATTTATATAAGAATATGATACAACAAGTCCATAATACAATCATCAAATGATTGACTCTAGGGCTCTAACTAACAATCTCCCACTAGCACTAGTGTCAATCAGTGTAGGCTCTAAGCCCCAATGACCTAGTGTGACCATCATGCTTTCTTTGTGTCAAAGCCTTGGTCAAGGGATCTGCGATGTTAGCCTCTGTGGGTACTCTGCAAATCTTCACATCTCCTCTCTCGATAATCTCTCGAATGAGATAGAAGCACCGTAGTATGTGTTTGGTCCGCTGGTGTGTGCAAGGTTCCTTAGCCTGTGCTATAACTCCATTGTTGTCACAATAGAGCTCAATAGGGTCAACGACACTAGTAACCACCCCAAGTTCAGTGATGAACTTGCGGATCCAAACTGCCTCCTTTGCTGCCTCTGATGCAGCAATGTACTCAGCCTCTGTCGTAGAATCAGCTACTGTGTCCTACTTCGAACTCTTCCAGCTCACAGCTCCACCATTTATGCAAAACACGAACCCCGACTGCGATCGATTATCATCCTGGTCGGTCTGGAAGCTGGCATCACTGTAACCCTTTACAGCTAGCTCATCATTGCCTCCATATATCAAGAAATATTCTTTAGTCCTTCTTAAGTACTTAAGAATATTCTTGAACGCTATCTAGTGACTTTCACCTGGATCAGACTGTATCTGCTCGTCATGCTCAAAGCATACGAGACATCAGGACAAGTACATAGCATGGCGTACATAATAGATCTTATGGCTGAGGCATAAGGGATCTGATCCATGTGGTCTCTCTCCTCTCTAGAAGAGGGACCTTGAGTCTTCGAAAGAATCACGCCATGTGACATCGGCAGAAATCCCTTCTTGGAGTTCTGCATGGCAAACCGAAGGAGTACGTTGTCAATGTATGTACTCTGACTTAGGCCAAGCAATCTCTTAGATCTATCTCTATAGATTTGTATCCCTAGAATGCGGGATGCTTCACCTAAGTCCTTCATTGAGAAACAACTCCCTAGTCAGGTCTTGACAGACTGAAGCAAAGGGATGTCTTTCCCAATGAGTAGTATGTCATCCACATACAATATGAGGAAGACAACTAAGTCCCCTACAACCTTCTTGTAGACACAAGGTTCATCTTCATTCTTGATGAAACCAAACTGTTTGATTGCATCATTGAATCGAAGATTCCAGCTCCGAAAAGCTTTCTTTAGTCCATAAATGGACCTATGCAGCTTGCATACTCTGCCAGTATGCTGTGGATCTACAAAACCCTCAGGTTGTATCATGTACACATCCTCGAGTAGGTTTCCATTCAGAAACGCAGTTTTGACATCCATCTGCCATATCTCATAGTCATGGTATGCTGTAATAGCAAGCGTGATCCGAATAGACTTAAACATCGCTACTGGAGAAAAGGTTTCATCATAGTCAATACCATGAATCTTCTTGAAACCTTTAGCTACCAAGCGACCCTTATAGATAAGTCCATCCATGTCAGTCTTTCTCTTAAAGACCCACTTACACCCTATGGGTTTTACCCCTTCAGGTGGATCAACCAAAGTCCATACTTGGTTGGTGTACATGGATTCCATTTCGGATCTCATGGCCTCTAGCCATTTCTCGGAATCTGGTCTCATCACAGCTTCCTGATAGGTGGTAGGCTCATCCTCTATGAACACAATGTCATCATGGTCAGACAAGAGAAATGAGTATCTCTCAGGCTGACGACGTACCCTATCAGACCTGCGAAGAGGTATGTCTACTTGAACTGGTTGTTGTTCCTCAACTCTTTGTGGAACAACATCATCCACAACACTTTGTGGTTCTAGTTCAACTTCCATCGAGGCTTCAGTGCTATGGACCGCATCTTGAACTTCTTCAAGATCGAACGTACTCTCACTAGTCTTTCTAGAAACAAAATCCCTTTCTAGAAAGACCCCAGTCTTTGCCACAACTACCATGTGTTGACTGGGAATGTAGAAGTAATATCCCTTAGTTTCCTTGGGATATCCAATAAAGTAGCACTTGTCGGATTTGGGTCCTAATTTATCTGAGACTTGACGTCGAACGTAAGCCTCACAACCCCAAATCCTCATAAAAGAGACATGGGCATCTCTCCCAGTCCATATCCTATATGGTGTCTTTATCACGGCCTTGGATGGAACTCGGTTGAGTATAAAAGCTGCCGTGTCCAGAGCATAGCCCCAAAGAAATGTAGGAAGATCTGTGTGACTCATCATAGACCGTACCATATCTAATAGGGTACGATTCCTCCTTTCGGATACACCATTCCACTATGGTGTTCCAGGAGGAGTGAGTTGGGATAGAATTCCACACTCAGCTAGATAATCACGAAACTCATGGCTAAGGTATTCACCACCTCGATCTGATCGAAGTATCTTAATACTCTTGCCAAGCTGGTTCTGTACTTCATTCTTGAATTCTTTGAACTTTTCAAAGGATTCAGACTTATGTGTTATCAAGTACACATAACCATATCTACTGAAGTCATCAGTAAATGTGATGAAGTACCTATAACCGCCTCTAGCAGTGACATTGAAAGGGCCACATACATCATTATGTATAAGTCCTAACAAATCAGACGCTCTTTCACTGTGCCTACTAAAGGGAGTCTTGGTCATCTTGCCTAGTTGGCATGACTCGCATGTCTCATAAGATTCAAAATCAAATGAGTCCAGCAAACCATCCTTATGGAGCTGGGATAAGCGCTTGTCATTTATATGACCTAAGCGACAGTGCCAAAGATAGGTTTGATTCAAGTAATTTGACTTGAACCTCTTGGTATTTATGTTATAGATTGGGCTTTCAAGATCTAGAATGTAGAGTCCGTTCATCAGAGGTGCACTACAATAAAACATATCTTTTAAATAAACAGAACAACATTTGTCCTTAATTATAAAAGAGAAACCTTTCTTGTCCAAACAAGAAACTGAAACAATGTTCTTAGTTAAAGCAGGCACATAACAACAATCATCCAACTCTAGTACAAGCCCAGAGGGCAGAGATAGAAAATAAGTCCCTACAGCAACAGCAGCAACCCGTGCTCCATTGCCTACTCGTAGGTCCACCTCGCCCTTTGTCAATGCCCTGCTATTTCTCAGCGCCTGCACATTAGTACAAATGTGAGAAGCACATCCGGTATCTAATACCCATGATGAAGAAATAGATAGATTGACTTCTATAACATATATACCTGATGTGGAAGTCTCACTTTGCTTCTTCTTAAGATCTTCCAGGTACACCTTGCAGTTCCTCTTCCAGTGCCCGGTCTGACCGCAGTGGAAGCAGGTAGCATCCTTGGTGACCCCTCCTTTAGGCTTCAGTGCCTTGCCTTTGCCCTTGGCTTGGAACTTTCCTTTGCCTTTGGGCTTACCCTTGCCCTTGTGTTTCTAAACCATCAGAAAAGAGTGGGGATTAACCTTCTTAAGGTTCAACTCAGCAATTCTTAACATACTAAGCAGCTCGGGCAGTGGCTTGTCAATTTCCTTCATGTTGTAGCTTAGAACGAATTGACTATAGGTATCCAACAAGGATTGCAAGATCAGGTCAGTGGTCAGCTCTTGGCTAAGCAGGAACCCCAACCTCTGTAGGTTTTCTATGTACCTAAGCATTTTGAGTACATATGGGCCTACGGGAGCCCCATCTGGCATCTTGCACTGAAATAGTGCCCTTGAGATCTCAAATCTCTCGTGTCTCGCTTGTCCTTGATACAATTGACGAAGATGTTCAACCATATCATAAGCGCCCATCAACTCGTGTTGCTTTTGAAGCTTAGAGTTCATGGTCGCGAGCATTAGACAGGACACGTCTAATGCATCATCTTGATGCTTCTTGTAAGCATCTCGGTCAGCTCGCGTGGCAGCGGCAGGAGGAGCCTCCGGAATGGGCTGCTCCAGAACGTACAGTTTACGTTCTTGGGTGAGAACTATTCTCAGGTTCCTATACCAGTCCAGGAAATTTGCTCCGTTGAGATTGTCCTTCTCAAGGGAAGAACGCAGGGAGAAGATATTCGTGTTTAACGTCATGGTTATCTACAACAGAAAAATGCAGAAAATTAATATCATATTCTTTTAAATCATTTAATTGGGCCTTTAACTAAATGATGCTCCCACTGAATTCTATAATTCAAGTGGAACAAGATTCACATCATACTAACTCTTGAGTTAGCTTTGGCTAATACGCCCAAGATTTAGTATGATCGGTAGGTAACGATTTACCAATTACATCTCTATGCAACTCTTGTTTATAGGATCATTATCCGCAGTTATATTAAAACTTGAGTTGGCTTTGGCTAATACACCCAAGAATTAATATAAATGTGATTTATGTCCTATCTTTCCAACCATTGGAAAATACCTATAGTTAAACTCGATCCAATTGAGTTAACTGGTTACTCAATCTAATTGAGTTGTACTCACCCATGCGTTGATAAGCGGGACCAAGATTGTCCCTCCGTACCCTACCAAGATAATATGTGTTGCTCTACTTTGGCAGATTCAACAACACATGTGATCGAGGTAATGATAGGTATCTCGGCATGGTAGGCATTTGAGTTGACGCGATTGAGATATAATCTAATCAAGAGGGTGCATCTTTTACACGATTTAGATCTAATCTAATCGTTAGGCACTAATTAATTACTAATTATGCATCACATACACACAAGCAATTAATTAAATTATTTGTGATTAGTCATGGCCCTACTACGATCTTCTCAAGCCAATGAGAAGATCGGATGGTCAACCTAAGGTCAACAGCTTCTCAAGCTCCTCCCTTTAACCACCTTGTGATGCTCGCGCCCTCCTCGTAACTCCGTCTCGAGTGGACCTTCCACCACTCCAATTTTGTATATTACAATTTTGAAACTCGAGTTACATTCGAGTCTAAACTAATTTACAATAATAATATAAAAATAGAGAAAGTCACGACGCGTAGGTCGCGAATCAAATATACAACACGCACATCATATGACGGCACGCAGACCGTATTATGAATTACAACACATTTCCAATCAGATTGGGTCTTTTTGGGCCATGACTATCATAAAATGTTACATAATTCTAAATTATGTATTTTCTGTAATTTTTACTATAATTTTTACAATTTTTATGAGTAAAATTCCTGGCGGTTCCGTTTAGCGGGTTTTCGGGCACAATCGCGGAATGAATCCCCTTGCGGGGCTAGGGGCATCGCCCCTACCCGTGATCTAACCATCACGAGTGTTCCTTAGCGATCCTTAAGCGCCTTATCCCGCTATCCCAAAAAGATTTGGGGCGAAATCTTGTCGTTTCGGAAAAATCTTCTCGGTAGTCGAAGCCAACAAATGTCGAAACACTTGTGCTTCGCATCTACGAGAAAAATACCCATAAAAACTATAAAAATAGAAAATTTACAGAATATTACAAAACTTCTATTTGTCATAAAAATACAAAATAAACTCGTACGCGCTTCGCACGTGGCTCTGATACCACTGTTGGGTTTTTCGGGCCGCGAAAATCGCTTTTTCGCATCGTAAAAACCCCGAAACCTCCATGCCACCGAATCTGTGCGAAGTAAAATAAAACAAAATTTACGAGTATGAGTTTCTTACATATAGATCTACATTAGGAGAAGATCTTTACCCTTGGTGCGAAGCCCTTCGCGTATCCCGCTCTTCCAAGTGATGCCGGATCTCGAGGTTGTAAAGTGTACAACCCTCTAGAAGTATCCACACGAACAAATAGGTGGAGAAACCTAACACAAAGGTGTGCTAGCACCTTAGTAAGGTTCGGCCAAGAGAGGAGAGGGAGAACAAGAAGATGCAAGGAGGAAGATGAAGGAATAAAATGCCTTGAATGAAAAATGAATTTCATTCACTAAAAAAAGTGGTCGGCCACCTCTTTGAGTTGTAACCTCCATTCTCTTTAATGTGGCCATTAAAGAGGGAATTTGTAACCTCCATGAGGTGGCACACACATGTGCCAACTATGATGATGTGGCACATCATCATTAGTCCTCCTAATGCCAACTCACAAATGAGGTGGCAAATAGTCAAGTCAAACTTGACTCTTCCTCTTCCTCTCAAGTCAAGTCAAACTTGACAAAATCTCTCTCATAGTTGATCAAATCCAACCATTTGATTCAAGCCAATTTAAAATAATGAATCTAATTCATTTAATTAAATTGATTCAATGAGTCATAATCTAAATTAGACTCATTGAACACATGAATCAACTCGAGTCCAACTCAATTAGCCTAACTTGGATTACTCTTAATCCAATTTGGATCAATACATGAACCTAATCCTCTTGGTTCATCATATGAACCTAATCTCCATCTAATTGTCCTTAATGTGTGACCCTATAGGTTCTTGTAACGTTGGCAATGCCCCTAAACCCATTTAGGAGCATAAGTAATGAGCAGTATCTAGCAACACATCATTACTACCCAAGTTACAAGAATGTTGAGATCCAACATCACCTTGTGACTACTAATTGTGACTCCTCACAATATATGACAAGTGCCCTTCTATCCTAGACATCTAGATTGATCAATGTGAGGCATAGACCGTGTCATCCTCTGACCAATCTAAATCTTGAACTCCAAGTAGACTCACTAAATCAAATGAGCTCAATATCTCATATTGACTCATTTGGGCATGGCCATGCACTTCGTGGTCTCACTCTATCAAGAATATCGATGTCACTCCCGTCATATAAGAGGGATAGATCCCATCTACATCACTCACATCCCTCCGCATAATTTGTTACATACCCAGTAATCGCCTTTATAGTTCACCCAGTTACTGGTGACGTTTGACAAAACCAAAGTACATAACTCCTTATGTAGGGATCCATGGTGACTTCAGGTCTAAGGACTAGTAGTCATACTAATAGCCACATGAGAAAGTATATGACACTCATATAACGATCCATGATACTTTCTCATGGCGGGTCATTCAGTATACATTCTCCAATGCATACCCATGTATCAACTTGATATCTCTATATCCATGACTTGTGAGATCAAGTCATCGAGTTGACCTACATGCTAGTCTCATTGCATTAACATTGTCCCTGAATGTTAATACTCGACAAGGAATGATTAAGAGTAGTGTTCCCTATATCATCTCACTATCGATTAAACCAATTGATTGATATAGGTAAGAACCTTCTACTCAAGGACACTATTATACTTTGTTTATTTGGCACCAATACAAGTATAATAACCAAAACAAATGCCTTTATTTATATAATAATATGATACAACAAGTCCATAATACAATCATCAAACGATTGGCTCTAGGGCTCTAACTAACAGGAACTTCGATGCTAGGCTCCCGGTCAGCAGCGCCCTCACCCACAGTGGGCGTATCCTCGCTCTCGACGAGCGTACCTTCATGGGAGTCGACTGGCGTTAGACCTTGGCTCGCCAATTCCTTTGCAACGACCGCCTCAACCTCGGCATCCTTAAGCTTTGTGAAGTCGGCCACCCACGCTTGCATCATGACTTCGGCTACAAGAGATGGAAAAGAAATAAGTTAAACCCAAAAGAAAGGATCAGATAATGGCGTACCTAAGCCGCTCGGGAGCTTGGTGCAGATCAGGCTCAGACCAAAGATGTATGTGATACCTTCCAGCAGCAGCTTACGAATGTCATATTTTTGACCAGCCAGCATGGAGGTAGCATGAAGGTAGTCCGAGCGGTGGTAGTCCGAGCAGCAGCTTGGTGCAGCAGCATGGTGGTAGGCCGACCTGCAAGCGGATTCAAAAGCTAGGTCGTTCAGGAAGACACACAAAGAAGAAATATTCCTTCCAATGTTTATTGGAAGTTGACATTTTGTCAAAGAAGACTTGCCCGATCCGAGATTGAAATAGAAAAGTCCCCAACTCGGACTGCTTGGGGTAATAGAAGTAATGGAAAACTCGAGGCGTCAAAGGAATGTCGTGCAGCCTAAACAACATGATAACGTCGCACAGCAAGCGAAAAGAGTTCGCCACGAGTTGTGGAAGGGGGATACGGAAATAGTTACAAACTTTGATGATGAAGGAGTGGATAGGGAATCGAAGACCGGCCACAAAATGGTCTCGGAACAGACATATAGTGTCGGTCGGTGAGTCATTTGGCCGATCGGACGGAGAGGCTAGAATGATCTCGCGATCAGAAGGAATATCGAAGATGTTCCTAAGGCTCTCAACGTCGTCCGCGTCAAACCTGATCTCCATGGTAGTATACCAGAGTCCAGGAGCAGGGTCTGATGGCTGTGAAAAGCTTGTCATTGCCAAAAAATGAGAAAACAAGGTTCAACGAGAAGAAATGGGGACGGAAAACCCAAAGCGAACACTGGAAGGCAGCGGAGAGCAAAAGGAACTACAAAAGGTTGAAGGCGAGAAGGTTTAGGAGAGCTTACGGAAGGAGAGGAAAGGTTGCCGCAGAAGAGAGCAGGTCGCCGGAGCACTGATCACACAGGAAGTCGCCGGTGGCACTCGAACAAAGCACGAAGGTGGAAACGACAGTAGCTATGCGAGGTTATAAACTTCTAGCTCAGATGAGTGGAGCCGTCAGATCTAGGGTGTGAAACCCAAGACACAAATCCAGCCATGGAATTCGAACCGTCAGATGTCACATCGGAGCCTATTTCTTCGAGTATGCGGTGATTGCGGTGGTGACACGTGGCATTTCCTCACTGGTACGCATTTAATGTACGCCATTAATAGGCATGGGTGCGTGCTCGGCCTTGATGGGGGTGATTTGCATGAATTCCCAAGAGACACTACAACAAAAACCTTCATAGACATCGGTTTTCCACTGGTGTGTATTTCATTTTCGACCGATGTCTATGAAGCCGATGTTAAAAGTCTGTCATTTTAGACATCGGGTTAAAACCGATGTAGTATCACTTAACGACACCGATCTTCAAATCGGTTATTAACCGGTGTAGTATCACTTAACGATACTGTTTCATCAACGGTGTAAAACCGATGTAATATTGTATGTTAATAACACCAGTTTTGGCAGCGGTAAATGACCGATGTAATATTAGTTAATAACACCGGTTTTGCAGCGGTGGAAAACCGATGTAATATGTATATTTTTTTACAACACAAATTTGATTTCTGAAACAATGAAAAATCGACAATAACAAAAAAAAAATACACAAATATTCACAAATTATACAAATATTCTTCATTCAATAATATCCATAAAATACACAAATATTCACAAATTATATAAATAATCTTCTTACAACAATATCCATAAAATATCCAAACATTCTTTTTACATCAAAAGCTAGCTAATAGATATCAAAATCAAGGTAGAACATTCTTTTAACACATCAAGATAGAACCGCACTTCAAATGTAATCTAGCATGCATTCAGCCCACTCGAACCGCACTTCATCAATTTCAACTCTGGAGTACTTGAGATTTGTAAACTGTAAAAACACATAAATCCACCATATGTCAAATAACTAAAACAAATGTGTACATGTATCAAATAAAATAGAATACTGAGTTTTTAAAGGTTGCTGTGGAAGATAACGAATATAACATAGAATCTAAAACTTTCATATATGACACTTAGTCTATGCTACTTAGAATATAACATAGATAATTTGCTCCTTCTAATTCAAGTGTACAGATTGATAAGAACCGACAGCATCATATAACAAATTACTAGGCATGATAATGGTTGAACAAAGAAATATGACTACACAACAAATCCAGTGAAGGAAGCATAGAAGAACAAAGTTACCTCTGATGAAGAGATATACTATTTATTGTACTACCTTTGATGTCATCTTGGTATCCTGAATATCCTGCACTAAGCCCCCTATTTTCTGTGATTTCTGCTACCAACCAGAAGAACTTCATTGTGATTTCTGTGATTTATTGTACTATTTATTGTACTATTTATTGTACTATTTATTGTACTACCTCTGATGCCATCTTGTTCCCTCTATTGACAAGACCATCAGCAGCAGTCTGCGAAGAACTTCATTGTAACAGGCTATCGCTTCTGCATAATTTCCCTGGTGTAATACAAGAGAACTATCAATTTCCAACTAGGGGCAAAGACAGCAAAGAAGATGATAGACAAATTATATGACTTTCTTCCATTAAATGAGGCAATATGCAGTAACTCTCAAACTAGCAATGAAAAAGGCAGATATAGTACTCTACCTGTTGCTTGTATATAATAGCCAAGTTGTTGAAGGGCGCAGATATCCCTGTTGTAACTGCTAAAGTTGCCTTATAGAATGATGCAGCAACACTCATCATGTTGCTGCATGAAGAGAAGTTTCATTAAGAAACAAAAATAAAGTATCCGCACAGTTGTCATCAAACATTTCTAAAGCTTACCAATCCATGTATATGTTGCCAAGGCTTGACAATGCTTGCGGATGGTTAGGTTGTAAAGCAAAGGATGACTTGGGAAAAAATATTAAAATGAAGTTATTCAACAAGGGAAAAAAACTTAAGAGAATAAAAATATCCAAATTAAAAAGTCACCCTATAATGTCCAGCGTCTTTGAGAGCATTCCCCTTTTAATGTGCAAGAAAGTCGATCATTAACTAACCTGGCTCACCATCAAGAAGGATACCACATTTTGACATATTAGACCATTATCAACTTACCAGATTATTGTAAGCTTCAATAAAGGTAGAATCACAGTTGATAGCTTGCTTGTAATGCAGAATTGCCATGTCAAGTTGACTTTGTTCATAATAGATGCCAGCAAGGTTTCCTGCGTCCAGATATCCCCAATGCATAGTTGACATAATAAACTCTCTTCAGAGCATAGTTTGCAGCAAAGTTATCCACAAAATCAAAAGGAGATTAATAGTCCAATGACAAATGATAATCAAAGTGAAGAAATAAACAAGTAGATAATAGGTTCCATTATCACAATAGTTCACAGAACCTAAACATTCTAAAAATACTAAATCTAAATAGTTCACAGAACCTAAACATTATCGTTGAACCAGTCAACAGGACCATCCCAGTTTAGTTCAAGCCTGGTCCCACCTCGGTTCGACCATAAGATTAAGCCTAATTTGAACACGAGATTAACTTAAATATATCTATACCAGTTCTAACTCTCAAATATTGATTAATAAATTTCCAAAGGAAAACATGAAGCAAAGATGTCATCAAATTCATGCCCTTTGCTCCATAATAAAATGGATTAGATTGCTCAATAAGAAAATGGGTTAGATTCTATAGGTTCAACAAAACCTATGGGAACTTAACAGTGGAGTGGAGTGGAATAAAAAGACGAGAGAGAAAGAAAACTAAAATAAAATAAAGAATAAAGCAAAAAAATAGCTATAAAAATAAATAGAAAATGGAGAGGAGTCCTAATTGTGAATGAACAAATTCACACAAAAAATTTAAAAGGATCTTTCTAATACTCAGAAAAGAATAAGGGCCAAAGGAATGATCATGAAAGATTTCATGTTTTTAGCAGTTAAATTATAAAAAAGTTTCTAATTTTTAGGACTATTGTTTACTTGAAAAATAGTTGTAAGGATTTTTCAAAATTTTTTCAAGTAAACTCAAAGGAATTTTTCAAGTATTGAAGAAGTTTGTAAAAATTCTTTGACATATAATTTTAGGACTATTGTTAACTGCTAAAAATTTTGAAGAAATTTACTTGAAAAATTCCTTTGAGTTTTTCTCAGAGTTGCATTCTGTTTCATTTTAATTCTCTTCGCCAGGCATCAAGGTTTGTTACAGAGCAATCTTGGCCTCTTTTGATAGGGTTCAGATGGAGTTGCAAATGATAGGTTTGTGACTTTCTACCCATTTTCTATGCTTAAAAGTTGGTTGGTGAACATTACTATACTGTTATGTATATCACACAAATGACAAATCCTTTGAATTGAATAGCAGTTATGAACTGGTTTATTGCAGAATACAAGAACTAAAGATAATCGAGAGGCATACATGATCTTTATCCTCCGAACATGATTTTTTTACTTGAGAGGGATGAACCTGGAGGAGTGAGTAGCACCAATACCAGGCCTTCCATGCTTCACGGGCTTGTATGATATTGAGAACTCAGCCAAGTAATGACCAATCATCTCGGGCTGATGTCAGAAAAATCAAAAATAAGATAACAATCTTGATTATGCACTAGTTAAACCTAGTAAAATAGTTACCTTGATTTCAACCTGATTGAAGGTTTTTCCATTGTATACGCCAATGATGCTGTCGATCATCTCTGGGACTATGATCATGTTCCTAAGATGCGTCCTCACAGGCTCTGGCTTTTCACCAGGAGGTGCATCTCGCTTCTGAATATTGTGTCAACAATAAACAAGGTGATTCAGTTAATAGAATCGCATACTGAGAAATCAGATATTGATATGAACAGCAATTTTTTGTTAAATTGGTTATAGAATCAGATACTGAGAATTTAGATATTAATATGAATGGCAAATTTGTGCTAAATTCAGATATTAATATATAGAAATCCTTAGACATCACCCAGCTATTTAACTTGTGTTGTTTTGATGCCACATTTAGGCTATAGAACCATTACACGAGTCAGAAAGAAATAATGTTTAATACTATCTAAAACCTTAAGAGACAGGATAAATAACAAATACCTTTTGGCAACTTCATGGTTTTGGTAAATTCTAGTAACCAGACAAACTCTGTGTTGCAGGAACAGTGACATGGTAAATACTTTGAAACAGCCTATTCAAAGATGTGTATCACCACAAAACTAGACACACAGAACCACACTTCCATAAACAATATATGTATGCATATGAATAATCTCAGAAGCAATTACACTTTTCGCAGTTTTTAAGGAACTACCATTATGCATATTTTAATGTATGTAATAAGGTTTAGAAGACCTAATTTAAACAAGAAAATGTATCACTTAGCAAAACTACCTTGATGATTGCACCATTTAAGTTGATAATAAACTTTCATAAGAAATTTCACTAAACAAAATAAATGCTCATATTCCCACCAAGAAAATGCAAGAAAAAACAAATTTACACTTCCAGCTAAAATTAGTATGTTGAAGTGTTTTGGATTCTTATATTTTTATATGCAAGAAAAATAGGAACAATAATTAAAATTGAATTGTAAGCTTACAAAGAAAGCACCGATGGTGACAACATGTAAGCTTGAGCTCTGGCTTTGAGCCTGATATTTCCTGGAAATATACCTGATGAAACAGATAGCGATCACTTAATATATCATAATCAAAGAAGAAAGTTTAAGATCAACAGGTAGAAAGGCACGCAGAATAGCTACTTGTGATGAAGTATTTTAATGTTCAAAACAGAAATTGCTTCAAATACAATTGACCTATTAGCTGAATGTGAACACTTGCTCATTAAATCAGGAAATAGGGCAGAGCACAGACCCCATTTGGCAATGGCACCATGATAGTGGGCTTCCCTGGAGCGGAGCAAGAAGAGGACGTCGACCTCGATTTCCACTCGTACCTCGTGACTCCCAATCCCCTCTCCCTTGACCTCTCTCGCCTCAGCTTCTCTTCAGCCGAGAAATTATTCTCATCGAGGCCGCCTCCATCAGGCAGGCAAAACACAAGCTCCTGCCGCTGTGAGGCAACATCAAAGGCGAAGACTTTACGGTGGAGGGTACCATCGAGGCTGAAGAGATAGGAGATCAAGCGCCCATCGGGGCTGAAGCTGATGGAAGAGGGAGCGATGATAAGCATATAATTTACTGTCACGAATGGGCTTATCAAATTAATAAATATATATTTCACTGAACCCCTTAATCAAACAATAATGTTGTAGTAACGAGCCCAGGATCGATCCGAGGAACTAACGGTAGAATGTAATTTAGGATTGTCTTTTATTCCTATTTTTTTGGGGTTTTCGATATGAAAATGGAGTTGGGGGTTTAAAAGCTTTCAATCTAAATCTACAAAGGAAAACACAGCAGTAAAGAAATTAATCTAAAGCATAACTAAAACCTACCTATGTGCCAACAATCAAACCTTAACACATTGTCACTCCTACATAGAGATTAAATCATTGACACACCCTTAAACTAAGCATAAACAACAAGACATGAATGAATACGTTCTAAAGAAAAATTTAAATCTTAACTACTAAAACTAAGCTACTCAACAGTACTGAAATTAAAGCTAAAGCTAAATTAACAACAACTTCAAAAGCAATTAAAACTAAATTACTCAAACACTTGAATTAAAACAATTAAGCTAAGAAGAACTATGTTAATGAATTCAACTAACATAAACCGAAATGTAAATCTATCAACAGTAAAAGAATGCAAAAATTAAACCCTAAACAATCTCAACACCAAACCAATCTTCTCGGCAACTTCTCCTTGCCGTCACACAAGGAAACAACGGAGAACACTCCAACTGTAATCGGAGAAGACAATCTCAGTAGCTACACTCAGCCCAACCTTTACCAGCACCATCGGAGACCACTCCAAACAGTAGTGAAAATCGGAGCCGCCCAACTCAAGAAATCTACAAATCTGCGATTGCAACCTCAGATCTGATGTGGAGAAGATGATGGATGGAATGTCGTCGGGAACGGTCCAGAAGCAGTGGAGGAACACCGCCAAAGCTCACTGATGGAAGCGGAACCACCGATTGGAGGAACACCTCACAATCGGCAGCGGTAGATGCAAAGAGTTGCAGAGCAGAATTCTCGCCACAGGAACACCTTGAACCGAGGTCAGATCATCAGGGGATGGTAGCAAGCAGCTGAGAACGTCATCGGCGATGAAATTGGCCGGAAAATTGATCTAGAGATCGAGATGGGGTCAGAATCTCGCTGGAGAAGAACGCCGCGGGACGCAAACACTGCTGTGGAGATCGAAGAAGAAGAAAGGCACTGTAGCTTCCCATTTAAATCAGATCTGGATCTGATCGGACGGCTGGGGTTAATTTGGCGCTTGATCAACGGTGAAAAATCATCCAAAATCTGATCCAAAGGTACTGATGTTGATCCAGGGTCTGGATCTACCCTCCCATAGGTCGGATCGATCAGATCATCACTGGATGGCCCAGATCCGCCTAGTCTTCAATAAATGGTCCAGATTAAGTTGGGCTGGATCAATAGCTAGATGAACTCAGATCTGCATCAAAACTTCTGGATCTTCATCAATGGCTCAGCTCTGCTCCCCATTAAGTTGGATCGGCCAGATCTTCAACGGATGGTCCAGATCTGTCCTATTCTTGATGAACGGCCCATAATACTTCAAAGCTTGATCTTCTCGTTTGAACTCCGATTCGAACCCAATTTCGGTCCAAATAGATCCAAATTCAAGATTCTTTGATGCCTACAAAATAAGAATCAAATATTAGCATCAAATAATATAAAAATAAAGTAATTTGCAATTAAGTTCAAAAATACACACAATGCACAAAATGTGATGTAACCATGATTTTAACCTATAAAATCAACATCAAATCATGCATATATGAATCAAAATAATGCACTAAAATCATGGTTATCAAATCCCTCACACTTAGTCTTGAACGTCCCGTGAAAGTAAAGAAAACTAAAAATCGTCTCCACAGAAATTCCCTAGCAATATCTAAAAATGGTAAAAAGAATTTAACTAAGATCATCTTAAGATCACTAACAATCATGAATACAACCCAAACAATAATCAGTAGGTATGGTAGTTTCAATCTAATTGAAAAATTAAGCAAGTTGCAATCTCACAAGGAATTTACCTATTCTAGCTCTCCCACTCAAAAATGCATATAAGTGGAGCTCACTCAATGTCACTCACAACATTTCACTACCATAGGCTTGCTTATTTTCTAATTCTCCACCACCATAGAACATAGCATACATGAATCAAAAGGATTTAATCATGAAGAATTGAAATGGAAGCAAAAAAAAAAAACAATTGAAATGGATGAAATAGGCAAAAGAAAAGGCATTCAATGAAGAAAGTAAGAAGATGAGAGTATTGGAGGAATATACTTGATGAGTTGACCATTTTGATGTAAAAAGGAATTAATACCATTTGTTGTCACCAATTCAAAAGATCAAGCTAACCTCTCCTTCAATTTGATGGCAAACCTAGAATCTTGATACTCTATCTCCACACTTGATACTCTTTTGTTTTGCCACTGTTTTTTTTTTCTTCTTCACTGTTTTGCACTTCAATTTCAACACTTTGAAACTTCAAAAATAATCTCAAATCATGAAGAATCATTCGCTCCCCCACACTTAAAAGTTGGTCATCTCGGACAATTAAACACATTATGCTTCCCAATTCACTTAACACACCTTAACCACCGTTTTATTTCTGTTCTGCAGAATTTATCTTCTTTTCTCTGTTTCAGATTTGAATCCATTATAAACAGAGGCCATTCTGAATTGCTGCAATTTAAAAATCTGGGTAAAACAGCACTGTAATAAAACAGCAATAGTCTTCCAAGCATTATCTTGCAGACTCAGCTTCCAATTCCTGCAATTCCTGTATTCAAAAATACTGATAACTTTCTTCCAACAGAACCTTGGACTCAAGTTCAGAATTCAATAGTTGAAGCAATTCCAGCTATCTAATAAACAATTTTGGATTCAAGATCATCTCCTTCAGAATTTCATTACTGAAATCAGTCTTCATTCCATTTGCTTCTCTTAGTTTCAGAATTTTGTCATGTTGTTTCAGAAGTTCAGCAATGTTACCATAATCAATTAAGAGGTCTCTACATGGATTTAATCTCTGTAACTTCTAGCACGACTGAGATTGTACCTTACTGATCAAAATCTTGGTACAAAAACTTCAGCATTCAGCTTTCACATTTTCTGAAATCAACATTTATACATCTCATCATCCATATAAATCCAAAGCATTTAGTTCGAATAGATACTAGAAATTCAGGAATTTAGGTTCTAAAAAGTTTCAAGCTCTTGAAACAAGAAGACTTGAAAAGGAGAACAATTTCGTATTCAGAATATTTAGAATTTGTACACAAAGTATTAAGAAGAGTAGAACATCAAATGACAATGCAAACCCAACAACTTCATGTTACTTCTCACTAATTAGGAATACATTTTCAGAGTACCTATTCCCAGATGTGCAGTTAAGTATTAAATTCAACTTAGCATTTTCAGAATTAAACTTCAACTGATTGCTGCAATTACAGAGGTTATAACTGCTGCAGAATATATTCTTCATCTTGCCAATCAAAGATGCAAGTTTCTGTTGTAATCTGTGAATGAATTCAGATTACTATAATCTACCGCTACAGATTCCAGCATCAAGAATTGTGAGTCAAAGAAGATTAAAATTTCAACTCCAGCACTCCATTGCATTCTGAATTCTGCAATCTTCAGAAATGGCAAGGTAAAGAACAGAATTCAGCAACAAATTCATACATAGTTCCATTTCTGCAGATGTTGCAGAATTCAATACCTAGAGAATTCAGCTATAATCAACATAGCTCCAACAAGCTATAATCCAAATTCTGTTTCTGATTTCTGCAGATTTCAGTAAAATTTTGAACAGAATTTGAGTTAAATTTGAACAGAGTTTCAGGAATCACCTTGAAACTTACTGGTTTCTTTAAAACCTTCCCAGAAACAAGATCTTACCATATTCCATCTATGTTTAACAGAATTTCCCAGATCAACTGTAACTACGTTTAACAGTAATTGATTTGAAACTCCACCACTTGAAAAAGATTTCAATCACTTCAAGCTTGAATACAATTAGTTTTAGCTCTAACAAAACAAAATCTCCAAAGTGATACAGCTTTGATATTCAACATTTCAGCCTTTAACAATTCCAAATCCAAAACCAGCAACTCTCACTTTCAGAAATTAAAAATTCTGATGTGCATTTAGACTCAACCTCAAATATGATATTTGCCCTGATGTTTGCAAAAGAAATCTTGGCACACAACAAAACTGAATTATGGTTTCTGGAATTCAGTTACAATCAGCAAACATATTCCTAAATTCAGTTTCCATTAAGTTTCTGTATTTCAGCATCAAAACTAATTCTGCAAAGTATTGGATCCTGAGTTTCAGTAATTAAATTCAATGTAATTTTGTTGAAGGTATGAAGAAATCAGCTCATATTAATGTATCACTTTAGGTATTTTTCAAATTCTGCTCTTATCACTGATGTGAAACACCAAAAACTTCCTTATCATCAACTACCTCCACTGCCAGCTTCATTCCAGTGTTTCTGCAAAATCTGCAAAATTCTGCCAACACTTTATTCACATTCAATTGAACTCATCTCTTCTGCAATATTGTTCGGTTAAACAATTTCAGAATCAGATTCACAATAATATTCAGAAAAACAGCCCTCTTGCACTTTTGTTTCAAAACTTCAAAGAATAAATTTCAGAAATCTGAAATGAAACAAACCAAGCTCCCTTAAGAATTTCAGTACTGCAAGAATAGAAGCAGATTTCTGATTCATTTAAACAGAACTGCAGAACCCAATTCTGAAATTACAGCACATAATAGCACTCAAGTACAATAAGGTTTAAAGAACTTAATAGAAAAAATTGACTCAATTCTGAATTCTATTTTTAGCCTCTGCTATGCACTTCCTAGCATTCTGCTCTTTTCAAATTCTTCAGCTCAACTACACTCAAATCCACTCTGCCATTGATGTGCAATTCTATAAAAAAAAAATTGATCATCCTTGAACACCTTCAGCAATCTTGTTCACAGAATTCAGCTTCACTTAAAACAGCTCCAAATCCAGCAATTAAAACCTATTTCTACAGATGTACAATTAAGTATACAATTCAGCTCAGCAATCTGTTGCAGACTAGTGGGTGATAGAAGTAATGCAACAATAATTTTCATCTTGCAGTTTTCCAAAGCTTTCATAACTTTTGTTCCTTGCACATCTAAATTTGGCAATGAGACTTTTTAGGAACCAAATTCTGATTTCCACAGCAAATGCAACACAGCAATCAGCAAAGGAATGACCAAATTTGATAGCTCTGTTTAATCTTGATACATATTCCTTGTGCCACTGTCTATTCAGAAATCGGCTACTCTTGCCCTTTTGTTTAAAAGCCTCACAGAATAAATTTCAGAACTCTTTCAAGAATCAGCATCCTTCATCTTCAAATTCATTCTTGCAGATTTTCCATATCTGCAGCTTCTAGCTCCTTATAGAGTTGCAACAACATGATTTTAAAATTCTGAAGTTACTGGCTTCATTCTATACTTCTGATCACCTACTCATGGCAGGCATGATAATGAAAAATCAGATCCAATTGAACTCTTTCTGTTTAAAAGATTGCAACAGAATCTACCACATGGCATATTAAAGAAACAAACCATAGCAGCAAATTGGAAACTTGAAGATCTTTAAAATTCTGCATTTTCAAGTCCTGTGTTCTTTTTAATTTCTAGATCTCATGACAATCCAAATTTTCAATTCAATGAAGGCTTGGAAAGAATGACACACAATTATCACAAATCACTCTACATAATTTTCAGCTTCAATACATGTTATTCTTCTAGCTTAAAAACTGCTTTTCCATTGCTGAAATTATCTTGATTCCAATTGCTGAAACTGAAATCTGGAAAAATGGAATTCAGCAAAACAACTTAGAATCTGAAACTTCTAGTGACAAATTAGAGGAACAGAAGGAACCATAGATGGTTCTTAAACTTGAATAGTAGTTTGGCACAAACAATTCCCAAAATGGCACACTCCTGTCACTTTTTTTTTTCATTCCACTTCTTAATTCCTTTACTGTCCATTCATCAAAAAGTATTTCTAATTATTTCTTTACTTCAACAAGAGCAAGGATAATCTAATTGCATAAAAATTTCAGCTCCAAAATTTCACTAAGCAACTCAATCGTCAAGTAATTGTGCCAAAATATTCATCATCTCATCATCTCTCCCCCATATTAAAACCTTGTCCATCTAATCAATCCAACTCATCAAGATAGTCAACCAAAACCCTCAATGAAATGGACCAAGCAAAGATCATCAAGAATTAAAATGCTAGAGGAGAATGTATAAAGAAAATTGTGAGGAAAGGAATTTGAAAGTATGAAGGGAAACAAAATTGACAAAATCCTCAATTTCCATGCACACAAATGCTATTGTGACTTTGAAAAAAAACTAAGCAAGTTCTAGAGTTTCAATTGTTGTAAGTGCATGTCACACAAAAGAAAATAATTAGGTAAAGGCTTTAAGTGGACCTCACTAGGTAATATTCATGCAAACAAGCTCAATCGATCAACATGGAATCCACTACCATTTTAACCAATATCATGTAAGTAGAGCACCCAATCGTGTCAAATGACCTAAATTTGATGATCAAATTTAAGAGACTTTTACCATCTTAAAAGTATCACTAAACAATTCATGGAGACTTTTATTCAAATGACATGCTATGTATACCAAACTAAATGCAAAGTATGGAAGCAAAATGCAAAATAAAATGCAAAATGTAAAAACAAAGTGCAAGTGCAAAGTATGAAACCAAAGAAACGTATAACGAATTTATTAGAGAAAAACTAAACACAAAGCATGACTCAAAACGCAAGAGAAAGCAAAATTGGAACTAACTCCCCTTTAATTCCCGGTGGTTGAAGAAGGTCTAAAAGAAGAAGCCACCCCGGAAGTGGAGTACTTTTAGTTCCACTCAAATTCTCCTTATTACTCATTTTTCCCTTCAAAATTCTTTCCGGAGGTCTTAATCGGTTCAGTTTTAGCACCCACTCCGGAAGCTCATGTTCTCCTACAACATCAATAAAAATAAACACCTCCCACATGCAAGTGGGATAAAAAGAAAATAGGAGAATATTAGTGTGGGCAAAAGATATTTCAAGAAATGATTCACAACTAATAAAATCAACAAATGGTACCTCTATAAAATTCTCTGAAAAATTACACAAAATACTCACCTTGTCATCTTGAGAGGTACCTGGAGTGGTGTTTGTTACCTCTTTCTCCTCAAATAAATGCTCAGACTCCAGTTCTGGCGAATGTTCAACTTCATGTAGTGATTCTTGGGTGCTTGGCTCCATAACACAAGTCCCTACACTTACATCCTCCATTCTTGGTGATTCTTGAGGTAATGCTTCCAGTAAGCATTCCCCTACACTGGTTTAAACTTGCTACTAAATTTTGATACATCTTGATACCAAATCACAGCACTTCTCATGTTCTGCAGTTTAGAAATTTGTTGAAACTGAAGTCCAGGAATCTTAAGGTGTGTCTGCAATTTTAAGCTTCAGAATTCAGAATTCAAAATCAGAATTTCCAGAATTAAGGCCTAAGTTTCAGCATTGAGATTCTTAGGTGGCTTCAACTTAAATCAAATAGAATCCAGCTAAGATGAGGGTATCATTTAGCTCTGGAATGTTAGAAATTTAAATTCAGATTGCTGCTATCCAAAAATAACATAAACATATTGGCACCAATTCTGCATTTCTGCCACTTCATCAATTCCTGCATAGTTACTGCCTATTCAAAATTAGCATGCAAAATTGACACCAAACATAATTTCAATTTCAAATTCCAGAATTCAGATTTACAGTTTCAATTGTGTCATTCAAAATACCACACTGCCTTAAGCAGTTTGAACACTTGATAATGCTCCAGCAATTTGATTAACTGCAGTCTCTGAATTTAAAACCAAAATTCCAGCAACTAGTTGTTTTTGAAATTGAGTTCAAGAAATACAATTTGTTGCTGCTCAGATGGAGGAATTGCTAACTATACCAACTGCTATAATCCAATTTCAGAAATCAGATTTCAAGAATGCTCACTGATATTGGCACAAAACTTGTATCAAGCACTCTGATTTTAATCCTACAGCTTGCACAGAATCTCAGCAATTCAGTAATCAAATTCAGTTAAACTTCAAGAGTTTGCAACAACTTTCCTAGCTACAAGGTTTTTGTTGATTTTTGTCTGATTCTGACAGAAACTTAACTTCCAGCTTTTCAACTCAACCCAACTCACAAATTAGATTTCAAGTCTCCTGATTTATAACTGCTCACAGACTAATTCCTCAATTTCTCCAAGAATTAAACCTTTATCAATGAGCTAGCACATGTACCCATTCAAATTCTGTAAAGGAGACAAAACCCCTTTAACATTTTTCAGCTACAGCAAATATCAGGTTCATGTATTAAGTTTCAGCAACTGGAATTCAATGTGATTTCAGCTCAATGCATTACAACTGAATTTATCTTCTTATCATCCTGCTCTCTTCAATTTCTGTAGCTTTGTCCATCTTTGTATGGTTTTTGCTTCTCCAAAAATCTGAAGATAGGCTTCCAATTTAGCACTGAACAATTTTCTTTGAAATCAGGATACACCAACTGATACTCTTCTAATTTGGATTCTGTTTACCATGTTCCTCACTGCATATATGATTTCTTTGAGAATTTTGATTCGTATTTCTTTGAAAATTCTGCATATATCGATACTCTTCAAATCTAGATTAGCAGCAATTACTTGTGAAGCTATTATAGATCAATGAAATTTCTGGAAGTTGCAACTTGATGTGCCTATTTCGAAAATAATTACAACAAGGTAGAGTTGCTAATCTAGTTAGTTCCTATTCAAAATCAGAATTCAGCTTCTTAAAACCCTAATGATTCAAATCAAAGCAATTCTGATCAGTATCAATTTCAGCATCACCAACTCCTGCACCTTTGGTTTAATACATCAAACTTTTGAACCAACAAAACTAAAGAACAGAATCTTCAATTCCTGCCTTAATTACTGCACATTTTACACGTCAAGCATCAATAGGAAAACATTGAGTCATCCGAAACCTTCCATACCTCTGATTTCATCCAAATCCTTGCATTTCAAATAAACAGTTATAGCAGAAAAGTCTGATTTCAGAAATTAGATTCTACAACAAATGATTTCACAATTCCATAATTTCCAATCAACTTGTATTAGGAACCTCCATGACTTCATAACATATATATCTTCCCCCACACTTGAATCTTTGTCCATCTTAGCAATCTAACTCATCAAGGATTCAACCAAAACTCTTAATGAAATTATGACAAGCAAAGATAGTCAAGGGTTTGAATGCTAGATGAAATGAAAATGTTTCAAGAAAATTGTGGAGAAAGAAATGGAAAATATGATGGAACAAGAATTGACAAAATCCTCAATTTCCATGCACACAAATGCTATTGTGACTTTGAAAAGAAACTAAGCAAGTTCTAGAGTTTCAATTGTTGTAAGTGCATGTCACACAAAAGAAAATAATTAGGTAAAGGCTTTAAGTGGACCTCACTAGGTAATATTCATGCAAACAAGCTCAATCGATCAACATGGAATCCACTACCATTTTAACCAATATCATGTAAGTAGAGCACCCAATCATGTCAAATGACCTAAATTTGATGATCAAATTTAAGAGACTTTTACCATCTTAAAAGTATCACTAAACAATTCATGGAGACTTTTATTCAAATGACATGCTATGTATACCAAACTAAATGCAAAGTATGGAAGCAAAATGCAAAATAAAATGCAAAATGTAAAAACAAAGTGCAAGTGCAAGTGCAAAGTATGAAACCAAAGAAACGTATAACGAATTTATTAGAGAAAAACTAAACACAAAGCAGGACTCAAAACGCAAGAGAAAGCAAAATTGGAACTAACTCCCCTTTAATTCCCGGTGGTTGAAGAAGGTCTAAAAGAAGAAGTCACCCCAGAAGTGGAGTACTTTTAGTTCCACTCAAATTCTCCTTATTACTCATTTTTCCCTTCAAAATTCTTTCCGGAGGTCTTAATCGGTTCAGTTTTAGCACCCACTCCGTGTAACACCCACTAAGCTTTTAAGATAAATATGAGAATGATGAATTTGCCTTAGAAAAATATTAGTGGAATGTTGAACCAAAAATAAATAAAAAGAAGAAGAGGTCAAGGATTGAACCTTGAACCTCTTATATTATAATTTATAGAATTAATTAGTAGAAACCAATTGGGATAGAGAGAAGATATTGATAGCAAAGGAGGGAAACTCATGATAAGGGTGAGAGTAAAAGTTAGCCAAAAGAAAACAAGAAAAGAGCAAGAGAAAGGCAACTTGCCTTCCTTCCTTCTCTCCCTCTTTCTCTCTTCTCTTGCCGAAAATAAAAGAGGCTAATTAAGGGGATTCATTCCCCCTTATTTCACCATGAATGATGAGGATAAATAAATAAATAAAAATAAAAATAAAATAGAAAAAAAAGGCTAAGGGAGAAGGAAAGCAAAAACTAATTTTGCTACTTCTTCCTCCTTAACATAAAAGGGAGCAAGTAAAGAGAAGAATTCTAATTTTTCTCTCATTTCTCTCATTCTCCCCTCTCCATCACCGAGAACCTCAGTCCCCTCTCCTCCATCTTCGGCCCCAAGCCAAGGTTTTCTCCTAAGAAAGCCTAAGATACAAGGAGGACTTAGCAAGGGAATCAAGGAAAGGGAACTAGAAGAAGAGGCTACTTCTTCTATCACCACACCTTAGATCCACAAGCGAAAAGGATGTAAGCTTCCCCTCACCTGTGGTACAAGGCTTTTTATGTGATTTTCGGATTTTATGAGGATTAGAAAACCTAGAAAAGAATTTAAGAAAATTCGGCCAAAGAAGAGTTTTCAAATCTAGGAAGGTTTAAACAAGTCCTCATTTCATGATATTTTTCTATGCTATGTAGGAAGGTTTTTCCTTCATGTTTTTATACCTATATGATGCTTGATCAGAGGAGTACCTAACCCTAGAATTTCGGCCAAAAATATTTTCAAAAGGTTGGAGAAATCATTGTTTAACCAAACAAGTAGAAGATTTCCCCCATGAACTACTAAGGGTCTTTTATTGGTTTTCTTGCTTGAAAGTTACTTGGAACCAAAAGAAATCCACTCATATGTTTCGGCCAAGAAAAGGGCTTAGGGTTAGGAAGACCTTTAAATTTAGGTAACCATGTTTGTATGATAGAATATAGAGTTCTCTTAAAGAATTGCATGTTGAATATTGCTAGAAATTCATGAACTCTTATTTTAGATTTTCGGCCATGATAAGATGGATAGCTTAGAAAAGCTTAAACAAATTTTAACATGCTCAAGACCTCTGTAATATTATGATATGGAAATTGTTCGATGCTCTTATTCTTAATTAGAGTATAGAAAATTTAGTTACATGATATATGACATGTAAGATCACAAGGGTCCTAGCTTGTTTATGAACCAACTTTGTATATGATGTTCTTAGTAATTTTTACCATGAAACTTACTTAGGTTTTCCATGCTTTAGGCCACTTAAAACCTAGTTTAGGGATTGGTAGGTTTCGGCCATGAGGAAAAATAAAAGAAAAAGGGAAGGAAACCTAGCAAGCCTAAGACACAATTCACATGTATGTTTATTATGCTTGTCTTTATATATGCTATGAAACTTGTAAGACTTCTTATGCTTTTAGGCTATTTGAAGCAAGTTTATACACTGATGAGTCTCGGTCAAGTAGGGTTTAAAAGACCTAGAAGCCTTAGAATTGAAACCAATGGTGTTAAAAATGCTTCTTATGGAAATATGATAATATGTTGATTGTGTCACATGCTTGTATAATTTTTCCATGACCTAAATGGACCATTGTATGTTTCGGCCATGAAGGGATAGATGCCCTAGAAACCCTAGAACAAAAATTAAATATGCTTATGTCACTCTACATGAAATATGATAAGTAGAAACCAAAGTTCTCATGCTATATGTTATTTAGTGACCTAAATGAGGCTAGGGTAAGTTTCGGCCATACCTATTGTATGATGTCTTATTATGAATTTATACATGATGTTAGTTCAAGTTCACATGCTTGTATACTTGTTTTTATCCCTAAGGAATATTTGTTAAAAGTTTGGCCATGACATATGTTAAGGGCTTGAAGAACTTAGTAACTAGCTCAAATGTGCTTACTATGTTACTTGGAAAAAAATGCTATAAATATGGTTTAAGGTTTCCATGCTTTCATGACATTTGAGACCTTGTTTCACACCTGATATGGTTCGGCCACATGAGTTTAGGGACTTGGAGAACTTAGAAACCAATTTAATCATGCTTATAATGCTTCCTATGAAATTGATGTGATGATAATTTAGGTTCCACATGCTTGGAGGTTATTTTTACCTAAATTGAGATCTAAGGGGGTTCGGCCATGATAAGAACCCAAGGGATTAGGAAGCTTAGAACCCAAGTTAACTATGTTACCATGTTTCTTATGTTAGTATAATCACATGATACACCCTTATGCTTAAACATGTATGCTTGTGATTTATACTTTCCATGATATGATATGTGCTTAGAAATATGCATGCTTTGATGATATGTGATGTGCTTAGAATGTGCATGCTTTCATGATATGCTATGTGGATAGAAATATGCATGCTTTGATGATATGCTATGTGCTTAAAAAAATGCATGCTTTCATGATATGGTATGTGGTTAAATTATGCATGCTATGATGCTATGTTAAGTGCTTAAAATATGCATGCTTTCATGATTTGCTATGTGGTTAAATTATGCATGCTTGATGATATGCTTTATGCTTAAGATATGCATGTTTTTATGATCTATGCCTAAGTGATGCATAATATTATGATATGATGTATGCCTAAGTGATGCATATCTTTATGACATGATGTATGCCTAAGTGATGCATACTTTTATGATATGATGTATGCCTAAGTGATGCATACTTTTATGATATGATGGATGCCTAAGTGATGCATACCTTTATGACATGATGTATGCCTAAGTGATGCATACTTTTATGATATGATGTGTGCCTAAGTGATGCATGCTTTTATGATGTATGATATGTGTAAGTATGACATGTACTTTACTTTATGTGGCTTGTACCAAGGGTGAGCTCCATAAGCGCCCCGGGGTCGATGGAATAAGACTCGGGCCTCGTTAGGGATGGGCTCCTAAGTGCCCCTAGGTCGATGGAGTAAGACTCGGGCCTAGTATGTTTGCCTTGTAGGGTTCAAGACTTGCTACCTTGGACCTACATAGGTTGCGCGCAATATGTAAGTGGTACATAGCCAGGATCCCCTTTAAGTTGAGATTATGTTCAAGTATATATGTAAGAAGAAATGGTTTTAAAGATCATGAGACATACACATGTTTTTCGGATACATGTTTTCAAAATCATATTGCATATACCTTATGATCATGTTGTGATGATGCTTTGATTTATGATATGCCATGATTAGATATGATTATGTTATGTTTCATGCTATGCTGTAAGAGATGATATGCCATGATTAGATATGATTATGTTATGTTTCATGCTATGCTTTAAGAGCTTGATATGTCATGCCATCTTATGATGATACTATGATATGCCATGATTAGATATGATTATGTTATGTTGCATGATATGCTTAAAGAGTATGATATGTTATGCCATGACTAGTTGAGATCATGTTATGTTGAGATATTCTTTGATTATGTGATGATTTTCGGTTTTAGTGAGTAGGAAAGGAACTTACTGAGCCATGAGTGCTCATAGCTTACTTTCCTTGTACCACAGATAAAGGAAAAAGCTGGATGTGCTAAATGAGCAGCAGGAGAGGCAAGGAGATGTGTGTGGCTATGGCTAGGCAACCAAATAAGAACCTGCTTTAAGAACTTTTAAGAATTACGCTTTGGTTTCATAAATTGTAGTACTAAATGGGTGACTTGATGTTATGTTTCTATTTATTTTGTTATCATGTTATGGAAACCATATTAGTGTAGTTCGGATATGAAAACAAAAGAAAAGTTTTATTAATCTAAGAAAAATTATTTTAAGTCTTCCACTGTAATATGTACATAGAGTATCGTAGCCCCGTCCCTTAGGGTTAGTAGGGAGGGCGGGCGTTACACTCCGGAAGCTCATGTTCTCCTACAACATCAATAAAAATAAACACCTCCCACATGCAAGTGGAATAAAAAGAAAATAGGAGAATATTAGTGTGGGCAAAAGATATTTCAAGAAATGATTCACAACTAATAAAATCAACAAATGGTACCTCTATAAAATTCTCTGAAAAATTACACAAAATACTCACCTTGTCATCTTGAGAGGTACCTGGAGTGGTGTTTGTTACCTCTTTCTCCTCAAATAAATGCTCAGACTCCAGTTCTGGCGAATGTTCAACTTCATGTAGTGATTCTTGGGTGCTTGGCTCCATAGCACAAGTCCCTACACTTACATCCTCCATTCTTGGTGATTCTTGAGGTAATGCTTCCAGTAAGCATTCCCCTACACTTAAATCATCCTCTACATCAATACCTACATGATTCACATCAGAGACGCTTGGAGGTGGTCCGCCGGCGTTCCTGAGCTTCATCCGATGCCCATCCGCAATCCACAGTGCTCATTCCGATCCAGAGTTTCAGATTTGCAAATTTCCAGCATTTTCGGCACTTGAGTGGGTTCCGGGATGTTCTTAGCTCGCCGGGGGTGGTCCGTCGGTGTAGTTGAGCACTCCTTGAGCTGATATGCCATTGAGATGTTCCATTGAGGTCCAAAGTTGGGTGGTCTCGACTTTGGCACTCTTGTGTGACGGCAAGAGTGTGAAACTTGTATGGATTGGTTGTGAGTTGGATCGGTTAGGGTTTATTTAGCTTTGTTACTGTTTTATAGTTTAGCACAGATTACTTTTATATTTTGTTATCTTTTTATGCAAGTAGTTAGCATTTCTTTCTTTGTTGAAGCTTAGTTTAATTTTAATTTGTTGCTTGGTTAAGTGTTTAGAGTTTAAATTCAAGCTAGGGTTTTAATTGGTGTTGTAGATCAGATTTATTTGCATCTTGTATTTCATTCCTTAGTTTAAGAGTGTGACAGACTCGTTATCAAATTTTAGCGCCGTTGCCGGGGAAAAAAAAACAATTGAAATGGATGAAAAATGCAAAAGAAAAGGCATTCAATGAAGAAAGTAAGAAGATGAGAGTATTGGAGGATTATATACTTGATGAGTTGACCATTTTGATGTAAAAAGGAATGAATACCATTTGTTGTCACCAATTCAAAAGATCAAGCTAACCTCTCCTTCAATTTGATGGCAAACCTAGAATCTTGATACTCTATCTCCACACTTGATACTCTTTTATTTTGCCACTGTTTTTTTTTTCTTCTTCACTGTTTTGCACTTCAATTTCAGCACTTTGAAACTTCAAAAATAATCTCAAATCATGAAGAATCATTCGCTCCCCCACACTTAAAAGTTGGTCGTCTCGGACAATTAAACACATTATGCTTCCCAATTCACTTAACACACCTTAACCACTGTTTTATTTCTGTTCTGCAGAATTTATCTTCTTTTCTCTGTTTCAGATTTGAATCCATTATAAACAGAGGCCATTCTGAATTGCTGCAATTTAAAAATCTGGGTAAAACAGCACTGTAATAAAACAGCAACAGTCTTCCAAGCATTATCTTGCAGACTCAGCTTCCAATTCCTGCAATTCCTGTATTCAAAAATACTGATAACTTTCTTCCAACAGAACCTTGGACTCAAGTTCAGAATTCAATAGTTGAAGCAATTCCAGCTATCTAATAAACAATTCTGGATTCAAGATCATCTCCTTCAGAATTTCATTACTGAAATCAGTCTTCATTCCGTTTGCTTCTCTTAGTTTCAGAATTTTGTCATGTTGTTTCAGAAGTTCAGCAATGTTACCATAATCAATTAAGAGGTCTCTACATGGATTTAATCTCTGTAACTTCTAGCACGACGAGATTGGACCTTACTGATCAAAATCTTGGTAAAAAAACTTCAGCATTCAGCTTTCACATTTTCTGAAATCAACATTTATACATCTCATCATCCATATAAATCCAAAGCTGTAACGACCCGCCTTCTACTGACTAGGCTGCGAGGCCGATCGTTACGTAATGCTGTGCTAAATTACTATTGCGGAAAATCTGGATTGATTAAAATTTTTACTAAACTAATTACTATAAACTGAACTTAATATTCTAGGTGTACCTAGGAGTCGTACACATGCTAGGGGAGATATTCTATGCCTTTCGGATGTCCTGCTAGCTGTAATCAGACATTTCAATCGATTCATGGATCGATTGGGCTGTCGGATCGATCCCGTGATCGATCCAGCTTGATACTGGCACGGAAGAAGGCCCTGGATCGGTCGGCCGACCGATCCAGGAGCTGTATCACTTCTGTATGCTGCTGGATCGGTCTACCGACCGATCCAGGAGTACACTGATCAGTCGGTAGACCGATCCAGTAGCTTACTGATCGGTCGGCTGACCGATCAGTGAACCTCTGTACTCACTGTTCGCCTCTGGATCGGTCGGCTGACCGATCCATAAACTCTCTGTTCGCGCTTGGATCGATCAGCTGACCGATCCAGCGGCACAACCCGACTCTGATCGGTCTGCAGACCGATCTGGGTTCTGATCTCACCCTGAAACTCTGATTTCAGCACTCTGGCGTGCCAAAACCTCACACAACAATTCTAAAATCAATTGGAATATATTCTAGCAACTATTAACCAGCATTCTAACATAATTACTAACAAACTAAATAAATCTCCCATGGTTTAAACATTCTAAGGTCTGAAAATGCATGAAAGAAGAAATACTAAGAATTCAACTATTTAAGCTTGCTAAAACCCCTGAGGATCTTTTATTCCAGTTCCTGCCACACACACCATCTTTGCATTGAACTCTAGCTTCCTCTGCTAGTCCATTTTCCCTTTACCTTTATCTGCAGTATAAGGAAAGTAGAATCTGTAAGCTTAAAGCTTAGTAAGAAACCAACTACCTCACTAAAACATGCAACGATGCAAACATGCTTTTAAAGAATGCTATTTGAAAACATGTACTGGCATGGCATACTATGGTTGCAAGCATAAACTGAAATAACTGAACATGTAAACTGAAGCATGGCATAGCAGGCTAATCACATAGAACAATAATAGAGAACTAAGCTAACTGAAGCTAACCTGAAGCTGGAATCAAACTCAACTAACATAACTGATTTTATGAGTTTTGAAAACTAATAGCATAGTAGATCAAAATAATAATCATGTGCTGTTGGGCCCGGCAACTGTACTTACTGTGCGCGCATCCCTAACTAAACCCGGGTTTGCAAGTCCCGAATTTAGTAGGGTTTACTAGGTTATCTGAACCTAGGGATGACTGTGGGAGTCCAACCCAATGGATATCTAATCCGGTACAGTGCCAACTGAAAAGTAAAATACTGAATATAGCTAAACTGTTCTAATTTGATGTTTCTAGGTTATCTAAACCTAGAGCTAGGTTGTCTGAACCCAGAGGCGACTGTGGGAGCCCACCCATTGGACCGTAGTCCCATATAAGCTAGAATAAACTGATTTACTGATTTAGATGCTTCTAATGCATTCAACTGAGCTGTTAAAATGCCTAGTTTGCATTTTTACTTAACTAGCTATTTTATCGAACACTTAGTGTGCCCCAACTCTCCTCTCTATTAGGGAGACCACTTCTAGGCACCCGACAACGTCTAGAAACCCCCACTGAAGAGGGATTATGTGTCCGGCCCATCTAGAAGTGCTCACTAAATCCCTAAACCTGCGAGGAGGGTCAATTTCACGCTATGCGTTGATAAAAATCTGCATATAGCTAAACTAATGCGTAGAAACCCAAACGGAGCTACTTATACTGCAGGTGAGGGATTTCTTACCTCGTACGCTAATTTCCTTACAATTCTATTCGCTAGAATTCCGGTGGAGACGACTTCTCGCGTCTAAGCGTTCCCCTCGCGAAGGAGAGCGTCCTCGTGCCGGAGTTATCGCCGGAAGATGTCCTTGGGGCCCTAGGGAGAGAACCCTAGGTCTTCCTTGTGGTTGGCGCCGAGAGAAGGAGAGAAGAAGGGTGTTCGGCGTGGGGGTTTGGAGGGGAGGAGCTTGCCGAACCAAATTCTAAAATAAACCAAACCCAACCTAACTCTTCTATTTATATTAAGTGGATAATTGAACTCAACTCTAATATAAATATAATTGATTCCTCTTTCTTTCAGCATGGCCCTGCTGGGTTCATCGGTTACTAAGGCTAACTAAAAGTTATCGGATCCGAGAGATTCCGGGTTCGATTCCCGCCTAAGCTATTTTGCGGTTCTAATTATTTTTGCTGCTTCCGCTACTCGGAAAATTCTGAAAAAATATCTAAAAATTCCAGAAAAATCATAGAATATTTATAATGCAGTTTCGAGAATTTTCGGGCGTTACAATCCCCCATACCTTATAAAAAGTTCGTCCTCGAACTTAGAATAATTCTGGGTACTCCCGTCTCATGCTGGCTTCTGTCTCCCAAGTTGCCTCTTCTGAGGTGTGACTGTGCCAAATGACTTTGACTAATGGTACTTCCTTGTTCCGCAATTTCTTAACTGCTCGGTCTATTATCTGAATAGGCCGACTATCATAGCTGAGGTCTTCGCGGATCTGTACCGACTGGGGCTCAATCACCTGGGTGGCATCTGGGGTATGCTTCTTCAGCATAGAGACATGAAATACGTTGTGGACAACTGACATTTCCTGGGGTAGCTCTAGCTCATATGCTACCTTGCCCACTCTTCTGCTGATAAGGTATGGTCCCACATATCTGGGACTTAGCTTGCCCTTCTTCCCAAAACGCATTACTCCCTTCATGGGAGCTACTCTGAGGAACACTGAAAACTCTAAGGGTCTGCGCCGTGTATCAGCATAGCTCTTCTGGCGGCTCTGAGCTGTCTCTATCCTCTGGCGGATCTGCTGTATAGCTGCTGTGGTATCTGCTACTAGATCTGTCTGAAGCTCTAGTTCTTTCTGTTCACCACTCTCATACCAGCAGATTGGAGATCTACACCTCCGCCCGTAGAGAGCCTCGTAAGGTGTCATACCGATAGTGGCCTGATAGCTGTTGTTGTATGCAAACTCTGCTAAGCTCAGATATTTGCACCAACTTCCCTTGAAGTCTAGGGCACATGCTCGGAGCATATCTTCGAGTACCTGATTTACTCGCTCCGTCTGACCATCTGTCTGAGGATGGAAAGTTGTGCTAAATTTTAACTTCGTGCCCAAAGCTGTTTGTACACACTCCCAGAAGTGTGATGTGAACCTACTGTCTCTGTCTGAAATAATGGTTCGTGGGACTCCATGCAGCCTGACGATCTCCTTGAGATACAACTGAGCTAACTGCTCCATGGAATAGGATATTCTGATAGCTAGGAAGTGGGCTGATTTAGTCAACCTGTCGACTATTACCCAAATGGTGTCGAAACCATTCGTGGTTCTGGGTAGTCCCACTATAAAATCCATAGAAATGTCTTCCCACTTCCATTCTGGAATCTGAATGGGCTGCAAAACTCCTCCTGGTCTCTGATGTTCTGCCTTAACCCTCTGACAGGTTAGGCAGATGCTGAGCGATGCTCCTCTTCATCCCAGGCCACCAAAAACGTTTCTTCAAGTCCTGGTACATTTTGGTGGAGCCGGGATGCATCGCATAGGGAGTCTTGTGAGCTTCATCTAGGATTTTCCTCTGTAGTTCCTCCTGATCTGGAACACATAGCCTGTCACCGAAATACAACACCCCGCTATCTGATATTCTGAACTCTCCACCTTCTGATTCTGCTATACCTTGCTTGATTCTCTGAATTTCAGGATCCTGCTCCTGAGCTGTCTGGATGTCCCCAAGCAAGGTAGACTCTAATGTCATAGTAGAGAGCTGTCCGACTATGAGTTCAAGACCGAAATCTGAGATCTCCTTCTGTAGGGGCGGTGACATGGCTGCTAAAGATAATAGGGTAACGCTGGACTTTCTGCTGAGGGCGTCTGCTACCCTATTTGCTTTTCCTGGATGGTAAAGGATATCTATGTCATAGTCTTTGACCAGTTCTAGCCATCTGCGCTGTCGCATATTCAGATCCTTCTGAGTGAAGAAATACTTCAGACTCTGATGATCTGTATACACCCTGCACTGAGCTCCATACAAGTAATGTCTCCAAATCTTGAGAGCGAACACTACTGCTGCAAGCTCAAGGTCATGGGTAGGATAATTCCTCTCATAATCCTTGAGTTGTCTGGAGGCATAGGCGATCACCTTGCCATCTTGCATCAGCACTGCTCCTAGTCCCAACTTCGAGGCATTACTATATATGTCAAAGCTATCTGCGTTCTCTGGCAGAGTCAGAATAGGTGCACTGGTCAATCTCCTTTTCAACTCGCTGAAGCTGTTCTCGCAGTCCTCTGTCCACTGAAATTTGCTATTATTTCTGGTAAGAGCTGTCAGTGGGGAGGCTATCCTGGAGAAGTCCTCTACGAATTTCCTATAGTAACCTGCTAATCCCAGAAAGCTTCTGATCTCACTGGCGTTCTTGGGTCTTTTCCAATTGCTCACAGCTTCTATCTTACTGGGGTCTACCATGATACCATCCTTTGAGATAATGTGACCCAGGAAGGACACCTGATCTAGCCAAAATTCACATTTCGTGAACTTGGCGTACAGCTGATTCTGCTGAAGGGTCTGCAATACTGTCCTCAGGTGCTCTGCATGTTCTTCCTGAGTTCTAGAATAGATAAGGATGTCGTCGATAAACACGATAACAAACTTATCTAAATATTCCCTGAATACCCTGTTCATGAGGTCTATGAAAGTAGCTGGAGCATTTGTCACGCCAAAGGGCATGACTACGAACTCATAATGTCCGTATCTGGTCCTGAATGCTGTCTTGGGTATATCCCCTTCTTTAACCTTCACCTGATGATAACCTGATCTGAGGTCTATTTTAGAGAACACTGCTGCTCCCTTTAGCTGATCGAACAGGTCATCTATTCTGGGAAGAGGATACCTGTTCTTGATTGTGACCTGGTTCAGTGCCTGGTAATCTATACACAGGCGCATGCTTCCGTCCTTCTTCTTCACGAACAATACAGGCGCTCCCCATGGTGAGTGACTAGGGCGTATGAAGCCTTTGTCAAGTAGCTCCCGTAATTGCTCATGAAGTTACTTCAGTTCGGCTGGAGCCATGCGGTAGGGTGCTTTGGAAATATGATTGGTACCGGGAATGAGCTCTATCTCAAATTCAATCTCCCTGTCTGGTGCTAATCCTGGTAACTCTTCAGGGAAAACTGCTGGGTAGTCACTTACGACTCGGACCTCTGCTAGCTGTTGGTCCTTGTCCTGACTGGTACTGACTACGTGTGCTAAAAATCCCGTACACCCTGAATCCATTAATCTCTGTGCCTTCATAGCTGAGAGAAACCTCTTGGCCTTTCTCCTTGGTTCCCCGATGTATTCAAACTGTGCTTCTGCTTCGGGTTGGAATACGACTTTCTGTTTACGGCACTCTATGGAAGCACCATATCTGATCAGGAAGTCCATTCCAAAGATGACATCGTAGTCGGTCATATCTAGCACTATCAGATCACAAAAGAGTTCTCTGTCTGCTATAGTGACTGATACTGCTCTGAGCCAGTGCGTAGATGCCATAATTTCTCCCGAAGATAATGTCGTCAGAAACTGACTACTGAGTACCTCTGGAGGTATTGCTAACTTGTTTGCGAATGCCCTGGCTATATAAGAATGGGTTGCCCCAGTATCGAATAAGACAGTTGCTATTTGCTGAAAAATACTAATCTGACCTGTAACAACTGTTGAGGCATTCGCTACGTCATCTCTGGTCAGTGTGTAGATCCTCACATTGGTCATAGCTGGAGGGGCTTCTAATCTGCCCTGGCTGATGTGTGGACCATCTAGAGCGGCCTGCATCTGATGCAACTGTGCTGGATGGCCTCCGTACTGAATCGGCTGTGGCTGAGGAAGACTGGTCTTGTTTGGGCACTGCTTAGCCATGTGCCCTTCTTGTCCACATTCAAAGCATCCTCGTGTGCCCTTACGACAAACTCCAGGATGGAATTTCCCACAAGTAGCACACTTTGGATAACTGGGCTGCTTGCTGGCTGGTCCTCCTTTTGGGTAACTCCCTGGTTTGCGCTTGTTACTGGGGTTCCCTTTCCAGTTAGAGCCATGAGAGCTGTGGCCCTGCTGCTTCTAGGTACCTGAGCCTCCTTGACCCTTAGGTTCTGAGGGGATTTGCTTCTGCTGCTTGATATTATTCTGGTAGTGCTCAGTGGTCAAGGCGCTGCTGACTAGTTCTTTGGTGGTTTGCGGCCTGTGGATGCCGCCAGCCACGTTCATTGCTATTTCCGGCCTCAGCATCTTGAGCATCAACCGGACTCGTTCTTTTTCTGTGCTGACTAGTTCTGGGCATAGACGAGCCAACCTGTTGAATTTCTTCACGGCTTCCTCCACTGAAAGGTTGCCCTGACGAAACTCTGTGAACTCGTCGTAGTGGCGGTTCGTAACCCGCATGTGAAAGAATTCCTCAAAGAACTCCTTCTCGAAGTCAGCCCATAACATCTGGTTCACTGGGCGCTTCGCTCTGATTCTCTCCCACCACATGCGTGCATCCCCTGTCAGGCAGAAGGAGGCACACTTCACCTTCTCGTGTTCTGGCCAGTCCAGAAGCTCCATCGTACTCTCCAGTGTTTTGAACCAGGCTTGTGCATCCCATGGTTCACTAGTGCCTGAGAAGTTCTCTGGCTTGACTCTCTGCCACTGGATCAGATAAGCTTCTCTCCTTGCCTCTGCTGCTGGGGCTGCTAGTGTTGGTGCTGCAGGCTGTACTGGTGGAACCTCTAATTCCACCGAGTCGTCGATTTGGTTTCGGGGTGACCGTGGGGGTATTCTACTGATTAGCCCTTAGGGTGGCCATCTCCTGTTGCTGTTCAGCTAGTCAGAATCGAGTCACTAACGTCAGAAGGTCCGGGAGGCACTGAACTGCCTGCCTCATGCTGGGGCTCAGTAGCTGGTGTCCTTCTAGCTGGGCGTCCTCGTGCCATTTCTAAAGACATAGAGGACAGGACATGTATAACTAATACAATTATAATTGTATAACTATTGCTATCCTGTTATCTACTATCACATACTAACATGCATCAGTTATCTATAAACATGAACTATAACAAGAAAGCAAGAAACATAAATAAAGCAGAGGTATTCTTACTTGGAAGCTGCAGGTTCAATGCTGATGTGTGTGTAGGAAGTATGGAACACTGCTCTGATACCACTCTGTAACGACCCACCTCCTACTGACTAGGCTGCGAGGCCGATCGTTACGTAATGCTGTGCTAAATTACTATTGCAGAAAATCTGGATTGATTAAAATTTTTACTAAACTAATTACTGTAAACTGAACATAATATTCTAGGTGTACCTAGGAGTCGTACACATGCTAGGGGAGATATTCTATGCCTTTCGGATGTCCTGCTAGCTGTAATCAGGCATTTCAATCGATCCATGGATCGATTGGGCTGTCGGATCGATCCCGTGATCGATCTAGCTTGATACTGGCACGGAAGAAGGCTCTGGATCGGTCGACCGACCGATCTAGGAGCTGTATCGCTTCTGTATGCGGATGGATCGGTCTACCGACCGATCCAGGAGTACACTGATCGGTCGGTAGACCGATCCAGTAGCTTACTGATCGGTCGGCTGACCGATCAGTGAACCTCTGTACTCACTGTTCGCCTCTGGATCGGTCGGCTGACCGATCCATAAACTCTCTGTTCGCGACTGGATCGGTCTGCAGACCGATCTGGGTTCTGATCTCACCCTGAAACTCTGATTTCAGCACTCTGGCGTGCCAAAAACCTCACACAACAATTCTAAAATCAATTGGAATATATTCTAGCAACTATTAACCAGTATTCTAACATAATTACTAACAAACTAAATAAATCTTCCATGGTTTAAACATTCTAAGGTCTGAAAATGCATGAAAGAAGAAATACTAAGAATTCAACTATTTAAGCTTGCTAAAACCCCTGAGGATCTTTTATTCTAGTTCCTGCCACACACACCATCTTTGCATTGAACTCCAGCTTCCTCTGCTAGTCCATTTTTCCTTTACCTTTATCTGCAGTATAAGGAAAGTAGAATCTGTAAGCTTAAAGCTTAGTAAGAAACCAATACCTCACTAAAACATGCAACGATGCAAACATGCTTTTAAAGAATGCTATTTGAAAACATGTACTGGCATGGCATACTATGGTTGCAAACATAAACTGAAATAACTGAACATGTAAGCTGAAGCATGGCATAGCAGGCTAATCACATAGAACAATAATAGAGAACTAAGCTAACTGAAGCTAACCTGAAGCTGGAATCAAACTCAACTAACATAACTGCTTTTATGAGTTTTGAAAACTAATAGCATAGTAGATCAAAATAATAATCATGTGCTGTTGGGCCTCGCGCATCCCTAACTAAACCGGGTTTGCAAGTCCCGAATTTAGTAGGGTTTACTAGGTTATCCGAACCTAGGACGACTGCGGGAGTCCAACCCAATGGATATCTAATCCGATGCAGTGCCAAAAGTAAAATACTGAATATAGCTAAATTGTTCTAATTTGCTAGTTTATCTGAACCTAGAGCTAGGTTGTCTCAACCAGACGGCTATGGGAGCCCACCCATTGGACCGTAGTCCCATATAAGCTAGAATAAACTGATTTACTGATTTAGATGCTTCTAATGCATTCAACTGAGCTGTTAAAATGCCTAGTTTGTATTTTTACTTAACTAGCTATTTTATCGAACACTTAGTGTGCCCCAACTCTCCTCTCTATTAGGGAGACCACTTCTAGGCACCCGACAACGTCTAGAAACCCTCCACTGAAGAGGGATTACGTGTCTGGCCCATCTAGAAGTGCTCACTAAATCCCTAAACCTGCAAGGAGGGTCAATTTCACGCTATGCGTTGATAAAAATCTGCATATAGCTAAACTAATGCGTAGAAACCCAAACGGAGCTACTTATACTGCAGGTGAGGGATTTCTTACCTCGTACGCTAATTTCCTTACAATTCTATTCGCTAGAATTCCGGTGGAGACGACTTCTCGACGATCTTCTCGCGTCTAAGCGTTCCCCTCGCAAAGGAGAGCGTCCTCGTGCCGGAGTTATCGCCGGAAGATGTCCTTGGGGCCCTAGGGAGAGAACCCTAGGTCTTCCTTGTGGTTGGCGCCGAGAGAAGGAGAGAAGAAGGGTGTTCGGCGTGGGGGTTAGAGGGGAGGAGCTTGCCGAACCAAATTCTAAAATAAACCAAAGCCAACCTAACTCTTCTATTTATATTAAGTGGATAATTGAACCCAACTCTAATATAAATATAATTGATTCCTCTTTCTTTCAGCACGGCCCTGCTGGGTTCACCGGTTACTAAGGCTAACTAAAATTTATCGGATCCGAGAGGTTCCGGGTTCGATTCCCGCCTAAGCTATTTTGCGGTTCTAATTATTTTTGCTGCTTCCGCTACTCGGAAAATTCCGGAAAAATATCTAAAAATTCCAGAAAAATCATAGAATATTTATAATGCAGTTTCGAGAATTTTCGGGCGTTACAAAAGCATTTAGTTCGAATAGATACTAGATATTCAGGAATTTAGGTTCTAAAAAGTTTCAAGCTCTTGAAACAAGAAGACTTGAAAAGGAGAACAATTTCGTATTCAGAATATTCAGAATTTGTACACAAAGTATTAAGAAGAGTAGAACATCAAATGACAATGCAAACCCAACAACTTCATGTTGCTTCTCACTAATTAGGAATACATTTTCAGAGTACCTATTCCCAGATGTGCAATTAAGTATTAAATTCAGCTTAGCATTTTCAGAATTAAACTTCAACTGATTGCTGCAATTACAGAGGTTATAACTGCTGCAGAATATATTCTTCATCTTGCCAATCAAAGATGCAAGTTTCTGTTGTAATCTGTGAATGAATTCAGATTACTGTAATCTGCCGCTACAGATTCCAGCATCAAGAATTGTGAGTCAAAGAAGATTAAAATTTCAGCTCCAGCATTCCATTGCATTCTGAATTCTGCAATCTTCAGAAATGGCAAGGTAAAGAACAGAATTCAGCAACAAATTCATACATAGTTCCATTTCTACAGATGTTGCAGAATTCAATACCTAGAGAATTCAGTTATAATCAACATAGCTCCAACAAGCTATAATCCAAATTCTGTTTCTGATTTCTGCAGATTTTAGTAAAATTTTGAACAGAATTTGAGTTAAATTTGAACAGAGTTTCAGGAATCACCTTGAAACTTACTGGTTTCTTTAAAACCTTCCCAGAAACAAGATCTTGCCATATTCCATCTATGTTTAACAGAATTTCCCAGCTGTAACTACGTTTAACAGTAATTGATTTGAAACTCCACCACTTGAAAAAGATTTCAATCACTTCAAGCTTGAATACAATTAGTTTTAGCTCTAACAAAACAAAATCTCCAAAGTGATACAGCTTTGATATTCAACATTTCAGCCTTTAACAATTCCAAATCCAAAACCAGCAACTCTCACTTTCAGAAATTAAAAATTCTGATGTGCATTTAGACTCAACCTCAAATATGATATTTGCCCTGATGTTTGCAAAAGAAATCTTGGCACACAACAAAACTGAATTCTGGTTTCTGAAATTCAGTTACAATCAGCAAACATATTCCTAAATTCAGTTTCCATTAAGTTTCTGTATTTCAGCATCAAAACTAATTCTGCAAAGTATCGGATCCTGAGTTTCAGTAATTAAATTCAATGTAATTTTGTTGAAGGTATGAAGAAATCAGCTCATATTAATGTATCACTTTAGGTATTTATCAAATTCTGCTCTTATCACTGATGTGAAACACCAAAAACTTCCTTATCATCAACTACCTCCACTGCCAGCTGCATTCCAGTGTTTCTGGAAAATCTGCAAAATTCTGCCAACACTTTATTCACATTCAATTGAACTCATCTCTTCTGCAATATTGTTCGATTAAACAATTTCAGAATCAGATTCACAATAATATTCAGAAAAACAACCCTCTTGCACTTTTGTTTCAAAACTTCAAAGAATAAATTTCAGAAATCTGAAATGAAACAAACCAAGCTCCCTTAAGAATTTCAGTACTGCAGGAATAGAAGCAGATTTCTGATTCATTTAAACAGAACTGCAGAACACAATTCTGAAATTAAGAGCACATAATAGAACTCAAGTACAATAAGGTTTAAAGAACTTAATAGCAAAAATTGACTCAATTCTGAATTCTATTTTTAGCCTCTGCTGTGCACTTCCTAGCATTCTGCTCTTTTCAAATTCTTCAGCTCAACTACACTCAAATCCACTCTGCCATTGATGTGCAATTCTATAAAAAAAAATGATCATCCTTGAACACCTTCAGCAATCTTGTTCACAGAATTCAGCTTCACTTAAAACAGCTCCAAATCCAGCAATTAAAACCTATTTCTACAGATGTACAATTAAGTATACAATTCAGCTCAGCAATCTGTTGCAGACTAGTGGGTGATAGAAGTAATGCAAGAATAATTTTCATCTTGCAGTTTTCCAAAGCTTTCATAACTTTTGTTCCTTGCACATCTAAATCTGGCAATGAGACTTTTTAGGAACCAAATTCTGATTTCCACAGCAAATGCAACACAGCAATCAGCAAAGGAATGACTAAATTCGATAGCTCTGTTTAATCTTGATACATATTCCTTGTGCCACTGTCTATTCAGAAGTCGGCTACTCTTGCCCTTTTGTTTAAAAGCCTCACAAAATAAATTTCAGAACTCTTTCAAGAATCAGCATCCTTCATCTTCAAATTCATTCTTGCAGATTTTCCATATCTGCAGCTTCTAACTCCTTATAGAGTTGCAACAACATGATTTTAAAATTCTGAAGTTACTGGCTTCATTCTATACTTCTGATCACCTACTCATGGCAGGCATGATAATGAAAAATCAGATACAATTGAACTCTTTCTGTTTAAAATCTTGCAACAGAATCTACCACATGGCATATTAAAGAAACAAACCATAGCAGCAAATTGGAAACTTGAAGATCTTTAAAATTCTGCATTTTCAAGTCCTATGTTCTTTTTAATTTCTAGATCTCATGACAATCCAAATTTTCAATTCAATGAAGGCTTGGAAAGAATGACACACAATTATCACAAATCACTCTACATAATTTTCAGATTCAATACATGTTATTCTTCTAGCTTAAAAATTGCTTTTCCATTGCTGAAATTATCTTGATTCCAATTGCTGAAACTGAAATATGGAAAAATGGAATTCAGCAAAACAACTTAGAATCTGAAACTTCTAGTGACAAATTAGAGGAACAGAAGGAACCATAGATGGTTCTTAAACTTGAATAGTAGTTTGGCACAAACAATTCCCAAAATGGCACACTCCTGTCACTTTTTTTTCCATTCCACTTCTTAATTCCTTTACTGTCCATTCATCAAAAAGTATTTCTAATTATTTCTTTACTTCAACAAGAGCAAGGATAATCTAATTGCATAAAAATTTCAGCTCCAAAATTTCACTAAGCAACTCAATCGTCAAGTAATTGTGCCAAAATATTCATCATCTCATCATCTCTCCCCCATATTAAAACCTTGTCCATCAAATCAATCCAACTCATCAAGATAGTCAACCAAAACCCTCAATGTAATAGACCAAGCAAAGATCATCAAGAATTAAAATGCTAGAGGAGAATGTATAAAGAAAATTGTGAGGAAAGGAATTTGAAAGTATGAAGGGAAACAAAATTGACAAAATCCTCAATTACCATGCACACAAATGCTATTGTGACTTTGAAAAGAAACTAAGCAAGTTCTAGAGTTTCAATTGTTGTAAGTGCATGTCACACAAAAGAAAATAATTAGGTAAAGGCTTTAAGTGGACCTCACTAGGTAATATTCATGCAAACAAGCTCAATCGATCAACATGGAATCCACTACCATTTTAACCAATATCATGTAAGTAGAGCACCCAATCATGTCAAATGACCTAAATTTGATGATCAAATTTAAGAGACTTTTACCATCTTAAAAGTATCACTAAACAATTCATGGAGACTTTTATTCAAATGACATGCTATGTATACCAAACTAAATGCAAAGTATGGAAGCAAAATGCAAAATAAAATGCAAAATGTAAAAACAAAGTGCAAGTGCAAAGTATGAAACCAAAGAAACGTATAACGAATTTATTAGAGAAAAACTAAACACAAAGCATGACTCAAAACGCAAGAGAAAGCAAAATTGGAACTAACTCTCCTTTAATTCCCGGTGGTTGAAGAAGGTCTAAAAGAAGAAGCCACCCCGGAAGTGGAGTACTTTTAGTTCCACTCAAATTCTCCTTATTACTCATTTTTCCCTTCAAAATTCTTTCCGGAGGTCTTAATCGGTTCAGTTTTAGCACCCACTCCGGAAGCTCATGTTCTCCTACAACATCAATAAAAATAAACACCTCCCACATGCAAGTGGAATAAAAATAAAATAGGAGAATATTAGTGTGGGCAAAAGATATTTCAAGAAATGATTCACAACTAATAAAATCAACAAATGGTACCTCTATAAAATTCTCTGAAAAATTACACAAAATACTCACCTTGTCATCTTGAGAGGTACCTGGAGTGGTGTTTGTTACCTCTTTCTCCTCAAATAAATGCTCAGACTCCAGTTCTGGCGAATGTTCAACTTCATGTAGTGATTCTTGGGTGCTTGGCTCCATAGCACAAGTCCCTACACTTACATCCTCCATTCTTGGTGATTCTTGAGGTAATGCTTCCAGTAAGCATTCCCCTACACTTAAATCATCTTTCAAAATAATACCTGCATCTTCAACAACATCTAAAGCAACAACATTAGTTGAATCAGAAATTTGAACAACTACATCATCACAACAATAAAAAGTACTAAAAGAATCTAGTAAAGAAGTAGATGCAATGTCAGGCCTGACAAGATCTCCACAATCCACCTCTTCACTGGCGTTTTGTGTTTGTAACTTATGAATGGATGATGCAATCTGATCTAACTGATTCTGTATATTTTGTATCCTTGCAAATTGTTGCTCTTGATGTTCTCTCATTTGTTGCATAACTTCATTGCATTTCCACATTGATTCTTCAATTTGTTCTTGTGCTTCCTCATACCTATTTCGCTGCTCCATAGGTAGGTAGGACTAATAGGACTGAGTCTGAGGCTGATAAAAATAATTCTCCATCCCATCTCCAAAATGCTGATGATATGGATCCATGGTCACATGAATTTCCTGTTCTTACACTGAAACACTAGCAAATAAAATCAGAAGACTCAGGAACAAATAAAATCAACACATGAATATATAAGCATGAAAGCAATCAAAACAACAATACTAAAATTACTAAACAGTGCATATTACAACGTCCCCGGCAACGGCGCCAAAATTTGATAAGCATATAATTTACTGTCACGAATGGGCTTATCAAATTAATAAATATATATTTCACTGAACCCCTTAATCAAACAATAATGTTGTAGTAACGAGCCCAGGATCGATCCGAGGAACTAACGGTAGAATGTAATTTAGGATTGTCTTTTATTCATATTTTTTTGGGGTTTTCGATATGAAAATGGAGTTGGGGGTTTAAAAGCTTTAAATCTAAATCTACAAAGGAAAACACAGCAGTAAAGAAATTAATCTAAAGCATAACTAAAACCTACCTATGTGCCAACAATCAAACCTTAACGCATTGTCACTCCTACATAGAGATTAAATCATTTACACACCCTTAAACTAAGCATAAACAACAAGACATGAATGAATACGTTCTAAAGAAAAATTTAAATCTTAACTACTAAAACTAAGCTACTCAACAGTACTGAAATTAAAGCTAAAGCTAAATTAACAACAACTTCAAAAGCAATTAAAACTAAATTACTCAAACACTTGAATTAAAACAATTAAGCTAAGAAGAACTATGTTAATGAATTCAACTAACATAAACCGAAATGTAAATCTATCAACAGTAAAAGAATGCAAAAATTAAACCCTAAACCATCTCAACACCAAACCAATATTCTCGGCAACTTCTCCTTGCCGTCACACAAGGAAACAACGGAGAACACTCCAACTGTAATCGGAGAAGACAATCTCAGTAGCTACACTCAGCCCAACCTTTACCAGCACCATCGGAGACCACTCCAAACAGAACTAGTGAAAATCGGAGCCGCCCAACTCAAGAAATCTGCAAATCTGCGACTGCAACCTCAGATCTGATGTGGAAAAGATGATGGATGGAATGTCGTCGGGAACGGTCCAGAAGCAGTGGAGGAACACCGCCAAAGCTCACTGATGGAAGCGGAACCACCGATTGGAGGAACACCTCACAATCGGCAGCGGCAGAAGCAAAGAGTTGCGAAGCTTAATTCTCGCCACAGGAACACCTTGAACCGAGGTCAGATCATCAAGAGATGGTAGCAAGCAGCTGAGAACGTCATCGGCGATGAAATTGGCCGGAAAATTGATCTAGAGATCGAGATGGGGTCGAAATCTCGCTGGAGAAGAACGCCGCGAGACGCAAACACTGCTGTGGAGATCGACGAAGAAGAAAGGCACTGTAGCTTCCCATTTAAATCAGATCTGGATCTGATCGGACGGCTGGGATTAATTTGGCGTTTGATCAACGGTGAAAAATCATCCAAAATCTGATCCGAAGGTACTGATGTTGATCTAGGGTCTGGATCTACCCTCCCGTAGGTCGGATCGATCAGATCATCACTGGATGGCCCAGATCCGCCTAGTCTTCAATAAACGGTCCAGATTAAGTCGGGCTGGATCAATAGCTAGATGAACTCAGATCTGCATCAAAACTTCTGGATCTTCATCAATGGCTCAGCTCTGCTCCCCATTAAGTTGGATCGGCCAGATCTTCAACGGATGGTCCAGATCTGTCCTATTCTTGATGAACGGCCCATAATACTTCAAAGCTTGATCTTCTCGTTTGAACTCCGATTCGAATCCAATTTTGGTCCAAATAGATCCAAATTCAAGATTCTTTGATTCCTACAAAATAAGAATCAAATATTAGCATCAAATAATATAAAAATAAAGTAATTTGCAATTAAGTCCAAAAATACACACAATGCACAAAATGTTATGTAACCATGATTTTAACCTATAAAATCAACATCAAACCATGCATATATGAATCAAAATAATGCAGTAAAATCATGGTTATCAAGCGACGTATCCCGTAAGAGGGTACTGGACGATCTCCTCCACGGGAAAGAGGAAAGAGTCTTCCTCGGAATCAGTAAGGGCCATCTCGACTTCGCAGTGGCGCGGCTGCTTCGGAAAAGAGGAAAAAGTCTCCTTCTCGCCGTCCTCCGTGGCCGCCTTGTCCTGCATCAAGAATGGAAGATACGCAGGGGGAGAGGAAGGGCCGGAGAGGCCGCCGGAATAAGAAGGAGCCACCGGACGTCGAACCCTAGGAGTTCGGATGGCGATCGGATTGGGGAAACGAGGGGATCTAGCTCTCACTTAATGGTGCTAGGCCCTCCTTGGAGCGGAGAAAGAAGGCTTGTACTTGTCCTGCACCTTATCCCGCATGATCTATCTCATCTTAAGGTTCACTGTCCGCTTGCCTTTCACTTCCGTCGAGCCCATCACCCACACGAACCAGTAGACCGCGACAGCGCCGACGACCGCCGCCATCCACATCGCCGTCGAGAGATCCATTGCTCGTCTTTCAAATGGTAACTCCTTAAAGGAGGATGCAGAAGATTAGGGTTTCGATTTATGGTGGGCGAGGAGAAGCCCAAAAGAAATCGCGCTAAGAAAGTCCGCTAAAATTTTGGTTCATAGACACTGGGTTTTAAAACCCGCGGTTAAAATCCATGTCTATTAATGAAAAAACGGCGCTCATAGACATCGGCTAAAAAAACCGATGTCTATGAGCGAAAATCTGCGCTCATAGACACCGGTTTTTGGGAAAATCGGTGTAAAATACTCAAAGACATCGGTTTTTGCTTAAAACCATTGTTGTTCTACCGATGTCTATGAGGATTTTTCTTGTAGTGAGATTCGGGTGACGGCAGCGTTGACCGCATACGTGAAGTGCCAATCGGCTTCAAGGATCGGTCCTATGGCCGACCGACACCCTTCGGCAAACCGACCGGGATCCATCAGTAGCCAGGGCGATCGGCCAACTGATCTCCAGACTTCTTGTCCAGTCAGTCGGACTTGCAAGCCTCCTTCGACTAGACTGAGGGGGAGGCATGCGATGCGGGGATAAGGAGGATCCTACCCCACGGAGGGTTAGTGCCACGGTGGAGGTCAAAGTCAAGACGATCAACCTTCCTGTATCATCGGTCGATCGGGCAACCCGCTCGCCCGACCGAGATAATGAAGACCTGATCCGGCATCATCACAGCTCAACAAGGTTCTGAGCTTCCGACGCTCAGAAAGACAAGTGCCAAGTATCTGCAAGTGCACGCCGATCAGCCACCCCGCTCGGCCTTATATTGATCTACAAGAACAGCGGGGCGGATTGACGACCGAGCTACACATAAACAGAAGGACGGCCGAGCGGTTGTCCCGCTCGGCCAGACAGGGACTTATGGGCCAGAACAGTGGGAGCGTTGGTAGAAAGTGAGAATCCGAGCGGAGCGGCTATCCCGCTCGGCCCAGTAAAAGACAATGCTATCTGGAGATTATCTTTTTGGGAGCAAGCACCGCTAACAAGCGGCATGGTCGGCGGCTAGTTCAGACGGAAGATCGTACGGCGGAAGCTTCCACTGTCACGTCAAAAATATGCTCGGGTTGTTAAGGTATGGTGTTAAGGACACTTTCCTAACATGTCTTTTCAAGGAAAGTTTTGAGAAGCATGCACGCCCCCGGAGCCCTATATAAAGGTCCACAAACTTCAACGGAGATATGCTAATTTCCCCTGTAGCCACACTGTTACTCTATTTCTGTTACTTCGCTTTCTTGCTTTCACATCGTCGGTGACTGACTTAAGCGTCGGAGGACCATCGCTGGGAAACCCCTCCATGGTTCGGCACTGACGCTGCTATGGTTACAGATCCCTCTAGCTCAGAGTCCACACACGATCAACAGAAACACCACATATATATATATATATATATATAATTCCACTGCCCTCGCACATCATTGGCACATCAATCGTCATAAATTAATTGATTTGTTGAAATTTTTATTTATCATCTTTTATATACTCACAACACACTAAATAAAATGTAAAACTAAGATGAAAGGATATGATTAACTCACGAGAGTCTCAAGAATATATTTATTTTAATTTGGATTGATTAACAATCAAAAGTCCATCAATGAGTTTTATCTAAAATTCATGATGATGGTGTGAGATCTAAATTCAAAAATTAAACATAATCTGACTCACAAGAGTGCTGACAATAAATAATTGTTATTGTTGAGTGAATATCATCATGAATCTAAATAGAGTATGGACTAAAGTTAGCGGACATAGGTACACTTTTAAAAAAAATAGTTTCAGAGGTTGTCATTTGAATTAATTTGGATGGGTCTAAAATTTATAAATATTTTTTAAATTAAATTATAAATGTTTTCGCTACTACTTGTTTCTTGCATTCACTACGCCCACATGCTTCTTCAATTAATCTGCCAATTAAATTTCCACTTCAACACCATCTCCATTACATTAACTCTTCTCATCTCCCTCTCGCTTCTCCTTTTGGCATCGTCACAGCCGTATGGGGACCGGGTGGCTGCGCTCCCTGCATTGCAACTCTAACGCCCTCGACGATGTCGTCGTGTACTCCCGGACACCCTCGTCTTCGTCGTCTTTGGCCAAGAAGCCCATATTCCTCGCTTCCGTCTCCTGTGGCAACGACTCCCACGCCGTCAAGGATGTCTGCTTATTACCGAAATACCCCTCATCGACGCCCAGGCCGAAGACCAAGAGTAAGCAGAGGCCAGTCCGGCCGCCTCATTCGCCTGCTGCTGGGCCCCGCTCCCTCGCGCTCCCCTTCCCCACGCTCGAGGATCTCCCGGCCGGTCAATCATCGCGCCGCGTGGTCGAGATCATCTTCGCCTCCAGTTGGTCCTTCTCCGGCGAAGGCGCCGCCACCTTCCCGGGGGAGATCGAGATGCTGTTCCGCGTCCACAACCCGGCGCGAACGGTGGCCCGGTTCGAGGAGTGCCGAGACGCGGCCCGAGCACGGGCCGCAGACGCGCGTTGCGCTGCCGACGGGAATGAGATGCTACGATTTCACAGCGGCGGCGGCGGCAGTGGGCTGGTTTACAACGCTGGCGTGGTGCGCAGCGCGGTGTGGTCGGCGGGGAAGAAGGTGTCGGGCGTACGGACCTTCTCCAGCAGTGGCATAGCGCACTCGAGCGGCGGCGGAGCTGCCGGTAGACGTGGGATGCTGGTGTGCCGGGTCGTAGCCGGCCTAATCAGTTCCGAGTCGGAGAACGAGTCGTCGGAGGCCGAGTCGGTGAGTCTGGAGTGCGGGGAGCTTCTGGTATTTGATCACCGCGCAGTGCTCCCTTGCTTCCTCATCATCTACACGCTCTAAACCAAAACTGTCAATCCAAAATTCAACTCACCATTCTTATTTTTGTTTTTTCCTCACCATTTCTGGGAGGTTTTTAAGTCGTCCCGACTCAGTGACTTGGTAGATTTTGTGTCGTGAAAATTTGCCCCCATCTCTTCTTCAAGTGAGCAGGGGATTATTTTCTATTTCATGCTTCTTGTTATCTTGCATCTATGGCTGTCTCTTGACTGTCATACTCTTCTGTTCTTGTAAGAAAGTTGGCTCGTTTTTGTAGGATTTGTTTGATGTTACATGGAACAGAAAAACTTCTATATTGGTGAAATAGTAGGAACAACAGAGTCTTTTATCTATAGTTAAAGCTCAATCCAGTGAGATATATAGCACTGTGAGTCTGTGAATCATGTATCTTGTCTTGTTATGGTATTTCCTAGGGTGAATGGATCAGTGGTTTAATTTTAGTCCATCCTAACCATTTTTGAATCTGAGTCTAATTGAACAAAACAAAAATCCTAAATCACAATGTGCCTTCGTATTCTTTTAGTTCTATAATAATGTTTTTCAAATTAAATCAATTAAAGACAAACAAAAAAAAAAAAAAACTAAACAATACGCAATAGTCAAAATATTTCTATTATAAAAAAATTAAGATAAATATATCCAAAATGATCACTAAAAAAATAATCCGACTTGTAGTTTTAGAGTAAAAATATTAATCAAGTATATATAATTAAATTGTTAAGTAATTTTTTTTTCAATCGAAATTTTTTGACGAGCTTTAACTTTGAGAAATTTTATATAGTCAATAAGATTTTATAAGTAATTCGAGCATTTGGTAAACATCACTCATCTCTTCTCCTCATAGGGGGTATTCATACACCTCTACATGATTTGAGGAGCAAGTCATCTCCCAAACCCAATAAGCAAAACCAATCTAATCCATCTTGGTTCTTAATTAAAATAAATTCTTTTAGTTTATTATTAAATCAAGTTGTTTCATAACTAAACTAAACCTCTTTTAGTTTATTATCAAACCATAATGAATTTATATCTCTTACAATAGTCATAGCGCATCCATGCTTCTATTCCAATAAATATCTTTCCATATTTGTCTTTTGTCTTTTTCAACCAAACTTTGCCTCTCTCTATTTAAAAATCTAATTCTCAAACTCATTTTAAGTCTCTAACATAAACTCATAATGCGTGTGACCTTATAAGTTCCCAGTTATGTTGGTCGTCCATAATTAACCATTAATTATGGAATGATCATGAGTGATACCTAGTGGTACATCATAATCCAAATTGACCAGAAACTCATAGTTGATTTTAGAATTATTTCTAAACCCTTCAATAGCTATAGTAAATTATGTCTTGTTCTTTTCACTTGTCTTATATCCACTTGGTTCAGGATATGATCTATATGTTAGTCCCCACTAGGTTGACTATGGCACATCTAGCTCAAGTAATATTTCCTTGTCCTTCAGATTCAAGTTATTTGTACATGTGCCTAAGAGTACAATAATATTAACATGTGATGCTTTTTAACCAAAGACTTTGAATAGCAATTCTAATAAATGATAATAGGGTATACATCTCCTTATAAGGAGTGGTGAATCCTTTATTGACTATTCAAATGCCTTCGGACACTTCAACTTATATACAATCATCTCGAGTCTACACCTCCTCGAAGATGCTTACTTAAGATATCAAAGTATAGTCTCTATGATCAAGATAACTTGAATACTTCAAGCTGAAGGAAACTTGCACTTAAGCTACAATAAGAGCTTCATTGACATATCCATATATGTAGAAAATCATATAAAGTCTCACAGCAGGTCACTCTAATGAACTAGTTATCATGACTAGTATCAACATTTAACTCTTGATATCCCAATGTCTCCAGCCATTGAAAAATAGTTGCTTGGTTAGACTAAAGAGTATAACTCATGCTAATCTCACAGAATTAGTGATGTCTGAGCATATCAATTTGTCGACTAGAGAACATTTCAATATATTCATAATTACACATATAGAGATGCTCACTAATCGTGATCCAATCACAAGTTCTCTCATGTTATGAATTAAATTGCTGACATTCAATAAATGAGTTTAAGACACAATCAAATACATATAAAATGTATACTCAAATAGTGAATATTTATTTATCCAATAAATAGTATATTCCATAAGATGATTGCCTTATAATATCTCTCAAATACAACATACTCTCACTTGGCCTAATGTCAATCACTATAGTATCCAATACCACAAGCCTCTACATAATCCTCAAACTCGTTTTGAGATAGAGGTTTAGTAAAAGGATCCTCTAAGTTCCTTTTGGTGAGAATTTTCTCAATTTATATTTTTTTTCTTACTAATGATCTCTCTGATCAAATGACAATGGCGAATAACATGTTTAGATCATTGATAAGACTTGGGTTCCTCAGCCTGGTCAATGGCCTTATTGTTGTTATAGTAAACTGATACTACTTTAACAATGCTCAAAATCTTATTAAGTTATGTGACGAACTTCATGATCAAAACTGCTTCCATTGCTGCTTCAAAAATTGCAATATATTCTTTCTTGGTGGTAGAATTTGTAATTGTTTCTTACTTGAAACCTTTCCATCGTATTGCACTTCAATTTTAAGGTGAATAAGTATCCAGACTAGGACTTAGAATTATCCTTGTCTATCTGAAAATTGTATCAGTATACCTATGTATAATTATATCACCCTTTCCATATACTAAGAATAATTTCTTAATACTTAAGGATTATCTTGACAACCACCCAACGATCTATGTCTAGATCCGATTGATATCTTCTCGTGATACTCAGAGTGTATGATATGTCAAGCCTCATACATAACATAGCATACATGATAAATCCTATTGCTAACCCATAAAGAATCTTACTTGTGCAAATCCTTTCATCTTCTATGCAGGAGCATATATGCTTCGAAAAGTGAATCCCATGCCTGTTGGGTATAAAATTTTCTTGAATTCAGACTTGCTAAATCGCTTTAACACTCTGTGTATGTATATAGACTATGAAAGACCAAGGAATCGTTTTGATTTATCTCTATAGATCCTAATCCCAAGGATGTAGTTTTCTTCTCTCTTGTCTTTAATAGAGAATATTTTGGACAACCAAACTTTGATTGACTGAAGAACAGATACATCATTTTCTATAAATAATATGTTATCGGCATATAATACTAGGAATACGATTGCACTCCCACTAACCTTCTTGTACACACAAGGTTCATCAAGATTTTGTGAGAAATCAAACTCTTTGATTGCCTCATCAAAAAAGATATTCTAGCTCTTAGATGCTTGCATTAATCGATAAAAGGACCGTTGAAGTTTGCATACTTTATTTCTTTCAACAGATGTGAATTCCTTGAGTAGTATCATATACACATCCTCAAATAGTTTCCAATTGAGGAAACTCATTTCATATCTATTTGTCATATCTCATAATCATAATGAGCTGCTATAACTATGTAACACCCACGAAATTTTAAGATAAGTATATGAGTATTATTTTCTTTAGAGCATAGAAATAAAAAGAATAAGAGAAAAGGGAAAATAGAAACAAAAATAAAATAAGAAGAGGTGAGGTCAAGGATTGAACCTTGAACCTCCCACAAATAATGGAGATAAATTAATTGTATGACAACCACTAGGATAATGGATAATATATGGATGGAAAAGAATGGAATTTTAGTTAAATATGAGAAGAAAATTAAACAAAAGAGCAAGAGAAAACCAAGTGGCTTACCTCCTCTCCCTCTTGGTTAAGAGAAGAAGCAAGCCAAAGGTAAGTTGCCTACTTCCCTCTCTCTCTCTATTTTCGTGGGAATTAAAGGAGTGGGGGAAAAGAGGAGTTGAGGGAATGAATGAAGACATGTTTTCATTGGCAAAGGAATAAATAGATTGGGAGAAGAGAAACAAGAGATTAAATTCCTTTTCTTCCTCCTTCCTTCTTCTTCTTCATTCTTCACCGAACCAAGAACCCCTTCCCTCTCCTTATTCCGAAAGCTAAGCTAAGTTCCTCTTCAAGAAAAACTAAATTTAGAGAGGAAACCTTCAAGATCTATCCCTTCCAAGCAAGAGAAGCAAAAGGAGGTACAAGAAGAAGAAGCTCTCTCCTTCCTTGGCACTTAGGATACTTTTCTTCTTAAGAAAAACTACAAGCGAAAGGATGTAAGTTTCCCTCACCTGTGGTACAATAGCTTGTGTGTTTTCTATTAGATTTAGTTACATAAAAACCCAAGTTAACTTCATGAAAAATTTCGGCCAAGACAAGACCAAAGAGAAGGACCTAGGAATATAAAGACCTAAATTTTAACATGCTCAATATGTTTCTTGTAACATGTATCTTAAGGTAGGGATTTATCTAATGTTCATATGCTAGAATGTTTGATTTGGAACTTAGATTCATACCCTTAGACTCTCGGCCAAACATGAATAAAGGAGATAGATAAATTAAGATTCAAACCAAGCATGCTCCTTTTTGTTTTATGATAAGTACTTCATGATGAGAAAGTTGTTAACATGATATGCTCATGCCTATATGATGAATAAATTTTATTCCATGCTTCCAAGTATTCGGCCATGATAAGATTAGGGGCCTAGAGAAATTGTTAAACCTAAACTAATCATGCCATGATCCTCCTTAAGACAAGTTATGAAATTAATATGACATATTCATGTTGTAGTGAGGTTAGAATTTGTTTTTCATGCTCCATGAACTTTCGGCCACAACATGTTTAAGGGCCTAGGAAACTTAGAACCTAACCTAATTATGCTCATGTTATTCCTTGTAATAATTGCTATGAAATTTATTTAGGGTTCTCATGCTTTTATGACACTTGAACCCTAGAATCAAACCTTACAAGTTTCGGCCACAATCATGTTTAAGGGCTTAGGAAACTTAGAACCTAACCTAATTATGCTCATGTTATTCCTTGTAATAATTGCTATGAAATTTGTTTAGGGTTCTCATGCTTTTATGACACTTGAACCCTAGATTCAAGCCTTACAAGTTTCGGCCACAATCATGTTTAAGGGCTTAGGAAACTTAGAACCTAACCTAATTATGCTCATGTTATTCCTTGTAATAATTGCTATGAAATTTGTTTAGGGTTCTCATGCTTTTATGACACTTGAACCCTAGATTCAAGCCTTGAAGGTTTCGGCCACAATAAGTTTAAGGGCATAGGAAACCTGGAACCTAACCTAATTATGCTCATGTTGTTCCTTGTAATAATTGCTATAAAATTGGTTTAGGGTTTTCCATGTTTTTATGACACTTGAAACCTAGTTCCAAGCCTTGAAGGTTTCGGCCACAACAAGTTTAAGGGCCTAGGAAACTTAGAACTTAACCTAATTATGCTCATGATGTTTCTTGGAATATTTGCTATGAAATTGGTTTAGGGTTCACATGCTTGAATGTTGATTTTAAACCATGGAATGTTTGATAAGATTCGGCCATGATAAGTTTATAAGCTTAGGAAACCTAGAACCTAACCTAAACATGCTCATGATGTTTCCTTATGGTATATGATATGATATTGGTTTAGGGTTCACATGCTTGTATGTTGATTTCTAACCCAAGACACAACTATAAGTTTCGGCTATTATATGACATTAGGGTTAGAAATCCAAATATGATGTTCCATGTATCTCACATGCAATGTTTTAAGATGTGGTAAGAACTTGCTATGTTTCTATGTTTAATTATGTGTACTTATGATCTATGTATGATGGTAACCCTTATGTTGTACTATGTGCCCAAAGTTATGCATGCTATTTATGATGAGCTGTGTGCCCAATTTATGCATGATATTTATGATGAGCTGTATGCCCAAATTATGCATGCTATTTATGATGAGTTGTGTGCCCAACTATGCATGTATTTATGATGTGTTGTGTGCCCAAAATTTACATGCCATTATGATGTGTTGTGTGCCCAAATTCTATATGGTATGATATGATAAGAAATATGATGTGCATGAAATAATAAGAACCATGATATGTATGACATGCTACTTTACTTTATATGGCTTGTACCAAGGGTGGGCTCCATAGGCGCCCCGGGGTCGATGGACTAAGAAACGGGCCTCGTTAGGGATGGGCTCCTAAGTGCCCCTAGGTCGATGGACTAAGAAACGGGTCTAGTATGTATGCCTTGTAGGGTTCAAGACTTGCTACCTTGGACCTACATAGGACGCGCGCATTTATGTATGTGGTACAAGCCGGGGCCCCCAATCATGTTATGACTATGTTTAAGTATGTAAGTAATAAGTTTTCAAAGGACATGTTGCATATATTATTGCATGAATCATGTTTTTGAAAGTCATCTCGCATAACACTTTATGATTATGTTTATGATTATGTTACGATATACCATGATACTTATGATTATGTTATGTTATGGTTAGGATGAACTTTATGATTATGTTATGATATGTTATGATCATGATTAGGATATGTTAGAATGCACCTTATGATTTTATCATGATATGTCATAATGCTTATGATTATGTTATGTTATGGTTAGGATGAACTTTATGATTATGTTATGATATGTTATGATCATGATTAGGATATGTTAGAATGCACCTTATGATTTTATCATGATATGTCATAATGCTTATGATTATGTTATGTTATGTTAGGATGAACTTTACGATTATGTTATGTTATGATGCTTCTATACATGATATGATGAGTTGTCTTTATGCTTTATGCCTTGGAATTTTATTTATGTTATACGGTTTTATGAGTAGGAAAGGAACTTACTGAGCCTTGAGTGCTCACAGCTTACTTTCCTTGTACCACAGATAAGGGCAAAGAATGGATGTACTAAGGGAGCAGCAGGAGGGGGCAAGAAGGACGTGTGTAGTAGTGACTCGGCTAAAGAGAAAGACCTGCTTCTAGTTAATAAGAATTATGTTTATGTCGTTCTTTTATGACTTTATGACATTTCATCATACTCTTTAGTATTATGGTTCAAATTACGTTAAGCATGTTATGTGACTCATATGATAGGTAGTTAGTGATGATGATTTGAAAAGTAAAGAAAAAGTTTTAAAGAGAAAAAAAAATTATACTATAGATAAAACTTCCGCTGTTTTAAGAAGAAAATATAAGTAACCCCCGTCAGCTTAAGCAGGAAGGGGCGGGGCATTACAAACTAGGAGTATCTAAATGAATTTAAGCATAGCTACTAGTAAGAAAGTTTTGTTATAGTTAACGTCTTGCCTTTTACAATAGCCTTTCTCCACTAATCAAGCTTTATTGGTAATGACATTATCATCCATGTCGTTTTTCTTCTATCCACTTGTACCTAATAGGCATAACGCCTTCAAATGAATCTACCAAGTTTCAAACTTGGTTCTCGTACATAGATTCCATTTTTGACTTCATGGTTGTAAGCCATTTGTCTAGTTCTAAACTTTTTAGAACTCCTTCATAATCAGTAGGTTCTTCATCCTTAATAAGTAATAGTCATTCGATCCACTTACGAAAGATCTATATCTCTCAGGAATATTGCATGTCCTACTAGATCTATAAAGAGGTAGTGTCTTAGTTGTTTCAATCGATGGCTCATCATTATAAGTAATCGGTTGTGGTTCTTGATTGAAGTCTCTTGAGCTTCCTTAAGTTCAACTTCATTCCCACTGTTTTCTTACAAGAGCAACTTTTTCTCTAGGAATACAATATTTTTATTCTAAGGGATGATAGAATTGGTAACCCCTTATTTCTGTATGGTAACTAATAAATAGACACTTATCAGACTTATCATCCAACTTATCTGATACAGTTATTTTCACATAAGCTGGACAACGTCATATCTTCATGTAAGATAAGTGAGATTTCTTATCATTCTATTTCTTAAATGGAGTATTAGAGATTACCTTAATCAAAAATTTGTTTTCCAAGTAAACAACTATTTTAAGTGTGTAACCCCAAAAGGATCTAGGAAAACTTGGATGATTCATCATTGAACTAACCATTTCCAACAAGGTTCAGTTTTGCTAATCAAATACACCATTGTCTTGTGGCGTATATAGTGGAGTCCACTGAAATAATGTTTCATTGTCTCTCAGATAATCTTGAAACACTTGGTTTAAATATTCACTACCTTGATCTTATCAAAGTATTTTAATACTTATGTCAAACTATTGTTCTACTTTATTTCTGAATTCTTTAAACTTTTCAAAAGCCTTAGACTTATATTTCAATAAATACACATACCCAAATTATGAGTGATCATCGATGAAGTAATGAAGTAGTTGTAACCTCCTAAATATTGTCATTTCTTCTCCAATGTTTGTAAAGCCCAAAAAATTCCCGAATTTATTTTAGAATTATTCTATGATTTTTCTGGAATTTTTAGATATTTTTCTGGAATTTTCCGAGTAGCGGAAGTAGTAAAAATAATTAGAACCGTAAAATAACTTAGGCGGGAATCGAACCCGAGACCTATGGTTTACGGATAAGTTTAGTAACCGGTGAACCCAGCAGGGCCGTGCTGAAAGAAAGGAGAACCAAATATATTTATATTAGAGTTGGGTTCATTAAACCACTTAATATAAATAATAAACTTAAGTTGGGGTTTGGGTTATTTTGGTTCGGCACATCCTTCTCCACCGAAACCCAACACCGCCGCCGCCTCTTTTTCTTCTCCTCTTCCTCACGCACGGCACACCAAGGCAAGGGTCCATAGGTTCATCTTCCGGCGACGACTCCAACACGAAAGAGGTTCTTCTCCGCGAGAGGAACGCGAAGACGTGATCGGATCGTCGAGAGGATCATCTCCACCGGAACTCTAGCGAATAGAATCGTAAGAAATTACGATCAAGAGGTAAGAAACCCCTCACCTGCAGTATAATTGCTCTCGTTTGTTAGTTTTGGCGTTAGTTCAGTAATTTTACAGTTTTCAGTATTAGGGTGTGCTTTTAGTGCACACCAAGCATTCGGTAGAATGCCCAGTTCAGAAGGATGCACTAGTAGGCGTCCTAACAGCATGTAAAATGTATTAGAAACATTTTATTCAGTTTATTATCAGTTATTACAGCTATATGGATCAGATATCCATTGGGTGGGCTCCCACAGTAGCTTCTAGGTTCAGATAATCTAGCTCTAGGTTCAGATAACCTAGAACAGCAAAGTAAAATAAAACAGTAATCAGTATTTTACTTTTATTCAGTTGGCACTGTACTTGGATCAGATATCCATGGGCTGGACTCCCACAGTCGTCCCTAGGTTCAGATAACCTAGTAACCCTGCTGGATTCGGAACTTGCAAGCCCGGGTCTCGTAGGGATGCGCGCACAGTAAGTACAGTTGCCAGGGCCCAACAGCATGTTTAGTACTTTCATCTATTATATGTATAGTTTTCAAATTTGAAACCAGTGATGAGAACACTAATTTAGCTTTCAGTTCAGTTCAGGTTCAGTTTACTTGATTTGAGTTCGTGTACAGATTTAGATATATGCTTGACTAGTTCAGTTTCATGCTCAGTTTATAAGTATGCCATGATCAGTTTAGAGCATGCTCAGTTTATATGTTATGCCATGCTTTGTGTGATACCATGCCATGCCATGCTTGCATATTCAGTATATTTTTCAAACAGCATGATTTAAAATCATGTTTAGTACTTTCATCTATTATATGTATAGTTTTCAAATTTGAAACCAGTGATGAGAACACTAATTTAGCTTTCAGTTCAGTTCAGGTTCAGTTTACTTGATTTGAGTTCGTGTACAGATTTAGATATATGCTTGACTAGTTCAGTTTCATGCTCAGTTTATAAGTATGCCATGATCAGTTTAGAGCATGCTCAGTTTATATGTTATGCCATGCTTTGTGTGATACCATGCCATGCCATGCTTGCATATTCAGTATATTTTTCAAACAACATGATTTAAAATCATATTTGCATCGTATGCATGCTTTTGTGAGGTAGATGGTTTCTTACTAAGCTTATTGGCTTACAGATACTACTTTTCTTATACTGCAGATACCGGTAAAAGAAAAGTGGATTAGCGGAGGCTGGAGGGCGATGCTACGATGATGTGTGTGTGCAAGGGGTCTGGAATAAAGATCCTTGGGATCTATACGCTTTTATTTCAGTTTTAGCACTTAACATGTCTAGTTTCATACTTAGTCTTGTTACTAATTGTTCTAGCTTAGTAACTATGTCTTGTTTAGCTTATCACGTTTAGAACATTAGTACTTATATGCTAGAATGTATCTCCATTGTTTTAGAACTGTTGTGTGACGATTTGGCACGCCAAAGTGCTGAAATCAGAACTCTCGAGTGAAATCAGACACTGATCGGTCCCCAGACCGATCAGGGTCTGAGCTGTTCCACTGGATCGGTCAGCCGACCGATCCAGCGAGATACAGTATGCTACTGTATCCTCCTGGATCGGTCAGCCGACCGATCCAGCTCGATACAGTAGCCTCGGAGGAGATTTCCAGGTGCCTGGATCGGTCAGCCGACCGATCCAGCATCGAACAGAGGGCATCCCAGCGTCTCCAGGTGCCCGGATCGGTCCGCAGACCGATCCAGACACACCTGGATCGGTCCTTCCGACCGATCCAGCAGGGCATAGAATCGTAGTAAGCTTGATCGATCCGTGGATCGATCAACAGCTAGCTGGGAAGTTAGTTTGAGTTACTAGCTCAGATGGGAGGTCAAGAATCCTCCTTAGCACATGTACACCAACCGGAAAGGGTCTTGAATCCTTCCTTATAACCGCATGGGTGCATCAGTTGTCAGATTAACAGAGTCAGTTAGTGAAATTTTATTTTACCCAGTTTTCCGCACAGTACGGCACAGTAGTTTCAGTAGTTAATGTAGCGATCCGGCTCACAGCTTAGTACCCAGGAGTTGGGTCGTTACAGAGTGGTATCAGAGCAGTGTTCCTTACTTCCTACACACACATCAACATTGTGCCTACAGCTTCCAAGTAAGAACACCTCTCACTCAGTTTTGTTTTCAGCTTTTATATCAGTTATATGTGCTTTCATGTTTGCTCTCATGTTGGTAGTTAATTAATTCATGTTTACAGTAATGGTATTTAACATGTTACCAGTAGTTGACTATAACATGATAGCCTAGTTATATTTATGTGTTCTCTGCTATTTAGAAAATGGTACGAGGACGCCCAGCTAAGAAAGCAGCAGCGGCTGAGCCCCAGCATGAGGCAGACAGTTCAGTGCCTCCCCCAGACCTTAACAGTTACAGCAGCAGCTAGCTGAACAACAGCAGGAGATAGCCTCCTTAAAGGCTAACCACAGACTACTCCCCATCACTCCAAGACCAAACCTCACGACTCCAGAATCACAGAGGTAGTACCACCGATCATCCCAGAGCCTAGTAGCGTGGACTAAGATAAGCTTACCTTATCCATGGCAGAGAATTAAGCCCGAGAACTTCGTGCACCAGAACCATGGAATGCTCGGGCATGGTTTAAAACACCGAAAGCACTATGGAGCTTCTAGACCGCCGAGCATGAAAAGGTGAAGTGTGCCTCCTTCGCTTAACGAGACGCACGTATGTGGTGGGAGCGGATTAAATCAAGTGGCCAAACCGATGGCATGGGCCAACTTCGAGAAAGAATTCTTCGAGGAATTCTTTCACATGCAAGTCACGAACCGACACTATGACGAGTTTACAGAATTTCGTCAGGGCAACCTATCAGTTCAGGAGGCCGTGAAGAAATTCAACAGGTTGGCCCGTCTGTGTCCAGAACTAGTCAGCTCAGAGAAGGAACGAGTACGCTTGATGCTGAAGATGCTCAGACCAGAGATCGCAGTGAATGTGGCTGGTGGCGTTCATAGGCCACAAACCACAGAGGAGCTAGTGAGTAGTGCTCTGATCACCGAGCACTATCAGCACAATATCATCCAGCAGAAGCAGGTTTCCACAGAGCCCAAGGGACAAGCTAGCTCAGGTACTCAGCAGAAACAACAGGGACATAGCTCCAACTGGAAGGGGAAACGCAAGGCCAAAAGGAGGACCAGCTGGGAAACATTCCAGACATCCCAAATGTACTACTTGTGGGAAACATCATCCAGGAGTTTGCCGCAAGGGTACGCGAGGTTGTTTTGAATGTGGACAGGAAGGGCACATGGCTAAGCAGTGCCCGAACAAGAACAGTCTTCCTCAGCCTCAGCCGATACAGTATGGAGCTCAGCCAGCGCAGCTACACCAGATGTATGCAGCCTTAGATGGTCCACAGATCAGTCAGGGCAGATTAGAAGCCCCCACAGCTAACACAAATGCCAGGATTTTCTCACTGACCAGAGAGGACGTAGCAAATGCCTCGACAGTTGTCACAGGTCAGGTCAATATTTTACAGCATAATGCAACTGTCTTATTCGATACTGGGGCAACCCACTCTTATGTATCCAGGGCATTTGCCGAGAAATTAGCAACACCTCCAGAAGTACTCAATAGTCAGTTTCTGACAACGCTACCCTCAGGAGACATTATGGCATCTACGCACTGGCTCAGAGCAGTGCCAGTCATTATAGCAGACAGAGAACTTTTTGGTGATCTGATAGTGCTAGAAATGACTGACTACGATGTCATCTTTGGAATGGATTTTCTGATCAGATACGGCGCTTCTATAGAGTGCCGTAAACAGAAGGTCATATTCCAACCTGAAGCAGGAGTACAGTTTGAGTACATGGGGAAGCCAAAGAGAAAAGCCAGGAAGTTTCTCTCAGCACTGAAAGCACAGCAGTTAATGGATTCAGGATGCATGGGATTTTTAGCAAATGTAGTCAACACCAGCCAGGACAAGAACCAACAGCTTTCAGAGGTTCGAGTCGTTTGTGACTACCCAGCAGTTTTCCCAGAAGAACTACCAGGCTTAGCACCAGACAGGGAGATTGAATTTGAGATAGAGCTCATTCCCGGCACAAATCCAATTTCCAAGGCACCGTACCGCATGGCCCCAGCAGAACTGAAGGAACTTCAGGAGCAATTGCAGGAGCTTCTCGACAAGGGTTTCATACGCCCTAGTCACTCACCATGGGGAGCACCTGTGTTGTTCGTGAAGAAGAAGGATGGAAGCATGCGCTTATGCATAGACTACTGTGCCTTGAACCAGGTCACAATTAAAAACAGGTACCCTCTCCCCAGGATAGATGACCTGTTTGACCAGCTAAAGGGAGCCACAGTGTTCTCGAAAATTGACCTCAGATCAGGATATCACCAGGTTAGAGTCAAGGAAGGTGATATACCGAAAACAGCTTTCAGGACCAGATACGGACATTATGAGTTCGTAGTCATGCCTTTCGGCGTGACAAATGCTCCAGCTACTTTCATGGACCTCATGAACAGAGTATTCAGAGAATACTTAGACAAGTTTGTTATCGTGTTCATCGATGACATTCTTATCTATTCAGGCACTCAGGAGGACCATGCAGAGCATCTGAAGACAGTTTTGCAGATCCTTCAGCAGAACCAACTGTACGCCAAATTCACGAAATGTGAATTTTGGCTAGACCAGGTAGCCTTTCTCGGTCACATCATCTCCAAGGATGGTGTTATGGTAGATCCCAAAAAAATAGAAGCGTAGTAACTAGAAGAGACCCAGAACGCCAAAGGAAATCGAAGCTCGGGATTAGCGAGCTACTACAGAAATTCAGAGGACTTCTCCAGATAGCCTCCCACCGACTCTCACCGGAAGAACAAGAAATTTCAAAGGACGAGGATCATGAGAACAAATAACTAAAACGGAGATTGACCAGTGCTCCTATTTTAGCTATACCGAAAACCAGCAGCTTCGACATCTACAGTGACGCCTCTAAATTGGGATTAGGAGCAGTACTGATGCAGCAGGGCAAGGTGATCGCCTATGCCTCCAGACAACTCAAGGATTATGAGAGGAACTATCCTACTCACGACCTTGAACTTGCAGCAGTGGTGTTCGCTCTCAAGATTTAGAGACATTATTTGTACGGAGCTCAGTGCAGAGTGTATACAGATCATCAAAGTCTGAAGTATTTCTTTACTCAGAAGGATCTGAATATGCGACAGCGCAGATGGTTAGAGCTGGTCAAGGATTATGACATAGATATCCTCTACCATCCAGGGAAAGCTAATAAGGTAGCAGATGCACTCAGCAGGAAGTCCAGTGCTACCTTATTATCTTTAGCAGCTATGTCACCACCCCTTAGGAAGGAGATTACAGATTTTAGTCTCGAGCTTATGGTCGGGCAGCTTTCCACTATGTCCTTAGCATCTACCTTGCTTGATGATATCCAGACAGCTCAGGAGCAGGATCCTGAAATCCAGAAAATCAAGCAAGGGTTAGCAGAATCAGAAAATGGAGAGTTCAGAGTGTCCGCCAGAGGGGTAGTGTACTGTGGTGACAGACTTTGTGTTCCAAATCAGGAGGAACTACGAAAACAGATTCTAGATGAGGCTCACAGGACTCCCTATGCGATGCATCCAGGCTCCACCAAAATGTATCAAGACCTGAAGAAACATTTTTGGTGGCCCGGGATGAAGCGAGACATCGCCAGATATGTTAGCATCTGCCTCACCTGTCAGAGGGTCAAGGCAGAACATCAGCGACCAGGAGGGGTTCTGCAGCCTATACAGATTCCAGAATGGAAGTGGGAGGATATCTCGATGGACTTTATAGTGGGGTTACCCAGAACCACGAATGGCTTTGATGCCATTTGGGTAATAGTCGACAGGTTAACTAAATCAGCCCACTTCTTAGCTATCAGAATATCCTATTCCATGGAGCAGCTAGCTCAGTTGTATCTCAAGGAGATAGTCAGGCTGCATGGAGTTCCACGAACCATTATATCAGACAGAGACAGCAGATTTACATCACACTTCTGGAAGTGTGTGCAGTCAGCTATGGGCACCCAGTTAAAATTCAGCACAGCCTTCCATCCTCAGACAGATGGTCAGACGGAGCGAGTAAACCAGGTACTCGAAGATATGCTCCGAGCTTGTGCCCTAGATTTCAAGGGAAGTTGGTGCAAATATCTGAGTCTAGCAGAATTTGCATACAACAACAGTTATCAGGCCACTATCGGCATGGCACCTTATGAGGCACTCTATGGGCGGAGGTGCAGATCACCAATCTGCTGGTATGAGAGTGGTGAACAGAAGGAACTATAGTAGCAGATACCACAGCAGCCATACAGCAGATTCGCCAGAGGATAGAGACAGCACAGAGCCGTCAGAAGAGCTATGCCGATACACGACGCAGACCCCTAGAGTTTTCAGTTGGGGATACAGTTTTCCTCAGAGTAGCTCCCATGAAGGGAGTCATGCGTTTTGGGAAGAAGGGCAAGCTAGCTCCCAGATATGTGGGACCATACCTTATCACGAAGAGAGTGGGCAAGGTAGCATATGAGCTAGAGCTACCTCAGGAGATGTCAGCTGTCCACAACGTGTTTCATGTCTCCATGCTGAAGAAACATATTCCAGACGCCACCCAGGTGATTGAGCCCCAGTTGGTACAGGTCCGTGATGATCTCAGCTATGACAGTCGGCCTATTCAGATAATAGACCGAGCAGTGAAGAAATTACGGAACAAGGAAGTACCATTAGTCAAAGTCAGCTGGCAAAATCACACAGCAGCAGAGGCGACTTGGGAGACAGAGGCCAGCATGAGACAGAAGTACCCAGAATTGTTTTAAGTTCGGGGACGAAATTTTTATAAGGTATGGGGGATTGTAAAGCCCGAAAAATTCCCGAATTTATTTTAGAATTATTCTATGATTTTTCTGGAATTTTTAGATATTTTTCTGGAATTTTCCGAGTAGCGGAAGTAGTAAAAATAATTAGAACCGTAAAATAACTTAGGCGGGAATCGAACCTGAGACCTATGGTTTACGGATAAGTTTAGTAACCGGTGAACCCAACAGGGCCGTGCTGAAAGAAAGGAGAACCAAATATATTTATATTAGAGTTGGGTTCATTAAACCACTTAATATAAATAATAAACTTAAGTTGGGGTTTGGGTTATTTTGGTTCGGCACATCCTTCTCCACCGAAACCCAACACCACCGCCGCCTCTTTTTCTTCTCCTCTTCCTCACGCACGGCACACCAAGGCAAGGGTCCATAGGTTTATCTTCCGGCGACGACTCCAACACGAAAGAGGTTCTTCTCCGCGAGAGGAACGCGAAGACGTGATCGGATCGTCGAGAGGATCATCTCCACCGGAACTCTAGCGAATAGAATCGTAAGAAATTACGATCAAGAGGTAAGAAACCCCTCACCTGCAGTATAATTTCTCTCGTTTGTTAGTTTTGGCATTAGTTCAGTAATTTTACAGTTTTCAGTATTAGGGTGTGCTTTTAGTGCACACCAAGCATTCGGTAGAATGCCCAGTTCAGAAGGATGCACTAGTAGGCGTCCTAACAGCATGTAAAATGTATTAGAAACATTTTATTCAGTTTATTATCAGTTATTACAGCTATATGGATCAGATATCCATTGGGTGGGCTCCCACAGTAGCCTCTAGGTTCAGATAACCTAGCTCTAGGTTCAGATAACCTAGAACAGCAAAGTAAAATAAAACAGTAATCAGTATTTTACTTTTATTCAGTTGGCACTGTACTTGGATCAGATATCCATGGGCTAGACTCCCACAGTCGTCCCTAGGTGATAACTTGCAAGCCCGGGTCTCGTAGGGATACGCGCACAGTAAGTACAGTTGCCAGGGCCCAACAGCATGTTTAGTACTTTCATCTATTATATGTATAGTTTTCAAATTTGAAACCAGTGATGAGAACACTAATTTAGCTTTCAGTTCAGTTCAGGTTCAGTTTACTTGATTTGAGTTCGTGTACAGATTTAGATATATGCTTGACTAGTTCAGTTTCATGCTCAGTTTATAAGTATGCCATGATCAGTTTAGAGCATGCTCAGTTTATATGTTATGCCATGCTTTGTGTGATACCATGCCATGCCATGCTTGCATATTCAGTATATTTTTCAAACAACATGATTTAAAATCATATTTGCATCGTATGCATGCTTTTGTGAGGTAGATGGTTTCTTACTAAGCTTATTGGCTTACAGATACTACTTTTCTTATACTGCAGATACCGGTAAAAGAAAAGTGGATTAGCGGAGGCTGGAGGGCGATGCTACGATGATGTGTGTGTGCAAGGGGTCTGGAATAAAGATCCTTGGGATCTATACGCTTTTATTTCAGTTTTAGCACTTAACATGTCTAGTTTCATACTTAGTCTTGTTACTAATTGTTCTAGCTTAGTAACTATGTCTTGTTTAGCTTATCACGTTTAGAACATTAGTACTTATATGCTAGAATGTATCTCCATTGTTTTAGAACTGTTGTGTGATGTTTTGGCACGCCAAAGTGCTGGAATCAGAACTCTCGAGTGAAATCAGACACTGATCGGTCCCCAGACCGATCAGGGTCTGAGCTGTTCCACTGGATCGGTCAGCCGACCGATCCAGCGAGATACAGTATGCTACTGTATCCTCCTGGATCGGTCAGCCGACCGATCCAGCTCGATACAGTAGCCTCGGAGGAGATTTCCAGGTGCTTGGATCGGTCAGCCGACCGATCCAGCATCGAACAGAGGGCGTCCCAGCGTCTCCAGGTGCCTGGATCGGTCCGCAGACCGATCCAGACACACCTGGATCGGTCCTTCCGACCGATCCAGCAGGGCATAGAATCGTAGTAAGCTTGATCGATCCGTGGATCGATCAGCAGCTAGCTGGGAAGTTAGTTTGAGTTACTAGCACAGATGGGAGGTCAAGAATCCTCCTTAGCACATGTACACCAACCGGAAAGGGTCTTGAATCCTTCCTTATAACCGCATGGGTGCATCAGTTGTCAGATTAACAGAGTCAGTTAGTGAAATTTTATTTTACCCAGTTTTCCGCACAGTACGGCACAGTAGTTTCAGTAGTTAATGTAGCGATCCGGCTCACAGCTTAGTACCCAGGAGTTGGGTCGTTACAATGTTCCATCTTACCATAATGGTAACATGGATCCTTTGGAGCCAGTTCTTCTTTCTTGGCCTTGACAACAATTCTCAAGTTACAAAGTCAATCCAAGAAATTTGGCTTTGTAAGTTTGGTTGTTTCCAAAGTAAAGTCCAAATTCGAAGAAAATATACTTATTCTAATAAACTAGAAATACATAGTCAAGAAAATATGAAAGAGATGATTTTATGATGTATTTATAAATAATTTATGTACATTTTAAAATCTCATTTATTTATTTAATTTAAGAGCCCTTTGAATTCAGGAGATCGTAGGTTTTCTCCAAATAGGTTGATATCCACCATAAATAAGAATAACCTTGGAGAGAGTCTAACAAGTCATTCTTAGCTACAGTGGTATGTATCATATATACCAATTATGTATCATGTATACATAATTATCATATTATACTATCAACTGATTGAATATTTATATAAACATCGGGTTGTTAAGACATTAGCATGTATACATCATATGTATATCACTCAACTTTATCTCTATACACATTGACCTCGAAGAGAGTCCCACAAATCAACGCTTCAAGTTAAAGCTGATCTATTAATCATGAGATCATATCTCAATGGTTTGAGCATATCTAATTTCAGGTTGATGTTGAATTTGACCAACAATTCAAACAAGAAATCATAATCAAGTTCTTACCATATTAACTAAATATGTAGGTTGTAATATTTTACATAAGGGATTTAAGTCTCATCATAATCATGCAAAAGTATTATCTAAATGACATTACACACACGATATAAATGATGACATGTCATATCACACGCATAACATATATAATGATATGACACATCGCACGTATAACATAAACAATACATACATCTAGTGTATCTATATGACATATATACATATATGACATGACATGACATGACATATATAATGATATAACACATCGTACTCATGACATATATAATGATATAACACATCATGCTCATGGCATATATAATAATATAACACATCGTACGCATGACATAAATAATGTATACATCTAATGCATCTACATAACATACATTATATGCATGATATGACATATATAATAATATAACACATCACACATATGACATATATAATGATATAACACATCGCACACATGATATAAACAATGCATACATCTAATGTATCTAAATGACATATATATAATGTAAGGCATAATAGAAATTATGTCATAGTTGTCATAATATTATTTGTAAAAAAATATGATTAAAAATCTGATTTCCATAAATTAAGATTCCTATAATTAAATTAGGAAATAAATTTTTTAATTTTAATTACATATTTTATCCAGAAAATAATTCCCAATAAAAAAGATCTAATAAATTAATAAACAATTACCTAATTTTAAATTTCCTAACAAATTATAAAATTTATTATTTTAATTTATTAATTAATTTAAAATCTTTCAAATTTAAATTTTTTTAAATTATTTCACAAACTTTCTAAAATTAGAATTTTCTAATAAATTAAGAAACTTTCTAAAAATAAAATTTCTTAATAAATTCAGAATCTTTCTAAATTAAAATTTCTAATTATTATAGAATATTTTTATATTGAAATTTTATAAAATTATTCTAGAATTTTTAAAAATTAGAATTTTCTAATAAATTAGAAAAAATTTTAAAAATAGAAATTCATAATAAAATTGGAAAAAATTTCAAAAATTAATTCACAAAATATTCCCAAACTAAATATCCTAAATTATTTTAGACATTTTCTAAAAATAGAATTTCTAAACAAATTAAGAATTTTTTCAAAAATAGAGATTCGTAATAAAATAGAAAAAATTTTAGAAATTAATTTATGACCAATTATGACTCATAAAATAATTTTATAATTATGTCGATTAGACTTTGATACCACTTTTAGGGAATCAGTGCATGCTAAAACATATTTTAGAAAACATATGCATCAGAAATAAAAATATAATACTTCCTAATTATTACATCACACACCACACGCATGCAATGATAGAACATAATAAGACATGATCATAAAATAAAATTTCCTAAATTAACTTTTACTCCAAGTATACTTGACAGATGATACAAAGTGGAAACGATATCAACTAGCAAACTCAACAGTGTTTACCTCTACTTGTATCCACGTCGAATTGTTGTTGAGACGACTTCATGAAACCATGAGTCATTCATCTCTAATTGGTACTAGCCAAACGTGAAGATGAAGTAATCCAAAAGAACTTCCAGGACATGATTTAGTGGCGGCGATAATTGTTGTCAGCGGCACCAAAATCATCGACATTGAATTCGTCGACACCAAAATTATCGGCACCAAAATCATCGACGCCGAAATCATCATCACCAAAATTGTTGGCATTGAAATTTTCAGCACCGAATTTGTCAGCATCGAATTCATCAGCACCGAATTCATTGATACAAAAATAGTCGATATCAAATTCGGTGACTAGAGATGACTAACGATAACTTTTGGGCAGAAAGATCTTGGGATGCGTCTAGAGAGAGGGAGAAGAGGATGAAAAGAAACCATAATCAAATTAGAATTTTTTTTCAAAAAATAAAATCACTCATCTCTTCTCCTCATAGAGGGGTATTTATACACATCTATATAACTTGAGAAGCAAGTCATCTCCCAAACCAATAAGCAAAGTAAATATGATTCATTACCATTAAGATTAAGTTTATCTCAAAACTAAACTATTATAGTGTAGGATCTAGATGCACTAGAGGGGGGTGAATAGCACTGATAGCTTTTTCATTCGTTTAAAACAATTGAAGTAAAACGTAGCAGAAAATAAGTAGAAGAAAAGAGAAAGTAATGCTGACACCTATGGTTTACTTGGTTCAGAGTCTGTGATGACTTCTACTCTAAGGCTCACGATAGTTGTTCGTTTTCGTTGGGCAATTACTAATAATTCGAACAACTATTACAAACTTGAAGTATAATAGTAATAAAGTTACCAACAATAATAAAATTAGCAGTCATTCATCAATTGTCGGAGCAGCGTGTAAGAGTTGAAGTAGTTCTGAATGATGTCTGAATGTCTGTTATCGAAGTGCTTGGTCAAGGCCTCCTTTTATAGCCAAGTTAAGTTTGATCTAGATCCACTAATATTAGGAATAGGTTTGACTCGACATTGATCAGTAGACTGATCCCCCTGATCAATCGACTGAACCCGCCTGAATCTGTCTGGCTTCTCATCTAGATGTTGCCAATCTAGATAAGTCTTTGTTCGGTCGACCGATCCTGCCATTCGGTTGATCGATCCCGCTATCCTTGCTGGCTTATCTTATTCGATTAACCCAGTCTGATCAAGCCGCTGCTTATCCACTGTTGGATCGACTGAACCTGAAGTTCGGTCGATCGATCCCTTGGTCAAATCCGATCAAATCGTTACTTATCTGGTCCTTTTGCTTAAGGGTCAATCGACCATCAGGATGTTCAATCAACCAAACAAGCTAAAATTCTAACCTGCAAAATAGAGTTAGAATAGAAGGCAAATAACATGTAAATATAAGATTTGATAGTCGTCGGATTGTCTGGTCTTGACTTTAAGTTTTGTTGAAACTCTAGGTCAGACCGACACCTACTGTTCCCTCTTCAGGGAATGTGTCATCACCTACTCCTCTTAGAAGAGTTTACCTTTTACCAGACCGGTCCTCTAGACTGTTTAAACTTTTGCTTAGCATCCGAGACTCCAGGACTTCATGCTAAATATCCGCTCCACGACCTATCAAGACTTCCACCTGATGTCTGCGACTCCCAGGATTTTCACCTAGAGTTTTCGACTCTAAGATTTCACCCAGAGGCGTCGACTCGCCAAGACTTCACCCAGTTCCCCAAACCAAGACTTCATTGTCTAACCATAGCAAGGACTTTCCATAACCTAGGGTTACCACTCCCCATGACCTAGGGTTACCTCGCCTTAGGGTTTTCCACCTGCCTAGAATCCACTAGGACTTTCGCCTAAGAACACTTAGAACTTTTCTACAAGCTCAACCACACTTGTTGGATCACAAGATAACTTAACTTTTGAACGCTTTACCATTATCAAAACTCAGGTTCGATCGTCTAGTGCTTCCTGCACTAACACATAGTTCATAATTAAAACAAACATGTTTGATTTATTATTAAATTAAGTTGTTTCATAACTAAACCAAACCCCTTTTGTTTATTATCAAATTATAATGAATTCATATTTACTACAATCATCATGGCACATCCATGCTTCCGTTCCATAAATATCTTTCTATATTTATCTTTTGTTTGGTTCAACTAAACTTTGTCTCTTTCTTGATTTAAGAATCTAATTTTCAAACTCAATTTTAGTCTCTAAGATAAAATCATAATGCGTGTAACCTTATAAATTTTCAGTTATGTTGGTCGTCTATAATTAACCATTAATTATGGAACAATCATGTGTGACACCTAGTAGTACATCATAATCCCAATTGGTCGAAAAATCATAGTCGATTCTAGAACTACTTCTGAATCCTTCAGTAGCTACAGTCAATCGTGCATTATTCTACTCTCTCTCATCCTATACCCACTTGGTTTAATTTAAGACATGATCTGTGTGTCAGTCCCTACTAGGCTGACTATATTATACCTAGGCCAAATAATACTTTCTGTCTTGCAAATTCAAGTTATTTGTACATGCGCCCAAGAGTACAATACTGTCAGCGTGCAATACTTTAATCAAAGATTTGAGTTACAATTCTGACAAATGATCATAGGGTATACATCTCCTTGTAAGAACTGATGAATCCTTTATTAATTATTCAAATACCTTCGAACACTTCGACTTATATTCAATCATCTTAATTAAAGGCACTATCTTTTGATTAATAGGGAAAGATTAATATAGAAACATAATCAACTTACCCCTTTTTTTACACGTTTCTTTATAGAAAAACAATTTTACAAAATAATTTTTTTTACGTGTTTCTATATATGATTTATTTATCTACTAGTATATTAATTAGCAGCACTTAACCTAAAATGCCATTAAAAAATTCGATATGAATGATTTAAAAATTGTTCCTATAAATTAGAATAATAGAAGTGATGAGTAATATCATTTGACAAGTCGTTGTTAAAAGCACCCAATATCAATAATTTCAAGATTCCTCTAATAGTTGTATTATTTAAAATGATTTACCATAGCGATTTATTCTGGCCGTTTGAAAATTAATTCTAAAATAATATAGCAATAGAAGCGATTTATATCTGATCCTATCTGAGACCTACGAAGATGACACAGATAAGTGATTGATAGTCAGAAGACTTTTCTCTCTGAAAGAAGCTTCTCCTTTAATCCTGCACACAAGCAGACGATCCAGCAAAACATTAGTACCTAGAAACCAGAGGGGAGTCCTTGGTAAAGACCCTCCGACGTTCAAGTCAGTCCAGATCCGAATGAATAGAAGAATCGTCAGAACGTATGCGCGAGAATAGAGTTACAGATGTCAATGAACATAGCTTCATCATGGAGAGAACTCTCCTTTTATATACCACCTTACGTAACCTTCGCAATCATAAGGTGATAAAATATGTCAGAATTTGTTAAGCAATTCATCATAATCATTCGAGGAATCTTTATTTTACCCACACGTATACCCCTATTATCATTTATAGCTTCTATTATTATTGAGGTTGCCAAAGCGATATATTATTATTATTGGTTTGCTGATGGAAGACATGATAGTCCCAGAAGAAATTTTCAAAAGAATATTCTCTGACATAAAGTTATTATTATGACAAGTTGTCGAGATATTGTCTGTTGAAAATGATTCGGTCAGTCCTTAAGTCGGTCGTCTTGTTGAGATAATGTTATCAACTGAATATAATCTAGCCGATCCTTCAGCTGACCACCCTATTAAGATGATGCTATTGGATGAATATAATCTGACCGGTCCTTAAGTCGGTTGCTTTGTTAAGATGATATTGTTAGCTGAATATAATCCTGCCCGTCCTTAAGTCGGTTGCTTTTATTGCGCTATTTAGCTGCATTCTGTATATTCCACTGTTATACATTATATTAAGCTGCTCAACCATGTTTTGCATAGCATTAAGATACTTGTTGGAGAATGGTAGAGTGTATCATGCTCCCGGGAAATCTTTTTAGTAATAATATATGTTGTATTGGAATTCCATTCAAGTGATAATAATATAAGTATAAGTGTCATACGCCCGGTTCTCCCTTTTCCTGACCAAGCTTATGATAAGTTACCTAGAGAAGGCTAGGTGATAATAATATAAGTATAAGTGTCATACGCCCGGTCGTCCCTTTTCCTGACCAAGCGTATGATAAGTTACTTAGAGAATGCTCGCTTCACTCTGAGAGCCTTGATCAACATATCAGGCTGGGCTATATTTGCTCTACCCTAGTTTTTGTACGGACAGGACATATAAGTCTGTCTGACTTAATTATCAGACGAGTTTACCTACCTTCTGTCTGCCAGTAGTTAGTCTGTTGTGGAATAAGTTAATCATTCTGGTTAGCCCTTAAGGTTAGCCGCCCTCGCTCATGGTCGCCTTAAAATCTAGCCAGCCCTGAGACATCAGACTCCCTGGTTTGCTCGGCTTAAGGGTTGATCATCCTTTCCCAACCGGATTAAAACTTGGTCTAGTGGAATCTAAGAAGCTCAGCACTGAGTGACTAATTCATGTCAGATGAGGGGATATTACTCTTTTTCAAATGTGACCGTCCTGTTATCTTGACTTTGATCGTCCCGTCATCTTAACTCCTACTACCATGAAATCTTTTGAGTCCACTTATTATAATCTGTATCAATAGCTACACTTTAAATAAAATGTTAAAAAAAAATTAATATGAGCTCTTTAAAAATGGTTCACATAGCTTATAATAAACTGGATTAAACTTAACGAGTTATTGATTTTCAGGTCATTTTCACATCTCTAATCTAAAACCACAAAGAAAGTATTTGAGATTTAAAAACTTTTTAGTATGTCATTTGATAATAAGAAAAAATGGATATTTTGAAACTAATGATAGTGAAAAAAATGGATATTTTGAAAAAAAAAATGGATATTTTAAAAATCCATAATAATGAAACATCATTACTTTTGAGTTTTTTAAACTACTGATATTCATGAGGTATTTATAGATTTAAAAGGTCATTTAAAATTATGATAATTATGAGATACTTAACTGCTGATAGTTTTTTGCTTGCGTGAATGTGAGCATAATATTTGTATATGTAAAATAATATTTTTATTATAATTTTTTATCTTATCTAATTAATTTAATTTGAATGAAAGAAAAATAATATAAATATAGAAATATATATAACTATGTTAAGTATTAAATAATTTGTATATTTAATTATTTCATTAAAAAATAATGGAGATGTGTTAAAGAGAGAAATTTATGGAGAGTGAAAGTGGTGAGAGTTACATAGATATTTATGTAATTTAAAAAAAGAAGGCTTCACGACAAATACTAGATCGTTTAATTTAAATTAATACTTATACTCCTCTGCACATATATATAATTGTACTCTTATGAAAAAAATAAAAATTAAATTTTGATAAATGAAAAATTATTTTATTTCTTATTTTTAATAAAAAAATTTTAAAAAACAAATTATTCAAATTTAATTTTTTATCTTAGAGATAAATATCATAAAGATATTGAGTTAGCAATTTACACAAATCTACATTAAAACTATATAATACATGCTGATGCAGTTTCAAAACCAATCCTAAAATAATAGAGAACTATAACAACAGTTTATACACTATGTAGTGGTTTGTAAATTGCTCCTAAAAGGTAGAGCAATAGAAACGATTAGTAGCAGTATTTCATATGATATTTGTTTAGTTTCACATTGGAAAGGATGAAGATGTTTGATAGGCTTATTAAAGGATATGCATCAAATATATTGTATTTGATTGGTTCCCTTGGTGACCAAAGTGGAACATATTTATATATATCAAAGATGGGCACTTGGCCATAGAGATAAAATTAATTAAAATTCGGAATTAAGGCCTCTTAATTTTGGATTTTACATTACTTTTTCTTGGTGAACAGATGTGACAGTTAACGTGTCCATTCACGAATAGGTGTCTCCACAACCTTTCCCAAAGGTTGTATTGCTCACTATATATACATCTTTAACATCTTCTCCAATGATTAGTTGTTTTATTTCTCTAAATTGTCTTGCGAGAATCTATAGGGTTGCTGTCTATAGATTCTATTTCGTTTTGAGTATCCTGGAGGGAATTTGTCACTAAACCCAGCAGCAACATAGTGGGGGCAAAATTTCCTTAAGGAAAATGATTCACGCTTAAAACGAAGTCCTATCCTTATTATGTTCTCTAACAGTTATATTATTAAGAGCAATTTACAGCAATAGTTTATGTAAATTGATGCCAAAACTATGCAATAGATGCAATTTGAAAACCAATTCTAAAATATTAGAATAATATAAATAGTTTGCAGCAGCACTCTTGATGTACTTAGATTATATATATTTTTTGACACACATTTATTTATATTTCATGAGTATAATCTATATTTATCGTGTCTTATTTTATTATAGCATCATACTTCTACTCCTTTTGTTTGGAGGTCTTTTCTTTTCTTATTTTTATTGATAAGATGCAAATTGAAGTGAAAATGGAGCAAAGATGCATATTAGAGCAAACATAAAAAAAATCAACAACCTGGTCATGCTCGAGAGACACGGCCGTGTGACTCCCACAGCAGTGCACACAGGCAGGTCGTGCCCTGAGGTACAGTCGTACCCCTCTCCACAGAGTCCACATAGCTCGGTCATGCCCAGAGATACAAGCATGTCTCTATGAGCAGAGAACCACATGGACTAGCTGTGCCCGTAGGCATAGCCGTGCCAAACTTCCAGCAAGGAGCACAGTCGTGTCATGGCTCCCCATTCTAGAGAAGAACACGAATTGACCGTGCCCCTAAGGCTTGACCGTATCATCCCTATTCGCCGTTTACACGACTCGACCATACCAAATGGCACAGTCATGCGAGCTAAGGGCAGGGGGGCGTGCCCCCTACTATAAAAGGGGAACTTCTCCCCTTTTGACCTATCCTTGGTTTGGGGCTCCACCCCCCCCCCCCCTTCTTTTGGGAAGAGTTTTCCACTTTAGGAGAAACCCTAGAACCTCTATCTTTGTTGATCTACACCATCCATCCACTTTCGGAGCAAGGAAATGCTTTCAAAGACGTCGGGTTTTAAGGATAAGCACTCTTTTCCCTTTATTTCCATATATTAATTTGTACTTTGCTAATTTCTTCGTCCTGTGGTTGTATTCTCTTGTAATGGCGTAGATTCTCTTATTCTTAGGATGTATGAAGTAATTATGATGTGTTGTTGATACATAAACTATGTATTTACTTATTTCTTTGTTCAATGAAGTGTTTATGACTTGTTCTATGTGTGTTATATCTTGTATGTATTTAATGAAAAGTGTATGAGGTGATGCATGCAGATGTGAGAGATTTGTCTCTATGTTAAGTTGATTGGACTGAATAATCGGGGTATCCTTAGTGATAGAAGATACTCATTCAATCAGATATATTGTACCCTTAGTGACAAAGGGCATCAATATTATCCCACTTTCTAGAGGCCTTGATATAGTGACCAATCTTGTGCTAGAGAGACTAATTAAAGTTTTAGGAGTTTTCTCCAAATTAATATTAGGAAGTGACTTATGTAATCTAACGATTGTATGACTGCGAGGCTTATGATAAAGGGTATTCCTTTAACCAGTCTTTCTAGATTACCTCTTCTACTTAATTACATTAATATACTATTAGGAAGTACATTAGATAACTTTAGTGATTGTATGACCAGGGGAACCCTAAGGTATCCCTTTAACCAGACTTTTTAGAGTTACTTCTTTACTTAACGGTATTAGAATGGTGTTAACTCTTCAATACAACCTGCATAGGGTTGTGCTAGACTTTAGATAGAATTTCTACATGAGTGAAAGTATGGAGTCAGCTAGATGAACAATTCATAAGGGTATTAATTAGCATTATAGTGAAACTGAAACCCTATAATCATTTCCCAAATCACTCTTTCTTCCTCTTAGATCACTTTCTCTCTCTCTCTTGCTCTCTCAACTCTCTCTCTCTCTCTCTCAACCTTAGTTCTCAAAGCTTGCAACCGACCCTCAATTATCTTGATAATTCACCGTGCAAAATCAACTAGTGCTTAATCAATAGTCCCTATGGATCAATATCTTTTTATTATTTGACGACGTAGCCGGACACTTGCAGTTCCAACATCAACTCTACACAAAATGTTGTTAAAAGAATTCAATATGAGCGATTAGAAAACTATTCCTAGAAGTTGGAGTAATAGAAGCATTGAGTAGTAGCGTTTGACATAGAACCACTATTAAAGTATCCATCAATAGTTTTAAAATTAGTTCTAATAGTTGTATCATTAAGAATGATTTACAACAGTAGTTTATCCCAATCAGTGTCAAAACTCTGCAATATATACGGTTTAAAAACCAATTCTAAAATATTAAAGCAATAGAAGCTGTTTGTAACAACACTTTACATAAAATGTTAAAAGAATTCAGTATGAGCGGTTTGAAAATAGTACCTAGAAGTTAGAGCAACAGAAGTGGTGAGTAGTAGTGTTTGATACAAAACTTCTACTAAAATATCCAATATTTTCTTCTAACAATTATTTCATTAAGAACAGTTTACAGTAATGATTTATTCAAATTAGTGTTAAAATTATTCAACAAGAGTGGTTGCAAAATCATTGTAAAAAGTTAAAAAAAAAAATAGAAACATATTAGTTTAAACTGATTCCATTGTTTGATTCTAAGAGTGGTGTTAAAACCGCTCCTAATAACAACTATACGGGTGCTTTTTTGTAGTCTTCAAACCTCTTTCTCATAAAAAGTCTCGAACAGTTTTTTTTATCAATGTTATCTCACTTCCATGGATCATCATAGCAAGTCTCTTGGAAGAGAGATTAAAACATATGATCGAGCAATTTAAGATAAAGATATAGGGTCATTATATATTGATGAAAAGTCTATATCATTTGACACTATCATCTGTCTCTATTCTTTTACGGGCAATCAACATGTGTCCGACAGACACATTTATTGAGTGAGGAGCTTCTGCATCTATCAATTTTAGTTAATGGTCAAAATCTCAAATTAAACGCATTTCAATTTAATCTATCACGTTAATTTATGAATCTTAGAAATCTTTTAATGTTAGCCTCACATAAACAAACATGTATATGTATATTTATATTTGATTGCTTAATTATTAAAATTGATTTCCAACCACAACTGCAGTCTGAAATTAAATTCAGACTGGAAACCAATAATGACAAGAAAAGTAACCCTATTTTCTAGGAACTGAGCATTAATTCAGTCTTAAATCTGAATGAATGACAAGAAACAGATCGAGCAGATTTTAAAGCCAGGAGAAGAAAAAAGAAAACTTTGAATTGAAATGCCATCTTCTCCTTTCTTTTAATTTTTTTTTTCAATCTTGCCAGTAAATGCTAAGCCTGCATAATGGTATCCTTATATTTACACAGCGATGCTACCCGCTACTAGTTTGGATTCATTCATTCAAAAGGAAACTTTAATGGCAAACAGGAAACGGTACATCTTTCATGGCAGCCTGAAACTAAATTCATAATCTCATCTGTTTCACACTGTTTATGGGCTGCAGGACGGCTACAGTAGTCGAAGTGTCTTTTATACTCGAGTAGCCAAAACTTTGACAGAAAGTGTAGATTTGGTCAATAGATTTGCTTCTGGATAATGGATAGATCATCATAGCCCAACAGGAGGGGGAGAAATGCATGTTTTTTTAAAATCAGACATCAATTTGAATTATCATCGTTACTCTGCCTTGTCTGCCATTCAAAATGATTAGCCTGCCTGCCGTCCTGACTTACTGCTGCTGGTACAATTCAAATGTTCAATGCGAGACTGCTCAGTTGAAGCACAATTTCATTAAAGTTCCTGGTAGTGGTCCTAGTCTTTTAAAAATCAGATTCACTTAGGGTCTGATCTGGAATCAAATCAGGTCCTGGTAGTGAGTTTTCTAATGGTTGCAAGTTTATAGAAATCTAAATAGTCTAAGTCCGTTAGTGAGTTTCGATCAAAACTCACTCATCGACTTATACAGGTCTGATTGGATCCATTTAAGGTCCTGTAGATTTATAAGGATGCAAGTAGTCCAATAGTATCTTTTATTGCTTATTTCGGGCTCTCCGGAGGTATTATAATGTTATATTAACTTTTAACTAGAATGCGGCCTGTGAGACCAGGTTCACGTTGGGCCTGATATGAGATTATACAGACCTATGGTAGTATTGATCTCGCCGACACCGGGTTCACTTTGTTCCTTGATTATAACCAAGGTTTGACATCATATGTGTCTTCTTCTCGCTCAACCCTTTCTAGTGGTTGCAAGTTTACATAAATCTAAATACCCTAGGTCCATCAATATATTTCGATTAAAACCTATTGATTAATTATAAAAATCTAGTATACACACCATATCTATCGTTGTTTGCTTTTTGAACTTAATTTGTAATTTTTTTTCAATGATAGAAATTATTTCAGAGATATGAAATATGTTTAATGCAAATTCTTTCATGGTACATGAAGCTAATGTAGTACAAGTATCTGGAGTTAATATTCCATCTTATAGGGAACACAAATAGAAATACAAGAAATTAGAACTTTAATCTAAATGAAGAAGTAAGTAACCTAGAAGATGAGGTCCTGAATACTTCTACAACACTTGTTAAATGCTTTGAATTTACTTGGAGTCAGAAGGAGGAGCATCATAATTGGATTGTAGAACAATTGCAATGCAAATAGGTGTACAATAATTCTTAGCTAATGATATGCAGATTAAATAATATGAATTCTTCCAGAGCAGTACAGTGACTTAGAAGAGAAGTTTCCAATAGTCGTTGATCCATATGTTTTGAATTCACGATTGCTACAAAGGCCAATTAGAAAGGCAATAAATGAGCAGAGGGGACTTAGCAACATTCAATAGTGATGTCAAAAAATCACGTTTGGTGATGTCAAAAAAGAAAAAATTATATATAGCAACATTCAATAGTGGAACCACCCATGCGCTAGCCAACTATCCATCTTAAGGAGACTCAGCAACATTCAATAATGATTCATCAAAAGATAGATCGTGGAATAACACCAAACTATATAAAGGTTTGTGTTAGCAATGGTGGTGTGGGTTTCGCTTGTCTTAGGTTTACTTCCACTATGTTAATCTCGTGTAACACTGCTAAGAATTAGTAAGAGTAAAATATAACCATCCAAAGGAAGATGAAGATAATGTCATAAGTGTTCCTTCATATTTTAGGTTAAGCTTAGCTCTCCACTTATGCTTTTGACATAATATCAAAGTCAGACTGTGAGGTCAATATATTATAACCACCCTATCCTATATATGGTTTTTTTACTAATAATAATTAGTAGCTAAATTGTGATTGTGAGCTAGTTTTGATATCGACTATAATTAGTAATTAGCATTGGCCCTAATGGCAGAGTCATGGTTGAGATGGGCAGTGGGGTTTTGTGACTCAAACTGAGTTACTTTAGTTGTTCTGGAATTTGTATCTGTTTGTATATTTAAATCTTAATTAGTCTTTCCAAGATTTTTGCGTTATGTTCCTGTCGGGAATCTAAGAAGATGGAATTGTCGGTGTGATGTGTCTAGAATATTGACAGCATTTCCATGACCTAACTAGTGAGTTGTCTTCGGTGTTGACCAAGTCGTCAGAAGTCCTCTGGTCAACAGTACCTATATCCAGTGATCGGGTTATCCCGGTTCCTAGTACCCCGATGCTCGAGGCGGGTCCCATGAATATATAAGTAGCCGAATAATGATAGAGCAACTAAATAAATACAAGGCGAGTACAGTGACATACCCTGGCCCCGGGGGTGCCCTCGGATGGATTGGTGAGCTGATCACGGTGTTGATCGAGTCGTCGTGGCCTTGATGGGTGGATGAATGTGAGTCAGTTGAGGAGCCGGATCTGAGGTCGGCGACATGGGATCCGATGCAGCAGGGATCCAAAGAGACCACATGTAGGCCAGACATGATTGCGGCTCGTAGGCCGGCACACGGCACGCAGGCCGGATAATACCCATAACTCACAAGCATAATAACAGTGTGAAGAATATTGAAACACAACGGCTCGATGGCTAGAACTACATCGGCTCGCCGGCCGAACACCATCTTGGCTCGAAGACCGCCGTAGACAAACAGTATGAGCGGCGCCGGCCGCGGGAGGCCGCGCCCGCTGCCGGAGGTGGTGTTAGCGTCCGCTGGAGGGGGCATCGGCGCCCGCTGGGGGCGGCGGCGCGTGCTGGCGTCGGAACCCGCTAGGCGCGGCGCGTGGAAGCGACTGCAGCGCGTGGAAGCGACTGGTCAGGGGGCTATAGTGCGTTCCCGGTGGTGTCGCTGGCGCGAGGAGGCCACGACATACGACGAGGAGCGACGGAAGCAGCGACGGCGATGGCCGCCAGAGGCTACGAGGCGATATCCGCCGAGGGCAGCTGGGGCTATCGTGGAGGCGGTGCTTCGTTCATGGCATCGGCGGAAGAGGAGAATCCCTCGTCTTGGTCCATGGATGCTGTGGCGGCGAAGCCAGCGAGGGAAACCTCATGCGCGCCAAGCTTCATGCAGGGGGCTCTCGTTGGCGGTGGAGGTGGCCGAGGACTTCTCGCGCTGCTGGAGGGGGAAGGAGCCCAAAGCAAGGCAAGACCATCCTCTACGCTTGTGATTTGGTCGCAGAGGAAAAAGAGAGAAAAGAGGTGGCGGCAGCCGGAGGAAGAAAAGGAGAGAAGCGGCTGGTGGCCGGCGTCCTCATCGGCGCCGGCGAGGAGCATGGAAGGGAGGAAAAAGCGCCTCCCTGGCGCGACCCAACCCAGAACCCTCCTCTTCTCCTACGATATGTGAACAGTACCCCTTATAAACAAAAAAACCCTTAATGTGTGAAATGACAAAAATGCCCTCCATCTTCTCCCTTATTTCCTTTGGGCCTCAAGAGCATATCTGCATCACAAGCCTCCCCTTCCAGTCTAGTCGAAGGAGGCGGAGTCCTATTGACTGGATAGTCTATCACCACAACTGGATCATTCTAGAGTGTAGAATCAAATCGTTGAACCCATCAGGTGATGCCTCACGAGCGACCGCTATGGAAATGGTGTCATGTGAGAGAAGGTAGCGTTGCCTAGCGAACTACGAGAAATAACACCAAGTCGATAACTGGGCCAATGCTGAGCGAACGACAAAACGTCAACCGAGTGACAAGGAAAACGATAGTCGACCGAGAGACACACGGGATGCTGAGCAGACCGAGCGAACTAGCGATGCCGAGGGCACGACCGCGAAAATGTCGACCGGGCGATTGGAAGGATGTCGATTGGGTGGATAGATGTCGGGCGGACGATGTCGAGCGCGCGACCGCGAAGATGCCGACCGAGCGATCGGATGTATGGAAATAGAGTGGATAGACGTCGGGCGGACGATGCGGAGCGCGCGACCGCGAAGATGCCGACCGGGAGATCGGATGGATGGAAATCGAGTGGATAGACGTCAGGCAAACGATGTCGAGCGCGCAACCGCGAAGATGCCGACTAGGCGATGACAAATAGTGCCAAGCAACTGTCAGACAAACTCTCGACTGAACGCCATGTGAGTGTATAAGCGAATACCGAGCGAGCGACGAAGCAGCGCCGAGCAAGAGTGGAGCCCGAAAACCGAGCGGGAGCATAGCTCGTGAAATCGAATGCACACAGAAACGAAAGTTGTGAGCCGAACGGGCGCATCGCCTGTGAATTGAACGGGAGTATATCCCATGAATCGAAAGCGCACGCAAGAAAAAGTCATTAGCCGAGTGAGCGCCCCGCCCGTGAGTTGTACGGAGGTGTAGCCCATGAATCGAAGACGAACGGAAGCAAAAGTCGTGAGCAGAGCGGGCGCAGAGCATATGAGATATTCTAGCCCGAAACCAGTAGAGATACTCTTGTTCGCGACAATTGGAGATAGCTCGACCCCGAACGGGGGAGATAAGCTGCTCTGATATGCTCCGTGACCAATGAAGACCTCTCGACCCCGAACGGGGGAGATATGAGATCCGATGAGCTGGTCCGAGACCAGTGAAGATCATTCGACCCCGAACGGGGGAGATAAGGAAATATGATATGTTGGTCCAAGACCAATGAAGATCACTCGATCCCGAACGGGAGAGATAAGGAAATATGATATGTTGGTCCAAGACCAGTGAAGATCACTCGACCCCAAACGGGGGAGATAAGGAAATATGATATGCTGGTTCGAGACCAGTGAAGGTCGTTGACCCTGAATGGGGGAGATAGGAGATCCGATGGTGACAATCGCTCGACCCCGAACGGGGGAGATAGAAGATCCGATATGTGATGATCGCTCGACCTCGAACGGGGGAGATAGAAGATTCGATATGTGACGATCGCTCGACCCCGAATGAGGGAGATAGAAGATTCGATATGTGATGATCGCTCGGCCCCAAATGGGGGAGATAGAAGATCCAATAAGACTGGTCTGTGACTAGTGAAGACCACTCGACCCCGAATGAGGGAGATATATGCTCTGATAAGCTGGTAGGTGAAGACTCGAGTTTAACATCGCCGCTTGACGATCTTCTAAGGAAGGGTTTAAGGTCACCGCTCGACGTCGGTGGAGACCTGGGTTTAACGTCGTCGCTCGATGGTCTTCTAAGGAAAGGTTTAAAGTCGCCGCTCGACCGTCGATGGAGACCTGAGTTTAACGTCACCGCTGGTGGTCTTCTTAAGGCAGGGGTTAAGGTCGCCGCTCGACCGTTGGTGGAGACCTGGGTTTAACATCACCGCTCGACGGTCTTCTAAAGCAAGGTTTAAGGTCATCACTAGACCATCGGTGGAGACCTGAGTTTAACGTCGTCGCTCGACGGTCTTCTTAAGGCAGGGTTTAAGGTCGCCGCTCAATCGCCGATGGAGACCTGGGTTTAACGTCGCCGCTCGACGGTCTTCACAGGGGTTTATAGTCGCCACTAGACTCTGGGGTTTATAGTCGCCACTCGACTTCTAGAGCCTCTGGCTCTAATATAACTCAAATCCGGTCGATCGGCACGAAAGTCTTCGCAATTGAGCCTGTGGCTCTGATATAATATAATCCCGGCCGATCGGTGCAGGAGTCTTCGTAAATATAATCCCGGCCGATCGGCGCGGGAGTGTTCACAATTGAGCCTATGACTCTAATATAATATAATCCCGGTCGATCGGCACGGGAGTCTTCGCAAATATAATCCCATCCTATTAGCTCGGGAGTCTTCGCAATTGAGCATATGGCTCTAATATAATATAATCCCGGTCGATCGACACAGGAGTCTTCGCAAATATAATCCCAGCCGATCGGCTCGGAAGTCTTCACCAATATAATCTCGGCCGATCGGCTAGGGAGTCTTCGCAAATATAATCCCGACTGATCGGCTCGGGAGTCTTCGTAAACATAATCCTGGCCGATCGACTCGGGGGTCTTCGGCCGAGGAACTATGGCAGATCCTATAACCGAAAGAGAATATAATAAAGAAACTGACCTGCTGATCGGCAGATGATCTGACTCAATTTCTTGACTCCCGAATATCCGTGGAGTGAGGAGAGCAGAACATGATCGTCGAAACCCACCAAGGTCATGAGTATAACAGAATTTTCTGGTGTCGTCCATCTTCACGTTCCAGATCAAGTGAATTCGAAGTTCCCACAAACGGCGCCAATTATGTTCCTGTCGGGAATCTGAGAAGACAGAATTGCGGTGTGATGTGTTTGGAGTGTTGACGGCATTTCCATGACCTAGCTGGTGAGCTGTCTTCGTTGTTGACCAAGTCGTCAGAAGTCCTCTGGTCAACAGTACCTGTATCCAGCGACCGGGTTACCCCGGTCCCTAGTACCCCGATGCTCGAGGCGGGTCCCATGAATATATAAGCAGCCGAATAATGATAGAGCAACTAAATAAATACAAGGCGAGTACAGTGGCATACCCTGTCGGGGGGGGGGGGGGGCCCGGATGGATCGGTGAGCTGATCGCGATGCTGATCGAGTCGTTGCGGCCCTGACGAGTGGATGGATGTGAGTCAGCTGAGAAGTCGGATCTGAGGTCGGCGACATGGGATCTGATGCAGCAAGGATCCAAAAAGATGGCACGTAGGGCGGACATGATAGTGGCTCGTAGGCCGGATAATACTCATAACTCACAAGCATAATAATAGTGCGAATATTGAAACACAACGGCTCGATGGCCGGAACTACATCGGCTCGCCAATCGAACACCATCTTGGCTCGAAGACCTGCGTAGACAAACAATACGAGCGGCGCCCGCTGCTGGAGGTACGTCAACGCCCACTGGAGGGGGCATCAATGCCCGTTGGGGGCGGCGACGCGCGCTAGCGACGGAACCCGTTGGCCGCAGCGTGTGGAAGCGATTGCAGCGCATGGAGGTGGTTGGTCAAGGGGCTGCGGCGCGCTCCCGGTGATGTCGCTGGCGCGAGGAGGCCACGACATGCGAGGAGGAGCGACGGAAGCGGCAATGGCGATGGTCGTCGGAGGCTGCAAGGCGGTATCTGTCGGGGGCAGCTGGGGTTGTCGTGGAGGCGGCGCTTCGTTCGTGGCGTCGGCGGAAGAGGAGAATCTCTCGTCTTGGTCCATGGACGTTGTGGCGGCGAAGCTAGCGAGGGAAACCTCATGCGCGCCAAGCTTCATGCGGGGGCTCTCGCTGGCGGTGGAGGCGGCTGAGGACTTCTGGTGCCGTGGCACTGTTGGAGGGGGAAGGAGCCCAAAGCGAGGCAAGACCATCCTCTACGCTTGTGATTTGGTCGTGGAAGAAAAAGAGAGAAAAGAGGTGACGACGGCTAGAGGAAGAAAAGGAGAGAAGCGGCTGGTGGTCGACGTCCTCATCGACGCCGGCGTGGAGCATGGAAGGTGAGATATATTAGGTGGATGCAGATAAGATGGTCGTGGACCTAGCTAGTTGACTAACCAAGTACATAATAATTTAAATCAGGATAACTAACATAGTTCGATTGATTAAATTTAAACTCCACATAATGCAATAATGGAATAGAGCTAGTAACTTATTCTAGAAAACTACTATTTTAAAATTTATATAATGATTGATTTTAATTATTTCCATCGATCACAAAATAACGGAATTCCTCTAGCTATCAGCTATCACATCGATCACAATATATACAAATTTTCACACGCAACCAAACTAATAAGACAACAAAATATGATATAATGGTATCGTGACAATCTTTTTTTAATCATTTCTTTAATTATTTCATCTTATCTAATTACCATATTTAGTTTAAAATTATCATATTAAATTTAAAATTAAATTAATTAAAAATACAATTACTTAAAATAAAAAGAATTTAAAAAACTTGTATCCAAACATTCATTAATCTTCTTTTGCCAAGCACAAATGTCTTATGACTTAATTTACACTTTAACAAGTCAACGTTGTTCGTTTTCAGAATATTGACATATCGAAGGTATAAGCTGAGCATCATGGTTGCAATGAGTCACATGTAGTAGAACAAGTTAAATAAATGATGCAATTCCATTTATTATATTGAAAATAATAAACATAGTTCAATTTCACGATACTCAAGCCATTTGAGCACAACATAAGGCAAAGTGTAGATTCACCGGTTGGAAAAATAGGAAGCATGTGATCTATTCATCCGCACTATCGACCAAATACTCACAAAGCAATGACACTCCACGGGTAAAAAATATTTAGGAAATTTAAAGCGCCAAAAGAAACAACCTTCTCATATAGAGACTGAGCACTACAAAAAATAAAGGATTTCGGGACAAAATTGGGGACGAATTTTTAAAAAAAATTCGTTGCAAAAATTTTTGCGACAAAATTTGGGACGAAAATTTTTTCGTCCCAAAATGGTTGATGCCACATTTTGGAACGAATTATGGATTGTTGCAAATTTGGGGACAAATTTGGGGACGAATTTGGCGACGAAAAAAGTTTTTGTCCCCAAATTCGTTGCAAAAAAGTATAGAAATTTGCAACGAAAACTGTTTTTGTTGCAAACTTAGGAACAAATTTAGGGACGAATTTACATAAATAGTTTGTCCCTAATATTGCAACGAATTTGGGGACAAATTCGGTGACAAAATTATTTTTGTTGCCATCTTTGTTCTTAATTTTGCAACGAATAATAAATTTGTTGCAAAACTGGCAACGAATTTGGCAACAAAAACTTGCCAAATTCTTTGCACATAAAATAAATTTTCGTCCCAGAATTTGTCCCAAATTCTGGGACGAAATTTGGGACGAAATTTGTAGATTCGTCCCAAAATTCGTCCCAGAATCTGGGACGAATTTTGGGACGAATCCATAATTCGTCCCAGATTCTGGGACGAATTTTGTGGATTCGTCCCAAAATCTGGGACGAATTCTGGGACGAAAATAATTTTGTCCCAAATTACGATAGAATTGGGACAAATAATTTTCATTGCCAAATTCGTCCCTATTTCAAATAATTTTTTTCAGCTTCAATTTCTTTCTACAATACAATCCAAATACATACAAACCAAATTCAAATAACAAATAATATGCATTCAACACATCCTAATTTAACATTCAACACATCCAAATTTAGCATTCAACACATCGATCAACTCATAATTCAAGAAGTATAAAGTTTTCAACAAAGTTTACAATATCCATCTTGTTCTAGCTACTAGAAAATATGATACAAAGTTCAACAACCCAATGTTTTATAAGTTCATCATCCATCCAACAACACTAAGAATACATATAGTCATCTTCATGTGCCACAAAATCTTTGATCCCCATCAAATCTCCTTTGCCTACATAACAACAAACAAATAAACTAGATCATGTCTAACAAGAAAGATTGTAAATATTATACGATATGGCCATGTAAAAAGAATAATTGGAAACAAAACATAAATGTGAAATTCCTTAAACATTCTAATAAAAACCCTAATTCTAATAAAAGTCATATTTACCAACGATATAATCATCCATGTCATAACAACGGTAAATAAAATTATAAGAATTATTTTGAAGCTAAGTACATGTATCGTAACTACGATACAACCTAATATAATTGACACATCATATAGAGAGAAAGAGAGAGAGATATTGTGAAGTATGGTATTACCCAATCCGTTATATTGTGAATCTTGCTCATTGATGATGCACAGGTTCGGCTAATTGCTGCTCAAGCCTTAATCACTATTGCAATCAGATCTGGAGAGCCTTATCGACTACAAATATATGAATTCTTGCATGCTTTATCTCTAGGTGGTGTTCAATCTCAGTTTTCACAATCACAACTTAGTAATGGGGAAGATCAAGGTGCTAGTGGTATTGGTATTGGGTCTTTAATTAGTCCTATGCTAAAAGTACTTGATGAGATGTACAGGGCACAAGATGATTTAATCAGGTAACTTATGACAAATTTATTACAAGCGAAGAAGTTAGAATGTTTATTTTATGTTGATCTATGCTTGTTTCCTTTGATTTCTAGAGATATGCGGAACCATGACAACAACAAACAAGAATGGACAGATGACGAGCTAAAGAAACTTTACGAGACTCATGAGAGACTTCTTGATTTCGTTTCATTGTTCTGCTTTGTCCCAAGGGGAAAGTATCTTCCTCTTGGTCCTACCAGGTAATTCTGACTTGCATCTTTTGGTCATCGTAAAGCACACTTGTTTTGCATAGTGCGGAGTTTATATTCATACCCAATCCGTTATATAATACTAATTACATGTCATGTCCTAGGCCCTCATGTGAAATGTGGACGCAGAATGCTAATTTCTTGTGGAGTGGGAGATCTGTATCAAGTGTCTAGTTGGTTGAGCTTTTCATTCATTGCTTCCATATTGTGTTCTTGTTGGGTTTAACAATGTGGCAATTGATTCTTTGGATATTGTGAAGACCCATTTCTTCCCTGTTGGCGGCCACATAATTGTTAAACTAGGTGCTACAAAAAATTATTATAATGACAATGCATATAGTTCTAAACACATTACATTGAGTGGAGGTTAAACGAGAATAAATACACACCACTAGACCTGATTAGTCATCTGTGCTGAAAAACAACAAACTAGTGGTCGTTTGGGGGTCAGGGCCACTACAACACTAGCTCCTGACTAGCTGTGGGAGCAGGTTCAAACATAGAGGACCATCATGACAATGATTATGTGGCTGATAATGCTATTCAAGTAAGCATAATGCAGAACTATATGGCAAAAATGCAATATCAATTTTGGTTGTAACTAACGCAAATAAGAAGATCTAGCATACCTTTTTTCACATACTGTAGTAGTTGTCTCCAGCTAATTCCCTTCTTGTTGCTTGTAAGGTCGTAAAACAGCCAAAGAATTGCCAAATCTGTTCAATTTGGCTGAGTTGAACTAATTTCACCATCTTTGACCAATTCCCTTCAAGATTGAGAGAAGAAAATTGCTTACAATGATCTTGCAATAGCCATCCGGAGGGCCTGCCGGAGGCCAGGCAGCAGCTGCCGCCGCCGGCCAGGACAGCGGCTGCCCCCGCCGGCCATGCACAAGGCCAGGCAGCGCCGGCCAGACAGCGCCTGGCCGCGGCCAGCCCGCGCCGGCAGGGAGTCCAGCGACGCCGAGAGAGAGAAATCTGAGAGCGTTTAGCTTACCAAACGAAAACCTTCCACCGCCGATCGTCGTAGATCACGCCGTCGTCGGTCGGAGATGTGGCCGAAACCTGGAAATCGCAGATGGGAAGAAGGGGGAACGGGGGCGAGAGAGGAAAGAAAAGAGAGAAGGGAAAAAGAATCGGGTTGGGAATTAGATCTAGGGTTTTTAGGAACAAATATTTTTTGTTCCCAATTTCGTCCCTAAATTTGGGACGAGTTTCTGGATTCGTCCTAAATTTTGGGACGAATTTCTGGATTCGTCCCAAAACTTAAAATAATTTTTAAAAAAATAAATCAAAGACCGAAAGCTTATATCATGACCTAGAGACATCGGAATTTGATGAAACAAGTTTCTATGTGTTCGTATCATTGGCCTGATCGTAAATATGTCACCATCCATATTTTTTAATTAATATTTTAAATGATTCAAATTATTAACCCCAAATTAGGTCAAATTTGAATTAAAAAATTCCAAAAATAAATATATTTGTGAAAAATATTTTTATGTATATATTTACGATCAGGACAACGATACAAACGCATAGAAATTTGTTTCATCAAATTCCGATGTCTCTAGGTAGATATTTTTTATGCATATATAGGTTGCTATTAACTAAAAAGGTGTTGTGCAGTGCACGATTGTAAATTAGTGTCTGAAAGCTTATATCTTGACCTAGAGACATCGGAATTTGATGAAACAAGTTTTTATGCGTTCGTATCGTTTCCCTGATCGTAAATATGTCACCATCCATATTTTTTAAATAACATTTTAAGGGATTCAAATTTTTAATACCAAATTAGGTCAAATTGGAATTAAAAAATTCCAAAAATAAAAATATTTGGTAAAAAATATTTTTATGGATATATTTACGATCAGGACAACGATACGAACGCATAGAAATTTATTTCATCAAATTCCGATGTCTCTAGGTCCGTATATAAGGCGTCCCATTTTGTTTTTTTTTTTAAAGATATTTAAATTTTTGGGACGAATCTCTAGATTCGTCCCAAATTTTGGGACGAATCCAGAGATTCGTCCCAAACTTTGGGACGAATTCCTGGATTCGTCCCAAAATTTGGGACAAATCCAGGATTCGTCCCAAAACTTAAATTAATTTAAAATAAATTAAATCAAAGACCGAAAGCTTATATCTTGATCTAGAGACATCGGAATTTGATGAAACAAGTTTCTATACATTCGTATCATTGCCCTGATGGTAAATATGTCACCATCCATATTTTTTAATTAATATTTTAAATGATTCAAATTATTAACCCCAAATTAGGTCAAATTTGAATTAAAAAATTCCAAAAATAAATATATTTGTGAAAAAATATTTTGATGTATATATTTATGATCAGGACAACGATACAAACGCATAGAAATTTGTTTCATCAAATTCCGATGTCTCTAGATAGATATTTTTTATACATATATAGGTTGCTATTAACTAAAAAGGTGTTGTGCAGTGAACGATTGTAAATTAGTGTCTGAAAGCTTATATCTTGACCTAGAGACATCGGAATTTGATGAAACAAGTTTCTATGCGTTCGTATCGTTGCCCTGATCGTAAATATGTCACCATCCATATTTTTTAAATAACATTTTAAGTGATTCAAATTTTTAATACCAAATTAGGTCAAATTGGAATTAAAAAATTCCAAAAATAAAAATATTTGGAAAAAAATATTTTTATGGATATATTTACGATCAGGACAACGATACGAACGCATAGAAATTTATTTCATCAAATTTCGATGTCTCTAGGTCCATATATAAGGCGTCCCATTTTATTTTTTTTTTATAGATATTTAAATTTTTGGGACGAATCTATGGATTCGTCCCAAATTTTGGGACGAATCCAGAGATTCGTCCCAAAACTTAAATTAATTTAAAATAAATTAAATCAAAGACCGAAAGCTTATATCTTGACCTAGAGACATCGGAATTTGATGAAACAAGTTTCTATGCGTTCGTATCGTTGCCCTGATCGCAAATATGTCACCATCCATATTTTTTAATTAATATTTTAAATGATTCAAATTATTAACCCCAAATTAAGTCAAATTTGAATTAAAAAATTCTAAAAATAAATATATTTGTGAAAAAATATTTTTATGTATATATTTACGATCAGGACAATGATACAAACGCATAGAAATTTGTTTCATCAAATTCTGATGTCTCTAGGTAGATATTTTTTATACATATATAGGTTGCTATTAACTAAAAAGGTGTTGTGCAGTGAACGATTGTAAATTAGTGTCTGAAAGCTTATATCTTGACCTAGAGACATCGGAATTTGATGAAACAAGTTTCTATGCGTTCGTATCGTTGTCCTGATCGTAAATATGTCACCATCCATATTTTTTAAATAACATTTTAAGTGATTCAAATTTTTAATACCAAATTAGGTCAAATTGGAATTAAAAATTCCAAAAATAAAAATATTTTTATGGATATATTTACGATCAGGACAACGATACGAACGCATAGAAATTTATTTCATCAAATTTCGATGTCTCTAGGTCCGTATATAAGGCGTCCCATTTTGTTTTTTTTTTATAGTTATTTCAATTTTTGGGACGAATCTCTAGATTCGTCCCAAATTTTGGGACGAATCCAGAGATTCGTCCCAAACTTTGGGACGAATTCCTGGATTCGTCCCAAAATTTGGGACGAATCCAGGATTCGTCCCAAAACTTAAATTAATTTAAAATAAATTAAATCAAAGACCGAAAGCTTATATCTTGACCTAGAGATATCGGAATTTGATGAAACAAGTTTCTATACGTTCGTATCGTTGCCCTGATCATAAATATGTCACCATCCATATTTTTTAAATAACATTTTAAGTGATTCAAATTTTTAATACCAAATTAGGTCAAATTGGAATTAAAAAATTCCAAAAAAAAAATATTTGGTAAAAAATATTTTTATGGATATATTTACGATCAGGTCAATGATACGAACGCATAGAAATTTATTTCATTAAATTCCGATGTCTCTAGGTCCGTATATAAGGTGTCCCATTTTGTTTTTTTTTTAAAGATATTTAAATTTTTGGGACGAATTCCTGGATTCGTCCCAAATTTTGGGACGAATCCAGGATTCGTCCCAAAACTTAAATTAATTTAAAATAAATTAAATCAAAGACCGAAAGCTTATATCTTGACCTAGAGACATCGGAATTTGATGAAACAAGTTTCTATACGTTCGTATCGTTGCCCTGATCTTAAATATGTCACCATCCATATTTTTTAATTATTATTTTAAATGATTCAAATTATTAACCCCAAATTAGGTCAAATTTAAATTAAAAAATTCCAAAAATAAATATATTTGTGAAAAAATATTTTTATGTATATATTTACGATCAGGACAACGATACAAACACATAGAAATTTGTTTCATCAAATTCCGATGTCTCTAGGTAGATATTTTTTATACATATATAGGTTGCTATTAACTAAAAAGGTGTTGTGTAGTGAACGATTGTAAATTAGTGTCTGAAAGCTTATATCTTGACCTAGAGACATCAGAATTTGATGAAACAAGTTTCTATGCGTTCGTATCGTTGCCCTGATCGTAAATATGTCACCATCCATATTTTTTAAATAACATTTTAAGTGATTCAAATTTTTAATACCAAATTAGGTCAAATTGGAATTAAAAAATTCCAAAAATAAAAATATTTGGAAAAAAAATATTTTTATGGATATATTTACGATTAGGACAATGATACGAATGCATAGAAATTTATTTCATCAAATTCCGATGTCTCTAGGTCCGTATATAAGGCGTCCCATTTTGTTTTTTTTTTTTATAGATATTTAAATTTTTGGGACGAATCTCTGGATTCGTCCCAAAATTTGGGACGAATCCAGAGATTCGTCCCAAACTTTGGGACAAATTCCTGGATTCGTCCCAAAACTTAAATTAATTTAAAATAAATTAAATCAAAGACCGAAAGCTTATATCTTGACCTAGAGACATCAGCATTTGATGAAACAAGTTTCTATACGTTCGTATCATTGCCCTGATCTTAAATATGTCACCATCCATATTTTTTAATTATTATTTTAAATGATTCACATTATTAACCCCAAATTAGGTCAAATTTGAATTAAAAAATTTCAAAAATAAATATATTTATGAAAAAATATTTTGATGTATATATTTACGATCAGGACAACGATACAAACGCATAGAAATTTGTTTCATCAAATTCCGATGTCTCTAGGTAGATATTTTTTATACATATATAGGTTGCTATTAACTAAAAAGGTGTTGTGCAGTGAACGATTGTAAATTAGTGTCTGAAAGCTTATATCTTGACCTAGAGACATTGGAATTTGATGAAACAAGTTTCTATGTGTTCATATCGTTGTCCTGATCGTAAATATGTCACTATCCATATTTTTTAAATAATATTTTAAGTGATTCAAATTTTTAATACCAAATTAGGTCAAATTGGAATTAAAAAATTACAAAAATAAAAATATTTTGTAAAAAATATTTTTATGGATATATTTACGATCAGGACAACAATACGAACGCATAGAAATTTATTTCATCAAATTCCGATGTCTCTAGGTCCGTATATAAGGCATCCCATTTTGTTTTTTTTTTTATAGTTATTTAAATTTTTGGGACGAATCTCTGGATTCGTCCCAAACTTTGGGACGAATTCCTGGATTCGTCCCAAAATTTGGGACGAATTCAGGATTCGTCCCAAAACTTAAATTAATTTAAAATAAATTAAATCAAAGACCGAAAGCTTATATCTTGACCTAGAGATATCGGAATTTGATGAAACAAGTTTCTATACGTTCGTATCGTTGCCCTGATCATAAATATATCCATAAAAATATTTTTTACCAAATATATTTATTTTTGGAATTTTTTAATTCCAATTTGACCTAATTTGGTATTAAAAATTTGAATCACTTAAAATATTATTTAAAAAATATGGATAGTAACATATTTACGATCAAGTTAATGATATGAATGCATAGAAACTTGTTTCATCAAATTTCGATGTCTCTAGGTCAAGATATAAGTCTTCGATATTTGATTGTCTTTTTTTAAAAATAATGTCATTTTTGGAACAAATCCTGGATTCGTCCCAGATTTTGGGACGAATCCTGGATTCGTCCCAGATTTTGGAACGAATTCTGAATTCGTCCCAGAATTTGGGACGAATGTAGTATTTGTCCCAAAATCTGGGACGAATTCTGAATTCGTTCCAGATTTGGTGACGAATTTAGCAACGAAATTTTTTCTTGTTGCAAATTTGAAACAAAATTTTTTTGTTACAATTTTCGTTGGTTATTTGGGTCGAAATTTGTTTTCGACCCTAAATTTGTCGCAATTTTGGGACGAATAATTTTCGTTCCAAATATTTGTCCCCAAATTTATGTTTTTTTGTAGTGGAGGCATGCCCATCTAGCACCACTAAACTCCATTAGAAGGGTTCCCTAGTAAACAAGCGAGTCATCCCCTAAATATAATATGAATACAAATGTCACATGATTTTTATAAAATTTCTTGGGTGAAAATCCAAAAAGGTGTTTTTTATTTTTATTATGGTTATGAAAAATATAGAAAAATTTATAAAGATTGCAAGATCATCCCTGGAAAAATCTTAACTATCCAACATACGTTAGTAGTGTTGGATATACGCCTAAAGTATAGTATCAATAGAAAGAAAATATATACGACTCCTTTATTAAGTGATGAAAGTTAAAGGATGGAAAGCAAAATATATTTAAAAAGAAGGTAGAGTTATAAACAATAGGTGAAATATATGGTGACTCTAATACAACATGAGATAATATGGTATCAAAAATAGTATCTAAAAGTTTACTTGGTAAGTTAAAAGGACATGCACCACTAAGTAAGGAATCTTGGTGGTGGAATGAGAAAGTACAAGAGAAAGTGAGGGAAAAATGAACAGCTTATAAGGAATTATATATTTGTAAGAATGAGGAAAACTTAAAAAAATATACAATAGCCAAAAAAGAGACTAAGAAAGTAGTGAATAAAGTAAAAATAAAACTTTTTAACGATTATATCAAAAATTAGATATGGAAGAAGGGAAAAAAGACATTTATAGAATAGCTAAAGTGAGAGAAAGGAAGACAAGAGATCTTATCCAAATAAAATATATTAAAGATGAAAATAATAGGGTACTAGTAAACGATGGAGAAATAAAAGAGCTGTGGAAGAGGTATTTTCATCAACTTTTTAATGAAAATTTAGGTGACCAACTTAACTTAGGTAATTTAAATAGGTCAAATGAGTATAGAAATTTAAATTTTTATCATAGAACTCAAACTTTAGAAGTAGAACAAGTTTTAAATAGGATGTATAATGCAAAAGCCATTGGATCAGATAATATTCTGATAGAGGTATGGAAATACCTAGAAAAATAAGATATTGAATGACTTATAAAATTATTTAACATGATATTAAAAATGAAAAAAAAAACCTGATCAATGAAGGGTAATTATTTTAGTTCCCTTATATAAGAACAGGGAAGATGTACAAAATTATGCAAACTATAGGGGTATTAAACTAATGAGTCATATCATGAAATTTTGGGAAGAAGTAATAGAAAAAAAGATTAAGGAGACAATGGTGACCGAAAATTAATTTGGGTTCATACCTGGAAGGTCAATAATAGAAACTATACATCTTCTTATACAACTAACTGAAAAATATCGGGAGTAAAAATAAGATCTACACATGGTATTCATTGGCTTAGAAAAAAATTATGATAGAGTCTCAAGAAATTATATAGGAAATTTTAGAAAAGAAAGGTGTTAGCGTAACATATATTGAACTAATTAAGGATATGTACAAGAATATAATTATTGGAGCAATACCAATGGTCCGTGCGACCATGTGTTTTGATATTTGGGCAAAGAGTTTAAGTTAGATTTACCCTTATTATTTGATATATGTATGTGAGTGTGCAGGTTTGCATGATACACATATGACTCAGCTTGATGGCTTCGGGTCCGGTGAAAGATGGAGTATCCGAGGGACCGTGGACAAGGCAGCAAAGACAAGGGCCGAGGGAAGCGACTTCGAGGCATATGCAAAGGATGACATTGGGGACGAGCCGCGGGCTTGGATGCATCCGAGGGATGAGAGCCAAAGGAAGTAGGCTTGAAGGCTAGAGGTCAAGGTTGCAATGAAGGGTCAAGTGAGTCATGAGGGTACGAGTGCATGATAGATTGTACTCAGGGTAAAATCCTAGGTTTAGGGTTTTACTGTAGCAGTTATTGTAGAAACACTATAGCAATTAATGTAGCAGTACTGTAGCAGTCGACTAGTGTTTTCATCAGTCGATTAGTGTAGTCGTCTGGGAGCGAATAGAATGTTTCTGTTCGCTCAACCAGTGTGAAGCAGTTGACTAGTACTTTTAACCGTCGACTAGTATTGAGCCGTTGGGATGTAACGGTCAAATTTTCACAGAGGACAGTCGACTGATAGGCAGGATTTTCCAGCCCGCGGCCTATATAACCAAGCCTTGGGAGCTTGGTTATACAATTGGACTTGATTAAAGTCTAATTAGTAGTCTACTAATTTTCAAGTGCTTGTGAGTATTGTACTGAGGTTTCTCCACCCATAAGGAGGTTTGAGATAGCCGGAGTTTGTCGGGGGTTAATCCATCGATGAATTGAAGGATCGTCCAACTTATGAACAGTCGTGGAGTAGGAGCCCTAATCTGCGAACCACGTTAAACAACGTGTTAGCAGTTTGCATTTCCTTTCTTAGTCTTAGTCTTTAGATTTCGTATTTGTATTTGTATTATTTGTATTCCGTTGTGCTAAAAAATACGTAGGAAGTGAGTATTTGGAGGCGTCGTCTATCCAACCCCCCTTCTAGCTAGCCACCGATCCCCTACAAGTTGTATCAGAGCGAGGCCACTCTCCATAGGACTAACCGCCGAGGAAGCTAAGAAGATGACCGGCTTGATAGAACCACCAACGTTAGAAGGAAGAAGCTTATGGGACATTAGAGTGGGGAGGCACATTGAAGTAACTCTAGAAGAAGACCAATAACTTGATCGTGCCCCCTAGCATGACCATGTGCCTCCCACCAGAAAGCCACGGGCAGGTTGTGCCTCTTAGGCGCTGGTAGGTCATGCCTCTTATGCACAGTCATGCCTCATCCTCATCAAGATGCATGGGTAGGTTGGACCCTAAGGCACGGTCGAGCCTCTCTTCCTAGCCGGACACACGTCCCGGCTGTGCTAAAAGGCATGATCGTGCCCCTCTTCTCAACAAGAGGCACAACCTGATCATGCCAAAAGGCACAGTCGTGCCTCGTTCTTCCAGCGAATGTCATGGCCTAGCCATGCCTTTAGGCAAGACCATTCCACCCTATGCCATGGCGCGCGCACCACAACCATGCCCTTGGCATGGTTGTGTGGCGGAGAAAGCGAGGAGGTTGTGCCCCTCCTCTATATATGGAGATTTTCTCCCCTTATGTGACATCCTTGGTTTGGGGCTCCATCCCATTCTTTTATGAAGGGTTTTCCCCTCTAGGGGAAAACCTAGAGTCTCCTTCTTTAAGCTATCAGTGATTCATCCTCCTCCGAAGCAAGGAACCAATCCGAAGACATAGACTACACAATGCTAAGAATATCTTCTCCTCTATTCTCGAATTTTGGTTGTAAGAATGCTTTATTTTGTTTATTTAGTTTGTTATTCCTTTGCAATGGAGTAGTTCTTTAATTCTTAGGATGTAGGGAGTAGTTTGATGTGATATTGGTGTATAAACTATGTATATGTCATTTTCTTATTAAATAAAGTGTTTATGTCATGTTCTATATATGTTGTCCTTTATAAGTGTTTGATGAAATGTGTGAATGGTGTAAACATGTAGCTGTGAGAGATTAATCACCATGTAGAGGAGGTATTTTGGATTGCATAACTAAGAGACCTAGTGACAAAGGGTATCCATTTAACTGGACTTTCCAGAGTTTCACTTTAAATTGGGGGCTAATCTTCTATAAGGGATTGGATAAGTAAGAGATTAATGGATTTGCACTAATTTAATATTAGAAAGTGACTTGTATAGTATAGCGATTGTATACCCGGGGTTGAGATATCCCATTAACTAGACTTCCGATGTTACCTCCTCTACTTAGTAATATTGAATGAGAATTGTGTAAACACTCTGGTGTAACCTTTAATCCTCGTTAGGAAGTAACTGAGATAACTCTAGCGATTGTATAACCGAGAGAACCCTTAGTGATAAAGGGTACCCCTTTAGTCAGACTCTCTAAAGTTACTACTTTACTAAATGATGTTGGAATTATTGTAACTCACTGGCGATTAGGTTACAATCCCTACATGATCATAAACATGGAGGCTAAGAAAGTGAATAATACATAGGGATATTAATTAGCATCATAGTAAAACTGAAACCCTAGAATCATTCCCTCAACCAACTCTTCTCCTTTTCTCTTGCTTGTTCTCTCTCTCTTGAGCTCACTCTCTTTCTCTCTCTATCTTTCTATTGTAGCCAAATAATATATGCCCAATCTGTGTCATTTGACATAGTCGTGTGGCGTCAGGCCTAGGGTATTAATACCCTAGACACAACCGTGCCTCACATATGGCACACCTATGTGACTCCGTAGCCCCCTCTCTCTCCAAGCTTCTCTTATCCAAACCTCCTCCCAAAGCTGTGCAAGATCTAACCTTCTAAGGTCTAGATCTACTCATATTCCTCTTCCCTCTTGCTAGATCTATTCCATCCAAGAGTAGGTGTGAATTCCCAACCTCCTCAACACCAAGATCTCTACTTCTTCCCTCTTCTTCGCCTCTAAAATTTCTACAAGAAGAAATTATTCTTCTCTCCCTCTTTTCTCCAAGATCTCTCCCTTCTCCCTCTTCTTTCTCCCCAAATCAATCTTTTCCCCCTTTGTGACTTGTGAACATGTCCGAAATTTTGAAGAGACTTTGGAGGAGTGGCGGATCTAGTGAAGATCCAAGTAAAGACAAAGGAAAGGGGATCGATAAGGGAAAAGGAAAGGCATCCGGCAAAGATAAGGACAAACGATAAGCACACAATGAGGGTAATGATAATTCTTTTATTATTATTTTTAGAAATAATGAATAAAAATCTAGATTTGATGTTCTCATTACCCATAAATTAGTTTGCATAAGATATTTTAGCCATCACACTATGGAAGTTTTAGAGATTAAAGATGATATGGATTGATTAATTAGCAACTTAGATTAAAATGACATGATGTTTACGAACCATCCAACCTATCCCTCATCATCCTTGAATTCTTAAGTTTGTTAGAGACTCATTTCACTTTGGATATGATCATGATGGTAAAATTAGCTTTCGTTTGATGAATCATGATTACCAATGGTCTCTTTATTAAAGTCATAAAGAGACCATTGGTAATCATGCCACCAATGATTACCAATGGTCTCTTTATGACTTTAATAATCGCATTGGTTTGTCCACAAGGGAATTTCAAAAGTTTGATTTTCCTTTCAATAGGAATTCATTTTGGACTGAACTCACTGATCTTAATGAACCATACAACCCATCTCACTCTAAAACTTTATCTTTCAAAACTCAGTCTTCTGTTACCTCTACTGTGTCATGAGTAAGACCATCTTCAATTGAGGTGAGAGTGATGGGGTAGTTAGAAAAATTAAGCTTTATTGCTTATGGGTTATGTTGAACAAAGTCAATTTTGATTCAGAGTTCTATTTTCTCGAAATCTCAGTGAGATATGGAAAAAATTCTATGAGAATAATTGTTTTTGGAGATTTAATAACTCAAATTTCCTTAAGCCTAGGGTATGATTTATTTGGTCTAGAAGTTATACATGAAAAACTCTAAGATAGACCTAAACACTTGTTTTGTAATGAAAATGATTTGTTGGGAAGAAAATGATTATGGTTTTATTAGGAGAAATTGATTTCCATTCCTCCTATCTAACCCTGACCGAACCACAATTCAAAACTGAGCCAATTGGGTTACTAAGGACTTAGCGCCTGAGCATGCCCCCACTCTCGAGGAACACCTTGAACCTTCCTCCTCTAGATACCCTGAGTCGGCTAGTTATTCTGAGTTGACAAGACATTCATTTGCTTATGGCAATACAGGTCACTCTAGATTTGATATTTCTGATTTTCTGTACTTCTTTAGACATTCTTCATGAGGAACATGGTACCCACCAACAAATGTTGGAGGGACATTTTGCATTGTCTCATGAACAGTCCTAGGAAATACGAGACCATTTTATCGCGACGAAAAATTTTCAAGGTCAAGTCTCAAAATTTTGTAATGATTCTTACGATGAGCGAGATAGAATGAGGGAATTTTATCATACCATGGAAATGACTAGACAACAAGTTGTTATGGTTTTTCAATATCATGAGTACCTTGGCACCTTACCATGAGTACCTAGATTCCCTGCTAGGCCACACTCTCCACACCCGAATGATCTTTCCCCTCCACCATATTATCTTCCTTCATAGCACCCTCCCACATATCACCCTTCACCTCCATATTGATTTCATTGGAGCAATCAAATGTCAAGTCTAGGGGGGATAATTATACATATGTATATACTTGTTCTTATTTTAGTTTATTTTAGTTTATTTGCATTTTGTTTTAGTTAGTTGCATTTTGATTCAGCTTGTTTCCAGTGTATTTTAGTTTCATTTTGTGGCATGTATAGTTCATCATTAATCGCATTACTACTGACTTATTCTCAAGTAAAAATTCTAGCATGCTTATTCTTTACTTATGTTATTTGATCCTTAGTGCTAGTATGTTTAGTGAATAATTTTTTTTCTATCTTTAGTAGCATGAAGTAAGCAGTGTTCTATTAAAAATATTTGAGTGATGACCTAGTTTTAGGATCTCTTTTCACTTTGCCTAGTTTGAATAGTAGATAACTTTATAAATATTCATGATTCATTGAACTAGTTAATACTTGTGTTCTCATGGCGATTTTCCAAATTATATTTGAGTTATTGAATAAGGCTTAAATCATGCCAACTCACTTTGAAAGATCATTATCTCAACATTTACATTGGTATATATGCATTTGTATTAGTGCTACATATTTAAATCACAAAAAAAATTATTTGAATAAGGTATAAAAAAATAATTATCATGAGTGGAATATAACAATTTACCCTTTTGTGACCGAGCTAGGTTACTAGGGAAAAAAAATACTACGCTTCTCTTAATTTCAAGCACTCCTTTGAGACAGTGGGTAGTTTGAGAGGGAAGAACCAAGCGTGTGCCAGGTAAGTACCTATTGTCGGGAGTATAAGAAACTCAATTAGATGACTACTTAACTAGGCATAGAGATTGAAACTTAAAGAGTTTAGGTCACTTATCAAACTGAGCATGGAGAACTTCTTCTTAAACCACACTCAAATTACTTTGGTATCAAGCTTACCTATAAAACTATTTGACAGAGTTAGATTGATTTACTAGGGATTATAATGCATTATACCGACACATGAATTTAGATTGCAAGTTTTTGCTTGAGGACAAACAAAAATTTAAGTCTGGGAGTGTGATGCGCGTAGATTATATATATTTTTAAGCATTAATTATCATACATTCACTTGTATTTTTAGATTATGATTTATGTTATCACATCTTATTTATTATTTTGTCAACATGATTACTCTTTTTGTTCGAAGATATGCTTTTGGCTTATTTTTATCTATAGGACGTGATATAGAGTTAAAATGGAGGAAGAATGCATGTTGAAGCAATGTCAGAGGCGAAGATAAGCAAAACAAGGTTGTGCCAACCTTGGCACGACCCTTATTCAGCTGACATGGTCGTGTCTCACAGGAGCCAACCTAGGAGCTTTTCCAAATTGACACATGGGTAGGTCGTGCCTTGAGGCATGGTTGTGCCATACTCTAGATTAGATCCACGCCCCGACCGTGCCATCACCTCCAGTAGAAAACATGGATGTGACATGCCTAGAGGCATGATCATGCCTCATTTTCAGAACCCCACATGGTCAGGTTGTGCCACTTCTGACCATGTCTCACATGGTCAAGTCATGTCCTAAGGCATGGTCGTGTGATGGGACAAGCAGGGGTTGTGTGATGTGTGATGTTTAATTGCTTATATGCATTATTTGATTGAATAGATGTATAGATTGGTCATCACACAGAGAGAATGCTCGAGATCATATGACTAGAGGGCCCTTAGTGTCAAAGGGTATCATTTTAACCATACATCTTTAGCATTGCCTTGAAATGGAGGCCAATTCTCTATAAGGAGGATCTAATTAGTGCTTAATGAGTTTTCTCAAATTCTATGTTAGGAAGTGATCTGTGTAATTTAAACTATATAACTGGGAGATCTTTGTTGACAAAGGGTATCCCTTTAACTAGACTTTCTACATTACCTCTTATATTTAATAACATTGAATGTACTATTGAGATTGTTGCAGAGTAGCATTGATATTTAGTTAGACTCTTTACGAAGCATACGCATAGAGGATAAGGAATTAGCTACTCATAGTACATCAATGAGCATTACAATGAAACTAAAGTCCTAGAATGGCTTTCCCAAGTCAACCTTGTTGGTGCGGGAAGCATTCGATGATCGAACCTTAGTTTTGATAATGGCAAAGGATTCAAAGTTAAGTTGGTTTGTGATCTAACATGCTTGACTGAGTGTTTCAGGAAAGTCCTAACTACGGTTAAGTAGGTGAAAATCCTAAGGGGTGGTAACCTTAGCTCCTAGGGGGCGATAACCCTAGGTGGAGGAAAACCCTAGGAGGTGGTAACCCTAGGTCATAGGGGGTGGTAACCCTATGCGGAAAGTCTTGGTGGGTTGAGTGCTTCAGGCAAAACTCCTAAGGGGTGGTAACCCTAGGTGGAAATTCTTGGTGTCGCTTACCAGGTGAAAGACTGGACCAGCCGGGAAGCGGAAGTCCAGCTGAAAGTCCGGGAGCATCAAGCGCCGAGCAAAAGTCTAGTCGATCTGGAGGATCGCACTGGCATCAGGTAATCTCTCCTGAGGGGAGTAGGTAAGGACGCGTTCCCAGCTAAGGGAACAGTAGGCGTCGAGTCGACCTAGGATTTCCGGTCGGAAATCTGAAGACAGACCCGGATAGTCTGATGACTATCGATAATATTTTATTACTTTATTTATTGCTTTATGTGCTAACTTTGTGTTGCAGGATATTGTTTGGGACTAACATGTCTTGCAGGTACAAAATAATGAAGTCTTCCCTCGGATGAACAGTGTCCGAGGCGCCTCCATAGAGCTTGGAGGCGCCTTGGGTGCAAAAGCTGAGCTAGCCGCGAAACAGGGCTGAAGGCGCCTCAGAGGGTTATGGAGGCGCCTTGAAGACCCATGAAGGCGCCCTCTAGAAGATAGGTTTCGACCAGTTCGTCACTGATCCACGCATGCGACTCGGGCGAACTGGAGGCACCTCGGACGAGCTTGGAGGCGCCTCCAGCATGCTTTAAAAGCAGGTTTCGAGCAGCACCTCGACACAACAATTCTAAGCCTTCTCTCATTCACGTGCTGCTCCAAAAGACGCTTCGAAGTGCTGCTACTCGTGCCCGACGACCCAGAGCTCCGAGATTTCATTTTCCGTCGTTGGTATAGATTTATTTATTGTACTTATTGTAATACTTAGTTTGTAATAATCGTGCTTATAGTTGTTGTCCACCGAAAGTGATCAAGGATCGCAGGCCTTCAAGTAGGAGTCGATCTAGGCTCCGAACGAAGTAAATCGCTGTGTTCCTTCTTTGAATTTATTTCATTTCCGCTGCGTTTGCTCTTAATTTACGATTCCGATAATCGATAAAACGGAAATAGCCACGAGCGCTATTCACCCCCCCCCTCTAGCGCTTCTCGATCCAACAATTGGTATCAGAGCGGGGTCGTTTTGAATTGGTGCAACCACCATTCAAAACAATTTTTCGTGGTAGTTTCAGATTTTCGAAGTCAATTAGAATTTAGCTTTATAGCTATATTCTAATTCTTTTCTCGAATCGGTTTTTGCTCGAGATTGGTGCAACACCACCCGATTTCGTGTTCTATTTTTAAATACTTCCCGCACTACTAATCCAGGACCAAGTCCTAGAATTTTCTTGTCATTTATTTTCTTTGTAGTTAATCTAAAATGGCCCAACAAGAGGGTTATAGCACTGTCCATCCCCCGCTCTTCACCGGAGAGGACTTTGGTTACTGGAAGGGCAGAATGGAGAACTTCCTGAAGATCCAGTTCGAAACCTGGATGATCGTCAAGACTGGTTTGGATCTGCCAACAGATAAAGACGGCAATCCTACACCCTACGAAGATTGGGAACCTGCATTAATCAAGAAGGTGGAGGCAAACGCCAGAGCAACTTGTACCCTCCAGTGCGGACTAACAAAGGAGGAGCTAAACCGCGTCGGTCCATTCTCAAGCGCCAAGGAGTTATGGGAGAAGATGATCGAGTTTCACGAAGGGACCTCCGATACCAAAGTAAGTAAGCGTGATTTACTATTCAATAAATTGTATAGCTTAAAAATATAGGAAAATGAGACGGCAAGCCAGCTACACGCGCGAATTCAAGACATCCTTAACTCCCTTCACGGAATAGGGCAGAAGGTAGAAAATAGGGATATAATAAGGTACGCTCTTAACTCGTTTCCAAGGAGTACATTGTGGGCATCAATGGTAGATGCCTACAAAGTCTCCAAGGATTTGTCTTCTTTAAAGTTAGATGAATTATTTAGTGAATTTGAACTTCATGAACAGACTAATGCACAGCCAACCGAGAAGGGTATTGCTTTGGTTGCAGGTACCAGTCGAACCCGCGATCCGAGATCACGGCGAAGAACTGAACCGGAGTCGGAAAACGAACCCGACTCAGAAGATGAAGAAGACGAATTAACAACCGAGCTCGTGAATCTCGTGAAGAAGCTCTACAAAAAGAAGAAAGACTTCAACAAGAAAGACCTAAAGAAAGCAGTCCAATTCAAGGAGGCCCAACCAAGTTCTAAAGCAAAATTCGAGGTAATCTGCTACAGGTGCAACCAAAAGGGGCACATTAAGTCCAACTGTCCAAATCAGACGGACACAAAGAAGTAGAGGAAGAAGAAGGTGCTAAAAGCGACTTGGGACGAATCCTCAGAAGAGGACACCGACAACGAACTCGATCAAACAAGTTTACTTGCGCTGATGGTCCGGGACCAGATCAACCTGTCCGAGAGCAAGAGCGAGTCGGAAGCCGAGTCCGAGCAAAGCCACGGATCCGTATCCGTTTCCGAAGGGCCCGATCCCTCTGTAAGTATTCCTAGACTTAATAACTTAGTTAATTATTTACTTCGCAAATTAGCTAAATCAAACCTTAAACTAAAGTCACTTCTAAAGGAAATAGCAGTCCTTAAAGAAGTGACTAACTCCAAATCCTTGCCTGACCCAGTTCAGACTGAAGATTTAACTCAGGTCCAAAAACTTGAGGAAGAAAATTTCAGTCTGAAAAATCTGATCAAGGATTTGAAGTTAACATTAGAACGATTTTCTTTAGGATCCAAGAATTTTGACCTAATTCTTGGGTCACAAAGAGCCGTCTACAATAAAACTGGGCTAGGATATAAAACCAAAAAGGAATATAAATCTTATTTATCTTTAATAAACAAACTAAATAGTAAATCAATCCAAGCATGGGTCCCCAAGTCCAAATTGGTCAATCAATTTGGACTTGGTCAATACTGGATCCCAAAGGATCAAATACACTACCTCGATAGACCATATCGAGGCTATGATCCAAGGGGAGCAAAAAGAAAAACGATCTCAATAAAACAAAATTAAAAAATTCAAAATTCAAAATCAAATTAAAAATTCAAAATTAAATTATAAATTCAAAATTAAATTAAAAGTTCAAAATTAAATTACAAATTCAAAATTCAAATCAAATTAGAAATTCGAAATTAAATTAAAAATTCAATTAAAAATTCGAAATTCAATTAAAAATTCAATTAAAAATTCAAAATAATTCGAATTCAAATCAAATAAAATATAGATGGAGGATCCAGAATAGTTGGCACCCCCAACTAAACTACCCGACTGGGTAACCGAACTTAATCTATCCGAAATGGGTAAAACAAGAGTAGACTACTCGGCAGGATAATTAAGGTTAGATTAAAATGGACTAGGTTTAACTTGACTCATAGTACTGGTGAAGTTTTTGGATGATAGTATGTTAGGGAAGCTTGGACATCGCATGTCTAGGAAGATATGGTTTCGGCCTGGTGCAGTTGGCCAAGTGGAACTGACCGAAGCTACCCTTAAATGGATCATAACCAGTTAGACCAAGGTTTAGCATTAAGTTCAATGGTTAGGACTATTTGGAAAATCTCGAAAGCATGGTTACTTTAATGAGTTCCTTGTGACTCACCATAGCCCAGAAGTTTATCCAAAGAATGCTTACTTGTTGAACCCAAAGCTAAACCTGAATCTAACACAAAGTTAAACCAAACCCTTAAATTGAACCTCAATTCATCTCACAAAAATTATAGGATTCCCTGATTGAAAATTTAGATCGGGTGAGATGACTAAGGAATTTAAAATTCAAATTCAAAATTAAACTCATAACTATAATTAATTCAAATTCTATAATCAATTAATCAATTTTAAAAACTTATTTAAAAATAAAACCTTTTAAAAACTCTCTTAAATCTTTAAAACTTAATTTCAAAATTCTTTTAAAAATCTTTTCAAAATTATTTTAAAAACCTTTAAAACTTAATTTCAAATTTTTTTTAAAAAATCTTTTCAAAATTATTTTAAAAATCTTTAAAACTTAATTCTTTTAAAAATATTTTCAAAATTATTTTAAAAAGCTTTAAAACTTAATTTCAAAATTCCTTTAAAAATATTTTCAAAATTATTTTAAAAAGCTTTAAAACTTAATTTCACAATTCCTTTAAAAATCTTTTCAAAATTATTTTAAAAATCTTTTAAAAAACTTAATTTCAAAATTCTTTTAAAAATATTTTCAAAATTATTTTAAAAATCTTTCAAACTTAATTTCAAAATTCTTTTAAAAATATTTTCAAAATTATTTTAAAAATCTTTAAAACTTAATTTCAAAATTCTAACTGGATCAATTGACTTGACTTGACTAACCAAGTAAATACTGTTGCTCTCTAGGCAAACAGCTAGTAACTAATGGTTAGACACATGGGCAAAAAGTTAAGTGCTTGATTTTTTTTAGGGCTTACTCATGCTTGGACTTTAGGGCTCTGATACTTTACTAAAACAAAATTTGCAATCTATTGGACATTAAGGTTATTGTTTCTCCTTTGCCTTAAGTATTTTGAAATTCATTTTCTTTAAGCAGTTTTTCAAAAACTTTTTTCAAATTTAAAACTTTCAAATCTTTTCTATTTAAGGTGGAAAATTCTTGAAGTTGGAAAATTTTTGGAAACTCCTCAAAATTTAATAAGTATTCTTATAAATTTTTGAAAATTTAGCAAAGTATCTTTCCAACAATTTTTTAAAATTCACCTATGACTCTAACACAAATAGTACGTTGGTAAGTGAAAATTAAAATAAAAACTTAGCTAAGAATCATTTCAGTGACAAACAATGATAAAAAGCTAAGTGTAAAATGTTCTTATCCCTCTTTAAAAACCTAAGTTTTCAAAATTGACTAAATTAAAAAGAGTTGCTTAATACTAAAAGTTTTTTTTTGCTATATTACAAAGAAAAATATTTTTTAGCAAAATTAATTGATAAAATTTTGCACTTAAACTATGTTCCTTAGCAAATTTTCTTCTAAAAAAATTTTGCTATTAAAACCAATTTTAAGCTGTTGGTTTTCACTTACTCTTTTTGCCTCTTGCCTAAGCTATGATTTAAAAACAAATTTTACTAAATTTTGTTTTGAAAGTTAAGTTTTTCAAACTAGTTTATTTTGATATATGGCAAAGGGGGAGAGTAGAGAAATTCAAAAGTGAATCAACCCAATTTAAACTTAAAAGGGGAAGTTATATTAAGGGGGAGCTATAAAAGGGGAACTTATATTAAGGGGGAGCTATGCTTATCTTGCTTAGTCTCACACTTGATGTGTCTATCATGTTTATGATTATCTTCTTTGTGCTTATACTTTATTGCATATTTTTACTTAACTTTGAATTTCGGTTGCCATTATCAAAAAGGGGGAGATTGTTGGTGCGGGAAGCATCCGACGATCGAACCTTAGTTTTGATAATGGCAATGAATTCAAGGTTAAGTTGGTTTGTGATCTAACATGCTTGACTGAGTGTTTCAGGAAAGTCCTAACTGCGGTTAGGCAAGTGAAAATCCTAAGGGGTGGTAACCTTAGCTCCTAGGGGGCGATAACCCTAGGTGGAGGAAAACCCTAAGGGGTGGTAACCCTAGGTCATAGGGGGTGGTAACCCTATGCGGAAAGTCTTGGTGGGTTGAGTGCTTCAGGCAAAACTCCTAGGGGGTGGTAACCCTAGGTGGAAAGTCCTAGTGTCGCGAACCAGGTGAAAGACTGGATCAGCCGGGAAGCGGAAGTCCAGCAGAAAGTCCGGGAGCATCAAGCGCCGAGCAAAAGTCCAGTCAATCTGGAGGATCGCACTGACATCAGGTAATCTCTCCTGAGGGGAGTAAGTATGGACGCATTCCCCGCTAAGGGAACAGTAGGTGTCGGGTCGACCTAGGATTTCCGGTCGAAAATCCGAAGTCAGACCCGGATAGTCTGATGACTATCGATAATATTTTACTACTTTATTTATTGCTTTATGAGCTAACTTTGTGTTGCAGGATATTGTTTGGGACTAACATGTCTTATAGGTACAAAATAATGAAGTCTTCCCTCGGATGAACAGTGTCCAAGGCGCCTCCATGGAGCTTGGTGTAACGACCCGCCCTCTACTGACTAGGCTGTGAGGCCGATCATTACATTAATCTGTGCTAACTATTCCATGACCATCATTAAATCTAAGTGCGGAAGCTATACTAATTGAAATTTTACTAAACTATCATCATTTCTTGGTTCTACATGTGCTAAAGGTGTAATCTAAACTATTCATGACATATATTACATCCCCCAATGGTCAAGAAACTTAACTAAGAGTTTCTTGCTGATGTCAGGCCTCCCAATCGATCCACGGATCGATTGGAATGGCCGGATCGATCCATTGATCGATCCAGGTGGCTACTGTATGCGGAAGTCAGGTTGGATCGATCCAGTGATCGATCCAGCACGCTACTGTGCTCGGGGCAATATTCTGGATCGATCGGCTGATCGATCCAGACTGACCAATCGATCCAGTGATCGATCCCAGAGCCTACTGTTCACGACAGAATTTGCTGGATCGATCGGCTGATCGATCCAGAAGCCTACTGTTCGCGGTACGAACTCCCCAATCGATCGATTGATCGATTGAGAAGCCTCCAATCAATCAGCCGATCGATTGGGGTTTCTGATTTCGTACCAGAAGTCTGATTTCAGCACTTGTTCGTGCCAAAACTTCCCATGTCAACCCTAAACTAAATGTAAAACATTCTAACATCACACATTTAGTATTTTAAGCATGATAGGGTGCATGACCAACTAATTCATAGCAATTAACATACTAAGGTGCAAAACAATAAAATGCTAAAAGGTTCTAATGCTTAAAACAAGCTTGCTGAAATTCCCTAAGATCTCTATTCCAAGTTCCATCCACACACATCTTCGTAGCATTGCCCTCCAGCCTTCGCTAGTCCATCTTTCCTTTACCTTTATCTGCAGTATAAGGAAAAGAAGTATCTGTAAGCTTTCGCTTAGTAAGAAACCATCTACCTCACTAAAACATGCAATCGATGCAAATCATGCTTTGAAAACATGCTATTTGAAAAGAACATACTGAATATGCTAAACATGGCATGACATACAATACATAGAAATAAAACTGATCATAGCAATAGAACTAATCATAAACTATCATATTGTATCAACAAAAAACTAAACTGATATAAAACTGAGCTAAGCTAATACTAATCTGATGCTAAAGCTGACTGAACTCACATGACTAATTTGTGATGTTTGAAAACTATATTCATAATAGATTAAAATACATAATCAAGCTGTTGTTTGGGCCCGGCAACTGTACTTTGCTGTGCGCGCATCCCCAACTAGACCCGGGTTTGCAAGTCCCGAATTTAGTAGGGTTACTAGGTTAGCTGAACCTAGGGACGACTATGGGAGTCCAACCCAATGGATATCTAATCCAGTACAGTGCCTCTGAGAAAGTAAAATACTGAACATAAGCTATTAAATTCTTGTCTTGCTTTTACCAGGTTGTCTAAACCCAGAACTAGGTTATCTAAACCTAGAGGTGACTGTGGGAACCCACCCATTGGACGTCTAGTCCTGTAAAAGCTGTAGCAAGACTGTATGAGCTGTGAAATGCTCCTATTGCATTTAACTAAGCTATCACAATGCCTAAGTTGCATTTTAGCTGTGCTAGTAATTTAATCGAACACTTGGTATACGCTAATTCGCATCCTTTGTGCCGAAAAGCTATATACTACTAACTAAATCATAGAATTCACACGGAAGCTACTTATACTGCAGGTGAGGGGTTTCTTACCTCCTGTTCATAATTTCTTACAATTCTAATCGCTAGGTTTTTCGGAGGAGACGATCCTTTCGACGATCTTCTCGCGACTTTGCGTTCCTCTCGCGGAGGGGAGCGTCCTCATGTCGAAGTCGTCGCCGGAAAGGTGCTCCTAGAGCCCGTAGGGCTTGGTGCACCGAGAGAGGAAGAGGAGGGAGGAGGCGGCGTGAGGTTAGGGTGAGGAGGAGAAAAGTTACGAATAAATCTAATAACTCCTCACTTATTAATTCCCTATTTATATTAAGTGGTAATCTTGGCCCAACTTGAATATAAATTTAATTACTCCCCTTTCCTTTCAGCACGGCCCTGCTGGGTTCACCTGGTTACCATGGTTCACCATAAGTCATAGGACCCAATAGGTCTCAGGTTCAATTCCCGCTTAGGCCGTTTTCATTTTCTATTTATTTTTGCTACTTCCGCTACTCTAAAAATTCTGTAAAAATATCCTAAAATTCTAGAAAAATCATAGAATATTTCTAAAATAGTTTTGAGAATTTTCGGGCGCTACAATCCCCCATACCTTATAAAAAGTTCGTCCTCGAATTTAGAATAATTCTGGGTACTTCTGTCTCATGCTGGCTTCTGTCTTCCATGTTGCCTCTTCTGTTGTGTGACTTTGCCAAATGACTTTTACTAATGGTACCTCCTTGTTCCGCAATTTCTTAACTGCTCGGTCTATTATCTGAATAGGCCGACTATCATAGCTGAGGTCTTCGCGGACTGGTACCGACTGGGACTCAATCACCTGGGTGGCATCTGAGATATGCTTCTTCAGCATAGAGACATGAAATACATTATGGATGACTGACATATCCTGTGGTAGCTCTAGCTCATATGCTACCTTGCCAACTCTTCTAGTGATAAGGTTTGGTCCCACATATCTGGGACTTAGTTTGCCCTTCTTCCCAAAACGCATTACTCCCTTCATGGGAGCTACTTTGAGGAACACTGAATCCCCAACTGAAAACTCTAAAGGTCTGCGCCGTGTATCAGCATAGCTTTTCTGGCGGCTCTGAGCTGTCTCTATCCTCTGGCGAATCTGCTGTATAGCTGCTGTGGTATCTGCCACTAGATCTGTCTGAAGTTCTAGTTCTTTCTGTTCACCACTCTCATACCAGCAGATTGGAGATCTACACCTCCGCCCATAGAGAGGCTCGTAAGGTGTCATGCCGATGGTGGCCTGATAGCTGTTGTTGTATGCAAATTCCGCTAGACTCAGATATTTGCACCAACTTCCTCTGAAATCTAGGGCACATGCGCGGAGCATATCTTCGAGTACCTGATTTACTCGCTCCGTCTGACCATCTGTCTGAGGATGGAAGGCTGTGCTGAATTTTAACTTCGTGCCCAAAGCTGACTGTACACACTCCCAGAAGTGTGATGTGAATCTGCTGTCTCTGTCTGATATAATGGTTCGGGGGACTCCATGTAGTCTAACGATCTCCTTGAGATACAACTTTGCTAGCTGTTCCATGGAGCAGGATATCCTGATAGCTAAGAAGTGGGCTGATTTAGTCAACCTGTCGACTATTACCCAGATGGTATCAAAACCATTCGTGGTTCTGGGTAGTTCCACTATGAAATCCATAGAAATGTCTTCCCACTTCCATTCTGGAATCTGAATAGGCTGCAAAACTCCTCCTGGTCTCTGATGTTCTGCCTTCTGAGTTCCTCCTGATCTGGAACGCATAATCTGTCACCAAAGTACAATACCCCACTACCAGACACTCTGAATTCCCCACTGTCTGATTCTGCTACTCCTTGCTTGATTTTCTGAATTTCAGAATCCTGTTCCTGAGCTGTCTGAAGATCACCAAGCAAAGTAGACTCTAACGTCATAGTAGAGAGCTGTCCAACTATAAGTTCAAGACCGAAGTCTGTGATCTCCTTCTGTAGGGGCGGTGACATGGCTGCTAGAGATAATAGAGCAGCACTGGACTTTCTGCTAAGTGCATCTGCTACCCTATTCGCCTTTCCTGGGTGGTAGAGGATGTCTATATCATAGTCCTTGACCAGTTCTAGCCATCTGCACTGTCGCATATTCAGATCCTTCTGAGTGAAGAAGTACTTCAGACTTTGATGATCTGTATACACTTTGCACTGAGCTCCATACAAGTAATGTCTCCAAATTTTGAGAGCGAACACCACTGCTGCAAGCTCAAGGTCATGAGTAGGATAGTTCTTCTCATAATCCTTGAGTTGTCTGGAGGCGTAGGTGATTACCTTGCCATCTTACATCAGCACTGCTCCTAGTCCCAACTTAGAGGCATCACTATATATATCAAAGCTATCTGCGTTCTCTGGTAGAGTTAGAATAGGTGCAGTGGTCAATCTTCTTTTTAGCTCGCTGAAGCTGTTCTCGCAGTCCTCTGTCCACTGAAATTTTCTGTTCTTTCTGGTAAGAGCTGTCAGTGGGGAGGCTATCCTGGAGAAGTCCTCTACAAACTTTCTGTAATAACCTGCTAACCCCAGAAAATTCCTGATCTCACTGGCATTCTTAGGTCTTTTCCAGTTACTCACAGCTTCTATTTTACTGGGGTTTACCATGATACCATCCCTTGAGATGATGTGACCCAGGAAGGACACCTGATCTAACCAAAATTCACATTTCGTGAACTTGGCGTACAACTGGTTCTGCTGGAGGGTCTGCAGTACTATTCTCAGGTGCTCTGCGTGTTCTTCCTGAGTTCTTGAATAGATAAGAATGTCGTCGATGAACACGATAACGAACTTATCTAAGTATTCTCTGAATACCCTGTTCATGAGGTCCATGAAGGTAGCTGGAGCATTTGTCACGCCAAAGGGCATGACTACGAACTCGTAATGTCCGTATCTGGTTCTAAATGTTGTCTTGGGTATATCCCCTTCCTTGACTTTCACCTGATGATAACCTGATCTGAGGTCTATCTTAGAGAACACTGCTGCTCCCTTTAGCTGATCGAACAGGTCATCTATTTTGGGAAGAGGATACCTGTTCTTAATCGTGACTTGGTTCAGTGCTCTGTAATCTATGCATAGGTGCATGCTCCCGTCCTTCTTCTTCACGAACAATACAGGCGCTCCCCATGGTGAGTAACTAGGACGTATGAAGCCCTTGTCAAGCAGCTCCTGTAATTGCTCATGAAGTTCCTTCAGTTCTGCTGGAGCCATGCGGTAAGGTGCTTTGGAGATAGGATTTGTACCGGGAATGAGTTCTATCTCAAATTCGATCTCCCTGTCTGGCGCTAGGCCTGGTAACTCTTCAGGGAAGACTGCTGGGTAGTCACATACGACTCAGACCTCTGCTAGCTGTCGGTCCTTGTCCTGACCGGTACTGACTGCATGTGCTAAAAATCCCGTACATCCTGAATCCATTAATCTCTGTGCCTTCATAGCTGAGAGAAACTTCTTGGGTCTTCGCTTTGGTTCTCCGACGAACTCGAACTGTGCTTCTGCTTCAGGTTGGAATACGACTTTCTATTTACGGCACTCGATGAAAGCTCCGTATCTGATCAAGAAGTCCATTCCGAAGATGACATCGTAGTCAGTCATATTTAGCACTATCAGATCACAAAAGAGTTCTCTGTCTGCTATAATGACTGGTACTGCTCTGAGCTAGTGCGTGGATGCCATAATTTCTCCTGAAGGTAAGGTCGTCAGAAACTGACTACTGAGTACCTCTGGAGGTCTTGCTAACTTCTCAGTAAATGCCCTGGATATATATGAATGGGTTGCCCCAGTATCGAATGAGACAGTTGTACTTTGCTGTAAAATACTAATCTGACCTGTAACAACTGTCGAAGCATTTGCTACGTCTTCTCTGGTTAAGGAGTAGATCCTTGCATTCGCCATAGCTGGAGGGGCTTCTAATCTGCCCTGGCTGATGTGTGGACCATCTAGAGCGGCCTGCATCTGATGTAACTGGGCTGGCTAGACCCGACCCTGGGCGGGGTCTGGCCCGGACCCGGCCCGGGCCCGTAATCGGGTCAACGGGCCGGTTGCCCGTTGACCCGGTTCACCGGGTCGAACCAGAACCGGCCCGGCAAGTTGCCGGGCCGGTTCCGGTTCATTGGGTGTAAAAATCGGCGAACCGCCGGTTAACCGGCAGGTTGAACCGGCGGTTCAGCCGCAAATTTTTTTTTTTTTTTTTAGGTATTTTTTCAACGGTTAGGATCATTTGACCGTTTTTTGATCAATGGCTATGATTTAGTGTCCGTTACTATCAAAACTCTATAAATAGAGAGCTTATTTCATCATTTTTCACACACATCTTCTCTACTCTTAATCTCATTTTCGTATTCTCTAATCTCTACACGCTTTCGTTTTCAATTTTCAATTATAATGGAAGGAGGCCGCGGAGGTGCATCATCTCGAGCTCGGAAGGGAAAGCAAATAATGAATCCGCGGGAGGAGGACCCCAACATTCAATCTACCGATGATGAGATCGAGCATCTTCCAAATCCGACACCCGACACACAAGGAAGTACCGATGCAATTACTTCTAAGGTTCGGGAACTTCCTCCTCTAAAGTCTTCTATTTTTACTAAATATTTTGAGAAGGTCACTCTTCCGTCGGGAGAAATGCGTGCAAAATGTAAGCACTGCAATGATTCCTACAAATTCCAAGCCGGCGGCGGCTATGGGTCGTTGAAACGACATGTAGAAACGAAGCACCCGACGGAATATGGACTCGACCGTTCTCAAACACAATTATCAAGATTTTCTTCAACTAGCGGTAGTACCGATTCCAGTTTATTTTTATATTCAGATAATAAATTAAGAGAATCATTAGCTAAATTTGTTTCCGTAGAACATCTTTCTTTTAGTTTTGGATCTAAATGCACATTTGAAGATTTTTGTAAAGAATCTCTTAATCCATGTGCTAAACGTGTTCCTAGGACTACACTTACTCGTACAATTAAAAAATTAGTAAAACAAGGAAAAAAGAATTTAATTGATGAATTTAGTAAATTAGATAATAAAGTTTCTTTATGTTCCGATATTTGGAGTGATCATTGGCAAACACATTCGTATATGGGTGTGACTTGCCATTGGATCGATAACTCTTGGAACCTTCAAAAAAGATTATTAGCTTATAGAGTTTTTGATGAATCACATAATGCTCATAATATCGCACAATTATTATGTTTAATTTTAGAAGAATATGGTTTAACTCATAAAATATTTTCAATATCATTAGATAATGCTAGTTCTAATACCGCTTGTATAGATGATCTAAAATTTGTTTGTCAACCTATTATTGGAGATTTATTTTTTCATATTCGTTGTGTTTGCCATGTTTTAAATTTATGTGTTCAAGATGGTTTAAAAATTTTAGAAAGTTATATTAAACCAATTAGAATTGCAATTTCTTATTTATGGTCTCATCCATCTATAATGAAACAATGGGGTAGGTTTTGTAAAATTAATGGAATGAGACCTAAAAAATTTCCACGTGATGTACCAACACGTTGGAATTTAACATACCAATTATTACAAGATTCATTTCAATATAAAGAATTATTATGTTCATTTTTTGCACAAAACACTAATACTAATATATATTTATTTTCACAACAATGGAATATTTGTAGTAGTATTTATGAAATTTTAAAAGTATTTAATGATGCAACCGAATAACTTTCCGGTGTTTATTATCCCACTGCTCAATTAGTTTTAGAAAATTTTTCTAATATAGTATTAGTTTTAAATGAACATATTAATAATGAATCTTTATCTCCTTGCATCTTAGCTATGAAAACTAAATGGGAAAAATATTTTTATTTAATTCCTGAAATTTATTTAATTGCATTTGCTTTAGATCCTAGATTTAAATTAGAAGTTTTACAAGAAATGTTAACTTTATATTATGATGTTTTAATTCCAATTAAAGATTCTTCTTCCCCTGATCCAGCTAATATTATATATAATGTTAGAATTTATTTATATGATATTTATAATCAATATTATGCAAAATATGGAACACAAATTAATATTTCTGAAATTCAACAAACTACTAGTAGTAATTTAAAACTTACAAAAGCACAACTCTTATTAAAAGAACGGACAAAACGTCCACGGGGATCCTCAAGTTCCACACAGGAACTTGAGAATTATTTTACGACTTCTTTTGATTTTAATGAAGCAGATACCGAAAACTTCGATATCTTAAAGTGGTGGTCACAGAAGGCTCAAAGCTTTTCCGTTCTCTCCGTGATCGCAAAAGAAATTTTAACTTGTCCAGTGTCAACTGTTGCTGTGGAGTAGACGTTCAGTGTCGGCGGCAACATATTAGATGAACGACGATCAACTTTGTCTCCCGACTCATTGGAAGCCCAAGCATTACTGGACGATTGGACCAGAGCGGAGAAAAGAATCCAAGGAATGCAACTTTCAGATGACGAAGTTGAAGATTTTGATACTGAAGGAACAAATACAACAGGAACAGGAAATGGAAGTGAATGAAAATGTAAAAGGATAAAAATGTAAAAGAACTACGTGGGCTTTGATTCCCCTAAAGGGATATGTAGGCAACTTAAATAAGTGCAAGCCCTTTTTTTAATAAATTTTAATTTCTAATTTTTAATGTTTAATTTTTAATTTTTAATTTTTTTTAACATATTAATCTTGAACCGTGACGAACCGTGAACCGAACCGTGAACCGGCGGTTCTGAACCGTGAACCGTAATCGTCATGGGCGGTTAAGGTTAAGGGTCGACCTGCCTGGAACCGTCGAACCGGCGGTTCCGAACCGTCGAACTGTCGGTTCCGAACCGTGGTCAGGTCTAGGGCTGGCTGGCCTCCGTACTGAATCGGCTGTGGTGGAGGAAGACTAGTCTTGTTCGGGCACTGCTTAGCCATATGCCCTTCCTGTCCACACTCAAAGCATCCTCGTGTGCCTTTACGACAAACTCCAGGGTGGAATTTCCCACAAGTAGCACACTTTGGATAACTGGGCTGTTTGCTAGCTGGCCCTCCTTTTGGGTAACTCCCTGGTTTGCGCTTATTGTTGGAGTTCCCTTTCCAGTTGGAGCTGTGGCCCTGTTGTTTCTGAGTACCAGAGCCTCCTTGACCTTTAGATTCTGAGAGAACTTGCTTCTGCTGCTTGATGCTATTCTGGTAATGCTCAGTGGTCAGGGCGCTGCTAACTAGTTCTTCAGTGGTTTGCGGCCTAAGAATGCCGCCAGCCACGTTCATTGTTATTTCCGGCCTCAGCATCTTGAGCATCAACCGGACTCTTTCTTTCTCTGTGCTGACTAGTTCAGGGCATAGACGAGCCAATCTATTGAATTTCTTCACGGCTTCCTCAACTGATAGGTTGCCCTGACGAAACTTGGTGAACTCGTCGTAGTGGCGGTTTGTGACCCGCATGTGAAAGAATTCCTCAAAGAACTCCTTCTCGAAGTCTGCCCATGTCATCTGGTTTACTGGGCGCTTCGCTCTAATTCTCTCCCACCACATGCGTGCATCTCCTGTCAGACAGAAGGAGGCGCACTTCACCTTCTTATGTTCTGGCCAGTCCAGAAGCTCCATCGTACTCTCCAGTGCTTTGAACCAGGCTTGGGCATCCCATGGTTCACTAGTGCCTGAGAAGTTCCCGGGCTTGACTCTCTGCCACTGGATCAGATAGGCTTCTCTCTTTGCCTCTACTGCTGCTGGGGCTATTGGTGCTGTAGGCTGGACTGGTGGAACCTCTAAGACTACTAGCGTTGCTACGTTTGGTTCCGGGGTGACTGTGAGAGTATTATGCTGATTAGCCTTTAAGGTGGCTATCTCCTATTGCTGTTCAGCTAACTGCTGCTGTAACTGAGCCACTAATGCATTCAGGTCTGGGGGAGGCACTGAACTGCCTGCCTCATGCTGGGGCTCAGTAGCTGGTGCCCTTCTAGCTGGGCATCCTCGTGCTATTTCTAAAGACATAGAGGACATACATAACTAAGGCAATCATGTTTATATATCTACTATCATTATCATTTTAGGTGTTATCATCAATTAACATGCTACAGTATCTATAAACATGAAAGAAAGAACATAATAAAGTGAGAGACGTTTCTTACTTGGAAGATGCAGGTTCAATGCTGTTGTGTGTGTAGGAAGTATGGAAACTGCTCTGATACCACTCTGTAACGACCCACCCTCTACTGACTAGGCTGTGAGGCCGATCGTTACATTAATCTGTGCTAACTATTCCATGACCATCATTAAATCTAAGTGCGGAAGCTATACTAATTGAAATTTTACTAAACAATCATCATTTCTTGGTTCTACATGTGCTAAGGGGTGTAATCTAAACTATTCATGACATATATTACATCCCCCAATGGTCAAGGAACTTAACTAAGAGTTTCTTGCTGATGTCAGGCCTCCCAATCGATCCACGGATCGATTGGAATGGCCGGATCGATCCATTGATCGATCCAGGTGGCTACTGTATGCGGAAGTCAGGTTGGATCGATCCAGTGATCGATCCAGCACGCTACTGTGCTCGGGCCAATATTCTGGATCGATCGGCTGATCGATCCAGACTGACCAATCGATCCAGTGATCGATCCCAGAGGCTACTGTTCGCGACAGAATTTGCTGGATCGATCGGCTGATCGATCCAGAAGCCTACTGTTCGCGGTACGAACTCCCCAATCGATCGATTGATCGATTGAGAAGCCTCCAATCGATCAGCCGATCGATTGGGGTTTCTGATTTCGTACCAGAAGTCTGATTTCAGCACTTGTTCGTGCCAAAACTTCCCATGTCAACCCTAAACTAAATGTAAAACATTCTAACATCACACAAATAGTATTTTAAGCATGATAGGGTGCATGACCAACTAATTCATAGCAATTAACATACTAAGGTGCAAAACAATAAAATGTTAAAAGGTTCTAATGCTTAAAACAAGCTTGCTGAAATTCCCTAAGATCTCTATTCCAAGTTCCATCCACACACATCTTTGTAGCATTGCCCTCCAGCCTCCGCTAGTCCATCTTTCCTTTACCTTTATCTGCAGTATAAGGAAAAGAAGTATCTGTAAGCTTTCGCTTAGTAAGAAACCATCTACCTCACTAAAACATGCAATCGATGCAAACCATGCTTTGAAAACATGCTATTTGAAAAGAACATACTGAATATGCTAAACATGGCATGACATACAACACATAGAAATAAAACTGATCATAGCAATAGAACTAATCATAAACTATCATGTTTTAACAACAGAAAACTAAACTGATATAAAACTGAGCTAAGCTAATACTAATCTGATGCTAAAGCTGACTGAACTCACATGACTAATTTGTGATGTTTGAAAACTATATTCATAATAGATTAAAATACATAATCAAGCAGCTGTTTAGTCTACCCATTGGACTGTGGGAGCCCACCCATTGGATGTCTAGTCTTGTAAAAGCTGTAGCAAGACTGTATGAGCTGTGAAATGCTCCTATTGCATTTAACTAAGCTATCACAATGCCTAAGTTGCATTTAGCTGTACTAGTAATTTAATCGAACACTTGGTATGCGCTAATTCACATCCTTTGTGCCGAAAAGCTATATACTACTAACTAAATCATAGAATTCACACGGAAGCTACTTATACTGCAGGTGAGGGGTTTCTTACCTCCTGTTCGTAATTTCTTACGATTCTAATCGCTAGGTTTTCCGGAGGAGACGACCCTTTCGACGATCTTCTCGCGACTATGCGTTCCTCTCGTGGAGGGGAGCGTCCTCGTGTCGAAGTCGTCGCCGGAAAGGTGCTCCTAGAGCCCTTAGGGCTTGGTGCGCCGAGAGAGGAAGAGGAGGGAGGAGGCGGCGTGAGGTTAGGGTGAGGAGGAGAAAAGTCACGAATAAATCTAATAACTCCTCACTTATTAATTCCCTATTTATATTAAGTGATAATCTTGGCTCAACTTGAATTTAAATTTAATTACTCCCCTTTCCTTTCAGCACGGCCCTGCTGGGTTCACTTGGTTACCATGGTTCACCATAAGTCATAGGACCCAATAGGTCTCGAGTTCAATTCCCGCTTAGGTCATTTTCGTTTTCTATTTGTTTTTGCTACTTCCGCTACTCTAAAAATTCTGTAAAAATATCCTAAAATTTCAGAAAAATCATAGAATATTTATAAAATAGTTTTGAGAATTTTCGGGCGCTACACTTGGAGGCGCCTCGGGTGCAAAAGCTGAGCTGGCCACGAAACAAGGCTGAAGGCGAGACCCATGAAGGCGCCTTCTAGCAGATAGGTTTCGACCAGTTCGTCACTGATCCACGCATGCGACTCAGGCGAACTGGAGGCACCTCGGACGAGCTTGGAGGCGCCTCCATCATGCTTTAAAAGCAGGTTTCGAGCAGCACCTCGACACAACAATTCTAAGCCTTCTCTCATTCACGTGCTGCTCCAAAAGACGCTTCGAAATGCTGCTAGTCGTGCCTGACGACCCAGAGCTCAGAGATTTCATTTTCCGTCGTTGGTATAGATTTATTTATTGCACTTATTGTAATACTTAGTGTGTAATAATCGTGCTTATAGTTGTTGCCCACCGAAAGTGATCAAGGATCGCGGGCCTTCGAGTAGGAGTTGATCTAGGCTCCGAACGAAGTAAATCATTGTGTTCCTTCTTTGCATTTATTTCATTTCCGCTGCGTTTGCTCTTAATTTACGATTCCGATAATCGATAAAACGGAAATAGCCACGAGCGCTATTCACCTCCCCCCCCTCTAGTGCTTCTCGATCCAACAAACCTTCCCCACTCTCTTACTCCCTTGCTCTCCCTCTAGCTTTCTCTCTCACTCTCTCTTTCTCTATCTCTAGTTCACAAACCTTTAACAACTCGATCATCTAGATAATTCGCTTTGCGAAGTTACTAGTGCTTGATTGACAGTCTTTGAGTATTGATATTTTTTATTATTTGACAGCTTTTCCATACACTTGCTGATAGACAACAATGACTAAGGATAAAGTTAAAGTTGTTAGTGATCTAACAACTTGGTGTCAAGTATGCAGGTGCAGGTTATTTGATAGTTGCAAAGTCTTGGTGAATGAAGCCAGACAATGAAAAGTCCTAGTGAGTGAAGCTAGGAAGTGATGAAGTCTTGATTAGGAGTCAAGAGAAAGCTAAGTTTTGGTTGGGAACCAAGAAAGAAAGTCTTAGATGGGAGCTAGGTGAACCAAATTCAAGTGTGTGGAATCAATTGGGAGCTGATTGTTTGACACAAGTCCAAGTGTGTCGAATCAGCTGGGAGCAGATTGCTTAACATAAGTCCAAGTGTGAAATCAGTTGGGAGCTTATTGCTTGGAAAGCAAGTCCAAGTGTGTGGAATCAATTGGGAGTTGATTGCTTGGCTACCCAAACTAGATGCGTCAAAATCTAATCAAGTGTGAGTAACTTTAGATTATGTATCATACTCATTACGTGTAACAATTGCAGGGAAGTGGTTCAACGATTCTAAACAACTGAAGGAAGTTCGGGGGGGGGGGACTGGTTGATAATAACTCTTGACAAAAGAATTCAAAGAGTCCAAGAGACCATAACTGGGTCGGCACTACCGGAGCGTACGGGCGACCGGAGCGGCTTCTAGGCAACTGGAAGATGGCGTTTATCAACAATCCGATCAAGTCGAGTAAAAATCATATTTGACCAATTTCTAGGTGATCGGATACGAGAGATTGGGGAGCTTGGTTAACATTATCTCATGGACTGAAGTTATAGCCACGTCAACACAAATAAAGGCGCCCGGAGAGCCTCCAGACAACCAAGAGAGTGCTATTAAAGGCAAAGCTTGGAACTCACCAATTTACAATCATTCTTTTCTGTTCTTGTGCTCATATGCTCTCCTGTGCTTTTTGTGCTACGACAAGCTGCAACTCTACGATTTAATTCTGATCAACATCATTTAGAGTATATTTTCATTTCTGTTGTGTTGTCTTATTTTATAATTATGCTTAATTTTTAAATTCTTTTTTTGTAAGATTTCTCCACCTTGGAGAAATTAAAAATAAGAATTATATATATTTTTTTATTACTGTGTGTGCTTATTTTTGTTTTATTGTAATTGTGTTTAATCTGCATTCCTAATTGAAATTGATAAACTACTAGTTTAATATTTATTTCTATTGTGATTACTCGTTTATCTATTATTTCTTTAATTATCAATTCATAAAATTTGTAAAGTTATTCATCCCCCTAGCATCAAGTTTGATCCTACAATTTGGTATCAGAGCGGGTTGAGGTGATAGAAACTAGGAAAGCTTGGATTGCATGTCTAGGTTGGATTTCCCTACCTGGTGTATCTAGACAAGTGGAACTAGGAAAAGTTATCTCACCTCACTCTAAACCAGCTAGACAAGACATTTATTAAAGTTGATTTAGTGCCAGATTGTTAAATTAGCTTTGTCTTAGGAAGTGGTCATTGCTTCGATAATCAAGAAGACCCTTTGCCTCGCTACTACCTTGAAGCTAACTTGGGAAACTCCTATTCAATTAGCCCAAAGCAAAACCTAAATATAACATAGGTTGAACTTTATGCTCTGAATCAAAGACAAATAAATCAAATCATTTAATAATCCAAGCTTAGCCCATACCCAAATCTAAACACTAATTACAACCAAGCAAAATTCAAACCAAACTCATTTCTTGTCCTAGACCGTAATACAACTTAAACAAATAATTATTTACAAATATATCTTTGCATGAAGGATTCAGCACAACTCGCACATCGCTCTTCAATGGCAATAATTTGCCTATTGAAAAAACAAAATGAAAAACTATATGATGAATGATATAGAAAATTTTCTTATCATCAAAATGAGCTTTATGCTGCCCAAAATTTCAAATGACATCATAGTTCCTTTTGAAAACTGATCAAATGACGATAACAAGAAGGCATAAGTCAATACTAGAGCCACAACTATATTGCAATGCAGGATAAATCAAGAACAATTGAGTAAAGTAGGGCTACTTAGCATGCTAAGTACCCTTGGGATAAGCTAATCGAATTGCACGAAGGTACAAGCAACTCATGAACTACTAAAAAGTACCTACTACTAAGCTAGCTGCAGAATATTCAAATGAAAGAAGTTGAAATTGTAAATTAGCTCCACAGTCACTTTAAAAAAATACTAAATGTTGTCCATGCAATCGGAGAATAAGTCAACAATCGCGACTTGATCAGGTACACACTTAAGGCATTTTCAAGGACCACCCTGTGAGCATCAATGGTTGATGCATATAAAGTATCTGCAGATCTTTTTGTTATTAAACTAGATGAATTCTTTTTTTATTTTGAACACCATGATCAGACTAATCTTGATTAAAAAGAGAATGATATAACTTTGATTGTGAGTAAATCCAAGACAAAATCCAAACTGAATCGGAATTAGAGTCCGAATCAACAACTAACAAAGATGATGTATCTTCAGAAGTAACACATTTGGTCAAAAGGATGATTCGACGAAAGAAATTCACTCGAAGATTTGTAAAGAAAGAGATCTCGAACAAAGACATAGCTAATGTCCAATGCTTTGAATGTAATAGGAAAGGTCATTTAAAAAATGACTCCATTATTAAAGGAAAACAAGAAAGAGCCTGAGAAGAAGAAAAAGAAAGCATTAAAGACAACTTGGGATAAGTCATCAACTGAATCTAAGTCAGACTCACTTCAAGTGAACCTAGTAGCATTGACGGCAATTAGAGCACATACAAGTTCAAAGTCTGAGTAAGAATACAACTCTGCATCAGACTCAAGTTAGGTCAGTGCCTCAAATGAATCAACTGATGAGGTAACAAATCTAATTACTTAAAAAATTATATGTTATTGTTGCCTATTTGACTAAGACATCAACTAAATACAAGTTTAAAATTATGACTTTATTTAAAGAGGTCAAAGACCTTAAGGAAAGAACTAACTTAGATTCATTGATTGGTTAGTCAAGTTGGAACCTCAACTCAGGTGTTAAAACTTGAGGAAGAGAATTCTAATTTAACAAACTAAGTTAGTGAGTTAAAGTCTACATTGAGCAAATTCACCTCTGGGTGTATATATTTGAATATGATGTTTGGAACTAGACGGGTTGCATATAATAAGATTCGACTTGAATTTAACTCAAATCAAAATCATATGTCTTACCTTACCTTGGTCAAAAGAAATATTAAAAATAAGAATTCTTGGATTCATAAATTATGCTTAGTTAACCAAGTAAAACACAATTACTATTGGGTACCCAAAATGATTAACCAGGCTGGGTAACATCGAGTCTGGGATGATTGGCCTGGCCCAACGGAAGTTTCCCATCGATCACCAAGATAAATCGAGAAGCACTCGCAGCGAGCAGCCCGGGAACCCAGCATCCTTTAGTTGTATGCTACATTTACTATTAGGTACCCAAATAATGTATACATGTGGTTAATGCAAACATTTTCTATGTTAATTCAATTACTAAATTGAAATTTGTTAAAGTTCCAACTTAGGAGGACTATATTTTGGAACTCTTAGACTAGAATTAACCCAGATCATATTTACATCATCTTATTTTTCAAACTAAATATTTTCAAATCATGCTTGCATCATTGTTCTCAAAATTAATATTTTTAGCTTTCTTTACCATGCTTATATTGCAAAATAGACTTAGCCTATGTTCTATCATATGTTGCATGCACCTATACATCTAAGCAGCCAACATCTCACAAATACCTAAGGTATAATTTGTTGGGACCTTGATGCCCGGCTAGCGGAGGGATGAATAGTCGATCACCCAAATTGTCACTTCCTGTACTCGTTAATTTGCAGCGGAAATATAAAACAAAATACTAATAAATATAAACCTAAATCCTAAACAATACAAAGAAGAAAACCAAGCAAACCTTAACACGTTTGGTTAAGTGGTTCAAAGATAACTTACTCCTACTCAATGGCGTGTCCGTAAGGTGGACGAAACCTCAATCCGTCGGTGGATCAATCCCTGGAAAAGCTTCAGCTAGAACAATCTCCTTGTGGGTGAAGAAACCTCGCCACAACTTTGATCACACTTACACACGGATCACACACAAGAGCTAGGAAGACTACTAATAGAGGTTAACCGCCTCTATTTCATCAACCTTTGCTAAGCACCCTAAGCTATCTTAAATAGAGCTCGGCAGGAAACACCTAACTGTGTTTCCAGCCACTAGTCGACTGGTAAAATCACCAATTGACTGGTCCTCTGTGGAATTCAACTGTTACATGTCAACGGCTCGATATCAGTCGACTGATGGAAGTACCAGTCGACTGTTATAGTAATTACTCCATTACTATTATAGTAATTGCTATAGTACTGATTTACTATTTTCACAGCAGTTAGACACAGAAATATCCTATGCACTAGCCCAGTCGACTGATCCAGTTGCTATTCGACTGGTAAAATCCTAATCCTAGGGTTTTGACCTCCGAGTACATTCATTCAGTACTCATCCTTGCCCGACCAATCTAGACCTAACCTTCTAGCCTCCTCCATCAGCCTCGCATCCCTTGGATGTCTCCCCATCCTTCACGTCTTGTCTTTTGGAGCTTCCTTCGGTCTTGTCCTAGTTGTCAAGTCTTCCTTTGCCAAGAGGTTCCTCACCTCCAAGACTTCAAACATTACCAAGTCACACTTGGACTTACGTTGCCAAGACTACATATTTAGACTTACACCGCCAAAACTCCTCTTGAACTTTTCTCCTTTGCTAAGATCACACTTGGACTTTCCTTATTATACATGTATCCTGCACATTCACAATGCATATCAAATACAATAATAAACCTAACTTAAATCTTTGTCCAAACATCAAAACCTAAGACACCTAGATTGTTCCAATAAAATTTGTTTGTATTTGTGAAACATAGAAATGAGTGAGATGCTTAGGACCATCGTCTTGATTCTATATATTTATATCTATGCATCAATATGAATCGGGGCTTAAAATTTTTAGCATTGATCAAGTTAGAAAATTTTCACAGGTTAACAACTTAATTTTCATAAAATTAAACCGAAGACTTTTATCTAACTTGATCAACTAATTAGAAGCTACTAATCGTTAGTCAAGCACAAAATTAAAGTCGGACATTTCAAAAGGGCTTTTCAAAATCTTATCTTTTCAAATTCCTGTGAATCTTATATTCAAATATTTCTGCTTAGGGATTCGTTAAAAACTTAGAAAAAAATTCCAAAAGCCAACTATTTGATTGTCCGAATATGCTACAGGCGACCGCCAAATAAAATTTTAACAAAAAAAAAAAAAAAACTCCAATAGAATTAGCCAACTCCAATAAAAATTAATATTCGGTCAGATTATTTCCCCTAGTCAACCGTATGCCTTTATATAATCAACCTCAGACAACCACCAATGTTCAATCCAAAACCTATCTTCTAATTCGTCTCATGTTCAAAACCTGGTTTTTATTCCTTTCTCGATTTCAACTTCAAGTTTCAAGTTTTTCTATCTTCCAATCACTCAAGTCAACACCTCAACACATTCCGACTCTAGATTTCCTTTTGAGGGTCTTAGGTTTAGGTATGAACAAAATACCTACATTTCCATGCCTCCTAAATTTCTGAGTCGACAATTCTTTTCCGATTATTGTTTAGACATTCTCAAAATCTTAGCACACTTTAGTTTTGTCTAAACTCATTTATTGCAACTAAACAATCAATCTCGATTTATGCTTTGAATTCTACAACAACTTGACTAAAATCGACAATCATTCTTACACATCTCGAGTCGAGGGTATTGACATCACATTTACACCCCATCTGATCATGGACCAACTTAAGCTTCGTCCATTTTCCTCCACAATCAACTGTTTTCCGAGTATGATATTACCTTTTCCTAGTTCTTTCTCTCATATTACATTATATTGCGATGCCTCATTTTATAATTATATTTAATTTTTAGATTCGTTTGCTATAAGCTTTCGCCACCTAAGAGAAATTAAAAATAAAAATCATATTTTTTTTATTATTGATGCGTGTGTCTATTTCTACTTTATTTTAATTGTGTTTAATCTACATTCCTAATTTAAATTTATAAACTATTAGATTAATATTTATTTCTGCTATGCTATTATCCTATTTATCTATTATTTCTTTAATTATCAATTCATAAAATTAAAAACCCTATTCACCCCTATTCATATCTCTAATTCTTTGAATACATTTGCAATCGACCAAATGGATGATGAAACTGGTCGTCTGCCTTAGCACATGTAGTCACGGGATTCCAGCAGCTTTTAGAATCTTGAATGAGCCTAGGAATCGAACATGACAAAAAGCACAAAAAGTGCTTAATAATTTTTGCAGATACCAAAAAGTATAAAGAAAAAAAAAATACTCAATAGCAGTTCAATCATTTCTTATTGACACTGCATGGCAATTTTTGATGCATACACATGAAGCACATCAAATCTTCTCACATAGTGTAAATTTTGCATATATTGTGATGCCATATAAATTGAAAGCAATTGTGAAGGATCGTGCACAAGAATGAATGAATTAGGATTACAATTGATTGACTAATACTGAGAAAAACTACTTACAACTGTGTTAAAAGCGTTCAAAAAGTAGCCCACTTCTGTTGTTAGACTTAGTTGTTTAACCAATAATCTACAGTATGTCACGTTTCTGCTTGCTGACACAAGCAATCCGGCATCGGAAAAGTGTACAAGGATGCATCTGGTTTTCTCAAACTGATGCCCTTTACGTCACTGTGATGCAGAACTTCCTGCATATTACGTTTGAACCTATCCCATCTGCAAATCAAGAGAATGTCTACATAACATTATGTCCACACTGAATGAAATATGATTAGAGACTAATGTGTAGTATTTAATCTATTACCAGTTGTGTTTGTTAATAAAGACCTACTTCTGATATTTTATATTCACATGACGGCATTATACATTCTTATGTGAAGACCAACATTTTAGAGCTAACATGACGTGGCACCTTAGAGATGGATGAGTAAGATGGAACTCAAAAATAATATGTATACTTCCAGCTCAATTACCATTCAGGAGAAATAACACATGCATCACCTAAAGATGTTTGTATCTTGGAACAAGAAATTGGCTATAGTAATAATCAGAAATTGTAAGAAATAAGCTGCAGTAACACTATGTGAGGACTAAAATTGTAGAGATATGATTGACAGATTATTAGCTTTGGTATCATGTAAGTATTGTAGATTGGTTTTTGTAATTAATTCATGTTCAATCAGTCATTTATAAAATTCATTATACCAAAGATTTGATCAAAAGAAATATAAATAATGCCAAAGGTAAGGGAAAAAGATAAAAAGAATCAATTGACAAGATAATTCATGATGTTTTATGGATCAGAAGTAGCCCATTCATCAAACACACAGTAGTTATGATGAGTCATGAAATTTAATACAAGTTCATGAAACAAATCACAGTTCTAGCAATGCGGTAAAATAGGCTTCCTGGTTTGATCACGCTGGAAATCCAGCACATAACAAAAATAACTACCCAATGTAACAACTAATAAAATTGAAAACTACATTCAACAAATGGAAAAATAAGGGTAAGTTATTGAACTAGTAATTGAGTTGCAGACGAGAACATTCTTAATTCTTGTCATGATATTTCTTCTTTACATTAGCCTGATATATTCTTAATTATTGAACTACATTACATATCTTGTGTCATACCTTGGACATGACATATTCATGCAAGACAGAAAAAACTAACTATTCTTGATATTAGCCAGATATAGCACCTCTACATGCAAAAGGTGAAAACCTGAATTACTGCATTATTAAAAAAAATGATAATCCCAGTTAGTCTCATTGACTATCCCTGAGGGTGACCGGTCTGACCCCACGGAAATTTCCCACCGGTCACCATTGTAAACCTGAATTACTGCCTTATTAGCTATAAGGGAAGAGAAAGGAACTGATAAAGGCCATGTAATAACTTTTACCAAGCAACATTCTGAATAAATGTTGTTACCTAATAAAAGGGTTGTCAAATGATAACACCAACTTTCTCTTGTCGGGATTTATTGTTTTTGAGTGTCCATTAAAATAGCGCCTGTGTCCCATCAAAAAGTGAGGGAAATTTCCTCCTTGAGTTGTTACAAAAACTTCACTGTGAGCACAGATACTATAATCAAGTGCTGCCAACCGTGATGAGTGTCCCTAGGGGAAAGGATTACATTTAGATTGCATAACAAATTAAAAAATCAGCATAAATCAAGATGCAGTTATCTAAGGAACTATTATATGAAACAAGATATTTTAATGAATGGTAGATATATAAAACAACGAGTAAATATAGATAACACACACACACACACAAAAAAAAAAAGAAATTTTTCCATGCTGAGACATTATTGAGCCATAAAAATGCCTAAAACAATTAAAATACCTTGAAAGGTGCAAGTTCATATGTTGAAGCCAGGGTATCCTTGGTCTCTAAGAGAGGAAATAGCTGATGGAGAGGAGCCATATATTTTTCTGTATTATATATCTTTCCAGAGGCAACGTAGACTAACGTATTGTTATCAAATCCCATGCCTCGAAGCATCATTCCAACCTGGAAAACAACATTTTGTTAACTGGCTGACAACAATGAAGAAATATGTGAAAATTGTCGATGCCAAGCAGTTCATGGATATAAACAAACTGACCAAATCATGTGTGAGAGGTGAAAATCAGACATCAAAATGATCACATGAGTAACTGCCTTGCATGCAAAAGCACATTGTTTTAGTGTGTCATATTAAAGACCTAAAATAAGAAATTTGTGTCAAAAATTGATCCTATGATCTAACAGCCATTGTAATAGTGTGTGCCTTTATAGGTACTGAATACTGACAAGGAAACCATATAATTCACATTGAATTGCGGGTTTACAATTATTCCATTAAAGTAGAAAAAAATGAAGGATACTGATAAGAGTATGATTAACCCTAGAGATCAACCTATAGAAGGTTTCTTTTTTATATAATTATGAGACAATGAGGAAAAACTGAATTTCATCATGGAGAACCTAACAATTGCACAATGTATAAATTTTATTACTAGAGATAATTGGAACTATAAGACAAGACAGTTATATAGATACTTAGAGCATCCACATAAGTTATCCTATCCAAAGATTTTATCTTAAATTTTGGATAGGGTAGTTAAAAAACCTTTATATCAGCTACCCTATAAAAAAAAGGGCAGCATCCGATGCACGAAGCTCCCGCTATGCGGGATCCCGGAGAAGGAGCCATTATACGCAGCCTTACCCTGCTTTTTGCAAGAGGCTATTTCCAGGATTCGAACCTGTGCCCTTTTGGTCACAAAGCAACAACTTTACCGTTGCGCCAAGGCTCCCCTTCAGCTACCCTATCCATTCCCTAAATTTTGCATTTATGAATAGTGTTTCTCTAAATTTAGGGAATGAATTCCATTCCCTAAACATTATAGAGGAGAGAGAAAAAATAAAGAAGTTGATATATGGTATAGTGAAAAGTGGATATCCAAATTTAATAAAGTAACTTTTTTACCCTAAATTATGCATTTTAGATAGGGAAGCTGATGTGGATGCTCTTAGAATCAAAGATAGTAGCTCAAGTAGAAAAAGATTATTGCTTGAAATTCATCAATATAAATTTGCATAAAGCATACAATTTTAGTAGTAGAGCTTATTTGAGCTGTAAAGGTAACATTGTCACCCAAATACTGGAATAAGGATTATAACTCCATGGCAGAGTGTGGTTTCTATAACAATGTCCCTGTTCCATGTGGACCAACATAATAAAAAAAATTTCCATGTAAGCATCCAGCACAAATTAGTACAGGATAGGCATGCCATTAAACACAAACACAACAGACATCGGTAAATGGTTCTTGCCTAGACTGTAGGTCAACTTTTAGTAGACATTTTCCACAGGCGTATCACATGATAATGTTGGAAGGAATTAGGTACAGAACCTCTAGTGGTGTTAAGGGGCATCTCCCATTCCTTCTGTTAGCTTCTGGGCTAATAACTCGACCAGGCCTATTGAATTTCCCTCTCCAACCTCTTTCACGAGCTTTATTCATTTCATCTTTCTCTAGTTGGCCACCATCATAAGTACAGCATGAAAAAGCTACCATATCCTGAAATGTAAAATGCCCAATATTTCAATCCCTTGGCCAAAAGGTCATAAACAAATTTTTTGCAAGAATATCACAAAAGACCTGTTCAAACCGAAGATGCACTGAGATGTATTTCCCACCATTTTTTGAACTGTTTGTTACCATTCTGTCTACCATTTTGTCTGCAAGTGCCCTTATTGGTTGAGAAAAGCGCAGTGCTTCAAAATTGGTCAAACATCTCAATCCTTGGATACTGGGTGGAACGGAATGAGCCAATCTATTAGAGAAGGGTGCAATTCGTATGGCTCTGAACAAAAACACAAGTAAATATTAAAATCACAAAAGAACAACAGTCCATTTTTTAAAGCCTAAACAATTCAAATTTGAATCAGTATCTACACAATTTTATATGATAACCGAATATTCAATTATTTAATGATTAATCTATTCAATTTTCAAAGAAGTAATGGAACTTTCAAGACTGATTGAATCTGTTTACAAATGGTTAAAATTGTGGAGAATTACCTAACTGTGTCTCGTTAAGTTTAAACAATTAGAATCCATGCATTAAAGAAAACTTAAGCTTGAATCAATTTGACCATGAATCTTAATTATCAGGAGGGACTGAATTTGGATCCACATTTACATGTGACATACAAGAGAACATAGCTTATAAACCAAACAAATGGAAAATATCAGAATAGATTGTGTGCATCCAGACACTCAATCAAACATATATGACAAAATAAACAAAATGAAAGAACTTCACAAGTAGCAGGATGATATAGTAAGAAATATGAATACAATTGGAAAGATATGACTGGTAGGACACAGCAAATTCCTTGAAAAAATTTCTACCAAGACTAAAGGCTTCTTTTCCATTCAAGTCAAACAATCCAAAAGCCTTAACCATGAATTGGTATATAAAGATCTATAAAAATGGTTGGGTAAGAAACGAGAGAGAAGGGGAATATTTTACTTTAAACATTAAGCACATACCCAAATTCTATCAGTTTTGGCAGAACCTTCTCCAGATAATAGGTCTTTGATTGCAGGGCCCTACTTCTCATATTTAAAATATTGCTAATGTTGTTGTCAAATCGATCCAATATATCTGAAGGAAGCTCTTTTACCACTCTTACATGATCTTTCAGGATCTCAGTGAAGTACTCTTCATCAAATATATCCTCAAACTTGCTACAAGAATCAAGACAAGCAAAATCAAGACATTATTTCAGTGTACTCTTTCAGAAAAGAAATATCCAACAACTACAGTCATATTCCACTAAAATAACAAAGTAAGAAAACCAGACTCTGAATATTATATAACCACATAAAGTGTCAAATTAACCATGAGCACCCACAAATTAATTGTTGGTGAAGATTAACTTACAAAATCATAGTCCCACATGAAAAGTGGTATTCTGTTAATGGAGCCATGGCCACCCATAATTAGAAGCCTTAGCACACGTGATGGTAAGAACTAAAATGTAATCTCTAAAGTATCATGCGATAGAAGAAAAATACACTCAGTATGGTTTGTGACCTAATTCATCATATAAGTTCTTTGATTAAAAAAGAAAAAAAAATAAAAAAATGAAGACCTACACAAAAGTATTTCATTTCTAGCATCGCAAAATCTTGTTCCACATTTCATTAGAAATTAGAGCATTATAAAATCACATAGACCATGCCAAGCATACTAGGCTTCAATAAGAATCTCATTAAGGAGCAAGGTTTGTCCATGCAAATGTCCTTGTACCAGCTGTACTGATAAAAATGCTGAAAGATCTCAGTTATTGATCAATAGAAAAAATGGAAATCCATAATTTCTAACCTGTAAACAACATTTGCTTGACCATATATTACATTAAAACTCAAAAAGAGCTCATCACCTAACCAAATGCAACATATAAATAAAAAATTAATGCCTAAAGCAAAGTTTTAAGACATTTCTTTTACCTAGAATCACGCCAAACACTGTTGAAATGAAACATTGGTATTACAAGTGTGGCATTTAGCAAGCCTGCCACTGCCACTGCGTCAGATATCTGTATGACAGAAAATTCAGAAGTAATTTTCTTGTGCAACAAACATGATGAAACTAGATGAATGCTAAGCCATTTTAAAACATTAGATACTATGCATTTTGAATATAAAACAGGCAAGTGCTGACAAAGTAAATATAATTCCAAGAAAAGTTGTGTATAATGTCTTTACTTAATACTTCCCAATTCCAGAAGAAATTTATTACTTTGGAGAGATAGATGACAATTCATGTGAACATAGTAAGTCTTTCTTGGATTACTTTAATGGTAGTCTCTGCATTTTCCATTACAATTCCAATAGCTTGGACTCGGATCATGGGGATTGATAGAATACTTTGTACCAAAACAATAGGTATATCGGCATTGATTAGATTTGATTTTTATTGAATTCTTCATTAAATAAGCATTTTTAACATTATGACTTGAAGAGGACTTGAACCTTTACGCTCTTTAGCATGAGATTTTGAGCTATACATTATCCACACGGGGCTAGTACAATTGAGAAAATCCCCAGATCTGAGATGAAAGAGAGGTCATTTGTTATTGGAGCAGATAACAACAAGCATTTCATTAGACAAGCATACTGTAATTTTCTAATTGATTTTCATGGTTTCATTAATGGAAATTGTTTGATGTCCTTTTGAAAAAGGTAATCTTTTTGTACAATTCCAAACATGAAGGAAATCTATCTTATCGTGAAAATTAATACTTTTGAGATGAAACGAAACCACTATTTTCTTCCTTTTCTTCTTGTGGAATAAGTGAAATGAATGAAATTTTTACCATATTTTTTTTATTATCCTTTCTTTTCCATAGATTTTTTAGATTAGAAAAAAGATAACAAAAATTATTATATCACCTCTATAAGCTGTTTTTTAGAAGGCCAACGTTCATTATGTGACAGAAAATAGTGATGGACAATGCCAGATACATGAAAGCAATATTTAGGGTACTTGCAAGAGATTATTAAACTTTTAAGAACTTACATCCAAGGAAAAATAAAATAGTTATGCTTACTTTCAGGCTAGTGTATAGAGAAAGAAGCCAATTTGTGAGAGCACTTACAGATAGACGTTGCTGATTCAAACCACCGTTTGCTTCAATTATGAGAAACCCATTTGAAGGGGGCAACTCTGTATACAAATTAGATATAAAGACTACTAATTTTATCATTTTTCCTGGCTAAGGGAACATTATTTGTATAGAGAATTTTTTATTCTTGAAGACAGGTTCCTGTGCAGTATTCAGAGTTCTCACCTGCTTGTGACAGACTCTTCCTAAAGCAAGGTTTCCATTTTTGAGTTGCTTTGTGGCGCCATGCTGCTGTCAACTGCACGGCATGCAAAACAAAATATAATTTTGATAGCATAAACTATGAAGCAGGAAAGCAGAAATGGCCTATAATAGGCTGAAAGTAAGGTTGTTCTCCGGATGCATCAATTTCTTCAAGGTAAACTTTCATGCATTTTGTTGGAAAAGAAACATTCATAAAGAATCTTACTATATTCCGCTACATCTCTAAACGAAGATAAGATAAATTGTCCAATTCATTCGCTTCAAGAAAACAAAATCTAGGTTCTAATACTAGAACGTTTTCACACGAAGACACCGAATTTCTTTCTAAACCAGTAGTAACGACAAGAGATTCAGGCTCATAAATAAAAAGAACGGGAAAGATTAGACATTGGAAGCTGCATTGCAGCTCCCGGTTTTAATACCGGGGATTTTTCGATAATTACCGGAATGGAGTGGTTTAGATCGGCCTGCATGTAAGGCCACAGCTTCTGAAACACCTGCGGACTGCGGTACACTGACCCTGGCGGTGGCACCCTCCTCCTAAGGACGGCGACACCGATTCGGACCGGCATGGGCGGCTTGAGGTCCCACTCCCACCTCCCTAAGAACACCAGCGTGAGGGCTAGGTAGAGGAGCGGAACCACCAGAAGCGCCCCCCTCCGCCGGAACGTCGCCACCGCCGCCCAGTGCACTAGCCTCCAGACGCTCCGCGACACTCCATCACCGCCCTTCCCTCGCCTCTCTGGCATCGGAGATGACGCTCCGCCGCCGAGACGGATCCGCCCGGCCATGGCTCGTCACGGCCGACCCCTCCCAGATCCGAAGAAAGCTCCCTCCTTAGGGATCATCCCAGAACGAAGAGGACGAATTAAAGAAAAGTCAAGACGGGGAGCGGCGCAGGACTTTATTGCCAATCGGCCAGCGGAACTCGAATCGAGATCAAAAATTGAGGGAGCGCCGAGAGGAAGATAGCGTGGAAAATCAAGGAGCGCCAGTGGAAGCCATTTTAGAGCCTTTAAAGCACGGGATAGGGAAAAAAAATAATTAAAGATGGAAACAGACGGATGGAATCATGGATTGGAATTCGATGCCTTAATAATGACTTCTGATATTTTTATTTTTTTTTGTCTTTCATATACAAATTATTAAGATTATCTCATTAAAAAATTAATACTTTCGGATAATAAAGGCCACTTTATAGATCGATAAGGTACCCAGGTCGTAGTTGGTTAGCATGCGGTAATATTGTTGTAATGGGTATAGATTAAATCTTGATAAAAATCATGTATAACGTTTTCCCATATACTGGTTAATTATAGTTTATATATCGATTATGAGATTAGCCATGTAGTCCGTCGATGGAGATTTTGGACAGGAGACAGTTATAAAGAAATCAACTGCAACATTTTAAATGTCTTAAGAGAAGTTTTTCCATAAGTCGAATAATAACAACTCAAGTTTTAGCTTCTCCGGCAGGAGTTCAATTGTCTTGGTAACCTTTTTTTTTTTTTTTTATTTTTAGATGATGTGGTATCTTGATGCATCTGTCTCCTGTTTTTTTTCTCCCTTAAGATAAACTTCAGTATTAGCATTTATTAGTTTTCGGGACCCAGTTGCGAAGTGAAAAAAAAAAAATAATAAATAAATCAAAAGTGCATTTGCTATTGATACCTTGGATACGAACTGTGCTCTAGCTTGGCAAGCCTCACTTACATGGCTCGGCTTCACATCAACAAACTTGGTACATGTGGCATCAAAATCCAGACCCTCGAGCTAGGCGCACGACTCAAGTGCTCACCATCTCCAAAGAGTTTGGCGGCCCGAGTAATCATCTCAGTCTCCAGAATGCTGGCATCCTGAGCACCTGTAGCCATGCGGATCAAAGTGTACGCAATATAAAAAAGAGAAAACCAGTAATGTCAGGGGATCTTGATTCCATTCTCTCTAGCTTTATCTCTTATTTGCAATCTATTTCCTCTCTTATGCTCCGCCACTAGAGATTGACTTAAGCATGAAAACGGATTTGTTGGATAACTCTGATGCCTTCTGATATCCACATCTCTAGAAGGAGCTTTGGCGGCGTCAAATGAAGAGCGAATTCAGGATGATTTTGTCATTGTTTGTGGGAAACAAGAGCTAAGACATTGAGAATGCAAGAGGAACAACTTGGAGGAACTAGAATCTTCCATGGGTAGACGATTGTTGTCAAAACTATAAGTGCACGATTAAATTGTTAAGTAATAAAAATATTGATTCATAGGAATGCTTGATCAAATACTAATTAAGTCGGTAAAATAAGCTATCTAAACAATCGAAGCCTTGTGAAAGGCCGAGAATCAGAGATTGAGAGAGAGATCCAATTAGAGCAAGTAATGGAAAAGTAAGGAATTGGTTCGGGGAAGTGATCCTATGATTTCAATTTCATTATGTTGCTAGTTAATATTTTATGAATTGTTCATCTCCGTATCTCCATATTTATAGTCTTGTAGGGATTCTGACTAAATTAGTGATGCAAACTCGTGAAGATTTCACTGCAGTGTTTACCCCCATTGAGTTTCAATGCTATTAAGTAAACATGTAATATAAAAAGTCCAATTAAAGGGATACCCTTTGTCACTAAGGGTCCCCCGATTATATAGACTAGATTATGTTGGTATAGCGGGGTCGACAAGAGGGGAGTGAATTGCCTATTAAAAATAAAGCGAATCATTCTCGTTCTTTCAACTCTAGTTAGTAATACAAGGATACTAAAAAGAATAATAAAACTGAACAAAAAGTAAGAGGACAATCACTTGGTTACAACCTAGATGGTTGTTAATCCAAGGTGTTGAAGAAAGCTCCATTAGAAAAAATCCTTTGTTGAAGGCAAAGTAGTCTCTTACAGACGTTTACAACTCACAGAATGACTAAGAAGTGAATACAAGACTTGTAGTTCAGTTGTTGTATTTTTCCTAGGTCCAGAGATCTTTTTATAGCCCCTGAAAAAACTTATCCGAGACTAGAAGACACTTTCAATAGAGTGGAAGGTGCCTACAGTGTGGCAAATCCTATCCGTGCGAAGATAAAGTTTATCTTCGCAAATGATCACTATTTAAAGGAGCCTTCAAGGGGTTGAAGGTGCTTTCCATAGAGGCACAAAAGGCGCCTTCAAGGGTTGAAGGCGCCTTCCTCCTGAAAGGTGCGAGGGCGCCTTCAATACCATTGAAGGTACCTTCAGCAGCTACTACCGAGCTCTAAAGTTCTCCTTTAGCTCTTTCATTGCTCTGCTCGCTTGGGTAATTTTGGCTATTCAGAATAAGGATTACTCGAACCTATTTTCTGGCCTTCTCTTCAAGCAGGTTTCCTCCCCGGCTTCTTGTCCCTCGAATGTTGCGCACGTCCTTCTCGCCCACTGGTATACTCTTTCGCAGCACCTCGTCCCTCGAATGCACCGATCCCGTTGGCTCCTTCCTGTGTTATCCTTCTCGCTAGCTGCGTCTTTTGCTCGATTTCTTGTGTTCCTAAGCTCCTGCACACTTAGACACAAGGATTAAAAACAATAAAATCTAACTGAACTTGGTTGACCAGATCAAAACTATCTGGGGTACTTACAATCTCTCCCTTTTTAATGTGCATCAACCCAAATTCAAATTAGGATTAAAAATGTAATAACATAAAAGTATATAACAAATTATTTTGCAAAATAAGTAAAAAATTACTTGCAAACAAATAATTAAAAATTCTAAATCCTACCTCCCCTGAACTTGTACCGATTTCTCCTCCTTTGATCACATCAAAAGAAATTGGGAAAAATAAAATAAACTTTTAGAAAATTTTGAAATATTTTTCTAGGGGTAGTCTATGTAAATAACTTGAAAGAATTTTCAGCGAAAGTCTAAGGGATAGAAAAAAATCAAGAAGTTTTTAGAATTTTGAAAAAAAATCTGAAAATTTTTATACCAGTTGAATGGTCATAAAAAAATTTAAACAATTTTGAAATTATTTTAAGCGAAAAATAAAACTGAACAAAACTTCTATTTCAATTAGTTAATTAAATATTTATTTCAATAATTGGTTTCTAGATTGTGACGAGGCACTATGCATTCTTGGATATTGGAACAACAATAATTTTTAGACAAAGCTTTTTAAAGAAATTAAATATTCAATTTTCTTCCTGAACATTCTAAGTCTATCTTTCAAACATAACATTTTAATCTAAGCATATTTTTAGAACTCAATATAAGTTCCTACCTACTGGTTAATTAAAAATTTCTTAGGGATATATTTCTATGATATTTTTCTAATTTGGCCCTAGTGATTTCTAATATACCAATTGATTTCTAATGTACTAGTTAATTTTATCATAATTTCTAAATCTTAGTTTTTGATAGTAATTAGAACATGCATGGTTATCTTTCAATGTCTCTATTTGTGTTTTTAATTTTTTATTTTCTAATGTCAAATTATCAATTAATTCTAGTGGACATGCATTGGCTAATTATCTTTTCAAATCAATTTTTTTTTTCTAATTTACACATATTTTTAGAGAGCATTTTGATAAACTCGTAAGATTGCTTGGGAGATAGTGCATATACCTCACTTATCTCGTGTTCTGATGCTCCCCCTTCATCGCAGCTTTCCTCCGATGATCCTCCCCCTTCATCGATGCTCATCTATGAGTTTGCTTTATCTTCTCTTTGATAGTTTGCCATTAGAGCTATGTCATTGATCTCCTCAGTCTCGGATACCTCTAATGATAAAGCGATGTCCATCGAAGGGTCAGATTCTTCTTTTCTTGACGCTTCATGGTGTTCCAAGAACTTTCCCAAAGTTCTTTTACACATGTATAGTCGTTGATTCTTTCAAGTTCCTGTACGGGTAAAACATTAAGTAGATGAAATTCAGCCTTACCATTGGCCATGAATTCATTTCTTTATTGTTTCCTCCGTCGGTATTCCTCGATTTCTTTTCCATATGTTGTTTTAGGTACTTCGAAACCATTTTTGATATTTAACATGATCTCAAAATTTGTCTTGAAGAAGACCTCCATTTTACGTTTCCAAAACTCAAACTCCCCCTCAAATGTTGGTGGATAAATGCTTGGTTCGGCCATCATCTTGGTGCTTTAGTCGACGGTTAGTCCTTCTAAGGTGTTTTAGCTCTAAGACCAATTGTTGGTGCAGCGGAGCCGGCGAGAGGGAGTGAATTGCCTGTCAAAAATTAAGTGAACCTTTCTCATTCTTTTAACTCTAGTTAGTAGCACAAGTTGTTGGATGCTACTCAGAATTCCGTTCTGCTTCCCCTGTACAAAAATTTGTACAAACATAGAACTTTCCTAACAACCTATGTGTTCCTCATGAGTTAAACTTGAATTGGAAACGGAACTTAACATTTTTACTTCAAGTTCAACTCATGTGTTCTTCAGTAGTTAAAACTTGGATTGCAAACGATACTTAACATTATTAATCCAAGTTCATCCCATGTTACAAAAGTTGATTAAATATCTATTTCAAGGATTGGTTTCTAAGTTAAACATGGCGAGGCACTCGCCCTTCTTGGATATGGGATCATCCACCACTTCCTAAACAAAGACTTTGAAAGAAATTGAATATTTAAACTTCTTACAGTAACCCTAGGTTTAACTACAAAGATCTCAATAGAAGCACAAGATCTAAATACTAAATTGAAACATAAAAAAATGAAACATGAAATCGCTAGCCTCTTGCGTTGGTATTTCAGGATCCATAAAAAAAAACTAGTTTCGTTACGAAATTAAGAACTAGTTATACCTTTCTCTATAAACAAAGACCTCTTGCTCTTCTACTGTATTCCTCTCCTCCTCTTGAACGTCGCATGTTCGACGATCTACTAAGATGAAATCCACCCAAACAACTTCTTCTCCTCCAAGAAATTCGACCACCAAGGGAAACCAAAATAAGAAACTTCCTTCTCTTCTTCTTCCTCTCCAAGCAACCTGCCACAAGAAGATGCCACTTGATGTGTTGTCGGTCCTAAGGAAGAAAACAAGGTGAAGAGGCCTCCTCCTCCTTCTTCTTCTCCACCAAACCGGCCACCAAGGATGAAGAGAGGTGTCGCCGGCCTCAAGGGAGAAAGGGAGAAAAAAAGGGTCGGCCACCAAGGAATAGAAGAGGAGGTTTAGGTTGTGTGTTACCCATAAGACACCATCTACCTCTCTTTTATAATCCTTGGTCATGGTAAAAAAGGAAATTTTAATAATAATTAAAATCTCTCTCTTTTAAATTTTCTATTATGATGGTTACAAAAGGAAAGTTTTAAAATTAATCTCTCTCTTTTAAACATTGTAGATTACTACAAAAAAGGAAAGATTAAAATTAAAACTTTTCTTTTAAATCATGATTACAAAAAAGGAAAGTTTTATCAAAATTAAAATCTCTCTTTTAAACACTACAAATAAGGATAGATTAAAATCTCTCTTTTAATCCTTTGTAGATAGCTATAAAAGGAAAGATTTTAAAATTTAAAACTCTCTTTTAAAATCATGTGGATGATTATAAAAGGAAAGATTTTAATAAAAATAAATCTCCTTTTAATCCTAGTGGCCGACCCCTAGCTTGGGCACTAAGCCATGCTTTGGCCGCCCACTTCTTGGGCTCCAAGCTAATGCTTGGCTGACCCCCTTGTGTAAGGAACTAGGGCGTTAAACATGCGAAAGCGTAGCAGAAAATATCTAGTTCCTTTCCAGAAGATACATGCGACTAAGTACTAATTTTTATACATGAGAAAGTTATACCTTTGCTGCATGCCCTTTGCAATCCCGATATCAACATTTCTTTAGATGCGGATCTTAGCACGATCAAGTGGCCGCGCGTCAATGGTATCCGCACAAACAAGTCTCGTTTGTCTCACAAACTCACTAAGTGGAGAATGAAACAACCAAATGTTGTGCTAGCAACCCTTCTTGGAAGTTTCGGCCAAGTGGAAGAGAGGAGGAGGAAGAAGAGCAAGAACACCAAAAATTCATCATCAAATAAATCCAAAAACTCCCTTTTATAAATTCATGAAATTGCCTCATGCCTTAATGCCAATTGTCTTGATTGACATTAATATTTGTCTTCATCCAATGAATCCAATGCATCCTATGCATGAGCAATTCAAATGGTTCACTCTTCATCCAATGAATCCAATGCATGCAATGCATGAGCAATTCAAATTGTTCACTCTTCATCCAATGCATCCAATGCATGAGTAATTCAAGTTGTACACTCCTCTTTCTTCATGAATTCAAATTCATCAAATCATATAATGAGTCCAACTTATTAATCATCAATCCAATTGATTTAATGAGTCTAATTTTAATTGGACTCAATCCAATAGTTGGATTTAATTTAGTCTTACTCAATGAGTCCAATTTGAATTAGACTTAATCCAATGATTCATCATATGAATTCATTTCCATTAACTTATTCTTTGTGTGTGACCCAATAAGTTCTGGTAACGTTGGTAATGTATCCAAATCAACATTTAAATACATAAGCAATGAGTGGCATCTAGTAAGGCATCATTGCTACCTAAATGACGAGAATGTCGAGATCCGACTTAATCTTTCCGTGGCTATTATTTTGTATAACTTGGTCCCTCTATCCTTGATATCTAGATTGATCAATGAGGCATATACTGTGTCATCCTCTTATCAATCTTTGTGTTTCTTGATCTCCAAGTAGACACACTCAAATAAATGAGCTCAATATCTCATATTGACTCATTTATGCATGGCCATGCTTTCTTGTGTCCTACTAATCAAGGGGCCCACAGATATCGCTTCCGTCATATGGAAGGGATAGATCTCATCTACATCACTCATATCCCTCCGTATAATTTATTGCATACTTAGTGATCGACTTTATAGTCCACCCTGTTATGGGTGACGTTTGACGATACCAAAGTATACAACTCCTTATGTAGGGAGCCGTAGTGACTTCAGGTCTAAGGACTATTCATACCAATAGTCACATGAGAATGTTTATGACACTCATACGACGATCCATGAAACATTCTCATGGCGGGGCATTCAGTACATATTCTCTAATATATACTCATGTGTTAACCTGACATCTCATATCCATGACTTGTGAGATCAAGTCATCCGTTGACCTACATGCTAGTCAACGCACTAATATTGTCCTTGTATATTAATGCTCGACTAGGAACAATTAAGAGTAGTGTTCTCTACAATATCTCACTATCAATATAACCAATTGACATACTGTAGATAAGAGTGTACTACTCTAGGACATTATTATATTTATTCATTCAGCACTGAATTGAAGTAAATATAATAACCAACTTTACCTTTATTAATAATGAAATATGATACAAAAGGAGCCCTCTACAATCATCTCATAATTGGTATTAGGGCTAATACTAACAATCTCCCACTAGCACTAGTGTCAATCACTGAAATATCTAATACCAGTGACCTAGTATGATCATCATGCTTCCTCTGTGCCAAAGCCTTGGTCAAGGGATCCGCAATGTTAGCATCGGTCGGTACTCTACATATATTCACATCTCCTCTATTGATGATCTCTCGAATGAAATGGAATCACCGTAGTATATGTTTGGATCTTTGATGAGAGCGAGGTTCCTTAGCCTGTGCAATAACTCCATTATTATCACAATAGAGGTCTATTGGGTTTGCTATACTAGGAACAACACCAAGCTTGGTAATGAACTTCCTGATCCAAACAGCCTCCTTTGCTGCAACTGAAGCAACAATGTACTCGGCCTCTGTTATAGAATCAGCGACTGTGTCTTGCTTTGAACTCTTCCAACTCACAGCACCACCATTTAAACAAAATACATACCTTGAATGCTATCTATAATCATCCTTGTCAGTTTGGAAGCTAGCATCGGTGTAACCCTTTACAACAAGCTCCTCATCGCCTCTAAATATCAAAAAAAATCTTGAGTCCTTCTCAACTACTTAAGAACATTCTTGACTGCTGTCCAGTGACCTTCACCCGGATCTGACTGGTATTTGCTCGTCATGCTTAACGCATACGAGACATGTGAGCGAGTACAAATCATGGCGTACATGATAGACCCTATTGTAGATGCATATGGAATATAATCCATGTAGTCCATTTCTTCCTTAGAAGAGGGGCATCGAGTCTTTGAAAGACTCACACCATGTGACATCGGTAGGAATCCCTTCTTGGAATTCTCCATGGTAAAATGTTTAAGCACCTTGTCTATATATGCACTCTGGCTTAGACCAAGCAATTTTTTAGATCTATCTCTATAGATCTTAAGGCCTAAAATGTAGGCTGCTTCACCTAAGTCTTTCATTGAAAAATAATTCTCAAGTCAAGTCTTCACTGATTGAAGAGTAGGGATATCATTTCCAATGAGAAGTATGTCATCTACATACAATATGAGAAAGATGACTGTGCTCCCACTAACCTTCTTGTAGATGCAAGGTTCATCTTCATTCTTAATGAAACCAAACGTTTTGATTGCATCATCGAATCGAAGATTCCATCTTCTAGAAGCTTACTTTAATCCATAAATAGATCTTTGCAACTTACACACCTTTCGAGCATTCTTTGGATCTACAAAACCTTTAGGTTGTGTCATGTACACATCCCCGAGTATATTTCCGTTAAGAAATATAGTTTTGACATCCATCTGCTAGATCTCGTAATAATAAGCTGCAATAGCAAGCATTATCCGAATGGACTTGAGCATCATAACTGGTGAAAAGATTTCATCATAGTCTATACTATGAATCTGCTTGAATCCTTTAGCCATCAATCTACCTTTATAGGTATGCATATGGCCATCCATGTCTGTCTTCACTTTGAAGACCCACTTACACCCAATGGGTTTGATCCTTTCAGGTAGATCAACCAAAGTTCATACTTGGTTAGTGTACATAGATTCCATTTCGAATCTCATGGCCTCTAGCCATTTCTCAGAATTTGGGCCCTATACAGTTTCCTAATAAGATGTAGGCTCATTGAGACTAATAAGCTCTACATCACCATGGTCAGACAAGAGAAAAGAATATCTCTCAGGTTGACGACGGGTCCTATCAGATCTGCGGAGAGTTTGTTCTACTTGAACAGGTTGTTGCTCCACAACTTCTTGTGGTGTAACAAAATCATGATCCACAACATCTTGTGGTACCTATTCAGTTTCCATGAAGGCGTCGGTGCTAGTTTGTATATCTTGAATTTCTTCAAGATAGACAGTACTCCCACTAGTTCTTCTAGAAATAAATTCCCTTTCTAAAAAGACACCAGTTCTGACAACAAACACTTTGCCTTAGATGAGATTATAGAAGTAATGTCCCTTTATTTCCTTGGGATATCCTACAAAATAACACTTGTCTAATTTGGGTCCTAGTTTATCGAAGACTTGTCGTCGAGCATAAGCCTCACATCCCCAAATGTTCATGAAAGACATCTTGGGACTCTTCCTAGTCCATATCATATATGGTGTCTTTATGATAGCTGTAAAATACCCCCAAAAAAAAAGGCGAATAACCATAAGGGAATTTTTAGAAATTTTTTGAGAATTTTTCGGAGCCCGTATGGCTAGGGTTACGGGGATAAAAACTGGGCCCCGGAGAAGGCTGTTTAGGCTACCCCATTTAAACGAGGAAAAGTTGAATTTTTATTTTCTTTTCCTTTTTATTTCCGTTTCTTTTTCTTTTTCCCTCACCCGTGCCTTTGCCGACTCCCCCGACCGTGCCGCTTCTTCTTCTTCTTCTCCATCCGATGGCACCATGCGTCGCTTCTCCTCCCACGCAGACAAAACGGGTGGCAAAAGGGAAGTTGGGCACTTCATCTTGCCCAATTCCTTCTTCTCCGCGTTTTCCCCCTTTTTCTTCCTCCTCTTCCCTTTCCCTGATCTCTTTCCTTCTCTGCGTCGGAATCTCCTCTACCGGTGTTCTTTTCATCTCGCGCGGACGACTAGACGTCGATCGCCTCTCGTGTCGCCCCCGAACCTCTCCCTCACGTTGCGTCGTTCCTACTAGATTGCTGTCGCTGATCGGGCCGAAAGCCACCACTGACCCATGCCCTAGCTCCGGGCTTCGCCTCCTCTTCACAGTAGTGGTGTTCGGGGAAGGTGATAGCAAGGTGAGTTGGGTTATTGTTTGATCCGTGATCTCCATTGCTTGATCTTCTTCTTATTTCGTTTGATTCCAGTAGTAGGGAAGGAATTCAGCAAGGTTGTGTTCTGTGGATCTGAAATTTTGTTCTGTGGGGTCTTCGTTTGGTTCTGGCAGCACTCCAATCAGCAGCTCCCACTCCAATCAGTAGTTCTCTATGTTCCAGCATCAAGAGGGGCTATGAATTTAGGTAAGGTTCGGGTATCAGAAGTTTCCTTGCTGTAATTCAGTTGTTTGGATTGATTCTAAGAGGAATGGATGTTTTGTTGTTCCTTAGGTAGTTGTTGACAGAAGGTTTAGGGTAGTGAGGTGGATTTCCAGCAGCCCACCTTGATTACGACTGTGAGTTTGAGGTAAGGGTAGGAATTTGACACGTTTTGTAGTTAGATGTTTATGTGTAAAGGGAATTAGGTTTGGATTTAATCTAATTGGTTGATTGGGGATTAAGTAACTAACCCTAATTAACTATTAGATTTAAGTAGGTAAATTGAGATTATGTTGATTAGGGTTGTACCCTAAAATTAGTCTTAGGGATTTTATTTAGCAATTATTATGATTTTAGCTAAATAAAATATGTATATATTGGTGACGTAGGACTCTGATTCGAGATGAGCATCTCGACGTCAGATTTGACTGGATTGGACCTTCTATTTGAGGTGGGTACCTTGACCTATCTATTTTGATATGTCTTGTTGATATGTTTAGTAGATTTTAGCAAGTAGCAATAATTATATTTATATCTACATCGGCATGTCACAATTTGTTTCCAAGCATGATTTGTTTGTTACTTATTTAGCGTTCATGCCCTGTTTATTAATGTTATGGAGGTAGTGACATGCCATGCTTTATGATATATCGAACTGGTTAGATACCATACCTGACATGTGTACCTAGATCATATTATTTGATTCACATATATGGTACATGTTTTTATGAAGGTAGATAGGATCAGGATATTTCTATGCTTAGTATCATGCACCATCTCGCATGATTACATGTTGTGCGATAGTCAGCTCCATTATTATTGAGAGCATCGCCAGTTACATGGGTCTACACACACAACCACTCATGGGTTAGTGATTTTTTATTCAGGCAGGGTGTGTGCAGCAGGTTGATCTGTTTGGCTCCGTTGGTCCGCTCATGGGTAGTGTGATGCAACGTGGTAGTCGGTAGGGATCCCTCCTCTGGACTGGCTCAGGGAGATGAGAGCATTGCGCTCCCCCACTTATGATTTGGGGTAGGAGGATAGGTGTACTTCGACAGCATCTCGTCCACTCGGTCACTCATCAGGAGCAGTGACGACAGAGTGCATGGTTGTCACAGCCCTACCCACTCGGTCTCACCATTGTGTGTGAGATGGCTGACTGGCGTCAGGGGTGACCAGGACATGTTATGGCATCATATGCATTATATGCATTTATTGCTTGTGGTTGCTGCACTTTAAATGCTGCATTTTTTGTGGATGCGTTGTTTGACATGCATACAGGATATGCATTTATTGCCTGTGTTTTCTACACTTTATATGCTGCATATTGGATGGGTGCATTGTTTGACATGTATACAGGATTTACGATACTCTGGGTCTAACGGCCTTGATATTCCTATATCCAGGTCCTAGTTAGTATAGATACTCCTTTGTTTTACAGTTTTGCATTTTCTATATGATATCCAGGAGACTGTACGCATATTTATTACTGCTGGTTATTATTTAGTATGCATGTCAACTAGGTATCCGCTGAGTATTGGACTCACACCCTGTTATTACTATTTTCAGGTTGAGGCTGTTCAGGAGGTTCTAGTCGCTAGTCCCCCCTCCAGGTTGCGAGGATTTACACTTTGGATCCTTGCTTTGTTTTTTTTTAAATTTATGTTAGACTATGTTCAGACTTGTGTCTTATGGTATTTGGATTTTGTATGATCCCTTGTTATCGATGGATTTTTGTTTGGATGTATGCCAGATTTGTATTTTATCGGTATAGTTGAGTAGGATATCAGATTTGTGTTTTATAGGTGTACTTGAGTAGGATATTAGATTTGAGCTTTATGGGTGTAGTTGAGTAGGATTTTAGAGATGGTTTTCCTTATCGTTGCATTAGTTTAGTTTCACTATTAAATGTTAGTTAGAGACCTAGAGCCAATCATTTGATGATTGTATGGACTCATGTATATCATATTCTTATATATTAAGGCATTTGGTTATTATGCTTATTTGTATTAGTGCCAGATAAAATAAGTATAGTAACGTCCTTGAGTAGAAGGTTCTTACCTATATCAATCGATTGGTTGAATCGATAGTGAGATGATATAGGGAACACTACTCTAAATCATTCCTAGTCGAGTATTAACATTCAAGGACAATGTTAATACAATAAGACTAGCATGTAGGTCAGCTCGATGACTTGATCTCATAAGTCATGGATATAGAGATATCAAGCTGACACATGGGTATGCATTAGAGAATGTATACTGAATGACCCGCCATGAGAAAGTATCATGGATCGTTATATGAGTGTCATATACTTTCTCATGGGGCTATTAGTATGACTATTAGTCCTTAGACCTGAAGTCACCATAGATCCCTACATAAGGAGTTATGTACTTTGGTTTCGTCAAACGTCACCCGTAACTGGGTGGACTATAAAGGCGATTACTGGGTATATAACGAATTATGTAGAGGGATGTGAGTGATGTAGATGGGATCTATCCCTCCCATATGACGGGAGCGACATCGGTATTCTTGATAGAGTGAGACCACTAAGTGCATGGCCATGCCCAAATGAGTCAACATTAGATGTTGAGCTCATTTGATCGAGTGAGTCTACTTGGAGTTCAAGATTTAGATTGATTATAGGATGACACGGTTTATGCCTCACATTGATCAATCTAGATGTCTAGGATAGAAGGACAATGTCACATATTGTGAGGAGTCACAATTAGTAGTCACAAGGTGATGTTGGATCTCAACATTTCTTGTAACTTGGGTAGCAATGATGTATTGCTAGATGCCGCTCATTGCTTATGTTTCTAAAAGAGTTTAGAAACATTGCCAACGTTACAAGAACCTATTGGGTCACACACAAAGAACATGTGGATGGAGATTAGGTTCATATGATGAACCAATAGGATTAGGTTCATATAATGAACCAAAGATTAGATTCGAATTAGACTTATTGAGTTAGACTCAATTAGATTCAATTGTTGAATGAGTCTAATTTACATTTGATTCATTGAGTCAATTTATATTAATGAATTGAGATTCATTAAATTAAAATTGACTTGAATCAAAGCTTGGATTTAACTCAACAAGGAAGAGATTGGGTCAAGTTTGACTTGACCAAATTGGAAGTTGAAACATCAAGTTTGACTTGATGCATTGCCACATCATGTAGGTTGACTCATCCTACATGGCATGACACATAGTTGCCACATCACCTCCACCTCATGAGGTGTGCCACCTCATTAGAGGTTACACTCTCCTTTCTTTAATGTGGCCGGCCACATTAATGAGAGGAGTTATGTGGTCGACCACACTTAATGGTGTGGAGTTTTTTCATTTGTGAGGATTGATGTGGTTTTATTGTATCATCTTCCTTCTTGCTTCCTCTCTCCATGGCTGATGGTTGCCGTGCACTTCATTGGGAGGAGAGGTGTGAGTTAAGTCCAAGACAATAAGAGAGTGTGAAGGTCACAAAGGAGAAGACTACTAGAGGAGTGGTGAGATTCTTCTTGTTTTCTCTTCTTTTCTCTTATTTCCAATCCCATCCGAGAGCATCTAGAGAGTGCTAGCACACTTGTGGTGCTCTCTCTTCCATCCTTGAGAGTTAGAGAACCCTCCTTGTTCGTGTGGATACCGAGAGAGGATTGTCTACGTTGACAATCTTGAGATCCGACGATTTTGGACCTTGCGGGATTGCGAAAGGCACGCTACAAGGGTAAACACTTTTCTCGTAGATCTAAGTAGTAGATCGGTTTTTGAACTCGTACAAGAAATAGTTTTTCGAATTTTGTATACGAATCTTTGCACGGATCTACGGCTTTGGGTCCTTCGGGGTTTCCGCGACGCGGAAATCCAACAGTGGTATCAGAGCCACGTGCAAAGACTTGTACAAGTTAGTTTTTGGTTTTTGGAAAACAAAAAGCTTCTGTGATTTTCTGTAAAAATTCAATTTTTATGTTTTTATGGGTAATTTTTCCTTATAGGCGAAGCACAAGTGTCTCGGCACTTGTAGGCTTCGGCTATCGGGAAGAAATTTCCCAAACGGCTTCGTTTCGACCCAAAATCTTTTGGGACAGCGGACTCGGGTGCCTTTAGATCGCAACGGAGAAACTCACGATGGTTAGATCGTGGGTAGGGGCGCTGCCCCTAACCCCGCAAGGGGATTTGCTCCGTGATCGCACCCGAAATCGCTAAAAACGAACCCGTCGGGAAGATTTTTCTGAAACGGTAATGTCTCGGCCCAAATCGTTTTGGGACAGCGGGTTTAGGCGCTGTTGGATCGCAATGGGACCCTCGCGATGGTTAGATCGCGGGTAGGGGCGCTGCCCCTGGCCCCGCAAGGGGATCCGTTCCGCGATTGCGCCCGAAACCGCTAACCGGGACCGCCGGGAAATTTTACTTGTAAAATTGTAAAAAAAATTATTTTTAAAATTACAGAAAATAAGAAAATATATAATTTTGAATTATATATTAATTTTGTGATAGTCATGGCCCAAAACCCAATATGATTGGTTGTGTTGTAATTCATAATACGACCTACGTGCCGTGATATGTTGTATTTATTTTATTATTCGCGACCTGCGCGTCGTGCCTTGTCTTTTATTCTTGTTGTAAATTAGATTTAGACTCGAATGTAACTCGAGTTTCAAATTGTAATGTACAAATTGGAGCGGTGGAGGGTCCACACGAGACGGAGTTCCGAGGCAGGCACGAGCAACACAAGGTGGTCAAAGGGAGGAGCTTGGAGAAGCTATTGACCCTAGGTTGACCATTCGATCTTCTCATTGGCTTGAGAAGATCATAGTAGGGCCATGACTAAATCACAAATAGATTAATTAATTAATTATTATGTATCTGATGCATGTTTAATAGTTAATTAATTAATTAGTGCCTTAACGATTAGATTAGATCTAAGTCGTGCACATGATGCATCCTTGTGATTAGATTAGATCTAAGTCATGCACAAGATTCATCCTTCTCGATTAGATTAGATCTAGATCGAACCAACTCTAAATGCCTAACTGTGCCGTGATACCTATCACTACCTCGATCACGTGTATTGTTGAATCTGCCAAAGCAGAGCAATACATATTATCTTGGTAGGGTACGGAGGGACAATCTTGGTCCCGCCTATCAATGCATGGGTGAATACAAACTCAATTAGATTGAGTATTCCTAGTTACTCGGTTGGATCGAGTCAACTATAGGCATTATTCCAACGGTTGGAAAAGATAGGTCAAAATCACATCTATATTAACTCTCGGCCAAAGCTAACTCGAGTTTTAATATAAATGCGGATATTGATTCTATAAACAAGAGTTGCATAGAGATGTAATTGGTAATCGTTACCTACCGATCATACTAAGCCTTGGGAGTATTAGCCAAAGCTAACTCAAGGGTTAGTATGATGTGGATCTTGTCCCACAAGAATTATAGAATTCAGTGGGAGCATCATTTAATTAAAGGCCTAATTAAATGATTTTTAAAAGAATATGATATTTATTTCTGCAAATTTTCTGTTGTAGATAACCATGACGTCAAATACGAACACTTTCTCCCTGCGATCTGTCCTTGAGAAGGACAAGCTCAACGGAGCGAATTTCCTGGACTGGTACAGGAACTTGAGAATAGTTCTCACCCAGGAGCGTAAGCTGTACGTTCTGGAGCAGCCTATTCCTGAGGCTCCTCCTGCCAATGCCCCGCGAGCCGACAAAGATGCTTATAAGAAGCATCAAGACGACGCATTAGATGTGTCCTGTCTAATGCTCGCGACCATGAACTCAGAGCTTCAGAAGCAACATGAGTTGATAGGCGCTTACGATATGGTTGATAGAGCTGTCAAACGGGCCGACCCGTGGCGGGGCGGGTCGGCCCGTGGCGAGCCAACCATTTGGCGGGGCGGGGCGGGCCGACCCGTCAACTTGACGGGTTGGGAAATCTCCAACCCAACCCAATCGAAGGCGGGTTTGGCGGGCCAACCCGCGGGCCTATAAAATTTTTTAAAAAACTTTCATATTTTCGGCAAACTTCTACAGCTTGATATGCAACCTTTAAAAGGAGAATAAAAAATTACAGCTTGAGATAAATTCACAGAAAATGTTGCTTGAAGAAGAGATTGATGATTTGCAAGAGACAGTTAGAAAGATCAAAGCAGCGAAGGGTGAGATAGATGGATTGTGGGCTATACAAAAGTTGATAGTTGTTGACTAGCAGAAGCAAATTTAAATGCTTGAAGCTAAAAAATATTCAGTCATCTATGAACTCAATCACATGATCAATAAAGTCAATAGCCAACTAGAAAAACTTTCATATCTTAAACCATATTGTGTCCTTCTCCACGTCCACGAGTATGTGTTTCTCAACCCGCGGGCCAACCCAAGCCCGAGCGGGCCGACCCGTGCGGGTCGCGGGCCTAGGCGGGTCGGCCCACGGCGGACTTGAGTTGATAAAATTCCAACCCAACCCGCTTAAATTATTTGGCGGGGCGGGCCAACCCGACGGGCCCAACCCAAATTGACGGCTCTAATGGTTGAGCATCTTCGCCAACTATATCAGGGACAAGCGAGGCATGAGAGATTTGAGATCTCGAAGGCACTGTTTCAGTGCAAGATGTCAGACGGGGCTCCTGTAGGTCCTTATGTACTCAAGATGATTGGGTACATAGAGAACCTACAAAGACTGGGGTTCCCACTTGGCCAAGAGCTGGCCACTGACTTGATCTTGCAGTCCTTGCCAGATAGCTATAGTCAATTCGTTCTGAACTATAACATGAACGAGATTGACAAGCCACTGCCCGAGCTACTTAGTATGTTACGAACTGCTGAGATTAACCTTAAGAAGGTTAAGCCCATTCTGATGGTTCAGAAGCACAAGGGCAAGGGCAAGCCCAAAGGTAAGGGAAAGTCCCAAACCAAGGGCAAAGGCAAGGCACTGAAGCCTGAAGGAGGGGTCGCCAAGGATGCTACCTGCTTCCACTGCGGTCAGACCGGGCACTGGAAGAGGAACTGCAAGGTATACTTGGAGGATCTTAAGAAGAAGCGAAGTGATACTTCTACTTCAGGTATATATGTTATAGAAGTCAATCTATCTATTTCTACATCTTGGGTATTAGATACTGGATGTGCTTCTCACATTTGTATTGATGTGCAGGCGCTGAGAAATAGCAGGGCATTGACAAAGGGCGAGGTGGACCTACGAGAAGACAATGGAGCACGGGTTGCTGCTGTTGCTGTAGGGATTTACTTTCTATCTCTGCCCTCTGGGCTTGTAGGGTTTAAACCCTAAACCCTAAACCCTAAATCCCTACATAAGGAGTTATGTACTTTGGTTTCGTCAAACGTCACCCGTAACTGGGTGGACTATAAAGGCGATTACTGGGTATATAACGAATTATGTAGAGGGATGTGAGTGATGTAGATGGGATCTATCCCTCCCATATGATGGGAGCGACATCGGTATTCTTGATAGAGTGAGACCACTAAGTGCATGGCCATGCCCAAATGAGTCAACATTAGATGTTGAGCTCATTTGATCGAGTGAGTCTACTTGGAGTTCAAGATTTAGATTGATTAGAGGATGACACGGTCTATGCCTCACATTGATCAATCTAGATGTCTAGGATAGAAGGACAATGTCACATATTGTGAGGAGTCACAATTAGTAGTCACAAGGTGATGTTGGATCTCAACATTTCTTGTAACTTGGGTAGCAATGATGTATTGCTAGATGCCGCTCATTGCTTATGTTTCTAAAAGAGTTTAGAAACATTGCCAACGTTACAAGAACCTATTGGGTCACACACAAAGAACATGTGGATGGAGATTAGGTTCATATGATGAACCAATAGGATTAGGTTCATATGATGAACCAAAGATTGGATTCGAATTAGACTTATTGAGTTAGACTCAATTAGATTCAATTGTTGAATGAGTCTAATTTACATTTGATTCATTGAGTCAATTTATATTAATGAATTGAGATTCATTAAATTAAAATTGACTTGAATCAAAGCTTGGATTTAACTCAACAAGGAAGAGATTGGGTCAAGTTTGACTTGACCAAATTGGAAGTTGAAACATCAAGTTTGACTTGATGCATTGCCACATCATGTAGGTTGACTCATCCTACATGGCATGACACATAGTTGCCACATCACCTCCACCTCATGAGGTGTGCCACCTCATTAGAGGTTACACTCTCCTTTCTTTAATGTGGCCGGCCACATTAATGAGAGGAGTTATGTGGCCGGCCACACTTAATGGTGTGGAGTTTTTTCATTTGTGAGGATTGATGTGGTTTTATTGTATCATCTTCCTTCTTGCTTCCTCTCTCCATGGCTGATGGTTGCCGTGCACTTCATTGGGAGGAGAGGTGTGAGTTAAGTCCAAGACAATAAGAGAGTGTGAAGGTCACAAAGGAGAAGACTACTAGAGGAGTGGTGAGATTCTTCTTGTTTTCTCTTCTTTTCTCTTATTTCCAATCCCATCCGAGAGCATCTAGAGAGTGCTAGCACACTTGTGGTGCTCTCTCTTCCATCCTTGAGAGTTAGAGAACCCTCCTTGTTCGTGTGGATACCGAGAGAGGATTGTCTACGTTGACAATCTTGAGATCCGACGATTTTGGACCTTGCGGGATTGCGAAAGGCACGCTACAAGGGTAAACACTTTTCTCGTAGATCTAAGTAGTAGATCGGTTTTTGAACTCGTACAAGAAATAGTTTTTCGAATTTTGTATACGAATCTTTGCACGGATCTACGGCTTTGGGTCCTTCGGGGTTTCCGCGACGCGAAAAAGCGGTTTTCGCGGCTCGAAGAACCCAACATTAAACTGTGTAGGTGGTTGCTTATATTTGTACTGTTATATACTATTATTGTTTCGGCCATGTTGGCTGAGGTATATGTGACCCTGAGAGCATTGTAGGAAGTTTCATTTTATCACCCATACATTGGAGATGCTGCCGAAATTTCTTCTAGCAGGGGCTATCTGGGGCGTGACAATAGCCTTGGATGGAACGCGGTTAAGTGTGAAAGCAGTCGTCTCTAGAGCATGTCCCCAGAAGGAAGCAAGAAGTTCTATTTGACTCATCATCGTTCGTACCATATCTAATAAAGTGTGATTTCTCCATTATGATACACCATTCCATTGTGGTGTTCCAGGTGGAGTGAGTTGAGATATTATCCCACACTCAACGAGATGGTCATGAAACTCTTGGCTAAGATATTTCCCACCTCGATCTAATCGAAGCATCTTAATATTCTTACCAAGTTGATTTGTACTTCATTCTTGAATTCTTTAAACTTTTCAAAGGATTCTGACTTATGTCGCATTAGATACATATAGTCATATCTACTAAAATCATCAGTAAAAGTAATGAAGTAATTGTAGCCTCCTCTAGCTGCTATTCTGAAAGGGTCACATACATCTGTATGTATGAGTCCTAACAAGTCATTAGCTCTTTCGCTATGTCCACTAAATGGAGTTTTTTTCATCTTGCCTTGAAGATAAGATTCGCATATCTCATATGATTCAAAATCAAATGAGTCCAAAAGTCCATCCTTATGGAGTTGGGATATGCGACTCTCATTTATGTGACCCAAGCGACAATACCAGAGATATGTTTAGTTCAAATCATTAGACTTGAACCGTTTGGTATTTATGTTATAGATTGGGTTGTCAAAGTCTAGAACATAGAGTCCATTCAAAAGATGTGCACTACAATAAAATATTTCATTGAAATAAACGGAACAATATTTGTCCTTTATTACAAATGAGTATCCTTTCTTGTCCAAACAAGAAATAGAGATGATGTTCTTAGTTAAGGTATGTATATAACAGCACTCTTCAAGTTCTAAAACAAGTCCAGTGGGTAAAGATAAGGAATATGTTCCTACAGCTATAGCAGCAACTCTTGCGTCATTGCCTACTCGTAGGTCCACTTCGCCCTTTGTCAATATTATACTATTTCTCAAACCCTACACATTAGTACAAATGTGAGATACACATCCAGTATCTAATACCCATGAAGAAGAAATAGATAGATTGACTTCTATAACATGTATACCTGAGGCAGAAGTTTTACTTCTCTTCCTTTTCACTTCCTCTAGGTATAATTTGCAGTTCCTCTTCCAATGTCCGATCTCGCCACAGTGGAAGCAGGTTCTGTCCTTAGCCACCCCACCTTTAGGTTTCAATGCATGAGTTTTTCCCTTGCCTTTGGCTTGGGTCTTACCCTTACCTTTGGGCTTCTATTTGCCTTTGCCCTTTGGCACCATTAAAATGGTGCTAGGATTTGCCTTCTTAAGGTTAAGTTCAGTAGTTCTCAACATGCTCAACATCTCAGGCAATGGTTTATCAATTTCATTCATGTTATAGTTCATGACAAATTGACTATAGCTTTCGGGCAATGATTGCAAAATTAGGTCAGTGGCCAATTCTTGGCCTAGTGGAAATCCCAGTCTTTGTAGGTTCTCCACATACCTAATCATTTTGAGCACATAAGGCCCTACAGGATTTCCTTCTTGCATTCTGCATTGAAATAGAGCTTTAGAGATCTCAAATCTCTCATGTCTTGCTTATCCTTGATATAGTTGTCTAAGGTGTTCAACCATATCATAAGCGTTCATGTTCTCATGTTGCTTCTGAAGCTCAGAGTTCATGGTAGCGAGCATAAGACATGATACATCTAATGCATCATCTTGATGCTTATTATAAGCATCCTTATCATCTCTAGTGGCAGTAGTGGGGGTGCTTCAGGAATGGGCTGCTCTAGGACATACAGTTTTCTTACTTGCTTGAGAACTATTCTCAAGTTTCTGTACTAGTCTATGAAGTTAGCTCCATTAAGCTTGTCCTTATTAAGGACAGATCGCAAAGAGAGAGAGTATTTGATGTATTTGATGATATGATGATCTACAATAATAAAATGTAGAAATAAGTATCATATTTTGATAATTTAACTAGACCTTTAATTAAATGATTCTCCCACTAAATTGTAAAGTTTTGGTAGAAGCAAATCATGGATATGGTTTTACCCACACTACTAGCTCCAAATCTAATCGCGATAACATTTATGTGGGACAAGATCCGTATTATACCGCATCTTGAGTTAGCTTTGACTAATCACCCAAGACTTAGTATAAGTTAGGTAGATAACATTTACCAATTACATCATACGTAACTCTTGTATCATTGTGTGAACAAGACTATTTGTTCATTTGCCCATCTTATGAAATTTCTTTATAACTCATCTTGAGTTAGCTTTGGCTAATTACCCAAGACTAGTACAATTTTGAATTTCATCGTATGAGATATGCCTTTAATTTCTCAACTTAGTTAAGTCACACTCAAAGTTTTAGTAGTCGGACATCACAATTGTCCTTCGCACTCTAGCAAGATAAATCGAGTCACTTTGCTTTGGCAAAACTTGACTACAATTGATCGAGATAGAAGTGAGTACCAAACTTTGGTAGGCATATTTGAAAGACCTAATCATGATTAAAATATACATTCATCGCATACAATCATAGAATATCATGGTATACATCACATATATGTATAAAATAAATCATGACATGGTTATGGCCCCATTATCTATGATCCTCTCAAGCCAATGAGAAGATCAAAAAGTCAACCTAGGCAAAAGCATCTTCTCCAAGTGCTTCCTTGGTCGCCATGTGTTGTTGTCCTTCTCCCTTTCTCACCGTCGTCAAGTAGACTTATTCTTCTCTAATTTGTACATTACAAAATCTAAAGAAAACTTGAGTTTCATTCGAGTGTAGTCTAAATTTACAAGTAGAATAAAAGAGGAGAGGCATGACACGCAGGCCGCATTATGAATTACAACACACAAAATCCAATCACATCGGGGGTTAAAGGTCATAACCATGCACCATGTCATATAACATTCTCAATCTATTATGACAAAAATTTACTATGATTTAAATAACTAATTATAAGTCGTAACTTCATGATGGTCTCGCTAAAAACCTCATGGTAAAAATTTGCTCATAATCATGCAAATCATAATAAACATGTTATGTAATTTCTATATCACATATGAAATTCTACTACAACTTAGTATATGCCTTCGCAAGTGGCTCTGATACCACTGTAAGGAATTAGGGCGCTAAACACGTGAAAGCGCAGCGAAAAATATCTAGTTCCTTTCTAGAAGATCCATGTAAAAGGAAACCATATACTATGTACTAATTTTTATACATGAGAAAGTTATACCTTTGCAATGTGCCCTTCGCAATCCCAACAACAACATTTCTTTAGATGCGGATCTTAGCGCGATCAAGTGGCCGCACCTCTATAGTATCCACATGAACAAGTCTCGTTTGTCTCACAAACTCACCAAGTGGAGAATGAAACAACCAAAGGTTGTGCTAGCAACCCTTCTTAGAAGTTTCGGCCAAGTGGAAGAGAGGAGGAGGAAGAAGAGCAAGAACACCAAAAATTCATCATCAAATGAATCCAAAAACTCCCTTTTATAGATTCATGAAATTGTCTAATACCTTAATGTCAATTACCTTGATTGACATTAATATTTGTCTTCACCCAATGAATCCAATGCATCCTATGCATGAGTAATTCAAATGGTTCACTCTTCATCCAATGAATCCAATGCATGTAATGCATGAGCAATTCAAATTGATCACTCTTCATCCAATGCATCCAATGCATCCAATGCATGAGTAATTCAAGCTGTACACTCCTCTTTTTTCATGAATTCAAATTTATGAAATCATATAATGAGTCAAACTCATTAATCATCAATCCAATTAATTCAATGAGTCCAATTTTAATTGGACTCAATTCAATAGTTGGATTTAATTGAGCCTTACTCAATGAGTCCAATTTGAATTAGACTTAATCCAATGATTCATCATATGAATCCATCTCCATTAACTTGTTCTTTGTGTGTGACCCAATAGGTTCTCGTAATGTTGGCAATGTATCCAAATCAATATTTAAATACATAAGCAATGAGTGACATCTAGCAAGGCATCATTGCTACCCAAGTGACGAGAATGTCGAGATCCGACTTAACCTTTCCGTGGCTATTATCTTGTATGACTGGGTCCCTCTATCCTTGATATCTAGGTTGATCAATGAGGCATAGACCGTGTCATCCTCTTATCAATCTTTGCATTTCTTAATCTCCAAGTAGACACACTCAAATAAATGAGCTCAATATCTCATATTGACTCATTTACGCATGACCATGCTTTCTTGTATCCTACTAATCAAGGGGCCCACAGATATCGCTTCCGTCATATGGAAGGGATAGATCTCATCTACATCACTCACATCCCTCCGCATAATTTATTGCATACTCAGTGATCGACTTTATAATCCACCTTGTTACGGGTGACTTTTGACGATACCAAAGTATACAATTCCTTATGTAGGGAACCGTAGTGACTTCAGGTCTAAGGACTATTCATACCAATAGTCACATGAGAATGTTTATGACACTCATACGATGATCCATGAAACATTCTCATGGCGGGTCATTCAGTACATATTCTCTAATATATACACATGTGTCAACCTAATATCTCATATCCATGACTTGTGAGATCAAGTCATCTATTGACCTACATGCTAGTCTCAACACATTAATATTGTCCTTGTATATTAATGCTTAACTAGGAACAGTTAAGAGTAGTGTTTTCTACAATATCTCACTATCAATTCAACCAATTGATATACTATAGATAAGAACCTACTACTCTAGAACATTATTATACTTATTCATTCGACACTAAATTGAAGTAAATATAATAAGCAACTTTACCTTTATTAATAATGAAATATGATACAAAAGGAGCCCTTTACAAACATCTCATAATTGGTACTAGGGCTAATACTAACACCTTGCACCAAGCAAGGATGTGTCCGACCCATTACTTGGGTAAGAAGTAGACTTGGTGGATATAAGGCTTTATAGAGGCTACAACAGGGACCGAGAGGAGGAATTGGTTTTGGCCTCCCGATGAGCTTGAGCTTCCTGTGTTCGATTCGAACACCCAACTCAAGTTCATCAATAATAACTCATACCACTAAAGAGTTATTATTGAACTACCGCTCCAATCCCATATTACATTATGGGCTCCTTCTTATCATGAGTGCATTAATCTCCCTGTGTTTAAGATATCGAATGTCTATTAATTAAATGAGTTACTGACAACTCACTTAATTAACATGTAGCTCCAAGAGTAGTACCACTCAACTTCATTATCATGTCGGACTAAGTCCACCTGCAGGGTTTACATGACAATCCTTATGAACTCCTCAAGGGGACATCATCAACCTAGATAACTAGGACATAATTTCCTTCTATAATCAACAACACACCATATAAATAATATTATTTCCCAACTTATCAGGCCTATTGATTTAACGAATAAATCTCACCCATTGATAAATTAAAGAAATAAATACTAAGTAAATGTGTTTGTTATTATATCGGGATTAAGAGTACGCACATTCATAATAACAGAGATTATGTTCTTTTATGCAGTCAGTATAAAAGAAACAACCTCAAATGGTCATACTCAATACACACATAGTGTACTAGTGTAATTTTATAGTCAAGATAAACTAATATAAAATTACACTACAGTCATTCCAATGCTTTGCCCCAATTCATCTTGGCTATGAGCTACTATTTATAATTTATAAAGAACTGATAACATGATCTTCTGTGTGACACTACACACCATGTTATCTACAATATAAATCAAATGGACAACTACATTTAACATAAATGTAGACATTTGACCAATGTGATTCTTATTACAAAATAAATATTCATTCAATAAATGTTCATACAAAAATCTAAGCTTTTAGTATACATCCTAACACAAGTATACTAAATAGAATAATAAAACTAAACAAAAAGTAAGAGGACAATCTATTTACTTGGTTATAATCTAGGTGGTTGTTAATCCAAGGCATTGAATAAAGTTCCACTAGAACAACTCCTTTGTTGAAGGCAGAGTAGCCTCTTACAGACGTTTACAACTCACAAAATGACTAGGAAGTGAATACAATGTTAGGACCAAAAGTAGCTAGAGGGGGGGGGGGTGAATAGCTCGTCGCGTGCTCGTTGCTCGGTGTTGCTTGTTTCTTCAAGAATGCGCAGCGGAAAATACATAAACAAACACAAACACGCTAACACTAGGAGTTTACTTGGTATCCACCTCCAACGGAGATGACTAATCCAAGGATCCACACCACGCACGCACCCTCCACTATGAAAACACTCCTTTTCGGTAACTACCGAGGGCGGAGAAGCCCTACAAGACTCTCAGTACAAGAAGAAGAAGGGGTAGTAAAGAATAAGCAAAAGCTTACAAGAAATGCAGTAAAAACCCTAGCTTCTTCTTCTTCTCGTTGCAACTCGCCTCTTGACTTAGATGAACCTCCAAGAACCTTCAAGAACTGGCGGTGAGGAGCTTAGAGAGTGCTGGGGAGGAGCTGTGTTGAATCTGGAATGAATCGGTGAAGTGCTACTGAAGAAATCGCACGCCAACAGCTATAAACGACGCCAACGGTCGAATCCCAATCGATTGGATTGCTCCCAATCGATTGGGGAGGCTTTGGATCGATCCACGGATCGATCCAGAGCGCCTCTGTGCTCTGGAAAAACTTCTGGATCGATCCACGGATCGATCCAGCACTTATCGCGCGAAGCAGCAGCGTCCCAATCGATCCATGGATCGATTGGGACCTCTGGATCGATCCACGGATCGATCCAGAGAGGTTCTGTTCGTGGGGACTCACCGGATCGATCGGTGGATCGATCCAGATCTTCTGGATCGATCCACTGATCGATCCAAACCTGCTGGATCAATCCACGGATCAATCCAAACCTGCTGGATCAATCCACGGATCAATCCAAACCTTGGTTTTTGCCCAAAACCAAGCCCAAAGCCCCCTAAACCAACATCTAGTCAACCATGACTTGTTGGTACATAAGACCTAGCGTCCGGTCACCCTTGGCCAGCTAGGACTCTCTCACCAAGTGTCTGGTCAATCCCTTTGACCCACTTGGACTTTTCTCTTCTTGCCAAGTATCCGGTCACTCCCTAAGACCTACTTGGACTTTTCTTCCTCGTGCCAAGTATCCGGTCAATCCCTTTGACCTACTTGGACTCTCACCAGATGTCTGGTCAACCTTGACCCATCTGGATTTCTCTTGCCTGGCTTCACTCACCAGGACTTTCCCAATTGCCTAGATTCACTCACTAGGTCTTTCACCTGGCTTCACTTACCAGGATTTTTCTCCTGCCTAGCTTCACTCACTAGGACTTCCCAATTGCCTAGCTTCACTCACTAGGTCTTTCACCTGGCTTCACTCACCAAGATTTTCCTCCTGCCTAACATCCCAGTTAGGACTTCCCAGTCAAGTATCCGGTCATCCTTGACCTACTTGACTCTTCTTCAATCAATATCTTATTGTCAAACATCTAAACCCAAACCAAGACTCAGCTTGGTCAACCAGGTCAACCTTGACCTGAGGGATGTTGCACCAACATACAAGACTTGTAGTTCAGTTGTTGTATTTTTTTTCTAGGTTCAGGGTCTTTTTATAGCCCTTGAAAAAACTTATCCGAGATCGAAAGGCACCTTCAATAGGGTAGAAGGCGCCTCCAGCGTGGCAAATCCTATCAGTGTGAAGATAAAGTTATCTTCGCAAACGATCATTGTTTGAAGGCACCTTCAAGGGGTTAAAGGCACCTTCCATAGAGGTGTGAAGGTGCCTTCAAGGGTTGAAGGAGCCTTCCTCCCAAAAAGTGCGAAGGCGCCTTCAATACCATTAAAGCCGCCTTTAGCAGCTGCTACCGAGCTCCAAACTTCTGCTTTGGCTATTTCGCTACTTCTCTCGTTTGGGTGATTTCGATCATCCAGAATAGGGATCATCCGAATCCATTTTCTGGCCTTCTCCTCGACCAAGCTTCCTCCCTGGCTTCTCGTCCCTCGAACATCGTGCATGTCCTTCTCGTCCACCTGTGTACTCTTCCGTATCACCTTGTTCTTCGGATGCACCGAGCCCGTTGGCTCCTTTCTCGTGCCATCGTTCTCGCTAGCTGCGTCTTCTGTTTGACTTCTTGTGTTCCTAAGCTCCTTGACACTTAGACACAAGGATTAAAAATAATAGGACCTAACTGAACTTGATTGACCACATCAAAACTACTCGGGGTACTTACAATCTCCCAATTTTTAATGTGCATCAACCCAAGTTCAAGTTAGGGTTAAAAATGTAATAACATAAAAGTAGATAACAAATTGTTTTACAAAATAAGTAAAAAAATGCTTGCAAACAAATAATTAAAAATTCTAAATTCTACCTCCCCCTGAACTTGTACCTATTTCTCCCACTTTGATCACATCAAAAATAATTGGGAAAAATAAAATAAACTTTTAGAAAATTTTGAAATATTTTTCTAGGGGTAGTCTATGCAAATAATTGGAAATAATTTTCAGCAAAAGTCTAAGGGATAGAAAAAAAATCAAGAAGTTTTTTGAATTTTGAAAATAAAATAAAATTTTTTATACTAGTTGAATGGTCATAAAAAAATTTAAACAATTTTAAAATTATTTTAAGCAAAAAATAAAACTGAAAAAAAACTTCTATTTCAATTAGTTAATTAAACATTTATTTCAATAATTGACTTCCAGGTAGTGGCAATGCATTAGGCTTTCTTGGATATTAAAATAACAACCACTTCTAGACAAAGTCTTTTAAAAAATTAAATATTTAATTTTCTTCTTGAACAATTTATGCCTATCTTTCAAACATAACACTTTAATCTAAGCATATTTTTGGAACTCAATATAAGTTCCTACCTATTAGGTTAATTCAAAATTTCTTAGAGATATACTTTTATGATATTTTCTAATTTAGCCCTAGTGATTTCTAATGTATCAGTTAATTTCTAATGTACCAGTTGATTTTACCATAATTTCTAAATCTTAGTTTTTGATAGTAATTAGAACATGCATGGTTATTTTTCAATCTCTCTATTTGTGTTTTTAATTTTTAATTTTTTAATTTCAAATTATCAAACAATTCTAGTGAGGATGTATTGGCTAATTATCTTTTCAAATCAAAATTTTCTTTTTCTAATTTGCATATACTTTTAGAGAGAATTTTGATAAACTCGTAAGATTACTTAGAAGATAGTGCATGTACCTCACTTATCTCGTGTTCTAATGCTCCCCTTCATCGCATCTTTCCTCTGATAATCCTCCCTCATCATCAATGCTCATCTCTGAGCTGTCTTCATCTTCTCTTTGATGGTTTGCCATTAGAGCTATGTCGTTGATCTCCTCGGTCTCGGATTCCTCTGATGGCGAAGCGATGTCCATCGAAGGGTTGAATTCTTCTTTTCTTGGCGCTTCATGGTGTACCAAGAACTTTTCTCAAACTTCTTTCGCACCTGCATAGTCGCTGATTCTTTTGGGTTCCTGCATAGGTAGAACCTTAAGTAGATGAAATTCAGCCTTACCATTGGCTATGAATTCATTTCTTTGTTGTTTGCTCCATCGGTATTCCTCGAGTTCTTTTCTGTTTGTGGTTTTGGGTACTTCGAAACCATTTTTGATACTTAACATGATGTTGAAATCCATCTTGAAGAAGACCTTTATTTTACGTTTCCAAAACCTGAACTCCCCCTCAAATGTTAGCAGATAGATGCTTGGTCTGGCCATTGTCTCAGTGCTTCAGTCAACGGTTAGTCCTTTTAAAGTGTTCTAGCTCTGATACTGATTGTTGGTGCAGCAGGGTCGGTAAGAGAGGGTAAATTGCTTGTTAAAAATATAGTGAAATTTTCTTGTTCTTTCAACTCTAGTTAGTAGCACAAGTATACTAAATAGAATAATAAAATTTAAAAAAAAAATAAGAGGACAATCTATTTACTTGGTTAAAACCTAAGTGGTTGTTAATCTAAGGCGTTGAAAAAAGCTCCACTAGAAAAACTCCTTTATTGAAGGAGGAGTAGCCTCTTACAGATGTTTACAGCTCAGAGAAATGACTAGGAAGTGAATACAAGACTTGTAGTTCAGTTGTTGTATTTTTCTAGGTCCAAGGGCCTTTTTATAGCCCCTAGAAAAACTTATTTGAGGCTAGAAGACGCCTTCAATAGGGTGGAAGGAACCTCCGACATGGCAAATCCTATCCGTACGAAGATAAAGTTTATCTTCGCAAACAATCACTATTTGAAGGCGCCTTCAAGGGGTTAAAGGCGCCTTCCATAGAGGCACAAAGGCACCTTCAAGGGTTGAAGGCGCCTTCCTCCCGAAAGGTGTGAGGGCACCTTCAATACCATTGAAGGCGCCTTCAGCAGCTGCTACTGAGCTCCAAACTTCTCCTTTAGCACTTCCGTGCTCTGCTCACTTGGGTGATTTCGGCCATTTGGAATAGGGCTCACCCAAACTCATTTTCTGACCTTCTTCTTGAGCAGACTTCCTCCCCGGATTCTCGTCCCTCAAACGTCGTGCACATTCTTCTCGTCCACAGGTGTACTCTTCCGCAGCACCTCATCCCTCGAATGCACTGAGATGCACTGAGCCCGTCGGCTCCTTTCCCGTGCCATCCTTCTCGTTAGTTGCGCCTTCTTCTCGACTTCTTTGCTTCTAAGCTCCTGCACACTTAGAGACAAGGATTAAAAACAACAGGACCTAACTGAACTTGGTTAATCACATCAAAACTATCAGGGGTACTTACTATTAGAATTTTCGAGCCGCAAAAACCATTTTTTGCGTTGCGGAAACCTAGAAGCTAGCCACGGATCCATGCGAAGATAAATAAAATATTCATGTACATGGTTGTCTACACTAGATCTACCTTAGATTTACATGAAAGAGAAGTATTACCCTTGTAGCGATGCCCTTCGCTTATCCCGCTCGTCCAAATGGTTGTCGGATCTCATAGAGTGTCAAGTGTACACTCCTCTACATGTATCCACACGGACTAAAGGTGGAGAAAATCACTTAGAGTGTGCTAGCACTCTTGAGAGGTCTCGGCAATGGAGGAGAAGGAGAGCAAGAGAAGAGAGGAAGAGGAAGAAGCCTTGAATAGCCTTGATAATATGTGGTCAGCCACTTATTAGAGCACTTATACCTCCATGTAATACCAAGAGTCATGGCTCTTGGTCTTCCTCATGAGGTGACACACAATGATATAGCCTTAATGATGTGGAACATCATCATTGGTCGACCCATGCCAAGTCATAATGAGGTGGCATTTAGTCAAGTCAAACTTGACCCTTTATCTTCCCTCTCAAGTCAAGTCAAACTTGACCTCTTATCTCCCATAGTTGATCAAATCTACCCTTTGATTCAAATCAATTTAATTTAATGAATCTCTATTCATTGGTTTAAATTACCTTAATGAATCATAGTCTAAACTAGACTCATTCGACACATGAATCAAATTGAGTCCAACTCAATTAGTCTAATTTGGATTACTCTTAATCCAATTTGGTTCATCACATGAACCTAATCCTCTTGGTCCATCATATGAACCTAATCTCCATCTAACTGTCCTTTGTGTGTGACCCTATAGGTTCTTGTAACGTTGGCAATGCTCCTAAACCCATTTAGAAACATAAGCAATGAGCGGTATCTAGCAACACATCATTACTACCCAAGTTACAAGAATGTTGAGATCCAACATCACCATTGTGACTACTAATTGTGACTCTCACAATATGTGACAATGTCCTTCTATGCTTGACATCTAAATTGATTAATTGAGGCATAGACCGTGTCATCCTCTAATCCTCTAATCAATCTATGTCTTGAACTCCAAGTAGACTCACTCTAATCAAATGAGCTCAATATCTCATATTGATTTATTTGGGCATAGTCATGCACTTAGCGGTCTCACTCTATCAAGAATCATGATGTCACTCCCGTCATATAGGAGGGATAGATCTCATTTACATCACTCACATCCCTCCGCATAATTTGTTACATACCCAGTAGTCGCCTTTATAGTCCATCCATTTACGGGTGACGTTTGACGAAGCCAAAGTATGCAACTCCTTATATAGGAAACCATGGTGACTTCAGGTCCAAGGACTGATAGTCATACTAATAGTCACATGAGAAAGTATATGACACTTATATAACGATCCATGATACTTTCTCATGGCGGGTCATTCAGTATACATTCTCCAATGCATACCCATGTGTCAACTTGATATCTAATATCCATGACTAGTGAGATCAAGTCATCAAGTTGACCTACATGCTAGTCTCATCACATTAACATTGTCCCTGAATGTTAATACTTGACTAGGAATAATTAAGAGTAGTGTTCTCTATATCATCTCATTATTAATTCAACCAATCGATTGATATAGATAAGAACCTTCTACTCAAGGGCGCTATTATACTCAGTTATTTGACACAAATACAAGTAAGTATAATAACCATAAAGAAATACCTTTATAAATATAAAAATATGATACATCGAGTCCATACAACAATCATCACATGATCGGCTCTAGAGTCTCACTAACAATCTCCCACTAGCACTAGTGTCAATCAATGTAGGCTCTAACACCCAATGACCTAGTGTGACCATCATGCTTTTTCTATACCAAAGCCTTGGTCAAGGGATCAACGACGTTAGCCTCTGTGGGTACTCTGCAAATTTTCACATCTCCTCTATCGATGATCTCTCGAATGAGATGGAAGCGTCGTAGTATGTGTTTGGTCCGCTGGTGTGAGCGAGGTTCCTTAGCCTGCACAATTGCTCCATTGTTGTCACAATAGAGCTCTATAGGATCGGCTAAGCTAGGAACCACCCCAAGCTCAATAATGAACTTGTGGATCCAAACTACCTCCTTTGCTGCTTTTGATGCAGAAATATACTTGGCTTTTATTGTAGAATCAGCAACTGTGTCCTGCTTCGAACTCTTCCAGCTCACAGCACCACCATTCAAGTAAAACACGAATCCAGACTGTGATCTATAATCATCTTGGTCAGTTTGGAAGCTGGCATTACTGTAACCCTTTACAGCTAGCTCGCCATCGCCTCCAAATATCAAGAAATATTATTTAGTCCATCTCAAGTACTTAAGAATATTCTTGACCGCTATCCAGTGATGCTCACCTGGATCCGACTGATATCTGCTCGTCATACTCAAAGCATACGAAACATCAGGACGAGTACATAGCATGGCGTACATGATAGATCCTATGGCTGAAGCATAAGGGATCTTATCCATGCGGTCTCTCTCCTCTCTAGAAGGCAGAAATCCTTTCTTGGAATTTTGCATGGTAAACCGTAGTAATACCGTGTCAATATATGTACTTTGACTTAGGCCAAGCAATCTCTTAGATCTATCTCTACAGATCTGTATGCCTAGAATATAAGCTGCTTCACCTAAGTCCTTCATTGAGAAACAATTCTCCAGCCAAGTCTTTACAGACTACAACAAAGGGATGTCATTTCCAATGAGTAGTATGTCATCCATATGTAATACAAGGAAGACAACTGTGTTCCCAACAACCTTCTTGTAGACATAGGGTTCATTTTCATTCTTGATGAAACCAAACAGTTTGATCGCATCATCGAATCGAAGATTCCAGCTCCGAGAAGCTTGCTTTAGTCCATAAATGGACTTATGCAACTTGCATACTCTGCTAGTATGCAATGGATCTACAAAATCTCAGGTTGTATCATGTACACATCCTCGAGCAAGTTTCCATTCAGAAACACGATTTTGACATCCATCTGCCAGATCTCATAATCGTGGTATGCTGCAATAGCAAGCATGATTTGAATGGACTTAAATATCGCTACTGGAGAAAAAGTTTCATCATAGTCAATACCATGAATTTGCTTGAAACCTTTAGCTACCAAACGACCGTTATAGGTAATAAGTCCATCTATGTCAGTCTTTCTCTTAAAGACCCACTTACACCCAATGGGTTTGACGTCTTCAGGTGGATCAACCAAAGTCCATACTTGGTTGGTGTACATGGATTCCATCTTGGATCTCATGGCCTCTAGCTATTTCTTGGAATTTGGTCTCATCACAGCTTCCTGATAGGAGGTAGGCTCCTTCTTAACGAGCATAACGTTGTCATGGTCAGACAAGAGAAATGAGACAAGAGAAATGAGTATCTCTCAGGCTGACGACGTACCCTATCTGACCTGTGAAGAGGTAGGTCTACTTAAACTGGTCATTGTTCCTCAACTCCTTGTGCAACAATCTCATCATCTACAATATTTTGTGGTTCCAGTTCAACTTTCATCAAGGCTTTAGTGTTATGGTCCATATCTTGAACTTCTTCAAGATCGAACGTACTCCTTCTAGTTTTTCTAGAAACAGAGTCCTTTTCTAGAAATAACCCAGTCTTAGCCACAAACACTTTGTGGTGACTGGGAATGTAGATGTAATATCCCTTCGTTTCCTTGGGATATCCTATAAAATAGCACTTATCGGATTTGGGTCCAAGTTTGTCCAAGATTTGATGTCGAACGTAAGCCTCACAATCCCAAATCCTTATAAAAGATATCTAGGCATATCTCCCAGTCCATATCCTATATGGTGTCTTTATCACAGCTTTTGATGGAACACGGTTAAGTGTGAAGGTTGTGTTGGAGGATCGGTGGCCGGCTTGAAGGGGGGTTGGATAGACGGCCCCCCCAATACTCGCTTCCTACGTATTCGTTAGTGCGCAAGCGGAAATACAAATACTAAAACAATGAATACGAAAGCTAAAGACAAAGAAAAGAACTAGCAAACCAATACACGTCAATGTAACGTGGTTCGGAGATGATGCTCCTACTCCACGACTGTCCGTAAGGTGGACGATCCCGATCCTTCGGTGGATTAGCCCCCGGAAACTCCGGCTATCTCAAGTCGCTCCTTGTGGGTGGAGAAACCTCACCACAACACACCAAGACCTCTTGGATTCCACAAACACTTGAGCACTTGTAGACTACTAATTAGACCTTAACCAAGTCTAATTTCGTCGCCTTGGCCGGCCATACCAAGCTCCTTCTTATAGAGCTTGGGGAAATCAGCCTTGTCTTTACCAATCGATTGGTCCTTGCACCTGATCGGTGGTCCACCAACGACACTCCAGCGGCTATCTACCGTCGGTGGTCCCATGACGATGGTATCCCATTTCGCACGAAAGCTTACATGCTTACCACCGATCGTTGGTTCCGATGCACGATCGGTACAACCCTAAACTTAGGGTTTCCCATCCAGTACATTTCACTCGCACTCGGACCCTCACGACTCACTTGACTCTTCTTTGCAGCCTTGACCTCTTGCCTTCAAGCCTACTTCCTTTGGCTCTCGTCCCTCGGATGCATCCAAGCCCGCGGCTCGTCCCAATGCCATCCTTCGCGTATGCCTCGAAGTCGCTTCCCTCGGCCCTTGTCTTTGCTGCCTTGTCCACGGTCCCTCGGATGCTCCATCCTTCACCGGACCCGAAGCCGTCAACCTGAGTCACATGTGTCACCTGCAGTCCTGCACAACTCAAGTACACATATTAAATAACAAGGGTAAACCTAACTTAAACCCTTTGCCCAAACACCAAAACACATGGTCCCACGAACCATTGGGATTGCTCCAAAAATATTCCCCTTTTTGGTGTTTGGCAATACGTTTAAGTTAGTGAAAACAAATAGCAAATAAACATGCTAATACCAAATGGACTTACGATGCCAAGGCTACACACTTGGACTTACACCGCCGAATGGACTTACGTTGCCAAGGCTACACACTTGGCAACCGCCAAAATAAAATGCAAACATGCATTGGAACCTATCACAAGGCTTCCCCTACACCTATGCTCCCCCAATGAGCTAGGATTTTTACAACGGGCTTTTTAAGAACCTATCCCAAGGCTCCCCCTACGCAAAGGCACTAAAGGTTTTCCCAATTTAAACCTTACTTCTCCCCCTTTGCCTAACATCCAAAAAGTTCTCCAACAATATCCCAATTGTTGAAAACTTCTCATCCAAACTGACCCTAAACTCATGTATTAATCCCCCTTGGATCTCATACACCTAAACGAGTTGACATGGTCAAGAACAGCGCTGAAAAACACTTTCAGGCTGGTATCCGTCGACTGCCCCAAGTGTCAGTCGACTGCCCTCGTCAAAATGAGCTTACAGAACCATTTTTTGCTCAAAAACATTGTTACCAGTCGACTAGTATCTGTACCAGTCGACTGGTACCCTATTTCTGAAAAAATCAGCCTTTTCAGGCCAACTTCAGAAATGCACCAGTAATTCCCTAGACCTCCAAAAATTTCCAAATTTTGTGGAGAGGTCTATTGTACCAGTGTCTACTTGGGAAAAATACATTACAAAATGTATCTATTACCAATCCCAAGATTGACACAAAATCCAAAACTAGCTAAATGGTTCAATTGAACCTTGACCTAAAGTCCTAGTTTTGACTTCCTCTTGATGTATTTGCCCATACCAACCCACAATGCATCCCTAGCATTGGTTTATATGGCATCTATACATCCAAAACCAATTATCATGCTATATGACCCCAAATGTCATATTTCTTGCATGAAACACAATCCATGTGTGCCAATTCCCTAGGTTTGAGACTCAAGTCCGTCTCTAAACCACTTGGCACACTCCATGGCTCCTCTAGACCCCCAAGTAAAACCCACTTGAGATCCATTGGCCATGGGTCCCAATTTGACTCTTAGAACTCCCCCTAGAGCCCTTAACCTTAGTCACCTCCCTAGGTGACTCATCTACAATTACTAGGCCACATCGGTGCACCTCCGGTGACACTTGGCCTACAAACCTAACCTTTTTAACCTTGGACACCTTGTCCTTGGTTAACTTCTCCTTACCTTTAAATGGCTTTCCCTTGCCATTTATTGACTTCTCCTTGCTATAGTCATATGCAACCCTAGCATAAGACTTTCCCGTAGCCTTGGAGAACTCTCCCTTGCCATGATCATTTGCCAACCTAGCATATGATCTTTCCTTGGCCTTGGAGGGACTAGATCGGTATCCCAAACCCGATCTATCATTGTTGGGTTTTTGACTCCCCAACATCATGCTTAATCCCTTAGATCCAATAGTGAATCTCTTAAGGAATTTCTCTAAACCATCAAGCTTTGCCTTCAAAGCTTGATTCTCCCTTTCTAGGTTCCTAACCCTAGAGTCAACATGTCCACCTTGGACATTCCTAGACCTACCCTTTCTAGGCATATGTCTCCCCTTCTTGGGATTAATGCCTTGGGTCTCTTTAGGTCTAACATTTCTAAATTTATCATGCATAGATTTCCTAGGGTTATGATCCACATTACCCTACTCCTATCATGATATCTAAATTCAAAATTCTTCATTGCTATATAATGATTATCATTATTTTTCCTAGCATGCATGGGAATATAAGAATTTGAATTATGATTCAAGTTAGGGTATACCTCCCTTACCCTTGAAGCTCCCCCTTGATTTGAGCTCCTCTTCTTCTTCTCCCATTCTTTTAAATGTGCAAGCTTCTTGAGCTCTCCCTTCCTTGGGCATCTTGTGTGGTAGTGTCCCATCTCACCACATGTGAAGCATCTAATGTGCTTCTTCTCCTTCTTCTTCCTACAACTCAAGTTAGATTCTAAAGGAATTGAATTGAGTTTAGGAGTTGCCTTTTTCTTACCCAAAGGACACCTACTCTTGTAGTGCCCCTTCTCATTGCACCCGAAGCACACAATGTGGTCCTTTGACTTTGCTTCGGTGGAGGTGCTTGCTAGATTAACCACTTCCAAGACCTCTTCTTCTTCTTCACTTGCCGTGGAATTTTCTTCAATTATTGAGGATGTAGATGATGCCTCATCTTCCTTCTCCTCCTTTTCCTCCTCGGATGTTGAGCATGGCTTAACTTCCGGTTGCTCCACCTCCTCTTCTTGAGCAACTACATCCGTTTCTTTGGATTTTTCTTTTTCTTCTTCTTCTAGTGTAGGCAAAAATTCCTCCCATGGAAATTTCTTCACTTTGCTCCATAATTCATGGGCATTTTCATACTCACCTACATCACTTAACACGTTAGAAGGCAAAATATCTACCAAAATTGATATTATCTTATCGTTTGCCTTTGACCGTGTGATTTGCTCCTCCGTCCAATGTCGTGGTCGGAGCTTCTTCCCTTTCTTGTCTTTTGGGACTTCGAATGGTTCCTCCACCACCATCATTGTGTCCCAATCCGTTTCGAAGAAGTTCTTCATCTTCACCATCCAAAAGGTGATGTCCCATAAGCTTCCTCCTTCGAACTTCGGTGGTTCTATCAAATAGGCCATCTTCTTGCTTCCTTGGCGGTTAGTCCAATGGAGAGCGTCCTCGCTCTAATACCACTTGTTGGAGGATCGGTGGCCGGCTTGAAGGGGGGGTTGGATAGACGACACCCCCAATACTCGCTTCCTACGTATTCGTTAGTGCGCAAGCGGAAATACAAATACTAAAACAATGAATACGAAAGCTAAAGACAAAGAAAAGAACTAGCAAACCAATACACGTCAATGTAACGTGGTTCGGAGATGATGCTCCTACTCCACGGCTGTCCGTAAGGTGGACGATCCCGATCCTTCGGTGGATTAGCCCCCGGAAACTCCGGCTATCTCAAGTCGCTCCTTGTGGGTGGAGAAACCTCACCACAACACACCAAGACCTCTTGGATTCCATAAACACTTGAGCACTTGTAGACTACTAATTAGACCTTAACCAAGTCTAATTTCGTCGCCTTGGCCGGCCATACCAAGCTCCTTCTTATAGAGCTTGGGGAAATCAGCCTTGCTGATTTGCCCGTTACCAGTCGACTGGTGCCAGCCCAACGGCACTCCAACGGCTATCTACCAGTCGACTGGTCCCATGACCAGTAGACTGATCCCAGCCATTTCGAGCACAGAAAGCTTCTGTTCTTACCACCAGTCGACTGGTTCCAGTACCAGTCGACTTGTACAACCCTAAACTTAGGGTTTCCCATCCCGAGTACATTTCACTCGCACTCGGACCCTCACGACTCACTTGACTCTTCTTTGCAGCCTTGACCTCTTGCCTTCAAGCCTACTTCCTTTGGCTCTCGTCCCAGGGATGCATCCAAGCCCGCGGCTCGTCCCAATGCCATCCTTCGCGTATGCCTCGAAGTCGCTTCCCTCGGCCCTTGTCCTTGCTGCCTTATCCACGGTCCCTCGGATGCTCCATCCTTCACCGGACCCGAAGCCGTCAACCTGAGTCACATGTGTCACCTGTAGTCCTACACAACTCAAGTACACATATTAAATAACAAGGGTAAACCTAACTTAAACTCTTTGCCCAAACACCAAAACACATAGTCCCACAAACCATTGGGATTGCTCCAACAGGTTGCTGTGTCTAGAGCATATCCCCAAAAAGATATAGGAAGATCTATGTGACTCATCATAGATCCTACCATATCTAATAGGGTACGAATCCTCCTTTCGGATACACCATTCCACTGTGGTGTTCCAGGAGGAGTAAGTTGGGATAGAATCTCACACTCAGCTGGATAGTCACGAAACTCATGGCTAAGGTATTCACCACCTCGATCTGATCGAAGTATCTTAATACTCTAGCTTAGCTAGTTTTGTACTTCATTCTTGAATTCTTTGAACTTTTCAAAGGTTTGTGACTTATGTGTCATCAGATACACATAACCATATCTACTGAAGTCATCAGTAAATGTAATGAAGTACCTATAACCACCTCTGGCAGTGACATTGAAAGGGCCACATACATCACTATGTATAAGTCCTAACAAGTCAGTTGCTCTTTCGTTGTGTCCACTAAAGGGAGTCTTGGTCATCTTGCCCAGTAGGCATAACTCACATGTCTCATATGATTCAAAATTAAATGAGTCCAGCAAACCAACTTTATGGAGCTGGGATAAGCGATTCTCATTTATATGACCTAAGTGACAATGTCAGAGATAGGTTCGGTTCATTTCATTTGACTTGAACCTTTTGGTACTTATATTATAGATGGGGTTCTCTAAGTCTAGAATGTAGAGTCCGTTCATCAGAGGTGCACTACAATAGAACATATCTTTCAAATAAATGGAATAACATTTGTTCTTTATTATAAATGAAAAGTCTTTCTTGTCTAAATAAGAAACTGAAATGATGTTCTTTGTGAGAGCAGGCACATAACAACATTCATCTAATTCTAGTACAAGCCCAGAGGGCAGAGATAGAAAGTAAGTTCCTACAGCGACAGCAACAACCCATGCTCCATTGCCTACTCGTAGGTCCACCTCGCCCTTCGTCAATGCCCTGCTATTTCTCAGCGCTTGTACATTAGTACAAATGTGAGAAGCACATCCGGTATCTAATACCCACGACGAAGAAATAGAGAGATTGACTTCTATAACATATATACCTGAAGTAGAAATCTCATTTCTCTTCTTCTTAAGATCTTCCAGATATCCTTTACAGTTCCTCTTCCAATGCCCGGTCTGACTACAGTGGAAGCAAGTAGCATCCTTGGCAATCCCTCCTTTAGGTTTCATTACCTTGCCTTTGCCCTTGGCTTGGGACCTTCCCTTACTTTTAGGCTTGCCCTTGCCTTTATGCTTTTGCACCATCAAAATAGAGTTGGGCTTTACCTTCTTAAGGTTGAGCTCAGCAGTTCACAACATGCTTAGAAGCTCAGGCAGTGGCTTATCAATTTCATTCATGTTGTAATTTTTGACAAATTGACTATAACTTTCTTGCAAGGATTGCAAGATCAAGTCAGTGGCCAGTTCTTGGCCAAGTGGGAATCCCAACCTCTGTAGGTTCTCTATGTACCCAATTATCTTGAGTACATATGGACCTACGGGAGTCCCATCTTACATCTTGCACTGAAACAGTGCCTTAGAGATCTCGAATCTCTCGTGCCTTACTTGTCCTTGATATAGTTGACGAAGATGTTCAACCATATCATAAGCAGTCATCAACTCATGTTGCTTCTGAAGCTCAGAGTTCATGGTTGCGAGCATGAGGCATGACACATCTAATGCATCATCTTGATGCTTCTTATAAGCATCTCGGTTGGCTCGCGTGGCAATGGCAAGAGGTGCCTCCGGAATGGGCTGCTCCTGGACGTACAATTTTCTTACTTGTGTGAGAACGATTCTCAGATTCCTGTACCAGTCCAGGAAATTAGCTCCATTGAGCTTGTCCTTGTCAAGGACATAACGCAGGGAGAAAATGTTCATGTTCGTTGACATGGCAACCTACAACATAAATAAAGCAGAAAGTAAATATCATATTCCACTTATCATTTAATTAGGCGTTTAACTAAATGATGCTCCCACTGAATTATAGGGCTTTTATAGAATCAAGTCATGGATGTGGTCAAACCACACTACTAGATTTATACCAATTAGCTATAATTCTCGCGGGACAAGATCCACATCATACTACGCCTTGAGTTAGCTTTGGCTAAATCGCCCAAGACATAGTATAATCGGTAGATAACTAATTATTAGTTACATCTTTATGCAATTCTTGTTTATAGGATCAAGATAGATGTGATCTTTATCCTATAGTTTTACCCGATCCAACTGAGTTAACTAGTTATACTCAATCTAATTGAGTTTGTTCTCACCCAAGCTTTGATAGGCGGGACCAAGATTGTCCTTCCGCACCCTACCAAAATAATATGCGTTGCTCTGCTTTGGCAGATTCAACAACTACAAATGATCGAGGTAGTGATGGGTATCAAAACGTGGTATGCATTACGAGTTGACTTGATTAAGATCTAATATAATCATGAATGTGTATCATATACACATTAAGGCACTAATTACCCTACATTAGCATGCGTCACATACACACAAGCAATGATAAATATATATATATATATATATATATATATATATATATATATATATATATATATATATATATATATATATATATATATATATACTGATTAATTAATTTGTGATGAGGTCATGACTCTACTACGATCTTCTCAAGACAATGAAAAGATCGGACGGTCAACCTAGGGTTAACGGCTTCTTCAAGCGCCTCCTTTTGACCGCCATGTGTTGACAGCACTCTCTTCATAAATCCTTCTTGAGTGGACCTTCCACCGCTTCATTTTGTACATTACAAATATGAAACTCAAGTTACATTCGAGTCTAAAATCTATTTACAGCAGGAACATAATAAGGGAGGCATGACGCGCAGGTCACATACCATATACAACACACACAATACTAAAATGGCATGCAGACCATATTATGAATTACAACACAATTTTAACCAATCACATTGGAGTTTTTGGGTCATGACCATCACAATATCATACATAATTTTAAATTATGTATTTTAAATAAATTTCTATAATTTTACTACTGTTTTATCAATTTTATGAGTCACAACTCCTCGGCGGTCCCGTTTAGCGATTTTCGAGCGAGATCTCGAGACAATGCCCCTTGTGGGGTTAGGGGCAGCACCCCTTCTCGCGAAATGAATATCGCGAGTATCCCAAACTAATCTAATAGCGCCTTAAGCCGTTGTCCCCCAAAAAAATAATTTTATTTGGGCAAAACCTTACCATTTCGGAAGATTTTTCTTGGTATTTGAAGCCTACAAGTGTCCAAACACTTGTTGCTTCGCCTCTACAAGAAAAATACTCACAAAATCTTTAAAAGTAGAAAAATTACAGAAACTTACAGATCTGAAAGCTTTTCGTAATAACTAATACAAACATGTACAAGCTTCACACGTGGCTCTGATACCACTGTTAGACTTTTCAAGCCGTAAAAATCGCTTTTTGCGTTGCGGAAACCTCGAAGCTAGCCACGGATCCGTGCGAAGATAAATAAAATATTCATGTATATGTTTGTCTACACTAGATCTACCTTAGATCTATATGGAAAAGAAGTATTACCCTTGTAGCAATGCCCTTCGCTTATCCCGCTCGTCCAAATGGTTGTCGGATCATGTAGAGTGTCAAGTGTACACTCCTCTACACGTATCCACACGGACAAAAAGTGGAGAAAACCACTTAGAGTGTGCTAGCACTCTTGAGAGGTCTCGGCAATGGAGGAGAAGGAGAGAAAGAGAAGAGAGGAAGAGGAAGAAGCCTTGAATAGCCTTGATAATATGTGGTCGGCCACTTATTAGAGCACTTATACCTCCATGTAATACCAAGAGTCATGGCTCTTGGTCTTCCTCATGAGGTGGCACACAATGATGTAACCTTGATGATGTGGAACATCATCATTGGACGGCCCATGCCAAGTCACAATGAAGTGGAATTTGGTCAAGTCAAACTTGACCCTTCATCTTCCCTCTCGAGTCAAATCAAACTTGACCTCTTATCTCCCATGGTTGATCAAATCTACCCTTTGACTCAAATCAATTTAATTTAATGAATCTCTATTCATTGGTTTAAATTGACTCAATGAATCATAGTCTAAATTAGACTCATTCGACACATGAATCAAATTGAGTCCAACTCAATTAGTCTAATTTGGATTACTCTTAATCCAATTTGGTTCATCACATGAACCTAATCCTCTTGGTCCATCATATGAACCTAATCTCCATCTAACTGCCCTTTGTGTGTGACCCTATAGGTTCTTGTAACGTTGGCAATGCTCCTAAACTCATTTAGAAACATAAGCAATGAGCGGTATCTAGCAACACATCATTACTACCCAAGTTACAAGAATGTTGAGATCCAACATCACCATTGTGACTAATAATTGTGACTCTCACAATATGTGACAATGTCCTTCTATGCTTGACATCTAAATTGATCAATTGAGGCATAGACCGTGTCATCCTCTAATCAATCTATGTCTTGAACTCCAAGTAGACTCACTCTAATCAAATGAGCTCAATATCTCATATTATTTATTTGGGCATGGCCATGCACTTAGCGGTCTCACTCTATCAAGAATCATGATGTCACTCCCGTCATATAGGAGGGATAGATCTCATCTACGTCACTCACATCCCTCCGCATAATTTGTTACATACCTAGTAGTCACCTTTATAGTCCACCTATTTACGGGTGACGTTTGACGAAGCCAAAGTATGCATCTTCTTATGTAGGGAACCATGGTGACTTCAGGTCCAAGGACTGATAGTCATACTAATAGTCACATGAGAAAGTATATGACACTCATATAACAATCCATGATACTTTCTCATGGCGGGTCATTCAGTATACATTCTCTAATGCATACCCATGTGTCAACTTGATATCTAATATCCATGACTAGTGAGATCAAGTCATCAAGTTGACCTACATGCTAGTCTCATCGCATTAACATTGTCCCTGAATGTTAATACTTGACTAGGAATAATTAAGAGTAGTGTTCTCTATATCATCTCATTATTAATTCAATCAATCGATTGATATAGATAAGAACCTTCTACTCAAGGGCACTATTATACTCATTTATTTGGCACCAATACAAGTAAGTATAATAACCATAAAGAAATGCCTTTATAAATATAGGAATATGATACATCAAGTCCATACAACAATCATCACATGATCGGCTCTAGGGCTCTCACTAACACTTACAGATTATACTAGTTCTTCTTAACATTAAATTGGGAAAACTCCATTAAACTCTAATTAACTAATCCCTTATAGAGAGAATTGACCTCCATTTAAGATGATAATCTTGAAAGTCAAGTTAATGGGATTCCCTCTGGCACTAAAGTCCCCCCAACCACATGATTTATGTTGGATCGAAAAGCGCTAGAGGGGGGGGGGGGTGAATAGCGATCGTGGCTTTCACTTTTCTATTCAAAACGATCGAGTAAAATGCAGCGGAAATTTAAATAAAACACACAGAGAAGACGCTAAGATTTACTTGGTTCGGAGCCTAGGACGACTCTTACTCCAAGGCCCATGCTCATTGAGTATTTACTTTGGGCAACAACTATAATTTCAGAAAATAGTATAATCAGGTATTACAATTTAAATGCACTAAAAAATTATACCGACAACAGGAATTTGAAATTCGTAGCTCCGGGTCATCGGGGTCGTGTTATGGCTCAGCTGGAATGTCTCGTTAGTAGTAAAAAGTTGTATGATTGCTTCAAACTTTATTCCCTCAGCTGCTGGTCGAGACCTCCTAATAAAGGTCGTTGAGGGCTCCTCCAAGCCCCTTAAGGGTGCCTCCATCACCGAAAATCTCGCACCGAGGATGAGCTTTGACTCCTTCGCAGTCTATCCTCTTGAAGGCGCCTCCATCTCCCTTGAGGGTGCCTTCAATGTCGTCCGAGGCTCCTAAGCACTCCTTGAGGGTGCCTTCAGCTTTGCTGCACGCACTCCTTCTGCCTTTCACCCGAGGTGCCTCCAAGCTCCATGGAGGGCACCTTGGGTACTGTTTATCTGAGGCAAAACTTACTCCTTTGTCCCTGCAAGATATGTTAGTCCCAAAAATACCCTGCAACACAAAGTTAGCACATAATAATGAATATAAAAAGATATTTGACAGTCACCGAACTGCCCGGTTCTGACTTCGGATTTTCGAACAGAAACCCTAGGTTAAACCGACGCCTATTGTTCCCTTAGTGGGGAACGCGTCCTCACCTACTTCACTCAGGAGAGTATACCTATTGTCAGTCCGATCCTCTATACCAACTGGACTTTTACTCAGCGCCTGAGTCTTCAGGTCTTTCCGTTGGATGCTCGCTCCACAACCCGCCTAGACTTTCACCTGGTTCGCGACACCAGGACTTTTCACCTAGAGTCCCTGACTCTAGGACTTTTGCCCGAAGACCTCAACTTTCCAAGTCTTTCTGGCTAGGGTTACCACCCCTAGGACCTAGGGTTACCACCTCCTAGGGTTTTCCACTTGCCTAACCACAGCTAGGGCTTTTGCCTAAGATACCTTAGAACTTTTCCTGCAAACTCATTCAACCATATTAGATAATAAATAACCTTAACTTTGAATCCTTTGTCATTATCAAAATTCGAGTTCAATCGTCGGATGCTTCCCGCACCAACAATCTCCCCCTTTTTTATTATGGAAACAAAAATTCAAAATTAAGTAAAACTAATGCTATAAAGAATTTTCAAGAATAAATGCAAGCATAACTGAATTTAAATGAATTTAAATGCAAAGCTCCCCCTTAATAAAAGTTAAAAGCTTTAGGTGAAAAATTTCCCCTCAATTAAAGCTCTTCATTTTAGAATTTTTTGTATTTAAATTTTCATCATTATACTCTCCCCCTTTGCCATACATCAAAAAAAAAAATAAGAATAGGGTATAATAGACAAGTTGAGAGGTTGATCGTAGGCCTTAGTTTAAGAATATAGCTAATAATTTGTTTTGAGAAGAAAGTGAAATGGATTAAAGAACTTTATTAAAAGTTAAACAAATAGGGAGCATAGTTTAAATTCAACCTTAGCTTTAGAAAAAATTTCCTTAAGAAAAATGTTATGCTCAAAAACTAAGTTTGAAAAGTGGCTAAGGGAAAGTTTTTGACTTTGAAAAGTAACTTAGCTAACTTTGATTTAGAAAATTTTAATTTTTAAAGAATGTGAGAAAATATTTGATAGAATTTTAGGATTTCAAAAACTAATTTTATTTGTAAAGTACTTAGCTTAAATTAATTTGAAAAAAAAATACTTAGCTTAACTTTGAAAAGAAAAAATACTTAGTTTAAATAGTATCAATTTGTATAACTTTAGCTAAGTCCATTTCTACTTAAAACCAAAGAGAGTGAAGACAATTTTGCTAAAAAAAAAATATAGTTTTCTTTTCCTAAAGTCCAAGCATGAGTAAATATTTAGTTTCCTTAGCCAAATGTCTAACCATTAGCTACTAGTTGCTTACCTAAAAGGCAATAGCTTTCACTTGGTTAGTCAAGTTAAGTTAGTGATCCAGTTAGATTTGACTAAGACGGGATAACTTAACTTGATTAATGTAAATTGGTATTTATTGCCCAGACTTATGTCGATGCACAGACATAAGCATTCTTAAGTCCAGGCAATATCCTATGCATCTCACATTATTCTAAGTATTTTCAAACATAAACAAGTTAGACCTAGTGTGCTTGTGAGATGCTCTGGCTGAAACTAGGGGGAAAAAATCCTAGGCTTAGTCCAATATTTTCAAAACTAATAAAATTGGGATTTTGAAAATTATTTATCCTAGAATTTTTAAAGACAAACTGAGTTAAGAACATAGTTTAAAGAAAGACAGAATAATAAAAGTAAATTCTATTCTACCATGCACATTCCTATTTTTCTTCTAAGTGCACTGAACTCAAGTTCAGGTAAGGGCTTTGTGAATATGTCAGCCATGTTTGATTTAGACTCAACATAGTTAAGCACAATATCATCCTTGGCTACGTGATCCTTTACAAAGTGGTGTTTTACTTCTATATGTTTAGTCCTTGAGTGGTGAATTGAGTTCTTGGTTAGATTGATTGAACTTATGTTATCAATCAAAATTTTTATATTTTGATATTCTAGTTGATAGTCTTTTAGGGTATGCATCATCCATAATAATTGAGATGCACATTCACCTAGGGTTATGTACTCAACTTCAGTAGTAGATAAAGCAATACAGTGTTGCTTTCTGCTTGACCAACTTACTAGGCACTAACCTAGAAATTGGTAGCTGCCACTTGTGCTCTTTCTATCTAATTTGCACCCAACATAGTTTGAGTCAGAATAGGCAGTCAGGTCAAGGGTGCAAGACCTAGGGTACCAAAGTTTTACATTTAGGGTTCCTTTAAAATACCTAAGTATTCTTTTGACATACGTTAGGTGTGACTCTTTTGCACAAGATTGGTATCTTGCACACATACCTACTGCAAAAAGAATGTTTGGTCGACTTACAGTTAGGTACAGTAGACTCCCTATCACACTTTGATAGTATTTCAAGTCTACTGGTTTTCCTTCTAAGTCTGAGTCAATTTTAATGTTAGTAGCCATTGGTGTATTAGTATTTTTTGAATTTTCCATTCCAAATTTCCTAATTAATTCCTTAGTATATTTTGTTTCGAAATATAAATTCCACCTTTGGTTTGTTTAATTTGTAAACCTAGGAAAATGTTAAGTTCTCCTACTAGACTCATTTCAAATTTATTTTCTATTAATTTGGTAAATTGAGTTGATTAAATAGTTAAGTCGATTAATTTGATAAAGATAAATTAAGTTGATTAAATAGTTAAGTCGATTAATTTGATAAAGATAAATTAAGTTGATTAAATTGAATTAAGATTTGACTTAAATTAGGTTTAATTAAATTCAACTAGGTTCAACCTAGATCCATCTCACCCGATTCTAAGTTATCAATCGAGGAATCTTATGTATTTTTGTGAGATGATTATCTTTAATTTAGATTATATCTAAGGATTAATTTACATTTGAGTTAGACTTAGGGTTTTCAATTAGTCAATTAAATACACATTTCAAGGATTGACTCCCAGGCTATGGCGAGGCACTAGGCCTTCTTGGGTATGGGATCATCCACCACTTCTAGACAGAGCCTTTCAAAAAAATTATATATTTAATTTTCTTTTTGAAACTCCTAGGACTAACCATTCAAGTGTAAATTATGCCTAGGTCTTTAATTTAGCCTAATCTAAGCATGCATAAGAATAATGAAAAGAAAATAACAATCATCAAGCAATTCTATTTATTTATTAAGATAGTTTTTCAATTGGCTCCCCCTGGATCATAGCCTCGATATGGTCTATCAAGGTAATGGACTTGATCCTTGGGGACCCAATATTTACCAAGTTCAACTTGATTGACCAAGTTGGACTTAGGTACCCATGCTTAGACTACTTTTCTATTTGGTCTGTTAACAAGTGACATATATGAACGGTATTTTATTTTGATCTAAATCCTAGTCCGGATCGATTGTATACACCCTTCTGTTTTCCAAGAATCAAGTCAAGATTCTTGTAAGCCCGTGTAAACTGTTCCAACGCAATCTTTAAATCCTTGACTTGAGTTTTCAGCCTGGAATTCTCTTCCTCAAACTTTTGGACTTGAGTTGAGATTCCAGTCTGAATCGGGTCAGTCAAGGATTCAGAGATAGTCACTTCTTTAAGGGTTGTTACCTCATTTAGAAGTGATTTGATCCGAATGTTAGATTTAGTTAATTTATGCATCGAATAATTAATTAAGTTATATAACTAAGAGGTACTTACAGAGGGATTAGGCCCTTCGGAAATGGATACGGATCCATGGCTTCTCTCGGACTCAACTTCCGATTCGTCCTCGCTTTTAGATTTGTTGACTTGGTCCTGGGCCGTCATTGCAAGGAAACTCGTTTGTTCGAGTTCTTCATCGTCAGACTCTTCTAAAGAAGACTCGTTCCAAGTCGCCTTCAGAGCTTTCTTCTTTCTTTGCTTCTTCACATCCTTCTGATTCGGACAATTTGCTTTGATGTGCCCCTTTTGATTGCAACCGTAGCAGATTAATTCAAACTTCATCTTTGAGCTTGGTTAGGCCTCCTTAGACTGGATCACCTGTAAGACCCATAGGATCCCTAAGTCATTTTATGAGAATTGATGCATTATTAGAATAGGCCTTATGTGAATATTTCCAAAAATAAAATAAAAATAGAACCAAAAAGAGGCATGACCAAGGTTTAAACCTTGGACCTCTTGTTAGATGCATGAATGTCATAACCAGTAGCCCCAGCAGGGGTGTGCTGTTAGGAAGGAAAGGGACAAGATAGTTAAAGGTAAGGAAAGTGAAGGCTCTCTTCACTAAGAAGGAAAAGTTCAAGTTTTCTTCTTTTTCTTCCAATGAGAAGTTGGTTTTGCCTTCTTCCTTCATTGAGAATAAATAAGAAAATGGGAAGGAAAACTTCATTTTTGCTCTCTCTTCCTCCTCCCTCCTCCTCTCCACCGAAACCTAAACTCTCTCCTCTTCATCTTTGTTGAATTCAAGCCAAGGATTTCTCTCTAGGAAGAGCTCCACAAGCAAGGGTATTCTCTTAGGAAATCAAGCGAGAGGAAGTAAGTATCCTCCTCACCTGCAGTACAAGTACTTCCGAATGTTTTCATGTGTTTATAATGTTAAAAAAAAAAGAAGAAATCTAGGATTAGGTTATTGTATGGTTCGACCAAGAAGGAATAAAAGCTTTAGAGGAAGTTTAAGGCCTCAACTATGCTTGGTTATTGGTCCTCATGATATGTAATCTATCATATGATGTTAATATAAAGTTTTCATGTTATATGTTGCTTAGAAATTTAAGAACATGCTTTTAGGGTTTCGACCAAGAAGGGATAAAGAGATTAGAGGAAGTTTAAGGCCTCAACTATGCTTGGTTATTGGTCCTCATGATATGTAATCTATCATATGATGTTAATATAAGTTTCCATGTTTTATGTTGCTTAGAAATTTAAGAACATGCTTTTAGGGTTTCGGCCAAGAAGGGATAAAGAGATTAGAGGAAGTTTAAGACCTCAACTATGCTTGATTATTAGTCCTCATGACATGCAATCCCTTATATGATGTTAGTATAAAGTTTTCCATGTGATATGTTGCTTAGAAACTTAAGAACATGCTCCTTAGGTTTCGGCCAAAGAAAATATAAGGGCTTAGAGAAAGTTTTTTTAGACCTAAACTATGTTTGTTTATGTTTTCTCATGATGTATGACTTCCTATACAATGTTAGGTTAAGTTCCATGCTTTATGTTGCATTGAAAATTTAGAACCATGCTTTTTGATGTTTCGGCCAAGGTTGAACATTAAGGTTAGAACCTCACTTATGTTTACTAAAGGTCTCACTTGCTATGCTATGTATGGTGTAAAAGTTTCATGCTTAAAGTGGCTAAAAGAAAACTAGAACCATGCTCACAAGTTTCAGCCAAAACAAGAAGGATGAGGTTAAGGAGCTACCTAGGGTTTTCTAAAGGCTTCACATGTCATGTTAAGAATTATGAGAACTTAGGACATTGATTTCATGCTTATATGTTGCTTGAGAACCCTATAACCATGCTTATATGTTTCGGCCAAGTATGATTTAGGGTTTGTAGAAAGTTCAAAACCCCTAACTATGTATGAAAATGATATGCTTTATATGACAAAAACATGCTATGCTTCATGATATGATAAGAATATGCTATGCTTCATGATATGCTAAGAACATGCTATGCTTATGATATGACAAGAATATGTTATGTTTCATTATATGACAAGAACATGCTATGCTTCATTATATGACAAGAACATGCTATTCTATGATATGACAAGAACATGCTATGCTTCATGATATGCTAAGAACATGCTATGTTTCATGATATGACAAGAATATGCTATGTTACATGATATGACAAGAACATGATATGTTTATGAAAGGCTTATGTAAGATGAAAAGCCTAAGAGATGCTTCCCTTAAGTTGGGATCAAGAGCACTCTTCATGATATGACAAGAACATGATATGCCATGATATGACAAGAAACATGATATGTAAGATATGATAAGAAACATGATATGCTATTTTACTTTTGTATGGCTTGTACCAAGGGTGGGCTCCATAAGCGCCCCTAGGTCGATGGTCTATGAAACGGGCCTAGTAAAAGGGATGGGCTCCTAAGTTGCCCCTAGGTCGATGGTCTATGAAACGGGCCTAGTTCCTAGTAGGTTCAAGATTAGCTACCTTGGATCTATTTAGGATGCGCACATTTATGTATGTATGTGGTACAAGCCGGGCCCTCATGTTGAGATTATGTTTAAGTATGTATATGATATATATTTTCAAAAGGACATCTTGCATATATTCATTTCATGATACATGTTTTCAAAAGAACATCTTGCATCTACAAATTCATGTTATATGGTTTCCTTATGTTTATTTAAGATGCTCTTGAAAATATGTCTATGATATTTATATGATCATGTTACTACTTTATGTTTATGCTCTCACATGCTATGTCACTACTTTATGTTTATGCTCTCACATGCTATGTTACTATTTTATGTTTATGCTCTCAGATGATATGATATGATTTTATGTTTATGATCTCACATGATATGATATGATTTTATGTTTATGCATGAGTTATGGTTTTTGTGAGTAGGAAAAAGGAACTTACTAAGCCTATGTGCTTATAGTTTATGTTTCCTTATATTGCAGAAAAAGGAAAAGAATGGCTAAACTAAAAGGAGCAGCAGGAAGGGCAAGAATGTGTGTGGAAGTGGCATGGTGGAATAGATCCGGTTGTGTTTCAGAACTTATATATATGTCTTGACCTTTTTGTGAACCATGTTTAACTATATGCTTAATAACTACTTGAACTAGCATGGATAGATTATGCTCTTATGTTTTATTGTTTCATGTTGGTATGCTTATGATATCATGAATCATGTGTTAAGTAGTTGATGATAAATCAAGTTACATGTTATGTTTGAAGGATTAGTATGTTAAGCATGTTTACTATGTTATATGATTATATGGTTCACATGTCATGTTTAGTCCATATGCATATGATCAAATTAAATTTTAGACAACCCACTTCCGCTGCCATGATTTCATATGCATATACATGTATGTATGTTTTAAGTAAGTGACTCCGTCCCTTCTTTAGTAGTAGTAGAGGGGCGGGCGTTACATCACCTTCTTGATGTCCTTCTTGTTGAAGCCCTTCTTCTTTTTGTAGAGTCTTCTCACCAGGTTGATGAGTTCGTCATCTTCTTAATCTGGTTCTTCTTCTGACTCTGGTTCGGTTCTGCGTCTTACTTTTGGTTCGCGCGCTCTTCTTGTACCTGCAATCAAAGCTATACCCTTCTGGGTCGATCGAGCGTTAACTTGTTCATATAATTCAAATTCAGCAAACAACTCATCTAATTTAATTGAAGAGAGATCCTTGGATACCTTGTACGTATCTACCATTGATGCCCACAAGGTATTCCTCAGGAAAGCATTTAGGGAATACCTGATTATGTCTCTATTTTCTACCTTTTGTCCTATTACGTGGAGACCGTTGAGGAGGTCTTGGATGCGTGCATGCAGTTGGCTCGCCGTTTCACCCTCCTGCAACTTTATATTATATAATTTATTAAGAATGAGATCCCTCTTACTTACCTTGGTGTCGGAAGTTCCTTCATGTAATTCAATTAGCTTCTCCCATAGTTCTTTGGCGCTCGAGAACGGGCCGACACGGTTCAGCTCCTCATTCGTTAATCCACATTGGAGGATACACGTTGCTTTTGCATTGGCTTCTACTTTCTTTATTATGCTTGCGTCCTAATTCTCACATGAAATTGGTTTTCCTGCACCGTAATGTGGGAGCGACATGCCAGTCTTGATGATCATCCATATCTCAAACTGATTTTGGAGGTAGGACTCCATTCAGCCCTTCTAACAGCCAAAGTCTTCTCTGGTGAAGAGCGGAGGTCGGGCTATACTGTAGCCTTCTTAAAGAGTCATAGAAACTTGCATAAGAAAAATAAAAGGAAACTCGTCCCAGGACTTGAGCTTGGATTAGTAGTGCGGGTTAAACAAAAAACTTGTTAGAGTGTATACTAAAAGCCTAGCTTTTGTAAACATTTATGTTTGAAATAAAGAATCACATTAGTCAAAAATATCTGCATTTATATTAAGTGTAGTTGTTCAATTAATTTATATCGTAGATAACATAGTGTGTGGTGTCACACACAGAAGATCATGTTATTAGTTCTTTATAAATTATAAACAGTTGCTCACGACTAAGATGGAAAGGAACAACCCGTTGAAATAGTCGTAGTGTAATTAGGTATTAGTTTATCTTGACTAATAAATTACACTAGTACACTCTAAGTGTATTGAGTAGGACCATTTAAGGTAAGTTCTTTTTATACTGACTTAATAAAAGAACAAGACCTTAGTTATTATGGAAGTGTGTGCTCTTAATCCTAATATAATAACAAGAACATATATTTAGTATTTATTTCTTTGACTCATCAAAGGGTGAGATTTAGTTCAATAAATCAATAGGCCCGATAAGTAGGGAAATGATATTACTTATAGTGTGTGTTGTTGATTATAGAAGGAAACTGTGTCCTAGTTATCTAGGTTGAGAATGTTAGTTAGAGCCCTAGAGCCAATCATTTAATGATTGTTGTATAGACTCATTGTATCATATTTCTTATGTATATAAAGGCATTTCTTTATGATTATTATACTTACTTGTATTGGTGCAAAATAACTAAATATAATAGCGTCCTTAAGTAGAAGGTTCTTACCTATATCAATCGATTGGTTGAATCGATAGTGAGATGATATAGGGAACACTACTCTTAATCATTCCTAGTCAAGTATTAACATTCAGGGACAATGTTAATGCGACAAGACTAGCATGTAGGTCAACTCGATGACTTGATCTCACAAGTCATGGATATAGAGATATCAAGTTGACACATGGATATGCATTGGAGAATGTATACTGAATGACCTGCCATGAGAAAGTATCATGGATCGTTATATGAGTGTCATATACTTTCTCATGTGGCTATTAGTATGACTATTAGTCCTTAGACCTGAAGTCACCATGGTTCCCTACATAAGGAGTTGCATACTTTGGCTTCGTCAAACGTCACCCGTAACTGGGTGGACTATAAAGGCGATTACTGGGTATGTAACAAATTATGCTGAGGAATGTGAGTGATGTAGATGGGATCTATCTGTTGGTTAGTCCTAATAAAATCATACCGGTTCCACTGTACAAAAATTTTTTGTACAAGTGTCGAACCTTTCCTTAAATAACCTATTGTGTTCTTTAGAAGTTAAATTAGGAATCGCAGACGGAACTTAACATCATTGATTACAAATTTAACTTATCTGTTCTTAATGGTTTAGATTTGAATCGCAAGCGGAACTTAATACTATTGATTCAAATTCACCTATTTTATTAGTTCCATTAAATATTAATTTCCAAAATTGGCTTTCAGGACTGCATGGCGAGGCACATGACCTTCTTGGGTATGGGAGCATCCACCACCGCCTAGACAAAGCCTTTTAAAAAAAGCTAATATTTAATTTCCTTAAATAACTCTAGGTTAACCAAAAAGAACAATCGAATCACAAATTTAAAAAATAAAACAAAAGAAACACAAATTTGAAACAAATCTGAAAACTCTAGAATCATATGCCTCTTGTGTTTGGTATTTCCAAAAATAACTATACAAAGAAAACTAGTATGATGCGGAAAACAATTACTAGTTATACCTTTCTTTGTAAGCAAACAACCTCTTGATCTTCTACCATATTCCTCTTCTTATCCTGGACGTTGTGTAGGCAACGATCTACCGAGATGAGAATCCACCTAAGCCACCTTCTTCTCCAAGCATGATTCGGCCACCACAAATATTCCATGAATAGATGTGGTTCGGTCACCACCACCAAGCTCTAAGGGATATTTCCTTTCTCTCCTTCTTCTCCATGCCAAAATCCGGCCATCTTCAAGCTCCATGAGATTACAAGGTCCGACCAATGAAGAAGAAAGAAAAGGAAGAGGGAAAAATAATAGGGCCGGCCACCACCAAGGAAGAAAAGATAGGAAGAAAAATAATAGAGTCGTTCATAATGAAGGCACCTCTACCTCCTCTTTTATATTCCTTGGTCTTGGCAAATAAGAAAATTTAATTAAAAACTTCCTTAATTCTTTTACCATGAAAAGGAAAATTTTATTTAATTAAAAATAATTTTCCTTTTCATTATTACATGGCCGACCACTTATTTCCCCAAAACAAGGAGAGTTTTAATTAAAACAAAAATTAAAACTTCCTAATTTGTTTCCGAAAATTTATAAAAAATTTCTCCAATAATTTTTTCCCTTCATGGTGGCTTATAAAAAGGAAATTTTATAATTTAAAATCTTTCTTTTAAACATGTGGACAATTTCCAAAAAGGAAAGTTATCTCTAAAATTTAAAATCTCTTTTCAATCTACAAATAAGGAAAGATATCAAATCTTTTCTTAATCTTTTGTAGAAACTAATAAAAGAGAATATTTAATTTTTAAAACTCTCTTTTAAATTATGATCATGGTTAAAAGGGAAAGTTTTCTCAAAATTAAAATCTCCTTTCAATCTACAAATAAGGAAAAATTTCAAATCTTTTCTTAATCTTTTATAGAAAGCTATAAAAGGAAAGATTTAAATTTTAAACTCTTTTAAAACCATGATATCCACATAAGAAATAATTTTAATAAAAATCCTTTTTAATATTCTAGTGGCCGGCCACCAACTTGGCTCATCCACTTGGTCTTGGTCGGCCCTAGCTTGGGTTCCAAGCTAGCTTGGCCGGCCCCATTAGGATGGGTAAGAAGGTGGGTATGTGGTGGGTATAAATCTTTATATACAAGAGGCTACGATAGGGACCGAGAGGAGGAATTGATTTTGGTCTCCCGATGAAATTAAGCATCCCGTGTTCGCCCCGAACACATAACTTAATTTCATCAATAATAATTCATTCCACTAAAGAACTATTATTGAACTACCGCACCAATCCCAAATTACATTTTGGGCTCCTTCTTATTATGAGTGTGTTAGTCTCCCTGTGTTTAAGATAATGAATGTCCACTAATTAAATGAGTTACTGACAACTCACTTAATTAATATCTTAGTCCAAGAGTAGTACCACTCAACCTTATCGTCATGTCCGACTAAGTCCACCTGCAGGGTTTAATATGACAATCCTTATGAGCTCCTCTTGGGGTCATTCTCAACCTAGATCACTAGGACACAGTTTCCTTCTATAATCAACAACACACACTATAAGTGATATCATTTCCCAACTTATCGGGCTTATTGATTTATCGAACTAAATCTCACCCATTGATAAATTAAAGAAATAAATATCAAATATATATGCTTGTTATTATATTAGGATTAAGAGCACACACTTCCATAATAACTAAGGTCTAGTTCTTTTATCAAGTCAGTATAAAAAGAACTTACCTAAAATGGTCCTACTAAATACACTTAGAGTGTACTAGTGTAATTTATTAGTCAAGATAAACTAATACCTAATTACACTACGACTATTCAAATGGTTCGTTCCTTTCCATCTTAGTCGTGAGCAACTGTTTATAATTTATAAGGTGCTGATAACATGATCCTCTGTGTGACACCACATACCATGTTATCTACAATATAAATTTGTAACGCCCACCCTTGTTACCCTAGGGTGGCGCTACGTTCGTACATGCTTCAGTTATACTATGGCAGCGGAAGAACAAATTTTTTTTTTCTTTTTAAACATTCATTTTATAACATGATATCACAGATTAAATGTGCATATGTTGATTCTATAACTAATCATATTAATTTGTCCGGATCGTTCTTTGCCGAGCCACCACCACACACATCACTATCTGCTCCTCCTGTTGCTCCTCTAGCTCATCCAGCTTCTTTATCTGCGGTACAAGGAAAGTAAGCTGTGAGCACTCATGGCTCAGTAAATTCCTTTCCTACTCACTAAAACCGAAAATCATCGTATATTAATATCATGCGTAGTATCATAAGCATACGACATACAAGGGTATCATATTCATATCATGACATTATATCATCAGATAATTCAAGCACATATGTAGGCAATGCATCATGAATTTGAAAGCTTATACTTATAAGTACTTGAAATTCATATCATCATTAGAGGGGATCCCGGTTTGTACCACATACATAATGCGTGCGCTTCTTAAGTAGGTCCAAGGTAGCAAGTCTTGAACCCTACCATACATACATACTAGGTCCGAGTCTTACTCCATCGACCTAGGGCATTCAGAAGCCCATTTCTGACGAGGCCCGAGTCTTATTCCATCGACCCCGGGGCGTTTATGGAGCCCACCCTTGGTACAAACCATACAAAAATAATTTATCATGCATAACTATCATATCATATCCCTAACAAATCTTTCATGTATTTCATTTTTTCATTTCTTTTCATTATGTATAGCATTTCCTATGCTATCACATATCATGGCATTTACATAACATAAATTTCATTCTTTTCTCATTATGTATAGCATTTCCTATGCTAACACATATCATGGCATATACATAACATAAATTTCATTCTTTTCTCATTATGTATAGCATTTCCTATGCTATCACATATCATGACATATACATAACATAAATTTCATTCTTTTCTCATTATGTATAGCATTTCCTATGCTATCACATATCATGACATATACATAACATAAATTTCATTCTTTTCTCATTATGTATAGCATTTCCTATGCTATCACATATCATGGCATATAAAACAAATACATGATCCTTAACAAGAAAACAAATACATGATCCTTAACATTTCATAGGGAGAACCTCGTACTAGTTGGGTAAAACAATAATTTCCCTAGCCTCTTAAAACTATTTTTGGCCGAAATTCTAGGGTTAAGTACTCCTTTGATCAAGCATCATATAGGTGTAAAAACATGAAGAAGATCCCTTTTCCATGGCATAGAAAATCTATCATGTAGTGTAGACTTAGTTACACCTCACTAGATTTCGAAAGCTCTTCTTAACCGAATTTTCTCAAACTTGTTTCTAGGTTTTAAAATCCTCATAAAATCTGAAAAATCTATAAAAAGCCTTGTACCACAGGTGAGGGAAGCTTACCTTCTTCGCTTAAGTTTCCTAGAGTTGAGAACTTGCTTGGACCTTTCTTCCTTGCTTGCTTTGCTCGGCACCAATGGAGGAGAGGAGTGGCTAGGTCTTTTGGTGGAGAGGAGGAGGAAGAAGAGGCTTCTCTTTCCTCTTGTGTTGCTCGGCAACAACAAGAGAGAAAGAGGGAGAGAGTGAAGAGGAAGAAGAGGTTCTTCCTCTTGTGTTGCTCGGCAACAAGAAGAAGAAGAGAGGAGAGGTGAGTCTCAGCACAAAGGGAGGAGAGGAGGAGAATGAGTGGGGGATGAAGTTGAAGTCACCCCTCCATGCCTATTTATACTAAAATGAGGGGAGGAAACTTGACTTGATTCATCCTCCCTATTCATTTCTCCCCTTAAATGACAAGAATATTCTAGAGAAATGCCTTTTGAGTTCTCTCTTTTCTTTCCCTTAATTTCTCTCTTTTCTCTCCTTTAATTAAAATTCCTATCTCTCCTCTTACAATATCCTCTCCTATCCCACTTGGTTAACACATGCATGCATCCACAAGAGAACCAAGGATCAAAACTTGTTTATGTATATTTTTATTTCTTTTTACTTCCTTTTCCTTTTAAGTAGAAAGAATCCTTTCTTATTCTTAACTACTTAATCCTTTCTCTCCTTATCAATAATTCTCCTATCCCCTTTGGTATCCTATACATGTTCCTTACAAGAGATCCAAGGTTCAATCTCTCTTCTAACATTTTATTTTCTTTTGTACATAATAATTCGTATATTACTATATTATGCATTATGCATAAATATTTCATACATATATATATTATCTCATATTTCTTCCTTTTGTCCATATTAATTCCATACATTTTAAATCATGCCTAGATGATTTATATTCTCAACTTTATTTTCTTTCATAAAGTTTTAATCATCTAAATCCTTCCCATCTTAATATTCAACGTAGACTATCTACACATTCTTTTCATTACATTCGTACTCTCATTGCCCTTACTTTATCTAGGCTTTTTAGGGGTGTTACAAACTCCCCTACTTATTGAAAGTTCGTCCCCGAACTTAGAATAACAATTTCTGCTCTTCATCTTCATTATCGTCCGAATTCCCTTCCTCGATTTCCTCAAGATCTTCCTCTCCGAACTCGCCGTGTTCCGGAGATTCCGAGTCGCTCACATAGTTGTCGAAGTATTCTAGCATATCGGGTTCATCCGCGAACTCGAGGTATTCGCCAAAATATTCTACATCCTCGGGATCGTATTCGAATGGGATATAGTCCATTTCTAAAGATTCATTATTCCTCTTATGTTATAGCCTAAGGTTCTTGTATCTAGGCTACCATTCATGCATCCTACTTATCATCATGCACCATTCTCTAGGGTATAGCTTAAGGTATCCTTCCTAGGCTACCATTCATGTATCTTAGAGTATCATACTATTTTGCATACAAATAAATTATGCAACTGTACTTACTTGGAGCGGCAGGAAGGAGCTTGATGTGTGTGTAGTGAGCTGGCTAAACTTCGCTCTGATACCACCTGTAATGCCCACCCTTGTTACCCTAGGGCGGCGCTACGTTCGTACATGCTTCAGTTATACTATGGCAGCGGAAGAACAAATTTTTTTTTTCTTTTTAAACATTCATTTTATAACATGATATCACAGATTAAATGTGCATATGTTGATTCTATAACTAATCATATTAATTTGTCCGGATCGTTCTTTGCCGAGCCACCACCACACACATCACTATCTGCTCCTCCTGTTGCTCCTCTAGCTCATCCAGCTTCTTTATCTGCGGTACAAGGAAAGTAAGCTGTGAGCACTCATGACTCAGTAAATTCCTTTCCTACTCACTAAAACCGAAAATCATCGTATATTAATATCATGCGTAGTATCATAAGCATACGACATACAAGGGTATCATATTCATATCATGACATTATATCATCAGATAATTCAAGCACATATGTAGGCAATGCATCATGAATTTGAAAGCTTATACTTATAAGTACTTGAAATTCATATCATCATTAGAGGGGATCCCGGTTTGTACCACATACATAATGCGCGCACTTCTTAAGTAGGTCCAAGGTAGCAAGTCTTGAACCCTACCATACATACATACTAGGTCCGAGTCTTACTCCATCGACCTAGGGCATTCAGAAGCCCATTTCTGACGAGGCCCGAGTCTTATTCCATCGACCCCGGGGCGTTTACGGAGCCCACCCTTGGTACAAACCATACAAAAATAATTTATCATGCATAACTATCATATCATATCCCTAACAAATCTTTCATGCATTTCATTTTTCATTTCTTTTCATTATGTATAGCATTTCCTATGCTATCACATATCATGGCATTTACATAACATAAATTTCATTCTTTTCTCATTATGTATAGCATTTCCTATGCTAACACATATCATGGCATATACATAACATAAATTTCATTCTTTTCTCATTATGTATAGCATTTCCTATGCTATCACATATCATGACATATACATAACATAAATTTCATTCTTTTCTCATTATGTATAGCATTTCCTATGCTATCACATATCATGGCATATAAAACAAATACATGATCCTTAACAAGAAAACAAATACATGATCCTTAACATTTCATAGGGAGAACCTCGTACTAGTTGGGTAAAACAATAATTTCCCTAGCCTCTTAAAACTATTTTTGGCCGAAATTCTAGGGTTAAGTACTCCTTTGATCAAGCATCATATAGGTGTAAAAACATGAAGAAGATCCCTTTTCCATGGCATAGAAAATCTATCATGTAGTGTAGACTTAGTTACACCTCACTAGATTTCGAAAGCTCTTCTTAACCGAATTTTCTCAAACTTGTTTCTAGGTTTTAAAATCCTCATAAAATCTGAAAAATATATAAAAAGCCTTGTACCACAGGTGAGGGGAAGCTTACCTTCTTCGCTTAAGTTTCCTAGAGTTGAGAACTTGCTTGGACCTTTCTTCCTTGCTTGCTTTGCTCGGCACCAATGGAGGAGAGGAGTGGCTAGGTCTTTTGGTGGAGAGGAGGAGGAAGAAGAGGCTTCTCTTTCCTCTTGTGTTGCTCGGCAACAACAAGAGAGAAAGAGGGAGAGAGTGAAGAGGAAGAAGAGGTTCTTCCTCTTGTGTTGCTCGGCAACAAGAAGAAGAAGAGAGGAGAGGTGAGTCTCGGCACAAAAGGGAGGAGAGGAGGAGAATGAGTGGGGGATGAAGTTGAAGTCACCCCTCCATGCCTATTTATACTAAAATGAGGGGAGGAAACTTGACTTGATCCATCCTCCCTATTCATTTCTCCCCTTAAATGACAAGAATATTCTAGAGAAATGCCTTTTGAGTTCTCTCTTTTCTTTCCCTTAATTTCTCTCTTTTCTCCCCTTTAATTAAAATTCCTATCTCTCCTCTTACAATATCCTCTCCTATCCCACTTGGTTAACACATGCATGCATCCACAAGAGAACCAAGGATCAAAACTTGTTTATGTATATTTTTATTTCTTTTTACTTCCTTTTCCTTTTAAGTAGAAAGAATCCTTTCTTATTCTTAACTACTTAATCCTTTCTCTCCTTATCAATAATTCTCCTATCCCCTTTGGTATCCTATACATGTTCCTTACAAGAGATCCAAGGTTCAATCTCTCTTCTAACATTTTATTTTCTTTTGTACATAATAATTCGTATATTACTATATTATGCATTATGCATAAATATTTCATACATATATATATTATCTCATATTTCTTCCTTTTGTCCATATTAATTCCATACATTTTAAATCATGCCTAGATGATTTATATTCTCAACTTTATTTTCTTTCATAAAGTTTTAATCATCTAAATCCTTCCCATCTTAATATTCAATGTAGACTATCTACACATTCTTTTCATTACATTCGTACTCTCATTGCCCTTACTTTATCTAGGCTTTCTAGGGGTGTTACAAAATTAATTGAACAACTACATTTATCATAAATGTAGACATTTGACCAATGTGATTCTTATTTCAAGATAAATGTTTATACCAAAAGCTAGGCTTTTAGTATACATCCTAGCACTATCCCTCCTATATAACGGGAGTGACATCATTATTCTTGATAGAGTGAGACCACTAAGTGCATGACCATGTCCAAATGAGTCAATATAAGATGTTGAGCTCATTTGATTGAGTGAGTCTACTTGGAGTTCAAGATTTAGATTGATTAAAGGATGACACGGTCTATGCCTCACATTGATCAATCTAGATGTCAAGGATAGAAGGACACTTGTCACATATTGTGAAGAGTCACAATTAGTAGTCACAAGGTGATGTTGGATCTCAACATTCTTGTAACTTGGGTAGTAATGATGTGTTGCTAGATACCACTCATTACTTATGCTTCTAAATGGGTTTAGGAGCATTGCCAACATTACAAGAACCTATAGGGTCACACACGAAGGGCAATTAGATGGAGATTAGGTTCATTTGATGAACCAAGAGGATTAGGTTCATGTGATGAACCAAGTTGGATTAAGAGTAATCCAAATTAGACTAATTGAGTTGGACTTAATTTGATTCATGTGTTGAATGAGTATAATTTAGATTATGACTCATTGAATCAATTTAATTCAATGAATATAGATTCATTAAATTAAGTGGCTTGAATCAAATGGTTGGATTTAATCAACCATGGGAGGTAAGAGGTCAAGTTTGACTTGACTTGAGAAAGAAGATTAAGAGTCAAGTTTGACTTGACCTTGACTTGACCATATGCCTTCATTAGATGACTTGGCATGAGGGCCGACCAATAATGATATGCCACATCATCAACACTACTTCATGGTATGCCACCTCATGAGGGAGACCAAGAGTTGTGACCCTTGGTATCCCATGGAGGTTACAAACCACCATGAAGTGGTCGGCCACTTAAAAGGTGAAATTAGTGCATTTGTGTGCTAATTCAAGGCAATTGATTTTCAACTTCTTCCTCCTCTCTTCTTGTTCTCCCTCTCCTCCACCTTGGTCGAAACCTCCTTGAGTGCTCGCACACTTAAGAGGGTTTTCTCCACCTAATTGTTCGTGTGGATACACATAGAGGGGTGGTCACTTGACACCCTTGAGATCCGACATCTTCTTGGACGAGCGGGATAAGCGAAGGGCTTCGCATCAAAGGTATAAATCTCTACCATGTAGATCTAGGTTAGAAAACATGTACACGAAATTTTTATCTTCATACGGATCCGGTGGCATGGGACTTCGGGGTTTCCGCAACACAAAAAGCGGTTTTTGTGGCTCAAAAGTCCCAACAGAGAATGCCCCCAAGAGGAGCTCATAAGGATTGTCATGTTAAACCTTGCAGGTGGACTTAGTCCGACATGACAATGAGGTTGAGTGCTACTACTCTTGGACTAAGATATTAATTAAGTGAGTTGTCAGTAACTCATTTAATTAGTGGGCATTCGACATCTTAAACACAGGGAGACTAACACACTCATAATAAGAAGGAGCTCAAAACGTAATTTGGGATTAGTGCGGTAGTTCAATAATAATTCTTTAGTGGAATGAATTATTATTGATAAAATTAAGTTGGATATTCGGGGCGAACATAGGAAGCTTAATTTCATCGGGAGACCAAAACCAATTCCTTCTCTCGGTCCCTATCATAGCCTCTTGTATATAGAGATTTATACCCACCACATACCCACTCCTTACCCAACCCAAAGGGGTCGACCAAGCAAGCTTGGAGACCAAGCTTGGGCCGGCCAAGCAAAGGGTTGAGCCAAGATGGAGGGGTCGGCCAATGCTTGGAGCCCAAGCATGATATGGCCGGCCCTAATAAAATTAAAAGGATTTTAATTAAAATCTTATCTTATGTAGAAGCCATGGTTTTAAAAGAGAAGTTTAAAAATTATAATTCTTTCCTTTTTTAGTTTTCTACAAAAGATTAAGAGAAATATTTGAAATCTTTCCTTATTTGTAGTTAAAAGGAAGATTTTAATTTTTGAGAAAACTTTCCTTTTTGTAACCATGTTCATGATTTAAAAGAGAGTTTTAAAATTAAATATTTCTTTTTATAAGTTTCTACAAAAGATTAAGAAAAGATTTGATATCTTTCTTTATTTGTAGATTGAAAGGAAGATTTTAATTTTAGAGAAAACTTTCCTTTTGGAAATCATCCACATGTTTAAAAGAAAGATTTTAATTTATAAAATTTCCTTTTATAACCAACCATGAAGGGATAAAATATTAGAGAAATTTTTATTTTAAAATTTCTGGAAACAAATTAGGAAGTTTTAATTCTTGTTAAAACTTTCCTTGTTTGGGATTAGAAGGTGGTCGACCATGTTAATAATGAAAAGGAAATTGATTTTTAATTAAATAAATTTTCCTTTTCATGGAAAAGGAATTAAGGAATTTTTTTATTTAAATTTTCATATTTACCAAGACCAAGGATTATAAAAGAAGGGGTAGAGGTGCCTTCATAGGTAACGACTCTATTCTATTTCTTCCTCTCTTTTCTTCCTTAGTGGTGGTCGGCCCTATTACTTTTCCCTCTTCCTTTTCTTTCTTATTCATTGGCCAAACCTCATCACCTCTTGGAGCTTGAAGGTGGTCGGATTCTAGCTTGGAGAAGAAGGAGAGAAAGGAAGCATCCCTTGGAGCTTGGTGGTGGTGGCCGAACCTCATCTATTCTTGGAGTACTTGTGGTGGCCGAACCTTGCAAGGAGAAGAAGGAGCTTGGGTGGTTCTCGTCTTGGTAGATCGTTGCCCACACAACGTCCGGGATAAGAAGAGAAATACCGTAGAAGATCAAGAGGTCGTTGCATAGAAAGGAAGGTATAACTAGTAATTATTTTCCGCATCATGCTAGTTTTTCTTTGTATGAATTCCAAACACAAGAGACATTAGATTCTAGTTTTTTGAATTTGTTATTCAAGTTTATGTTTTTTTTTATTTTTCGAATTTATGATTTGATTGTTCCTTTTGGTTAAACCTAGAGTTATATAAGGAAATTAAATATTAGCTTTCCTTAAAAAGCTTTGTCTAGGCGGTGGTGGATGCTCCCATACCCAAGAAGGTCATGTGCCTTGTCATGCAGTCCTGGAAGACAATTTCAGAAATTAATATTTAATTGAATTTATAACATAAGTTGATTTGGATCAATAATGTTAAGTTCCGCTTGCGATCCAAATCTAAACCATTAAGAACAGATAAGTTAAATTTGGAATCAATAATGTTAAGTTCCGTTTGCGATTCCTAATTTAACTTCTAAAGAACACAATAGGTTGTTTAGAAAAGGTTTGACACTTGTACAAAAATTTTTGTATAGTGGAACCGGTACGATCTTCCTAGGACTAACCAACAAAACTAACACGCGATCTTGAGTGGTGTTGCACCAACTTCGAGAAAAATTTGATTACGAAAAAAATAGATCGGAGGGCGGCAATAATACCGATTCCAATTGACTCTGAAAAATTGAAAATCACCACGACAAAATATGCTTGACTAGTGATTGCACTAAATCGAAGCGACCCCGCTCTGATACCAATTGTTGGATCAAAAAGTGCTAGAGGGAGGGGGGGGGGGGGGGAGTAGCGCTTGTGGCTTTCACTTTTCGTATTCGAAACGATTGAGTAAAATGCAGTGAAAATTTAAATAAAACACACAAAGAAGACGCTAAGATTTACATGGTTCGGAACCAAGGCTGACTCCTACTCCAAGTCCCACGCTCATTGAGCGTTTATTTTGGGCAATAACTATAATTTTGAAAAATAGTACAATCAGGTATTACAATTTAAATGCACTAAAAAATTATACCGACAATAGGAATTTGAAATTCGCAGCTCCGGGTCGTCGGGATCGTGTTATGGCTCAGTCGAAACATCTCGTTAGCAGTAAACAGTTGTATGATCGCTTCAAACTTGATTCCCTCAGCTGCTAGTCAAGACCTCCTGAAAAAGGCCGTTAAGGGCACCTCTAAGCCCCTTGAGGGCGCCTCCATCACCGGAAAACTCGCAGCGAGGATGAGCTTTGACTCCTTCACATCCTATCCTCTTGAAGGTGCCTCCATCTCCCTTGAGGCCGCCTCCAATGCCGTCCAAGGTGCCTCAAAACTCCTTGAGGGCGCCTCCAGCTGCGCTGCACACACTCCTTCTGCCTTGCACCCGAGGTGCCTCCAAGCTCCATGTAAGGCGCCTTGGGTACTGTTCATCTGAGGCAAAACATGATCCTTTTCCCCTGCAAGATATGTTAGTCCCAAAAATACCCTGCAACACAAAGTTAGCACATAATAATGAATATAAAAAGATGTTTGACAGTCACTGGACTGTCCGATTCTGACTTTAGATTTCCGACCAGAAACCCTAGGTTGAATCGACGCCTACTGTTCCCTAAGTGGGGAATGCATTCTCACCTACTTCACTCAGGAGAGTATACCTATTGTCAGTCCGGTCCTCCAGATCAACTGGACTTTTGCTCAACGCCTGAGTCTTCATGTCTTTCCACTGGACGTTCGCTCCATGATCCACCCAGACTTTCACCTGGTTCGCGACAGCAGGACTTTTCACCTAGAGTCCCTGACTCTAGGACTTTTGCCTGAAGACCTTGACTTTCCAAGTCTTTCTGCCTAGGGTTACCACCCTCTAGGACCTAGGATTACCACCCCTTAGGATTTTTCACTTGCCTAACCGCAGCTAGGGTTTTTGCCTAAGATACCTTAGGACTTTTCCTGCAAACTCATTCAACCATATTAGATAGAAAATAACCTTAACTTTGAATCCTTTGTCATTATCAAAACTCGAGTTCGATCGTCGGATGCTTCCCGCACCAACAATTTAAAGCATCTTCCCTACATGGTGACTAATCCTTTACATCCATTCAATCAAACAACACATACAACTAATCATTCATCACACATGTGTATTTAACCAAACAAGAACAAGGCATAGTCATATCATAGAATAAGGAAATAGGCAAATCTATAATTAATACATCAACATCACATTATAAGTACTCCCTACATCCTAGAGTCTGGAGATCTACTCCATAACAAGGAAACTATAATCCAAAGATAATGAAAGAAACATTCTTACAATCCAAATAAGAGAATAAAGAGAAAGAAATGCTTAGCGAGATGTAGCCAATATCTTGGGATGAAATCCTTGCTTGGATGGTGGATGGATCGATGAAATCTACCTCGGATGATAGATGGATCTTTAAAAACTCCATGAAAATGATCCTTGTCAGTATCCTTAAAGGGAAAACCCTCTCCCCTTCAAAAGGAGATCTCACTCTCCTTTTATAAGCACACGACCCTATGTCAATGCCACACGGTTGTGCCTATAAAGCACGGTTGTGGCATGAAAGCCACTGAGAAGGGGCACGACTATGCCTTTTGGGTATGGTCGTGTCTTTTGGGCATAGCCTACCCATGAAAGTGCGTTGTAAAGGAGGAATGACCTGCCCATGGAAATCTTCTCTAGAGGAGGCACGATATGCCCATGGAACACTTTGTCAGCAAGGTATGGCCAGACCGTGGAACATACTATGGGCATGGCGTAGTCGAACTATGAAGCTGGCTAGGACTTTGAGAGACACAGTCATGTGCCTATGAGGCATGTTGATGTTTGCTGCTTCCTCTCCAAGATCACTCCAACGTCCAATTTACTCTATTTTTATTCTAAAATGCATCCTGTCAATCAAAATATAAAAAGAGCATATCTCTAAATCAAAAGAGCAAAAGTGCTGATATCATAATAAAATAGGGTATGATAATATAGATTGTGCTTATGAAATGTAAATAAATGTGCAATGAATGCCTAGAAATATCAATAATCTATGCATATCAACGATGATAGCCTCCTGTTAATGCTTTAGAGAGAGTAATAGAGCCTCTCACTTTGGGGTGGTTCATACTATAGAATCGTGTAGAGCAATAGAGGGGTGAATATTGCTTGCATTTTTAAACCTTGTTTTCTTTTCTTTTCAAAAAACTAAATTAGATAGTAGTGGAAAAATAATGTAATTGACACAAAATATTTGTTGGTGCAATTGACCTCTAGGTTTGGATGTTTATTTGAAAATATGTTTAATGAGATATGGTTAAGATTGGTCAAGTTAATTAGAAGTCTTGACAGATCAAGATTGACCTAGGCAAAGGGAAAAGTCCAAATAAGTCAAATTTACTGGATTCTTGGCCAGAGATCATAGTCAGGTCAAGGTTGACTGGATGATTGGCAAAAGTAGAAGTCCTGATATGTCAAGGTTGACCTAGGCAAAGTGAGTAGTCTTGGTAGGTCAATGTTAACTTAGACAAAGCGAGAAGTCTTTATAGGTCAAGATTGACCTAGGTGTAAGAGAGAAGTCCTAATAGGTCAAAATTGACCTAGGCAAGTGAAAAGTTTTGAAGAAGTGAACTCCAAGCAAGTATGACCAAAATAAGATTTCTCATCAAAAGCGTGCATATGTGGTTGATCAAAATATATTATTTCTAATACTATTTGCATTACTATTGTGCTAAGTTGGTATTATAGGAAAGTATTAGCAGATTAAGTCAATCAGACACTCAACTCAAGTCCATCAATAATAACACATACCACTAAAGCGTTATTATTGAACTACCGCACCAATCCCATATTACAATATGGGCTCCTTCTTATCATGAGTACGTTAATCTCTCTGTGTTTAAGATATCGTATGTCCGTTAATTAAATGAGATACTGACAACTCAATTAATTAACATCTGATTCCAAGAGTAGTACCACTCAACTTTAGTATTATGCCGGACTAAGTCCACATGTAGGGTTTACATGATAATCCTTATAAGCTCCTTAAGGGGGCATCATCAGCCTAAATAATTATAACACGGATTTCTTCTATAATCAACAATACATCATATAAATAGTACTATCTCCCAACTCATCGGGCATATTGATTTAACGAATAAATCTCACCCATTGATAGGTTAAAGAAACAAATACTAAGTATACGTGTTTGTTATTATATAGGGATTAAGAGGGTGACATCCATAATAACAGAGGTTTTGTTCTTTTATGTAGTCAGTACAAATCAAACTGTTAGACCTTTCGAGCCGCAAAAATCACTTTTTGCGTTGCGGAAACCTCGAAGCTAGCCACGGATCCGTGCGAAGATAGATAAATAGAATATTCATGTACATGTTTATCTACAATAGATCTACCTTAGATTTACATGAAAAGGAAGTATTACCCTTGTAGCGATGCCCTTCGCTTATCCCGCTCGTCCAAATGGTTGTCGGATCTCGTAAAGCGTCAAGTGTACACTCCTCTACACGTATCTACACGGACAAAAGGTGGAGATAACCACTTAGAGTGTGCTAGCACTCTTGAGAGGTCTTGGCAATGGAGGAGAAGGAGAGAAAAGAAGAGAGGAAGAAGAAGAGACTTTGAATGAGCACAAAATTGCTTCTCTCTCTAGTGGCCGACCACTTATTAGAGCATTTTATACCTCCATGTAATACCAAGAGTCATGGCTCTTGGTCTTCCTCATGAGGTGGCACACAATGATGTAGCCTTGATGATGTGGAACATCATTATTGGTCGACTCATGCCAAGTCACAATGAAGTGGCATTTGGTCAAGTCAAACTTGACCCTTCATCTTCCCTCTCAAGTCAAGTCAAACTTGACCTCTTATCTTCCATGGTTGATCAAATCTACCCTTTGACTTTAATTTAATGAATCTCTATTCATTGGTTTAAATTGACTCAATGAATCATAGTCTAAATTAGACTCATTCGACACATGAATCAAATTGAGTCCAACACAATTAGACTAGTTTGGATTACTTTGAATCCAATTTGGTTCATCACATGAACCTAATCCTCTTGGTCCATCATATGAACATAATCTCCATCTAATTGCCCTTTGTGTGTGACCCTATAGGTTCTTGTAACGTTGGCAATGCTCCTAAACCCATTTAGAAACATAAGCAATGAGCAGTATCTAGCAACACATCATTACTACCCAAGTTACAAGAATGTTGAGATCCAACATCACCATTTTGACTACTAATTGTGACTCACAATATGTGACAATGTCCTTCTATCCTTGACATCTAAATTGATCAATTGAGGCATAGACCGTGGCATCCTCTAATCAATCTATGTCTTGAACTCTAATCATATTAACTTATTTGGGCATGGCCATACACTTAGTGGTCTCACTCTATCAAGAATCATGATATCACTCCCATCATATGGGAGGGATAGATCCCTTCTACATCACTCACATCCCTCCGCATAATTTGTTACATACCCAGTAGTCGCCTTTATAAGCCACCCATTTACAAGTGACGTTTGACGAAGCCAAAGTATGCAACTCCTTATGTAGGGAACTATGGTGACATCAGGTCCAAGGACTAATAGTCATACTAATAGTCACAAGAGAAAGTATATGACACTAATATAACAATCCATGATACTTTCTCATGGCGGGGCATTCAGTATACATTCTCCAATGCATACCCATGTGTCAACTTGATATCTAATATCCATGACTTGTGAGATCAAGTCATCGAGTTGACCTACATGCTAGTCTCATCGCATTAACATTGTTCCTGAATGTTAATACTTGACTAGGAATGATTAAGAGTAGTGTTCTCTATATCAACTCATTATCAATTCAACCAATCGATTGATATAGATAAGAACCTTCTACTCAATGACTCTATTATACTCAGTTCTTTGGCACCAATACAAGTAAGTATAATAACCATAAAGAAATGCCTTTATAAATATATATAGGAATATGATACATCGAGTCCATACAACAATCATCACATGATCGGCTCTAGGGCTCTCACTAACAATCTCCCACTAGCACTAGTGTCAATCAGTGTAGGCTCTAACACCCAATGACCTAGTGTGACCATCATGCTTTCTTTGTGCCAAAGCCTTGGTAAAGGGATCAGCGACGTTAGCCTCTATGGGTACTCTGCAAATTTTCACATCTCCTCTATCGATGATCTCTCGAATGAGATGGAAGTGACGTAGTATGTGTTTGGTCTGCTGGTGTGAGCGAGGTTCCTTAGCCTGCGTAATTGCTCCATTGTTGTCACAATAGAGCACTATAGGATCGGCTATGCTAGGAACCACCCCAAGCTCAATAATGAACTTGCGGATACAAACTGTCTCCTTTGCTACTTCTGATGCAGCAATATACTCGGTGTCTATTGTAGAATCAGTAACTATGTCCTGCTTCGAACTCTTCCAGCTCACAGCACCACCATTCAAGCAAAACACGAACCCAGACTGTGATCTATAATCATCCTGGTCAGTTTGAAAGCTGGCATCACTGTAATCCTTTACAGCTAGCTCGCCATCTCCTTTAAATTACAAGAAATATTCTTTAGTCCTTCTCAAGTACTTAAGAATATTCTTGATCGCTATCTAGTGACACTCACCTGGATCTGACTAGTATTTGCTCGTCATGCTCAAAGCATACGAAACATCAGGACGAGTACATAGCAAGGTGTACATGATAGATCCTATGGCTGAAGCATAAGGGATCTTATCCATGCAATCTCTCTCCTCTCTAGAAGAGGGACTTTGAGTCTTCGAAAGATGCATACCATGAGACATCGACAGAAATCCGTTCTTGGAACATTGCATGGCAAATCGTAGTAATATCGTGTCAATATATGTACTTTGACTTAGGCCAAGCAATCTCTTAGATCTATCTCTATAGATCTTTATTCCTAGAATACAGGCTGCTTACCTAAGTCCATCATTGAGAAATAATTCCCCAGCCAAGTCTTTACAGACTGCAGCATGGTCCATATCTTGAACTTCTTCAAAATCGAACGTACTCCCACTAGTTTTTCTAGAAATAGAGTCCTTTTCTAGAAATACCCTAGTCTTAGCCACAAACACATTGTGATGACTGGAAATGTAGATGTAATATCCCTTCGTTTCCTTGGGATATCCTATAAAATAGCACTTATCGGATTTGGGTCCAAGTTTGTCCGAGACTTGAAGTCAAACGTAAGCCTCACAACCCCAAATCCTCATAAAAGATATCTGAGCATCTCCCCCAGTCCATATCCTATATGGTGTCTTTATCATAGCTTTTGATGGAACACGGTTAAGTGTGAAGGTTGCTGTGTCTAGAGCATATCCCCAAAAAGATATAGGAAGATCGGTGTGACTCATCGTAGATCGTACCATATCTAATAGGGTATAATTCCTCCTTTCGGATACACCATTCCACTGTGGTGTTCCAGGAGGAGTGAGTTGGAATAGAATCTCACACTCAGCTGGATAGTCACGAAACTCATGGCTAAGGTATTCACCACCTTGATCTGATCGAAGTATCTTAATACTCTTGCCTAGCTGGTTTTGTACTTCATTCTTAAATTCTTTGAACTTTTCAGAGGATTGTGACTTATGTGTCATCAGATACACATAACCATATCTACTGAAGTCATCAGTAAATGTAATGAAGTACCTATAACCACCTCTGACAGTGACATTGAAAGGGCCACATACATCACTATGTATAAGTCCTAACAAGTCAGTTGCTCTTTTGTGTGTCCACTAAAGGGAGTCTTGGTCATCTTGCCCAGTAGGCATGACTCACATGTCTCATATGATTCAAAATCAAATGAGTCCAGCAAACCAACTTTATGGAGCTGGGATAAGCGATTCTCATTTATATGACCTAAGCGACAATGTCAGAGATAGGTTCGGTTCATTTCATTTGACTTGAACCTTTTGGTACTTATATTATAGATGGGGTTCTCTAAGTCTAGAATGTAGAGTTCGTTCATCAGAGGTGCACTACAATAGAACATATCTTTCAAATAAATGGAACAACATTTGTTCTTTATTATAAATGAAAAGCCTTTCTTGTCTAAACAAGAAACTGAAATGATGTTCTTTGTGAGAGCAGACACATAACAATATTCATCTAATTCTAGTACAAGCCCAGAGGGCAGAGATAGAAAGTAAGTTCCTACAGCGACAGCAACAACCTGTGCTCCATTGCCTACTCGTAGGTCCACCTCGCCCTTCGTCAATGCCCTGCTATTTCTCAGCGCCTGTACATTAGTACAAATGTGAGAAGCACATCCGATATCTAATACCCACGATGAAGAAATAGAGAGATTTGTTGGTGCGGGAAGCATCCGACGATCGAACTCGTATTTTGATAAATGGTAAAGGATTCAAAGTTAAGATGTTTAGTGATCTAGCAAATATGTTAAGCGTTTCAGGAAAAGACCTAACTGTGGTTAGGCAAGGTAAAAACCCTAGGGGGTGGTAACCCTAGGTCATAGGAGTGGTAACCCTATGCGGAAAGTCTTGGTAGGTCGAAGGCTTCAGGCAAAAGTCATAGGGGATGGTAACCCTAGGTGGAAAGTCCTGGTGTCGCGAACCAGGTGAAAGACTGGACTAGCCGAGAAGCGGATGTCCAGCAGAAAGTCCAGAAGCTTCGAGTGCTGAGCAAAAGTCCAGTCGATCTAGAGGATCGCACTGGTAGCAGGTAAATCTCCTGAGTGGAGTAGGTGAGGACGCGTTCCCCGCAGAGGGAACAGTAGGCGTCGGGTCGACCTAGGGTTTCCGGTCGGAAACCCGAAGTCAGACTCGAACAGTCCGGAGACTGTCAAACTTTTACTTTTATACTATCACTTATGTGTTATGAGCTAACTTTGTGCTGTAGGGTATTTTTGTATTTAACATATCTTGTAGGGACCAAAGTGTAAAATTAGCCTCAGATGAACATTACCGAGGCACCTCCATGGAGCTTGGAGGCGCCTCGGGTGCAAAACCTGACCTGGCTGCGAAGCAAGCTTGGAGGCGCCTTGAAGGAAGCCAAGGCGCCTTGGACAACTTGATGAAGGCGCCTTGGAGAGGCTGAAGGCGCCTTGAACCTGATAAGTTTTGACCAGTTCAGCCCTTATCTCCGCGGCTGACTCGGCTCATTCAAGGTGCCTTGAACACCCTTTATAAGGGATCTCGACCAGCAGCTCATGACAAGTATTCCAAGCGATCCCTATATGCGATTAGCTGCTAACGAAAGGTTCCCGAAGTGCTGCGACTACTTTCCGACGACCCTAAGCTCCAGGATTCATATTCTCTAAGTGTTGTCGGTATTTTTAATTACTATTTTAATTTGTACGTAGATTGTAATAATTCTCTTGCTTATAGTTGTTGCCCACGGAAAACGATCAAGGATCGCAGGCCTTCGAGTAGGAGTCGTCACAGGCTCCGAACGAAGTAAATCCACTGTGTTCATCTGCTTGTTCTTTAATTCCGCTGCGTTTGTTTTTACTCGTACGAATTCAAAAAGTGTGAAAGCCACGAGCGCTATTCACCCCCCCTCTAGTGCGTCTCGATCCAACAATTGGTATCAGAGCGGGATCACGTTGATTTGGTGCAACCACCAATCACGTAATTTTTTTTCGCGGTGTTTTAAATTTTTCGGAGTCAACTGAAATTAGTATTATTACTATATTCCAGTTTTTTTTTCGTTCATATTGATCTCGCTCGAAGTTGGTGCAACACCACTCGAGTTAGTTCTTTTTCAATTCTTTACTCCCGCACTACTAATTCAAGACCTAGTCTTGGGACGTATTTCTTTACTTTTCTTTTGCATATTATCTCGATGGCCCAACAAGAGGGTTACAGCACCGTCCGCCCCCCGCTCTTCTCCGGAGAAGATTTCGGGTACTGGAAGGGACGGATGGAGACGTTTCTAAAGATCCAGTTCGAGATGTGGATGATCATCCGAACTGGATTTCAACTACCGACTGACACTGATGGCAAACCTACTCCCTGCGAAGACTGGGAACCCTCCCTCATCAAGAAAGTAGAAGTCAATGTCAGAGCTACCTGCACCCTCCAGTGTGGACTTACCAAAGAGGAGCTTAACAGAGTTGGTCCATTCTCATCAGCAAAGGAGCTTTAGGAAAAGCTGATTGAACTTCACGAGGGAACCTCCGACACAAAGGTGAGTAAACGTGATTTACTACTTAATAAACTATATAATCTGAAAATGCAGGAAGGTGAGATGGCAAGCTCTCTACACGCAAGAATACAAGACATCCTCAACTCTCTCCACGGAATAGGGCAAAAGGTAGAGAATCGGGACGTCATAAGGTACGCATTAAATTCGTTTCCGAGGAGCACATTGTGGGCATCAATGGTAGATGCCTACAAAGTCTCTAAGGATTTATCTAGTATTAAATTAGATGAATTATTCTGTGAGTTTGAACTTCACGAGCAGACTAATGCACAGGCAACCGAGAAGGGGCTTCCTTTGGTTGCAGGTACCAGTCGAACGCACGAACCGAGATCACGACGAAGAACTGAACCTGAATCAGAAGAAGATCCCGACTCGAAAGACGAAGACGACGAACTAACAACCGAGCTCGTGAACCTCGTAAAGAAGCTCTACAAGAAGATGAAGGGCTTCAACAAGAAAGATCTAAAGAAGGTGGTACAAACCAAGGAGGTTCAACCAAGTTCAAAAGGTAAGTTCGAAGTTATCTGCTACGGGTGCAACCAGAAGGGGCACATCAAGGCCAACTGCCCAAATCAAAAGGAAGCTAAGAAGCAGAGAAGAAAGAAGGCCCTGAAGGTGATGTGGGACGAATCTTCTTCGGAAGACGACGACGACGAACTTGATCTGACAAGCCTACTTGCTCTGATGGCCAGGGACCAGGTTGACGGATCCGAGAGCGAGACTGAGTCGGAGGCCGAGTCCGAGCGAAGCCACGGATCCGTATCCGATTCCGAAGGGCCAGATCCCGCTGTAAGTATCCCTCGTCTAAATAATCTAGTCAATTATTTATTGCGCAAACTAGCTAAGTCGAACCTTAAGGTCAAGTTACTTCTAAAGGAAATAGTAGTCCTTAAAGAAGTGACTAACTCTAAATCATTACCTGACCAAGTTCAGACTGAAAATTCAACTCAAGTTCAAAACTTGAGGAAGAAAACTCTGGTTTGAAAAATCAGGTCAAAAATTTAAAAAATACTTTAGAACGGTTTTCTTTAGGTTCCAAGAATCTTGACTTAATTCTTGGGACACAAAGAGCCATTTATAATAGAACCGGGCTAGGATACAAAACCAAAAATAAATATAAATCTTATTTATCCTTAATAAACAAATCAAATAGTAAGGTAATCCAAGCATGGGTCCCCAAGTCCAAATTGGTCAATCAAATTGGACTTGGTCAATACTGGGTCCTGAAGGATCAAATATACTACCTCGATAGGCCATATCGAGGCTATGATCCAGGGGGAGTTAACAGAAAAACCATTAAAATAAAAAATTTGAAATTAAATTAAAAAAATTCGAAATTAAATTAAAAATTAAAAATTAAATTTGAAATTAAATTAAAAATTCGAAATTAAATAAAAAATTAAAAATTAAATTAAAAATTCAAAATTCAAAATTCAAAATTAAATTTGAAATTAAATTAAAATTTTAAAATTCAAAAATTCAATCAAATAAAAACTTAAAAAGAGGATCCAGAATAGCTGGCACCCCTAACTAAACTACCCGACTAGGTAACTGAACTTAATCTACCCGGAATGGGTAAACAAGAGTAGACTACCCGACCGGGTAATTAAGGTTAAAAAAAAATGGGCTAGATTTAACTTGACTCACGGTACTGGTGAAGTTTTTGGATGATAGTACGTTAGGGAAGTTTGGGCATCGCATGTCTAGGAAAATATGGCTTCGACCTGGTGCATTTGGCCAAGTGGAACTGACCGAAGCTACCCTTAAATGGATCCTAACTAGTTAGACCAAGGTTTAGTATTAAGTTCAATGGGTAGGACTATTTGGAAAACCTCGAAGGCATGGTTACTTTAATGAGTTCCTTGTGACTCACCATAGCCCAGAAGTTTATCCAAAGAATGCTTACTTGTTGAATCCAAAGCTAAACTTGAATCTAACACAATGTTAAACCAAACCCTTAAATTCAACCATAATTCATCTCACAAAAATTATAGGATTCTCTGATTGAAAATTTAGATCGGGTGAGATGACTAAGTAATTAAAATCAAACTGATAATTAATTCAAATTCAAAATACTTTTAAAATCTTTTAAAATAAAAAATCCTTTGAAAAAAACTTAATTTCAAAATTACTTTAAAAAATATTTTAAAAACTTAATTTCAAAATTACTTTAAAAAATATTTAAAAAACTTAATTTCAAAATTACTTTAAAAAATTATTTTAAAAGTCTTTGAAAAACTTAATTTCAAAATTACTTTAAAAATTTTCTTTAAAAAATCTTTTAAAAACTTAATTTCAAAATTACTTTAGAAAAAAATTATTTTTAAAAATCTTTTAAAACTTAATTTCAAAATTACTTTTAAAATTAAAAAATTATTTTAAAAAATCTTTAAAAACTTAATTTCAAAATTACTTTTAAAATTAAAAAATTATTTTAAAAACTTAATTTCAAAATTACTTTTAAAATTAAAAAATTATTTTAAAAACTTAATTTCAAAATTACTTTAAAAAATCTTTTAAAAACTTAATTTCAAAATTACTTTAAAAATTATTTTAAAAATCTTATAACTTAAAATTATTTTCAAATTGAATAAACTCAAAATTTAATCAACTTAAATTATTTTCAAAATTAATCAACTTAATTTATTTTCAAAATTAATCAACTTAAATTATTTTCAAAATTAATTAACTTAAAATCATTTTCAAAATTAATCAACTTAAAATTAGTTTCAAAATTAATTAACTTAAAATTATTTTCAAAATTAATTAACTTAAAATTATTTTCAAATTTAATAAACTTAAAATTAGTTTCAAAACCTAATTAGCTTAAAATTATTTGTTAGAAATCATTAACTTAAAACCTTTTCCAAAATGTTTCAAAACATTAATCAAACATCTCACAAACACCCATAGGATTAATTGATTGCTGACTTAGATTGGGTGAGATAGAAAAACTGAGTCTACTTCAATTAAGCTATCTTTGAATCCATTAAAAGGAAACCAATTCAACTACTTCATGTGTAGGAATTGGATCAATGGATGTTGGATAGTGGATGCTCCAGACACATGACTGGAGATAAGTTGAAGTTTACTAAACTCAAATACAAGAATTTAGGATCGGTTGCATTCGACAACGATGGTAAACTGAAAGTAATTAGAAAAGGTAATATTGAACTTAATTCTGACTTCATTATTCGAAATGTTTTATTGGTTGAAAATTTTAACTTTAATTTACTAAGTATAAGTCAATTGTGTGATAGTGGATACTTAGTCAATTTTGACAAATCTGGATATTTAGTTAAAAACATTGAAAACCCTGAAATCAGACTTAAGGGACTTAGAAAAAATAATATCTACACAATTGACCTATCAATATCCTCAATAAAGTGTCTCATGACACAACAAGAGGAAACTCAACTGTGGCACAGAAGACTGGGTCACACTCAAACTAGACTCATTTCTAAAATGAGTCAAAATGGTCTAGTTAGAGGTTTGCCAAAATTAAAATTCGTTGAAAACTCAATCTGTAATGCTTGTCAACAAGGAAAACAAACCAAATCAACACACAAGTCAACGAATCTAGAAAGAACTAACTCTGTGCTTGAGCTCCTTCACCTTGACCTATTTGATTCACATGGAGCCAAGTCACTAAGCAAGAACCAGTATTTCTTAGTTATAATTGATGACTACTCTAGATTCACATGGGTAAAATTTATAAAAACAAAAGATGAAACCTTTGAAATATTTAGTACTTTCTGTAAATTAATAGAAAATGAAAAAGATACTAAAATTAAACGTATCAGAAGTCATCACGAGGGGGGGGGATTTGAAAATCATAGGTTTACCCAAGTTTGTAAAATAAATGGATACCAGCATGAATTTTCATGCCCTAGAACCCCCCAACAAAATGGTCTAGTGGAACGTAAAAATAGAACCCTACAAGAAGCAGATAGAACCATGCTAAATGAGTATAACTTAAATCATCAATTTTGGGCCGAAGCCATAAATACCGCAAATTATATTCAAAACATAATTCTAATTAACAAACCTCACAATAAAACACCTTATGAACTATATTACCATAAAATCCCAACCTAAACTATTTAAAAGTATTTGGTTGTAAAGTTCACATTTTAAATACTAAAGATTACTTAGGAAAATTTACACCCAAATCTAACCAAGGAATATTTTTAGGATACTCCTCAACCAGTAGGGCCTTTAGAGTATATAATCAAAATACCTTAAAAGTTGAAGAAACAACTAATGTAATCTTTGATGAAGAAAACAACCTACCTAATATAAATGAAAACATTGACATCAATCCAAGAACTATAGAAGATGATGAAATCCAACCTAACCTCAATAAACCAGAAGAACCAGTTTTTGACCCACACATAAGACCAACTAGAGTAAGTACCTCTCACCCACCTGACCAAATTTTGGGTGACCCAAACCTAGGAGTCAGAACTAGATCCTCCTATAGAAACCTGAGTCAGATTGCCCTTATTTCTAAAATTGAACCTAAGACTATAGAAGAAGCCCTACCTGACCTAGACTGGGTTATTGCTATGCAAGAAGAATTAGCCCAATTTGATAGAAACCAAGTCTGGGAACTTGTACCTAAACCAGTAGATAAGTCCATAATTGACACCAAATGGATATTTAGGAACAAATTGGATGATCAGGGTAATATAGTACGAAATAAGGCAAGACTAGTGGCCAAAGGGTTCAGTCAGGTTTAAGGTTTGGACTATGATGAAACCTATGCACCAGTATCTAGACTTGAATCCATTAGGATGCTACTGGCTTATGCAGCACATAAAAGATTTAGACTATACCAAATGGATGTCAAGTCAGCCTTTTTAAATGGGTTTATTAAAGAAGAGGTCTATGTAAGCCAACCCCCAGGATTTGAGGACTTAGACTATCCTAGTCATGTATTTAAATTGAAAAAGGCTTTATATGGATTTAAACAAGCCCCTAGAGCATGGTATGAACGGTTATCCAACTATTTAATCTCCAAAGACTTTAAACAAGGTAACATCGACCCGACCCTATTTGTAAAAACCATAGAAAAAGACATCTTCATAGCCCAAATCTATGTTGATGATATAATCTTTGGCTCAACTAACTCTAAATTTATAAAAGAATTCGTTAAATTAATGGGAAATGAATTTAAAATGAGTATGGTTGGAGAACTAAATTTTTTCTTGGATTTACAAATTAAGCAAACTAAAGAAGGTATTTATATTTATCAAACCAAATATGCTAAAGAATTAATTAAAAAAATTGGCATGGAGAATTCAAAGATAATTAATACACCAATGGCTACTAATGCTAAAATTGACTCAGACTTAAAAGGTAAACCAGTAGATTTGAAATACTATCGAAGTGCGATAGGAAGTCTACTGTACCTTACTGCGAGTCGACCAGACATAATTTTCGTAGTAAGTATGTGTGCACGATATCAATCTAGTGCAAAAGAGTCTCACTTAACCCTTGTCAAAAGAATCCTTAGGTATGTTAAAGGAACTCTAAATGTAGGACTATAGTACCCTAGATCTGGCACTCTTGACCTAACTGGCTATTCTGACTCAGACTATGCCGAATGCAAGCTAGATAGAAAAAGAACAAGCGATAGTTGTCAATTTCTAGGACAATGCCTAGTAAGTTGGTCAAGTAGCAAGCAACACTGTGTTGCTTTATCTACCACTGAAGCTGAATATATAGCCTTAGGTGAATGCGCATCTCAATTGCTATGGATGATGCATACTCTTAAAGACTATCAACTGGAATATCATAAAACAAAAATCTCAATTGATAATATAAGTTCAATAAATCTAACGAAAAACCCAATTCATCACTCAAGAACTAAACATATAGAAGTGAAGCATCATTTTGTAAGGGATCATGTAGCTAAGGGTGATATTGCACTCAACTATGTTGAGTCAAAATCAAACCTAGCTGACATCTTCACAAAGCCCTTACCTGAACTTGAGTTCAGCTCACTTAGAAGATAAATAGGAATGTGCTGGGTAGAATAGATATTTTCAAATTCATTGTTTTACTTCAAAACTCACTCTTTTCAAAAATTTGGTTTTAAAAATATAGGAAAAATAATGATTTGTAAATCCCCGTTTTCTTAGATTTTTCAAAAGTATGACTTTAGCCTAGGTTTTCCCCCTAGAAATCCTGTTCCCCTAGATTTAAGCCAGAGCATCTCACAAACACCTAGGTATACCTTGCTTGTGTTTGAAAAACATAGAATGGTGTGAGATGCATAGGGTACAGCCTGGACTCAAGAATGCTTATTTCTGTGCATCAATATGAGTCTGGGTGTTAAATACTTTATTAACAGTAATCAAGTCAAGTCTTCCAGCTCTAGTCAAAACTAACTGGACTAAATGACTTAACTCGACTAACCAAGTGAAAGTTGTTGTCCTCTAGGCAATCAGCAAGTAGCTACAGGTTAGACAGTTGGTGAAGGAAATGGATCTATTAAGGTTAAACATGCTTGTACTTTAGGGCTCTGATACCTGACCAAATCATATTCGATAATTTCTTCAATTTGACTCATGCTTGGACTTAAGGACCAACTGATTAATTAACCTCAATTTTTGAGCTACTCCCTCTTTGTTCTAAATATTCACAAGTTCTTAATTTTACCCCTATTTTCAAAATCAAGTTATTCAAGTTAAGCTAAGTTTTTACATAAGCTATATTTTCGAAATTCAAAAATCATTTAGTTCCAAAACTTCTCTTTTGACTCATATTTTCATTCACAAATTTGAAAATGAAAAGTAGTTTTGGTATTTCGTTATTCTTTCAAAAAGAAATTAGGTTCACTTGTTCATTATTTTGTCTTTTATCTCTTATATCTTTTCAAAATTATCCGTTGAGACTCCTCCAAAAAATAAATATTTTTAACTAAAACAGTTGCAAAAGACTTAGCTAAGTAACTTCAAATCTCTTAGCAAATATTTTAGTCAATTTTGAAGAATATTTTTCAATTGTTTAAAAGATGTTTTCAACATCAAGCTAAGTCAATCTCCCTTACTTATTTTGTTTCCCTTAGCCTATGATCCCTGTTTCACTTAGCTAAACGATGAAATCACTTATAAAATGTTAAGTGTTTTTGAAATTCTCTAGAAAACTATTGGCTATTTAAGTCTCTATCTTTCTAACAAACAATTTTTTTTTTGGAAAATCATTGTCTATTCTACCAAAGCTAAGTATTCCATTACTTATTTTTGATATATGGCAAAGGGGGAAAGTAGCCAATTCGAGAGTAGCCAATTCAAGAGTAGCCAATTCAAAATCCAATTCAAAATTAATCGCAAAATATTATTTAAAGGGGGAGTAATACTTAAGGGGGAGCTTTACAAGATCATTTTTGCTCACCTTAAAATTTTTTTCTCTTTATGCTTGCTTTACTTGCATATCTATTTACTTAACTTTGAATTTGAGTTGCCATAATCAAAAAGGGGAAGATTGTTGGTGCGGGAAGCATCCGACGATCGAACTCATATTTTGATAAATGGTAAAGGATTCAAAGTTAAGATATTTAGTGATCTAACAAATCTGTTAAGCGTTTCAGGAAAAGACCTAACTATGGTTAGGCAAGGTAAAAACCCTAGGGGTGGTAACCCTAGGTCATAGGGGTGGTAGCCCTATGCGAAAAGTCTTGGCAGGTCGAAGGCTTCAAGTAAAAGTCCTAGGGGGTGGTAACCCTAGGTGGAAAGTCCTGGTGTCGCGAACCAGGTGAAAGACAGGACTAGCCGAGAAGCGGATGTCCAGCAGAAAGTCCGGAAGCTTCGAGTGCTGAGCAAAAGTCCAGTCGATCTAAAGGATCGCACTGACAGCAGGTAAATCTCCTGAGTGGAGTAGGTGAGGACGCGTTCCCTGCAGAGGGAACAGTAGGCGTCGGGTCGACCTAGGGTTTCCGATCGAAAACCCGAAGTCAAACTCGGACAGTCCAGAGACTGTCAAACTTTCACTTTTATACTATCACTTATGTGTTATGAGCTAACTTTGTGCTGCAGGGTATTTTTGTATTTAACATATCTTGCAGGGACCAAAGTGTAAAATTAGCCTCAGATGAACAGTACCGAGGCACCTCCATGCTCCATGGAGGCGCCTCGGGTGCAAAACCTGAGCTGGCTGCGAAGCAAGCTTGGAGGCGCCTTGAAGGAAGCCAAGGCACCTTGGACAGCTTGATGAAGGCGCCTTGGAGAGGCTGAAGGCGCTTGGAACCTGATAAGGTTCGACCAGTTCAGCCCTTATCTGTAACAACCCAAATTTCTCCATTTCGAGTCCCAAAAGTAATTTAAAAATATTTAAAAATGCTATAGAAAAATTCTAGAGATTTTTAGAATATTTTTATGTAATTTTTGGAGGTCGTTTGATATTTTTACTAAACGAAGAAAGTTTCGACAAAAAAATATTCAAGTCAAAATTCGAATCGTGGACCTCAGACCTGAATCGAGCCTTAACCAAATCCAGCTAGCCAACTGTCCCAGCGGGTGTTTCTTATTAAGGAAGGAGAAATATTCTATTTAAGCGGTAGTTAATGAATAGGAAATAAAAAGGAAGAAAAAATGATTGCAGATTCGAACCCGCGAGCCACGCCTTAAGCAGAACGCAGCCAACCAACTGTGCCAGCGGGTTTTGTTAATTTAGGAAGGAGCGGAATATATTTAATGTATAGTAGATAATAAAAACCCTAGTATAAGAAAAAGGAACTTAGGTATTATTCCGAACCTTTCTCCTCACCTCTCGCGTGCGCCGTTTCTGCCCAAGCGAGAATGAAAACGATGACCTAGCTTCGTCTCCGGCCATAGGGGATCCTTCCGCGAGCTCTTCTCGGATCCAAGCTCCCCTCGTCAAGAAGAACGTTGTGAGCACGAAGAGGAAGCCAAAATCGCAAGCCACCGAAACCCTAGAGGCATTAGAGTCCTTCTTCGGCTGTAAGTCCAAGAACGCGAAGTAAGTTGCTTACTCACCTGCAGAAGAGTAGTTTCGGATTTTCCCGTTAGCTTCTTCTTTTTGATTTTACAGCATGTTATTAAGGAGGTTTGCTTCCTTAAGTTGCTGTCGTGAATTTCAAAGAAAGGGAATAAATGGTATAGGTTAAGCGTGTGGGTTTAATTAGATGATATTCTGTTTCGACACTTTCAAAATAGTTGACCTTTCATTACGACCTCAAGATGCTTAAGTTGTCTATGCACTGTTTGAAGTTAGGTAGTAAAGATTTAGTTCCTTTTTCCTCTCTGATTTGGGTTCATGCTTTGAGGGGTTAGCACTTTGGACAGAAATGGTGGATGTGTTACGATTTGCATGGAATCCTTGTTCTAAGTGACGTTTGGGATTTTGGGTGCAGAAATGATAGTGGATTTTAATGCTGGGTTGTGTGTGGGTTCTTTGTGGTAGCTTCAAAAAAAAATTCTGAACAATTTAGAGGCGATGTTTTGGTCCATTATTTATGAGATCCTTGAGATGATATAAGATCCCTTTTGGTGGGATTTGTTATATTGAAAAGTCATGTTGTTTAAGTAGTTGTGCTTTAATCACTTTCTTATGATCCTTAGATTGTATGTGTCATGTATGAAACTCCCCAATAGATCAGGTATGAAAAGTAATGGTTCTTTCATTACTTCCTTAGGGTCCTTAGATTTCATATGTTTTGCATAAATTCCCAAAAGATCATGTATGAATGTCAATATGATAACCATGCCTGGTTACATGTGTGCAATAAAAATGTTTTAGATGTGTTTTTTTTGTGTTTCATGCTTACTACATTAAAGCCTTACCATACAAATTGCATTCTGTAATTGTCCATCAGGCTAAGTTGAAGTACTGTTGGGAATTTCTTCATGCCTACCATGCTGAATTCGGTTATGAAATGTTGTAGGAATTACTACGTTAAGTTTTGTTCTTACCTCCCAATATGCTAGGTTGTAGCCCTATGGTGAAAATGTATTTTGTTTATTATGATGAGGTTCTGCTTGTGAATTCCTTCATGATAAATCATGTTCGAGGAGGTGAAGTTTCTATATCACATGACCTCATGTAATGCCACATGCTCTTAACATTTCTTAGGCTTGCCCTAGTGAACATCGAGTTTAAGTAGAAGCAATATCCATTTCCTCTAGCTCGTTATGCATGATTTTGGTATAGAATTCAGCCTAGTTTTCTTAGGTGTATATATGCCTCAATAGTTCCCTCTCGAGGTAGGAATGTTTACAGAATGAATGGAATGATTAAGCATCGTAGAACAGAATTTTGTTAAGCATTGTAGTGCAGATTTGCTTTAAGTATTTAGTTTCTTTAGCAGTGCAGATTTGCTTTAAGTATTTAGTTTCTTTAGCAGTGCAGATTTGCTAATAGATAGTTTATGGAAAGTATTATAGTACAAGGCTTTAGATTTTCCTTAAATATGCATGATTGTGTGTTACCTAGTTGATTTCACTTATAGATGCATATGAAAAAATACTCTAACAATATTTTGGGTTTAAGAAAAGTATAAGAAAGATAAAGAAAAGAAAGAAAAAGGCCAAGGCCTTAAGTAGATCCCAAAGTCAAGACTTTAGGGATTTTGGCACACAAAGGCATTTAAAGATGAAGTAATTAAGATAATAAGATATTTTACCTTGAAGAGGCTAGTACCCGACTTCCAAGGTTGTCGTTAAACAAGTCCAGGTGTCCAATTCCAAGGTCTTGGCCCTGGTAGACCAAGGTCTGCTCTTTTAGGATTGGTGGCTCACTACCCCAACCTATTAGGCAATGCGCATAAGATGGTACTAAGTCTGGACCCAAGAGAAGTTGATTACTATTTTGAAGTATTATAAGTATAAGCTTTTGAACAAGTAAAACAAGTTTCACATAAGTATAAAAGTATTAAAGAAGAAGTTTTTAAATAAGTGAAATAAAAGAATAAGTTTAGAACAAATGAAATAGGTTTCATTATGTTATAAAAGCAGCAAGTATAGTTTTCTTTTATGCTAGCATGTTATTTGGATTAGCTTACTGTTCTTTACTATTTGATGAGCATGAGTAGTCTTTAGTAAGTATTCAATTAGATCATGTTATAGATATATGTACATTCATATTGAGATTTTGTGAGTTAGATAGCGCTTACTAAGCATTTTGCTTATAGTTTGCATTTCCTCTTATTGCAGATACAGGAAAGGAAAAGTTTTAGCAAAGGAAGGCGACAAGGAGGTGTTCGAGGATGTGTGATGCCAGGACTATGGAAGAGACTTGGGATATTATTAGTTTCCGCATTTTAGTGATTGATAAACAATTGAGTTGTACTTTAGTTATGTCATTTGAGATTGTATTTTATACTCTATGTTATTTGAGTTCATCCTTGTTTTAGATTGCATGCTGATGTGAGTTTTGTTTAATAAGTAGTTATTTTGGTTTTGACACTTATATAACTACGTGAGAGTTTGTTATATGTTCCAGCCACCTGTGGCTGATGTATATTGTGTTTGTATCTTAGTTTAAGGTCACCGGTACAGGGGAGATTTTGTCAAAAAATTTCGGTAGGGATTCCTCGTGGTTTCGATCACATCGATTAAGTAGAGTTAGTAGTTAAGTAACGGTCATCCTTGGAGAGTAGTAGTATAGTAGTATGAAGGGTGGTCGTTACATTATCTCCGCGGCTGACTCGGCTCATTCAAGGCGCCTTGGTGAACAGTGGAAGGCGCCTTGAACACCCTTTATAAGGGATCTCGACTAGCAGCTCATGACAAGTATTCCAAGCGATCCCTATACGTTATTAGCTGCTAACGAAAGGTTCCTGAAGTGCTGCGACTACTTTCCGACGACCCTGAGCTCCAGAATTCATATTCTCTAAGTGTTGTCAATATTTTTAATTACTGTTTTAATTTGTACGTAGATTGTAATAATTCTCGTGCTTATAGTTGTTGCCCACGGAAAGCGATCAAGGATCGTGGGCCTTCGAGTAGGAGTTGTCACAGGCTCCGAACGAAGTAAATCCACTGTGTTCATCTGCTTGTTCTTTAATTCCGCTGCGTTTGTTTTTACTCATACGAATTCGAAAAGTGTGAAAACCGCGAGCGCTATTCACCCCTCCCTCTAGCGCGTCTCGATCCAACAAGATTGACTTCTATAACATATATACCTGAAGTAGAAATCTCATTTCTCTTCTTCTTAAGATCTTCCAGATATCCTTTACAATTCCTCTTCCAATGCCCGGTCTGACCGCAGTGGAAGAAGGTAGCATCCTTGGCAATCCCTCCTTTAGGTTTCATTACCTTGCCTTTGCCCTTGGCTTGGGACTTTCCCTTACTTTTAGGCTTGCACCATCAAAATGGAGTTGGGCTTTACCTTCTTAAGGTTGATCTCAGCAGTTCGCAACATGCTTAGCATCTTAGTCAGTGGCTTATCAATTTCGTTCATTTTGTAATTTATGACATATTGTAATTTATGACATATTGTAATTTATGACAAATTGACTATAACTTTCTGGTAAGGATTGCAAGATCAAGTCAGTGGTCAGTTCTTGGCCAAGTAAGAATCCCAACCTCTGTAGGTTCTCTATGTACCCAATCATCTTGAGTACATATGGACCTACGGGAGTCCCATCTTGCATCTTGCACTGAAACAGTGCCTTAGAGATCTCGAATCTCTCGTGTCTTTCTTGTCCTTGATATAGTTGACGAAGATGTTCAACCATATCATAAGCAGTCATCAACTCGTGTTGCTTCTGAAGCTCAGAGTTCATGGTTGTGAGCATGAGGCATGACACGTCTAATGCATCATCTTGATGCTTCTTATAAGCATCTCGATTGGCTCGCGTGGCAGTGGAAAGAGGTGCCTTCGGAATGGGCTACTCCAGGACATACAATTTTCTTACTTGTGTGAGAACGATTCTCAGATTCCTGTACTAGTCCAGGAAATTAGCTCCATTGAGCTTGTCCTTGTCAAGGACAGAACGCAGGGAGAAAATGTTCTTGTTCGTCGACATGGCAATCTACAACATAAATAAAGCAGAAAGTAAATATCATATTCCACTTATCATTTAATTAGGCCTTTAACTAAATAATGCTCCCACTAAATTATAGAACTTTTGTAGAATCAAGTCATGGATGTGGTCAAACCACACTACTAGATTCATACCAATTAGCTATAATTCTCACGGGACAAGATCCACATCATACTGCGCCTTGAGTTAGCTTTGGCTAAATCGCCCAAGACTTAGTATGTGTTGGTTGGTCCTAGGAAGATCGTACTGGTTCCACTGTATAAAAATTTTTTACAAGTGTCGAACCTTTCCTAAACAACCTATTGTGTTCTTTAGAAATTAAATTAGGAATCGCAAACAGAACTTAACATTATTGATTCCAAATTTAACTTATCTGTTCTTAATGGTTTAGACTTGGATCGCAAGCGGAATTTAACACTATTGATCCAAATCCACCTACGTTATAAATTCTATTAAATATTAATTTCCAAAATTGGCTTCCAGGACTATATGGCGAGGCACTAGTCCTTCTTGGGTATGGGATCATCCACCACCGCCTAGACAAAGCCTTTTAAGGAAAGCCAATATTTAATTTCCTTATATAACTCTAGGTTTGACCAAAAAGAGCATTCGAATCACAAATTTGAAAAACAAAAAAAACACAAACTCGAATACCAAATTTGAAAAACTAGAATCTAATGCCTCTTGTGTTTGGAATTCTTACAAAGAAAAATAACTAGCATGATGCGGAAGAAAATTACTAGTTATACCTTTTCTTTGTATGCTAATAACCTCAAGATCTTCTGCCGTATTCCTCACCTCCTCTTGGACGTCATGTGGACGACGATCCTCCAAGATGAACATCACCCAAAGCCTTCTTCTCCTTCTAGTATTCGGCCACCACCACCAACAAGTAACCAAAGGGAGCAAGGAGAAGGGAAGGGAGAGGGGGCTGGCCACAATGGAGATCACCAACAAGAGAATAAGAATTGATTTCTCATGAGGTCTTCCCTCCCCTTCTTTTATATTACTTGCCCAAGGAAAATAAGGAAAGACTTTTTACAAAAATTAAAATCTTCCTCTTATTTTTCCTTTTCCCTTTTTATTTTTCCTTTTCTTTCCTCTTGATTGATTCAATCATCAATCATTGATTCAATTGATTGAATCATGGATGATTAAATGCTTTTAATGGTCGGCCCCTTGCTTGGACACCAAGCAAGGGTGGTCGGCCACATCATCATCAAGAGAAAAAAAATTTATAAAATTTTATAAAAGAAGAAATCCTCTTATAAAATTTTACATGCTCTCTTTCCTTATGTTGATGTTAAAAAAGGAAAGTTTTAAAAATTAAAACCAAGTTTTAAAATTTAAAACATCTCTTCTAAAAAATTCCATTTTTTAACATGGCTACAAAATTAGAAAGTTTCAAATTTAAAACTTCTCTTCCTTTTTTCTAAAAACCATGAGGATGGTTAAAAAAGGAAAGTTTTAAAACTTTTAAACCATGTGGCCTAATTCAAATAAGGAAAGTTTTATATTTTAAAATTTCTCTTTTAAAACTTGTAGTTTTCTACAAAGAGAAGATTTTAAAAATTCAAAACACCCCTCCTATTTGAATTTATTATGGTCAGCCCCTCTTTGCTTGGACACCAAGCAAAGGACCGACCCCTTTGTGAAGGAATTGGTCGGCCCCTATGGCTTGGTCACCAAGCCATGGGTCGGCCCCCTCTTGGACACCAAGAAGGGCTTTCATGAGTGGACTATGAGACACTAATGAGTCTACGACAGGGACCTAGAGGAGAAATTGATTTTGGCCTTCCGATGAGCTTGAGTATCCCGTGTTCGCCCCAAACACACAACTCAAGTTCATCAATAATAACTCATTCCACTAGAGAGTTATTATTGCACTACCGCACCAATCCCAAATTACATTATGGGCTCCTTCTTATCATGAGTGTGTTAGTCTCCCTGTGTTTAAGATATCGAATGTCCATTAATTTAATTGAGTTACTGACAACTCACTTTAATTAATGTCTTTGTCCAAGAGTAGTACCACTCAACCTTATCGTCATGTCAGACTAAGTCCACCTACAGGGTTTAACATGACAATCCTTATGAGCTCCTCTTGGGGCATTCTCAACCTAGATAACTAGGACACAGTTTCCCTCTATAATCAATAACACACTCTATAAGTAATATCATTTCTCAACTTATCGGGCCTATTGATTTATCGAGTTAAATCTCACCCTTTGATAAGTTAAAGAAATAAATACTAAATATATATGCTTGTTATTATATTAGGATTAAGAGCACACACTTCCATAATAACTAAGGTCTAGTTCTTTTATTAAGTCAGTATAAAAAGAACTTACCTAAAATGGTCCTACTCAATACACTCAGAGTGTACTAGTGTAATTTATTAGTCAAAATAAACTAATACTTAATTACACTACGACTATTCCAACGGTTTGTTCCTTTCCATCTTAGTCGTGAGCATCTGTTTATAATTTATAAAGAACTGATAACATGATCTTCTGTGTGTGACACCACACACTATGTTATCTACAATATAAATCAATTGAACAACTACACTTAGCATGTAGACATTTGACCAATGTGATTCTTATAAATATTTATACAAAAAACTAGGCTTTTAGTATACACTCTAACAATATGATCGGTAGATAACTAATTACCAATTACATCTTTATGCAACTCTTGTTTATACTATCTTCCCAACCATTGGAAAATGCCTATAGTTTTACCCGATCCAATTGAGTTAACTAGTTATACTCAATCTAATTGAGTTTGTTCTCACCCAAGCTTTGATAGGCGGGACCAAGATTGTCCCTCCGCACCCTACCAAAATAATATGCGTTGCTCTGCTTTGGCAGATTCAACAACAACAAATGATCGAGGTAGTGATGGGTATCAAAACTTGGTAGGCATTTCGAGTTGACTTGATTAAGATCTAATCTAATCATGAATGTGTATCATATACGCATTAAGGCACTAATTACCCTACATTAGCATACATCACATACACATAAGCAATGATATATATATATATATATACTGATTAATTAATTTGTGATGAGGTCATGACCCTACTACAATATTCTCAAGTCAATGAAAAGATCGGACGGTCAACCTAGGATTAACGGCTTCTTCAAGCGCCTCCTTTTGACCGCCATGTGCTGACAGCACCTTCTTTGTAACTCCTTCTTGAGTGGACCTTCCACCGCTTCATTTTGTACATTACAAATATGAAGCTTGAGTTACATTCGAGTCTAAAATCTATTTACAATAGGAATATAATAAAGGAGGCACGAAGCGCAGGTCGCATATCATAAACAACACACACAATACTAATATGGCGCGGAGGCAATATTATGAATTACAACACAATTTTAACCAATAACATTGGGGTTTTGGGCCATGACCATCACAATATCATACATAATTCTAAATTATGTATTTTACATAAATATCTATAATTTTACTACTGTTTTATCAATTTTATATAATCACAACTCCTCGGCGGTCCCATTTAGTGATTTTCGGGCGCGGTCGCGAGATAATGCCCCTTGCGGGGTTAGGGGCAGCACCCCTTCTCGCAAAATGAATATCGCGAGTGTCCCAAATTGATCTAATAGCGCCTTAAGTCGCTGTCCCAAAAAAATAATTTTGTTTGGGCGAGACCTTGCCGTTTCGAAAGGTTTTTCTCGGTATTTGAAGCCTATAAGTGTCCAAGCACTTGTTGCTTCGCCTCTACAAGAAAAATACTCACAAAATCCATAAAAGTAGAAAAATTACAGAAACTTACAGATCTGAAACCTTTTCGTAATAACAAATACAAACATATACAAGCTTCGCACGTGGCTCTGATACCACTGTTAGAACTTTCGAGCCACAAAAACCGCTTTTTGTGTTGCGGAAACCTCGAAGCTAGCCACGGATACGTGCAAAGATAGATAAATAGAATATTCATGTACATGTTTGTCTATACTAGATCTACCTTAGATCTAAATGAAAAGGAAGTATTACCCTTGTAGTGATGCCCTTCACTTATCCCGCTCGTCCAAATCGTTGTCGGATCTCGTAGAGTGTCAAGTGTACACTCCTCTACACGTATCCACACAGACAAAAGGTGGAGATAACCACTTAGAGTGTGCTAGCACTCTTGAGAGATCTTGGCAATGGAGGAGAAGGAGAGAAAAGAAGAGAGAAAGAAGAAGAGACTTTGAATGAGCACACAATTGCTTCTCTCTCTAGTGGTCGGCCACTTATTAGAGCATTTTATACCTCCATGTAATACCAAGAGTCATGGCTATTGGTCTTCCTCATGAGGTGGCACACAATGATGTAGCCTTGATGATGTGGAACATCATTTTTGGACGGCCCATGCCAAGTCACAATGAAGTGGAATTTGGTCAAGTCAAACTTGACCCTTCATCTTCCCTCTCGAGTCAAATCAAACTTGACCTCTTATCTCCCATGGTTGATCAAATCTACCCTTTAACTCAAATCAATTTAATTTAATGAATCTCTATTCATTGGTTTAAATTGACTCAATGAATCATAGTCTAAATTAGACTCATTCGACACATGAATCAAATTGAGTCCAACTCAATTAGTCTAGTTTAGATTACTCTTAATCCAATTTGGTTCATCACATGAACCTAATCCTCTTGGTCCATCATATGAGCCTAATCTCCATCTAACTGCCCTTTGTGTGTGACCCTATAGGTTCTTGTAACGTTGGCAATGCACCTAAACCTATTTAGAAACATAAGCAATGAGCGGTATCTAGCAACACATCATTACTACCCAAGTTACAAGAATGTTGAGATCCAACATCACCATTGTGACTACTAATTATGACTCTCACAATATGTGATAATGTTCTTCTATCCTTGACATCTAAATTGATCAATTGGGGCATAGACCGTGTCATCCTCTAATCAATCTATGTCTTGAACTCCAAGTAGGCTCACTCTAATCAAATGAGCTCAATATCTCATATTGACTTATTTGGGCATGGCCATGCACTTAGTGGTCTCACTCTATCAAGAATCATGATATCACTCCCGTCATATAGGAGGGATAGATCCCTTCTACATCACTTACATCCCTCTGCATAATTTGTTACATACCCAGTAGTCACCTTTATAGTCCACCCATTTACGGGTGACATTTGACGAAGCCAAAGTATGCAATTCCTTATGTAGGGAACTATGGTGACTTCAGGTTCAAGGACTGATAGTCATACTAATAGTCACTTGAGAAAGTATATGACACTCATATAACGATCCATGATACTTTCTCATGGCAGGTCATTCAGTATACATTCTCTAATGCATACTCATGTGTCAACTTGATATCTAATATCCATGAATTGTGAGATCAAGTCATCGAGTTGACCTACATGCTAGTCTCATCGCATTAACATTGTCCCCGAATGTTAATACTTGACTAGGAATGATTAAGAGTAGTGTTCTCTATATCATCTCATTATCAATTCAACCAATTGATTGATATAGATAAGGACCTTCTACTCAAGGACGATATTATACTCAGTTATTTGGCACCAATACAAGTAAGTATAATAACCATAAAGAAATACCTTTATAAATATATATAGGAATATGATACATCAAGTCCCTACAACAATCATCACATGATCGGCTCTAGGGCTCTCACTAACATAAACAACTTCAAACGGTCCTGTTCAATACACACATAGTGTACTAGTGTAATTTTATACTCAAGACAGACTAATACCAAATTACACTACAACCGTTCCAATGGTTTATCTCAATCCATCTTGGTTGTGAGCTACTATTTATAATTTAAAAGGAACCGATAACATGATCTTCTGTATGGCACCACACATCATATTATCTACAATATAAATTAAATTGATAACTGCATTGACATATATATAAATATAAAATGCAATTATTTGACCAAAGTAATTCTCATTTCAAAATATTTTAAAACAAATGTTCATACAAAGCTTGGCTTATAGTATACATCTCAACAATCTCCCACTTATACTAGAAGACTATGCTTCCATAAATACTGTCATACATCTGGTTCCCATCCCCTCAACATGCCTATCAAATTCTCTCGCCGGAAGGACCTTAGTGAAAGGATCTGTCAGGTTATCTACTGATGTAATCTTGGCGAAAACAACCTCTCCTCGTTTTACTATGTCTCGTATTAGGTGGTACTTGCGCTCAATGTGTTTACTTGTCTTATGGGCTCGTGGTTCCTTCGAGTTTGATACTGCACCACTGTTAGTTAGAGTCCTAGAGCCAATCATGTGATGATTGTTGTATAGACTTGATGTATCATATTCCTATATACTTATAAAGGCATTTCTTTATGGTTATTATACTTACTTGTATTGGTGCCAAATAACTAAGTATAATAGCGTCCTTGAGTAGAAAGTTCTTATCTATATCAATCGATTGGTTGAATTGATAGTGAGATGATATAGAGAACACTACTCTTAATCATTACTAGTCAAGTATTAACATTCAGGGACAATGTTAATGCGATGAGACTAGCATGTAGGTCAACTCGATGACTTGATCTCATAAGTCATGGATATGGAGATATCAAGTTGACACATGGGTATACATTGGAGAATATATACTGAATGACCCGCCATGAGAAAGTATCATGGATCGTTATATGAGTGTCATATACTTTCTCATGTGACAATTAGTATGATTATCAGTCCTTGGACCTGAAGTCACCATGGTTCCCTACATAAGGAGTTGCATATTTTGGCTTCGTCAAACGTCACCCGTAACTGGGTGGACTATAAAGGCGATTACTAGATATGTAACAAATTATGCGAAGGGATGTGAGTGATGTAGATGGGATCTATCCCTCCTATATGACGGGAGTGACATCATGATTCTTGATAGAGTGAGACCACTAAGTGCATGGTCATGCTCAAATGAGTCAATATGTGATATTGAGCTCATTTGTTTTGAGTGAGTTTACTTGGAGTTCAAGATATAGATTGATTAGAGGATGACACGGTCTATGCCTCAATTGATCAATCTAGATGTCAAGGATAGAAGGACATTGTCACATATTGTGAGAGTCACAATTAGTAGTCACAAAGGTGATGTTGGATCTCAACATTCTTGTAACTTGGGTAGTAATGATGTGTTGCTAGATACCGCTCATTACTTATGCTTCTAATGGGTTTAGGAGCATTACCAACGTTACAAGAACCTATAGGGTCATATACAAAGGGCAATTAGATGGAGAATAGGTTCATATAATGAACCAAGATGATTGGGTTCATGTGATGAACCAAATTGGATTAAGAGTAATCCAAATTAGACTAATTGAGTTGGATTCAATTTGATTCATGTGTTGAATGAGTCTAATTTAGATTATAACTCATTGAATCAATTTAATTCAATGAAAAGATATTCATTAAATTTAAATTAACTTGAATCAAAGGTTAGATTTGATCAACCATGGGAGATAAATGGGTCAAGTTTGACTTGACTTGAGAGGGAAGATGAAGGGTCAAGTTTGACTTGACCAAATGCCACCTCATTTGTGACTTGGCATGGGTCGGCCAATGATGGTGTTCCACATCATCAAGGCCACATCATTGTGTGTCACCTCATGAGGAAGACCAAGAGCCATGACTCTTGGTATTACATAGAGGTTTAAAACCCCTCCATTAAGTGGCCGGCCACATTAGTGAGGCATTAAGCAATTGGTGTGCTAATTCAAGTCATCTTCTTCCTCTCAACATTCTCTTCTCCCTCTCATCCTCCATTGCCGTGACCACCAAGAGTGCTAGCACACTCTAAGTGGTTTTTCTCCACCTTTTGTCCGTGCGGATACATATAGAGGGGTGTACACTTGACACCCTACGAGATCCGGCAACTCTTGGGCGAGCGGGATAAGTGAAGGGCTTCGCTACAAAGGTATAATCTCTACCATGTAGATCTAGTGTAGATCTAGGATAAAACTATGTATATTTAAATTTTTATCTTTGCACGGATCCGTGGCAAGAACTTCAGGGTTTCCGCAATGCAAAAAGTGGTTTTTACGGCTTGAAAGTTCTATTAGTGGTATCAAAGCCACGTGCGAAGCATATACTAGTTTTATTTGCATTTTTATATAAAATTTACAAATATGTAAATTTTTGTAAATTTACTCAATTTTAACATTTTTATGAGTATATTTCTCTTTGGGGCAAAACAACAAGTGTATAGTCACTTGGAAGTTTCGGCCACCAAGAGAAAATTTTCGCAAACGAGTTGGTCTCAACCAAATCGGCGATCTAAATGATTTTAGGTACTGTAAGGTCTATATAATGTTGGATCGAGACGCGCTAGAGGGGGGGGTGAATAGCGCTCGCGGCTATTTGTTCGATTATCGGAATCGTAAAACTATCAAAGTAAATTTACGCAGCGGAAGTAACGAACGCAATCACAGAAGAACACAAGTAGTTTTACTTCGTTCGGAGCCTAGGTCGACTCCTACTCGAAGGCCCGCGATCCTTGATCGCTTTCGGTGGGCAACACTTATAAGTACGAAAAAAGGAGTACAAGATTTACAATTAGTACAGTAATTAAAAACAAGTATACCGACGACAGAATCGTAATCTAGAAGCTCCTGGTCGTCGTGGACTTGTAACAGCACTTCAGGGTCGTTGAATGAGCAGCACGCAGCACAAGGATTGCTTGGAAGTTGTGTCCTGAAGCTGCTGGTCGAGACCCCTTATAAAGGGGGTTCAAGGCGCCTTACACTGTTCACCAAGGCGCCTTGAACGAGCCGAGTCACCCGCGTGGATCAGCACGGACATGGTCGAACTCTATCTGGTTTAAGGCGCCTTCAGCCTATCCAAGGCGCCTTCAACCTCCGGTTCAAGGCGCCTTGAACTCCATTCAAGGCGCCTCCAGTCTGCTGCGCTGGCATTTTCCTGGCTCGCACCCGAGGCGCCTCCAACCTCCGGTTTAAGGCGCCTTCAGCCTATCCAAGGCGCCTTCAACCTCCGGTTCAAGGCGCCTTGAACTCCATTCAAGGCGCCTCCAGTCTGCTGCGCTGGCATTTTCCTGGCTCGCACCCGAGGCGCCTCCAAGCTCCATGGAGGCGCCTCGGACACTGTTCATCCGAGTTGTAACTTGCTCCTTTGTTCCTGCAAAATGTGTTAGTCCCAAACACATACCCTGCAAAACAAAGTTAGCACAGAAACATAATGAATAAAAGATTTGACAGCATTCGAACTGTCCGGGTCTGACTTCGGGTTTCCAACCGGAAACCCTAGGTCGACCCGACGCCTACTGTTCCCTCTACGGGGAACGCGTCCTCACCTACTCCACTCAGGAGATTTACCTGTTGCCAGTACGATCCTCCAGATCGACTGGACTTTTGCTCGGCACTCGATGCTTCCGGACTTTCTGCTGAACATCCGCTTCACCGGCCAGTCCAGACTTTCACCTGGTTCACGACACCAGGACTTTCCACCTAGGGTTACCACCCCCTAGGACTTTTGCCTGAAGCCATCGACCTGCCAAGACTTTCCGCATAGGGTTACCACCCCCTATGACCTAGGGTTACCACCCCCTAGGGTTTTACCTTGCCTAACCGCAGTTAGGACTTTCCTGAAAACACTCAGCAAAAGCTGTCAGATAACAAAGAACCTTAACTTTGATTCCTTTGCCATTATCAAAACTTAGGTTCGATCGTCGGATGCTTCCCGCACCAACAATCTCCCCCTTTTTGATTATGGCAACACGTAATTCAAAGTTAAGAAAAAACAACATATGTAATAACTGCATAAAGTTAACCAAGCTTAAGTAAATAAACTTCAAATGCAATAACAGTTAAGCTGGAAACTTTTAACTTTGTAATATAAGACTCCCCCTTAATAAAAGCCCTCCTTTTATTAAATACTTGAATTTAACTTTACTTTACCTACTCTCTGCCTTGAATTTTCCTTTAACTTTAATTTACCTACTCTCCCCCTTTGCCATATATCAAAAATAAACCAGTTTGAGAGTAGATTTGTATTTTCTGAAGGAAAATTTTCAAAAGAGGGAAAAAGAACAATTTTCTTCTTAGCAAAAATGACTTAGCTTTTTGAGTTTTGGAATTTGCCAAATTTGAAAATACTTAGCTATATATTCAGCTTCAAAATGATTTGTATTGAGAAAATATTTTGCCAAATAGCTAAGTTTAGAGTACAATCTAACTAAGTCTAGTTCAAATAGTCTTTAAAATTAATTAGGTTTGAAAATATGAGCATTTGAATTTTCAATAAAAGGATTTGCTTAGAAGTTATGAGGTCAATTGGATGAAAATATGAGGTCACTTGAAAAAAAATAACTTTAACACGTTATAAAAAGTTTACTAGATTTGAAACTATTTGAATACTCAATTACATGGACAAGTTTTTTGAAAAAACTGTAATTAAGTTTTGAATACTCATTTTGAAGAAACTTTGATATTAAAAAATGTTTAGTTTAGGACAGAGGGAGTAGCAGTAGTTTGTTTTCTAGTCCAAGCATGAGTCAAATTAAATTATTGAGTTTAATTTGATTAAGTATCAGAGCCTTTAAAATAATCAGGTAAAGTAATTTGATTAGAACCTTAAAGTACAATCATGCTTAAACAACAAATTGAAACACACTTTTCCCAATTGTCTAACCTTTAGCTACTTGCTGATTGCCTAGAGGGCAGTAGCTTTCACATGGTTAGTCAAATTAAGTCCATTTGGTCCAGTTAGAGTTGGCTAGAGCTGGAAGACTTGACTTGATTAATATTTATGATGTATTTAACGCCCAGACTCATATCGATGCACAAATATAAGCATTCCTGAGTCCAGGCTGTACCCTATGCATCTCACGCCTTTCTAAGTTTTTCAAACACAAGCAAGGTAGACCTAGGTGTTTGTGAGATGCTCTGGCTTTAATCTAGGGGTACATAATATCTAAGGGAGAACCTAAGCTAGATCTAAATGTTGAAAATTCTAAGAAATTGGAATTTTGAAATCATTATTTTTCCTAGAACTTTTAAAAGCAAATGATAACCAAACATTGTCTATTCTACCCAACACATTCCTATTTGTCTTCTGAGTGAGCTGAACTCAAGTTCAGGTAAGGGTTTTGTGAAGATGTCAGCTAGATTTGATTTTGACTCAACATAGTTGAGTATAATATCACCCTTAGCTACATGATCCCTTACAAAATGGTGCTTTACTTCTATGTGTTTAGTCCTTGAGTGATGAATTGGGTTTTTTGTTAAATTTATGGAACTTATATTATCAATTGAGATTTTTGTGTTATGATAGTTCAGTTGATAGTCTTTAAGAGTGTGCATCATCCAAAGCAATTGTGATGTGCATTCACCTAAGGCTATATATTCAGCTTCAGTGGTAGATAGAGCAACACAATGTTGCTTTCTACTTGACCAACTTACTAGGCATTGTCCTAGAAATTGACAACTACCACTTGTGCTTTTTCTATCTAACTTGCATCCGGCGTAATCCGAGTCAGAATAGCCAAGAAGGTCAAATGTGCAAGTTCTAGGGTACCAGAGTCCTATATTTAGAGTACCTTTAATGTACCTAAGTATTCTTTTAACATAGGTTAAATGTGACTCTTTTGCACAAGATTGGTATCTTGCGCACATTCCAACCGCAAATAATATGTCGGGTCGACTTGCAGTTAGGTAAAGCAAGCTTCCTATGGCACTCCTATAGTACTTTGGATCTACTGGTTTTCCTTCAGGGTCAGAGTCTATGTTAATGTTGGTTGCCATTGGAGTATTTATTATTTTTGAATTTTCCATGCTGAATTTTTTAATTAATTCCTTTGCATATTTAGTTTGATAAATGTATATTACATCTTTAGTTTGTTTTATTTGTAGGCCTAAGAAAAAATTAAGTTCACCAACCATACTCATTTCAAATTCATTTTCCATTAATCTAATAAATTCTTTTAAAAATTTAGAGTTAGTTGAACCAAATATTATATCATCAACATAGATTTGAGCTATGAAGATGTCTTTTTCTACAGTTTTTACAAATAGAGTTGGATCTATTTGACCTTGGTTGAAGCCTTTGGATATTAAGTGATTTGATAATCGTTCATACCATGCCCTAGGGGCTTGTTTAAGTCCGTACAAGGCCTTTTTTAACTTAAATACATGATTAGGATATCCTAAGTCCTCAAATCCTGGGGGTTGGCTAACATAAACTTCCTCCTTGATAAATCCATTTAAAAATGCTGACTTGACATCCATTTATTTTACAAAATTGTGTAAACCTATGATTTTCAAATTCTCCTCCGTGATCACTTCTTATTCTTTTAATTTTGGTATCTTTTTCATTTTCTATTAATTTACAAAAGTTATTAAATATTTCATAGGTTTCATCTTTAGTTTTTAGGAATTTTACCTATGAAAATCTAGAGTAGTCGTCAATTATTACTAAGCAATACTGGTTCTTGCTTAGTGACTTAGCTCCATGTGAATCAAATAAGTCAAGGTGAAGGAGCTCAAGCAAGGAACTGGTTCTTTCAAGATTTGTTGATTTGTGTGTTGACTTAGTTTGTTTTCCCTGTTGACAAGCATTACAGATAGAATTTTCAATGAATTTCAGATTTGGTAAACCTTTAACTAGACCATTATGACTCATTTTTGAAATGAGTCTAGTGTGAGTGTGACACAGTCTTCTGTGCCACAAAGCAGTTTCCTCTTCTTGTGTTAGAAAACACTTTGTTGAGGATGTCGGTAGATTGATTGAATACATATTATTTATCCTAAGTCCCTTAAGTAAGATTTCAGGATTTTCAACGTTTTTAACTAAACACCTGGTTTTGTCAAAAGTTACTAAGTATCCGCTATCACACAATTGACTTATACTTAGTAAATTAAACTTGAAATTTTCAACTAAAAGGACTTTTCGAATAATAAAATCGGAGTTGAGTTCGATATTACCTCTTCCGATTACCTTAAGTTGACCTTCGTTACCGAATGCAACTGATCCTAAGTTCTTGTACGTGAGTTTAGTAAACTTCAATTTATCTCCAGTCATGTGTCTGGAGCAGCCACTATCCAACATCCATTGATCCAATTCCTACATAGGAAGTGGTTGAATTGTTTTAATGGATTTCACGATAGTTAAATTGAAGTAAACTTGTTAGAGATAAATTTTGAAATTGAGTTTTTAAAGATAATTTTGAAATTGAGTTTTTAAAGATAGTTTTGAAATTGAGTTTTAAAATAATTTTGAAATTTAGTTTTTAAAGCTAATTTTGAAATTGAGTTTTAAAATAATTTTCAAATTGAGTTTTTTTTTTAAAAAAAAATAATTTTCAAATTGAGTTTTAAAGATAATTTTGAAATTGAGTTTTAAAATAATTTTGAAATTGAGTTTTAAAATAATTTTGAAATTTGAGTTTTAAAATTGATTTTGAAATTTGAGTTTTAAAATTGATTTTGAAATTTGAGTTTTAAAATTGATTTTGAAATTTGAGTTTTAAAATTGATTTTGAAATTGAGTTTTAAAATTGATTTTGAAAATTGAGTTTTAAAATTGATTTTGAAAATTGAGTTTTAAAATTGATTTTGAAATTTGAGTTTTAAAATTGATTTTGAAATTGAGTTTTAAAATTGATTTTGAAAATGATTTTCAAATGAATGTTATTACTTAGTCATCTCACCCGATCTAAATTTTCAATCAGGGAAACCTATGATTGATGTGAGATGATTTATAATTCAATTTTAAGGTTTGGGTTAACTTTGTGTTAGATTCAGGTTTAGCTTTGGGTTCAACAAGTAAGCATTCTTTGGATAAACTTCTGGGCTATGGTGAGTCACAAGGAACTCATTAAAGTAATCATGCCTTCGAGGTTTTCCAAATAGTCCTACCCATTGAGCTTAGTACTAAACCTTGGTCTAACTAGTTAGGATCCATTTAAGGGTAGCTTCGGTTAGTTCCACTTGGCCAAATGCACCAGGTCGAAGCCATATCTTCCTAGACATGCGATGCCCAAGCTTCCCTAACGTACTATCATCCAAAAACTTCACCAGTACTGTGGTTCAAGTTAACCTTAGTCCGTTTTAATCTAACCTTAATTACCCTGCCGGGTAATCTACTCTTGTTTTACCCATTTCGGGTAGATTAGGTTCAGTTACCCTCCCGGGTAGTTTAGTTGGGGGTGCCAGCGAGTCTGGATCCCTTATCTTCATTTTGAGTTTTAATTTCTTAATTTGAATTTTGAATTTTGAATTTAATTTTAATTTTGAATTTTGAATTTTGAATTTAATTTTAATTTTGAATTTAATTTTTAATTTTAATTTTGAATTTAATTTTAATTTTAATTTTGAATTTAATTTTAATTTTAATTTCGAATTTTGAATTTAATTTTTTACTTTCGAATTTTAATTTTAAATTTTTTTTTTTACTTTCGAATTTTAATTTTAAATTTTTAGGATTGTTTTTCTCTTTGCTCCCCCTGGATCATGGCCTCGATATGGTCTATCGAGGTAGTATATTTGATCCTTTGGAACCCAGTATTGGCCAAGTCCAACTTGATTAACCAAGTTAGACATGGAGACCCATGCTTGGACTGATTTAATACTTTGTTTGTTTATTAGTGATAAATAAGATCTATATTTACTTTTGTATCCCAACCCAGTTCTGTTGTAGACGGCTCTTTGTGTCCCAAGAATCAAGTCCAAATTCTTGGAGCCCAAAGTAAACCGTTCTAAGGTATTTTCTAAATCTTTAACCTTATTTGTTAAACTTGAATTTTCTTCCTCAAGTTTTTGAACTTGAGTTGGAAATTCAGTCTGACTCTGGTCAGGTAAGGGTTTGGTGTCAGCCACTTCTTTAAGGACACTTACTTCCTTTAGAAGTGACTTAACTTTCAGGTTTGACTTAGCTAATTTGCACAATAAATAGCTAACTAAACTGTTCAACCGGGAGATACTTACAGCGGGGTCTGGTCCTTCGGAAACGGATACGGATCCGTGGCTTTGCTCGGACTCTGCCTCAGACTCGCTCTCGCATCCGGATTCGACGACTTGGTCCCGGGCCATTAATGCGAGTAGACTCGTTTGTTCGAGCTCGTCGTCGTCGTCCTCTGATGAAGATTCGTCCCATGTTGCCTTAAGGACCTTTTTCCTTCTTTGCTTTTTGATCTCCTTCAGGTTAGGGCAGTTGGTTTTGATGTGCCCTTTTTGGTTACACCCGTAGCATGTAACTTCAAACTTCATCTTTGTATTTTGTGGGCCTTCCTTTGATTTCACTGCCTTCTTTAGATCTCTTTTGTCGAATCCTTTCGTCTTGTAGAGCTTCTTCACGAGATTTACCAGCTCGGTTGTAATGTCACCTTCTTCATCATCAGAGTCTGGTTCAGCTTCCGATGCTGGTTCGGTTCTCCGTCGAGGTCTCGGTTCCCGGGTTCGGCTTGTACCTGCAACCAACGCAATACCTTTCTCGGTAGGCTGTGCATTAGTCTGCTCATGAAGTTTAAATTCACTAAAAAGTTCATCTAGTTTTAAAGAAGATAAATCCTTGGAAACTTTGTAGGCATCTACCATTGATGCCCACAATGTATTCCTTGGAAATGAGTTTAGGGCATACCTTATTACGTCCCGATTTTCTATCTTCTGGCCAATTCTGTGAAGAGAGTTAAGGATGTCTTGTATTCTCGCGTGAAGAGAACTCGCCGTTTCGCCTTCCTGCATTTTTAGATTATATAATTTATTAAGTAAAAGATCTCTTTTACTTACCTTGGTATCGTCAGTGCCTTCGTGGAGTTCGATGAGCTTTTCCCAGAGTTCTTTTGCGGAGGAGAATGGACCGACTCTGTTGAGCTCTTCTTTGGTAAGACCACATTGGATGGTGCAGGTGGCTTTTGCGTCAGCTTCCACCTTTTTGATAAATGCTGGCTCCCAATTTTCACAGGGTGTAGGCTTACCGTCGGTACCAGTTGGCAGTTCCAGTCCTGTTTTGATGATCATCCAGGTATCAAACTGGATCTTCAGATATATCTCCATTCGCCCCTTCCAATACCCGAAGTCTTCTCCGGAAAATAGTGGGGGACGAACGGTGCTATATCCTTCTTGTTGGGCCATTTTAGATCTAAAAGAACAAAAACAACAAAATCTATTCCAAGACTGAGTCTTGGATTAGTAGTGCGAGAGTAAAGGATAATAAAAACGAACTCGAGTGGTGTTGCACCTACTTCGAGCAAAAGTCGATTCGAGGGAAACAAAAATTAGAATATAGCTATAAGGCTAAATTCTAATTCGACTCCGAAAACGAAAAAAACTGCGAAAAAATTGTTTTGAAAGGTGGTTGCACCAATTCAAAACGACCCCGCTCTGATACCAATTGTTGGATCGAGACGCGCTAGAGGGGGGGTGAATAGCGCTCGCGGCTATTTGTTCGATTATCGGAATCGTAAAACTATCAAAGTAAATTTACGCAGCGGAAGTAACGAACGCAATCACAGAAGAACACAAGTAGTTTTACTTCGTTCGGAGCCTAGGTCGACTCCTACTCGAAGGCCCGCGATCCTTGATCGCTTTCGGTGGGCAACACTTATAAGTACGAAAAAAGGAGTACAAGATTTACAATTAGTACAGTAATTAAAAACAAGTATACCGACGACAGAATCGTAATCTAGAAGCTCCTGGTCGTCGTGGACTTGTAACAGCACTTCAAGGTCGTTGAATGAGCAGCACGCAGCACAAGGATTGCTTGGAAGTTGTGTCCTGAAGCTGCTGGTCGAGACCCCTTATAAAGGGGGTTCAAGGCGCCTTACACTGTTCACCAAGGCGCCTTGAACGAGCCGAGTCACCCGCGTGGATCAGCACGGACCTGGTCGAACTCTATCTGGTTTAAGGCGCCTTCAGCCTATCCAAGGCGCCTTCAACCTCCGGTTCAAGGCGCCTTGAACTCCATTCAAGGCGCCTCCAGTCTGCTGTTTGCACTCGAGGCGCCTCCAAGCTCCATGGAGGCGCCTCGGACACTGTTCATCCGAGTTGTAACTTGCTCCTTTGTTCCTGCAAAATGTGTTAGTCCCAAACACATACCCTGTAAAACAAAGTTAGCACAGAAACATAATGAATAAAAGATTTGACAGCATTCGAACTGTCCGGGTCTGACTTCGGGTTTCCAACCGGAAGCCCTAGGTCGACCCGACGCCTACTGTTCCCTCTACGGGGAACGCGTCCTCACCTACTCCACTCAGGAGATTTACCTGTTGCCAGTACGATCCTCCAGATCGACTGGACTTTTGCTCGGCACTCGATGCTTCTGAACATCCGCTTCACCGGCCAGTCCAGACTTTCACCTGGTTCGCGACACCAGGACTTTCCACCTAGGGTTACCACCCCCTAGGACTTTTGCCTGAAGCCATCGACCTGCCAAGACTTTCCGCATAGGGTTACCACCCCCTATGACCTAGGGTTACCACCCCCTAGGGTTTTACCTTGCCTAACCGCAGTTAGGACTTTCCTGAAAACACTCAGCAAAAGCTGTCAGATAACAAAGCACCTTAACTTTGAATCCTTTGCCATTATCAAAACTTAGGTTCGATCGTCGGATGCTTCCCGCACCAACATATAACACTCACAAAATTAATTTTGTGAGTAGGGGTGCTGCCCCTAACCCCACAAGGGGAGTTGTTACTTGACCTCGACCGAAAAATCAACAAACTAGACTGCCGTGAAGTTGCGGCTCATAAAGGGTTGTTAGAATAACAGTAAATTTATGAAAATTTATGAAAAATGCATATTTTGAATATGTGTGTGATGTGTTCATGGTTATGGCCCAAAAGACCCAATATGATTGGAAATTATGTGTTGTAATTCATAATACGGCCTGCGAGCTGTCATTTGGTTGTGAGTGTTGTATTTTGTTACACGACCTGTGTGTCGTGCCCTCCTTCTTTTATATTCCTATTGTAAAATAGTTTTACACTCGAATGTAACTCGAGTTTCACTTTTGTAATGTACAATTGAAGATGGAGTTACAAGAAGGAAGCTGACAACACAAGGTGGTCAAATGAAGACCTTAGAGAAGGTGCTATCCCTAGGTTGACCATTCGATCTTCTATTTGGCTAGAGAGGATCGTAGTAGGGCCATAACCATGTCACATTATCTTGAATTCTTTGTGTGTATGTGATGCATGCTAATATAAGGTAATTAGTGCCTTAATGCGTATATGATACGAATTCATGATTAGATTAGATCTTAATCAAGTCAACTCGAAATGCCTACCATATTTTGATACCCATCACTACCTCGATCATTTGTTGTTGTTGAATCTTCCAAAGCAAAGCAACGCATATTATCTTGGTAGGGTGCGGAGGGACAATCTTGTGTTGGTTGCTACTCGGAAAACCTAATGGTTCTATTGTACAAAAATTTTGTACAAAGGTCTGAACCTTTTCCTAGCTACCATGTGTTCTTTTAAATTAAACTTGGATCGCCTGCGGAACTTAACACGTTTGATCCAAAGTTTAATCTATTTGTTCTTTTAGGTTTTGACTTGGATCTCCTGCGGAACTTAACACGTTCAATCCAAATCACCTAAGTTATTAATTCCAATAAATATTAATTTCCATAATTGGTTCCCAGTACTGACGTGGCGAGGCATATGGCCTTCTTGGATATGGGAGCAACCACCACCGACTAGACAAAACCTTTTAAGGAAAGCTAATATTTAATTTCCTAAAATAACTTTAGGTTAACCAAAAGGAACAATCAAATCACAAGGAAAAGAAAAAAAAACAAAGAACACAACATCGAAAACAAATTCGAAATACTAGAATCGCATGCCTCTTGTATTTGGTATTATTTCCAAAAATAACTAGTATGATGCGGAAAGGAAAACTACTAGTTATACCTTTTAGAAAGACCTCTTGATCTTCTAACGTATTCCTCTTCTAATCCCGGACGTTGTGTAGGCAACGATCTTCCGAGACGAGAACCACCAAACCACCTTCTTCTTCTTTCCTTCAAGTTTCGGCCAAGCAAGACTTTCAAAGGAAGAAGATCCTTTTCCACCAACCAAGCTCCAAGGGATGCAAGCTTCCTCTCCTTCTTCTCCAAGCTAAGATCCGGCCACCACTTGATCTCCAAGAGAAAAGAAGGTTTCGGCCACAAAGATGGAGAAAAGAGAAAGAGAAGGGCCGGCCACACCAAGGAAGAAATTAAAAGAGGGAGAAAAACAATAGAGTTGTTCACCATGAAGCCTCCTCTACCCCCTCTTTTATAATCCTTGGTCTTGGCAAATAAGGAAAATTTAATAAAAACTTCCTTAATTCTTTTGTCATTGAAAAGGAAAATTTATTTAATTAAAAATAATTTTCTTTTCATCATGATAATGGCTGGCCACCTTTAATCCCTTAATCAAGGAAATTTTAATTCACACAAGAATTAAAACTTCCTAATTTGCTTCCAGAAATTTATAAAAATTTCTCAAATAATTTTTTCCTTCATGGTGGTTAATAAAAAGGAAATTTTATAAATTAAAATCTTTCTTTTAAACATGTGGATAAAAAGAAAGTTATCTCTAAAAATTAAAATCTCTTTCAATCTACAAATAAGGAAAGATATCAAATCTTTTCTTAATCTTTTGTAGAAACTTATAAAAGAGAATATTTAATTTTTAAACTCTCTTTTAAATCATGAACATGTTTAAAAAGGAAAGTTTTCTTAAAATTTAAAATCCACCTTTTAATCAACAAATAAGGAAAGATTTCAAATTTTTAAACTCTCTTTTAATCATGTGGATGATTTACAAATAAGGAAAGTTTTTACTAAAAATTAAAAACATCCTTTTAATCTACAAATAAGGAAAGAGATTAATCTCTTCTCTTAATCTTTTATAGAAAGCTATAAAAGGAAATTTTAATTTTTAAACTCTCTTTTAAAAACATGATATCCACATAAGAAATAATTTTAATAAAAATCATTTTTAATATTCTAGTGGCCGACCACCTAAGCTTGGGACCCAAGCTTTGGCCGCCCACCAACTTGGCTCATCCACTTGGTCTTGGCCGACCCTAGCTTGGGTTCCAAGCTAGCTTGGCCGGCTCCATTGGATGGGTAAGAAGGTGGGTATGTGGTGGGTATAAATCTCTCTATACAAGAGGCTACGATAGGGACCAAGAGGAGGAATTGGTTTTGGTCTCCCGATAAAATTAAGCATCCCGTGTTCGCCCCGAACACACAACTTAATTTTATCAATAATAATTCATTCCACTAGAGAACTATTATTGAACTACCGCACCAATCCCAAATTATATTTTGGGCTCCTTCTTATTATGAGTGTGTTAGTCTCCCTATGTTTAAAATGTCGAATGTCCACTAATTAAGTGAGTTACTGACAACTTATTTAATTAATATCTTAGTCCAAGAGTAGTACCACTCAACCTTATCGTCATGTCGGACTAAGTCCACCTGCAGGGTTTAACATGACAATCCTTATAAGCTCCTCTTGGGGGAATTCTCAACCTAGATTACTAGGATACAGTTTCCTTCTATAATCAACAACACACACTATAAGTGATATCATTTCCCAACTTATCAGGCTTATTGATTTATCGAACTAAATCTCACCCATTGATAAATTAAAGAAATAAATATCAAATATATGTGCTTGTTATTATATTAGGATTAAGAGCACACACTTCCATAATAACTGAGGTCTTTGTTCCTTTATAAAGTCAGTATAAAAGAAACGACCTCTAATGGTCCTACTCAATACACTCTAAGTGTACTAGTGTAATTATATGGTTAAGATAAACTAATACCTAATTACACTACGACCTTCCAATGGTTTGTTCCTTTCCATATTGGTCGTGAGCTACTATTTATAATTTATAAGGTACTGATAACATGATCCTCTATGTGTGACACCACACACCATGTTATCTACAATATAAATTAATTGAACAACTACATTTATCATAAATGTAGACATTTGACCAATGTGATTCTTATTTCTAGATAAATGTTTATACCAAAAGCTAGGCTTTTAGTATACATCCTAACATCTTGGTCCCGCCTATCAAAGCTTGGGTGAGTAAAAACTCAATTAGATTGAGTATAACTAGTTAACTCAATTTGATCGGGTATAACTATAGGCATTTTTCCAACGGTTGGAAGATACGATAAAAATCATATTTATACTAAATCTTGGGTGATTTAACCAAAGCTAACTCAAGTTTTAATATAAATGAGGATCTTGATCCTATAAACAAGAGTTGCATAGAGATGAAATTGATAATTAGTTATCTACCGATCATACTAAGTCTTGGGTGATTTAGTCAAAGCTAACTCAAGGTGTAGTATGATGTGGATCTTGTCCCACGTGAATTATAGCCCATTAGTATGAATCTAGTAGTGTGGTTTGACCATATCCATGACTTGATTCTACAAAAGTTCTATAATTCAGTGGGAGCATCATTTAGTTAAAGGCCTAATTAAATGATGAATGGAATATGATATTTACTCTCTGCTTTATTTATGTTGTAGATTTCCATGTTGACAAACATGAACACTTTCTCCCTGCGTTCTGTCCTTGACAAGGAAAAGCTCAATGGAGCTAATTTCCTAGACTGGTACAGGAATCTGAAAATCGTTCTCACACAAGAAAGAAAATTGTACGTCCTAGAGAAGCCCATTCCGGAGGCACCTCCTGCCACTGCCACGCGAACCAACCGAGATGCTTATAAGAAGCATCAAGATGATGCATTAGATATGTCATGCCTCATGCTCGCGACCATGAACTCTGAGCTTCAGAAGCAACATGAGTTGATATCTTCTTATGATATGGTTGAACATCTTCGTCAACTATATCAAGGACAAGCGAGGCACGAGAGATTCGAGATCTCCAAGGCACTGTTTCAATGCAAGATGCAAGATGGGACTCCCGTAGGTCCACATGTGCTCAAGATGATTGGGTACATAGAAAACCTACAGAGGTTGGGATTCCCACTTGGCCAAGAACTAGCCACTGACTTGATCTTGCAATCCTTGCCAGAGAGCTACAGTCAATTTGTCATGAATTACAATATGAATGAAATTGATAAGCCACTGCCTGAGTTGCTAAGAATGTTGAGAACTGCTGAGCTCAACCTTAAGAAGGTAAAGCCCAACTCCATTTTGATGGAGCAAAAGCATAAAGGCAAGGGCAAGCCTAAAGGTAAGGGAAAGTCCCAAGCCAAGGGCAAAGGCAAGATAATGAAACCTAAAGGAGGGGTTGCCAAGGATGCTACCTGCTTCCACTGCAGTCAGACCGGGCACTGGAAGAGGAACTGCAAAGTATATCTGGAAGATCTTAAGAAGAAGAGAAGTGAGACTTCTACTTCAGGTATATATGTTATAGAAGTCAATCTATCTATTTCTGCATCATGGGTATTGGATACCGGATGTGCTTCTCACAATTGTACTAATGTGCAGGCGCTGAGAAATAGCAGGGCATTGACGAAGGGCAAGGTGGACCTACAAGTAGGCAATGGAGCACGGGTTGCTGCTGTTGCTGTAGGAACTTACTATCTATCTCTGCCCTCTGGGCTTGTACTAGAATTAGATGAATGTTGTTATGTGTCTGCTCTCACAAAGAACATCATTTCAGTATCTTGTTTAGACAAGAAAGGCTTTTCGTTTATAATAAAGAACAAATGTTATTCCGTTTATTTAAACGATATGTTCTATTGTAGTGCACCTCTGATGAACAGACTCTATATTCTAGACTTAGAGAGCCCCATCTATAACATAAGTACTAAAAGGTTCAAGTCAAATGAGATGAACCAAACCTATCTCTGGCATTGTCACTTAGGTCATATAAATAAGAATCGCTTATCCCAGCTCCATAAAGATGGTTTGTTGGACTTATTTGATTTCGAATCATATGAGACATGCGAGTCATGCCTACTGGGCAAGATGACCAAGACTCCCTTTAGTGGACACAGCGAAAGAGTGACTGACTTGTTAGGACTTATACATAGTGATGTATGTGGCCCTTTCAATGTCGCTGCCAAAGGTGGTTATAGGTACTTCATTACATTTACTGATGACTTCAGTAGATATGGTTATGTGTATCTCATGACACATAAATCACAATACTTTGAAAAGTTCAAAGAATTTAAAAATGAAGTACAAAACCAGCTAGGCAAGAGTATTAAGATACTTCGATCAAATCAAGGTGGTGAATACCTTAGCCATGAATTTAGTGACAATCTAGCTGAGTGTGGGATTCTATCCCAACTCACTCCTCCTGGAACACCACAGTGGAATGGTGTATCCGAAAGGAGAAATCGTACCCTATTAGATATGGTACGGTCTATGATGAGTAACACAGATCTTCCTATATCTTTTGGGGGATATGCTCTAGACACAGCAACCTTCACACTTAACCGTGTTCCATCAAAAGCTGTGATAAAGACATCATATAGGATATAGACTGGGAGAGATGCTCAGATATCTTTTATGAGGATTTGGGGTTGTGAGGCTTACGTTCGACGTCAAGTCTCGGATAAACTTGGACCCAAATCTGATAAGTGCTATTTTATAGGATATCCCAAGGAAATGAAGGGATATTACATCTACATTCCCTGTCATCACAATGTGTTTGTGGCTAAGACTGGGGTATTTCTAGAAAATGACTCTGTTTCTAGAAAAACTAGTGGAAGTATGTTCAATCTTGAAGAAGTTCAAGATATGGACCATAGAACTGAAGCCTTGATAGAAGTTGAATTGGAACCACAAAGTGTTGTGGATGATGAGATTGTTCCACAAGGAGTTGAGGAACAACAACCAGTTCAAGTAGACCTAACTCTTCGCAGGTCTGATAGGGTACGTCGCCAGCCTGAGAGATACTCATTTCTCTTGTCTAACAATGATGACGTTATGCTCGTTGAGAATGAGCCTACCTCCTATCAGGATGCTGTGATGAGACCAGATTCTGAATCATGGCTAGAGGCCATGAGATCCGAGATAGAATCCATGTACACCAACCAAGTATGGACTTTGGTTGATCCACCTGAAGGCGTCAAACCCATTGAGTGTAAGTGGGTCTTTAAGAGAAAGACTGACATGGATGGACTTATTACTTATAAGGGTCACTTGGTAGCTAAAGGTTTCAAGCAAATTCATGGTATTGACTATGATGAAACTTTTTCTCTAGTAGCGATGTTTAAGTTCATTTGGATCATGCTTGCTATTGCAGCATACCACGATTATGAGATCTAGCAGATGGATGTCAAAACCACGTTTCTGAATGGAAACTTGCTCAAGGATGTGTACATGACACAACCTGAGGGTTTTGTAGATCCAAAGCATACTGGCAGAGTATGCAAGCTGCATAAGTCCATTTATGGACTAAAGCAAGCTTCTCGGAGCTGGAATCTTCGATTCGATGATACAATCAAACAGTTTGATTTCATCAAGAATGAAGATGAACTTTGTGTCTATAAGAAGGTTGTTGGGAACACAATTGTCTTCCTTATATTGTATGTGGATGACATACTATTCATTGGAAATGACATCCCTTTGCTGTAGTCTGTAAAGACTTGGTTGGGGAATTATTTCTCAATGAAGGACTTAGGTGAAGCAGCCTGTATTCTAGGCATAAAGATCTATAGAGATAGATCTAAGAGATTGCTTGGCCTAATTCAAAGTACATATATTGACACGGTATTACTACGGTTTACCATGCAGAATTCCAAGAAAGGATTTCTGCCGATGTCACATGGTGTGAGTCTTTTGAAGACTCAAAGACCCTCTTCTAGAGAGGAGAGAGACCACATGGATAAGATCCATTATGCTTCAGCCATAGGATCTATCATGTACGCCATGCTATGTACTCGTCCTGATGTTTCGTATGCTTTGAGCATGAAGAGCATATACTAGTCAGATCCAAGTGAGCGTCACTGGATAGCAGTCAAGAATATTCTTAAGTACTTGAGAAGGACTAAAGAATATTTCTTGATATTTGGAGGCGATGGTGAGCTAGCTGTAAAGGGTTACAGTGATGCCAGTTTCTAAACTGGCCAGGATGATTATAGATCACAGTCTGGGTTCGTGTTTTTGCTTGAATGGTGGTGTTGTGAGTTGGAAGAGTACTCACAGTGGCTAACGTCGCTGATCCCTTGACCAAGGCTTTGGTACAGAGAAAGCATGATGGTCACACTAGGTCATTGGGCCTTAGAGCCTACACTGATTGGCACTAGTGTTAGTGGGAGATTGTTAGTTAGAACCCTAGAGCCGATGTATCATATTCCTATATACTTATAAAGGCATTTCTTTATAGTTATTATACTTACTTGTATTGGTGCCAAATAACTAAGTATAATAGCGTCCTTGAGTAGAAGGTTCTTATCTATATCAATCGATTGGTTGAATTGATAGTGAGAAGATATAGAGAACACTACTCTTAATCATTCCTAGTCAAGTATTAACATTCAGGGACAATGTTAATGCGATGAGACTAGCATGTAGGTCAACTCGATGACTTGATCTCACAAGTCATGGATATGGAGATATCAAGTTGACACATGGGTATGTATTGGAGAACGTATACTGAATGACCCGCCATGAGAAAGTATCATGAATCGTTATATGAGTGTCATATACTTTCTCATGTGACTATCAGTCCTTTGACCTGAAGTCACCATGGTTCCCTACATAAAGAGTTGCATATTTTGGCTTCGTCTAACGTCACCCGTAACTGGGTGGACTATTAAGATGATTACTGGGTATGTAACAAATTATGCGGAGGGATGTGAGTGATGTAGATGGGATCTATCCCTCCTATATGATGGGAGTGACATCATGATTCTTGATAGAGTGAGACCACTAAGTGCATGGTCATGCCCAAATGAGTCAATATGAGATATTGAGCTCATTTGTTTAGAGTGAGTCTACTTGGAGTTCAAGATATAGATTGATTAGAGGATGACACGGTCTATGCCTCAATTGATCAATCTAGATGTCAAGGATAGAAGGACATTGTCACATATTGTGAGAGTTACAATTAGTAGTCACAAAGGTGGTGTTGGATCTCAACATTCTTGTAACTTGGGTAGTAATGATGTGTTGCTAGATACCGCTCATTACTTATGCTTCTAATGGGTTTAGGAGCATTACCAATGTTCCAAGAACCTATATGGTCATATACAAAGGCAATTAGATGGAGAATAGGTTCATATAATGAACCAAGATGATTGGGTTCATGTGATGAACCAAATTAGATTAAGACTAATCCAAATAGACTAATTGAATTGGACTCAATTTGATTCATGTGTTGAATGAGTCTAATTTAGATTATGACTCATTGAATCAATTTAATTCAATGAATAGAGATTCATTAAATTTAAATTGACTTGAATCAAAGGTTAGATTTGATCAACCATGGGAGATAAATGGGTCAAGTTTGACTTGACTTGAGAGGGAAGATGAAGGGTCAGGTTTGACTTAACCAAATGCCACCTCATTTGTGACTTGGCATGGGCCGGCCAATGATGGTGTTCCACATCATCAAGGCCACATCATTGTGTGCCACCTCATGAGGAACACCAAGAGTCATGACTCTTGGTATTACATGGAGGTTTCAAACTCCTCCATTAAGTGGTCGGCCACATTAGTGAGGCATTAAGCAATTGGTGTGCTAATTCAAGTCTTCTTCTTCCTCTCTACATTCTCTTCTCCCTCTCATCCTCCATTGTCGTGACCACCAAGAGTGCTAGCACACTCTAAGTGGTTTTTCTCCACCTTTTGTCCGTGCGGATACATTTAGAGGGGTGTACACTTGACACCCTACGAGATCCGACAACTCTTGGACGAGCGGGATAAGCGAAGGGCTTCGCTACAAAGGTATAATCTCTACCATGTAGATCTAGTGTAGATCTAGGATAAAATTATATATATGTAAATTTTTATCTTCGCACGGATCCGTGGTAAGAACTTCGGGGTTTCAGCAATGCAAAAAACGGTTTTTGCGGCTTGAAAGTTCTAACAACCACTGTTGTCACAATAAATTGTGATAACTTTGGGAAAACCAAGAATCACATCTAAGTCTATCAAGAAGTTTCTGAGTCATACAGCTTCTCTTGCTGCCTCAGAGGCTGCCACATACTCAGCTTCCATGGTGGAGTCTGAAACGCATTTCTGCTTAACACTCCTCCATACTATGGCCCCACCTCCCAACGTAAACACATACCCCGAGGTTGATTTACTACTGCCCCTATCTGATTAGAAGTCTGAATCCATGTAACGCACAGGGAGCAAATCATCAGCCTGGTAAACCAACATATAATCTCTAGTCCTTTTTAGGTACTTTAATATATATACTTTACGGCAGTCCAATATCCTTGTCCTAGGTTACTTTAATATCTACTAACCATGTCCACAGTAAAATAGATATCCGGTCTCATACATAGCATCGCATATATTAGGCTTCCTACAGCTGAAGTATAAGGAACTGCCTTCATCTCCTCTATCTCCTTTAGTATCTTATGACACATCTTTTTAGATAAAGGTACTCCATGCCGAAAAGGTAGAAAACTTTTCTTGGAATTTTGCATGCTAAAATGAGCTAGGATAATATCGATGTATGAAGCTTGAGATAAGCACAACATCCTTTTCTTGTGATTCCTTATTACTTTGATCCCAAGAATATGTCCACATTCTCCCAAGTCCTTCATATCAAACTGCTTGGGCATCCATACCCTTATGTATGACAAAACTTTGACATTGTTGTCAATGAGCAAAATGTCATATATGTATAGTACAAGAATTGTCACCATGTTTCCGTCACTTTTCTTATATACACAAGACTCATCTGTACACTGAATGAATCCATGTGAGCAGCAATAGATAAAAGAATCAAGATAGACTTAAGCATGGCTACCAGCGAAAAAGTTTCCTCATAATCAATTCTCTCTTTCTGAGTATACCCCTTCGCAATAAGCCTCGCTTTAAAGGTTTTCACCTTCCTATCTATTCCTCTTTTCCTTTTGTATACCCATTTACATCCAATGGCTTTTACACCATTTGGTGGTTCTACAAGCTCCCAGACCTGATTAGAATACATAGATTTTATTCCAGAGTTCATTGAACTTTGCCAAGATGTCGCATCTTTATCTTGGAGTGCTTCATCATATGTCCAGGGATCAGCTTCATGTTCACCAGGGATCAAGTCCAAAGACTCTCCCAAAAACATGAATCTTCCAGGTTGTCTAACAATCCTCCCACTACGACGAGGCACTACCTGTAATTATACATTATTTGTGACACGTGTTGCAGTTACTTGTGGTATCTCATCTTGTACCGTTGGCACTAAAATAGAAGTGTCCTCTCTTATTTGCTCAAGAATAATTTTACTCATGGGCTTGTGGTTCATTACATAGTCCTCTAAAAATAGGGCATTGGTGCTAATAATGACCTTCTAATCTTTAGGACTATAAAACAAACCGCCTTTCGTTCCTCTAGGATATCCCACGAATAAGCGTACTTCTGTACGTGATTCCAACTTATCAGCGTCTCCCTTCAGCACATGTGTTGGACTACCCCAAATCCGAATATGTTTCAAACTAGGCTTACGCCCATTCCATAATTCTGTGGGAGTAAAGGGTACTAAATTAGAAGGTGCCAAGTTCAGAATGTACATCGTCGTTTCCAGAGCATATCCCCAAAATAAATTTGGTAATTCTGAATAACTCATTATTGATCTAATCATTTCCATAAGAGTCATATTCCTTCGTTCCGCCACACCATTCTATTGGGGTGTACCAGGTGCAGTCAATTGGGATTGAATCTCGACCTCTGATAAGTAACTCCTAAACTCTCCTAAGATGTACTCTCCACCACGATCAGACTGTAGTGTCTTGATACTTTTACCATGACGTTTCTCCACATTAGTCTTGTACTCTTTGAACTTATGAAAGCACTCAGGCTTGTGGCGCATCAAGTAAATGTACTCATATCTTGAATAGTCGTCTATAAAAGAGACAAAATATTCGAAACCACCTCTTGCCTGGATAGTCATAAGCTCACACAAATTAGAATGAGTCAATTCCAACACTTCTTTGGCTCTATACCCTTTTGCCTTAAAAGGCCTCTTGGTTATATTTCCTTCCAAGCAAGACTCACAGGTCGAAAAGTTTTCCACTACTAATGAACCTAAAGGTCCATCAGCTATTAACCTTTGATTCCTACTCAAGTTAATATGACGCAACCTTAGATGCCAAAGATATGTTTGGTTCATTTCCAAAGGTTGCTTTCTCTTGTTAGAATTAGAAGATGTGTTATTAATTTCCATTTGTTACATCGTGGGAGTTATTGGATTAAGAGTATACAAATTGTCAACCAACGCACCAGAACAGATAACCACCCTATTTTTCTTTACAACCACTTTGTCATCAAAAGAAACAGAATATTCATCCATAAATAATTTAGAAACTGAAATCAAGTTCTTTCTAAAACAGGGTACGTAAAGATAATTTTTCAAAATCAAAGTTTTATTCCTATCAAAAGATAAATAAACATCTCCCATCGCAACAACCACCACTCTCATAGCATTGCCTATGTAGACGGTGATCTCCCCTTCATATAGTTGTCTGGTTTCCTGAAACCCCTACAATGAATTGCAGACATGATCAGTGACTCCCGTATCTACACACCAGGTATTGGTAGATAACACTGCTAAATATATTTCAACAACTAATGAATAAGATATACCTTTATTGTTCTCCTTTCTGCGAGGGCAGTCCACCTTCCAATGTCCAGACTTCCTGCATATGAAGCACTTACCTTTCGACTTCTTCACACCTGCCTGCGGCCCAGTCCCTTGAGGTCAAATCACTTTCTTTGTCGAACCAACTTATTTCTTCGTCTTCTTTCCGCCTTTCGACTTAGAGGCAGAAACGTTTTCAGCAATGTGAACTTGAGAACTTTGATGAAATATCCCTTTTGTCGCTTGGAGTTTTGTCAGAAGTTTCGCCAACGAATAAACCCTTTTGTTCATGTTGTAGTTCAGGTAGAACTGCTCAAAACTCTTGGGCAGCATTTGGAGAATGATATCGACCTGGGTTTCCCTATCGATTTTAGCTCCAAGGACTTCCATCTCATTCAAATGAGTCATCATCTTGAGGATATGATTCCTTACGGGTGTCCCCTCAGTCATGGTGGTCATCATTAAGTTTCTCATTACCTCCTGCCTGGCAACCCGATTCTGGTGTTCAAAGAGTTTCTTGAGATTGAGCATCATGTTATAGGCAGTGGGTATGGTCTGATGCTGATGTTGCAGCACATTTAACATAGAAGTCAAAATATAACACCGCGCCATCTCATCTGCCTTGATTCATTTCCTATCTCTCTCTACCTCCTCTTCACTAGAATCCTTATCAGGCTAGGACAGACCTCAAAAAGTACGAACTTATATTTTTCAACAGTTAAGACAATGTCCAAGTTCCATTTTCAATTAATATAATTTGGACCAGTAACTTTATTTTCTTTTAAAATAATAACAAGAGGATTGAAAGCCATTTTGAAATCTTGAAAATCACAAAATAAAATATTTGGTCAAAACTTTAGAATTTAAAATAATATTGATTTCTCAAACAATATAATTTAAATTCACCAATACCTCAAAACACCGTGAATTTCATATGCCACGATAGTGTAGACGTATACTAATTCAAACATTTGTAAGAGGAGGTTTTACCCATTAATTTTATTATCTTGTCAACCTAACTTTATGACAAATAAAATTAATAGTTGATTCATCTTCGGTCACACAAATAATAGCAGTGACTCTAATGGGGAGGATACTATTAAATACACCTAAGTATATACCATTACTTGATACTTAGTCCATTAATTAGGATTGTGCCCTTCAGATGGAGAAGATCACACATACCTAAATAACTTCCTATAATCATCCATAGAGGAAGTTTAATCTATTGATCTGCAAACAAACTCATCCAATATGGAGGAAGGCACTTAAAGTCAACGCGCAAGTTTGAATGCATCACTTACAAACCAGTAATGGAGATCGTGAAATTTATTTAAATAATACCTCTCCTAGTTAGTTATTTAAATTGAGGAATTTTAACATGCACACACATCACAACACATAAAAATAACATATAAAGGTAATAAATATGAAAATAAAATTTCCAACTATTATGGCCTCATCCATCACTGTCCTCCAATATGCCGCCAATGGATCAAGCCGTCGCATTTATCTTGCTTCCTTCTTTGCCGCACCTCCGGTCCTCAAAATAGCACCACGCATAGCAAGGATACAAGCCGCAACAAAAAGAAATAAAAATTTACATTTATCGATCCTATATTCTACAAAGAAATTTACATGTAATCTAGATCGAACAGAATGTAAAAAATAATACAGCAACCGACTATATTTAATTATTACAATCATGAACAACACAAAACAACCGCGACATGCCCGAGGGTTCAAATCATACACAAACACAAAAAGCCATAATGGTTAGACCTAGGACGCCTGCAACCACAGAGTTAATCTTTCTTGCACATCCTACTATTATCATGCCTAAACTTATATATGAGCAATGCATAATTTAACCGAAAACCAATCACACAGAGCTAGAAACCTCACTCTGATACCACTTGAAGGCGTTGGAATTCCGTTCTGTTTTAATTTTCCCTGTACAAAAATTGTACAAATACAGAACTTTTCCTAGCAACCTATATTTTTTATCAGACAAGTGTTTGATCAATCGAGCAAGTACTTAATGGATCAAAGCACACCTTGATCGAAATACAAGATCGTTGACCTCTTATGTTGGTATTCAAGATCGATACAAAGAAAACTAAACTAATTACACAGCAAAATCCAAGAACTAGTTGTACCTTTCCTTTGTAGCAAAAGACCTCTTGATCTTCTGTTCTATTCCTCTCCTCTTCTTGGACGTCGTGTGGGTGACGATCTACCAAGATAACAAACACCCTTCCCTTCTTTGTTTCCAAATCGTTGACCACCAAGATAAGCTCTAGGATGAGGCACCTTCTCCTCTTCTTCTTCTTTTCCAAGCTATCATCCACAAAGGATTCTAAGCAAGGGGTGTTGGCCCTAGCAAGGAAGAGGCACTGGCCCTAGCAAGGAAGAGGCACCGCCCTTAGCAAGGAGGTGGAGGTGGCGCCGACCCTAGCAAGGAGGTGGAGGTGGTGTCGGCCCTAGCAAGGAGGTGGAGGTGGCGCCGGCCTTAGCAAGGAGGAGAAGAGAATTGTGGGAAAATTAGGTTTTAGGGGCCGCCACCTACTCCCTTTTATAACCCTTGCCACCGGCCCTAGGAAGGTAGGATTAACCAATAACCAAACGTGGATGGGTGGATGCGAGGCTTTATATAGAGGCTACAATAAGGACCTAGAGGAGGAATTGGTTTAGACCTCCTGATGAGCTTGAGCTTCCTGTGTTCAGCCCAAACACTCAACTCAATTCCATCAATAATAACACATACCACTAAAGAGTTATTATTAAACTACCGCATCAATCTCATATTACAATATGGGCTCCTTTTTATCATGAGTGTGTTAATCTCTCTGTGTTTAAGATATCGTATGTCCATTAATTAAATGATTTACTGACAACTCAATTAATTAACATCTGATTCCAAGAGTAGTACCACTCAACTTTATTATCATGCCAGACTAAGTCCACATGCAGGGTTTACATGATAATCCTTATGAGCTCCTCAAGGGGACATCATCAGCCTAAATAATTAGGGCACATATTCCTTCTATAATTAACAACACACCATATAAACAGTATTATCTCGCAACTCATCGAACTTATTATTTAACGAATAAATCTCACCCATTGATAGGTTAAAGAAATAAATACTAAGTATACGTGCTTATTATTATATAGGGATTAAGAGGACGCACATCCATAATAACAGAGATTTTGTTCTTTTATGTAGTCAGTACAAATCAAACAACCTCAAACGGTCCTGCTCAATACACACATAGTGTACTAGTGTAATTTTATAGTCAAGACAAACTAATACCAAATTACACTACAACCGTTCCAATGGTTTGTCTCAATCCATCTTGGTTGTGAGCTACTATTTATAATTTATAAGGAACCAATAACATGATCTTCTGTGTGGCACCACACACCATGTTATCTACAATATAAATTAAATGGACAACTGCATTGACATATATATAAATATAAAATACAAACATTTGACCAAAGTAATTCTCATTTCAAAATATTTCAAAACAGATATTCATACAAAAGCTAGGCTTATAGTATACATCCCAATAGGGAGGATCTCGACCTCGACTATGTCCAAATTCGGGGAGATTGAAACTTAAAAAGGATATAGTGATATGGTACTCGCTCAAACCTTGTACGAAGCGTAGTCAACTTTTGTAGTCAGGAGGATCTCAAACCCGACTACATCTAAGTCCAAGAGAGTTTGGACCCTAAAAAGTACACGATAATATGGTACTCGCTTGACCCTTGTATGAAGGAGAGTCCGCTACCGCAGTTGGAAGGATGCCAACCATGACTATATCCAAGTCCAAGGGAATTTGGGGCATGAAAAGGACACAATAATACAGTACTTGTTCAACCCTTATACAAAGGGGAGTTCACTATCACAGACAGGAGGATCTAAACCATCCAAGTCTGGGGTATTTGGGCCTTAAAAAGGATACGATGATATGTTACTCGCTCGGTGATGTGCGTAGATTATATACTCTTTTATGCATGTTTTTACGCACATTTACATACTTTGAGCATGCTTGATCTATGCATTTTTATACTTCCAGCTTTCCTTTTAGCATATTTACTCTTTTGGTTCGGAGATCTGCTTTTTGTGCATTTTCTGTACACAGGATTCGAAATTGGTGAAGATTATGCGTCCTCGGACAAGCTTGGAAGGAATTGAAGGGAGAGAGCATCAGGCCGTGTAGTTTTAACAGGAAGGGAAGAGGACATGGCCGTGTGAATCTCACACGGTCGTGTCTTGATTTGAAGAAATTAGAGGGATGCCTTACATGGTCGTGTAGATCTACACGGTCGTGTGAGGTTCCAAGCAAGCTGGTGGCCGTGTGCACCACACTGCCGTGTAGCATTTCCAGAGAAAGGGTCCTGGCCGTGTGAGTCACACGGCCTTGGCAGAGAAGGAACTGGACATGGCCGTGTGAATCTCACACTGCCGTGTCGTGTGGCGCCCGATTTCCTCCTCTATTTAAACCCTCCTTCATGAATTGAAAGGGATCTCTTCCCTTTGGGAGAAGGCAAGATTTGGTGGTATCCTCCCATTCTTGGGAGGATTTCAGGCGTTCGAGGGGAGTTCTTGACGATTTCGACTCCGGAGCGAGGATTGGATCCGAAGACGAGGCTTCTTCGTAGATAAGTTTTCTCTTTCCCCCTTTTCTTGGTTTCTTGGATTGGGGATTTAAAAAATGCTTGTAATCTTTATTTCTTCGGGTATTCTTCCTCGATTCATGGAGTAGATCTTGTATTCTAGGATTAAGGGAGTATTTTTATGATGGATTGATGTAATCTCTTATGGATTTGCCAATTTCTTGTTTCAATGACATTGTCTTGCTTGTATCAATTAGATCTTGAATGATTAATGGTGATTTGTGCTTAATTCTCATTCTTGATTGATTGTTTGGATTTCTTGTGGACTTAGTAAAGATAAACTCTCACTCGATCATCCGAGGGATCCATGTGACAGGTGCAAGCCCGTGTAAGGACGTTTGAGAGATAATCTTGAAGAGGAAATAGGAATATTCAAGAGAGTAGGATGGATCTTGTGATTAGTTTCTTGTATCTTGATAGATTAATAAGTTGTGGGCTTCTATGTTGATATCCGAGGAAGGCATAGTAATAGGTGCGCTTCTGTGTAAGGACAACGTAGGTTCACGTCTAATTAATCATATTTAGATACATTTCTCAGTCCTTAGTCGGTTATCTATTGCAAGAGAGAACCGGCAACTTTCTACAAGTGTTTGGCAATTGAGGGATAAGAATTGGTGAACCATTTACATTCAAGAAATCTTACAAAGAAACCGAAACTCCTAGAATCTCCTCTTATCATAACCCAAAACACTAAACTCTTGTTTGTTGATCTTTAATATTAGATTTGTTTACCTTCACTTTGCATTTGAAACAATTGGATAGTTGTTTAGCTAATTCGCATTGAGGCATTTCTAGTGCTTATTCCAGTCCCTGTGGATACGATAATCTTTTATATTGCTTGCGACATTTCCGTACACTTGCGGAGCGTAACAAGTTTTTGGCGTCGTTGCCGGTGACTGCATTATAACATTAGGAATTATCAATTGAGTTAGACTAAACATAACATTTGTTTTCCTTTCATATTGCATAGTTGTAACTAATCATTAGATTTCTGTTTTTACTTTCTTGTATAACTTTTACTTCTTGTTAATTCTTTTTGTACAAATTCAATTCTGTATTTTTTATTCTTTTATTTTTTTTTCTTTCTTTTTCTATTGAATTGTCATTTGCTATCTTGTTCTTGTGTATGCGAAGATCTAACTTTGCAGGGGAATTCTTTCCTTTTGACCCTGAGATTGACAGAACTTTCCATAAAAGAAGAATTCTGCAAAGGCAAATTGAAGAACAGGAACATTTGAACATGGCGAATAGACCACTTAAGGATTATGCAGCACCTTATGCAAGAGGTTTTCGATCTAGTATTTCAAGACCTTCAGTGGAAGCTAATAACTTTGAGATCAAACCCGCGATTATATCTATGGTGCAGCAGAACCATTTTGGTGGAGGACCTCATGAAGACCCCAATCAACACTTAGAGGTCTTTTATGAAATATGTGGTACCATGAAAATAAATGGAGTTCCTTCAGAAGTAGTTAGATTATTGTTATTTGGGTTTTCTTTAAGAGATAGGGCAAAGCAATGGCTGAATTCTTTGGCCCCTAATAGCATCACCACTTGGGAGCAGTGTGAGCAACAGTTTCTTGATAAATTCTATCCACCAAGCAAAACAGCTCATATGAGGAATTTAATTGCAAGCTTCAAGCAAACTGACTCAGAATCTCTTTTTGAAGCATGGGATAGATATAATAGTATGCTCAGACAATGCCCACATCATGGGTTGGAAAGATGGTTAGTGTTGCACACTTTTTATAATGGTATCAACTATCATACCAAAGTGTCCCTTGATTCAGCTGCTGGAGGGGCACTTATGAATAAAAGTTTAGATGAAGCTGAAGAAATTATTGACAGTGTAGCACAAAATCATCATCAATGGGCAAATGAAAGAAGTGGTGGCTATTCTTCTGTAAACCCAACAATTAAAGCATCAGGGAAGTTTGATGTAGATGCAGTCACTCTTTTGTCTGCAAAATTGGACGCTCTTACAAAGAAATTTGAGAATATGGGGACTAGTGCTAATATGGTCAATGCTATTAGTACATCTTGTGAAGTATGTGGGAGTTCAGAGCACTCAAATGACTCATGTCCATTGGGAGCTATCACTGCACAAATCAATCAACTGGAACAATGTGATGCAATCATGAGTTACAATCAAAGGCAGAACAACCCATACTCAAATACTTATAACCCTGGATGGAAGAGTCATCCCAATTTTTCTTACAGAAATAATCAAGATCAAGGACCATCTATGGGGGCAAGACCAAATTTTCAAGCTGGGCAACAAAATTTTCAACATCTATTTTCTCAAGGCTTACCAAAGTCAAATATTGAAAAGATGCTTGAAGAAATTATCTCAAGTCAGAATGAAATGAAGCAAGATTTAGCAAAGCTCATTCAGAGAATGGATAATTCTGAAAAGCATCAAAAGATCCAGGATAGTCAAATTGCCCAACTAGCTTCCTCATCATCCAGAGCACCAGGACAACTTCCAGGAAAACCTAATGTGAATCCTATGGAGCATTGCAATAGAATTGAGCTTAGGAGCGGACGGACCTTGGGAGACTCCCAAGTGACTGCTCCAAAAGGGATACAAAAAGAAGAAGAGCTCTCTCCTCTTATATCAAATCAGATTCAAGCTAATGAGGAGAGTATCATTGAGGTTGAAGAGACTTTTCCACTGAACCATCAGAGCAAAGCTGTCCCTTTTCCTCAGAGACTTACAATGCTCAAGAAAGATGAAGAATTTGGCAAGTTTTTAGAAAAAGTTAAGGAAATTTGTGTAGAGGTACCTCTTATTGATCCTATTCTTCAAATGCCTAGATTTGCCAAATTCCTGAAGGATCTCATGTCAAACAAGAGAAGAAGAGGAGAGGTTGAGACAATTGCGCTTAGTGAGGAATGTAGTGCCATTTTGGAGAAGAACACTTCCCCAAAACTAAAGGACCCAGGGAGCTTTTATATTCCTTACAACATAGGAAAATATTTTTTTTGAAAAAGCTTTTTATGATTTGGGGGCAAGTGTTAGCCTCATTCCCTATTAAATTTGTAATAAATTAGGTCTCAAAAACATTAAACTTACTACTATGGCACTTCAACTTGCCGATCATTCCTGCAGGTACCCTTTGGGTATTATAGAAGATGTGCCAGTAGAGGTGGATGGGAATGTTATTCCCACAGATTTTGTCGTGTTGGACATGGAAGAGGACCCCAGGATTCCTATCATATTAGGAAGACCTTTCCTTGCTACAGCTAGAGCTATAATTGATGTCAAAAATCATAAGCCTTCTTTGGTAATTGGTAAGGAAAGGTTGGAATATGATTTATCTAATATCTCTAACCATGTCTCGTCTCTTTTAAATGCTTGTAGTAGGACAAGCATTTATAAACTTGAGGAATGGAATTTCCATCCTCATGGAAGGCCACCAAACGAAGGAGACAATGTGGTGGAAGATGTTGGGAGAAGATCTCCCAACAAAATCGAAAAGTATATCTGTCCTCCAAGGGCGAGGAAAATAAGTGAATGATCAAGTTTGGTCGAGCTAAAGACCTTAAACAAGTGCTTCTTGGGAGGCAACCCAAGGGTTATTTTAGTTAGTTTTGATTTGTATTTTAATTTCTTTTAGTTTGATGCATTCTTTTGATTTTGTTTTCAGGTTAGGTGCAAAACAGAGCCCGGCCGTGTGCTATACACGGCCAGGCAAAGGTTGCAGAGAAGGGAAGTGCTTGGGCCGTGTCATCCAGACACGGCCGTGTAGGATCTCCCGAGGAGAAAAAGGACTAGGTCATGTCCCAAACACGGCCGTGCAAAGAATTCCGAGAAGAAAGATGGAGAGGCCGTGTCCCAGACACGGCCGTGCGAAGAATCCAGAGAAGGAAGAGGGGGAGGCCGTGTGGATCTGCACGGCCCGTGTAGGAGAGTTATTTAAGTCTTCTTTCTACCTTACACGACCAGATCTTGGCCGTGTTCCGCACACCCCCAACTCTCCAAAACATCTCTTTCTCTCCCAATCTCTTAAAAACTCCTCTCTAATCTCTCAAGATCTCTTAGATCCGGATTCTCTTTCTCTCTAAGACTTGGACTTTTTGTTCTCCTAACCTAAGATCTTTGCTCTTTGAAGTTTGTTCTTTGAGTTCCATTTTTCCAACCCTAGATAATTCTTCCCCTATCTAAACTCATCAAGATGTCCAACATTTTGAAGAAACTTCGCAAAGGAGGTGGTGGATCCAGTGGAGACAAAGAGAAGGAGCCATCAAGGGACAAAGGAAAACAACCAGTGAAGGGCAAAGGCAAAAGGACTTCACGCAACGAAGGTAATGACAATGAATTCAATATTGTGTTTAGAAATGATGATCAAATAACTAGATTTGCAATTCTTGTCAATAGAAAGATAGTGTGTACTAGATATATGGACCCAACTGTTCTTGATATGCTTGGAATTAGGGGAGATGTAGATTTGATGATTGGGTTTTTGGATTGGAGTGATATTATGTACACACATTTGCCTACATATCCTCATCTTGTTTTGAAATTTTTAAGTTCATTGGATGTCCATTTTACTAATGAAGATGATTATTTTGGAAAAATCTCATTTAGACTAATGAATCAAGAATTTCTATGGGCATTTAGTGACTTTAATTCTTGTTTTGGATTAACCACCGGTAGCCCTCGTAGGTTTGATCCAAGGTTTAATTGGAATCATTTTTGGAATGCAATAACTGGGTTAGATCAACCTTATGAGCCTTCAAGAGCTAAGGCCTCCCATATGCAAAACCCCATCTTTAGGTATCTACATAGAGTCATGAGTAAAACTATTTTTGGTAGGGGAGAGAGTGATGGGATGGTTAAAAAGATAGAGCTTTATGCTTTATGGGCTATGCTTTATAAGGTTGAATTTGATTCTGGTTTTCATTTTGTTCAAACCTTATTAAGATCTGCTAGGGCATCATCGGGATCAATTGTTTTTGGTGGTTTGATTACCCGAATAGCTTATAATTTAAATCTTGATGTTGATGGGTTGGAAATAATTCATGGTAATGACATGATTGGCATTGATGCATGTCTTGCTATGAAAATGATCGTTCGGGATGAGAATGGTTTCGCGTTTCCTAGGAGGAGTGGTTCTCCTTTACCCCTTCCTTTTCCTGAACGAACTACTATTCGTAACCCGGCTAATTGGGTAATTTCTGAGTTAGATTTTGAGGATAACCCTTCTATACCTGGAGACACTGAGCCACATCATGAGCCCTCGTCATCTGGACACCCACAGCCTTCTAGTTTTATGGAGCCTGCTAGGCATTCTTTTGCATATGGCACGGGATCTTCTAGGTTTGATTTTTCAGATTTTCATACGTCTCTAGAATCACTTCATGAGAAGCAAGATGCCCAACGAAAAATGTTGGAGGGGCGCTTCTCTTTATCTGATGATCAGTTTAGGGAGGTACAAAATCATTTTCAGTTTACAAGGAATTTTCAAGGTCAAGTGGCTGAGTTTGTGCAGGATTATGATACTGATCAGGCTAGGATGAGAGATTTTATGCAGAGCATGATGCTTACTAGCCAACAAGTAGATGCTTTATATGAGTATCATAGATCCTTGGGTGAGATTCCAGGTTTTCCTAGTTTTCCTATTGGCCAACCACGTCGTAGACCTCCTTTCCCTTGTCCACCTCCTCCACCATATTGATTTCATCGGGACGATGAAAAGTTTAAGTCTGGGGGGGTGTCATGTACTGTTTAGTTTGGTTTTCAGTTTTTAGTTTTTGTTAGTTTTTCATGTTGGTTCATATTTTTATTGCTTGTTGCTTTATTTTGCTTGTTTTTGAAATAATCATGGCAAAAAAAAAAAAAAATTGAGAACATCAAATCTTCACTTATATGCTTTCTTGGATTCAAGTGAAATGTTAGCATGATTATTGTCTTGATTCATGATGTTCGAATGATGCTAGTAGTAAACTTTGTGTAGTTCTTTTTTCTATCTTGGGAAGCATTAATAAGCTAAGAATCTTATGGTGATGAGTTTTAGTTTTGGTTCAACCTTAAGGATTTTATCTTCACTACACTTGTGCTTGATGCTTGAATAGTTGATGTCATTGAAATAGTCATGATTCATCTTGTTTGATTAGTACTTGGTTTCCATGGTGATTTCTCAACTTCCATTTTGGTTACTGGATGAGGCTCAAATCATTAAAGCTCATTTGGAAAAATCAAAATATCCCAACATGTGTGCTAAAAGTACATTTGTGAATAAGTTTTGCACAATGCAAACACTTATAAAAAAAATAAAAAAAATAAGGGATATAAAAAATAGTTGTCATGAGTGGAATCTAGCAAGTCACCCCTTTGAGACCGAGTTAGGTTACTGGGGAAATGACTGCCTAGCTTCCCTTGAGATTGAGCACACCTTTGAGACCTTGGGTTAGTTGAGAAATATGAACCAAGTGAATGGTGAGTAAGTGCCTATCACTGGTTACTTGTCTTTCACTAGAAACATTAGGAATTCAAATTTGATGACGACTTGACTAGGACATGGATTGAAACTTGAAGGGTGTTGAGTTACTTTTACACTGTGCACAAGATTCTTATGCTTGAACCATACTTTACTTGTCTCCATGATCACGCTCGTTAATGAAACTTTTTGATAGAGTTAGGAAAGTGCACTAGGTTTTATGAATGTGTTATAGAACATATGAATTTAGACTGCAGCATTTTGCTTGAGGACAAGCAAAGGTTTAAGTCTGGGGGTGTGATGTGCGTAGATTATATACTCTTTTATGCATGTTTTTACGCACATTTACATACTTTGAGCATGCTTGATCTATGCATTTTTATACTTCCAGCTTTCCTTTTAGCATATTTACTCTTTTGGTTCCGAGATCTGCTTTTTGTGCATTTTCTATACACGGGAGTCGAAATTGGTGAAGATTATGCGTCCTCGGACAAGCTTGGAAGGAATTGAAGGGAGAGAGCATCAGGCCGTGTACCACACACGGCCGTGTAGTTTTAACAGGAAGGGAAGAGGATATGGCCGTGTGAATCTCACATGGCCGTGTCTTGATTTGAAGAAATTAGAGCAGATGCCTTACATGGCCGTGTAGATCTACACAGCCGTGTGAGGTTTCCAGAGGCCAAGCAGGTGGTGGCCGTGTGCACCACACGGCCGTGTAGCATTTCCAGAGAACAGAAGGGTCCTGTCCGTGTGAGTCACACGGTCGTGCAGCTTTAGCAGAGAAGGAACTGGACATGGCCGTGTGAATCTCACACGGCCGTGTCATGGGGCCGTGTGGCGCCCGATTTCCTCCTCTATTTAAACCCTCCTTCATGAATTGAAAGGGGATCTCTTCCCCTTTGGGAGAAGGCAAGATTTGGTGGTATCCTCCCATTCTTGGGAGGATTTCTGGGCGATTCGAGGGGAGTTCTTGACGATTTCGACTCCAGAGCGAGGATTGGATCCAAAGACGAGGCTTCTTCGTAGATAAGTTTTCTCTTTCCCCCTTTCTTGGTTTCTTGGATTGGGGATTTAAGAAATGCTTGTAATCTTTATTTCTTCGGGTATTCTTCCTCGATTCATGGAGTAGATCTTGTATTCTAGGATTAAGGGAGTATTTGTATGATGGATTGATGTAATCTCTTATGGATTTTCCAATTTCTTGTTTCAATGACATTGTCTTGCTTGTATCAATTAGATCTTGAATGATTAATGGTGATTTGTGCTTAATTCTCATTCTTGATTGATTGTTTGGATTTCTTGTGGACTTAGTAAAGATAAACTCTCACTCGATCATCCGAGGGATCCACGTGACAGGTGCAAGCCCGTGTAAGGACGTTTGAGAGATAATCTTGAAGAGGAAATAGGAATATTCAAGAGAGTATGATGGATCTTGTGATTAGTTTCTTGTATCTTAATAGATTAATAAGTTGTGGGCTTCTATGTTGATATCCGAGGAAGGCATAGTAATAGGTGCGCTTCTGTGTAAGGATAACGTAGGTTCACGTCTAATTGATCATATTTAGATACATTTCTCAGTCCTTAGCCGGTTATCTATTGCAAGAGAGAACCGGCAACTTTCTACAAGTGTTTGGCAATTGAGGGATAAGAATTGGTGAACCATTTACATTCAAGAAATCTTACAAAGAAACCGAAACTCCTAGAATCTCCCCTTATCATAACCCAAAACACTAAACTCTTGTTTGTTGATCTTTAATATTAGATTTGTTTACCTTCACTTTGCATTTGAAACAATTGGATAGTTGTTTAGCTAATTCGCATTGAGGCATTTCTAGTGCTTATTCCAGTTCCTGTGGATACGATAATCTTTTATATTACTTGCGACATTTCCGTACACTTGCGGAGCGTAACACTCGGCCTTATGCGAAGGGGAGCACACTACCATAATTGGGAGGATTTCCACCCCAAATATATCCAAGTTTAGGGGAGTTTAACCCCTGAAAGGGATACAATGATACGATACTCGTTCGGCCCTTATATGAAGAGGAGTCCGCTACTACAGGCCGAAGGATCTCGACTCGGAGTACTTCCAAGTTTGGGAAATTTTGGGCCTGGAGAAGGAGATGGTGATACAATACTCGCTCGACCCTTATACGAAGGGGAGTCTGCTACTACAACATAGAGGATCTCGACCTTGACTACATTCAAATCCGAGAAAGTTTGGACCCTAAAAATGACACAGTGGTATGGTACTTGCTCGACCCTTGTACCAAGGATAGTTCACTACCACAGTTGGAATATGGTACTTACTCAACCACGACTACATCTACAGGGGAGTTTGGGTCCTAAAAATGACACGATGATATGGTACTCATTTGATCCTTGTACAAAGAGGAGTCCGCTACCATAGTTAGGAGGATCTTGACCCTAACCATGTCGAAATCTGGGAGAGTTTGGGTCTTGAAAAGGAGACGACGATACGGTACTTGCTTGACCCTTGTATAAAGGAGAGTCCACTACCACATCCGACAAGATCCCGACCCTGACTACATTCAAGTCCAAGGGAGTTTAGTCCCTAAAAAGGACATAACGATACAGTACTCATTCTACCCTTGTACGAAGGGGAGTCTTCTATCGCATCCGGAAGGATCTCGATCTCGACTATGTCCAAGTCTGGCAGTGTTTGGGCCCTGAAAAGGAAATGGTGATATTGTACTCGCTCAACCTTTGTATGAAGGGGAGTATGCTATCACATCCGGGAGGATCTCTACTCCGACTACGTCCAAGTCTGGGGGAGTTTAGGCCCTGTAAAGGACACTGTGATATGGTACTCACTCGACCCTTATACAAAGGGGAGTCCGCTACCGCAGCCAGGAGGATCTTGACCCCGACTATGTCCAAGTCTAGGGGAGTTTAGGCCTTAAAAAGGATACAACGATATGGTACTCACTCGACCCTTGTATGAAGGGGAGTTAGCTACCACATCTGGGAAGATATCGACCCCAACTATATCCTATTCTAAGGGAGTTTGGACCCTAAAAAAGATACGATAATACAGCACTCGCTCATTCTTTTGTTAGAATGTATACTAAAAGCCTAGCTTTTGTATAAATATTTATTTGGAAATGAAAATCACATTGGTCAAATGTCTGCATTTAGTTAAATATAGTTGTCCATTTAATTTATAGTGTAGATAACATGGTGTATGGTGTCACACAGAAGATTATGTTATCAGTTCCTTATAAATTATAAATAGAAGCTCACAACCAAGATGGATTGGGACAAACCATTGGAATGGTTGTAGTGTAATTTGGTACTAATTTATCTTGACTATAAAATTCTATTAGTACACTATGTGTGTATAGAGCAGGACCATTTGAAGTTGTTTCTTTTATACTGACTGCATAAAAGAACAGACCCTCTGTTATTATGGATGTGCGTACTCTTAATCCCGATATAATAATAAGCACACGTACTTAGTATTTATTTCTTTAATTTATCCAATGGTGAGATTTATGTTAGAACACAAGAAGCTCAAGCTCATCAGGAGGTCAAAACAAATTCCTCCTCTAGGTCCCTATTGTAGCCTCTATGTATAAAGTCTCGCATCCACCCAAGTCATCCTTATGGTCGTCCATATCCTTGCTTGGTGCCCAAGAAAGGTGTCGACCACCCCTTGCTTGGTGCTCAAGCAAGGGGCCGACCAAGATGGGTTTAAAAGTGAGTTTTTAATTTTTTAAATCTTTCTTTTTGTAGCCATCTATAATGTTTTAAAAGAGAGATTTTAAATTTTAAAAATTTCCCTTTTTTTGAAGCCATCCACATGGTTTTAAAAGAGAGTTTTAAATTTAAAAAATCTTTCATTTTATAGTCATCTACAATGGTTTAAAAGAGAGATTTTATTTTTGTTAAAACTTTCCTTTTTTGTAACCATAATTTAAAAGAGAGGTTTTAATTTTAAAAATCTTTTCTTTTTATAGTCATCTACAATGTTTAAAAGAGGAATTTTTAATTTTAAAACTTTTCTTTTGTAGTCATCCACAATAGGAAATTTAAAAGAGAGATTTTAATTATTGTTAAAATCTTTCCTTTTTAGCCATTATCAAGGATTATAAAAGAGGATAGATGGTGCCTTAGAAGAAATAATAATCTACACTATTTCTATTCCTCTTCTATTCTCCTTGTGGTCGACCCCCTCATATTCTTATTCTCTCTTTGCTTTCTCACCTAAGGCCGGAGGCATCAAGAGGCTTCAACCATCTTGTGGCCGGCGGGTTGCAAGGAAGAAAGAAGAACAAGAGGTAGTGTTCCTAGCTTTGATCCCTTGATGGCCGAAAGTCTTGGAAGAAAGAAGGACTTGGGTGGTTTTTGCGTCTTGGTAGATCGTCACCCACACGACGTCCAAGAGGAGGAGAGGAATACAGCAGAAGATCAAGAGGTATTTAAGGTACAAAGAAAGGTATAACTAGTTAATTGTTTCCGCTGTGTACTAGTTTATTTTTCCTTTGTATGGATCCTGAAGTACCGACACAAGAGGCTAGCAATCTTGTGCTTTGATTGAGGTCTCTGTAGTTTAGCCTAGGATTTACTATAAGGAGTTTAAATATTCAATTTCTTTGAAAGGCTTTGACTAGGAAGTGGTGGATGATCTCATACCCAAGAAGGTCGAGTGCCTCGCCAATGACCTGGAAGTCAATCCTTGAAATAGATATTTAATCAATTTCTGTAATATGGTTTAACTTCTGATGAACACATGGGTTGAACTTGGATTAATAATGTTAAGTTTCATTTGCAATCCAAGTTTAACTTCTGAAAAGCACATGGGTTGCTAAGAAAAGTTCTGTGCTTGTACAAATTTTTATACAGGGGAAACAAAATGGAATTCTGAGTAGCGCCAACAATTGGTATCAGAACTAGTTTTCTGCCTCTGTGTGTTTGGTTTTTAGTTAAACTATGCACTTTTCATACATAAATTTAGGCAGGATAATAGTAGGATGTGCAAATAGATTAACTCTATGGTTGCAGGCATCCTAGTTCCAACTATTATGGCCCTATTATGTTTGTGTGTGATTTGGGCCCTCGGGCATGTCGAGGGCATTTTATGTGTGTGCATGATTGTAATTATTAAATACAGCAGGAGCTGTACTAGTTTTAGGAGTTTACATTCTGCTCGATCTAGATTACATGTACATTCCCTTATGGAATATAGGATCGATAAATGTAAAATTTTATTTTTATTGCGGATCGTATCTTTGCGAGACGTGGTGCTATTTGAGGACCAGAGGCGCAGCGGAAAAGGAAGCAAGATAGGTGCGACGACATGACCCGTTGGCGGCGGCTAGGGTTAGTGGCACACGGAGGATAGCTATGGATGAGGCCATAATAATTGAAAATTTATTTTTCATATTTATTGTCTTTTATGCTGTTTATATGTGTTATGTGTGTGCATCTTCAAATTCCTCATTTTAAATAACTAAGTGGGAGAGGAATTATTTGAATTCCACAGTCTCCATTACTGGTTTGTGAGTGATGCATTCAAACTTACGCGTTGGCTTGAGTGTCTTCCTCCACATCGAATGAGTTTGTTTGCGGATCACTAGATCAAACTCCCTTTATGGATAATTATAGGAAATTATTTAGGTTTGTGGGATCTTCTCCATCTGAAGGGGCACAATCCTATTTAATGGACTAAGTATCAAGTAATAGTATACACTTAGGCGCATTTAATAGTATCATCCCCATCGGAGTCACTGCTATTATTTGTGTGACCGAAGAAAAATCAACTATTAATTTTATTTATCATAAAGTTAGGATGACAAGATAATAAAATTAATGGGTGAAACCCCCTCTTACAAATGTTTGAATTTGTATTCGTCCACACTATCATGGCATACAAAATTCACGGTGTTTTGAGGTATTGATGAATTTAAATGATATTGTTTGAGGAATCAATATTATTTTAAATTCTAAAGTTCTGACCAAATATTTTGTGATTCTTAGGATTTCAAATGACTTTCAATCCTCTTATTATTATATTGAAAGAAAACAAACTTACTGGTCCCAATTACATTGATTGGAAACGAAACTTGGACATTGTCTTAACTGCTGAAGGTTACAAGTTCGTACTTTTTGAGATCTGTCCAAGCCTGCCTAATAGTGATTCTAATGAAGAGGAGATTGAGTATCATAAGAAATGGGTCAGGGCAGATGAGATGGTGTGATGTTACATTTTAGCTTCTATGTCAAATGTGTTGCAACATCAACATCAGGCCATGCCTACCGCATATGACATGATGCGCAATCTCAATGAACTCTTCGGACACCAGAATCGGGCTGCTAGGCAGGAGGCTATGAGAAACTTGATGACGCCCACCATGACTGAGGGGATACCCGTAAGGGATCATATCCTCAAAATGAACCCTTTTGAATGAGATGGAAGTCCTTGGAGCAGAAATCGATGGGGAACCCCAGGTTGATATCATTCTCCAAACGCTGTCTAAAAGTTTTGAGCAGTTCCACCTGAATTACAACATGAACAAAAGGATTTATTCGTTGGTGGAACTTCTGATAGAACTTCAAGAAGCAGAAGGGATATTTCATCAAAGTTCTCAAATTCACATTGCTAAAAATGTTTCTGCTTCTAAGCTGAAAGGTAGAAAGAAGAAAAAGAAACAAGTTGGTTCAGCAAAGAAAGTGAATCGATCTCTAGGGACTGGGCCGCATGCAGGTGTGAAGAAGCCGAAGGGCAAGTGCTTCACATGCAAGCAGTCTGGACATTGAAAAGTGGACTGTCCTCACAGAAAGAAGAACAATAAAGGTATATCTTATTCTCTAGTGGTTGAAATATGATTAGTAGTGTTATCTACCGGTACTTGGTGTGTAGATACGTGAGCCACTGATCATGTCTGCAATTCATTGCAGGGGTTCCAGGAAACTCAACGACTATATGAAGGGGATATTACCATCTACATGGGCAATGCTACAAAAATGGCGGTTGTTGTAGTGGGAGATGTTTATTTATCTTTTGATAGAAATAAAACATTGATTTTGAGAAATTATCTTTATGTACCATGTTTTAGAAAGAACTTGATTTCAGTTTCTAAACTATTTATGGATGAATATTCTATTTCTTTTGATAACAAAGTAGTTGTCAAGAAAAATAGGATAGTTATCTGTTCTGCTATGTTGGTTGGCAATTTATATACTCTAAATCCAATAACTCTCACGATACAATAAATGGAAATTAATAATACATCTTCTAATTCTAATAAGAGAAAATAACCTTCGGAAATAAACCAAACATATCTTTGGCATCTAAGGCTTGGCCATATTAACTTGAGTAGGATTCAAAGGCTAATAGCCAATGGACCTTTGTGTTCATTAGTGGTGAAAAATTTTCCAACCTACGAATCTTGCTTGGAAGGAAAAATGACCAAGAGACCTTTTAAGGTCAAGAGGTATAGAGCCAAAGATGTGTTGGAATTGGTTCATTCTTATTTGTGTGGACCTATGACTATCCAGGCAAGAGGTGGTTTCGAATATTTTATCTCTTTTATATATGACTATTCAAGATACGGGTACATTTACTTGATGCGCCACAAATCTGAGTGCTTTGATAAGTTCAAAGAATACAAGGTTGATGTGGAGAAACATCATGGTAAGGGTATCAAGACACTACGGTCTGATTGTGGTGGCGAGTACCTCTTAGGAGAGTTTAGGAGTTACTTATCAGAGGCCAGTACACCCCAACAGAATGGTGTGGCAGAACAAAGGAATATGACTCTTATAGAAATGGTTAGATCAATGATGAGTTATTCAGAATTATCAAATTCGTTTTGGGGATATGCTCTGGAAATGGCAGTGTACATTCTGAATTTGGTACCTTCTAAGTCAGTAACCTCTACTCCCAAAGAATTATGGAATAGGCGTAAGCCTAGTCTGAAATATATTCGGATTTGGGGTAGTCCAGCACATGTACTGAAGGGAGATGCTGATAAGTTGGAATCACGTATAGAAGTTCGCTTGTTTGTGGGTTATCCTAAAGGAACAAAATGTGGTTTATTTTATAGTCCTAAAGATCAGAAGGTCATTATTAACACCAATGCCCGATTTTTAGAAGATGACTATGTAATGAACCACAAGCCCATGAGTAAAATTATTCTTGAGGAAATAAGAGAAGACACGTCTACTTTAGTACCAACGGTACAAGATGAGATACCACAAGAAACTACAACACGTGTCACAAATGATGCACAATTACAAGTAGTGCCTCGTCGTAGTGGGAGGGTTGTTAGGCAACCTGAAAGATTCATATTTTGGGGAGAATCTTCAAACTTGATCCCTGGTGAACAAGAACCTGATCCATGGACATATGATGAAGCACTCCAAGATAAAGATACAGCATTTTGGCAAAGTGCAATGAACTCTGAAATATAATATATGTACTCTAATCAGGTCTAGGAGCATGTAGAACCATCAAATGGTGTAAAAGCCATTGGATGTAAATAAGTCTACAAAAGAAAAGAGAGACAGACAGGAAAGTGGAAACCTTCAAAGCAAGGCTTGTTGCAATAGGATATACTCAGAAAGAGGGAATCGATTATGAGGAAACCTTTTCGTCGGTAGTCATACTTAAGTCTATCCAGATTCTTTTATCTATTGCCGCTCATATGAATTATGAGATTTAGCAAATAGATGTCAAGATAGCTTTCCTTAATGGAAGTCTTGAAGAAAATATTCATATGAAGCAACCAGAGGGATTCATTACGAAGGGCAAAGAACATCTTGTATGTAAGCTCAATCGGTCTATCTATGGACTGAAGCAAGGTTCGAGATCTTGGAACATCCGGTTTAATGAAGTGATATAGTCTTATGGATTTATTCAGTGCATGGATGAGTCTTGTGTATAAAAGAAAAGTGACAGAAACGTGGTGGTATTTCTTGCACTATACGTAGATGACATTTTGCTCATTGACAACAATGTCAAAGTATTGTCAGACGTAAGAGTATGGTTGTCCAAGAAATTTGATATGAAAGATTTGAGAGAATGTGGATATATTCTTGGGGATCAAAGTAATAAGGAATTGCAAGAAAAGAATGTTGTGCTTATCCCAAGCTTCATACATCGATATTATTCTAGCTCGTTTTAGCATGCAAAACTCCAAGAAATATTTTCTATCTTTTCGGCATGGAGTACCTTTATCTAAAAAGATGTCTCCTAAAATATCAAAGGAAATAGAGGACATAAAAGCAGTTCCTTATGTTTCGGCTGTAGGAAGCCTAATGTATGCGATGTTATGTACGAGACCGGATATCTGTTTTACCGTGAGTATGGTTAGCAAATATCAAAGTAATCCAGGACAAGGACATTAGACTGTCATAAAGCATATATTGAAGTACCTGAAAAGGACTAGAGATTATATGCTAGTTTACCAGGCAAATGATTTGCTCCCTATGGGTTACACAGATTCGGACTTCCAATCAGATAGGGACAATAGTAAGTCGACCTCAGGGTATGTGTTTACTTTGGGAGGTGGAGCCATAGCATGGAGGAGTGTTAAGCATAAATGTGTTTCGCACTCCACCATGGAAGTTGAGTATGTGGCAGCCTCTGAGGTAGCCAAAGAAGTTGTATGCCTCAGAAACTTCTTGATGGACTTAGATGTGATTCCTGCTTTGCCCAAAATTATCACAATTTATTGTGATAATAGTGGTGCAGTAGCAAACTCGAAGGAACCACGAGCTCATAAGGCAAGTAAACACATTGCGCGTAAGTACCACCTGATACGAGTAATCATAAAACGAGGAGAAGTTGTTATCGCCAAGATTGCGTCAGAAGATAACCTGACAAATCCTTTCACTAAGGCCCTTCCGGCAAGAGCTTTTGATGGGCATGTTGAGGGAATGGGGATCAGATGTATGGCAGCATATATGGCAGCATAGTCTTTCAGTATAAGTGGGAGATTGTTAGAATATATACTAAAAGTCTAGCTTTTTGTATAAACATTTATTTTGAAATGAGAATCACATTGGTCAAATGTTTGCATTTAGTTAAATGTAGTTATCCATTTAATTTATATTGTAGATAACATGGTGTGTGGTGTCACACAGAAGATCATGTTATCAGTTCCTTATAAATTATAAATAAAAGTTCACAACCAAGATGGATTGGGACAAACCATTGGAATGGTTGTAGTGTAATTTTGTACTAATTTATCTTGACTATAAAATTACACTAGTACACTATATGTGTATAGAGCAGGACAATTTGAGATTGTTTCTTTTATACTGACTGCATAAAAGAACAGAACCTCTGTTATTATGCATGTGCGTACTCTTAATCCCGATATAATAACAAGCACATGTACTTAATATTTATTTCTTTAATTTATCAAAGAGTGAGATTTATTCATTAACTCAATAGGCCCGATAAGTTGAGAAATAATATTATTTATATGGTGTGTTGTTGATTATAGAAGAAAATTGTGTCCTATTTATTAGGATGATGATGTCCCCTTGAGGAGCTCATAAGGATTGTCATGTAAACCCTACAGGTGAACTTAATTCCAACATGATAATGAAGTTGAGTGGTACTACTCTTGGAGGTAGATGTTAATTAAGTGAGTTGTCAATAACTCATTTAATTAATGGGCATTTGATATCTTAAACACAGGGAGATTAACGCACTCATGATAAGAAGGAACTCATAATGTAATATGGGATTGGTGCGGTAGTTCAATAATAACTATTTAATAGTATGAGTTATTATTGATGAACTTGAGTTGAGTGTTCCGGTCGAACACAGGAAGCTCAAGCTCATCAGGAGGTCAAAACCAATTTCTCCTCTAAGTTCCTGTTGTAGCCTCTATGTATAAAGCCTCGCGTACACCCAAGTCATCCTTATGGCCGGCAACATCCTTGCTTGGTGCCCAAGCAAGGGGCCGGCCAAGATGGATTTAAAAGTGGGTTTTTTTAATTTTTTTAAATCTTTCTTTTTTAGCCATCTACAATATTTTAAAAGAGAGATTTTAAATTTTAAAAAATTTCCTTTTTTGAAGTCATCCACATGGTTTTAAAAGAGAGTTTTAAATTTAAAAAAAAATTCCTTTTGTAGCCATCTACAATGGTTTAAAAGAGAGATTTTATTTTTGTTAAAACTTTCTTTTTTTGTAACCATAATTTAAAAATCTTTCTTTTTTTAGCCATCTACAATGTTTAAAAAAGAGATTTTTAATTTTAAAACTTTCCTTTTGTAGCCATCCATAATAGGAAATTTAAAAGAGAGATTTTAATTGTTGTTAAAATTTTTCCTTTTTAGCTATTACCAAGGATTATAAAAGAGGATAGATGGTGCCTTAGAGGAAATAATCATCTACACAATTTCTATTCCTCTTCTATTCTCCTTGTTGTCGGCCCCCTCATATGCTTATTCTCCCCTTACTTTCTCACCTAAGGCCAGCGACATTAAGAGACTTCAACCATCTTATGGTCGGCGGATTGTAAAGAATAAAGAAGAACAAGAGATGGTGTTCCTATCTTTGATCCCTTGGTGGTCGAAAGTCTTGGAAGAAAGAAGGACTTGGGTGGTTTTTGCATCTTGGTAGATCATCGCCCACACGATGTTCAAGAGGAGGTGAGGAATACAGCAGAAGATCAAGAGGTCTTTAAGGTACAAAGAAAGGTATAACTAGTTAATTTTTCCGCTGTGTAATAGTTTATTTTTCCTTTGTATGGATCCTGAAGTACCAACACAAGAGGCTAGTGATCTTGTGCTTTGATTGAGGTCTCTGTAGTTTAACCTAGGGTTTACTGTAAGGAGTTTAAACATTCAATTTCTTTGAAAGGCTTTGACTAGGAAGTGGTGGATGATCTCATACCCAAGAAGGTCGAGTGCCTCGCCAACGACCTGGAAGTCAATCCTTAAAATAGATATTTAATCAACTTCTATAATATGGTTTAACTTCTGATGAACACATGGGTTGAACTTGGATTAATAATGTTAAGTTTCATTTGCAATCCAAGTTTAACTTCTGAAAAGCACATGGGTTGCTAGGAAAAATTCTGTGCTTGTACAAATTTTTATACAGGGTAAATAGAACGGAATTCCAAGTAGCACCGACACCCTTATACAAAGGGGAGACAGCTACCACTGCTAGAAGGATCTTGACCCCAACCACGTCCAAGTTTGGGGGAATTTGAACCCTGAAATGGACATGATGACATTGTACTCGTATGAAGGGGAGTCTGCAACCACAACTGGGACGATCGCAACCCCGACTATGTCTAAGTTCAAGAGAGTTTGCAACTAAATATAGTTTCTTAATGTTAGTGTACCTGATCTCGTCATCTTTTAATAAATATTCAAAGAAATAAATGGCATGTTGTTCTCCATTTTCTTGGTGGAGTTAGACCACCGCTACTTCTCCTTTAGACGCTGATAAATATACCCACAACCTTTCTCTTCTTACTAGTTTGGAGAACAGAAGTAATCAGGATAGATACTCTTTTAATTCTGTAAAAGTTTCATCACACTTTTTGTCCCACTTAAACTTGGAAGCTTTCCTTAATATCTTAAAAGGGGATAAGCTCCGATCAGCTAAATGAGAGATGAATAAAAAAAGTATAATAATATGCCCAATTAATCGTTGCACTTCTTTAAAGTTACAAGAAGGTGGAATGTTTTGTAGTGCTTGGATCTTTTTAGGTTTTGCCTTGATTCCTTGTTTAGTCAACATATATTCAAGGAATTTTTCACTTGTAACCCTAAATAGATACTTATTAGGGTTAAGTTTAAGCTCATATTGTTGGAGTGTATGGTGCATCTCCTCAATGTCTGAGATTAAAGTACCAAATTGTACAGATTTGATTAAAATATTGTTAACATATACCTCGATATTTCTCCTGATTTAGTGTCTAAAAATCCAATCCATGAGCCTCTGATAAATTACCCTTGCATTCTTCAACCCGAATAACATAACAGTATAATAAAAGGTTTCATTTGTAGTTATGAAACTAACATTTTCTTAATCTCAAGGAGCCAAGGAAATCTAATGATATCCTTGATAAGTGTTTAACATGTATATAAGTTTGCAACTAGAAGTAGAATCCACTATCTGATCACTATGGGGTAGAGGGTAAAAATCTTTTGGATAGACTTTATTGAGGTTCCAAAAATCAATACAGACTCTTCATTTACCTCCTAGTTTGGATACCAACACTATATTGGCTAGCCAAGTAGGAAATTGAACCTCCCATATGTGCCTAACCTCCATTAATATAGTGATTTCTGTTTGAATTACCTGATCTTGTTCTAATGAGAAGTTGTGTTTCTTTTGCTGAATAGGTTTAACTTCTAGAAGTGTATTTAGCCGATGAACTTATTACAATCGGTGGAACTCCTGTAATGTCTCTATAAGGCCAGGAAAAGATATTATAATTGCATGAGAGATATGTAATTAATTCTTGTTTTAATTCTGAAGAGAGATTAGCTACCACTCGAATAATCTCATTTGATTGATCGAGATGTATCCGTTTATTTTCATAATTCTCCTCTAGTAAAGACATTGGCATCTTTTTGATAGCTTAAACAACATTATCTTAAGTTCGGCGGATTTTACATGAATCAGTTTGGATTATGTCCACATAGCATTTTCTCACTACCAATTGATTGCCTTTCACCTCCCCACTTGACTTTCTACTAAAAATTTAACTTTCTAATGAAAAGTGGAGACTAATGCTTAGAAAATACTTAATATCGGCCCCCCTATTATGATATTGTAGGCCAAAATGGTATTCATGATGATAAAATATGTCTGTCGAGTTCGTACTAATGGCTCTTCTTCTAAGGAAAGAGAAAGATTAATTTGATTGATAGATTACACCTCATGTACTATGAAACCATACAGGAGAGTATGTATAGGATGAATCTCTTTACTGTCGAGCTGCATCTGATCAAAAACTATTTTAAATATGATATTGACAAAGATACCTATGTCAACGAATACTCTTTTTACTCGATAATTAGCAATGAACACCTCAATAACTAAAGCGTCAACATGTGGGGTCTTGATTCTAGGTAGATCCTCAATTCTAAAATTTATGGAAAGATCCTGTCCTCTTCCCCAACTAGCATGTAACGCCCACCCTTCTTACCTAAGGGCGGCGCTACGTTCTTATACTACTTACGTACATGTTTTACTATAACAGCGGAAGAATAAAAACTTTAAAGAATTTAATTAAGCATAATATCACATATTCTGATTTGTTCAAATGTGCATATATTGAACTTATAACTAAAAATATTAATTTGTCCGAATCGTCCTAGCCGAGCCACCACCACACACATCACTATCTGCTCCTCCTGCTGCTCCGTTGTTCATCTAGCTTTCTCTTTTATCTGCGGTACAAGGAAAGTAAGCTATGAGCACTCATGGCTCAGTAAGTTCCTTTCCTACTCACTAAAACCGAGAATCATCGTATATCAAGAATGGATCAACATATCATCGTCTCAACTAATCATAACATAACATATCATTCTATTCAAACATATCATGCATATTTCTTATTCACATATCATTTCATAGAAGCATGAATATCATATCATAAAACAAATAAATCACAAGCATAAGACATACAAGGGCATCATATTCATATAATATCACATGACATTATATCATATCATCATATAATTCAAGCACATATGAATGTAGGCAATGCATCGTGAATTTGAAAACTTATACTTAATAGTACTTGAAATTAATATCATCATCATTTGGGATCCCGGTTTGTACCACATACATAATGCGTAGGTCCAAGGTAGCAAGTCTTGAGCCCTACCATGCATACATACTAGGCCCGAGTCTTACTCCATCGACCTAGGGCACTCAAAGGTCCATTACTGACGAGGCCCGAGTCTTACTCCATCGACCCCGGGGCGTTTACGGAGCCCACCCTTGGTACAAACCATAAAAATAACTTATCATGCATAACTATCATATCATGTCCTTAACAATCTTTCATGCATTTATTCTTTTTTTTCATTTCTTTTCATTATGTATAGCATTTTCTATGCTATCACATATCATAACATAACTTCATTTCTTTTCATTATGTATAGCATTTTCTATGCTATAACACATCATGGCATATTTCATAATATAACTTCATTATGCATATCATTTCGTAACTAAAGCAATCATGCATTCTAACTTATTATCATATCATTTTCATACAGCATGGCATAGACATATTTAATTTTTGTTCTAGGGTTTCTAGGGCATCTATCCCTTCATGGCCGAACACATAATGATTCATTTAGGTCATACAAACATGTATCACATTCACACATTATCAAGTTTTCATAAGAAGTACTTTTAACCCCTTAGGTTTCATTTCCAAGGCCTCTAGGTCCTTTAAACCTTACTTGGCCGAAATTCATAGAATATAAACTTCCTTTAAGTGGCCTAAAGCATGGGAAACCTAAGTAAATTTCATAGCAAGATTTACTAAGAACATCATACACAAAGTTGGATCATAAACAAGCTAGGACTCTTGTGATCTTACATGTCATAAATCATGTAACTAATTTTCTACATTCCAATTAAACATGAGAGCGTTAATCATCTTTCATAACATAATATCACAGAGGTCATTGAGCATATTAGAATTTTGTTTAAGCTTCTCTAAACCATCACCTTACCATGGCCGAAATATTAAGAGTAAGGTTCATGAGTTTCTTTCAACATACAAGTATATAACTCTTAAGAACTTTATATCATGTCATATAAGCATAGTTATTTTAAATTCAAGGTCCTCATAACCCTAAATTCTTTCTTGGCCGAAACATGAGAGTGGGGTTCTTTTGGTTCCAATCAACTTCCGAGCAAGAAAACCATAGGAAGGTCCTTAGCATTTCATAGAGGGAACCTTGCACTAGTTTGGTTAGACAATAATTTTCCTAACCTATTTACAATATTTTTGATTGAAATTCTAGGGTTACATACACTTTGATCATGCATCATATATGTATAAAAAAACATAGGGGAAAACTTTCTTTCAAGGCATAGAAAAAGAATCCGAAAATCCCATGAAAGCCTTGTACCGCAGGTGAGGGGAAGCTTACCTTCTTTGCTTAAGTTTCCTAGAGTTGAGAACTTGCTTGTGGACCTTTCTTCCTTGCTTGCTTTGCTCGGCACCAATGGAGGAAGAAGTGGCTAGGTCTTTTGGTGGAGAGGAGGAGGAAGAAGAGGAGGCTTCTTCCTCTTGTGTTGCTCGGCAACAAAAAGAAAGAAAGAAGGGGGAGAGTGTTGCTCTCGGCAACAAGAGGAAAGAGGGAGGGAGAGTGCTCGGCACAAATGGAGGAGAGGAGGAGAGTGAGTTGAGGATGAAGCCCCCCCCCCCCCCCCCTCCATGCCTATTTATACTAAAGTGAGGGGAGGAAAACTTGACTTGATTCATCTTCCTCATTTACTTCTCCTCTTAATGAGAAAGAATATGCTAGAGAAATGCTTCTTGAGTTTCTCTCTTTTCTTTCTCTTAATTTCTCTCCTTTCTTTCCTTTAATTATAATTCCCATCTCTCCTCTTACAATATTCACTCCTATCACACTTGGTTAACACATGCATGCATCCACAAGAGAACCAAGGATCAAATCCTTCTCCTAACATATTTTTGTACAAAATAATTCATGTATATGCATTATAAATATTTCATACATGCATATATAATATCTCATATTTCTTTTGTTTACATTAATTCCTTGCATTATAAATCATGTATAGAACTTTATATTCTCAACTTTATTTTCTTTCATAAAGTTTTTAATCATCTAAATCCTTCCCATCGTAACATTCAACGTAGACTATCTACACATTCTTTTCATTACATTCGTACTCTCATTGCCCTTACTTTATCTAGGCTTTCTAGGGGTGTTACATAGCACTAATAACAGAACTTTCTAGCCTTCTGTCATGAGCCTTTCGAGTTTGAATGGAGTCTCTATCTGTGGTCCACCTGAGATTATGTTTACGGTTCCTCAAGTACTAACCTTTTCCTTGCAAGTATCTTTTTCCTCAACATTCTGTCAAGACTAAGAGGAGTTTCTAGGTTCTTTTGAAGAATGACATCGTTGACTTGTGGATCGACCAATATCATGGTGACGACGACTCTTGTAAGGTTCATTAGATTTCCTTTTGCTTGACTCGCTCTGCTTGGCACTTTGCTGGTCAACTATTCGTTTCAACTCCCTTATATATTGTTGAGAATCTCAAATGGAATGAGTACTTGATTGATGATAAGCATAGTACTGAGTCACCTCAGTGGATCATTGGTCAGATTTGAGAATAATTGTGGTCACCTCTAAACCTTGCACCACTTTTTCTCCTCTATGATTGAAGTCTCGACTCTACATAGGCGAAGGAGAGGCTCTTTGATATTGATGAGTGGGGGCAAGAGTCGAGGTTAGAGCTGATGTTTCCTTTCTTGCTAGTGTGCTTCCTCAACTTGAATATACTTCAGTGCTCAAACTTGTAACCTTTCAAAGTTTGTTGGAGGCTTTTTTATCAAGGATCTAAAGAAATCTCCATCAATCAGTCCTTGAGAGAAGGCACTAACCTGTACTTCTAGGGTAACTGAAGGGGCATCCATGATTACTTGATTAAACTATTGTAAGTGTTCCTTCAAGGGTTCTTTGAATTTCTGTCTAAGAGCGAATAGATTATGCAATGTTTTTTAGTATCTCCAGCTTGTCGCAAAGTGTTGCATGAATATGACTTTAAATTCATCAAAGGTCCAAATTGAAGAAGGGATGAGTCGACTAAACACCTTTGGACTGAACCCGAGAGCGTAGTTGAGAAAACTCAACACTTAACACCATCTGTATATTAGTGTAATAAGGAAGTTTTTTCAAACTTACATATATGATCTTCGGGATCCGTAGTTCATTATATTCCTCAATCTGCAATACTCAAAAGAGTTTTGGTAATTCATCCTGAAGGATGTCTTTTAAGAATGAAGAACCTTGGGGAGCTTTCGAACTACAAAATTTGAGACATGTTCCCCTGAAAATCTTAATGAGAAGTTTCGCTAGAAAATTCTACAAATGGTTCTCTAATTACATACTTACCTATCGATAGAGGAGAAGTAGTTTGCGACATTCCCATTGGGCAAGGCACCTTTTGATGCGCTGGTGTCGCTTCAATCAATTGGGGTGGTGGTTCGATTGAAGGATTACCTGTTGAGAGGTACAACAGTTATCCTTTAACATCGCTTGTACCATCGCGGACACCAACTTGTCAAAATCCTCTATCGCCATGGATATGACATTATATCTTCCAGTATTATCCATCTTCACACTTTGGTTCATCTCTTCACTCAGAGTTCCCACAGTCAACGTCAATTTGATCCTGCCCGCAAGCGTCAACAGATGAACTACTGGTGAGTCAGCTCTGTTGCCAATTGCTGAATAACAATGAGGATGATGACATGGTGGAAAGCCTAGATAGAGACAAACAATGAGAAGAGGGTTAGAATGACGACCAAGGGTTTCCTAACGAAGTCACTCCGACGTTCAAGTTAGAGGATGAAGAAGATGAATATTAGAGTTTTGATATATATAGTGATGTGTATGAGTCTGTGTACATTGGAGATTGAAAAGAACAATCTTTTATAGAGGGAAAGCAGACCTTTTGCATCTATTCTGATCCTCATGCTATTATTATTTAATTCCTTAAATAATATAAGATTTATTCGCACTGCTGTCTTTTTTCTAAAATAATCGGGATTGGTAGACTTTTTCCTTATGTTCCGATTTTCACACTGTTATTATTTAATTCCTTAAATAATGTAAAATTTATTCCCGTTGCTATCTTTTTTCTAAAATAATCGAGATTGATAGATTTTTTATTTCTATTCTCATCCTCATACTAGGGGCGAGAGGCCCAAGAAGCTAAGTAATCGGGAGACCATAGAGGATATGGAACCAAGAGGTTTGCATAACTATAGAGCAAGGAAACCCGAGAGGATATGGAACTAGTAGATTCGAGTAGCTTTAGAGCTGGGAGACGCAAGGAGATATGGAACCAGAAGGTCCAAGTAGCTATTGAGCTGGGAGGCTCGAGTAGTTATATAGAGTCGAGAGACCCAAATAGCTATAAAGTCGGAAGGCCCAAATAGTTATGGAATTAGGAGTCCAACGTAAGTATATAACCAAGAGATCCGAAGAACTATGTAGCCGAGAGGCCCGAATAGCTATGGAGCCGGAGGCCCGAATAGCTATGTAATACCTAAGCACCAATTTGACCTTAACTATCTCAGCAGATTCACTAGCTTCCTATCCACGTGACATGCTACTCAGCATTCCCCAGATCAGCTACAATTATTTTCTTATTAATCAAGTCTCTTAGAATCTCACCGAGCTCACCAACCAAACTCATCTTCTTAACCCCTCCCTCCATTGTCTTTCCCGTCGTGGATCCGCCCCTGATTGGGCTTAAGTTCTCACCCCCATGTCCCCAACATCCTCTCATTGACTTTTCATGGTTTTGGTCCTACTTTAACCCTAAGCCACCACTAATCCTTTAACTCTTCTAGGATGTTGAAGCTAGTGAAGTGAGTGGTGCAATCTCACTGCAACCTCCTCACCCTCATCACATTTTACCAAGCCACAATGCAAGATGCGACAGAAGAGGATGCGTGGTCATGAGCGAATCGGTTCACAATCCCACTATTCAATGTGTGTTGGATTCTGCCAGAAGAGATGATAATTGTTCAAGTTTAGTACAATGCTTACCGTAATGGAGAGTTGTTCAACCCACTATTCATGAGAATGTCATTGTTGATAGTGCTACCAATGGCTTAGTTCAAAATTGAACAAAATCTCTCCTTGAAGGTCCATGGATGCAATGGTGCCCAGCTTGGTTGAGAGGTGGCAAAGGATTTAATTTCATTACCTACATCCAAAGATGGTCGCTATCCTCACAGGAGTAGAGGAAAAATTATCATTGGTCACAAAATGTTAGAAATAAATAGTACTTGTGGATGGCAATGGAGTCAAGACATAAAAGAAATTTCATTGGAAAATAGATTTGATCTTGCTAGCATGAAAAACCGTATCCACTTATGGATCCAATGTGAGAATTCTTTTACATATATAGCAACTGACTACGTGAACATTACATCGTCCATTTAACAAAAATAGAACAACAATAATGCATCTTTGATTTAATATGAAACTTAAACGTACAGTTGAACAACAAGTGACCATGCTAAGTTCTTGTTGGATTTTTCGAATCGCGAAAATCGCTTTTCGCGTCGCGAAAACTCCGAATCACCCATGCCACTGGATCTCGTGCGAAGGATAGATTTCAAATATACGAGTACGAGTTTCAAATTATGATCTACAGTAGATCTACAAAGAGAAAAACATTTTATACCTTCGATGCATGCCCTCGCAAATCCCACAAGTCCAAGGTACGTCAGATCTCGAAGTTGTCAACGTAGACAACTCTCTAGTGATATCCACACGAACAAGAAGTATTCTCTAACACTCAAGGATAGAGAAGAGAGCACCACCAGTGTGTTAGCACTTCTTGGGCTCTCGGGTAGAATTTAAAAGATAGAAAAGAGAGAAAGCAAAAAAGAATCTTATACACTCACTAGTAGTATCCTCCTTTGTTACCTTCACTTTCCCTTATTCTCTTGGAACACAACTCACACACCTCCCTTTCTTGAAACCCACGGCAACAGCAAGAGAAGAGGAGGAAGAAGCTAAGGAGGAAGAAGCATTCAACACACATCAATACTACAAAAAAATGAAACCCTTTTTCATTATGTGACCGGCCACACATGGGTAACTCCCCATTTAATGTGGCCGGCCACATTAAATGGAGAATTGTAACCTCTTGATCTCCCTTGATGATGTGGAGATGATGTGGCAAGGTTAGTCATGCCATGTAGGATGAGTCTACCTTCATGATGTGGCAATGCATCAAGTCAAACTTGATGTTTCAACTTCCATTTGGTCAAGTCAAAATTGACCAATTCTCTTCCTTGTTGAGTCAAATCCAACCTTTGATTTAAGTCAATTTTAATTTAATGAATCTCAATTCATTAATATAAATTGACTCAATGAATCAAATTTAAATTAGACACATTCAACAATTGAATCTAATTGAGTCTAACTCAATAAGTCTAATTTGAATCCAATCTTTGGTGCATTATATGAACCTAATCCAATTGGTTCATCATATGAACCTAATCTCCATCCACTTGTTCTTTGTGTGTGACCCAATAGGTTCTTGTAATGTTGACAATGTTTCTAAACTCCTTTAGAAACATAAGCAATGAGCGGCATCTAGTAATACATCATTACTACCCAAGTTACAAGAATGTTGAGATCCAACATCACCTTGTGACTACTAATTGTGACTCCTCACAATATGTGACATTGTCCTTCTATCCTAAACATCTAGATTGATCAATATGAGGCATAGACCGTGTCATCCTCTAATCAATCTAAATCTTGAACTCCAAGTAGACTCACTCGATCAAATGAGCTCAACATCTCATGTTGACTCATTTGGGCATGGTCATGCACTTCATGGTCTAACTCTATCAAGAATACCGATATCGCTCCCGTCATATGGGAGGGATAGATCCCATCTACATCACTCACATCCCTCTGCATAATTCGTTATATACCCAGTAATCGCCTTTATAGTCCACCCAGTTACGGGTGGCGTTTGACGAAACCAAAATACATAACTCCTTATGTAGGGAACCATGGTGACTTCAGGTCTATGGACCAATAGTCATACTAATAGTCACATGAGAAAGTATATGACACTCATATAACGATCCATGATACTTTCTCATGGCGGGTCATTTAGTATATATTCTCTAATGCATACCCATGTGTCAACTTGATATCTCTATATCCATGACTTGTGAGATCAAGTCATCGAGTTGACCTACATGCTAGTCTTATTGTATTAACATTGTCCCTGAATGTTAATACTCGACTAGGAATGATTAAGAATAGTGTTCCCTATATCATCTCACTATCGATTCAACCAATCGATTGATATAGGTAAGAACCTTCTACTCAAGGACGTTATTATACTTAGTTTATTTGGCACCAATACAAGTAAGTATAATAACCAAAAATCAAATGTCTTTATTTATATAGAATATGATACAACAAGTCCAAAATACAATCATCAAATGATTGGCTCTAGCTAACCGTTCTGCATGAAGATGAACACTAATTAGAATATTAATCTTAACAATTGTGATACTCCTATGTTTAATTATTCGATAGGGCCCAAAGAAAAATGTGATCATGATTGAAAATCATTGCCCAAGAAAATGTGACTGAATAAATGATGCACTTAATATTCTAGACAAAGTCGATATCACTTGAATTAAATGATGCCCAAGAAAATGTGACTCGAGAGATCAGAGATGCATTTGAAATAAAGGGTGGAATATCACTTGAATTATGCATAAGCCGATATCAAGGTTCACCTACTAAACAGATACATGATTTTTAGAATATCAATCACATTAATGAATAATAATATCCACGAGCTTGTGTAAATTTTGTCAATAAAATGAAAATCTTAATCACATGAAAGCAAAACTAAATGTTGATTGAAAGACTAATAAATAAATAAATAAAAAGGATAAAGATTGAATATAAACTACATTACCCCACCATCAATCTACAGGACGGTCACACTACCAATCCAATTGTGCCTTTGTCTTCACCATAAGTTTCATCCAAGTCGTATATCAAATAAACACCAAAACAAGACTGCCGTTAAATTATAACCAATTCAAACCAGTAAGATACCAGTGACATATATGAGAAATGGAACCTGAAAAGAAATTTTTATATTTCCTCTATGTAGGCAATGTTTGAAAAAATGGAGCAGGTTTTCTATAATAACATTATGACTGGCCACAATGCCCACAGTCTGCTAATCACAATCTGAGCTGCCATTGTCTCTGCGAATCCAGGGAGAGACTCAAAGAGCATGGAATAAAATTTCAAGCTGTTTCGTTATCTCGTTCCACAAACGGATCGGTATGAATACACACCTCCAGTGCTGGCATGCCACGGCGGATCCAGACGCATTACGTGAGCCCACGGTGGCTGGCGGTGCGAAGGGATAATGGGGTAAGGTTTTTAATTTAGATTTAATTAAATAACCTAGGTTAATAATTTTAATTAACTCCTAATTATATTAAGATAATTTAATATACTTAATTAAAATCATGAACAAGTTCCATAATCAAGCATGAACTGTGGAAGCTAACAAGCAAGGTAAACAAAAAAAAAAACAAAAGGGTACATAGCTCGGTCTTTTCCAACTAATCAACCAAAAACCATGAATTAATATATTGATGTTCGTTGTGAAGAGGGAGTACTGAATATGAAGCACCACCAAAATTGTTATATTTGGAACATTTTTCCATATAGTGACCAAATTCCTCTGAAATTTTACCCACGGCCAGAAAAAGAATGAAAGGCGAATAATAATGAACTCATCTGTTCACAATATGGACTTTTTTTATATAGCATTGTCTTATCAATCGTGAACGAGAGGACTATAAATAGGGTACCACATATTTCGAGCAACGTACTCCATAATTTCCTCCTGAAATAAAACATGGAAAAGCACTTCCATAACTTCTAAATAACAAGGTAGTCATCAATTAACTCAAGAATAAAAAGACAGATTATTTCTCTCAAAACAGTAGTAATTTTGTGTACTTTTTGTAGTACCTTTGACATGTGAGAAAGCTGTTTTATATCCACGTCGCCATGTCCTTCAGCAAGATCATCAGCGACAGCTGCATGTACAACAGCTGCCCCAACTTGAATTGTAATATGCCTGATACTGGATAAAGATGCCAAGTTAGGAAGAATAGTAATTCTAAGGTAATATTCACATGCATATTTATTCTTAAAATATGTGAAATTTACCTAGAAATAGAAGGGAAGATGACTCCTTTTTTAATATCTTCATCAGTGATGTATGATGCTAAGCTGTTTTAAAATTTAATTCGGTTTCCAGTTAGTAACAGAAAGATGAACCAAATCCATTATTTGAGCAACAAACAAAGCAACATACCACATGGGAAATGACAAATAGAGTAATAAATGCTTCGGCTTTCTAAACGATCATTTGTGATGAATACAACTTACAAATCTTTGCACTCTTATTTTAAACAAGTCTACCTAATGATCTCGATGCCTTAGCACAACTCTAGCAAATTCCTAACGAATTAAATACTTTTTTCTAGAATAGTGACTTACCATTCAGCTGCTGCTTGAAGCATTCCATCAGAAATGTGTTTAGCACCAGAAAGAAGAGCTCCTAATCCAATCCTGAAATTTTTTATCCCGTCAGTATCAGTCTGGTAGTTTCTAATTGTTGAGCACAAAATTGTAAATATAATTCAACCCTCGAATGTAAATATGCCAACTCAGGGGTGTAAATGCAAAAGATCAATAATAACAATATGAGGTAAATCTCAGACTAGACTGGGCGGTTTGACCAGAAAAAAGAAGACCCATGTTTGGATCTAATACAGTTGTCCAATTATATCAGTTCAGCATTAGAATTGATTAAAAATGGATAGCTGACCATGATTTAAAATTTTGAGCTGTGATGGAGTTTCGGATTATAACTGAAAAGATACGGTTTTGGTACTAAATGGTGCAGTGCCAATGCGGTTTTGATAGTTTTTTAAATATAAAATATATCAATTAAAAAATATTTTTTTAATATCTAATTGCTATAGATGTTTACTATTAAGTTATATTTGAGATATTAAATGTTGAGTTTATGTTTTGATATTTTCTCATCAAATATTTGATACTTATTGAATAAAAGTCAATTTAGTATTAACTGAAGTCCACCAAGTTTAAACTAGATTTCATTTAAATTTATTTTGATCAATTTAAAATTAAATCAAATTTATATATAGAATAATTTAGTTCATAGTAGTATTAGATTTATTTTTTTTAATCTTTTTTAATAATCGATCTCCTATATCCTTAAAGGGGGTTTTCTTTATGTTTTAGCTTATGGACGTATGAAGAATGGAAAAGCATAGCCATCCTTAAAGAGGTTTTTTTTCCTCTTACATTGGGAAGAGATGAAGGGAAGAGAAAAATTAGTCATTCTTCAAAGGTTAAAGAGTTTTTTTTTTCTCTGTGTTTACCTTCATAAATAGCTAAAGCGGAAAAAATTAATGAATAAAGGAGTGAAAATTAACGAGGAAAAAAAATAATGAATGAAAGAAGGGGAAAAAATTAAGATGGGGAAATGAGTCACCTTTTTAAAAATAAAAATTTCTATCTAAAATTAAAAAATAGTAAAATAATAATTAAAAATAATAATTAAAAAAAAACCCACTAGGTAATGGCAACCACCTCAATTACACAGTTGCGAGGACATCCTAGACTCAACATACAAAATAGTCATAATAGTTCAATGTTCAAAATTTTGAATGAATCCTATCAATTAAGAAAGTATGCACAACCCTCATTTTCTCTAAGTATCCATAATTTGTTTCTGCACCTTTATCCTAAATAGATTGTGATATTTGGGATTCAAGTTGTGTTTCATCAATATTTGGTTTAAGAATTTTGTTAGTTACATAGATGACTACTCTAGGATGACACTTTTCTTGTTAAAAGTCAAGTTCTAAGTTTGTGCTTCTCAAAAACTATTCTAAATTTTTTATTCCTCTCATAACTGACTATTATAGAATGACATAGCTTTTAAAAAAAAATTCAGAATATTCGTAACCATTTACTCTTCTTCCTATGATGAGATATGAATACAATTTCAGGTATTCACTAAAGCCTCGAGAAGTAATAATGCTAAGGCGTATTTTCTCATTCCTTTCAACCTTTCTCCTTTGCCATATTCTTTACTTATGTTCATGTTCTTGTAAACCTTAATAGAATAGTGTTGATGAGAGGAAAAATAGAGATCTAGTTGACATAGCTTATACAATATTAGTATAGAAGTTCCTTTGAAATTTAAAACAATATCATTCTCACTATGTTATATTCGCCTACAATTCTTCATCTTCAAATTCCCTTCACAATATGTTTTCTTCATGATTCTCTCACTTCTCTCGTGTATTTGAAATGTTTTTTCATCTCATGACTTCAAATGAAGAAAATGATCTTTTAGATTTATCAAATGTGCCTTTCTTAGTTATCTTCGCCTACAAAAGCTATCTTAGTGGTTACATTGGCAGTTAGCTTGGTGAGTATCAAGTAAACATAAAAACTGATTGTATTATAATGATCTAAAATAAGTACACATGGAGCAATGCCCAAGGCTTTTTGCTCAAGGGAGATTTATCTCGTATGTATGTGTTAAAGTAATCTCCAAGGGCATGATTTGAAATATCATACCATATCAAACAACATGTTGAAACATATCATTCTCCTAAAACTCAATATCAATCAACACTAGTAATTTCTCTAATGACGCCTATGCTTGGCATGCTAAAAGCCTTAAACACATACTAAGATGAATTGGAGTAATTTTTTTTGTTGCTTTTGTCTGCACAATACAGTATCAAAATTTGTACCATTCGAGATCGACAAAGAGTGTAACATGGAATGTTATTTTAAAGTTTGATCTTAGGTATAAGTTGTCTTCTCTTATTCTTTCTCTTCTTCTTACTCTTCATCTCCTTCCTCTCACCTCCAATTTGTCATTAACATCATATCGACATGCATGTACGATATCAAGACTCTTAACATAGTTTGAGATTTCAAACCTTGATCAAAAGTATGTCAGATCACTATTACTATACTATTCATTGTGGAAATCATATTCTTATCATTTATGTAAATGTTATTATGAGTGATTATTGTATAGACCACGACTAAATGCATAATTTTGTTATTACTTTCAAATAAAGGCATTGACACCTTGAAGGATTTTGTTAGCATAAAGATTGCTAGGTTAGGGAGAGATCAATATCTCTCAATGGTAATATGTGCTTGATATGTTCAAAAAGGCAAGTACATCAAGACCAAAGTCAATTGATACCTCACTAGATCCTAATATCAAGCCAATTCTAGGACAAAGGGAATTATTATTTGACCCAAGGAAGTATAAGAGACTAATCGAGGAGTTAAATTGTCTTCCAATCAACAAGTCAAATATTTTATTTTTATAGTTAAGTGTAATTAGTTAATTTCTTGACACTCCATGTCATGACTATTATTAGAAAGTAGCCTTAACAATTCTATCATATGTCAAGAATGCTCTAGAATAGTTTCTCATACACTATGATCGTGGTCATCTATAAATTATGGGGTATGATTAGGTAGGCTCTCTCATAGATTATGATAAAGTATATCATTTTCTTGTTGCAGGCAACTTGATATCTTATAGGAGAAAAAAAGAAAATAGTTGTGATTAGACCGAGTGTAAAGGTGAAGTATATCTCAATGGTCTTATGATAATCAAGTTGTTATGCAAACTGCTTCCAATCCTATCTTTCAGTCCAAGGAGGCTCGTCTCTTTTATTAATTTTAATGGTCACTAATTTGTTTGCCAACTTCAAGTGGTCCATAATTAGAATTAGGTATATTCATAATAAGTTCACTTTTACAATATTTTTGAATCGATTTAAGGGGAGTGTTGAGACAAAATTGTAAATATAGAATGAGACAATTATACACATACCAACTTCAAGTGTGCAAATATATAATAATTCCAAAGTAGAGGGGCCTACCTAAGGGAAGAGTCCTAAATATTTCCCAATTTTTAACACTAATGAAATATGAGCTACATGAAAGAAACTCGTACCCAGGGAACAGATACATGTTGTTTGCTTGGTTGACATAACCTACTTTCCCATTTCCTGAAAATAGGAGATGAAAACATCAAGAACCAACACTTCAAAAAGTAAAATACATAATTTTGATGAGAAGAGAGTTTTTACCTAAATCTACATTTTCAAAAGGGCTTCCACTAGCAAAAATTATGTTTTCGCCAGCATATTTGAATGCATCCTTAGGAGTGCACTCAGCTACAAAAAAAAATGACATGCTTTTGAACATATACCAAGAACTATCTGTCAAATGTAAAGTACGGTGAAAATACCATTCTTTGTGGGATTTGACATAGCAAATATTGCAGGGCGACAGGAATCAGAGTGCTTCATGGCCCTAAGCACCTATAGAAAGGTATGGATCAGATAGATGTCACTAAAGACAAATCTTTGTGATAATATGGCACAAAGGAACCTAAGGACATGAAAAATTTAGTTCACTCAATAACAAAAAACTCATAAACTTGATGATAGTCAACGCCATGCAACAATAGAAATATAATTATATTGTATAAAACCATTGAGTGCATTTGTAGGAAAAGTTCAACATACCTCCTTATTGAAGATACCGCCAACTCCCGACAATCCTAGAAGCACATGGGGCTTCACTTTTTTTACCTATGATACACATGACAATTGTTGTCACTGAGTGGCTATTGTATGTAAGAAAAAGTTAATTACTAAAACAAGTATTAATCTTCCAGTTTTTCAAGAAATCTAATTCTAATCACATTTGATTTTAAATTTTTCTATCACCAAATGATTAGGATTCACTTCATAATATTGGATGCTATTCATTTAAGAGAAAGCAGATGGAAGAGTTAATAGATGGTAAATTTGTTATAAAATTGAATAGGAAATGAAAATCTTGTTGGAATTAGAAGGCAAGAATATATCTGTTAACACCTAAGAGTACTGGATACATTTAGTAGTTAACCACCAGAAAAACCAATAAGTTACACATTGATGGGAAAAAAAAACTTGAGAGAATTACATTACTGCTCAAAGAAATTATGAAGCATCATGCATCTAATCTGATAATCCAGCTTACAAAGAGGAGTTCCAATAAATACTTACTACTTCTAGCAGACTAGCACCCTCTTTAAGTCCTTTGACTTCCTCTGAACCATAGCCACAAGCAAATGGAGCAGCTGCAGGGTCAATGTCTTTCCTCTCCTTTGTAATAAGACCCTGCACATAATAATTTAGGGAAGACCATTAAATATAAGAAAAATCAAAATTGGCCAATAAATTGTTAGAACCTTGGTTGATGAATATGTAAAGGATAGTTAATTTAATACTAATTTGTGGTCTCTTTGCATCACATTTGTGGAGTAAAATATAATAATCCTGGTGGGAGAAAGAGCCAAACAAATAAGGGAGGAAAGGCTTACCCAATGGAAAATATTGTAAAAAGATTGTGCAAAAATAATTATAATATGCACAGATACTTAAAGCAATTTGATTCAGATCTATGATAAAAATTTATGTACGACAGCCATTGTACATATAGGCAGCTAAGCGGTAGAGAATTTTGAGAAATAATAATGATCTTGTGAGAAGAGACAAAGAAAAAAGTGGATGAGATTCATGAGAAGCCAAAATCATCCTGAACAAATGATTGCAGAAAGTAAGCAAAGAAAATCACGACTAATACCAACTCAACCCAGTGAATTCTAGTTGAATCTGTTTGTATCAAGCTGTATTGCCAGATACAGAACCCTATATTGCTTCATACAATGACTATTTTAGCTGCAAGGCACAAGTTCATTTACTTCTAATTGTGACTCTCTACTAGAGTGGACCAGGAGGGGAGCCTTGGCGCAACGGTAAAGTTGTTGCTTTGTGACCAAAGGGTCACGGGTTCGAATCCTGGAAACAGCCTCTTGCAAAAAGTAAGGTAAGGCTGCGTACAATGGATCCTTCTCCGGACCCCGCATAGCGGGAGCTTCGTGCACCGGGCTGCCCTTTTTATTGGAGTGGACCACTGAAATCTCTCTACCTCTGTGTAACTATCCATTTTCCAAACAATACACAGGAAGGGGATTCTTGTTCTACCACCAAAGGGATTTTGAGAGAAGATGTAGCTCACCTTTTGCATCTGTTTCCAATTGAGCTATGATGGCAAGAATGTATCCACTTCTTAATGGCAACTGGCAAAACACCTTCTAGATAAAGTGGTTTGCATGCCATAACTAAGATCTCGCATACTGGAATGGAAAAAATTCTTGACTTATGCCAACAAAATGTACCATTCTAACAATTCATGCATCACTCCAGTTGCACCAAAAATGCTTACAAAGTCAAAATGTAAACCTACTTTACTAATAGAGACTTGGCATAACGAAATTGCATCAAACCATACTAGTATCACTTGTACAGGTAAATCATGATTCTCCAAAGCAAAAATACATGTGACATGACCTTCCAGTAGTCTAGTACCGGATATCATGAGAGTATTTGAGTTGTGATTCTGCAGATGTACACTAAGCTTTAGACAATCTCAACATAAAAGCCGTACTCATAGTGCACAAAATTCATTTTATTAGTAGTAAGAGTTGCTCCAACTAACAAGATGGATTATATTTTCTCCTTTTCATTCAGAATTGAGGCAAATATACCTAAAATTCATAAATAATAGTTAATGCAGGTGAACCAACTATTGTAGAATTGACATGAGAGAGACTGAGCAGGTTCAAATTGGTAGAAGAAACTTGAGCAAACCCATATTTTGAGTCACATAAGATTTAGCATGACATCCAATCAGTCCAAACAAAGAAAAAAATTTGCATAGGCTCAGGATTTAATTCCTAAGTGAAACCTCATTAATAAAATTCTAAACAGACTTAGGAACCAATTTCAAAAAGAATGGCATTTCTAATAGAAACCAATATTAAATAATGTAAACTGCATCTCGTGTTTGGGAACCCAGAATGAAATCCATTGCTCCCAGCCAATTTCTGCTGAACTCATTGAATTATCATGTTGGGTTTGTTTAACTAATTTGCTAACTATATGATAGTAATCTTGTATCAATGGATGTGAGATTTCTTATATCCCATAGTTTGGTGATATTTGTTGAATCCTTAACCTTTTGGAACCTGGAATTCGAATTGCCACACTTCTATTGCTCCCAAAAAAAAAATAATCTAAAACTAACTCAATTGAATATATTTTAAATTTCAAGCAAGTTGGATGTTCCGAGGCAAATAGAAGAGAACCAGACATCTTTGTCAATCAGCCAGAATTGATTTCCCTCAAAAGATTCATTGCTTCCACACATTCTAGAAATAGCCTTTTTAGCCATGTTGAGCACACCTATTCCTGCACTGAATATCACAAGAAACATTAGCAATCAGAAAAAAAAAATGGTTTAGAAACATAATTGGGGAATTTCCTTAATAGGATCCATGTTAAAAAATACCCCAACAAGGCTCACATGTTTGAAAATGACATAGAAGAGCCCCTAGGTGATCTTTCCCTCATACCATTGTGTAGATATTTTCACACACACATTTTGGATTCATCAAAATGATTGATTATGTGGTTCAGTAGGTCATTTCAAACTTTGGGTGCTTGTTTGGGAATTCTTCAGCTTTTGGGCATGATTAGGGCATTTAGCCTACATTAATTACAACTAGCAACAAGTAGAAGCATTCCATTTAGCTGATTAAGTTCCAAACTGGACAAAGTTACAGGTAGAAATCAGAATCAACTATGGTTTGCCTGAATCCATAGAAGAAATTTAGCATACAGATGTTTATAACAGAATAACGTGGATGTGGATCTACCTACATCCCCTGATGCATCAAATATAGAATACAAGCAAATCGGTTATTGCACTTCTTGAAAATAAAAAATAAAAATTCCTCTTTCATTAGCCAGGCCATTTTGCATAGACGATTAGCATTGATACAACAGGATATTCACAAATTTTTTTTGAGCACGAAATACGTTGCATCTCAACAAGCTTATCATACTAATTGGAATGATTAGGAATGGTGTTCATGAATTTTGGTGGATTTTATTTCATATGTAACAAGGGCAACAATCATAGATTTAGCATACCTTCCAGCTCCTACCACAACAATCTTCTGCTTCATGAAATCATTTAGAGATCTCCCTTGTGCTCTCACAGAACCAAGCAACCCAGCTAGTGCAACACCAGCAGTTCCCTGATGAAGAAAGAGCATTTATCACAAAGAAGCCTTCTAGAACACCCCCTTTAGGGTCTGTTTAGTTGGATGGGAAATCAAGAAGGCAGAGAGAAACGATCACAAAATCACATATGGAACTCAATCATTTATGTGCATCTTTAGTGTTATTTTATTTCCTCACTCTCATATATCCCATCCAAATAAATGGACCATTAATGTGTAAACAAAATCAACACTTCATGAAACACAAGAGATGTCCTCAGGGGAAGCAAAATACAAGCTAGAAGCCATACAAATAGACCTGTATATCATCATTGAACATGCAAAAATTTTCACGATATCGCTGAAGAGTTTCAAAAGCCCACTTCATTTGGAAATCTTCAAACTGAAACAAGATAAACACATCATGCAACAAAATAATCATATAACCATTCATTAATTATAAATGCCATTTGACAATGTAAACCTGAATTACTGCCTTCGGCCAGCGTGCAAATGCTGCTTCCATAAATTCGTCAACAATAGCCAAATACTCATCTCCTTCCAGCCTTGATTGTCGTAATCCTAAATCTAAAAAGAAAATACAGATGTCAAATATAAGATACTTATATACATCAACATGTGTGCTTCTTTATGGAAATATAAATGAATAGAACAACCAATAGACCAACACAGGAGCATCCATCAAGCCATCATCACTGTCTTGTGGCTATGACAAGCGCAAGTATCAATAGACATCTAATTTCTCCCTATATTTACAATTTTGGACAAACAAATGCAAAATATAAACTATTTACTGTGACATTATATTTATAATTGTTTGCTAAATTATTTACCCTGCAGATTTCTCTTTTCTTAAATTTTAAAGTAGATGTTAGAGCCTTAATCTTACTTCTATCAACTAATCTATATTTGATGATTAATTATTATCATTTTGATTTCAAGATTACACACTATGTAAGTGCTCCTACCAATATTTTCTCTTTTCTTATATTCTTTTAGGTAGATGTAAGAACTTAATAATTCGACATTTTTGCAATTCACAAGTAAATATGAGACTTTTATTGGTTCATTTTTTTATTTACTTTATCAGAAAAAAATACATATATCCTAATTTCCTTCTTTGAAAACCAAATAAATTGCTTTTCTTCACCTTTGCAAACTTTATATTTGTGCATATCATCAGTTTTGAAAAAGAAAATATATAATATTCTTCGGCAAACAAATTGCCGTCTTCACTCCATAGCATGATTTGAAATCTCATACCAAGTGGCACAATCTAAGTGTTTTGTTTTAGTAAATTACCGACTCTTGATATTAATCAGCATAAGTAATCTCTCGTGTGTCTTCTGTATCATGTCATGCCTAACACTTGGCATGATTAAGATGAATTCAAATAGCATTTGTTATTTCTTTTAGCTCTTTCTCAAATATTCTAATGAATTATATAATTCCTATAACTTTTATAAATTACCAAGTTAAGTGGATTAGCATTATAGAAATAAAGCTTATATGAATTCATTTTGATACACATTGAAGTAAAAATTAATAAAATTAGACTAATTGATATAGTACATGTAAGTGAAAGAGAATTAAATGTAAGCTATGACACATGTCGAGTATCAATATGAAATAATACTATCTAATTGTCTATTTGTAAAAGTACATAAACTAAGTTAAACGACATTCAAGAAAAAAAAAATCATCTAAACTTGTCTTGGTATACTTCGATGCATTCTAAAACGTGTCAAGTATCAATCGACATGGTGACTACCATTTCACCAATGGACCAAAACTTTGGCATGTAATCCCCTATCTATGTAGTAGTCTTTTTTTTTCCTTCATTTTCTTACTCTCTCCACCTTCAATTTTTCACTAGCATGATATGTTTGCATTTGTGGGCATGGCTCAAGACTTTAAAGCTTGTTGCAAAGCATTATATCATCAATGACTATCAAATGAGTATAGTCTTGCATCTGTTCAAGTGGTATGGATCAGGGAGTGAAATACCCTGCCGTGTCACCCAACACACACGGTGTTTACCATTCCGTTGGCGACCGAAATCGGCACCTATTGCACGAAGATTTCGCCATCATGCGTGTGCTTCTGCGACGGCATGCGCGATAGAGGAATCGGATTTGATTCCTATCGAATCGAATCCTTTCATCGTGATCGTTTGTATAAAGAAGAGAAGGGGAGGAAAGCACCGATGGATCAGCGGCGAGCGACGGTGAGCGACGGTGAGCAAAGGCGAGGCGAACAGCGACGAGCAACGGCGAGGCAAACAGCGACGAGCAACGGTGAGGAGAACAACGGCGAGCGACTACGAGGCGAGGCAAACAGTGGCGAGCGATTACAAGGCTAGGCGAACAGCAACGAGTGACTACGAGGCAAGGCGAACAGTGGCGAACAGCGGCAAGTAGCAGCGAGGCAGCGGTGAGTAGCTCTGAACAGGTATTATTTTCCTTGTTCACAAACGGTCGGGACACCTCTAACCATGCCTCATACACGGGCACATGAACTCGCAGGTGACGTTGGAGGCGTCATGGGAGGCTTCCGGTGCTACCGAAAGCCACCTGTGTTGCCTTTGGCACCGCCGGAAGCCTCTTACGTTGCCTTCAGCATCGCCGGAAGCTCCAGCGTCGTGAGGCGAGGCGCCTTCGGCGGCGCCGGAAGAGTCGCAGGGCACCTCCCTCGGCGTTGGAAGCCTCCCCAACACCTTCTGGGTCCGCTGAAAGCTTTCCTGACACCTTCCGTCCCCGACGAAAACCTCCCTGACGTCGTCCGACGCCGTTAGAAGCCTCCGCAACGTGACTCATCGGAAGCCCTAAAACCCGAGTAATTGTTTAAAAAAAAATTATTAAAATATTATAAAATTCAGATTTATATTTTCATATTTTTATATTATTTTAAATTTCATTTAAAAATCTTAAAAAATTCTAATTTTTTAATAAATTATATTTATATTTTTATATATTTTTTTATTATTCTGATTTTTTTACTATTTAAAATATATATTATTTAAATTAAAAATTAATTAGATGAATAAATATTTAATTTATATAATTATTATATATAAAATTCCGATGGTAAATATATTTTTGACGTTATAAAATGATGACCATTACTTGGAAATATGTATTCTGTATTTTTCTTAATTTTTGATAATGCATAGATAATAACACCAAAAATAACAATCTTATGATCCAGCTTAGAGACACGCACGTTGATTAGAAAATTGATTTCATTGGCAATGTTTACATTGCAATATGATTGGACGCGATAGTGGAGTCATACGCGATCATTCTCAGTTTGGACAAATCCAATATCAAATGGGTCTACATCACCCGACTCTTGTTCTTCATTCTCTTTTGGTATTGCTCTTAGTTGAAGACTCATATTATAATGAATGTAAACCATCTTCTCCAAGCGACGATAAGAAAGACGATTTCGTACTTTTGTATGAACGAGGGAGAAAGTTGACCAATTTCTTTCACAACCACTAGAAGATATTGTTTGTGAGAGAATTCGTACTGCGATCTTTTTCAAATTTGGAGTTGATCCTCTATATTGTAACCACCACTCAATTGTAAGATAAATAAGAACAAAATTAAAATAGTATTTATATTTGTTGACAATAATTAGTAATAATTTTTACTATATTTACTTGCATCGATTTTATATCTGCATATGACAATGCAATAGGGTCGCTAAAAGAACCATATACCTCTCGAAATAATCAACTTTCATTAATAGTCTCAGCAATTGATTCTCTATTTGTATGTAGTCTTGATATTCCATGTCTGAATGCCACTAATAAATCATCATTTGTGTTAATCTTATTATGGTATTGATATGCCGGATTGAGATAATAACTACAATAATTAAACATATATAATTATTAATAATAATATTAAAAAAAAATTATCATTAAAAAATACGTACCGACCAAATGAATATATTTTCCCATTTGATCGTCCCATCTTGTAGTGATTATATCAATGTAATGTTGATATTTGGTTGGTGATTATAGACGCCTCTTAATTTCCTCTTTTGCTTCGTGAATTAGGCGATAAACATTGCTCATTTGTGGCTTCTTGTCCATATCGACTTTAAGTAGAACAACGTACAATGGTTCTACTGCTATAAGAATATCTGCGATATAGTCCCAAAATCTGACAGATATAATAATTTTTTGCACCTCTCTTACCTCTCTTACCTTTAGTCGTGTTAGAATATTGAGAGGTTTCTCAATCCTCAGAAGAACATGACCTTCAATCCGACTTTTTGCTGATTCAACGATTTTAACAGGAGAAAGTGAGTGACAAATATAATCGCTCCTAGTTGTAGAATCTCCTCATTAATAAATTTGCTCATTAATCCATGAACCCAATGATGATTATAGAGAAATTTTGTTAAAGATTGACCTTTTTTCACTACCTTCTTCACTATATCGAGCTTACCGATATCTTCTATCATCAAATCGATATAGCGTGCTGCGCATGATGTCCAAAATAATGTTTGATACTTTTACTCCAATAACTCTCCATCCCTCTTAAAGTTGGCACTATTATTTGTAATCATTTGTACTATATGTTTTGCACCTATCTCTTGAACTACACTATCCATTAAACGATATATGTAGGGTGCATCATGATAGTATGTAGTTGCATTAATAGATTTATGAAATATCACCTTTCTATTGCAGTATAGTAGAAAGTTGATAATGCTCGTCCGTGTAGGTCCTATCCAGCCATCACACATTAACGTAACCCCATATAAGCTCCATTGCTTCTTGCATGAGAGGATCCAAGTCTTTTATCTCCTTCACTTGTTCATCTAAATATGGACCGGCAATTTCATATGCAGTTGGAGGTTGAATACCAGGACCAAATTTTTGGATGTTGGACGCCATGCTATGGTAGTATGTGTTGTTTGTTGTATTAGGGAGAATCAGTAAATGAAATCTCGAGTCGTGCCGCCCGAAACGGGCGGTTTTTATCGTCCCAACGCGGGACCAACACCGGCACCGTAGCACAACAATTTTGCGTGTGTCATGCGCACGCAACAGAAGGAAGGAAGAAGAAAGAAGAAAAAGGAATCAATTTGGGGGATGAAGACCTACCTCGAATCATCAGTGAAAGCTTGGCGAGGCAGCGACGAAGCGGGGAGGCGGGGAGGCGACGAGGTGGCGGTGACGAGGCAGCGACAGTGAGGCTGCTGCGGTGAGGCGGCAGCTGTGGCGACGAGTGAAAAAAAATCGCGAAGTTAGAAAAAATTAGGGTTTATTAAAACTTTTAAATAAAATCATTATGTTTTTATATAATTTATAATTTCTAATTAATTATTATATAAATTATAATTATATATTATATAAATTAATAATTAATTAAAGAAACGGTTAATTAATTGATATAATTATAATATATAACTTTATATTGTTATTATTTTTATTAAAATTAAAAAAAAATAAAGTAAAAAATAGATAATTTAAAATAATTTTAAAAACAAAGTTTAAATTATTTTTATAAATTAAAATAGATTAAAATTTTGTAAAAATATTTAAAATAATTTTGAAATTTTATAATAATTTTAGAATTTTATAAATAATTCTAAAAAATTAATTGTTAAAAAAATTAAAAATATATATATAAATATTATATATATATATATATATATATATATATATATATATATATATATATATAAAAAATTATGGTATTGTATCTGTCTTAGGGGGAGGATCTTGATTCTCCTAAAATTAGGGAAATATGAACATTTCTGATCTAAACTTAAATTGTGTTGTCAAACAACAAAAAGGGGGAGATTGTTGATACAGTCTGACCTGGCTGCTGTTTTGATGTTGACACTGATTTAAGTTTGTATCAGATATTAATTAAACTCAGACTGATTAATGATCAAGGTTGATCATGTGGAGAGGAAAAGTCCAAGTACGGACACTTGGCACGCGAAGTCGGAGAGGGCTCGGTAGCTTGTTCTCCGGACTAGGTCAGAGAGGGCTCGGTAGCTCGTTCTCTGGACCGGACGAAGTCGGAGAGGGCTCGGCAGTTCGTTCTCCGGACTAGGCGCGGTAGCTCGTTCTCTGGATCGGACGAAGTCGGAGAGGGCTCGGCACCTCGTTCTCCGGACTAGGGGGCTCTGTAGCTCGTTCTCCGGACCGAGAGGGCTCGTTCTCCGGACCGGACGAAGTCGGAGAGGGCTCGGCACCTCGTTCTCCGGACTAGGTCCGAGAGGGCTCAGTGTTCTCTCGACCGGACGATGGAGTCGGAGAGGGCTCGGTAGCTCGTTCTCCGGACTAGGCCGAGAGGGCTCGGTAGCTCATTCTCAGCATCTCGGGTTTGGTATCAGGAAATCAGAGGCATTGGATCGGTCTGCTGACCGATCCAGTAGTGTACCAGGCTTCTGGATCGGTCCGTCGACCGATCCAGACGATACTATGCTATCTGATCCTCCTGGATCGGTCAGCGAAACTTTCGTGGGTTATCTGATCGGTCTCGTGACCGATCAGTAACCACACAGTACCTCTCTGTGGGTTATCTGATCGGTCTGGTGACCGGTCAGTAAGAAGCAATGCGATTTAGAACAATAGGCGGATCGGTCTGTGGATCGATCCACCTATAGGCTGATCGGTCCACAGACCGATCAGCATCATCCCAGACCGATCAGGATGTCTCCTGATCGGTCCAGAGGGTTATGGATCGGTCTGTTGACCGATCCACAACGATGTCGTTCGTCTTCTGTTGTTTCTCTACGATTTCTGATTCATCTGAACTAACCATCTGCTATAAGCTTTTTGAGTTACAGATTGCAGGTGTCGTGCCAATGCTCGAATTCAAATTAAGCTCCATCAGAAGAATAAGACCAAGTGATCTTTCTGCTGTGTTTCGCTGCAAATTGTGCAATTGGAGCGTCAATGTTCACTGGCTGCGATCAGTTGGCAACAGCTTGACTCTTGCTTATTGGTTCGAGCTCAGAGACACCAGTGAAGACCATGGATGGTATTGGTGTGAGTTCAGAGAACCAGATGAGGAGGAAGAGTGATTGGCGATGCCTGAGTTGGTCGCAGTGATTCGATACAGGTGACAGTGATTCGGCTCTGGCTGAAGACAGTGAGAAAGCAGAGGAATAAGAAGAAGGAAGAAGAGAGGTTTTGTAACAAGGATTTTGAAAAACTCTCTGTCGATCAAGCAAGGGGTTGTGTGTTTGAGCTCTTGGCTGAGGAACCTTCTGTCTTTGCGCTTTGCTTTTCATCGTGGCTGTAAGTTGATTGTTCATTCTTTTTAGCCACTAAACTCTGTAAGTCTTGTGCTTCATTTTCAAATCTTTTCTGAGACTTTGTAGAGAGGTTACTCCACCGAGAAGGAGAAATACTTAGCCGGAATTTATCCGGGGTGTGATCTACCGAAAGATCAAGGGATCGTCCACCTTACGGACACGCCGAGGAGTAGGGGCAAGTTATCCCCGAACCTCGTACATCCTTGTTGTGTTAGTGGTGGGTTGTTTCTTTTCCTTGCATCAGTTTTCTTTTTGTTTATTTCCGCTGTGCTAACAAATTTTTGTGAGGAATTAATTGAGTTTTAGTGGAGGCTATTCACACCCCCCCCCCCTCTCTAGCCATCCGAAGGTCCTAACAGTTAGTTGGGCTCATTAAGATTTTTAATAAACAAGCATGAACAAATAAGTTCTACAAGAAAATGAACAAGCTTGAACATAAACAATCTAAGCTCAACTCATGTTATTGGATGAACACCCTACTTGTGTTCCTTTTTATCTGAGTTAATTTGAGAATTGGATGGACATTAGATTTTTTTCAACCAAAGGATGACCCTCTACTATTCACATCGCAAATACTGGAAACTATGGTTGTGTTCTTGGAATGCTCCTGAATGATAGTCTGGTCTTAGTTTTACTGAATGTTTTAATCTTATTGAACTAATTTGAGTAGTAGAGGTTTCTCAAGTACTTTTGCCAAGATACTTGACAACCCAACCTTCCACTAAATATCACAGATTTTGAACTATGCTTCTGTTATTGGAATGCTCCTAAATTGTAACATAGTCTAACTAAGCTAATTTAAGCTTTGGAGAGATTATCAAGTATAGGTTCTTCTCACTGCAGCCTAATATCCCAATGTTATATGATCTCTTGTAATGTTGATCATATTGTTTGAAAGTTGATAACAGTAGTACCCATGTTGAGAAGTTGAAAAGACAGCTTACAAGGATTAGAACCATATAGTATATGTCACTGTTAGAGCTTTAACATTGGGATTAGGAGAATACGTGGTTCCAAGCTCTAAAATCCTATAACCATTAAAATTGATATGCAAAGTTTGTTTGCAAGTCTCAAAAGGTGTCATTGCCAATGTCTTAGCTCCCTTAAGTACCCAGGAAGATTATTGTAGGCTTTGTCATAGACTCATCAAACCTTTGTTAGTGCTTTATCTAAGCAAGGTGTGTCTTTTTGTATAAAACATGAATCCAAAATTTGGATTGCTTCTCTCCTATGTAGCACGGACACCCCTAAAAAAAAATTTTTGGGTGTGTCGGACACGGACACGACACGGACACGGACACGACACGCAAATACGCGTGTCGGACACGGCAAAAACCGTGTCGTTGACTTTTTCCAAGTTTGACCAGCCAGACACGGCTAGGACACGGATGAGACACGTTTGGGCACAATTGTAACAAAATTAAAAATTTCGAGGGTAAAAATGAAAAATAATAAAATTATGAGGACTACTTATTAAAATGAAAAAAAAAACCCTAAATTACTCTCCCCACTCCCGATTCCTTTTCTCCATCGCGACAAATTGTTTCACGCCGCGAGACGCGACCATCTCCCCTGTGCTTTCGACGCGTCGCCTGTTGCTGCTCGAAGAAGTCCGCCACAGCTCCACTGCTTGCAAAAGCCAGGCGTCGCGCCGTCGCCTGCTCAACAGCAGCCCTCGCAGAAGCTAGCAGCAGCCCGGCGCTGCTCACCGTCTCCCGTCGCTGCTCGCAACAGCCCACTGTCTCCCGTCGCTGCCCTCTTTCTGCCCAGTGCCCTCTTTCTGGTAAAGTGGTAAGTTTAGTTTTTTGTTTTTTCTTTTGAGATCACGAATTTGTTTTTGATTTTGGTACGATTTCTGGTAAGTTTAACAATAGGCTCCCCAGTCCCTTGCGTTGCTTCTTATTTCTTAATTGTTATTTCTGCACGATATGGATGTTTGATTTTTTTTTACAGTTTTACTTGTTTATTTAAGATGTATTTGGTGTATTGCATTTTGTTATGTTTACTTTTTGTTTGTAATGGATATTATGGTTGATCTAATATGAACATGATTTTCTATTATAGGATTTTTAATTTTTAATACGATATATATATATATAATATTTTTTATTTTTTTAATAATCGTCGTATCCTAGCCGTATCGTGTCCTATATTTTTAAAATTTTTCGTATCCCCGTATCCGTGTCGTATCCAATACGATACCCGTATCCGTATCCGTGCAACACTGCTTCTCTCTCTAGATCATACCAGGTTTGTATTGCTATACTAGATTTATATTGCTGAGTAGAAAGAAATAGGCTCTTAACTAGTGAAGCAATAAAGACCAAGGAGCACTCTATGTTCTGCATATTGCATTGAGCATGTGGAACTAAGATCAGGTAAAAATTTTGTAAACTTGAAGTCCCCAAGATCTCTAGCTAGTCTTCTGTTCATAGTCATCCTCTTAAGTATTTCATCCTAACCTTATAAGCTTTGGAATCCACATCTTGTACTCAAATCTCTTGACTATTGTGTACACTTGAAATTTTTCTTTGATGGAACCTTCTACAAAAATTAATGCAACCATGAAGGAGTTAAACACCTCGACCAATATATGCCTGCAAAGACTAGTTGTTGCCTTATTCAGCCCTATATAACTCAATCCCTAATCCATCATCCGGTAAATGCAGCTCAGGCATAGCAAAGTTCATCTCAAATCCATTCTCAGTCTGCAGGATCTTCTTTAATCAAACTCCCTTCTCCACATCAAAATAGCTTAGATCTATCTACAGAGCATGGTTTTCATTGGCTAATAGACCATTTGATAGATCTATGACTGTTGGATCGTAGAGTTCGATAGAAGGGGGGTGAATAATAATTGTTAAAAAAAATTCATTATTAAATTGAGTACGCAGCATAAAAATAAAAGACACAACGCTAACACAAACCAATTTTACTTGGTTAAGAGCCTTCATCGACTCCTACTTCAAGACCCGCACTCGTCGAGTACTTTCGTTGGGCAATCACTAATAATTCATAAGATATTACAAACTTAAGTACAAGAATAATTAAAAAAATACCGACAATACAGAAAAAGAAGTTGAATCGCAGGTTGTCGGAGGAGCCTCGCAGCGACGTAGGAACAGAGCGCAACAGAGCAGTCGTAGAAGAAATTGTTATCCGTAGCTCTAGGAAGGCTCCTTTTATAGGAGTGCTCCGGGCGCCTGGACCGTGACGTTGGCCCAGCCAATTAGCGTGCTCCACGTGGCGACGAGATAAGTTTTTGCACTCCGGACGCCCGGATCCCTTCCGGGCACCCGGACCACCATTTTCCGGCACATCAATTTCCTATAAGAAAATGTTAGTCCGAGACAAATACAAATTATACTACCTTGCAAAACAAAGTGTTAGTACAATTATAGAAAAAAGTGTAGTAATTAGATTCTGTCTCACCAATACCAGAATCTAGTCACGATCTCAAATTAGATTCCCGAAATGGTTCTAAGTTGGATCGACGCCTACTGTTCCCTCGAACGGGGAACGCGCCCTCACCAAGTCACTCCCCTCCAGTAACTTACCTTAACTTACCTGTCAGACATCTGATCAGCCCCTCGACCTGTCTAGACTTCGTGTCAACTATCTGGTCAGCCCATCGACCTAGCTAAACTTCCCTGCAATACTGAGTTAGCACAATAGATAAAATGGTAAGGTAAAACAGTGTTAACAGAATTCAAGTATAACCTAGGGTTATCTCCCCCTAGGGTTATCTCCCCCTAGGGTTGCCTAGCTTCACTCACTAGGACTTCCATTGTCTGGCTTCACTCACTAGGACTTCCTCTACCTAGTTTCACTCACTAGGGTCCAGCTTCACTCACCGGGACTTCCACCACCTAACTTCACTCACTAGGGCCCGACTTCACTCACCAGGACTTCTACCACCTAGCTTCACTCACTAGGGTCCGGCTTCACTCACCAGGACTTCCACCACCTAGCTTCACTCACTAGGGTCCGGCTTCACTCACCAGGACTTCCATCCACTACCTAGCTTCACTCACTAGGGTCTGGCTTCACTCACCAGGACTTCCACTTTGCCTAACCTCCAGTTAGGACTTCTCATCTAGTCCTGACTAAACTACTCTCTTCCAAACATCAGAATTAACTCTTGGTCAAACTGACCAAACTTGGGTGCATTGTCAAACATCGAAACCCTAGAAGCCAATTGCACCAACAATGACAACATTAGAACCATTGATGAGCGACACCTTTTCTTTATTGAATCTTCTCTATAACTCAAATGATATTCAATCCCCTGTAGAATGGTGAACAATTCATTTGCAATGGCTCATCCCTATAAATTATTAAGTTCATTGTACTTACAATCGTTCATATTTAATCAATTTAGACCCCTCAAACACTTTTGGATAAAAGTATTTGGCGGTTCATATGCAATGAAAACAAGTAAGAAAGACAATATATAGTCCTTGGACATTATGTAAGTCACTGCTGTGACAAACTATTTGAGAAGTGTAAATCTATTAAACAATTTTGGGAAAAAGTAATGAAAAATGTCAATCAATACCATATATATACATATAGTTGTCGATTCTCAAAGAATGCATTCATGCTAAGACATTGACTATTTGAGCAATCTAAGCCAATCAAGTACTTTGGGCAAAAGTACTTAATGGTCTCTATACAATTAAAAATATTGACCACGAGCAAACATAGACTCGTGAACCCTTAAGTAATACATTCATATTAAGATATTATCTATGTGAGTAGTGTAGGTCCATTAAGCACTTTTTTGATAAAATCTAAAAATATTTGGCAACATATGTGCAGTCGAAAATATCAACCAAAAGCATATATGATGTCCTAGAGTCTTAAAAAGGGATATTTACGATGAAACATTACTTATTTGATCTATGTAGATCCATTAGTAACTTTTGAATAAAAGTATTTTATGGTCTATATGCAATGGCAAATACCAACCAAGAGTATATGTGCACTCTTAGATCCTCAAGCATGATATCCTTACTAAGTGCATCCCTACTTATAGATACTATGAGCGGGGATCATATTTGCATTCCCAAGATGTCGAAGAGCTAAACACAAACACATTTATGATTTCAAACAATTTCAACTTCATAACATATTAAGCCCTTTATAACAACAATGTAAACAATCACAACATATAGTTTTATAATGCTATCGAGGAATCAAATATCATGTCATGCCTGTAAGCACAGATAGAAATTTTCATTCTACCAACAAACTAACTACGGCATGATGTCAAGGAGATAGTCGCGATCTCACAACGTCCTTCGCGAGGCCACGACATCGCGAAGACAGCCGCGATGTCATGGTTACCTCTGTTTATTTTAATCGATTTAGTTATTTATTTTACATTTTTATTTTTTCAAATTTATTTATTTATTATTTCTAACCATTAAATTAAATTCCTTTTTTATTTTCCTTTTAATTTTTTTCTCCTTCATTGTTAATATTTTTTCTGCTTCATTTTCCAAAGGGTACACAATGAAGGAAAAAAACTTCTTTACCTATTTAATAATGGTTTTTTTTTGTATCTATCCATGAAAAAATTCCTTTAAGGATTGTTAATTTTTTTCCACTATTTATCTACAAAGTAAACATGAAAAAAATAAACCTTTTTAAGATAGAAAAAATATATTATTAAAAATTAAAAAAATATATACTTTTAACCTTATAAAATATACTACTATAAATTAAATTATTATATATAAACTTAGTTTAATTTAAAATGGTTAAAAAAATATTAATTTAATTTAAATCTACTTGATCCTTCCATGTTTACTTACTTGATGGATTTTAACTAATGATAAATTAACTTTTACTCAATAAGCACTAAATATGTTATGAGATAATATTAAAATTTGAACTCAACTTTCAATATCTCAAAGGTAACTCAATAATAAATATCAAGGATAATAAAATATTAATAAAAATTTTTTAAATTAATATATTTATAATTTAAAAAATATCGAAATCATATCGACATGATATGATACAGAAACCATATCATTCTGGTCATAAACCAAAATTTCGACACGGCTCAAAATTTTAAACCTTGAATGTTATATCAACTATTTTTAAAGGGAAATAAGGATGACACAAAAGGAAATGTTTAATAAAAATCAGAATTGAAACAAATCAATCAAAAATTGACACAAAATGATGAACTTACATATGTTAGTCAAATCATGATAAAATGCAATAGCTTATAAGGAGGAAGAGGATGAAATAACACAATGAGAAAAAGAAAGGAATGCAACTGAATAAGCAAGAACTTACCCTAAAAAAATCTCTTTCGGGATTAATGATGGATTTGGACAACCCTGCTCATTATGTACATTACACTATTCAGTTAAGGAGTAAACCGGTTTAGGGGGGAATGTTGTTGGAATGGTTTTGGCAGTTTCAGGAAGGCCATTTTTCAAAGTCCGGTTTAAGAATAGGGAGTATTCAATCATTTACAACTTGTAGGGCATTTTTTAGGCATTTCTCAAGTCTAGCTAGGGGCACGGTTTGAGAAATTTTCAAAGATAGCTCATTGATAAAGTAGAGTTCTTTTAAAGGATCAGCAACACAATGCCTTTCCTCCTCTTCTTTTATCCAGGTTGCAATACCTCTACCCTCCCCATGATGTCTCCTCTTCTCGCTAAGCCAACCACCTCCAGCATTTTTTCCCACCTTACTCTCCCCTCCGTTTGTAAGAAGATCTTTGAGTTCAGATAGCAAACGGCATAGAAAATTTCCTCCGTTGCTTTTTTTTTGCCTCTTTCTTGTTCCTTTTTCTTCCTCTCGCTCTCCTCTGATCTTCCTAAGCTCAATTCATTCAAGTAAACAAATGGGTCCACCTCCTTAGATATTTTTATACTCATACCCATGTTGCGTCGTGTCAAATATCAACAGAGGTACAGAAGCGAGTTTCACCAAGTCTAAGTACCGTAGATAGTAAGGTAGATGCAAAGTTTTAATCAGGCCGAAAAAAATGAAGGAAGAGTTAAGGCCAGATGAGGAAAAGATAAGCAATATTCACAAATACACGCACAAAGATTATCTTCAAGAAGCTTCTGATTGTTGGTCCCAACATCCAGCATAATAGGTAGAATCTGTCATGCAGATAAGAATGATGTCATTTGTTTATGGAATTAAAAAGAAAGCCTATTAGGCACAACATTATTTTCCACTGTTAAACACGAAGAATTGAGCATAACAAAGATAACATAATTACTGCAATGTATAGATCAATCGTCATTGTCAAAACTAGAAGAAAAACAAAAATTAGCCATCTCTCTCGTACATAAGAAAGCACCATCTGTTTAAGGCATCATTAAATCAATTCTCATGATTGAGAGATGAAAAAATACTAACCCTCTGTGGATTGATTCCTGCAGCTGCAACATAAATGTCAAGTTTTCCTATAGGAATTCCAATACCCTGAATTCCAAGATCCCCAAGACCAAGAATCCGACTCCCATCTGTCACTACTATCATGTCTACCTAAAATACATAAGATAATCACATCATAATCCACAATGAAGCATTTTCTCCCAAATTTTAGTGTAAAATTAACCAAAAAGTTAAAAGTATGTGTAAAAAGGAAGAATAAAAACAGGTTTTATAAACCAAATGCAAAAAGGACTATTAATGCATGTATTTACCTTGTTGGAAAAGTGGTGCATAGTCTAGAACTTTAATATTTGAACTTCAGCTTCTCAATTTAACACCATTTTGTAATATGAACTTATTTTCCTTTCAATCCAAATGTCTCCTACTCAGAATTAGGTGTGAGCTTAAGTGACTAAAATATAATAGATTTACCATTCCAAGAGATTCTTTAGCAATCATAAGCATTATATCTACACCACCTTGTTCCATATTTTAATAAACTATTCAGTTTCAATAATGAACTGACTCATGCACACATGTTGCCTTTAGGGAGAGTTCCACAGTAGATGCACAAGAAGTCGTAAGCTCCTAGATAGATAAACATATCAACTTTTGTAGGATCACACAGCATCATCTTGTCTTTTAAAGCACTTGTATCTTCTTGTGTTCCTTAAATGAAAATGGGAAAGGGAAAAAGAGAAACATAAATCTTCATAACATAAAAAAAAGGCAATATTCATTAGTGTGCTTTTTGTCCATAGGAATATAGGATCAAAATTCAGTTGCCTTAAGATGAAGCCAGCCTAAGTTTCTGTGAAGTTGGGAAAAACATAGTAATTGCAGTTACAAGTTTGATGGGGAGCCATTGCACTATTAATGGGCAATTATCTAGACATAATCATCAAGTTAGAATAATGAATGAATCATGGTCGTGATGGTGATGGTGTAATTAATCACAGGATTTTAATCCCACATGATATATAGAGATCAATTTAAGATGCATAAATCTCATTTGATTATCGAATTGATATGATCATATTAGCACTTTATTATTTTGACATCTTAGTCAACATATAGCAAAAGTGATTTGGTTATTTCATAAAGGTTTTACACATCATCAATAGGGATATATCAAGTATCCACTAGGAACGTTGGTATTCCATATAGGCATGAAGGGAGTAGATTAAGTGTTGCTACGATTAGGGATAGTGACAAGTGATATATTAAGGAATGGGGGAAGTACATATTTTCTTTTGCCAATTGATGAAGCAAGATGGGAAGAGATAGGAGGAGAGAGCAAAGGTTTTTTTAAGTATTAAGAGGTAAGGAAGAAGGGAGAGAGGTTCTAAGAGGAGGGGAAGACACTTGCAACTAAGAAGCAGGATTGGAAATGCTTGTTACAAGGAGGGATGAGGCTTCTTATGTGTGGTTGCCTTTGCCTGATATCATGAAAGCGACATAAGACGTCACTAAACGGTGAAGTAGCGAGTTTAGGAAGTGACTGAGTTTGTCCTATGAATTTTCCCTTGTTGCTAGATGTTCTTTTAGTGCCCAAATTTTCTCACAAATGCTTTGAATCTCTAAATGACAACTTCGCCAATCTAAGAGAACACTAAAGCTTTGTTTGAGAATCAAGAATTTCTTATAATTTTTTTTTCAATGAAACTAAAAATTTTGAGAAGAAAAATTTTCAATCAAAATGAAATTTTGTTTGATAAAAAACAGCAAGAAAAGTTTTAAAAGAGATGAAAATTATAAAATCTTGTTTGGAAAAAAATAGACTCAGTTTGTATACTCATTTTTTAATGAAAAGTAAAAAATATATATTAGATTTAAAATATTTTCATAGGAAAGGTGATCATATTAATAGAAAAAACTATATTATTGTGCAAATATATCTATACAATATAGCAAACTACAACCATACTAAAGTGATAAACCGATTATCAATGAAATTAATTATATTAATTTGATTATTAACAAATAATTTATTATTGACATAATGAACAATGTTATCATTAAATAATTTATTATTGACATAATGACTAAATTATTAATGAGATACAAAGTCTAATTTTTATGTGAAAATATATAAGGATGAAATACAAAAAAAAAAATATAGAGAGAGGGAAATTAAAAATTCAATGAGAATAGTGTAAAATTTTAAAATGAAATTAAAAATTTTAAAATTAGACGACTAAATTACAATATTAAGTGCCAGGGAAAATGGTGAAAATATACAATTATGGGAGTTAAAATGAAATTTAGATAGTGAAATAAAAATTTAAAAACTTTAAAGGATAAAAAAGTGTAATTTGACTAAAAATCTAGAGGTGATATGAAAAATTAAAATATTTTAGAGATAATTTGTAAATATGATACCTTTAACATTAGGTTAAATTTAGGGACTCGATTAAAAAGAAATATTCTAAGGACATATGACTTTCATGTGATGGGTTGGGGAGGCAATTATAAATTTAGAAAAAAAAATAGAAATCTTGATATAATTTAAAACTTTAGGGAGGACTAAAAAATAATATTATTGGTGACACATATGAAAAGCACAAATATTTTTATGGCAAATGTTGTTAAGTTAATTATAATTTTTTTAAATTAAAGGATCTGACTTTTTTTAACATGGGAGGATAAAATTTTAGAGATGAATACAAATTATAAAAATATATGGATGAAAATGAACACCTTTAAAAATAGACATAATTCTCATATACACATTATTATAATTACTACTTTTCAATTATTTTTTTTATCAAAATAGAAAACTCTTCCAATAACTGTTAAAAATTTGAAAATTTTAAATATAAAATATATATAAAAACAAAAATATATATTGATAGATTACACATTGTCTATATTATTTTTTGTTTTATAAAACATACAAATTTAAAATTCAAATATTTTTCAGTTCCCAAACATGCCATAATCTTCTAAAGAGAGGATAAAGAAGAGAAAATAAACTAGTTGATATTTAACTTGCTACGTATATAACCAACTCTTGCAACTTGGTCTTCTATAGACTTTACCTAGAATTGGACGGATATAATCAAATAACAACGGCCAAAAAATAACTATTTCAGAGACATTGATCCACAGTTGAAGAACTGCCTTAGAAATATAGAATTATATATAATAAAACTCTTAGAAATATAATTGAAACCAAATATAATGATTTTTTTTCTTTATTGTTGGCATGGAAACTCATCAGTGTGTTTAATAAGCATATAACAATTGTCGACACCAACAAAAAATGTAAGAACCTCACTCTAAAACATGCATAAAATATATTCAGAAGAAAATTAAAACAAACATTTAAGAATAGATGCCATACAATTAGAAACTAATCTACTCCATAACACTTAAAGATCATTTACCTCATATTCTCCTAGTTAGAATGGTACTTTCAAATTTTATTGTTGGACTAACATGCCAATTGGAAAATTATCATAAACTCTTAAGCGATTTCAATATTAGCCTACAATTAGTAAAACAAAGTCTTGATTTTCAATTTTTGTGATGGTGACTATGTCACTTCAAATCTTACATCATAAGTAGTACTAGGATAACAACTTGCTTTAGAACACTCTGCTAATAATATCTAACCATTTGGAATTAGTATGCCAGTTTTTTTCCATCCCATACTAATCGATAATTATTTTAAAAGGTTCCAATTTAAATTTTTCATGATTTATTTTTGTAAAAAAGATCTCTGAACCAGAAATATAGTACTTTGTGAAAGAGCATTTCAGTTCTTCAATTCTAAGTTATTTTTTTTATAATAAACCTAACTAAAAAATCACTTGTTCAACCTATGACTATTTATTGGTGTTTCCTTCATGAGTATGTATGCAACCTGTTTAGAGGGCCAATTATGAATCATGGACATCATCTCTCCTTGGTCTTTTGCACTGAAATACATGCCACGTGGCCGTCTATACAAGCCTCCATAGTTTTCACAGATCAAACCAACAGTTGGAGTATAAACAATTGGAGCAAACTCCTTTATGTTGTCAATGAGAACCTGAAGAGACAAGCATATCAAAAGTTTCATCAGAACTATCAAATATTAAAACATCCAAGTCATTGCAACTTAACAAGCTCACCTTGTAGTATAGTGTCTCATTTCTATCATGTAGTCTATTCAGTATTCGCCACTTTGCTAGAGATACAGTAGTTTCCTTTTCACCTTTGGTATTATGCTCCAATGACCGATATGAGTCCACTAAGAAAAAGAGGAGGTAAGAACCCGGGAGAAACAATACATGAAATAATATATAGAATAAAATTAAAAACATATTACATGCATCATATAATTACAGAGAAAATGGGTGGGTGAAATAAACACATAGTACATGTGAAATAACACACTCGGATGATGAAGACAACCATGACAGTTAGCAATTTGGGACAAATAATCTCTACGTTTTTCAGTTTAAGCTTCATAGCTGTGGTATTATTGTATAGTACAATACAAAATAAAAAGTACTATTCTTCTCAATTTCAGATCATAAAGCAAATAAGGATAAACTTACAGTCTTACATATGTTCACAATGAGAAAAATAGCGTAGAAGTGAAATAAAATCTGCATTAGTGTTTAATGCATTTGGCTCCATAGTTTCAGTAATTAAGAAAATGAACTTCAGACTTCAAAGTATTGTACTGAAAGAATCCAAGATAAGCATCCCTTATAATACCTTAATAGCACTCAATGTCTCCTATTCATACTAGAGAAAACTGCCCTTACTATAGTCGAAATCAAAAACACTTGAGATCATGTGTGACTGGAGAAAATTTTCTTTTTTCAAAAAATAGAATCAGATGAAGCTAAAACTTATTCACACTGCTAATAAATATTCAAATTAGTGTTTCTGTTTTTTCTTTTTCAGTTCCACTAGGAACCTAGTAGTACCTGATTATCAATTTTGAACAAATTGGCATATCAGCTAAAAAATGGATCAGTTAGCAATTCAATTTTTACACAACTTTGAAAACACTAGTTGCTCTATCCATCTTAACCAAGTAATAGATGACATAAAATGCTGATGTTCTGTAGGATAACAGAACGAAGGTAAATGGTGGATGAGTAAATGCTAAAGTTCAAACAAGGCTATAAACAGTGAGAAGATTGGATTTCTAAGCTCAGAGCACCTCAAATATTAGTCACCTTGTTTTAGCCAGTTTTCTAGTTTTGGCAAGCCTTTTCTTGTTGTTTAAGACCTTAATTTCATTCTAGGGGTATCTAGACCACAAATGTAGCTCCCTAGATAGCATATGCAGCTGCCTGGTACCCCAGTCAACAGCATGTAGGAGCACATGCGATATGCAATGCAGTCCCCTGCTGCAGTTGTACAGGCAATCATATACACAACCTAAGCAACCACTTTCTAAAACCATGGTTCAAATGACTTTGATGTAAGTTTAGCAATACGGAATACCACATTTTTTATTTAGTCAATCAAAATTGTACATTGCCATTATATTTAAGATATAATACAACAACAATCAAGTCATATCCCACTAAGATGGGATGGGCATATTTAAGATATAATAAATAATAAAAATAATAGAATGATAAATTAAAATTTAAAATTATTTGTTTATATGCTTACAGCAAATTAAAATTATATACTATGTAAAATAAATTTAAAATAAAGCTAATTTATTTTATAGATTAATTACTTTCGTCATGTGTACCATCTGCTAAAGAAACAACGCATAATGTAGCAAAGATGAAAATACTAAGAAGAATGGGTAGGATACATAAAAGGCAACAAAAAAATTATTTTTTAAAGAGCAATAAAGTGTAGGTCGATAGATGATAAAGTGCTAAAGTGAGACCCTAAATTGAAATGGTATGGACATATCAAAAAAAAAATCAATAGATTTTAGTGATAAAGCATTGTTCTGCAAAATTTGAAATCTATTACCCTAGCAGCCCCCCATGAGTGTCCCACACCATTAGGAGGGAGTAAATCAGGAAACCGAAGCTAGCCATCACATGGGAGGGTAATTCCTCGATCTTTGCCGAGATTCGACCTTGCTCAATTCTACAAACCTGTCATGTTATAACCAGCTCGACTATGTTGGATCGAAAAGCGCTAGAGGGGGGGGTTGAATAGCGCTCGTGGCTTTCACTTTTCATTTCGGAAAATCAACGAGTAAATGCAGCGAAAATTTAAAACAAACACAGAAAGACACCAAGTGTTTTTACTTGGTTCGAAGCCTTGGGCGACTCCTACTCCAAGACCCACACTCGTTGAGCATTTACTTTGGGCAACAACTATAATCTCGCAAAAGGTTACAAATGAATGTTACAATTAATCTGTACTGAAAATTATACTGACACAAGCGAATCGTAAAACTGAAGCTTCTGGTAGTCAGTGTCTTGTTGTAGCTCAGCCGGATCGTCTCGTTAGCAATGCGCTGAAGAAGGATTGCTTCAAAAGTGTTGTTTCAAGCTACTGGTCGAGACTGGCTGATATAAGCCGTTGAGGGCGCCTTCAAGGCCCTTGAGGGCGCCTCCGAAGGCCCGGATCCACAGCGTGGATAAGATCCGCAACTCCCGCAGCTTATCCTCTTGAGGGCGCCTCCAATGTCCTTGAGGGCACCTCCAAGGCCTTCCGAGGTGCCTCCAGCTCCTTTGGAGGGCGCCTCTAGCTCCGCTGCATAGACTCCTTCGCCCTTGCACCCGAGGCGCCTCCGAACTCCATGGAGGGCGCCTCGGGTACTGTTCATCCAAGACAAACCTTGCACTTTTATCCCTGCAAGATATGTTAATCCCAAAATACCAAGTATACCCTGCAACACAAAGTTAGCACATAATAATAACATAAACATAAATGTCTGACAGTCACCGGATTGTTCGGTTCTGACTTCGAATTTCCATTCGGAAACCCTAGGTCGAACCGACGCTTACTGTTCCCTCAGGGAGAACGCGTCCTCACCTACTCCACTCGGGAGAGTATACCTGTTGCCAGTTCGATCCTCCAGATTGACTGGGCTTTTGCTCAGCGCCCAAGTCTTCAGGTCTTTCCACTGGACGTCCACTCCACGACCCGCCCAAACTTTCCACCCGATCCGCGACACCAGGATTTTCACCTAGAGTTTCCGACTCTAGGACTTTTGCCCGAAGACCTCAACTCGCCAAGGCTTTCCGCCTAGGGTTACCACCCCCTAGGACCTAGGGTTACCGCCCCCTAGGGTTTTCCCTTTGCCTAACCGCAGCTAGGACTTTTCTTCACCTAGGGTTACCACCCCCTAGGACCTAGGGTTACCACCCCCTACGGTTTTCCACCCGCCTAACCGCAACTAGGACTTTTGCCTAAGTACACTTAGGATTTTCCTACAATCTCATTCAAACATGTTAGATCAAAAGACAACCTAACTTTGAACCCTTTGACATAATCAAAACACAAGTTCGATCGTCGGATGCTTCCCGCACCAACAGGCTATACCCAAGGACTAGTGATAAAGCATTGTGCAGAGTTCCATAGAGGGATAACAACAATGTTACTACCTCTAAAAAGTTTGGATAGTCATGATTTTGACTATGATGATGATGTTGTTTAATTATATAATAACATATAACATAAAGTTTTGTAAAAGTATTTTCTCATATAATAATTTACATACACAATAAAATCATGTCGAATTATATAAGTGATGATATATATTGTTATATTTGCTATAGTACAAGTGCATCATTATTTAACAGTTTTTTTAATAGTATATTGTTAGACAAGCAAAAATTATAATCTATAGAATGTTTGCAAATTAAAACAAATATAATATTTATGAAATAATAAATTCTTAAAGTAAAAAAAAAAAAAACTTTTTAATTGATATGAAATAATTGAGATACATCTAGTATATGATATATGGCATATTTTAGGCAACTCAAAATGAAATTAGATACAGCATCCTATACCAAAAGCATTTCCAAAATTTTCAAATTTAAAAATTGAAAATGATTCTCATTTTAAATAAGGTTTTGAAAAGAATTTTAGGTGGCCTGCTAAGGAGGAAATGGAAGGGGATTGCTACGACTATCCCAAGGCAATAGGTGACCTTGGTAGACAATCCAACTAGATTCATTAAAAAACTTTATTTATATAATTGGTTCCATTAAATTAATGTTAACTATCGAACTCTATCACATGTGTCCTCGTTTGCTCTCCTTTGTTGTGTTGTATATTAATCTAATTGTATTGTGTGTGGTTTTTTTAATTGCAATGTGAAAGATGATGTGAGTTGATGTCATTATGTGTTTACTTATGAATTATCACTTATTTGTAATTATAATTGTTCCCAAGGACGTCGCATGGCGGGAGCTTCGTGCACTGGGTTGTTTTTTTTAATTATAATTGTATATTTGTTTTGATGATATATATATTATATATACCTCATACAATTCCTTGGACATTGTTGCAAATATATGAGATTCTACCACATATATCATAGGTATTATCATTATATATTATTCACAACTTTGGACCAATAAATGTGTGAATTTTGGAGATTATTATATCTAAAAACAATAAAAAGGAAAAGTTAGAGTGCTTTAATGTTTTTCTACTCTTCTCTATTTTACTTTAATATTATTTTAATGTCAACATAAGAAATGAGAATATTAAAAAGAAAATCAGATTGTCCCTATTGAGGAAAACTCTAAAGGACACGTTTAAAATGGTATGGATATATAGTTAGGCGATCAATAAACGTCTCAATTAGGTAATGTGAGACCATCACAAATACACACATTAATCGAAAAAGAGGAAGACCAAAGAAGACTTAGTTAACAATGATAAAATAGGATAAAATTCATTTAAATATAGATGAACATATAGTAGGGGATTGAGCCTAATAGCATAGGAAGATCCATATAGTCGATCCTACTTAGTGGAATAAAAGTTTGATTGTTATTGTTATATTTTTTTAATGTTAACCATTTAGGCCCCTACATAGGTGTTATGCATTGGATCTACTACCTACTACTTAAAACCACCTTTAAAAATCTTAGATTATAAAATGAATTTTCATTCCTACCTAAAGATACAAATTTAGGTTAGTTTGAATTAGATTATATAATGAGTTTTTTTTCTTAAACAAAAGCTTTTGTTGCTTTAGTCAAAACCACTAAAAAAATTTAACCAACATGAAGCACCTCAAAACTTACGAAACTCCATAAAAATTTAGGGAAAAATTAAAAAAAAAAAAAAAAAAAAAAAAAGGCAGCCCAGTGCACGAAGCTCCCGCCATGCGGGGTCCCGGGGAAGGATCCATTATATGCAGCCTTACCCTGCTTTTTGCAAGAGGCTGTTTTCAAGATTCGAACCCGTGACCTTTTGGTCAGCAACAACTTTACCGTTGCGTCAAGGCTCCCCTTCAATTTAAGGAAAAACTGAAGAAAAAAATTATATAATAAGAGGAAGAATTAGGTTTTTGGAGATTAAAACTTGCAAATTGTTATAGCCTTTTTTTACTTCAATTGTTCCATCCTTATATGTATACTACTATCATGACACGTTATTACATTTTAGTTGAAACATAATTGATCGAATATTAGAGGAAGCCTGAATGTAATCACAAAATAATATTAAGTAAATTGGCATATGATACTATAGTCAATTAAATCATTTTTTATTACATAAGCCAGAGAATTAGTTTCCTTCAACCCTTGCATCCTCCACTAATTAATATAATTACACTAACAATTGAAGCGAAAAGAAGCACCTTGAAAACTCAAGAAACTCAATAAAATAATTTGGGAAACAAACTGGTATTGAAAATACACATACATGTACATATAACTTCACTTACAATGAATGATAAAATTAATACAATCTATATATTGATATCATAGTCAATTAAATCATTTTTATTACGTAGGCCAAAGTTTTACATTCCTACTAGAGGTGTAAATTGAGTTGGGTCACCTGCAACCAACTCGGCTTAGGGTCATGCCTAGCACTACCTACAAAGGAGTAGATCATGTCATGTAAGTAGATCATGTCATGTCAAACCTAGGTCTATAAATCACGTCAGATTACCTGTGACGTAACTCGGCGCAGGGTCATTCTTGGCATTGCCGGAGAAGGAGTGAATCATGTCATGTCAAACCTGACCTGATTCAGGTTTGGCCCTGCACAATCAGATGATGATCCATGATGTGCATAGAACAAGCACAAGCCAAGTACCATGACTCACATGTTGAGATCAACCCAAAAAAAATAAAAATATAAAAGATTTTAAAGCAAAAAAATTGAAAAATAGTTTTAAAGAATATTTTAAAATCTTTTAAAAAATATTTTATTTCTATTTTTTTAATTTTCTTAATTTTAAAATGTTGTATTTTTTATTTTATATATATTTTAACATTTTATATTATTTTACTTAAAAAATTAAGTCGGATGCATTGAAGCCTTAGCCAAGCAACCCTTGTCAACATCTAGGGTCATACCCAATAGGGCTTGTGATAAACAGTATCATGTTCAATCCGGCATAGCACATAAACAATCAACCCTATGTCATACCCAACCCGATCAACTTATTTTGACACATCTACTTCTACCCTTCCACCAGTCAATATAATTATAAAAATAGAATACAAGAAGCAATAAATTGTGCGTTGTAAATTTTATTGGCACTTTATTTAATTGAGTATGCAGTTTCAGATTTCTCATTTCGTATACCTAACTTTCATAATACCCAAATCACGTATCGTATTCTCAAAATGACCCTCATCTTTCTTTCACGAAATAATCAAGGGATTTCTTTATATTTTTATTCTACCTATTCAAAAATTTACTTCTCTCAATTTACGTTATTGAATTTAGATCTAAAGCATGGATACATTAAGGAGGCATATAGGAATACATTAGTTTGGGTTTGAAGTGATTCAGAGTTCCTACACCATTCAAAAATTCAAAAATTTGATATTTTTCAAATCAGAGGAGTCCTAGGAGCCCATTGGTGGTGTTAGTTAGTATCATTATCCTAGGCCTTATAATGAGCTTGTAATAAATTTTATCGAGTTTTTGCAAGTTTAAAAATTCACTTCAGTGCTCTCATAATATTGATTTCAAATCCGAGGGCATGGATACATTAAGGAGGCTTCCAAGAATACATTGATTTTAGTTTAAAGTGATTCGGAGTTATCTAGATCTATCAACCAATTTCTGATGAAATTTGTTAATGGACCTACTCTATTCGAAAATTTAAAAGTTTGATATTTTCTTACTCAGAGGAGTTCTATGAACACATTAGTAGTGTTGGTTAGTGAGTATCATTGTCTTATGTCTAATAATGAGCGTTGTGATAAATTTTATCCGGCCTTTGTAAGTTTAAAATTTCACTACTCTCAATATATGCTATCAAATTCATATTCGAAGGCTTAAATACATTAAGGAGGTCCTAGATGTTGATACTGAAAGTACTAGCTAATCAAACCTGTGTTTTGATATTGACAAAGGTTCAAAGTTAAGGGTTGTTGTGATCTAACAATCTTACCTAAGTGTGCAGGCAAGTCCTAGTTAAGGCTAGGCAAAGAAGTCCTGATCAAGAGTATTGGGCACTAAGTCCTAGTTATGTGGACTGGTAGAAGACTTAGCAAATTGAGGACATCGAGCGGAAGTCCTAGGATTGCGGACACCATGCGGAAGCCAAGGCGGGTAGAGGATCAGACGTCTAGCAGGAAACAAGTCGGGAGGTCAAGATCAGATGCTGAGCAAAAGTTCAAACAGGTCTGGAGAACTAGATGTTTGGCAAAAAGTAAACTCTCCTCAAAGAAGTATGTGAGTACGCATTCCCCATTGAGGGAATAATAGGTATCGGTCCAACCTTGGGTTTCACGACAAATTCGAAAGTCAGGCCCGAATAGTCCGAGACTATCAAATTAATATTGTTTCATATTATATCTTTCTGTACTATCTCTGTGATGCAAAATACTCTTAAGTCTGGAAATGTTGATCCAAGCGCCTGGAAGGATCCAGGCACCTAAAGCCGATATAGGCATCTAAAAGGTATTCAGGCGCCTCTATCACCTCAGTGCGCACAACAAGATGGTTGTAAACTGGACAAGAAAAGCATAAGTGATAGCTGTCAAAGTCTAGTCGTGCAATAGAAAGCAATATTGTATTGTATTATCCACTACAAAAGCCGAATACATAGCAATGGGAGAATATGTAGCCCGACTATTATGGATGATGTATACACTTGAAGACTTTCAACTAAACTATACCAATAGAAAAGTCTTAATGGATAATATTAGTTCGATTAACTTAACAAAAAATCCAATTTAACATTCTAGAACTAAACATATAGAAGTAAAATACTACTTTGTAAGGGATGATGTAGCTAGGGGAGACACTGTACTTAATTATGTTAAGTTCACGTCTAACATAGTAGATATTTTCACCAAACCCTTACCTGAATATGAGTTTAGCACGACAATTAGGAATGTGTTTAGTAGAATAGATCATAAATACTTTCAAAATTCAAATTATCTTTCAAAAGTTATATTTCTTTCAAACTTCTAGGTTGAAAACTGAAATTTTTTATTATTATCAAATAAAAATTTCCATTTTTTTAGTGGTTTTCAGAAATTGGACATAGTCTAGGTTTCTCCTAGAAAGCATGATCCTATAGTTTTAGGCAGCCAGCATCTCACAAGCACACTAGAAATACCTTGCTTGTATATTGAAAACACTTAGAATAGTGTGAGATGCTTAGGGTTTTGCCTAAATTTTCAGATACTTATATCAGTGCATCAACATAAAATCTAGAGGAAAAATACCAATTAATATCGATCAAGTTAAGTAATTCTTCAAAATAAACCTAGCTGGATAATTTTACTTAACTTCATTAACTAAGTGAAAACTACTATCTTTTGGTACTTAGTTAGTAACTAAAGTTACACATTTTTAAGAAAGATAGATGTGTAATTTTTTATTAATTTTCTAATCATGCTTAGACTCTAGGATTAATACTTAAACTGTTGGACAAGTGTTCTTTTCAAAAAAACTTGGTGCATTTTTTTTTTTTTGAAATTCTTCAAACCTTCTTTCTCAAACTAGTTCAACCTCTATTTAAAGAATTTATTTTTGATATATATATCATTGGGGAGAGAAAAAGATAAGTTGAAAGTTAAAGGAGAGCCTTAAAAGTTAATAGTAAAAATCCTTGATATTAGGGGAGTGAGTCTTAAATAAGGGAGAGCATTTTTTCTAAAAACTTGAAAATTTTTAAAAATAAGCATAACCTTAACCAAGGTTTAAAATCTTAACTCGTGTCAAGGTTTCGGTCCTAGACCAGAACGATACGGTTTCAGTATCGTATTGTGTCGTGCCGAAAAAGTTTCGATATTTTTTAAATATAAATATATATTAATATTTTATTATTAAATATGTTTTATATTTTATGATGTTGATTAATATTTTAATATTTTCTCATAAGATAATGCCTATTATATTTTAATAAAAAAAATATTTTAAAAAATAAGTAATTCTAAAAATTTGTTGCCATGTGACCAAAAGGTCACGGGACCAAAATTCTTTAAAAATTTTAAATTATTTTTAATATTTTATAATTATTATTAATAATAGTTTATTTATAAAAAAAATAGATATTTAAAAATAAAAAAATTAACTAAATTAAAAAATTGGGGTTGCAGTGACCTGCGAAGAGTTTTAGGAATATATAATATTTTATTAAAAAAATTTAAAATTATAAATTATTTTTTATATATTTTAATAGTATTATTTAATTAAGTTTTTTAAAAATATATTTGATTATTTATTTAAATTAAAGATAATTAAATTATTAAAAAATAATAAGCTAACTAAAAACTAAATAAATAAAATATTTAATTAATTAGATAATTTTATTCAGATTTAATTAAACCTTTGAATTATCCCCATTCCTTCTGGGAATTGTTTCAATTAAAAAAACTTTTAATTAAAAAAGCTACGCGTGATTACCGCAACACCGAGCCATTGTCGCGAGGTCATGCGATCGCATTGACGCCACCGCGAGCGTTGCACAGCCTGTTCCACACGGTTGTAGGGGTCGCGCAGCTCGTTCCGCGCAGCCGCGGGGTTTGCACGGCCGCAGGGTCGCACAGCCGAGGGGTCGCACCGCCACGGGGTCGCATGGTCACAGAGTCGCGGGGTCACGCTACCACAGGGGTCGCAGGGTCGCACAGCCACGGGGGTCGCGCGATCGTAGGGTCGCGCGGCCGCGGGGGTCGCGCGATCGTAGGGTCGCGCGGCCGCGGGGGTCGCGCGGCCGCGGGGGTCGCGCGATCGTACGGTCGCGCGGCCACGGAGGTCGCGCGATCGTAGGGTCGCGCGGTCGCGAGGTCGCGTGGTCGTAGGGTCGCACGGCCGCGGGGGTCATGCAGCCGTGAGGGTCACGCAACCGCAAGGGTCATGTGGCCCCTTCCGCGCAGCCACGGGGGGTGTCAACCCCTTCCGCGCGACCGCGGGGGTCGTGTAGCACCTTCCTAGCGGTCGCTGGGGTCGCACGGACCCTTCCGCGGCACTGCGAGGATCTTGCGGCCTCTCCGACGCGGCCGCGAGGGTCGCACGGCCTCTCCGATGGGACAACGAGGGTTGCAACGCCCCCTACGCGGTCGCGGGAGTCACTACACCCCCATTCGCCGCTGGGGGGCGTTGCAGCTATCGCTAGGACCAGTGTCGGGTTCGTGCCAATGTCGATCAGCGGGCGGAACAAGATGTTTCGCCCGTTTCGACCAGCTCGGCATGAAATCTCAATCCCTGGCCTTAACTAAGGAGGAGCATTTTTCTGAACTTGTAAATGCTTTTCAAATAACTAAAGTGTTTACTTTGAAAATGCTTTCTACTCATTGAAATTGTTGAAAATGTTTATTAAAATAATGTTTACTTTAAAAACATTTACAAAGGAATGTTTTACTTGAAGATATTTTTACTTGTTAAATATGTTAGTTAACCTTTTAATTAGGTTGTCATAAATCAAAAAAGAGGAGATTGTTGGTGCTGAAAACACTAGCTAATCAAACATGTGTTTAGATATTGGCAAAGGTTTAAAATTAAGGGTTGTTGTGATCTAACAAGTTTACCTAATTGTGCATGCAAGTCCTAGTTGAGACTAGACAAAGAAGTCCTGGTCAAGAGAGTTGGGCACTAAGTCTTGGTTATGTTGACTAGGTAAAAGACTTGGCAAATCGAGGACCTTAGGTGGAAGTCCTGGGGGTCGCACCATGCGGAAGTCTATGCAAGTCAAGGATCGAACGTCTAGCAAGAAGAGTAGGTGAGGGTGTGTTCCCCATTGAGGGAACAGTAGACATCAGTCCGACATAGGGATTCACGAGAAATCCGAAAATCAGGCTCGGACAATCAAACTGTCAAATTAATATCGTTTCATATTATATCTTTCTGTACCAACCCTATGATGCAAAATCCTCTTAAGTCAGGAAATGTTGATCCAAGGTGTCGGGAAGGATCTAGGCACCTCAAGCTAATACCAGCACCTGAAAGGTATTCAGGCACCTCTATCACCTCGACACACGCAGCAGGATGAGGTGGCAGCTTCTGATTAGTTAGCGCACATCAAATCCAGGTGCCTCAAAGAAATTGAGGCGCTTGGGATGAGATAGAGTCGATCAGGAGAGCTTCGCTCAGCGCTCGCTACGTCAGCGATCAAGGCGCCTCAAAGGGATTGAGGCGCCTGGACGAGGATGAGGCGACAAGCTCGGATCCGATTAGATTTGATTGAGGCGCCTCAAAGGCATAGAGGCGCCTAGATCATCCTTTATAAAGGGATTCGACCAGCAACTTGGATTATCACTTCTACTCACTGCTAACGACTTCGAGGTATCAAACGATCTCCGCGCTGCTCCGAACTTCAACTACAACACCGGGACACTCCGACAACTAACTTTCTCAAAATCTTGTAAAGTTGTTGGTATAATTTATTTAAGCAAAAGTTGTATTTTCATATTCTTGTTTTTGTACTTGATCGAATTGATAGTGAATTGCCCAACGAAAGTGATCAATGATCGCGGGCCTTCGAGTAGGAGTCATCAAAGGCTTTGAACCAAGTAAAACTAATTGTGTTAGCATTGTTTCAATTATTGTCTTATTTCCACTGCTTTAACTCTAAGCTTTACAAAAAAATGTGAAAAAACCACGAGCAATATTCACCCCTCTTTAGTGCTTTCTTTGATCCTACACTAGATAACTTTTAAACCACGAGCGATATTCACCCCCCTTTAGCGCTTTCTTTGATCCTACACTAGATAACTCCAAAGCACTTTAAACCAAAACCAAAGTATTCCTGCAAGCATCCTTAATGTATCCATGTCCTCATATCTGAATTTGACAACGTGAATTGAGACCAGTGAATTTTTAAATGGATAGAGTAAAAATATAAAGAAATCCTATGATTATTTCATGAAGAAAGATGAGGGGCATTTTGGAAATATGATACGTGATTTGGGTATTATGAAAGTTATGTACGCGAAATGAGAAATCCTGAAACCTACATTCGTGGTTCAATAAAATGTCAAAATTTTATTGATTTATAATAAAGAAATAAATAACCACAAGTTTGTCTTAATAAATATAATTTTAATAAATAAATATAAAATTTGAAATCTAGACTGAATTAAGCACTTCATTTTCAATCTTTTATACTTCTTTATTAAAAAAAAATGTATGATATATCCGGAAAATTGACATGTTACATGTTAAAGCTTTCCAACACTTGTCTTATTAACTCGGTTCTTGCTTTGTTGTTTTGATATTTCCACCTATTCATATCAACTTAATGCATTTACTAGTTAACTAATGGGCATTTTAATTGGGAAATTAGCCATATAAGAAGATACTGTTGTGCCAATGTTTGACTTTGTTAAAAAAAAGACTAAAATCAAATTTAAATTCTTACTAGTTAAGTATTGAGGTGTACTAAAAATTAATAATATTATTAATTAATTAACTAACTGTTGAATACAATAATTTATATATAGATTTTAATTAATATTATCATATAAAAATATTGCTAACATCAAATATAGCATTATCAAATTAAATATGATATTAAACTATTATTGAGAATCCGTGCTAAATATTATTATAAATATTAAATCAAATATTTCAGTGACAATTAATTAAAAAATTATAACATGCAAATTTGTTGCTAAATCCAATTACAGCATTTAATATCTAATGCATGAATGGTAGATAGAAACAAAATTTCATGCTTGCATCGTTGGGGAAAAAATACAAAAGCTTCACATTTGCCTAGATAGAATTGGTTATCCCTAGGCTCAAAATCCTATATGGCAAAAAAATAGTTGGGCACCTACTACACATTGCTTTCAAGTATATAAATTGGTCACCTTTGAACAAGTCCAAAAGTAACTTCCAAATATAAATATTATATGAAGGGGATAAAAGGAATCCAAATCAAGCTAATTGTGTAATTCCCATCAAAGATTCAGAAAAATGGATTCTTGACATCAAGCATCATATAATGGTGCAAATCCCATTGAGACCAAAGATAAAACTTTCTCGCAAAGTCTCACAAGGCACCATGATAAGACTGTTTATTATTCCCATAGTTTAAAATCTCTATGTCATGGTTTCGGTCCAGACTGGAACAATACAGTTTCAGCGCTGCATCATATCGTGCCAATATATAGTTTCAATATTTTCTAAATATAAAATATATTAATTAAAAATAAGAAAATTAATCTAAATAATTTTTTTTTAAATTATATATATATAATTAATGGGATAATTTTATTAGGCTTTAATTAAGCCTATTTAAATTATCTCAATTATATCTAGGAGTTGATTAAAATTATTAATTATTCAATTAACCTAACCTTATCACCCCTGTTCCCTATTCCGCGCCGCCATGACCGCGGGCACGCGCGACTCGCACGATGCTTGCCTTGCCCAGACATGCATCCTGACTCATTGTCGGGCCGAGCAAAGCCTCCGGACACATTGTCGGGCCATGCAACGCCTCTGGATGCATCATCAGGCTCGTGCAATGCATCTAGACATGTCGCTAGGCTGGAGCGATGGGTCCAGATGCGTTGATGGGCTCGCGCGATGCGTCTGAACACGTTGTCTGCCTACGAAATGAAGATGTTTCACCTGTATCGAGCGAAATGGCTCGAGATTTTAATCCATGATTATTCCTAAGTCACTTTGCATACAACAAAAGGGCAGATCCAAAAGTTAGTTAAGACAAACTATATATTATATAACGGTGTTTCTCAAACCAAACCAGCAAGTGAAGCAGTGTCTCTGTTAGTTTTCAGTTTTCCCACTTAACTAAGGCAATAACTGGTTCATCCAAAAATCCTCCATTAATTAATATGGACCAGTATGGCTTTGGGTTTCAAGTTTTACCGGTTGAACCTGACAATCTGGACCAATTTTGCAAACACGGCTATATGATCATGTACACAAATGTGGCAGGGTATTGACTAATTCAGCAGTGTTTCCTAGAGTAGATTAATTATGCTTGAAGCATGTCCCATTACTAGAAGAATTTATCATTCTAATACTCATCATCTAAAATAGAAGGAAAAAAAAGGCCACATGCAGAAAGTCCACATAAGGAAAAAAAAACCTAGCTAGAAAATATCAGTACAACAGTTATAACTTTTCAATAGTTTAGAAACATTATAGACTAAACCCTATTATGTCTAATTGAAACAAGTTGTTCGGGAAGGTTAAAATAAGTTAATCAGCTTTTCATATATGTTGGATTTTCTATAGAAAACTTGCTGCATTATGCAGAAAAGACATTCAATTGCACTTCACAGTATCTTAAAGTTTTTCAAGAAAAATGAAATACTCTACAAAAGACTATTGTATAATATACTTCATAAGTAACTCATATCATACACATAGTAAGTGCATAATGAAAGTTGTTAAATTGCAGTTAGTCCAACAGAAATGGCTTCATTAGCATCAAGAAGTTCACCAAAACACAAATGATTTGGAAGACTAACATATGAGGAATAGATTTAAATCATGAAACTTCTGACGCAGAAGGTACATGCTGGTCCAACAAAGTTGTACGCAATTTAGTTGTTAAAATAAGTGAGATGAAACGTAAAGCAAAAAAAACAGTTATGTGCAGAAATACATGTAATAATAAAATCGCTGCATAATTGAACATGCCCAAGATACACAGGATGATGACTCACTAAAACGCTGATGTTGTTGCTCAAATGATATAACACGAGGAGGAAGGAGACCACGAAGCCCGAGACGATCTCTTTCAGTCAAAGGAAAAGCAGTATCCTGATCCAAAATAAGTTCCAAATCAGATGAGGAAAATGTGTTGCAAAATCATTTCAAATTTGTCAAAATACATGTACTTAAGCAAAGAGATATTGTAAAAGGAAAAAAAACCTACCATTTTTTCCAGTGCATGAAGACATTGAACAGCTTTGAAGTACCAAAAAAAAAAAAGAGAGAACTTTGCAGTACATCATGGTGAAGACAACAAAATTAGCACCAAAGTCAATGGTCTCTTTTATATTCTTCTCATTTTCCCAGTCCAACATTAAACTGGTTTCAAGTACGTAAGAGAAAGAGAACTTTGAAAAATATGATGGTGAAAACAACAAAGTTAACATCCACGTCGATGGACAATTAAATATATTACAAAAGAATAATGTCAATGAACCAGGAGTCAGATATATATTATAAATAGACAACACGAAGAGTTTTTCACCACTAAATGCTCAACTAGATTTCTTTGTGATTAGGTAGTTCATTGCAAATCATAGATAAATCAGCATCGGACATTTATTTTAATACAACTGGAAAAATATAATTCCCCACAAAATCCACACTGCACGCCTCAGTTCATCGGCTGCATTAATTGTTAACGTGCTAATGTAAAGCAGACCCACGTCCATTGAGTAGAATACAAGAGCTATGGCAAATAAAACTTTTACACATTCCTGGAGGAGAGGCGAAAATGATAACCTATCGAACTTCAAACATTCTAACCCTCTTCGTTTCTCATTCGGAAAAGGAAAACAATCTCATTCTTCAAAAACAAAAGCGAAAAGGGGAATTCCGTGTCCCTACCTAACCATCCAATCCCAATGAAGATCTTCGAGAAAGTAGAAATATGATATAATCGGAGGACGACGTCACCTTATTGAACCATGGATCGTGGAGTATGTCGGTGCCCCGCTTGCTAACGATGCAGGGGCCGCGGATCGACACCGACGCCGACCGCACCTGACGCAAGCTCCAGGCCACTCGCACGAGCTTCCACATTCCGAGGGCGGTCCTCCGCGGTCTCCTTCCCTCTCGATCTCTCCGACGAGTAACGAGTGACGAGTTACGAGCGCAGACTTACAGATTTATATTTGCATCAAAGCAAAACTCGCCGATATTAATTTAGAACAGTGGCGGATCAGGTTAAAGCTAAAGATTCCTCGATTCCGTTGGACGGTAGAGATTTTATTTGATGCCTGTCGAAAATAATACTTGATGATAGCGGTCCGCGAGGCCGCGTACGCAGGGAATAGAATTTATGCGGTGAACAGAACGGGGACTGACACGTGGGTGTCTCCCGATATGGGAATGGGATGCTTTAGAAAAAAAAAAAGAAAATAATGGTGCCCAATCGCGGCGCATCGTATCGCGGCCATCGGTGGACTTCAATTGCACGATCGGTCGGCCATCGTCGATTTGGACGGTGGATATTGACTGCATGAAACGAGATGGTCTGCTGCATCACGCCTACTTAGCATACAAAGAAATTAATATGACACGTTGAGGAATTAAGTGGGCTCCACCAGTTCGTCCTTTTCCCCTGTTTTTTTAAAGGGAATTTATAGTTAAATATCCATTTTTTAGGGGAAAAGTCCATATTTATCTTTTTCACAAAAAGACTGTTCGCACATCAAGTGTCAAGCCCGAAATGGTGACTTTATTCTGCTGCATTATTATCGATGTTTTGTAAATTGTGTATAGAGTGAAGCTTATCGATCCAATTGTACCAGCGGTACATGTGGCCATTTTAGATACCGCGTCAAAGTACAACTGCATTGGAACGTTACATGGGCATTCAATCATATAATAAAATTTATAGTACATATTAATATAAAATGAAATACTACTTGCGATGCAATAAATTACATTATTTGTATAAGTTTTCCCTCAAAAAAGTGCCATAAGTACTTGAATAGTTGAATGGAAAAAAAAAACATGGAAGTCATCAACTACATTCATACCGACATCTAATTCCTCTATAGATGAATATACTTTAGCCACTTAAGTCCTAACACACACGTGTAGGGCACATTGTGCATTAAGGTGGTACCCACGTCGCACATACAAGTACATATGACAACTGAGACTTGGTATTTTTAGCAGGAAATTGTAAGATGTACTTCGAAATCCCATTGCCACAGGCAACCATCATTTCACAATCATATTAATTATGTTTAATAAATTGTAATTAAGCATATGTTTCTTAATAAGACTTGACGAAACACATCATTCAACTTGTCAAATCCCCAGCTCAGCTTAGTTTTTAAAAATGATTTTGGAAGTTGATTTCACAAAAAAGAATAGTAATATTCTGAAGAAGGTTTGAAGTCCTCCCAAAAAAAATTGAGTACTTTGTTTATTCCATGACAAAACTCAATTTGCCGGGATTCACCTGATCCAAGTCAATACAGATAACTCCCTGCTCAGCATCTTCATTCCACTGGATTGACTCATTGTTGAGAAGCTTTATGACCTAAACAATTAACATATCTCATCAAATGTAGATTTCCATTAAACAAAATGATGCCAAGTTGTTGATGGACAGAATAAATTGTAATGTCACTCTTTTCATGCAGCGATAACATCAAGATTAGGTATTATATGACTGCACAAAAGAAAAGCCAGTTTTATTGTACAATCCATATTAACGAAATAAAAGAACAAAAAAATCAAAGTTCGATGAAATGCACCAACAATAATAAGTCTATTTTCCTAGAGGGTAAGGACTATGGCTGCTATCTCCTTGGACCTAGGTAAAGTTGCTGAAATTTCATTTGAAGAGGCGAGATTTTGCTAATACAAATTTCATGGATAAAATGGATGGTTTAAAGTAGAATCAGAAAGACTATGTAAACCTGCTAATGTAGCAAACAAATTACCAATATATATATATATACATACATATATATATATATATCTTATCCTCTCTTTTTTTTTCATTTGCAAATCCATTTCAGCATACCCGCTACAAGGGAGAGGTGGGCAATAGCCGTATCAGTGCAAGCCAACAAACAATAATATGCATAGGAAAGTCGAGACAAAATGGATGGTTTAAAAGTAGAATCAGAAAGGATATGTAAACCTGCTAATGTAGCAAACCAATTACCAATATTTATATCTTATCCTCTCTTTCTTTTTCATTTGCAAATCCATTTCAGCACTACAAGGGCGAGGTGGACAATAGCAGTATCAGTGCCAGCAAACAAACAATAATATGCATAGGAAAGTCAAGAGAGTTCAAGATAAGTCCACGCTGAACAAACAAAAGAAAATCATGCATAGTCAAGAGAGCACAAGATAAGTCCATACCAGACGTCTTGTTTTTGCCTTCTTGCTATCCCCACCATCAGCACCAAAGACAAGCTTTAAACATTTAAAAGCTAAAAAGAACAATGTACAATAAAGTCATTTACAACAACTGAGAATATGACAGAACAGAGCAAAACAAAGGTTCTTGGATAGCTGGATGCATACTTGGAATACCAGCCAATTGACGGAGGTGTAATTTGACCAAGTCCAAAGCTTCCCTTGAACGATGTGGCTCTAGATCAAGAGTGACTTTGTCTTTGTTACTAGACTTTCTGCAAAATATAACAAGCACGCATCATATACTGTAACAGTGAACAGAGAAATGAAGTAAAATTATGCACCTCCAATAACCGAAGACATTTGGTTACCTTGGTTGTAGTAGCATTGCAGCAGATTTTTCATCTGCTTCTCGAGCCTTCTGAGCATAGTTGTTACCCTGATATTTAAAAAAGATGACTTTGTTTGGGAGTGTGAAACATTTTCCTATAGTGCTAGGTTTACATCAATGGTCAGTCTTTAAGCTTGCATATTTTTACGATATGCAGTTTATAGGAGATTGTATTAACTGATGAGAATGTAATAGATTGTATTCAAATTCAGAATTAAGAAGAACGACTTTAAACTAGAGACTTCAAACTAATTAGAACAAATACTAGACATCAAATGTGATTTCAATAATAAGAGAAAAATAAAGTAGTTAAGATGGATAGACCTGAAATTCCTCCAAATAAGAGTAAAATATCTTAAAATCTATTTTGGGATATACTAGTGAAGATACTGTTAATAGGATATAAACAATAATCAAAATGGAGAGAAGCTTCTGAAGTCTTGTGTCATCATGTGTATCAATTGTATTAAAAGAAGATTAATGCAAAATAGAAATTATTTTGTTAAAGATTTAGGATTTGTAAGAGTTTATTTGGTAGGGTGTTCTCTTTAGGAGAGTAGTTTTTAAAGTACGTCTTCAAATATCTAATTGTCTTCAGAATTGCCAGAAAGTTTTAATTGGAGTTATTTAACTTTGTTCATTTATTAATTTGTAATTTAATTTAGTTCATAGTTTATTAGGTTCATAGGAGTATTTCTTTGCTTCGCTGTTTTTAGTTTATTTCCATTTTTGTTTTGTTTTGGTTTTTTTGTCTTTAAAAGAACCTCAATTCCTCTCATGTCATAAATCTTTTGTATAATATCCATCTTTTGTGTGTTTTTGTTCTCTATGTGCAATTGTGACCACCATCTCCTTTATGCTCTTGCATCATCCTCAATCGACATAGATCCTGAACCTCCAACCCTAATTTGGATCAATTGGCAGTAACACTGCCTCACAACTCCGCCACACCCTTGTATCCACTCCGTCTCTCTGGCCACAATGACAAAGGAAAAGGACACTAAACCTTCAGTTGCAACACCATAGTCTTCTTTCTTTTCGTGCCTTATCCCCGACTAATGTAAGTCTCGACTCCAACCCATGTGTGGATCTACTAGTAGTAGCACCACTGTCCTATAGCTCAGTCTTACAGGGTGAATTGCACGCCCCTCCACAAGGGGTGGAACAACTTGACACAACCTATTTACATGAATTGACCCAATCCACAATTTGTGGGTTTAAATTTGAGGTAAATAAACTTAGGTCATAGCCAGGTCATATGTTTAAGACCCACAAATAAACCAATCAAATAAGGTCATAAATGGTTAACACAATTATAATATATAATTATTTAAATTAATTATTTAATAGAAATTTATATAAGTTATAAATATATAATCTGCTAAATAAGTTACAAATATATAGTATCATAAAATATTTATTATAACACAATGCTATAGATTATACTTTATGCTTTTGTAAAATTAAAAATAGTTGCTGTGTTATTTGCATTTAAAGTTTATTTGACTTTGTTAAATAGATTGCCATTCAACTCATTTATAATTCATTTATGACCCATTTAATTATATGAGTGATGTCACATGACCTATCTATGATTAATCTAATCCATCATGTGTGGATTATAGATTTTGATCTATTTATCAACAGGAGATTAAGTAAATCGTAGGTCAATGAGACATAACTTGTTTATGACCCGCCAATCTAAATTGTAATACCTACTCTCCACTATTAATCACTCATTTCTGCGCCTGACATACTGCAATCATCCAATCGCCACTACCTTACACATCTCCAATTTCCAATTTCCAATTTCCACACACATACACCCCACCCCCAACCTATTGTCTCATCTCATGCAACAATATCATGAGCCATAAGCCTCAGTAGGAATCCAATCTCTCCTATCAAACAATATCGATTGTTCCTACTTCTGTTTCAGATATAGCGACAGCCTTCACAATTACCATGCGATTTGACACAAGCCTCCCCTCTTTCCCACATAACTTGCAACCTTGCACTTATTCACATAAGGGCAGAACCACTCTGCTTTCCTCACAAAACGTTGTCTCTCCTACTTACAAGCGACATCACTTCCACGATCAGTGGGTCAAAATTCAACATATGCACAATACTATCCATGCTCACAACCATCAATTCTCTTCGTGATCTAACGCCAATAGCCACCTCTTTGAAATCCTATGCTCGGGTTTTTCTCTAGAATATTTTTTTTTCTAATCTTAACAAGAGGCCACAGCTAAGTGTCATTAAAAAGAAAAGAAAAGTGACACTAGTGTCGACTCTAGATCCCAAAGAAACAAAAGTAGAAACTTCATCCTCTTTAAGTCAATTATTTAAGTGAATAAATCTGAATGTACAATTTCAAAAAAGTTACCTTATGACTTATCATCAATTTTAGAAGGAAAACAAAGATCTAGAGGTCAAGCAAACTTAGCACTATAAGAGATAGTCCCTACCTCGCTCAATGATTTTCCTATTGATATTAAAAGACCTTTAACTATGTCATGAAATTCATCTCCAAAATAGCCCCTTGATAAATTACCCCCTTTAGAATGTATCCAGTATGACAATCAGTGACTCATCTCATAAAACCAATGATACTTTATTCTTCTCTCCTAAAAATTCACTTGACGCTCTTTGCTTGAGCTTTCTAAAGAATCTCTAATAGCTTACTACATTTAAGGGACACATTACACACAATTAACTATGACCTAAGCATAAAATTATTACACAATCCTAAGACCTAGTAGAACAAATCAAATTAGAAAAACAAAGTGATAAACTAGGAAAGGAAATTTATAGCATTGCTCGCTTGAGCTTTCTAAAGAATCTCTAATAGCTTACTACATTTAAGGGACACATTACACGCAATTAACTATGACCTAACCATAAAATTATTACACAATCCTAAGACCTAGTAGAACAAATCAAATTAGAAGAACAAAGCGATAAACCAGGAAAGGAAATTGATAGCATTGCTTATAACTGTCGAGAATATAGATTATTTAGGAAAGCTCCGAGGTGTAAATTATGCCAGCCAGCTGTCTTGATTATTCTTAGCAAGTTTTTGGTTATTCTTAGCAAGTTTTAATTATTCTTAATTGATTGTCTAAATCAGTGATTATGCTGTAAATTATTGAGCTGTAATTATACTGTAAATTATTATAAATACAATCTCAATAGAAGAGATTATTATTCCCTCAAGTCACCTCTTTCAAGTTGATATCAGAGCCATCCTTCCCTGTCCAGACATTTCTTTGTGCCTTAAGCCAAAACCATGTCTGAACACTCCAGCGAATCCACCACCATTCCTCAGTCCTCCTCACATCCTGTGGTATCACATCTTGCCCAGATAACCATCATCAAGTTGAACGGCGACAACTTCTTACGATGGTCGCAATCAGTGAGAATGTATATTCGGGGTCGAGGAATGATGGGCTATTTAACGAGTGAAAAGAAAACTGCATCGGAAAAAGACCCAATATATGCTACATGGGATGCCGAAAATTTCATGGTAATGGCATGGCTCGTAAATTCCATGGAAGAGGAGATTGGCGCAAATTATATGTGTTTCCCTACGGCATATGAATTATGGGAAAACATAAATCAGATGTACTCTGATTTGGAGAATCAGTCCCAAATCTTTGAGTTGACTCTCAAACTTAGTGAATTGCGGCAAGGAGAAGAACCGGTCACCAAGTATTTCAACTCCTTGAAGAGCATCTGGCAAGACCTTGATCTCTTTGATGCATATGAGTGGAAGAATGTTGAAGATGGACAGTACCACAAGAAAACAGTGGAAGACAGTCGTATCTTTAAATTTTTGGTTGGCCTCAATATTGAGTTCGATGAGGTAAGAGGAAGAATCATTGGTAGGAGACCACTACCATCCCTCGGTGAAGTCTTCTCCGAAGTTAGAAGGGAGGAGAGTCGGAGGAATGTTATACTTGGCAAGAAAGGACCTACAACTATCATTGAAGGTTCTGCCCCTACCTCTACAGGCTCAAACATACGCAGAGGCACTGCCAATCTACGTAAACTAGAAGAAAAGTCAATTCTGTGGTGCGACTTTTGCAGCAAGCCACGTCAGACCCGAGAAACCTGCTAGAAAATTCATGGCAAACCCGCCAACTTTAAAGGCAAATCAAGGGAGAAAAATGGACGTATCTTTCCCACTGTGAATGAGGCAATGACTACTGCCAGCACCATCACAAAAGAGCATCTGGAGCAACTTCTAGCACTGTTAACTTCAAACCCATCATCCAGTACTCCTAATGTTTCTGTGGCGCATACAGGTAACGAAATAATTGCCTTTTCGTATGGTTTAGGAATTTCTGCTCCATGGATAATTGATTCTGGAGCATCTGATCATATGACCAATTCCTTGAAATTGTTAAAATTAAACTCACCCTGTCCTGAAAATAAAAAGGTTAAGATTGCAGATGGAAGTTTTTCACCTATTGCCGGAAAAGGTTCAGTCCAAATTTCTGAGAATATAGATCTTAAGTTTGTTCTCTATGTACCTAAACTTACATGCAATCTTCTTTCAGTCAGTAAATTATCCAAGGACTCTAACTGTCGTGTAGTTTTTTGTGACTCTCATTGTACCTTTCAGGACCGGAGCTCGGGGAAGACGATTGGCAGTGCTAAAATGGTGAATGATCTTTACTACTTTGAGGACATTTTACCTAGTACGGAAATTGTTCAAGGACTTAGTAATATTAGTTCTCTTTCTGTTTATGATCATTATTATTTGGCATTGCCGTTTAGGTCACCCTAGTTTTTCATATATGAAACATTTATTTCCTGATTTGTTTAAGAATATGAACCCCTTAGATTTTCAATGCGAAAGTTGTATTCTTGCAAAAAGTCCTCGTAAAACATGTCTCTAGACCTTACCTTGAATCAAAACCTTTTCACTTATTCCACAGTGATGTGTGGGGACCCTCAAAGGTAACTACATCATCGGGACAAAAATGGTTTGTAAGCTTTACCGATGACCATACTCGACTCTGTTGGGTATTTTTGATGAGAAACAAAAATGATGTTGAGAAAATTTTTAAAGAATTCTACAATTTGATTGAAAACCAATTTCAAACAAAAATAAGCATTTTGAGAACAGATAATGGCACAGAATATTTCAATCAATCTGTAGAAATTTTTTTGAGACAAAAAGGCATCTTACATCAATCAACCTGTCCTGATACTCCAGAACAAAATGGAGTCTCTGAAAGGAAAAATAGGCACTTACTTGAAGTTGCTAGGGTCATAATGTTTACATGAATATTCCAAAGTACTTGTGGGGAGATGCAATTCTAACAGCAACTTATTTGATTAATAGGATGCCTACTAGAGTTTTAAAATACATCACTCCATTGCAATGTCTGAAAAAGTACTTCCCTGAATCTCGCATCAATTCTGATTTACCCCTTAAAGTATTTGGTTGCACCGCTTATGTACACATAACTAAGATATCACGGTCAAAATTAGATCCTAGGACAGAAAAATGTGTTTTTATAGGCTATGCTGCAAATCGCAAAAGCTACAAATTCTTTAATCCTCTAAAAAAACGGTTCTTTGTAACAATGGAGGCCACTTTCATGGAAACCATACCATATTTTACGAAAAATTTGATTCAGGGGGAGAATCTAAGGGAACCAAATATTTGGGAGATAACTAGAACTCTTTCAAATTTGGTTATTGACCAGCCTCTAAAATCTCAAAATGAAAATAATGGGGAGTCCGAACCCATAATTGTCAACCATGAAATTGATCTATCAGAAAAGGAAAACTTCGAATGAAAAAAAACCGAAATATTCTTGAACCTTTGGTTTATTCTAGGAGAAATATCCTTGGAAGAAGTAGAGATGAATTGACCATTCCAGCACAAGCCTCATTGGAAGCCCCGGGCGAAGGAACTCTGAATACTCCAGGTACCTCTTTTTCCCCTAACTCACATGAAAACTCCACTTTACCTATTATTCTTGAGTCTACTAATCCAACCTCAATTGTTCCACAAGAAAATGACCTTGACAACCTTGACCTTCCCATTGCTTTTCGAAAAGATACCCGAACCTGTACCAAACATCCCATTGCCAGATACATAACCCATGACCATTTATCCGAAACACATAAGGCATTTACTATTAATATTTCAAAACTTGTTGTACCTAGAAACATTCAGGAAGCACTGGAGGACAAGGATTGGAGATTAGCAGTATTTGAAGAAATGAATGCCTTAAAGAAAAATGGTACTTGGGAAATTGTTGAAGCACCTAAGGATCAAAAGATAATAGGGTGCAGATGGCTCTTCACTATAAAGAGTAAACCAGATGGGAGTGTAGAGAGATATAAGGCAAGGTTTATAGCAAAGGGCTTTACGTAGACATATGGAATAGATTACCGGGAAACATTTGCTCCTGTCGCAAAAATTAACTCAATTCGAGTTCTTCTGTCACTTGCGGTCAATCTCAAATGGCCATTATATCAGCTGGATGTTAAAAATGCCTTCCTAAATAGAGATCTAGATGAAGAAGTACTTATGAGCCTCCCTCCGGGTTTTGAAAGAAAGTTCGGAGTCGGAAAGGTGTGTAAACTGAAGAAAGCCTTATATGGTTTAAAGCAATCCCCAAGGGCATGGTTTGAATGCTTTGGCAAAGCTGTGAAGCGACTTAGTTATGTTCAAAGTCAAGCTGATCACACCATGTTTTACAAATACTCAAAGGAAGGTAAAACAGCTGTGCTTATTGTATATGTTGATGATATCATCCTAACAAGGAGTGACGACAAGGAACTTGAAGAACTTAAAGGAGAGCTTGCATGGTATCTCTGACGGTGGGCGCATGGTATCTCTGACGTAATGGCTAGGGATCGATTCTCAGGAACTGACGACCTGGGGTTTACCCCGCCATGCGCCTATGGCCTGTGTACCTGCATGAACCTCCCTCCATATCCGTGGGGCCGGCACTAGGGGGGCCGCTAAGGTAGCGGATCTACCTTTTTAAAGGAGAGCTTGCAAAAGAATTTGAAATCAAGGACTTAGGAGTGTTAAAATACTTTCTTGGCATGGAGTTTGCAAGGTCCAAGGAAGGTATATTTGTCAACCAACGAAAATATATCCTTGACTTGCTGACCGAAACTGGTATGTTGGGATGTAAGCCAGCTGAGACGCCTATGGAGCCTTACGTCAAACTACAACCAGCAGCGGCAGAATCAGTAAAGGAAAGGGAGCGCTATCAAAGACTTGTCGGGAGACTGATTTATCTATCACACACTCGACCTGATATAGCATTTCCAGTAAGTGTAGTTAGCCAATTCATGCACTCGCCTGGGTCTGAACATTTCAACGCTATGTATCGGATCCTAAGGTATATGAAGAGAACACCCGGTAAAGGCCTTCTGTTTAAAACCCGGGGGCATCTACAAGTTGAAGCTTACACTGACGCAGACTGGGCAGGAAGTCTAACTGATAGAAGGTCTACTTCGGGATATTGCTCATTTGTGGGTGATAATTTGGTCACTTGGCGTAGCAAGAAACAAAATGTGATAGCTCGAAGCAGCGTAGAGGCTGAGTTTAGAGCCTTAGCTCATGGGATATGTGAAGTTTTGTGGATCAAGAGACTATAATTGGAATTGAAGATATCAGAGTCGGCGCCAATAAAGATGCACTGTGACAACAGAGCAACAATTTCAATTGCACACAATCCAGTACTTCATGATCGCACAAAGCATGTGGAAGTCGACAAGCACTTCATCAAAGAAAAAATAGACAATCATGTGATTAGTGTGGACTATATCCCTACCATTGAACAAGTAGCTGATCTACTTACAAAGGGGCTACACAAGAGACAGTTTGAATGTTTAGTAAGCAAGTTGGGTATGGAAGATATCTTTAAACCAGCTTGAGGGGGAGTGTCGAGAATATAGATTATTTAGGAAAGCTATGAGGTGTAAATTATGCCAGCCAACTATCTTGATTATTCTTAGCAAGTTTTTGGTTATTCTTAGCAAGTTTTAATTATTCTTAATTGATTGTCTAAATCAGTGATTATGCTGTAAATTATTGAGCTGTAATTATACTGTAAATTATTATAAATACAATCTCAATAGAAGAGATTATTATTCCCTCAAGTCATCTCTTTCAAGTATAACTATTCTAAAGAGGATAGAGCTCATTGGCGTAGAAGGATCTATATAGCCGAACCCACCTAGTGGGATAAAACTTGATTGTTGTTGTTGCTGCTTATAATTATTCTAATAAGGTTATACCAATACGATTGTTCATATGTCAAAGTGTCCCATCCATGGGAATGAGACTCATTTAAGGCGTAACACCGGTCGGACAAATGTCATTTTAATATTGTACTTGCTAACACCCAGCAAGCTTCTACACGAGTCAAAGGATGTCGAGATGAAATTCATTAGTTTTACTCCTTTAATCCTCTTCCATTCACTTTAGTTACATATAAGATTGTAATAATTAGATAATTAAATTAAAATTTAGTTATATCATATAATGTTGCTTCAACATATGGCAAAGCATATAGAGATGCATTCAAATGAATTTTTCTCTTTTAATCTCTTTCACTCAGCTTTTTTTCATCCAAACCTAAAATTACTTATTAGAAAGTTGATTGGATTCAAATTTATACATTTTGTGCCAAAAAACTTAACGCACCTAGGCAAGGATTGAAGGATATTGAGATGATTTTAGACAATTTTTAGTCATTTAATCTCTTTCCATTTACAAGGTTTCCTTCTAAATAAAACTAAGGAATCAGATAATATTAAATTAAAATTTTGGGGATATGTTACAAAGATATAATAGTCAACCCCACTTAATGGGAGGCCTGGTTGTTATCATTATCGTTGTTGTTGTTGTTGTTACAAAGATATAATACACATCTCAATTAATAAATATGGTCAAGATATCACTAGCTACATTTGTTTGGACATGTGCTTTGGCACATGTCAAGCATGCCATGTTTAGAATGATGAACTAAATCTTTAGCATGTGTGCATAAGAGAGACACCTATGCAAATAAGAAGGGGTTTTGGTAATTTACCAAAATGGTAATTTTCGAGCGTGCCACTTCATCCAACATAAAATTTCAAACCATAGGTAAGACATAGGGCACAACTAAAAACAACCAAACCCAATAAGATAAAAGGTTGTTTGAGTGGGATTATGTGAAACCACAGCTAGTATGGCGCAATAGTTAGCAAGGACAGGAACATACATAACTGAATAGTTATGGTTACTTGTCAACAATTACAGGCAATCTTTCACCTTAAAGTATAAAACTTACTTCCACTCGAAGATAGTTGACTGCTGGATCACCCTTTACAAAAGCATCAGCAGCCTAAAAAGCCATAGTCATAACTGAAATTATAAAAATGAGTACTTGAAAAACAAGAACTGTAAAGAGTAAAGAATATATTAAAGGAAAACAATCATGTTAAATTGTGAAACAAACTGCTTACGGCTTCATAATACTGCTTCATCAAACCCCAATTCTCCTTGACAGATCTCCTGAGGGCTTCATAATCATCATCTTCTTGGGTAACTAGACCTAGGAAAACAAAGGAAATCCATCTTAACTAGCAGAAACTATTGAGAAATCTATGAGAATGATAAAAAATATCCAGAAGTCATCAAATAAAGAAACTTTAAGTTGGACAGTTTGTCATGAAAATGAAGCAGTCAGCAAATTAAGAAAATGAATTAGATTGAACTCTACAACAAAGAAACTGATTCAACCTTTCTCCTTTCAAGTACTTATTAGGACAGGTGAGGTGATGACCGGATGGCTAGAGGGGTGGGGGTTTGAGGTCTTGTGCTCTTGCGAATGTCTTAACAAGGTTTCACATGAATTATGTGCAGCAAAAAAAATAAATAAATAAAACAATACATGACAATGACTAACAAGTCGAAATAGCATGATTTGGAACCCTTGTTTCACAACCTATGATTCGTCAGTGAATAATTCCCAAAAGCCCACAATCTTTATTGTTATCAGAGATTTTCCAAAGGTGAAATAACCCCCACAACAACAGTCTTTACAAAATTGATACAAATGAATGCTTAGAGGATCAGGCTGCGAGTAAAAGAGAAAAAACTTAAAAGACTAGACAATCAATATTTCCTAATCCTTCTATAGCCTCAAAACATCCCCAACTTTCAGTTCCATATTGAGGACTAGTTTCAGATCACTACAGTCTTCAATATGTCAACAATTACCTCTATCAATTGGTATCAATCGATTTATCTCTTATAGACCGTAGATCAGCCAACCACTGTAGCTTCAGATCAACAACTACTTTTGGTTTTTCTCGCTGTCATTAATTAAACAACATCAATTTATTAAACTCAATCAATCAACTCTCAACTTACTCATGAATTTCCCTTCAACAACTTGGCTCCACTAATCATCCTTTATGCTTCACCCATATTGTTTGCCTTCTTCCAGCTACAACCAACATTGCGCCTCGATAGTGCTTATCATGCGGTCCCTCAAATGTTCAAATTATTCTTCTCCAATCTCCAACAGAGTTTGAGCCATTGAGTCATTATCCACACTCGACTTCGTCGAGTCAATAGCTCTACTAGCTCCATGTGTGTTTTGCCAACTTCTACACAAAGTTGGGCCTCAATACTGCTGATCTTACAGTCCCTCAAATGTATCATATCATCCTTCTCTAATTTCCAATAGGCCTTGAGTCGCCAAGCCAACTAACTTGGTTGGGTCAAGCTTGGCTTGGATGCCTCATGTAACCTACTACAAACTCCATCAGATCTCCAAGTCATTGAGCATGTTGCCTTGGCCGCGCCAAGTCATTATCTACACTTAATCTCGTCAAGTCACCAGCTCCAAGAGCTCTATGTGCATATTGTTAAGTTCTTGCACAACTTAACTCATACATCAAATACATATGTAAATTCTAACTTAAATCTTTTGTCCAAATATCAAAATTCACTTAGAATATGATTGCACTTACAGTACTAATAAAAACATATTGGGTTATTTTCATGCCTACATCAGGATCCATCTAGTTACGTGATCTCATATGATGTCCCATATGATGCAACACACAATGTTCCAAATGATAAATATTAACTGAAAGTCCAATAAAAGCTACTATTAATCTATTTTCATCTTCTAAAAGTGGAAATTGCAACTTTATCAACAAATTTAGGTTGATTACCAAAGTCCAATAATTTACTAATACTGTGTTCACATTTAAGCCACTTTGGCAAGTCGTTTGTCATATATAGCTAGTATTAGCATCAAGGTTTAAAATTTCGACACGTGCCAAGGTTTCGATCATGGATCGAAACGATACGGTTTCGGTACCGTATCGTACCGTGCCGATATAGTTTCAATATTTTTTAAATATAAAATATATTAATTAAAAACTAAAATATTTAACATAAATATTTAAAAAATAAATAATATAAAAAATAATCTTAAAAAAAAAATATGAAAATAGATAAATAAATAAATAATTTATTATAATTTTTAAATTAAAATAGATGAAATATAAAATTAATTAGATAATTTTATTAGGGTATAATAAAGTCTCTTTAGATTATCTCCATCATAGCTAGGAGTTGATCAAAATAATTAACCTAAGTTTAATTTTTAAAAAATCTGAAATTCGACACCACTCGCGAGCCCGCACGACTTCGGCGTTGTCGTGGGGTTGCGCGACCGGCCATGGCCGAAGGGATTGCGTGACTACTTCGACGCGACCGTGTTGGTCGTGCGACGCCTCTACAGCGACCGTAGGGTTACACGATGCCTCTGCGGTGGCAGCGGAAGGGTTATGCGACTCATCTGCTGCGACCACGGCGTCACGCAACACATCGCACCTGTCACGGGTCTAGTGCCGAGGTCGTGCCGGTGCCGGTCGGAACGAGATGTTTCGCCCATTTCGACCGTCTCGGCACGACACTTTAAACCATGATTAGCATTATAATTTTTCATTAAATTATAATAGCTCTCGCTAGACATACATTTTCACTAGAAGATTTGCAAAACCAAATGAGAACAATTGACTTAATTCTAGAATTTTTTGTTAGGAAACCATCTATCATTTAAGTTGATCATAATAAAGACAAAGGAAACCATCTATCATTTAAGTTGATCATAATAAAGACAAATTTAGCCTAAATATAAATGATGTGGGTAAATTATCCATTAACCTAGGGGATCTCTAAATGAGCGACATGTGTCATCTAAAAGGCTAATAGCATGAACAGGTTCTGGTCCATGTGGTCTGGCTTCGACCATGACAACTTGACATGTTAGCAACAAGTGAAATTGTTGCCCACACAAGCTTAGCTGAGATGGTAAGTGGATGACAGATTTGGCCAATGAGGGAAGGGGCAAATTTCAACGAGGCGTAAATCCCTGCACCCAAGCACAACTCACCCTCCCATCCATATTACCTCTTGATTATCGTGATCTACCTCTCTCATGATGGTCTTGGGGTGGGTTGACTGGGCACGGGCGAACGCAATCACCTTTTGTCCAACAAGTGAAATTGTTGCTAAGTCAATCTAGACAATTGTCTAAGTGACACTCCAAGTTTGATTAATCACATGCTTTGAGGCCTATAAAAAGAAGTTCGGTGTTACATGAAGAGAGCTATTGTAGCCCTACGGCCCAATACACTATCAATCAAAACCAAAATTATTATAAAAGAAAGAAATGCTGAATTTTATATTATATGATAGAAGTATAAAGGTTGAAGTAGAATGTCAAAGTTAAGAACATAGAAGAAAAAAATTATAAAGTCAATAATAGCCAATATTAACATGACACCTAATAAAAATTAAGAATAAACGTTGTCACATAATACATAGAAAGGATGTCTTTTATTTGACAATAATGATTTTTATTTGCTAAAATCATTTTATGGGCAAGTTTTTTATTGCTCGCTTCATTTCAATTCATAATTGAATAAAATAAATAATAATTTGTACAATATCGTCAATGAAAGAAATGAACTTATGAATCATATTGTTAAAACCCAAAAGGAAACTCAATCCAATCCAAACTTCTAAGACATTCAAGAATTATATTGTTAAAACCCCAAAGGAAATCCACCACCAACAACAACAACCAAGCATTATCCCTATAGATCCTTTTACGCCATTGAGCTTTATCTCCTACTATATTATCATCTATACTTAAATAAATTTATCTTGTTTTATTATTGCCAACCAAGTCTTTTTTGGTCTACCTCTTTCCCATTTAATGTGTGTTTGTCATAATTTCACATCGCCTAAGAGTATTTATTGGTGTAACATGCTCGTACCATCTTAAACTTATCTCTCAGAGTTTTCCCTCAAAATATGCAACTCCGACTCTCTCTAATACTCTCATTTCTTATTATGTCCATCCTCGTATGTCCACAATCCACCTTAACATTCTCATTTATGCAACTCTCATCTTCTGCTCATGTACTCGAGTCATAGCACAACATTCATCTCCATATAACATAGCAGGTCTAACTACGATTTTATAGAACTTTCCTTTAAGTTTTAGAGATACTTTACGGTCATATCAAACACCCGACGCTCTCCTCCATTTCAACTATCCTACTTATATTCTATGTAAGACATCTCTCTCAATCCCTCCATCGTTTTGCAAAAATAATCCTAAATATTTAAAGTTCTCGGTTCCGAGCAACTCGTCATCTCCTATCTTAACAATTATCTCATTACGTCTAATATTGCTAAACTTAAATTTCATATATTCTGTCTTTATTCTATTAAGTCTAAAGTCTTTCCCTTCTAGTGTTTCCGGCCAAGATTCTATTTTAGCATTTACCCAAAGGAAACCCAATCCAAGCAAAAATTTTAAGGCACTTGGAATTAAGCATGACTTAAGATCCCTCATATGGAGACGTGGGATCAAGAAGAGTCTATCTTTTTCTTCTTATATTCTATTCTCTTTTAGTATATCTATTATATATGCTATTATATGAGATGTTATATTATTTCATATGCTTATAGATGTCAAACAATTTTGAATAAACTAGAGTTACTTTTTAACAAATTTTATAATTTTTATCTTAACCTTACGATTTTGGTTTGATACAATTCAATAATTCACCAAAATGATTCATGATATCAATCTCAATCTGGCAACCTCAACCACAATTACTTGATGCCAACCACATGAATCCATCCCCCCATTATATAACACCTATAATATAATTATAATAACTAATGAACCTATATTTCTTTAGCATCCATCTGCACCCATATCTTCATCTTCAAATAAAGATTCAACTTTTTCTTACTAATTATTTTTGAACAAGTTCATCTAATTTTAATCCTTTTTTTTCTCATATTACTATCGCAAATTGTAATATGGACTAATAAAATTTTTCATTTAAATTAAGGGGCACAGGAGAGTTCACACGATTAGAGAAATTCCTCTTTGTTTCAAGTTATTCTTTCTTTTATTAATGATATCTTCATTCAGACAACTTCTTATTGCTTAATAAATGCAAGATATCTAAGTTCTAAAATTCATAAATTTCATGTCTATCCACTTGACTCTTCACTAAACAACATTTATTATATTCCACTTTAATTGTATTTAACTTAAAAGCTTTGTTCACAATTCAAGCTTTGAGTTCAATATTTTTGGCCTGCAAATAACATAAACCAAGTTAATCTTAAATACAACTGGAAAGTTCCATTTAGTACTAAAGTAAAAAAGAGAGAAATAGAGGTCTAGAATTTGATTATTGATGCAAAATATATAATACCCTAAGATTGTACTATTGAATATAAAAAAATATGATAATGGATTTATTGGAACATGAAACTAATAACATGGTTTAAAATTTTGTTTCAGTGAAATTTATCGTTCCCCCCGCCGGCACTGCGTGTCACCGTGTGGTCAGGGAAGTCACCGCAATTCTGCACGACCTCCGCGAATTGCGGTGGGGACACCCAAGGGCGGCCGGTGCGATAATTAATTTATATTTAACCTTAAGTTAATAATTTCAATCAACTCTTACCTATAATAGGATAATATAAACAGGCTTAATCAAAACCTAATAAAACTATCCCATTAATTTAATATATATATTTTATTTATTTTAATTTCAAATATATATAATAAAAAATTTATTTATTTTTAATATTTAGATTAAAAAAATTATTTTAATTAATATATTTTTATTTAAAAAATACCAAAACCATGTCATCACAGCACGATATGGTACCAAAACCATATCGTTCCGGTCATAAACCGAAACTTTGATACGGCTCGAGATTTTAAACCATGACTAATGTATAACAATGTTATTGTTTAAGCATATCAGAATCATGGTTATTTAAAAACATAATACGGCCAGTAAAAATCTACATGATACAAAGAAAACAAAAAAGAACACATTCAGTTTCTTGAAATTTTTGGATTGGGTGAGCAGGCAAGTCTTTGAAATAGAATTACAGTGAATACATAATAATAGTCTTATAATACTGCAACATGAAGTGGGTTAATACAAGTGTTTCACATCTTTCTCCTAAGGATTAAGGGAATACTCATATATGAAAAAGGAAGAGAAGCTTAATATAAGTAAACAACGCCATGATCAGATGTATCATCCTGCTGGATTAAACATATTAAAAGCTGCCAGTTAAGCCAGTATACTATAAAAAATATACTATAGTCCAAACAAAAGTGAATGTCACGGTCAATGTACTATCCAATTTGCACCCTGCCATCATGAACCTAGATATATTTATCTCTAAGACAATGAAGATGCAAAGAATAGTTGGGATTCAAGGGGCATACCACCATGCATCATATTTGAATGATCAATTGTGGATGATGAGTAAAAGTCCTCCAGTGGTTCTTTCACTGACTTTTCTTTAACAACTCTTGTTCTGTTCAGACCGATTCGTGTACCGATTCGTGTACGGGTTTTCTGTGGTTCCTCTGACCTCTCAGGAACATTGAACAATGATTGTAGCACCTCATTTGGGAGATTAGCATTCTTTTGTTCCATGCCAGAGTGTATGGGAATATCTCTTCATGTTAATAAGGTTCACTTATTAGAAAATGCATTCCATGTCTTGCATTGTGCATTAAAGAAAGATGGGAAAGGACAATGTATTATCTTACAAAAGATGCAAAAGCACACCTAACACTAGATGAAGAGTTGGAACTAGAATTTTGGCAAAAATTGTTCTCCATCTCTAAGCCTTTGCCTGTGAGCTGGCAGCAAAGTATCAAAATTTGGTATGATCAGTGAAAGGACATAATTATACTTGGGCAATTTGAGTCATACAGCTTTCAGTTCAGGAATCTGCTACTGCACTTAAATATTTACATAATCATAAAGGTTGTCAACAAATATTTCTTATGCAGGTTATGTATACATTGCTAGTGGAAGACACTACCAGGACAATGAACAAGTGATTAGATGTGTCACTACTATGTTGCCACTACATTCTAATACAATGTGAACACAAGAAATGGAAGAAAGCTACAATTCATGCATCAACCAAATGCCAAGCATGCTTACACTGACCATGTCAAAGAAAGAAATTGTTGTCTAAGTGAAATTAACACTTGGCCATGAAAAAAAAAGTTAACACTGCTAAAAATCCAACACTACAGATTGTGATTGTACTGACCTTTCCCAATTCATCAAACTCAACTGATTTGCCCTTTTCCAAGTTTCTGGAAGATAGTTCCAATAATTCTTCCATACTCTGCAAGATCAAAACAATTTCCAAGTTGTCATGATCAAAATAAACAAACAAAAAAACTTGAAGAAAAAAATATAAGAATGTGCACAAAAAGAAAGGTGTTTGCATGATATTCAGTTCAAATATTACTCTTTGGAATAGATGTCAAGGTTCTCTATTCCAAATCCACTCTCACTAAAAGAAGAAATGCTACAGATACATATATTTATATAATTATAAAATAGAGGTTCTGGCCTTCTACAATCCCCTTTCCTCATCATTTATTATCACATATTGGCATGTATTTAATTACTTGATTATCCTCATTTTCAAAAAAAATCATAATGATCCCAATTTCAATGGTCCTATTGTTCAAATCCGGATGATACTTAGATTTTGACCATCTAATCCCACCTCAATTTTGACCAACTAATCCTGATATCATCAATACCTTGACAACTATGATTATAAGGAACATTAATTGCTTAGTGATGGTTTACTAAGGTTATTTCCCAGTTGAAGTGAATTTTGTTTTACAGTGTCTCAATCTCCACCAGGGCACCTTCACAGGACCTCTTTTTTAGATTATTTTTTTAGTAGTGTGATTTGCATGACATTGATTGCGAAAACAACAACTACTAAAGCTATGACATTAGAGTTGGCAGAATTTAGCATGAGCCTACATGATATTAAGTGGGTTTGTGCTTAATTTTATTGTGTCCCATGTTGTAGATAGGTTGGCCAATCAATGTATGTCACCATATTCTTAAACCATTATTTTAATGGGTTATGTTTCCATGTTATTTTAGAATAGGATGTTAGAGAATAGCAATAACCAAGCATTATCTTACCAGGTGGGGTTGGCTAATAGGACGTTAGAGAATGAAGAAGGGAAGTGGGGTCATCTAATAAGACGTTAAGAGAATGAAGAAGGGAATTTCAACTAATCTCACACTCAACAAACCAATTGCTCATGTTATCCACTCTGCAAAACCTAGGACGTTAGAGAAACAAGAAGGGAATTTCATCTAATCTCACATTCAACTAACATGCTATTCACTCCACAAAAGCCAACTAGCGAGCATGCACTTTGACAATTCTATCGGGGAACAATGGAAGGCTGGTCTTCAACAATAGCTGTGGACAATTGCCATCAGCTACTCTGATGAAGTATGGTTGGACCTTTGTTGCCACCACAGATTCCAATTTAGGGACCTGACACACTCCAAATGACTAGCTTGCTCAAAGTAAGCAGAAGGTTTTGCTTCTCTCCTTAAATTATCATAATGTTGCGCCCTTAAATCACAATATCATCAGGAGAAAAAATAACAAAATATCCCTTCCATATAATCCAGCTTTAGATAAACCAGGGCAAGCAATATTAACTGACTGAAGGAATCTGGGGAAGCAAATGACAAACCTAAGAAAACAACAAGAAATGTACTTGAGCTTCCATCACAACTTTGAAATCACAAAAGAATCAATTGCATCATTCTAGAAGGCTTTGCTTAAACTACCAGCATCCACAAGATCAGAGCAGTGCAGGCAGTAACTTAAAACCCAAAGGTTGACGAAGCCCAAGACACAAACTTGGTACACCTTTATGCACAATTAATGCGAAAGATAATATGGGTTGGATCACAAGTAGGGGTAAGCAAAAATTCGATTAAACAGAATAAACTAACCAAATTTTAAAATTCAGTTAGGTTTATTCAGGAATTCATTTTTTTTCTTAAAAAATCGGTTAATTCGATTCGATTTCGGTTTTAAAATTTCTTATTCGGTTAAACCGAATAGACCAAACTAATCGAATTTATAGACCAAACTAATCGAATTTTTTGACCAAAATGAATTTTTAGACCTGAATTTTTAAGATCAAAAGTTCAAAATCGAATTTTATTAAAAAAATTCAGTTAATTTGGTTTTCAACCAAATTAACCAATATTTTATCGGTTCGGTTTGTTCGTTTTTTTTTTAAATTCAATCGGTTCAATTTGTTTGAAAAAAATCAGTTCGGTCCGTTTTAACCGAATACTCACCCCTAATCACATGCATCTTGGAGAATATTGCAATAAGAGAATTGAAACCATTTGGCATAAGAAATCACCTATAAATAAGACTTTCACAACATTAGCCAACAAATCATTGAGAACTACCACAACACTGACAGGGACTGGATTGACTCTCCATCACCAAGGGAGAGAAATTTACTGCAGCCTTCCCCATTGAAGAATTATCTATTTGGGCCAAAAACAGAGTGCTCTTTCAAATTTGCAGCACTTAAGATCCAATCAATACCAAGCTATCTAAAACCAGATGGTAGAAAAGACTCATATCAAATCATAATAGCCATTAGCAAGCCTAGAATGAAGGTGTCAAACATTGTTTATCAGTTTCAGAGCTACAGACACAAGAAGATTTTGTGGCACAAACCCATCAGGATATCATGTCTGCACAACCCACAGAAAAAATTCAGTTGTGGGATCGCTAATAAGAATAGGATTACACTAAAGAATATATTTCATATATAGCTTCTATGTCTATGGCATACTGTGTCGCCTTGGTATATTGTGACACACATCAAGGAGAATTCTAAGTACTGTTTGGTTTTTTTTTTAAAAACTTGTGTTTATTCTTTCCCTTAGGTATGTAAGGATCTTCTCTTTTTTTTTTTCTTCCCTCCATCTCAAATTCGCCACTGACTGTGTGTTAGAACTTGACACATCACTGAAATCATACCATTCCAGTCCAAATTTCCAATATGGCTCAAGATTTCAACCCCTTTTTAAAACAATTTGTAGGATGTTTTGAAGCAACAATTATCTCTGGGACCTCCACCATTAAGGTGAAGCAGACCCTAAATTATCTAATTTGTTGTTACCTTCATAACTCTTACTACCGTGTACTACCATATATCAAGACCCTACTTATTTACTTCTAGTTTGTTGTTCTATTGGTATCAAAGTTTTGACAAGACTAATCAATCTTAGTAGTGTTCGTCTCAAATGTGTAGTATAATTTCATTTCAGTGATTTCACATATGGCATAACATAATAAAAAACAGAAAAAAGATTTTCCAGCACCAATATATGGAAAGGATGATCCAATTTAGAAGTTTAGTAGTACCTACCACCACATCCTAGTTGTACCAAGATGACACATTCAGTTTCTGCATCCAACAATATGAGATGTGTCCCTCATGAATTGTAATTTTTACCCTCTCTAACTTAAATTATTGTGCCATTCATATGACCCCCATAAGTACATAAAGTGATGGACCATTTTATTTAAATTTTACACATAAAAGGAAAAGAAATACTAAGCCCGTGCATATCTAGGCAGAAAAATTACAAAGAAAACAACCAAAACCTTGAATACTATGGAAGTATATGCTAAACATTCGGCTAATATTTTGATAGACACACAACCCAGCATGCCTGACAAATTTGATAGAGTAGTCCAAATTTAACTCCGCCCGACCGGTCATGACCGGTCCCAAGCTCGGATAAAAGAGGAGGGTTGCGTTAGGTTGCCAGCCAGCGTTAAAATTATGATAAATATTCAATGAATGGATCTATTAAACTATTGTGCTAATGCTAGGTTGTTCCCCGGGAGGAACGCGTTGCAAGGATCCGATTGTAACATCTCAGCAAGGACCGCTATATCTCCGGTGTAGTACTAAATATGCAAGAATTCGCATTACAGGGTTCGACTGTAACATATCAACAAGGACCATTACATCTCCATGAGAACTTGAGTGTAATGTTAAATAGGCAAGAGTTCTCACACCATAGATTGGATAATAACAAATATAATAGGAAAACTAATAATCTAAAATTTGGAACATAGGAACTCTCACTGGTAAATCAATGGAGGTAGTAGATATGAAGATTAAGAGAAGAATTAGTATTTTATGTGTACAAAAGATAAAATAGGTAGGTGAGAAGGCAAAGATAATAGAGAACTCGAGTTTTAAGTTATGATACACTGGAAAGAGTAAAACAAAAAATGGAATGTGTATTATTATAAATAGTTCGTCAAAGGATGAATTTGTAAAAGTAGTTAGAAAAAAGGATAGAATTATAGCCCTTAAGATAATAGTAGAGAAAGAAACTATGAACATAATTAGTATATATGCACCGCAAGTAGAATTAGATGAATTTACCAAATTAAGGTTTTGAGACAACTTAGATAAAATATTACAAAATATTTCACCAAATAAAATGATTTTAATAGGAGGTGATCTAAATGATCATGTCGAAGTGAAAAATGAGGAATATGAGAGGATACATGGGAGTTATGGATTTGGAACAAGAAATGAAAAAGGGAAAACTATATTAGATTTTGACCTTATATTAGCTAATACGTTTTTTTAAGAAAAGAGAAGAACACTTAGTCAGATTCAAAAGTGGGAATAATAAATTACAAATTGACTTTCTTATGATTAGGAAGAAGGAAAGAAAGATTTGTAAAGATTGCAAAGTCATCCCTGGAGAAAACTTAACTACCCAGCATAGGTTAATAGTGTTGAATATACGCCACAAACATAGTATCAATAAAAAGAAAACATATACGACTTCTAGAATTAAGTGGTGGAAGTTAAAGGATGAGAAACAAAATATATTTAAGGAGAAAGTAAGTTCAAGCATTAGGTGAAATATACGATGATGAGTTAAGATGGTATCAAAGTTGAAAATAATAGCTAAAAGTGTACTCGGTGAGTCAAAGGGACATACACCACTAAATAAGGCTGCATTGATGGTGGAATGAGAAAATACAAGAGAAAGTAAAGGAAAAACGAATAGCTTATAAGGAATTATGTATTTGTAAGAACAAAAAAAAATTAAAAAAATATACAATAGCCAAAAAAGAACCTAAGAAAGTAGTGAGTGAAGCAAAAAATGAAATTTTTGAACGATTATATCAAAAATTAGATACAAAAGAAAGGGAAAGAGATATTTATAAAATAACTCTTGAAATTGGATACAAGAGAAAGGAAAACAAGAGATAGGAAAACAAGAGATCTTATCTAAATAAAATGTATTAAAGATGAATATAATAGGGCATTAGTAAACGATGGAGAAATAAAAGAGCAGTGGAAGAGGTATTTTCATCAACTTTTTAATGAAGGTTTAGGTGACCAACTTAACTTAGGTAATTTAAGTAGGTCAAATGAGCATAAAAATTAAATTTTTATCGTAGAATTCAACTTCAGAAGTATCACAAACTTTAATGGGATGCACAATGGAAAAACTGTTGGACCAGATGATATCCCGATAGAGGTATGGAAGTGCCTAGGGAAACAAGGTATCGAATGACTTACAAAATTATTTAACATGATATTGAAAACGAAAAAGAATGTCTGATCAATGGAGGATAAGTACTTTAGTTCCCTTGTATAAGAACAAGGAAGACATACAAAATTGTCCAAACTTTAGAAATATTAAAGTAATGAGTCATACCATGAAACTTTGGGAAAAAGTAATAGAAAAAAGATTAAGGAGACAAACCAAAAAATAATTTGGGTTCATGTCTGGAAGGTCGACAATAGAAGCAATCAATCTTCTTAGATAATTAATTGAAAAATATCAGGAGCAAAAACAATATTACACATAGTATTCATTGATTTAAAAAAGCTTATGATAGAGTCCCAAGAGAAATTATACGGAAAATTCTAAAAAAAATAGGTGTTAACGTAACATATATTAAACTAATTAAGGATATGTACGAGGATGTAACGACCAGAGTAAAGACTTCAGGCGGAGTAACTGAAACATTTCCAATAAAGATAAGATTACATCAAGAATCAGCTCTAAGTCCTTATCTTTTCACACTAACTATGGACGAACTCACTGTGCACATTCAAGACACAGTACCGTGGTACATGTTATTTGCAGATGATATTATTTTGGTAGATGAAACACATAAAAGAGTAAATGTTAAACTAGAATCTTGGCGGGAAACACTAGAAGGGAAACGTTTTAAGCTTAATAGATTAAAGCCAGAATATATGAAATTTAAATTTGATAATATTAGAAGCAATGAGACAATTATTAAGATAGGAGAGAACAAGTTGCTCGGAACCGAAAGATTTAAATATTTAGGATCATTTTTTGCAAAACGATAGAAGGATTGAGAGAGATGTCTTACATAGAATACAAGTAGGATGATTGAAATGGTGGGGAGCGTTGAGTGTTTTATGTGACCGTAAAGTACCTCTAAAACTTAAAGTTAAGTTCTATAAAACTGCAGTTAGACCTGCTATGTTATATGAAGCTGAATGTTAGGCTATGACTTGAGCACATAAGTAGAAGATAAGAGTTGCAGAGATGAGGATGTTATGATGGATGTGTGGACATACGAGGATGGACAAAATAAAAAATGAGACATTAGAGAGAAAGTCGGAGTTGCATCTATTAAGGAAAAACTCCGAGAGACACGTTTAAAATGGTATGGGTATGTACTTAGACGACCAATAAATGCTCCAATTAGGCGATGTGAAACTATGACAAACACGTATATCAAACGAAGAAAAGAAAGACCAAAAAAGATTTGGTTAGCAACAATAAAACAAGATAAAATTTATTTAAGTATAGATGTGGCAAAAAGATAATTCGCTCGCCCAGTGCCCCCACCAACCCGTCCCTAAGCCAACACGGATGAGGTAAATCACGGGTGGCTACTAGTCATTAGTGTAAGTGGCCAAGGCATGGGTGAGGAAATGCTCGGACTTGCCGAATTTCAACCCCAAGAGCTCATGTGACAACACCTCAGGTCTCAAAAACTGTTGGATAAACTTTTTTAAGTGATTGCCCCACCGCCGAGCGGCCCCATACTCCAAAAAAACCCCTAAGGGATTTTTTTGAGACACACAATACCAATGTGCTGCTAAGAGGACTCGAACGCGGTACCTTAAGCAGCAAATATTTGTGCTGCCAAGAGGACTTGAACTCGGCACCTCAGACAATAGATGTCAATATGCTTGCCACTAAAGCAAAGGCACATCAACAAAAAAATGTGTTGGGTTAACTTTTTTAAGTGACTAGCCCCACCGCTGAGCGGCCCCATACTCCAAAAAAAAACCCTAAGGGATTTTTTTTTTTTTTGGAGAGGCACAGTACCACTGTGTTGCTAAGAGGACTCAAACGTGGTACCTCAGGAAGCAAATATTTGTGCTGCTAAGAGGACTCGAACTCGGCACCTCAAGCAGCAAATGTTAATGTGTTTGCCACAAGGGCAAAAGATAAGTATAAATGATGATATAGTAAAAGATAGAGCGCATAAAAGGATTCATATAGTCGACCCTACCTAATGGGATAAGGCTTGATTTTTGTTGGTGTTGTAGTCCATAGTTGTGAAAAACACGTACCTGACTGTGCCTAGGCATAAGGCGCAACAAGGCGAGCCATTTGTGCTGACCAAGACCAGTACTTAAATGAAGCGCGCTTAAGCGCGCACCTTTTGAGAGGTAAAGGCAGTCCTAGGGCACGATTTCCTCGCTTTATTGAAATTTTAATTTTTTTTAGTCCAACTCATACCTTTAAATACCCATTAAATTAATTAGGTTGCACGAATTTATATACATGCGGCACATTTTTCTTGCTTAACTCTTCCTCTCCCCTAAAAAATTAGCATCAACCTCCCCTCGCCTCCACTCCATTCTCAAATGTGAACTCTTCTCTTGCCTACAACATCAACATCGGTCTTCTAGATTTGGCTACACTTTCTTTCTTTGCTCCTTCTGTTTCATCATAACGGTATGTTTTTTTTCTCACATATTTAAATTCATAAGTTTTCCTATCGGTTTTTTTTTCCTCACATAATCAGCGTAACGGTAAAATTGTTGCTTTGTGACCAAAAGGTCACGAATCCTGGAAACAACCTCTTACAAAAAGCAGAGTAAGGCTGCGTACAATATATTCTTCCCCGAGATCGGGTCGCCCTTTTACGTAATCAAATTGTAAATTAGTTCAGAATTTACAATCTAATGATTCTTTTTTTCGTTCCTCGTAAATTCAAATTGTAAATTAATTTAGAATTTTCATTATACTAATTTTATTTTTCTTTAATTTGAAGTTTAATTTTGATTATGAAGATAAACTATTTCAATATTTGAATTTTGTTAATGAAATATTCTAGTAGAAATTCCCTATATATATTTGAATTGTAAAAAATTATACCCAAAGTCTCTTACTTCGGTAAGACATGCGCCTCACCTTGTGCCTAGCACCTCAAGCCAACACCTATGCATTTTTGGACACCTCATACCTCAAATAACCATGGTTCTTTTGTATACCAAAATAAATCAAGCAAAAAAGAAATGGAGATATATAACAAATCATTTACTAATGACTGAAAGTTGCTAATCAAAAAGGATAAGTGAACACACTTGCGCACCTTCTTCATGTCATATCCACAAATGCCTGCAGTGACATGTACAATTTTATTAATGCCCCTTATTTCAAAGTGAATAATAGTTGAAACACATCAGAAATTTGACAGTAAATATATAAAATATTTCATTGCTTGAAATGCAGCATTCTGAGGTGTGTGTAACATATTTCAACAGTCAAATATATTCACTCATATTACAGGACAATAATTAGATGTTTCAGTGCCATCCTTCAAATGCTATAGTATAAATTGTAATGAAAGGCTATCATGATAGGAACTGCAAAATCTCATTATGTAGATTTTAACTATCAAACTATGTTTTTCATCAATGATCACAAGCATTTCAATTTAACACTAGAATAATACTAATACTAAGCAAGGTTTTCCCATTCAGGAGTTTCAGTGCTTAGTAGGAACTTCGGCTCATGCCAACAAATGGTGTCGGTTGCTCCTATGAGGAACTTGAAGAAGAATAGGAGGAAGAAAAGAATCGGAGGAAGTTTACTTGGAGGAGGGATTGCCGCATCAGGTAAGTCATGATGAGGGCATGGAATAAGGAGTAGCATACTAAAAAAGAACTAAAGCAGAAAAGGAAAGCTCAATGAAACCCAAACATACAGATGAAGAGCTCATGGTCATAAATAAACTCATGGATGAAGAATTGTTGTCATGGATAAAGTTCATGGTCACAGACATACTCATGGGTGTAGCTCGTAGTTACAGACAAATTCGAGTATTCACAAACTTACTGAAAAAGTTTGGGGTCGTGAATGAAGCTCATGGCTGCACACAAACTCGTGACAAAGAATATGCCCGATGAAGAAGGGGTTTTGAAGGTTTCCAAATGTTAGCCGACAAGCGGAATACAAACTTTTGCTCGTGCAAACAAGATTTGAAGCTCTAATAGTAAGTTGACACAAAATTGATGCAAATGAAGCTACACTTTATTGTTCAATAAAATGGTTAATAATTGTTGGATACAAACTCTAATATGGTAGTGAAACATTGCCTAGATCCTTCGCTTTTGTGGGACTTAAATATTTTAATATAGAGGTTGAATGTCCAAATACAAATAAGTAAAAGGCAAATTTGCATATAGATCATTATAACAATGACAAAATAACAGGTAAAATATTATGAAAAAAGTACAGTTATGTGGTTTGTCACAGGTCTATGTTTTTTTGGAATAAACAAAAATCTTCAAAGATTCTGTTAGATAAAGGACAAGGGGCGTGCGACCATGATTTTAAGGCAAAGATTTTCAAGAATGATAGATAATTCTTCACTGATGAACCTCAATAAATCGAGAGACTACTAAATCTTTTTGTTCGCAAAATTGTTCACCAAGATTAATTGGGGACCAAGCAAGAAAAATCTTTTTGCAGCATAGAAACTACTAAATAGGGACCCTAGATTAACTTTTTCTTAATCAAGAAAAATTAGGAAACAGTCCAGTAGCACCGGACCTTTAAAAAATAAATAGGGAATCTACAATAATTACATAACTATACCCCAAAAAAAACATTCTAGAACCCATGATTTAAAATCTCAACCCGAGTTGAGGTTTTAAATCCCAGATCGAAACAATACAATTTCGGTACCGTATCGTGCCATGCCAACATACAGTATTTTTTAAATATAAATATATTAACTAAAACAATAATCTAAATATTTAAAAATAAAAAATATATAATATTTTTAAAAATATATATATTAAATTAATGGGATACTTTTATTAGGTTTTAATTAAGTCTATCTAAATTTTCTCAATCGTAGCTAGGAGTTGATTAAAATTATTAATCTAAGTTATTTAATTAAACCTAAGCTAAAACTTTTGCCCTACTATTCCACCCACCTGCTCTGCACCACAATGTGTCGTTGGCGTCCGGATGCAAGCACAACGCATTCGGATGTGTCGTCGAGCTAGCGTGACACCTCCAAACACATCACTAGGCCTGCACGATGAGTCTAGACACATCGTCGGTCTAGCGTGACACCTCCGGATGCATCATCGGTCCCGCAGGGCCTCGGACTCGTCGGCACCGGATGTGTGCCTCTGTCGATCTGCAAGTGGAACGAAATGTTTCGCCCGTATCAGGCAAAACAGAACAAAATTTTAAACCATGCTAGAACCCGCAATGTGAATTACCGAGACGCCCTTTGTTGACATCAACATGGAAACAACCTTTAAAATGGTTAGCATGGTTTATGTTGGCACCTTAAGAACAAGATAAGCTTCAACTAATAACCCAATGATGCCACTAATGCACCAGCACCAATTGACTTAATATTGATTATGTGTAGCTGGTGGGTGAACTATAAAGCACTGAACTGGATGCATTGTTTATAAATTACACATCACGTGTATATATTAAATATATGGAAATAATGAAAAGATAATTACCAAGCACATTGCGTATCACATCCCGGCTAAGTTTGAATCCATCCCCAAGCATTGAGAAGAGGAAGTCTTCAACATCATTGTCTTCAAGAAAATCATTTGTTTGAACAGACTTTAGCACAGACGATTCATAATATCCACATGGCATTGGTTCCTTGATTTCAATCTTAAGCGGCTTCTGTGTTACATTTGGTCTATTCCAAGATGATGAGACTCCATTCACATAATTCTTACCCAGAACACTTGATATAGAACCGGCTGAAGCACTGAACTTTTTGGGCTTTGTTCCACAGGAAGTTTTTCCCTGGTAGGCAGAATTCTTGAGCCTTCCTTCATCTAGTGACTCCACTGATTGAAGAAATTGCTTTCCAAATTGTGCATACGATTCACCAGAACTACTACTTCCTTGCTGCCGAGCCAGTATGTCAGCTGCCTTGGATTCATCACGTCCTGCCTTGCAGTAAGCAGATGCTATCTCTTCAAGACAACAAACTTTACCAAATACATCAAACAAGTTTTGCAAAGCCCTCATTTCATAATCATATTCAGAAGTATGTAAGGCAGACATAATGAGATACTAAATAGTCCTCAGATTTATATACCACTTGTTCACCTGATAATCAAAAAGAAAGACCAATTATAATCTTGAAGTGAGTAAAATATCAAAATTCATGGTAAAATGAAATGTAGCATCAATTTAGGGGGACAGGGGAGTTCTGAAAATTGTGCCATAAATCGGTGACTACAATCCCACTGTCAAGAGAACAGTAGTTTTAGCCAATAGCAGTGCTCCAACCAGCTACATCTTTCACATATCTGTTTTTCAGCATTTAGTAATTTGTATGATGTTACCAGGACATTGATCAGTTTGAGGAAGAAAAACAAATTTGTAATTGTACAAGAACCAAAAGCTAATTTAGGACATGCGACAGTGCAAAGATGCTCCATCTAAGGATCAGCAAATGATTTTACAGAAGTTGTAGGACATGCAACAGTGCAAAGATGCTCCATCTAAGGATCAGCAAATGATTTTACAGAAGTTGTTATAGCATTATTCTGATTACCAACCGAAGAATCCAAAACAATATTAGGAATTCGGAATCTTTGCTTGAGTATCAATTTGATAATTGAAACAAAAACATGAATGAAGAATTAGTACAAGGCCCTAGGATAAAGCCATCAAAAAAAAATGACAAACCAGGTAACAGGGGCGACTGCACGAGACCGGCCCACGAAAATTTCCCACCGGCCACCAAGATAAATCAAGAAGTGCTCACAACGGGTGGCCCAAAAACCCAACATCCCGTGGTTGCGCGCCCTGAGACCAAATGACTATATTTCTCACTAGTGTAGCAAGTTAGCTTGATTGTTATCGAATAAGAAAAATCAATTTCCCACCTAATTCATAAAACCCAGATAGGTATTATCTGCAATGTTCATTTCCTCTCTTTGTTCACTCATAAGAGAAGGCAATCTCTTTTCAATTAGACTTCTCATCTTATTTTAAGAAAGTCAACACCTTAGCTAGATTTATATTGATATCATATTATTTGTTTGGATTAGATGTTTATGTAGTACGGATAATTTAAATATAACACGAGAAAATTAAGGTCAAAACTGGATGCAAGAAACAAATTGGCATAATCATGGATTCCAAAGGATTGTCCCACTAAATATCTAACTGAGACAACCCATCTTGCAGTTCCTTCCACCAAAATAGCATCAATACCAAGAAAACAATTGATCAACCTTGTAAAACTTAATCCTCCAGTACAGGAAACAAAATTAATACACTGACAAAGAAACATGAACTAGATAGTCTAATAAGGTAGCAACGGATACGCATAGGATCATGTTTCAACTCAAGTCTTATCCCTTTTCAAGGCTACAGCATACTCAAAGGGTCAGAGAACGAGCACACTCATATATGTATAGCACAAAAATATGTCACTTATTTACCCCTCAATAATTTAATTAATTTTAAAACCTATTTCATTATTTTAAATATTTTAATTCCTTGTTCAAATACAGTTATAAAGCATGTATAAAATTCAATTTGTATTTTTATTCATGCACAAGGAACATATATAGAAATCTTACCCAACTCAATATATAGCAAAAAAAATATTTAAGTGACTGGGAATCAACGCCCTCCACCCAAATGAGTATCTATAAATACAATATGAAACTAATTAAAAAAACTCAATGTAAATCTCAAATAATAATAATGATGACACAAAAATATAAAAAATAATAGAGCTCAATGTCGATGGATCCTATATTGATCCCAGTTCCTCGATGTAATCTCAATTACAACATGAGACACCCATTACTAATGAACAATCATTCCTTTTCCCATCCTAACCAAATATGCTAACCTAACATGAAAAATTTAATGCAATAGAACATTTAGCTTGCAATTTTCTGAGACGATGGAACAAAAAAGATGTTTCACTAATATGAAACACTCAAGTTAAATGAACTAAATAACAGGTCATGATTAGTCTAAAATAGTAATTTTCAGTATCAATCAGGCAATTATTCATCGAACATTTTTACCTTTAATTTGGTGATAATGGCTTCGTTCGTTTTTACAAGGATACGAAGAGGTCAGTGGTCCCTCTTGGCTCGGCTAAAAGCAGTGGGAAATAATCTGAGAGAAAGGAAAAGGAAGAAGAGGGCCGACTGTCCCACTTTCTTGGCTGACAACAGCGGCGGTTCGGATGACAGCGGTGGCTTCCGTGTGAGAACAAGAGAGGAAGAAAAGAAAGAGAGAAAAATAAGGGAGACTGTGTTCGGCCCTTCTCCCGACTTCGAGTGACGACGACCACCGAATAGAGGAAAGGGACAAGGGAAATCAAGAAGGGGAAGAGGGAGGGCTGCCGGGGGTTAACTCCGGCTCTTGCGCGTGAAGGAGAAGCGGCGATGGCGACGACGCACGAGGGAGAGGAGCGATCAGGAGAGGAAAAAAGAAGGAGAATGGGAGGGCTGCCGGCAGGAGGACGAGCGGCCCGTGGAGAAAGGCAACCGTGTTGTGGGTGGTGTCGACGGCTTCCGTGTGGTGAATGGCGTCGGTCGGGGGAGAAGAACAAAATGAGGAAGAAGACTAGGGAGAGGTTCGAGGCTTTCCGCTTTCAGATAAGGGCTCGGAAAGAACGGCGTGAGAGAGAGAAAGAGTGAAGAGTTATAATTCTTGACAAAAGAGAAAGAGAGAGGAGTTATAATTCTTAACAAAAAGAGGAAGAGAGAGGTTCGAGGCTTTCCGTGAGTGCTCGGAAAGAACGCCGTGAGTGAGTGGGGGCGAGAAAGGGAGAGAGGGGGAGGGGAGAATTATAATTCTTAATAAAATTTTAATTCGTTTGTTGAATTGGATTATCAGATTAGAATTAAATTTTTGATAATTGCTTTTTTTCATTACTCTGACAGCGCACCTACTCTCCCTCTCTGCTTAAATGATTTTTTTTTATCATCCTTTCGGATGAATCTCTTGATTAACACATGATTTAGATTTTAATAAAATCAAAATAAATATTTCTTTTATATATTAGGCATTATTTAAAAATTAATAGTTATTCATGATTTACCTCTTCAATATTAGCCCTTGAACGAATTGTTAGAGATGAGTGTATTCATTTTTTACCACAATTAAATGACCTTTTTATCTCTTTTTAAAAAAAATAATAAATTATTTTATTTTTTCAATTTTATTTACTTCTTTAATCTTATTTTTTCAAATTTTATTTACTTCTTTAGTCTTAGTTTTTTTAATAAATTTTATTTATTAATTTTTTATCAATTTTTTAATTTTTTATCCATATTTTACTTTTAAATTTTTTTACAAATAATAATCTATAAAATCTACTATTAAAAAAATAAAATGTAAAATGCAACACCCAAATATTAACTAAATAATAGGATTATTGAGAAATAATCTTATTATAATTTTTAGAAATTTTCTGGAATTTAATCGGAGCTCGTACGACGTATTTAGAGGGGATGCACTTACGGGCTCGAGAAAAAACCTGTTTGGATTATCACTTAAATGGGAGTTAATTAATTTGATTAGCGTATAGTTGAATTAATCAAAATCTAAGTTATAAATACTAAACTTAATCTCTCATCCCCAAATTCCCGATTTCTTTTTCCCACAATCCCCCGCCGCACTCCCTCTTCCCCGAGCCCTCACCTTCTCGCGATCTCCTCACCAAAACCGTTGACTTCATCCTTCCCTTTCCCTCTCGCGAGTTCCCACACCCCAGCCGACGATCTCTCCCTCACGCGAGCACCACAGTCGGAGATCTCTCTCCCTCACATGAGCACCACAGTCGCTGGCCTCTCCTCCTCACGTGAGCACCACGGCCGCCAGCCTTTCTCCCTCGCATGAGCACCCCAGACGCTACCGGCCTCTCCTCCTCACGCCAGCACCAGAGACACCGCACCACCGCCAGTTGCAACGAGCCAGCGGCCAATGCGACGCCTCTTCATCACTTGCTCTAATATCGAGTCCCCTGGCGATTTCCTCCTTCGTCGATCACTAGGTTGCGTTGAGGTGGGTTCTAGTCGGAGAGGAAGTTGTGGACACCAAGATATGGTAAGACACTTCGTTTTGGATCCTAGGGTTGTAGTGATTTGGTGTTCAGATTCTAGTAAGAAGGGTTACACTAACTAGGGGTTGTTTTGTAATGAATTCACAGCAACACCAACCCTAGACCTTTGGCAGGAGTTACCTCTGGTTAGCAAGGATTCTCCAGCAGCCACTTCCTCGGTCGTGGGTCAACAAGGGAGACCTCATAGTAAGGGTAAGGTGTTGGATTTAATCTACGGTTAAGTAGATCCGAAGCTTATAGTTAATTAAGTTAATGATAGAATTTGAGTCCTAAATAGGAGTTCAAGCATATTATTGGATGCATGGGGTATAGCTTAATTATATGTGTTATTACATGATTCTGACTTACGACAAGGCACTTAATGGGTGGATAAGGTTAGATGTTTGATCCTGTCCGAGCGCTGAGTCGATAGACGCTGGGGACGTGGCACGCTCCGCTGTCTCCGACTGGTGGTGTAGCTCTCCGGCGAACCTGCAAAGAAGCCGAGCCGGGAGGGGTTTCCCGGCGACGGCCCTCCGACGCTCAAGTCAGGCAACGAGAGAAGCAGCGTGATGTGGCTACAGTAGAGATGTGCGCATACCTTTGTCGACGTTTGGGGGTCCTTATATAGGACCCCGGGGAAACGCGGGCATGCTTCCTGATGCATGCACGCTTCCCCAAACATACCTTAACGAGCTTGTGTCAGAAAAGTACCTCTGGCGCCATTCCGCAATCGTCCGAGCATATGCCGGATGTGACGGTGGAATCTTCCACTGTATGATCTTGTGTACGGTTCGGCCGCCAACTCTGCTGCTTGTCGGCGGCGGACATCTCGAGGATGATGTTATCCCCTGTCTCCTTTGTCCTCTTGCTCTCCCTGTCTGTTCCAGGGCCGAGCAGGTCGGCCACTCGGCAGGCATATAACTTCTGCCTCGGTCGTATGCTCGGATGAGACTGCTCCCGCCTGTGTTGCCTTGTGTACCGGCCGAACGGACATCCCGCTCGGGACTTGAGCCTTGTTACCTTGAGTATCGGAAACCCGACCCCCGGTCGGGTTGTCTTCCTTTGGTTCGGGAGATTCATGGCCGGTCGGTCTGCCCTGCGAGGTCAAAGGTCAGCCTGCTTCCTCCGGTCGGCCCGTCGGCCGATCTAAGGGTTGAATCTCTTGACCTTTGACATCTACGTGCCATTGATCTTCCGCCAATGAGGATCCCCCGTCCTTATCACCGGATCACATACCTCCCCTTCAAGTCTAGTCGAAGGAGGCGTTAAGTCCAACTGACTGGACTGCCGATCGGCCTGAATGACATCGCCCTGCCCCTCTGAAATGTTCCTCCCTCGGCCGCTCGGCCTACTCCGAGCGCTGGCTCTGCTACCGTGCCGACCATCATTGCTGACGCCCTTTTGATCTCCTCGGGATTTGTGCAAATCTTCTCCATTAAGACCAAGCACGCGCGCTGTGCGCCGTAATGACCCTCATTAAATGCGCCCCTATGACCCGGTGCCACGTGGGGCCTCCGTTGGCGTCACCGTACGGCTCGGCGATGTGTCCGATGGGACATCAGTGGTTTGAAATGAACGGCCCAATGGGGGCCTTGGTTCCTGTGACCTGCATCGGACGGTCAAGGCCGATCGGGCCTGACCTTATAAAGCCGTCATCTTCCTCCTCCGTTACACTTCTTCCTTCGCGTGTCCGCCGCCTTTCTTCAGTGCTTCAGTGTTCCGGCGACTCCGCTTCAGCGTTTTCCGACGATTCCCCGCCGTCTTCCTTCGATCCCCAGCCTCTTCGTAAGGTTCCTCCTCCTTTCCTCTCTGTTTTCCTCGTCCTTTTGTCGAGTTCTCGTCTTCTGGTCGCTGTCCTTTTCATTGTCTCCTTGCTGTGTCATTTTCTATTCTCTTGGCTTTTGTTTTTTGCCCGATCGGATAATGGCCAGTTCATCCCGACCCGTAGAACCCACTTTAGGTCCCTGGTATACTACCATGGAATCTCGCTTCGATCGGCGTGACGCCGAAGCCTTGCTTGACGGTTTTGACATTCCATCTGACTTTGAACTTATTCTACCCTCTCCAATCACTCGGCCTCACAAACCGCCGAGAGGAGCCGTTTGTTTTTTCCGCGACCAATTCATGGCCGGTCTGCGATTTCTTCTTCATCCCTTCTTCGCCGACATTTGCAACTTCTTTGGTCTTCCGCTCGCCCAATTAGTTCCCAATACTTTTCAACTTTTGTGTGGAGTGGTGGTACTGTTCAAGATACACCGCATCCCTCTCCGACCGGAGATTTTTTACTTTTTTTATTATCCCAAGCAGTCCGAGCTGGGCACCTATCTATTCCAGGCTCGGCCCGGCCTTGTCTTTTTTGATAAACTCCCCTCCTCCAATAAACACTAGAAGGAGTATTACTTTTATCTTCGTTTCCCCGAGCGGGCTCCTTTCCAAACCAAGTGGCAGGTCGGACCGCCTACTTCTCTCGAGCTGAAAAGATTTAAGACCCGACCGGACTATCTCGAGGCTGCGAACATACTGGCCGGTCTGAAGCTCGATATCAACAAGCTTCTGCCCGAAGGCGTGCTGTATATATTCAGCCTGAGTCCGAGCCGCACTCCACTTCCGAGCAGCTTTGGTAAGAATTTCCCTTGTCCATGTACTTTGAGTGCTAACTGATTTTCTTCTTTTTCCTTTACAGCAAATATCGTCATGGAGTCAGTGATGCAAAGGATTTTGAAGAGGAAAGCCGAGGCGCTCGAGGCGGTCACCGCCAAAGAGATGGAGCGACTGGGCATCACTCCGGTCGGCTCTCACGAGGGCGAGAGCGACACACACGCAGAAGAGTCAGCCGCCCAGGCCTCCCCTATGGAGGTGACAGGAGGTAACACTTCAAACAGGGAGTCAGCCATGCAAGAAGAAGGCTCCGGTCAGGAAGACGAGCAGCCACTCAAACAAAAGAGCCGCAAGACGGATACATCGTTGCGATCGGCTACTTCTGCTGTTCGCGTGTCCGAGCGGGCGGGGTCCGATTCTCGTGGGAAAACTCCAATGGTGGAGGCATTATCCTCCGATCGGACTCCGTCTCAACTAAACTTGCCCGCCAACCCTATTGAGGCTGTGCCGGTCAGCGCTCTTCCACCTGCCCCCAGCCGGGTCCAGCGCTCGGTTATTTTGTCCAAATTCTCCGCCCCGGCCTCTGCTCCTTCTGCATCTGCTCATACGTCTCCCGGTCGGAGCCGCACAATCAGGGCCACCTTGCATCTTCCCACCGAAGAACTTTTGCCCGAGTCTGATCGACTGACTGCGCCCGAGCATATGATCACCATGAAGGGGCCCCTCGCCGAGATGTGGGTCGATGCTCAGGCCTGAGTCGTTATGATTTCGCTCGGCAAACTGGCGAACAGCCATATGCAGCAGGCCACCGGGGTAAGTGTGTTTTCTTCCGAAGTCCTTTACGCCCTCTTTTCGATTGGCTATTAAAACTCTTGTTTATGTCAGCGATGGGTGGAGGAGATCGCTGTCGCCAATCGTCTGGCCATGGTGGACGAAGAGCTGAAGAAGCTAAAAAGTTCAGGCGGTCCGTCCTCCCAGAGCCCCTCATATGCCGAGCTGCAGAAAGAGCTTAAGAAGACCAAAGATTCATTGGAGGTGGAGCGAAAGAAGACGGCCGACCAGGCCCATACTCTGGCTGAACTTGAAAGATAGGTCAAGACACTTGACCGGAAAATAAGCCTAGCCACCGATCGGAAGAAAACGACCATCGCTGATCTGGAGAAGAAAAACGTCGAGGCGCGGGGCCTGGAACAACGAGTTAAGGAGTTGGTGGAGCAGCTGGACGGCGAGAAGGCGAGCCGCTTGGGTGAAGCGATCAAACATAAGGACAAACTGAAGAACTTGCAGGAGGCTCTTGAAGCTTCCCAAGCTGTCTTCAAGGAGTATCAAGAGGCCGAGCCAGGCCGGGTCGCAGCCCTGAAGCAACAGCACATCCGCTCGAACGAATTTTCTGAGAAGGTCTGCGAGCGGATGTATACCGCCTTTGAGTTGGCCATTACCGCCACAACGGACTATCTGAAGTCCAAGGGTCAGCTCCCCGACTCCACAACCATCCCGGCCGAAGACTATGTGGCGCTTCTTTCCTCCATCCCGAAGACCATCGGCCCTATGGGCCAAAATTGTAATGAAGTTATGCCGTATTTTTAGTAACTTACTCTTTTTTCTTTTTGTCAATGCTTGTGTCTTCCGATCGGCTAGCGAATTACTGTCGTTCGTGTCTCCCCCTTCTTTCTTCTTCGTTAATTGTTTCTCGTCCTGCCTTGCTTTCCTAAGGAATTTTTCATGAAGTATTCTACACAACCAGGGTGCTCGCCTGAACATCCCCCACTTCTTTAAATGGGATCCTGATAGATGTTCACGAAGTACTTTTGGTAACTTGGCCGATCGGGCAATCGACTCACAAGTCGACTTCTTTATTGTATTTTTTCGACCGGAGGGTTTATAGTCGCCGGTCCGACTCTAAGGTTTAACATCGCTGCTCGACGGTCTTCAAGCTGGGAGGTTTATAGTCGCTGGTCCGACTCTAGAGTTTAACGTCGCCGCTCGACGGTCTTCAAGCCGGGGGGTTTATAGTCGCCGGTTCGACTCTAGAGTTTAACGTCGCCGCTCGATGGTCTTCAAGCCGGGGGGTTTATAGTCACCGGTTTGACTCTAGAGTTTAACGTCGCCGCTCGACGGTCTTCAAGCCGGGGGGTTTATAGTCGCCGGTTCGACTCTAGAGTTTAACGTCGCCACTCGACGATCTTCAGGCCGGGGTTTATATAGTCGCCGGTTCGACTCTAGAGTTTTACGTCGCCGCTCGACGGTCTTCAGGCCGGGATTTTATAGTCGCCGGTTCGACTCTAGAGTTTAACGTCACCGCTCGACGGTCTTCAAGTCGGGGGGGTTTATAGTCGCCGGTTCGACTCTAGAGTTTAACGTCGCCGCTCGACGGTCTTCAGGTCGGGGTTTTTATAGTCGTCGGTTCGACTCTAAAGTTTTACGTCGCCACTCGACGGTCTTCAACATCGAGCCGATGGCTCGGATAATATACGCTCGGCCGATCGGCACGGGGTTTTCGATATCGAGCCGATGGCTCAGATAATATACGCCCGGCCGATCGGCACGGGGTCTTCGACATCAAGCCGGGGACTCGGATAAAGTACGCCCGGCCGATCGGCACGGGGTCTTCGACATCGAGCCGATGGCTCGGATAATATACTCCCGGTCGAATGGCACGGGGGTCTTCGACATCGAGTCGATGGATCGGATAATATATGCCCGGCCGATTGGCACGGGGTCTTCGACATCGAACCGGGGGCTCGGATAAAGTACGCCCGGCCGATCGGCACGGGGTCTTCGACATCGAGCCGATGGCTCGGATAATATACTCCCGGCCGAACGACGCGGGGTGTCCGTCATCGAGCCTTTGACTCGGATAATATACTCCCGGTCGAACGGCGCGGGGTCTTCGTCATCGAGCATTTGGCTCGGATAATATACCCCCGGCCAAACGGCGCGGGGTCTTCGTCACGCGATCTTGTAGCTACCCGCTCGGTGTGCAATGCTCATGCCTTTGTTTTGTTTTTATAGCTTCGATTCCTGCAACCAAATGATACATTCGTACGGAATATTCATGAAATACATTACATCGGCGCACCTTTCATCCGGCCTGATAGGGCTGGAGGTGGTTTGCACTCCAGGATCTCTCTAGCCGTCGTCCATTCTCATCTTTCAGGTAGTAGGCGCCCGATCGGAGCTTCTCGACGACTTTGAAGGGTCCTGCCCAGGGCGCCTCCAGCTTGCCTACATCCCCGACCGGCTTCACTTTCTTCCAAACTAAATCGGCCACCTGGAATGCTCGAGGAATCACGCGGCGGTTGTAGTCCAAACGGACGCTTTGGCTCGCTCCTCGTCGATCAAATCCAATTCCAGCTGCCTCCACTCGGAATTCGCCTCGTCGTAGTTCTGGATCCGGATGGACTCTACGCCGACTTCGACTGGGACGACCGCCTCGCCCCCATACACCAAATGGAATGGTGTTACTCCCGTTCCCTCCTTGGGGGTCGTGCGTAGGGCCCATAAGACTCCCGGCAGCTCGTCCACCCAGCTTCCTCCCATGTGGTCGAGCCGAACCCGAAGAATTCGGAGTATCTCCCGGTTGGCTACTTCGGCTTGACCATTACTTTGGGGATACGCCACCGACGTGAAATGTTACTCAATCCCATAGCCATTGCACCATTCTTCAAGCTGATTTCCGGCAAATTGTCGCCCGTTGTCCGACACGAGCCGACGCGGAATGTCGAACCGACAGATGATGTTTTGCCATATGAATTTCTTGACCATGTGCTCGGTTATCTTGGCCAACGGCTCAACCTCCACCCACTTGGAGAAGTAATCTACTGCCACCAATAGAAATTTCCGTTGTCCGGTCGCCATAGGGAAGGGTCCTACAATGTCCATGCCCCACTGGTCGAACGGTCAAGACACTGTGGACGCTTTCATTTCTTCCGTCGGCTTATGTGAGAAGCTGTGATACTTCTGACAGGAAAGACACGTTGCGACAATTCGGGCGGCGTCCTCGTGTAGCGTTGGCCAGAAGTATCCAGCCAGTAGGATCTTCCTAGCTAAAGACCGGCCGCCCGGATGACCTCTGCAAGATCCTTGGTGCACCTCTTGGAGAATGTACTCGGCGTCTTCCGAGCTGACACACTTCAGCAGAGGTCGGGAGAATGCCTTTTTGTAAAGTTGATCTCCGATGAGTGTGAACCGGCCGGCTCTTCTCCTCAGTAGCTGAGCTTCGTCCCAGCTACTGAGCGCAGAAACTCCATGATGGCTGTTCTCCAATCGCTCGGGAATGTGAGACCTTCCATTCGGTCTATGTGCGCTACCAAGGATACTTGCTCGATTGGTTGCTGGATGACGACCGGCGATATCGAGCTTACGAGCTTGGCTAATTCATCTGCCGCCTGATTTTCCGCTCGGGGTATCTTCTGGACCACCACCTCGGTGAAGCTAGTCTTGAGTTTTTCAAAGGCGCCCGCGTACAACTTGAGTCTTGCATTGTTTATCTCGAAGGCACACATGAGTTGTTAAGCGGCTAGTTGGGAATCTGAGTGAATCACCACCCGGCTGGTTCCAACATGTCGTGTGGCCTGCAATCCAGCTATGAGGGTTTCGTACTCTGCCTCATTATTTATTGCCCGATAGTCCAGCCGGACGGACAAATGCATCCGCTCTCCTTGAGGCGAAAGTAACAGGATCTCAATTCTACTTCCGAGCCGAGTGGACGATCCGTCCACATATACTTTCCATGTAGCTTCGGGCTCGGGCTTTTGTACCTCGGTTACGAAATCTGCCAAGGACTGTGCTTTGATCGCCGAGCGGGGTTGATATTGGATGTCAAATTCGCTTAACTCCGTCGTCCACTTGATGAGTCGTCCGGATGCTTAAGGGTACAGGAGTACTCTTGCTAGCGGGCTATTCGTCATCACGATAATGGTGTGCGCCAAAAAGTAAGGGCGCAACCTCTGAGCGGCAAGGACCAGGGCGAAAGCCAACTTCTCGAGACCGGTGTAGCGAGACTCAGCATCCTTTAAGATATGGCTAAAAAAGTACACTGGTTGTTCTTCTCCGCTCGGTCTTACTAGTGCTGAGCCCACAGTATGCTCAGTTGAAGATAAATAAATGCGGAGCGGCTCACCTACAACTGGTTTCGCCAATACGGGTAAGGAATTTAGATAAGTCTTCAATTCCTCGAATGCCCGATCGCACTCCTCGTCCCATTGAAATTTGGCGGCTTTACGGAGAATCTTGAAAAATGGCAAGCTCCGGTCGGCGGTCTTAGAGATAAACCTTGACAGCGCCGTTATCCGACCGGTGAGACGTTGTACCTCTCGGAGAATTCTAGGAGGCGGCATGTCCTGCAATGCCTTTATCTTACTGGGGTTCGCCTCTATGCCCCGCTCGGTCACAATATAACCCAGGAAGCACCCTCCTTTTGCTCCGAACAGACACTTCTGAGGGTTGAGTTTGACGCCATACCTTCTTAATGTTTGGAATGTCTCCTCCATGTCCGCGTAGAGATCGGCCGCCCGGAAGGACTTGATCAGTATGTCGTCCACGTACACTTCCAAGTTGCGTCTGATCTGCTCCCTGAAGACCTTGTTCATCAGACGCTGGTAGGTGGCTCCCACGTTCTTCAATCCGAATGACATTACATTGTAGCAGTAGGTGTCGTCCGCCGTGACGAAGCTGACCTTCTCCTGGTCTTCTCGGGCGAGCGGCACTTGGTGGTAGCCTTGGTATGCATCCAGCATGCATATCAGCTCGCACCCGGTCGTGGAGTCCTCCAGTTGATCTATCCGGAGCAAGGGGTAGAAGTCCTTCGGGCATGCCTTGTTCAAGTCCCGGAAGTCGATGCAGACTCTCCACTTGTTGCCTGGCTTGAAGACCAGAACCACATTGGCGAGTCAACTCGGGAATTGTACTTCCCTTAGTGGCCGACCTCTAGAAGCTTTTCGACCTCCGCCCAGATTATTACATTTTGCTCTGCGCTGAAGTCCCTCTTCCTTTGCTTCACCGGACGAGCGTCCGGCCGGACATGAAGTTCATGTTGCGCTACGCTCGGCGAGACCCCAGGCAGCTCATGGGTCAACCAGGCGAAGATGTCATAGTTTCGCCGCAAGCACTTGATCAACTTCTCTTTCTGCTTCTCCTCCAGATCGGATGCTATGAAGGTGGTGGCCTTCGGTCGGGAAGGGTCAATCTGCACCTCCTCCTTTTCTTCATAAACTAAAGAAGGTGGCTTTTCAGTAATAACATGTACCTCGACCCGCGACACTTTCCGAGCGGACTTGGCTTCGGTTCGGACCATCTCTACGTAGCATCTTCGAGCGGCCAGCTGGTCTCCCCGCACCTCCCCTACTTGATCCTCCACCGGGAATTTGATCTTCTGGCAGAAGGTAGAGACGACCGCTCAGAACTCGTTGAGAGCTGGTCGCCCCAGGATGACGTTATATGCAGAAGGAGCATCCACCACTATGAAGGTGGTGGTCCTTGTCCTTCTGAACGGCTCCTCGCCCAACAAGATAGCTAGTCGGACTTGGCCAACCGGCAAAACTTCGTTCCCCGTGAATCCATAGAGGGGGGTCGTCATTGGCAGTAGTTCAGCTCGGTCAATTTGCAGTTGGTCGAAATCCTTCTTGAATATTATGTTGACCGAGCTGCCTGTGTTAATGAAAATGCGGTGAATAGTATAATTGGCTATTACCGCTCGAATGATCAGGGCGTCATCGTGAGGGACTTCAACTTCTTGGAGGTCCCTGGGCCCGAAGCTAATCTCGGGTCCGCTCGCCCTTTCCTTGCTACAGCCAACCGCATGGATCGTCAACTGCCTTGCGTGTGCCTTTCTGGCTCTGTTGGAATCTCCGCCGGTCGGCCCCCCAGCGATGAGGTTGATCTCTCCCCGAGATGCGTTGCCCCTATTTTCCTCCTCCCGAGCGGAAGGTCGAGGTCGTTCATTTGACGCTCGGTGGTGGGCTCCGTGCTGCTGACGGTGATGCCGTTCGGGGGATCGCCTTTCTATCCTTTGTATGGGGCTTCATTGTCGATGTTGCCGATCTGGTGAAGGCGATCGACGGCGGTAACTCCTTGGTGCGGGATGAGCGATGGGGGGTAGGCTCCGGCAGTCTTGAGTATTGTGAGTGGTCGACTGATGGAGTGAACAAAACATTGGGGTTCATACCTTCCCCTTGGGCTTGGGACGATCAGCCGCGACTTGCTGGACGGCGTGCGACCGAGTGTGTTGGTGAGGACGGGCGGCTTCGGCTCGCGGTCCTCTGGGTGGCTGGTGACTGATGGGTTGCTTTCGCTCGGTGGGAGCTGGTTGGTCGCTCTGGGCTTCTTTTCTTCTCGCCGCCTGGGCTTCCTCCACATTGATGTATTCGTTGGCTTTATGCAGCATGTGGTCGTAGTCCCAAGGCGGCTTCCGGATGAGCGATCGGAAGAAGTCACCGTCCACGAGCCCTTGCGTGAACGCGTTCACCATTGTTTCCGAGGTGACTGTTGGAATGTCCATGGCCACCTGGTTGAAGCGCTGAATGTACGTTCGGAGCGGCTCCCTAGCGCCTTGCTTGATGGCAAACAAGCTGACGCTTGTTTTCTGGTGGCACCTACTACTTGCGAAATGATGGAGGAATGCCGTTCGGAATTCCTTGAAATTTGTGATGGAGCCGTCCGGCAGTCTTCGAAACCACCGATGTGCCGATCCCGAAAGCGTGGTGAGGAACACTCGGCATTTTACACTATCTGTGTACTGATGCAGAGTGGCAGTGCTGTTGAATTTACCCAAGTGGTCGTCTGGGTCGGTTGTCCCGTTGTACTCCCCGATCGTAGGGGGCACATAATGCCTCGGCAGTGGATCGCAAAGAATGGCATCTGAGAAATGTCGGATGGTCCGCTCGGGAGATGAGTCCGATCGGGGCGCCTTTCCTTTTCTGACGTCCCAGATGGGTGCTTCGTCCGATAAAGATCCCTTGTCTTGGTTAGCTTGCGCTACCTCCGCGGGCGTCTGGAACAGAGCCCGATGAAAAGGTATCGGGGCGGGTGGCGCCCCCATTTGAGTGCCGGCCGACCCCTTGTTTTGCCCCCATATGGAGAGCTACTCCTGCCTGTCTTCGGGCGGCGCTCGGCCCCCCGAGGCTGATGTCGCCTGCTGTGCTGCCCGCTCAACCTGAGCTTTCTGTTGCTGCTCCACGATTTTTGCGGCTCGCGCTTGGACGAGTGCTTCGAGCTCCTCGGGAGAGAGTGTTACCAGAAGTTGACGTCCAGCTTCTTCCATCTCCTTGGCTCGGATTCAGGTGCGTTCCCACAGATGGCGCCAATTTGATCATGTCCGAGCACTGAGTCGACGGACGCTGGGGACGTCGCATGCTCCGCTATCTCCGACTGGTGATGTAGCTCTCCGGCGAACCTACAAAGAAGCCGAGCCGGGAGGGATTTCCCGGCGACGGCCCTCCGACGCTCAAGTCAGGCAACGAGAGAAGCAGCGTAATGTGGCTACAGTAGAGATGTGCGCATACCTTCGTCGACGTTTGGGGGTCCTTATATAGGACCCCGGGGAAACGCGGGCACGCTTCCTGATGCATGCACGCTTCCCCAAACATACCTTAACGAGTCTGTGTCAGAAAAGTACCTCTGGCGGCATTCCGCAATTCTCCGAGCATATCCCGGATGTGACGGTGGAAGCTTCCACCGTATGATCTTGTGTACGGCTCGGCCGCCAACTCTGCTGCTTGTCGGCGACAGGCGTCTCAAGGATGATGTTATTCCCTGTTTCCTTTGTCCTCTTGCTCTCCCTGTCTGTTCCAGGGTCGAGCGGGTCGGCCGCTCGGCAGACATATAACTTCTTCCTTGGTCGTATGCTCGGATGAGACTGCTCCCGCCTGTGTTGCCTTGTGTACCGGCCGAACGGACATCCCACTCGGGACTTGAGCCTTGTTACCTTGAGCATCGGAAACCCGACCCTCGGTCGGGTTGTCTTCCTTCGGTTTGGGAGATTCATGATCGTTCGGTCTGCCCTACGAGGTCAAAGGTCAGCCCGCTTCCTCCGGTCGGCCGATCTAAGGGTTGGATCTCTTGACCTTTGACCTCCACGTGTCGTTGATCTTCCGCTAATGAGGATCCCCCGTCCTTATCACCGGATCAACCTATATTAAAGGCGAGTACTTCTTACTTTGACTCTCTTTAGTTCTTTGGAACTTTGTGCATGAGCTATTTTTTGATAAGAACTACTTTACCTTGACTCCACTCATAATATTTCCTGTGCTTGATACTTCCACTCAAACATTTAAGTTATTCATTTCTATATCCATACAGTCTCTTGTTGTCATCTATGATATTTAGCAGATATTAGATACTCAACCTTGTATGCTTTGATTGTTGTTTATTTATGTATCGTATTGAGCGTACTGGCTTCATGTAGCATACTTGATTCCTGTTTATATGTATATGATGACTATTGTATTTTACGCATCGTATCATTACATGCATGCCAACGACGAATTCTCCCTTGCGGTCGAGAGAGTCGTTGATCAGGGTCGCACGCTCGACCACTCGAGAGAGTGGTAGCTGGAGCAAATACCGCTTATCCGGTTATGCCCCACTCGCTCACTCATGAGTAGAGAAAGCTTGAGTTGCGAGCAGCAGGGACCCCCCGTCACAGATGTAGCTAGTTAACTACTATACAACTGTCCACTCGGTCACTCGAGAGAGTGGTAGCTGGAGTATTGTACAGTTTGTCACTGACCCGACCTCTCAACCATACAAGGGTCATGGAGCAGAGGAGTGGGTAGAGGAGAGTCCTAGCTACCAATCCCACTACACATCCGAGGACGGTTTTTTTTTCGGTCTTATTAGTATTGGGTGGTATATTGATTTCGCGTATTTGTTTTCTAATAAGTTGATGTGGGTTTTAAGTCTAGTCTGGTGGTTGTAGGTATTTTGGTTAATGACTTTGTTGGTCGTACATTCGTATTTTTTGCGATTTCCGTTGTGTTTTACTTCCAGCCGTGTGAGCTGTTTATAAACTGCGTGGTTGTGTGTAAATCCAGCCGTGTGGGCTGATGATTATTTCCTTATGTTGAGTGTTGATATATATGGTTATATAGATATGTATGTATGTTTCAGATTGTCACTAATACAGGAGAAATGCTTTCGGATTTTCGTCTGGCAGAGACTCCTCTGGGGCGTGACACAAAAAAATTACAAGAAATTGAATCCTCGGTCCCAATATCACCTATCCCAGTGTCCCATTCGTCGCCCCAGCCCACCACCGGTGGCCTCCGACCACCGTCCCGGTTAAAACTATTTCATAGGGCAAGGTGAATGTAGTGAGGTTGTCATCGGCACGATCGACATCGAAATCCAGTCGGATCTGAGTAGACTTTCCTTGTCGATCTGAGTCCCTTCTCAGATTCGACCGAATTTCAACATCGATCACGGCGACAGCGACCCCCTGGTTCACCTTTCCTCTAGGATATAGTTTTGGTTGAGGTGACGGTCATAGATCGCCGATAGTAAGCTGGAAATGACGAGTGAGACATGAGGATAGAAATTAGAGACAGAGAATCCGATCTCATATTACAAATATAAAAAATCTCATAACATTCTTGCTAAGAAAATACTTAATAAAAAATAAAATAAAAAATAAAAAATGAAATAAGAAAAATAGTATAAAAGTAAATAATAGAGGGGCTGGGAATGGGAATGGAGTGTGTAGGATGTGAAAATTTACAACTAAAAAATAAATAAAAGATTATAAATATATAATAAAAAATTATTGAAAAGAATAAAATTAATAAAAAAATTGATAAAAAAATAATAATTAATAAAACAAAACAAAACAAAATAAACCGTGGAGAGAATAGAAAGGGATATAAGAGTAAAAATAAATAAATGGAGCCGGAAGGGGAGAGTATTAGAGGGGTGGGAAAAGCACATCTCTAAATTATTTTATCAACTAACCGATTAATCCTGTTCACTAAAAATTAATCCAGATGCCAACTAATTCAGGTGAAAAAAATTAACTGATTATCAAAATAAATTTAAAAAATATTTAAAAAATTTAATAGACGGGCATCCCGACTGATTTAAATACCATGGATTTTGAACCCTTATTACATGATAATCCGTCCTTATAATAACACCGGACTATCAAATTCCAATTAAAGTGAATGAAGGCGGCGGATGTAAACCCGATGAAGCTTTCAAAATCAAATTTATTCATCAAATTTTATTTTATATCTTAAAAAATAAAAAATAATTTAATTTAATGCAAAAAAATGTGATAAATACCAATATCAAGTTATATTATGTACTCTGAATACCAAAGATAAAATCATCCACCCCTAAATTCGGTAGGCGAAGACAGCTTGACACGATTCTTTCTTGCAAAACAAAGCATATTAAAGGTTAATAGTGGTACAATATTCATGTATGACTTGATTTATTGTGTCAAGATCATATAACGTAATAAATATAATATTGTTGTGCTATGATAGTGCTCATTTGATTAAAGAATGATAATTTTATTATAATATAACAAAAGGTTAATTGTTGATAAATACATTTTTTCATAATAAAAATTTCTTTCATCTTTTAATCACTTGATGATTAGTTATAAGTTTGATTTTATAATTTATCTCTCTTTAAGTAACATAAGAATTAACCGTAAGAGACATTTAGGGTGAACATAATCATCTTTATTACTACAATAAATACAATAATACTACCGGTAGATTTTGTATTCTTTTGGAGTTTCATTCTTTTTTTTTTCCATTTTTTTAGCTATCATTGGATATCTAATCATATCAATTGACTAATTTTAAGAATGATTGACCTCATAAAAATTTCTCATCTAATGGCGTAGCTAGAATCTAAATTTACCTAAGCTTGACTAGATATAATAACTTAAATAATTCAAAAATATAAACAAAAAAATATGATCATTATTTTTTCAAAACTATAAAATAAAAGTATTTAATATTCAATATATTCAAAATTAAAGCATAGAGTCAAAGATACTATTGAAGTTGCGCTCTTCGATTTTTCTTACAATCAAACTCATTAATTATTATATCATTAATACATTTAATCAGTTTATCAAAATAAAATAATAATAATTAACTTGTAGAAATAATATCAAAAGAAAATAAACCTGATTGTCATATAGATATCGTGTGCTATTTGAGAAAAGGGATGTCATGGTTATACTCATCAAGTCGATGCAGATGCCTGTACAGGACATGAATAATGAAGTATCAAGTGAAAAATAATGTAAAAATCTTCAAGAAATAGAGAAATTATAGAGTTGAAAAAGGAGATCGAAAAAAATCTATCCAAAGAAGAATGAATCTGCTCAAACCCAATGAAGGAAAAGGACAAAGAAAATCAAAATCAAAATCTTTTGCACATGCAGATTTGCGGTTACGAGGAGGAACAAGCAAGGCCGTGGTGTTGGTTGCTCTTGCGGCGTGCAATAAAAACATCATGTGGATGAAGGGTAAAGCGTTGCAAAATTTTTGATTTAATTAAAGTTTCAGGCTTGCAACTTTGATTAAATCAAATCTAATACGAAAAAATATAAGAATCTTATGCATAAAATAATACATAATGCAGCAGAAAAAAAATCCCTCTAGAGATCCATATAAATGCAATATACTCATTCTTGATACTCTATCACATAGTTGAGTTAGTTACCTTTGTTTCATGAATGATACTCCTGACAACAACTTTGATTTGGATGCAGATCTCAACACGATTAGAATGTTTGTATCTCTTTAGTGTCCATACGAATACGTTCTCCGTTCGTCTCACAAACTCACTACTTTGAGAAGTAACAACATTTGTTATGCTAGCAACTACTTAAGGAAGTTTCGGATAAGGGAAGAAGAAGAAGAAGACTAGAATGAATACTCAAAAGTCATATACGAAAATCATCAAAAAAATCCTTTTGTACTCATCCAAAGAATACCAAAGGTTTTTTGCCTTTTGACCTTCCTTCTTCAATGCATGATTAATCCAAATTAATCATCACTATTCCTCTTTAATGAGTGAATTCAATTGAGTCTGACTCAATGAGTCTAATTCAAATTAGACTCAATCCAATAGTTGGATTCATTTGTGTCTATCCCAATGAGTTTAATTTAGATTAGACTCAATCCAATAGTCTAATGGTTCATATTTGAGTTAAACTAAAAATGAAGTTATCTCTAAATTAATATGTTCTTTGTGTGTGATCTAATAGATTCTTGTAACGGTAGAAATGTATCTAAAATAATATTTTAGATACATAAGCAATGAGTGACATCTAGCAATGCATCATTACTACCCAAGTGATGAGAATGTCGAAATCTGACCTAATTTTTCTATGTCTATTAGATTGTATGACTTGATCCTTCTATCTTCAATATGTAGATTGATCGATGAGGCATAGACTGTGTTATCCTTTTATCAATCTTTGTGTTTCTTGATCTCTAAGTAGACTCACTTAACCAAATAAACTCAATATCTCATATCAACTCATTTGAGCATAGTCATGTATTTTAGCAATCCTACTTTATTAAAAGGCTCACAGATATCACTTCAGTCATATGGAAAAGATAGATCTCATCTATATCACTCACATCTCTTCATATAACTTATTGCATAATCAGGATCTACTTTATAGTCTACCTTATTACAGGCGGTGTTTGTCGATACCAAAGTATGCAACTTCTTATGTAAGAAATCATAATGATTTCAGGTCTAAGGACTATTCATAGTAATAGTCAATATGAGAATATTTATGACACTCATATAACGATTCATTAAATATTCTCATGACGGGTTAATTTAGTACATATTCTCTAATATATACGCATGTGTCAAATTGATATCTTATGTTCATAACTCGTGAGATCAAGTCATTAATTGACCTACATGCTACTTTTAACGTACTAATATTGTCCTTGCATATTAGTGTTTGACTATGAATAGTTTAGAGTAGTGTTCTATGTATATATATAGTCTCCCACTATCAATTCAACCAATTGATATATTGTAAACTAGAACTTACTATCTTATGATATTATTATACTTATTTATCTAGCATAGATCTAAAGTAAATATAATAATCATAATATTTGCCTTTTATTAATGAAATATGATACAATATGTTCTAAGTCAATCAACTCTTAATTGACTCTTAGAGCTTACACTAATAAAAAAAGTCGTTGGATTTTAATAGGTAAAAAAATTAAAAGGAAATTAATATTATGGTGGGGCTAATTTTTTTTTTAGTTTTATTTTTTTTATGGGTGGGGCCGGAGCTCACCCTAGCCTAAGGGTGGCTCTGCCCCTGAAATCTAAAAGTACTCATAGCAAACAATCTAACAGCTAACATCTGAGGTTTATCATCCCACTGGAGGAACCCTATAGTGTGTTGCAGTTAGGAATCAAATCATGAATATTTGAGAGACTGCTTGGACGTCCTTCCTGTTAGTGAGAGCCCTAGAGCCAATCATGTGATGGTTACTTTTTGGACTCTTTGTATCATATTCTTGTACATATATTTCTGATATATAAATAAAGGCATTGTGATTATTATACTTGTGTGTATTTGTGCTATATAAATAAGTATAATAATGTCCTAGGGTAGTAGGTTCATATCTATATCAATCGATTAGTTGAATCGATAGTGAGATGATATAGAGAACACTACACTTAATTATTCCTAGTCAAGTATTAACATAGAAGGACAATGTTAATGCATTGAGACTAGCATGTAGGTCAACATGATGACTTGATCTCACAAGTCATGGATATGAGATATCAAGTTGACACATGGGTATACATTGGAGAATGTATACTGAATGACCCGCCATGAGAAAGTATCATGGATCGTTATATGAGTGTCATATACTTTCTCAAGTGACTATTAGTATGACTTTAGTCCTTAGACCTGAAGTCACCATGGTTCCCTACATAAGGAGTTATGTACTTTGGTTTCGTCAAACGTCACCCGTAACTGGGTGGACTATAAAAGCGATTATTGGGTATGTAACAAATTATGCGGAGGGATGTGAGTGATGTAGATGGGATCTATCCTCCTATATTACAGGAGTGATATCATAGTCTTGATAGAGTGAGATCACTAAGTGCATGGTCATGCCCAAATAAGGCAATATGTGATATTGTGCTTATTTGATTATAGTGAGTCTACTTGGAGTTCAAGACACTTAGATTGATTGGAGGATGACACGGTCTATGCCTCATATAAGATCAATCTAGATATCAAGGATAGAAGGACAATGTCACATATTGTGAGAGTCACAATTATTAGTCATATTGGTGATGTTGGATCTCAACATTCTTGTAACTTGGGTAGCAATGATGTGTTGCTAGATACCTCTCATTGCTTATGTCCCTAATTGGATTTAGGGACATTGCCAACGGTGACAAGAACCTATAGGGTCACACACATAGAGCAATAGATGGAGACTAGTTCATATGATGAACCAAGAGGAAAGATGAAGTCAAGTTTGACTTGGCTAAATATGGAAAGTCTATAAAAGGCAAGTTTGACTTGACCTAAATCCACAAGTTTGACTTGACTATGAGTTAGACTCAAGTATGATCCAAATGTTGGATAAATCAATTAAGGGAGTTAATTTGGTCATGTTTGACTTTGGCCAAATTAGGAAGGTTGAAAGTCAATATTGACTTGACTTGGATGCCACCACATTTGATGAGGTGGCATGGGAGAACCAATGGGGATGCTACACATCACCATGCCACCTCATGCTTGCCACCTCATGGGAGGTTACCCATGAGTGGCCGGCCACATTAAGGGGGCAATTAAGAGCATTAATTGCCCACTTAATGACATTTATGTGGCCGGCCACATGATATGGTGGATTGATTGAATTTTTGAATTCAATTTTTTGATTCTTCTTCTTCCTTGGTGCTCTCGGCAACTTCTCCCTCTCTTCCTCCTCTTCTTGGCCGAAAACCACATAGGTGCTAGCACACCTTGTTTCGGTCATCTTCTCCACCTAATTGCTTGTGTGGACACATATAGAGGGGCTCTACTTTGTGCCCTCTAGATCCAACTTCAACCTTAGTCGAGCGGGATAAGCGAAGGGCACGCATCAAAGGTAGTTTTTCTTTAAACTATAGATCTAGGAGTAGATCTAACATATTCGGGTATTAAGCATGATATAAATACGTGGAATTTTTCGAATCGGATTTTTCTTTGCACGAGATCCTTGGCTAGGGTGTTTCGGGGTTTCCGCGACGCGAAAAGCGGTTTTCGTGGCCCGAAAAATTCTAACAGTGGTATCAGAGCCATCGTGCGAAGCACGTATTTATTTATTTATTTTTTTCTGTATTAGATACAAAATTTAGATGCTTTTAAGTTTCTGTGATTTTTCTAAATTTTAGGAATTTTTGGGTATTTTTCTCGTAGAGGCGAAAGAACGAGTGCGAAGCACTTGTACACTTTTGTCACCGAGAAAAATTTCTCCGAAACGGCAAGTTTCACCCAAATAGATTTTGGGACAGCGGGTAAGGGCGCTGTATAATCGCAAGAGGACACTCGCGAAGGTTATTTCGTGAATAGGGGCGCTGCCCCTAACCCCGCAAGGGGCCTTGTCCCGCGATTACGCCCGAAACCCGCTTAGCGGGACCGCCGTGGAGAAGGGACTCAAAAATTCAGAAAAATCAGTAGAAAAATTTTAAATAAAAAAAAAATACACAATTCTGAATTATGTACAGTATGTGTTGGTCATGGCCCAAGTCCCAGAATTTTTATGAAAAATTATGCGTGTAATTCATAATACGGCCTGCGTGCCGTCATGTGTTGTGTGTGCTGTATTGTGGATGCGACCTGCGTGTTGCCTTTTTCCATTATTTTATTTCTGTAAAAATTAGTTTTAAGACTTGAATGTAACTCGAGTATAAATTTTGTAATGTACAAAATTTGAAGATGACGAAATTCCGGAGAAGACGGACTCGCGGGAGCATGCCGGCAACACATGGGGATCGGAAGGAGGAGCTTGGAGAAGCTGCCACCTAGACCCTAGGATGACCATTGGATCTTCTCTTTGGCTAGAGAGGATCCTAGTAGGGCCATGACCAATCACATAATTTAAATGTATATATTTTATTTTTGCTTATGTGTATGTGATGCATGTTTGTGTAGAATAGAATATGCATGAGTGTATGTGATGCACATGTGATGTGGGAACCACATCTTGATGTGCACAATACACATTTAGGATTTAAATTAGATTTAATTTACGCCTAAATATGATGCACATCGTCGATTAGATTAGATCTAAATCGAAATCAACTCGTAAACGCCTACCGGGCCATGATACCCATCACTACCTCGATCATATGCGATTGTCGTATCTGCCAAAGCAGAGCAACGCATTTAATCTTGGTAGGATGCGGAGGGACAACCTTGGTCCCGCCTATCACGCTCGGGTTAGATTGAGCTCAATTAGATTGAGTAGCTAGCAAAGCTCAATTGGATCGAGTGAAGCTATAGGCGTATTCCAATAGTTGGAAAGGTAGGACAAGATCACGTTTATAAATAATCTTGGGCGATTTAGCCAAAGCTAACTCAAGATTATTTGTAAAAGTTAAATCTTGATCCTATAAACAAGAGTTGCATGGAGATGTAATTGGTAATTAGCTACCTACCGATCATACTAGGTCTTGGGCGATTCAGCCAAAGCTGACTCAAGATGTAGTATGATGTGGATCTTGTCCCACAAAATTCAGTGGGAGCATCATTTAATTAAAGGCCTAATTAGATGATAGAATATGATATTGATTCTCTGCATGTTTAATATGTTGTAGATTGCCATGTCACCAAACGCGAACACTCTCTCCCTACGATCTGTCCTTGAGAAGGACAAGCTCACAGGAGCTAACTTCCTAGACTGGTACAGGAACCTGAGGATAGTCCTCATGCAGGAACGTAAGCTGTACGTTCTGGAGCAAGCAGTTCCTGAAGCACCACCAGCCTCTGCCGCTCGTAGCATTAAGGATGCTCATCAGAAGCATCAAGACGATGCGTTAGACGTGTCGTGCCTAATGCTATGCTGCATGTCTTCTGAGCTTCAGAAGCAACACGAGAACATGAATGCCTTTGATATGATTGGCCATCTTAAGCAATTATATCAAGGGCAAGCCAGGCATGAGAGGTTTGAAGTGACTCAGGCCCTCTTTTCATGTAAGATGAAAGAGGGAACCCCTGTAGGAACTCACGTACTCAAGATGATTGGGTACGTCGAGAACCTAGAGAGGTTGGGGTTCCCATTGGGCCAAGAGCTGGCCACTGACTTGATCCTGCAATCGTTGCCGGCAAGTTACCGTCAATTCGTCATGAACTATAACATGAACGAATTAGACAAACCACTGCCCGAGATGCTCAACATGTTGAGAACTGCTGAGCCCAATCTCACCACTACCAAGACCAGTACCGTCCTGATGGTACAAAAGGGCAAGGGTAAGGGCAAGTGGAAGCCCAAGGGTAAGGGTAAGACCCAGACCAAGGGCAAAGCCAGCTCTTCAGCACTCAAACCCAAGGGCGGGGTGCAAAAGGATGCTACCTGCTTCCACTGTGGTCAGACAGGGCACTGGAAGAGGAACTGCAAGATCTACCTGGAGGATCTTAAGAAGAAAAGAAGCGAGGCTTCTACTTCAGGTATAAATGTTATAGAAGTCAACCTTTCTATTTCTACATCATGGGTATACTGGATGTGCATCTCACATTTGTACTAATGTGCAGGCGCTGAGAAGTAGCAGGGCATTGGCAAAGGGCGAGGTGGACCTACGAGTAGGCAATGGAGCAAGGGTTGCTGCTGTTGTTGTAGGAACATATTTTCTATCTCTGCCCGCTGGGCTTGTATTGGAACTAGATAATTGTTGTTATGTCCCTGCACTAACAAAGAATATTATTTCAGTTTCCTGTTTAGATAATAAAGGTTTTTCATTCATAATAAAGGACAAATGTTGTTCTGTTTATTTGAAAGATATGTTATATTGTAGTGCACATCTGATGAATGGCCTCTATATTCTAGATTTAGAGAGCCCTATCTATAACGTGAGTACCAAGAGGTTGAGATCAAATGAGTTGAACCCAACCTATCTCTGGCATTGCCGCCTAGGCCACATAAACGAGAGTCGCTTGTCCCAGCTCCATAAGGATGGTTTGCTGGACTCATTTGATTTTGAATCATATGAGACATGTGAGTCATGCCTTCTAGGCAAGATGACTAAGACTCCTTTAGTGGACATAGCGAGAGAGCGACAGACTTGCTAGGACTCATACATAGTGATGTATGTGGCCCTTTCAATATCACTGCTCGGGGTGGTTATAGGTACTTTATCACATTTACTGACGACTTCAGTAGATATGGTTATGTGTACTTGATGACACATAAGTCGAATCCTTTGAAAAGTTCAAGGAATTCAGAAATGAAGTACAAAACCAGCTCGGCAAAAGTATTAAGACACTTGATCAGATCGAGGTGGAGAATACTTAAGCCATGAGTTTAGTGACTATCTAGCAGAGTGTGGGATTCTATCCCAACTCACTCCTCCTGGAACACCACAGTGGAATGGTGTATCTGAAAGGAGGAATCGTACCTTATTAGATATGGTACGATCTATGATGAGTCACACAGATCTTCCTATATCCTTTTGGGGATATGCTTTGGACACGGCAGCGTTCACACTTAACCGTGTTCCATCAAAGGCGGTCATGAAGACACCATATACGATATGGACTGGGAGGAGTCCCAAGATGTCTTTCATGAGGGTTTGGGGTTGTGAGGCTTACGTTAGACGTCAAGTCTCAGACAAACTGGGACCCAAATCTGATAAGTGTTATTTTATAGGATATCCCAAGGAAACTAAGGGATATTACTTCTACATTCCTAGTCCGCACAAGTGTTGTTGTTGCTAAGACTGGGGTCTTTCTAGAAAGGGACTTTGTTTCTAGAAAGGCTAGTGGAAGTTCGTTTGATCTTGAAGAAGTTCAAGACAACGACCAAAACACTGAGCCATTGATGGATACTGAACAGGAACCACAAAGAGTTGTGGATGATGAGATTGTTGCACAAGAAGTTGTGGAACAACAACCTGTTCATGTAGACCTACCTCTTCGCAGGTCTGATAGGGTACGTCGTCAGCCTGAGAGATACTCATTTCTCTTGCCTGACCAGGATGACGTTATGCTCATTGAGAATGAGCCTACCACCTATCAGGAAGCTGTGATGAGCCCAGATTCTGAGTCATGGCTAGAAGCCATGAGATCTGAAATGGATTCCATGTACACCAACCAAGTTTGGACCTTGGTTGATCCACCTGAAGGGGTCAAACCCATTGGGTGTAAGTCGGTCTTTAAGAGAAAGACTAACATGGACGGACTTACTCATACCTATAAAGGTAGACTGGTAGCTAAAGGTTTCAAGTAGATTCATGGTATTGACTATGATGAAACCTTCTCTCCAGTAGCGATGTTTAAGTCTATTCGGATTATGCTTGCTATTGCAGCCTACTATGATTATGAGATCTGGCAGATGGATGTCAAGACAGCGTTTCTGAATAGAAACCTCCTCGAGGATGTGTACATGACACAACCTGAGGGTTTTGTAGATCCACAGCATACTAGCAGAGTATGCAAGCTGCATAGGGCCATTTATGGTCTGAAGCAAGCCTCTCGGAGCTGGAATCTTCGATTCGATGATGCAATCAAATAGTTTGGTTTCATCAAGAACGAAGATGAACCCTGTGTCTACAAGAGGGTTAGTGGGAGCACAGTTGTCTTCCTCGTATTGTATGTGGATGACATACTTCTCATTGGGAACGACATTTCCTCGCTACGATCTGTGAAGACTTGGCTGGGGAATTGTTTCTCAATGAAGGACTTAGGTGAAGCAGACTGCATTCTAGGCATTAAGATCTATAGAGATAGATCTAAGAGATTGCTTGGCCTAAGTCGAATACATACATTGACACGGTATTACTTGGTTTGCCATGCAGAATTCCAAGAAGGAAATCTGCCGATGTCACATGGTGTGAGTCTTTCGAAGACTCAAAGTCCCTCTTCTAGAGAGGAGAGGGACCGCATGGATAAGATCCCCTATGCCTCGGCCATAGGATCTATCATGTACGCCATGTTATGTACTCGTCCTGATGTCTCGTATGCTTTGAGCATGACGAGCAGATACCAGTCAGATCCAGGTGAGCATCACTGGATTGCGGTCAAGAATATCCTTAAGTACTTGAGAAGGACTAAGGATTATTTCTTGATATTTGGAGGTGATGAGCATCTAGTTGTAAAGGGTTACACTGATGCTAGCTTCCAAACTGACCAGGATGATTACAGATCGCAATCAGGGTTCGTGTTCTGCTTGAATGGTGGAGCTGTGAGCTGGAAGAGTTCGAAGCAGGACACAGTTGCATATTATTAGAGGCAGCAAAGGAGGCGTTTGGATCCGCAAGTTCATTTCGAGCTTGGGGTGGTTCCTAGCATATCTGATCCCATAGAGCTCTCTGCGACAACAATGGAGCTATTGGCTAAGGAACCTCGCTCACACCAGCGGACAAAGCATATACTATGGCGCTTCCATCTCATTCAGAGATCATCGATCGAGGAGATGTGAAGATTTGCATACCCACAGAGGCTAACGTCGCGGATCCCTTGACCAAGGCTTTGGCGCACAGACTAAGCATGATGGTCACACTAGGTCATTGGGTATTAGATACTACTGATTGGCACTAGTGCTAGTGGGAGATTGTTAGTGAGAGCCCTAGAGCCAATCATGTGATGGTTACTTTTTGGACTCTTTGTATCATATTCTTGTACATATATTTCTGATATATAAATAAAGGCATTGTGATTATTATACTTGTGTGTATTTGTGCTATATAAATAAGTATAATAATGTCCTAGGTAGTAGGTTCATATCTATATCAATCGATTAGTTGAATCGATAGTGAGATGATATAGAAAACACTACACTTAATTATTCCTAGTCAAGTATTAACATAGAAGGACAATGTTAATGCATTGAGACTAGCATGTAGGTCAACATGATGACTTGATCTCACAAGTCATGGATATGAGATATCAAGTTGACACATGGGTATACATTGGAGAATGTATATTGAATGACCCGCCATGAGAAAGTATCATGGATCGTTATATGAGTGTCATATACTTTCTCAAGTGACTATTAGTATGACTTTAGTCCTTAGACCTGAAGTCACCATGGTTCCCTACATAAGGAGTTATGTACTTTGGTTTCGTCAAACGTCACCCGTAACTGGGTGGACTATAAAGGCGATTACTGGGTATGTAACAAATTATGCGGAGGGATGTGAGTGATGTAGATGGGATCTATCCCTCCTATATTACAGGAGTGATATCATAGTCTTGATAGAGTGAGATCACTAAGTGCATGGCCATGCCCAAATAAGGCAATATGTGATATTGTGCTTATTTGATTATAGTGAGTCTACTTGGAGTTCAAGACACTTAGATTGATTGGAGGATGACACGGTCTATGCCTCATATAAGATCAATCTAGATATCAAGGATAGAAGGACAATGTCACATATTGTGAGAGTCACAATTATTAGTCATATTGGTGATGTTGGATCTCAACATTCTTGTAACTTGGGTAGCAATGATGTGTTGCTAGATACCTCTCATTGCTTATGTCCCTAATTGGATTTAGGGACATTGCCAACGTTGACAAGAACCTATAGGGTCACACACATAGAGCAATAGATGGAGACTAGTTCATATGATGAACCAAGAGGAAAGATGAAGTCAAGTTTGACTTGGCTAAATATGGAAAGTCTATAAAAGGCAAGTTTGACTTGACCTAAATCCACAAGTTTGACTTGACTATGAGTTAGACTCAAGTATGATCCAAATGTTGGATAAATCAATTAAGGGAGTTAATTTGGTCATGTTTGACTTTGGCCAAATTAGGAAGGTTGAAAGTCAATATTGACTTGACTTGGATGCCACCACATTTGATGAGGTGGCATGGGAGAACCAATGGGGATGCTACACATCACCATGCCACCTCATGCTTGCCACCTCATGGGAGGTTACCCATGAGTGGCCGGCCACATTAAGGGGGCAATTAAGAGCATTAATTGCCCACTTAATGACATTTATGTGGCCGGCCACATGATATGGTGGATTGATTGAATTTTTTGAATTCAATTTTTTTGATTCTTCTTCTTCCTTGGTGCTCTCGGCAACTTCTCCCTCTCTTCCTCCTCTTCTTGGCCGAAAACCACATAGGTGCTAGCACACCTTGTTTCGGTCATCTTCTCCACCTAATTGCTTGTGTGGACACATATAGAGGGGCTCTACTTTGTGCCCTCTAGATCCAACTTCAACCTTAGTCGAGCGGGATAAGCGAAGGGCACGCATCAAAGGTAGTTTTTCTTTAAACTATAGATCTAGGAGTAGATCTAACATATTCGGGTATTAAGCATGATATAAATACGTGGAATTTTTCGAATCGGATTTTTCTTTGCACGAGATCCTTGGCTAGGGTGTTTCGGGGTTTCCGCGACGCGAAAAGCGATTTTCGTGGCCCGAAAAATTCTAACACTTCCATTGCAAGGGGTTGTCTCAAATTTCACTCTTATTCCATAGTGTGAATCACTCTTATAAATCTGTTATCTATCTCTCTTTTATACAAGATGAAGAATGCCTTTCACAATTTCAGTATCTTTAAAGAAAATAACCTCTTAGATGTTTTAACTCATCCTTCTCTAATCACCTTCAAGTCCACATTTTCATAAGTTGTTAAGCCATCGAACTAGAAACCAAATAACTTGGCCACAATGAGACACAAACTCTACATGTTCTAATGTATACTATTCTAAATTAATACACACTTGATTAGATCTATGGTATGAAATGCAAGATCAAAACAATAAACACTGACAGTGATCGATATATAGTAGATCTTAATCTTCTTACTTGTTGTCGGAAGAGCAATCACAAGATTAAACTACCTTTGCAAGTTCACAAACCAAATCCCTTGCCTTCTTGATCTTCTCTTTACCTTTTGATGAATTGATCCTTTTTTCTTCTCTTGATTGCCTTGGATGTTTATATAGGAAAAGCAATTGGTAACTTGTGTTTTAATTGCACATAATGGAAGAAGATGAAGAGGATGCCCTTTCTGTTGGGTTTTTCGGACCGCAAAAGTCACTTTTTGCGTTGCGGAAACCCCGAAACCCCCGCCACCGGATCCGCGCGAAGAATAAAAGTAGTAAAACTTCGAGTATGAGTTTTCTAACCTAGATCTACACTAGATCTACAAAGGATAAGAGTTTACCCTTGATGCGATGCCCTTCGCGTATCCCGCTCGTCCAAGGTTCGCCGGATCTCGAGAGTATCAAAGTAGATACTCCTCTATGTGTATCCACACGAACAAATGATGGAGAAAACAACTAAAAGGTGTGCTAGCACCCTTAGAAGTTTCGGCCAAGGAGGTGGAGGAGAGGGAGAAAAAGCTGAGAGCTTGAGAGGAGGAAGAAGATGAAATCAATTAGCACACAAAATGCACTAAATTTCCTCTTTAAGTGGCCGACCACTTCAAGGCTTGTAACCCCCATGAAATATCAAGAGTCACCACTCTTGGTAACTCCCATTAGGTGGCATTTGGTCAAGTCAAACTTGACCAAATGAAGAAGCCTTGATGATGTGACATTGGTCAAGTCAAAGTTAAGTCAAAACTTGACTCTTCATCTTCCTACTTATGTCAAGTCAAGCTTGACCACTTCTCTCCCTTGGTTGATCTAATCTGTAACGACCCGACCCTCTTGGCCCATTTGGCGGCCCATTTGGCGACCTCTCATATCGTCAACCGTCGGTTCTTATGTTGTCGGCCCATTTAGCGACCTCTAATGTCGTCGACCGACGACCCTTGGCCATGTCGTTACTCACTAGGACTTTGATCTCACTTGGTTACCAGGATTCATAAACTCTAATACTTAAGCCTGGAGGTTTAGAGTTCGAATCCTGGGGGAGGCAAAAATCCACTGGCCAGGGGTGGAAAGTCCTAGTGAGTAACGACACGGCCAAGGGTAGTCGGTCGACGACATGAGAGGTCGCCAAATGGGCCGCCAAATGGGCCAAGAGGGTCGGGTCGTTACAATAAAAGGCGCCTTTTTATTGTAACGACCCGACCCTCTTGGCCCATTTGCCGACCTCTCATGTCGTCGACTGTCGGCCCTTATGTCGTCGGCCCATTTGGCGACCTCTCATGTCATCGACCGACGACCCTTGGACGTGCTATTACTCACTAGGACTTTCCACCCCTGGCAAGTGGATTTTTGCCTCCCCTAGGATTCGAACTCTAAACCTCCAGGCTTAAGTATTAGAGTTTATGAATCCTGGTAACCAAGTGAGATGAGCCAAATGGGCCGCCAAATGGGCCAAGAGGGTCGGGTCGTTACAATAAAAAAGACGCCTTTTTATTGTAACGACCCGGCCCTCTTGACCCATTTGGCGGCCCATTTGGCGACCTCTCATGTCGTCGACCGTCGACCCTTATGTCGTCGGCCCATTTGGCGACCTCTCATGTCGTCGACCGACGACCCTTGGCCGTGCCGTTACTCACTAGGACTTTCCACCCCTGGAAGTGGATTTTCGCCTCCCCCAGGATTCGAACTCTAAACCTCCAGGCTTAAGTATTAGAGTTTATGAATCCTGGTAACCAAGTGAGATCAACGGTCGACAACATGAGAGGTCGCCAAATGGGCCGCCAAATGGGCTAAGAGGGCCGGGTCGTTACATAATCTAACCATTGGTTCAAGTCAATTTTAATTTAACGAATCTCTATTCATTGAATTAAATTAATTAAATGAGTCTAAGTCCAAATTAGACTCACTTAATACATGAACCAAATTGAGTCCAACTCAATTAGCATAATTTGGATTACTCTTAATCCAATTTGGTTCATCACATGAACCTAATCCTTTAGGTTCATCAAATGAACCTAATCTCCATCTAATTATCCTTTATGTGTGACCCTATAGGGTCTTGTCACATTGGCAATGCTCCTAAACCCATTTAGAAGCATAAGTAATGAGCGGTATCTAGCAACACATCATTACTACCCAAGTTACAAGAATGTTGAGATCCAACATCACCTTGTGACTCCTCACAATATATGATATTATCCTTCTATCCTTGACATTTAGATTGATCAATATGAGGCATAGACCGTGTCATCCTCTAATTAATCTAAATCTTGAACTCCAAGTAGACTCACTCAATCAAATGAGCTCAATATCTCATATTGACTCATTTGGGCATGACCATGCACTTTGTGGTCTCACTCTATCAAGAATATCGATGTCACTCCTGTCATATAGGAGGGATAGATCTCATATACATCACTCACATCCCTCCGCATAATTTGTTACATACCCAGTAATCGCCTTTATAGTCCACCCAGTTACGGGTGACGTTTGACGAAGTCAAAGTATGTAACTCCTTATGTAGGGAACCATGGTGACTTCAGGTCCAAGGACTAGTAGTCATACTAATAGCCACATGAGAAAGTATATGACACTCATATAACGATCCATGATACTTTCTCATGGCGGGTCATTCAGTATACATTCTCCAATGTATACCCATGTGTCAACTTAATGTCTCCATATCCATAACTTGTGAGATCAAGTCATCGAGTTGACCTACATGCTAGTCTCGTCGCATTAACATTGTCCCTGAATGTTAATACTTAACATTATCCATAAATGGATCTATACAGCTTGCATACTCTGCTAGTATGCTGTGGATCTACAAAACTCTCAGGTTGTGTCGTGTACACATCCTCTAGCAGGTTTCCATTCAGAAACGCGGTTTTGACATCCATCTGCCATATCTCATAGTCATGGTATGCTGCAATAGCAAGCATGATCCGAATGGACTTAAACATCGCTACTGGATAAAATGTTTCATCATAGTCAATACCATAAATCTGCTTGAAACCTTTAGCTACCAAACGACCCTTATAAATAAGTCCATCCATATCAGTCTTTCTCTTAAAGACCCACTTACACCCAATGAGTTTGACCCCTTCAGGTGGATCAACCAAAGTCCATACTTGGTTGGTGTACACGGATTCCATCTCGGATCTCATGATCTCTAGCCATTTCTCGAAATCTGGTCTCATCACAACTTCCTGATAGGAGGTATGCTCATCCTCAATGAGCACAACGTCATCATGGTCAGACAAGAGAAATGAATATCTCTCAGGCTGACTACGTACCCTATCAGACCTGCGAAGAGGTAGGTCTACTTGAACTGGTTGTGGTTCCTCAACTCCTTGTGAAACAACATCATCCACAACACTTTGTGGTTCCAGTTCAACTTCTATCGAGGCTTCAGTGCTATGATCCACATCTTGAACTTCTTCAAGATCGAACGTACTCCCACTAGTCTTTCTAGAAATAAAATCTCTTTCTAGAAATACCCTAGTCTTAGCCACAACTATCTTGTGTTGACTGGGAATGTAGAAGTAATATCCATTCGTTTCCTTGGGATATCCAATAAAATGGCACTTGTCAGATTTGAGTCCCAGTTTGTCTGAGACTTGACGTCTAACGTAAGCCTCACAACCCCAAATCCTCATAAAAGACACCTGGACATTTCTCCCAGTCCATATCCTATATGATGTCTTTATCATAGCCTTGGATGGAACTCGGTTGAGAATGAAGGTTGTTGTGTATAGAGCATAGCCCCAAAGATGCATAGGAAGATCTGTGTGACTCATCATAGACCGTACCATATCTAATAAGGTACGATTCCTCCTTTCGGATACACCATTCCACTATGGTGTTCCAAGAGGAGTGAGTTGAGATAGAATCCCACACTCAGCTAGATAGTCACAAAACTCATGGCTAAGGTATTTACCACCTCGATCTGATCGAAGTATCTTAATACTCTTGCCAAGCTGGTTTTATACTTCATTCTTGAATTCTTTAAATTTTTCAAAGGATTCAGACTTATGTGTCATCAAGTACACATAACCATATCTACTGAAGTCATCAATAAATGTAATGAAGTACATATAACCACCTCTAGCAGTGACATTGAAAGGGCCACATACATCACTATGTATAAGACCTAACAAGTCAGTTGCTCTCTCACTGTGTCCACTAAAGGGAGTCTTGGTCATCTTGCCTAGAAGGCATGACTCGCATGTCTCATATGAATCAAAATCAAATGAGTCCAGTAAACCATCTTTATGGAGCTGGGATAAGTGTTTGTCATTTATATGACCTAAGCGACAGTGCCAGAGATATGTTTGGTTCATGTCATTTGACTTGAACCTCTTGGTACTTATGTTATAGATAGGGTTCTCAAGGTCTAGAATATAGAGTCCGTTCATCAAATGTGCACTACAATAGAATATATCATTTAAATAAACTAAACAACATTTGTTCTTTATTATAAATGAAAAATCTTTCTTGTCCAAACAAGAAACTGAAATTATGTTCTTAGTCAAGGAAGGCATATAACAACATTCATCTAATTCTAGTACAAGCCCAGAGGGTAAAGATAGATAGTAAGTTCCTACAGCAACAGCAGCAACCCGTACTCCATTGTCTACTCGTAGGTCTATCTCGCCCTTCGTCAAAGCTCTGCTATTTCTCAGTGCTTGTACATTAGTACAAATGTGAGAAGTACATCCGGTATCTAATACCCACGATGAAGAAATAGAGAGGTTGACTTCTATAACATGTATACCTGAAGTAGAAATCTTATTTCTCTTCTTCTTAAGATCTTCCAGGTATCCTGTGTAGTTTCTCTTCCAATGCCCTGCTTGTCCTTGATACAGTTGACGAAGATGTTCAACCATATCATAAGCACCCATCAACTCATGTTGCTTCTGAAGCTCAGAGTTTATGGTTGCAAGCATGAGACAAGACACATCTAATGCGTCATCTTGATGCTTCTTGTAAGCATCTCGGTCAGCTCGCGTGGCAGTGGCAGGAGGTGCCTCCGGAATGGGCTGCTCCAGAACGTACAGTTTACGTTCTTGTGTGAGAACAATTCTCAGATTCCTGTACCAGTCCAGGAAATTAGCTCCGTTGAGCTTGTCCTTCTCAAGGACAGAACGCAGGGAGAAAGAGTTCGTATTTGACGTCATGATTATCTACAACAGAAAAATGTAGAAAAATAAATAAATATCATATTCTATTAATCATCTAATTAGGTCTTTAATTAAATGATGCTCCCACTGAATTCTATAATTCATGTGGGATAAGATCCACATCATACTATGCCCTGAGTTAGCTTTGGCTAAAACACCCAAGACTTAGTATGATCAGTAGGTAACTAATTACCAATTACATCTCTATGCAACTCTTGTTTATAGGATCAAGATCCGCATTTATATTAAAACTCGAGTTAGCTTTGGCTAATACGCCCAAGAGTTAATATAAACGTGATTTTGTCCTATCTACCAATAATTGGAAAAATACCTACAGTTAAACTTGATTTAACTAGTTATACTCAATCTAATTGAGTTTTACTCACTCATGCGTTGATAGGCGGGACCAAGATTGTCCCTCCGTACCCTACCAAGATAATATGTGTTGCTCTGCTTTGGCAGATTCAACAACTACATGTGATCGAGGTAGTGATAGGTATCACGGCATGGTAGGCATTACGAGTTGTCGCGATTAAGATCTAATCTAATCGACGAAGTGTATCATATACTCGATTTAGATCTAATCTAATCATTAGGGTGCATCATGTACGCGATTTAGATCTAATCTAATCGTCGAGGTGTATCATATACGCGATTGATCGAATCGAATCGTTAAGGCGCTAATTAATTACTTATTCTAACATGCATCACATATACACACACAAGCAATTAATTAAATATTTTGTGATTAGTCATGGCCCTACTACGATCTTCTCAAGCCAATGAGAAGATCGGATGGTCAACCTAAGGTCAACAACTTCTCAAGCTCCTCCCTTTGACCACCTTGTGTTGCTCGCGCCCTCCTCGTAACTCCGTCTCGAGTGGACCTTCCACCGCTCCATTTTGTACATTACAAAAGTGAAACTCGAGTTACATTTGAGTCTAAACTAATTTACAACAGGAAATATAAAATAGAGGAAGGCACGACGCGCAGGTCGCGAATCAAGTACAACACGCACAAACACAAAATGGCACGCAGACTATATTATGAATTACAACACAATTTTTCAATCTAATTGGGTCTTTTGGGCCATGACCATCACAAAATAATACATAATTCTAAATTATGCAATTTCTATAAATTTCTATAATTTTTATTACAATTATTACAATTTTTATGAGTAAAAATTTTCGGCGGTCTCGTTTAGCGATTTTCGGGTGCAATCGCGGAAGGAAGCCCCTTGCGGGGTCAGGGGCAGCGCTCCTACTCACGATATAACCATCGCGAATGTTCCTAAGCGATCCTACAGCGCCTTAGTCCGCTGTCCCAAAATGATTTGGGGCGAAACCTTGCCGTTTTGAAAAAATCTTCTCGGTAGTCGAAGCTTACAAGTGTCTAAACACTTGTGATTCGCTTCTACGAGAAAAATACCCATAAAAACTATAAAAATCATAAATTTACAGAAAGTTACAGATCTGTAATTTTCATAAAAATACAAATAAAACTCATACTCGCTTCGCACGTGGCTCTGATACCACTGTTGGATTTTTCAGGCCGCAAAAACCGCTTTTTGCGTTGCAGAAACCCCGAAACCCTCGCCACCGGATCCGTGCGAAGAATAAAAGTAGTAAAACTTTGAGTATGAGTTTTCTAACCTAGATCTACACTAGATCTACAAAGGAGAAGAGTTTACCCTTGATGCGATGCCCTTCGCGTATCCCGCTCGTCTAAGGTTCGCTGGATCTCGAGAGTATCAAAGTAGATACTCCTCTATGTGTATCCACATGAACAAATGATGGAGAAACCAACTAAAAGGTGTGCTAACACCCTTAGAAGTTTCGGCCAAGGAGGTGGAGGAGAGGGAGAAGAAGATGAGAGCTTGAGAGGAGGAAGAAGATGAAATCAATTAGCACACAAAATGCACTAAATTTCCTCTTTAAGTGGTCAACCACTTCAAGGCTTGTAACCCCCATAGAATATCAAGAGTCACCACTCTTGGTAACTCCCATGAGGTGGCATTTGGTCAAGTCAAACTTGACCAAATGAAGAAGCCTTGATGATGTGGCATTGGTCAAGTCAAAGTCAAGTCAAAACTTGACTCTTCATCTTCCTACTTATGTCAAGTCAAACTTGACCACTTCTCTCCCTTGGTTGATCTAATCTAACCATTGGTTCAAGTCAATTTTAATTTAACAAATTTATATTCATTGAATTAAATTAATTAAATGAGTCTAAGTCCAAATTAGACTCACTTAATACATGAACCAAATTGAGTCCAACTCAATTAGCACAATTTGGATTTCTCTTAATTCAATTTGGTTCATCACATGAACCTAATTCTTTAGGTTCATCAAATGAATCTAATCTCCATCTAATTGTCCTTTGTGTATGATCCTATAGGTTCTTGTAACGTTGGCAATGCTCCTAAACTCATTTAGAAGCATAAGTAATGAGCGGTATCTAGCAACACATCATTACTACCCAAGTTACAAGAATGTTGAGATCCAACATCATCTTGTGACTACTAATTGTGACTCCTCACAATATATGTCATTGTCCTTCTATCATTGACATCTAGATTGATCAATATGAGGCATAGACCGTGTCATCCTCTAATCAATCTAAATCTTGAACTCCAAGTAGACTCACTCAATCAAATGAGCTCAATATCTTATATTGACTCATTTGGGCATGACCATGCACTTTGTGGTCTCACTCTATCAAGAATATCGATGTCACTCCCGTCATATAGGAGGGATAGATCCCATCTACATCACTCACATCCCTCCGCATAATTTGTTACATACCGAGTAATCTCCTTTATAGTCCACCCAGTTACGGGTGACGTTTGACGAAGTCAAAGTATATAACTCCTTATGTAGGGAACCATGGTGACTTCAGGTCCAATGACTAGTAGTCATACTAATAGCCACATGAGAAAGCATATGACACTCATATAACGATCCATGATACTTTCTCGTGGCGGGTCATTCAGTATATATTCTCCAATGCATACCCATGTGTCAACTTGATATCTCCATATCCATAACTTGTGAGATCAAGTCATCGAGTTGACCTACATGCTAGTCTTGTCGCATTAACATTGTCCTTGAATATTAATACTTGACTAGGAATGATTAAGAGTAGTGTCCCCTATATCATCTCACTATCGATTATACCAATTGATTGATATAAGTAAGAACCTTCTACTCAAGGGCGCTATTATACTTAGTTATTTTGCACCAATACAAGTTAGTATAATAACCAAAACAAATGCCTTTATTTATATTCAAGAATATGATACAACGAGTTCATACAACAATCATCAAATGATGGACTCTAGGGCTCTAACTAACACTTTCATTTTCTTAACGTATGTAGTCACTATAACAAAACTGTTAAAAGATACCGGTTAAAAACTGTTGTCAAAAACCTAAAAAAATCATTGTAAATTGATGTGTTGAGAAAGATAAGAGCGTTCAAAGACAATGGTTAAAAACCATTGTCTTTTCACTTGAAACACAATGACTTTTCACTATTGTATTTCAAGTTGAATCATTGTATTTCAGGTAAAGAGACAACGGTTATTTCCTAAAACGATAATAGTTTTTAGTCATTGTGTTTAAAGTAAAAAAACTGATTTTTAACCATTATCTTTGAGTGTCCTTGTCTTTCTTAACACATCAATTTACCGCAGTTTTTTTTATCTTTAACAACGATTTTTAACCATTTTATTTCAAGTGCAAAGACAATGGATTATATTCATTGTCTTTAAACGCCCTATCTTTCTCAACGCATTGATTTCTCATGATTTTTTTAGATCTTAGACAATGATTTTTAACCGTTGTCATTTATATTAAAATATTATCATTTTAATCATTTAATCATTGTCATTTCTCAACACACGCTATAGAATAATAAATTGTTGTGTACAAACATATATACACTAAACCATTGTTTGCAAACATATATACAATAAGCTATTGTCTATAAATATATATATCATCCCACTTTAAATGATTACTTCTTACAGACATATATACAAACTTATAGCAAAACATATATACACAATACTTCTTACAAACATATATACAATACTTGCTGTTTCTTAAGTCTAGTAGATTCGATCTCTCTTGAAGTTAGCAATTAATGGAACTTCTTAGTTTCAGAGTTCTCCAAAGAATGGTTACTTTGAAGCTTTGCCTCTTCTACTCCATCAAAGGTCTGACTAGGTGGCGGTGCATGCATATGGAAATGTCAACAACAAAATATCAACACATCAGATGAACTTAAGAACGAGTAAGAAAGCATACTAATGGTAATATGTCAATACTCATGTCAATCTCTAATGATCCTTCCCCCATGTTGAGACCCTCGTTGTTTCGACGATGCTTCAACCTGAGAAATTTAAGAAGCAACAACTAATCATAATCTTCATTATATGTAACGATGAGTTTTGTATCTATCATACACTAATACACAATATGTTACCCTATGAATTATATATATAAGTTGAAAAGAATTTTCACATAGATCTCACCATATTATTCAACTTAACTAACAGAACAATATAGAAATTTTAGTAATATAAAAGTATATGTCCTACAAAAAAAAGGGAAAAATGAAACATTGTCATATTCTAATTGGAGGGAATAATTTAAAATTCTGCTATGAGTCAAGAAGTATGCTAACAGTTATCTACTCAAACTTCACTCTATTTTCTCTAAAAGTCTTCAAACACAGAATATTGATGGAAACATAGTGCCTTGAAAAATAAACTAAATAAGAATTTTCAAATGCAAATCCCAAATAACGATAAACTAAGTCATCTTCTCTTCTAGAATAGAATCAATTGAGACAAACAGATGAAACAAATCCATAAATTATATCTACTAAACCAGTAGAATGCTCATAATCAGAGGCATACTAGCCATGATTTAGTTAATATGATTGCACATTGACAAAGTCTAAATTCTATCCATTAAACAGATTGCACATTAACAAAGTCTAAATAGGTGATGGCAAAGTAGATAATTAACATGTCTCAAGATGTTTAATTAGATAGGAAAGATAAAAATTAGGGAGTAAAGCACATAAATGCAAAATCAGAAACATGATTTAGTTGACTTGAAGTTAATTATAGAAGATAATTGAGACTATTTAGAATCAAATGAACAAATTGAGAGTGATAAAACTTAGTGTTACATAAATTTTCCAGAATCTCACTGTTAAATAGTCATTTTCAATTTCTAAATGTCAACATTCAGTTACAATACATAGCAAGTACATTCAACATTCTATAGTAAGATAATAACTAGTAGATGTTACAAAATTACCATAATATAAGTTATTTAACTACAATAAGGAAGGATTACAAAGAATATTTACAAAGATACATAAGGAAAAAAAATAACAAATGAATAATGAGAGAATCATCAATGAGTCTTACCACACTGGTAGCTTTTGCCAAGTGTTGCAATAATAGATGAAACTAAAAGATACGAGAGGTATAAAGAGCAGTTAATACACTTTTCCTTTAAGATAAAAGCTATATTTGGTGCATATAAGTTATAAAAACTGCATTTACAACACCTAACCTATGAACTCCATAACTTGCAACTTCCCATATTATTCAACTCTATAATTTAAGGAATCATTATCATGATAGTTTGAAAAGGGATAATAACAATAACATCTATTATTAACAAATATGTTGATGGCAAATCAATAGTTAGTACCTCAAGAGTTACAATACAAAAATACTGTCACTTAGGGACAAATTTTAGAAAAAAATTCGTTGGAAAATGGATTTGGGACGAAAATTGCGACAAAAAAAATTCGTTGCAAATATACCGTCGCAAAAATTTGCGACGAAAAATTATAATTTCGTTGGAAATTTTGCAACGAAATCAATATTCGTTGGAAATTTTGCACAAAATCAAAATTCGTTCCAAAATTCGTTGGAAATTTTACAACGAAAATAAATATTTGTTGGAAATGTCAGAAGAAAAAATCTCCAACAAACCCCAAATTTGTCGCAAATTAGCAACGAAAAAACATATTCGTTGCAAATAGATTTACGACGAATAACTATTTGTTGGAAAAGTTACAAAATACAATATTTCCAACGAAAATGTGGATTCGTTGGAAATTTCCAACAAATTTAATTCGTTGGAAAATTTATAATTTCTTAAAATCACGGTTGACCAACCTAGAGACCTCGGAATTGGATGAAACCAGTTCTTATGTGCTCCTCTATTTATTCTAATTTTATATATGTTCTCAAATATTTTTTTCCTCCATATATTTTTTTCTTTATTTTTTCAATTCATGCTCAAATTCAAATTCATCCAATTGACCTAGATGTTAAAAATTCATCTTATGTGAAAAAAAATATTTGAGCTCATCTATAGAATCAGGAGACCAAGAGGAGCACATAGGAACTTGTTTCATTCGATTCCGAGGTCTCTAGGTCGGTTAAATAGGTTTTTAAGACATTGCATACTTTGCAACGAATCTGGAATTCGTTGGAAATTTCCAACGAATTCCAGATTCGTTGCAAACTCTACATTTTCCTAAAATCACGATTGACCGACCTAGAGACCTCGGAATTGGATGAAACCAGTTCTTATGTGCTCCTCTATTTATCCTGATTTTATATATATTCTCAAATATTTTTTTCCTTCATATATTTTTTTTCTTTATTTTTTTCAATTTTCATTGTGTTAGGAAAATTAAATTCAGGTTTAAAAATTCACAGATCAAAATAAATTAGCTCTAAAATTATTTTTAATTCATGGATATAATGGCGAGAACCTTACGAACGCAAACAAACTAATTTCGGCTCGTTCTGAGCACTCGAACATTATTTTGTAAATCTAACAAGTTCAACTATACTTCAATTTGATTTAAAACTCTAACACTTTCATGTTCAAATTTAAATTCATCCAATTGACCTAGATGTTAAAAATTCATCTTATGAAAAAATATTTGAGCTCATCTATAGAATCAGGAGACCAAGAGGAGCACATAGGAACTGGTTTCATCTGATTCGGAGGTCGCTAGGTCGGTCAAACGAGTTTTTAAGACATTGCACACTTTGCAACGAATCTGGAATTCGTTAGAAATTTCCAACGAACTGGCAGATTCGTTGGAAATGTTTCCAACAAATCTGCCAATTCGTTGGAAATTTCCAACGAATTCCAGATTCGTTGCAAACTCTACATTTTTCTAAAATCACGATTGACCGACCTAGAGACCTCCGAATTGGATGAAACCAGTTCATATGTGCTCCTCTATTTATTCTGATTTTATATATGCTCTCAAATATTTTTTTCCTCATATATTTTTTTTTTATTTTTTCAATTCCCATTGTTTTAGGAAAATTAAATTCAGGTTTAAAAATTCATAAATCAAAATAAATTAGCTCCAAAATTATTTTTAATTCATGGATATAATGGCGAGAACCTTACGAATGCAAACAAACTGATTTCGCATTGTTCTGAGCACTCGAACATTATTTTTTAAATCTAACAAGTTCAACTATACTTCAATTTGATTTAAAACTCTAACACTTTCATGCTAAAATTCAAATTCATCCAATTGACCTAGATGTTAAAAATTCATCTTATGTGAAAAAAAATATTTGAGCTCATCTATAGAATCAGGAGACCAAGAGGAGCACATAGGAACTAGTTTCATCCAATTCCGAGGTCTCTAGGTCGGTTAAACGAATTTTTAAGACATTGCATACTTTGCAACGAATCTGGAATTCGTTGGAAATTTCCAACGAACTGGTAGATTCGTTGGAAAAGTTTCCAACGAATCCGCCAATTCGTTGGAAATTTCCAACGAATTCCAGATTCGTTGCAAATTCTATATTTCCCTAAAATCACGGTTGACCGACCTAGAGACCTCGAAATTGGATGAAACCAGTTCCTATGTTCTCCTCTATTTATCTTGATTTTATATATGTTCTTAAATATTTTTTCCCCTCATATATTTTTTTCTTTATTTTTTCAATTCCCATTGTGTTAGAAAAATTAAGTCCAGGTTTAAAAATTCACATATCAAAATAAATTAGCTCCAAAATTATTTTTAATTCATGGATATAATGGTGAGAACCTTACGAACGTAAATAAACTAATTTCGCCTCATTCTAAGCACTCGAACATTATTTTGTAAATCTAACAAGTTCAACTATACTTCAATTTGATTTAAAACTCTAACACTTTCATGCTCAAATTCAAATTCATCAAATGACCTAGATGTTAAAAATTCATCTTATGTCAAAAAAAATATTTGAGCTCATCTATAGAATCAGGAGACCAAGAGAAGCACATAGGAACTGGTTTCATCCAATTCGGAGGTCTGTAGGTCGGTCAAACGAGTTTTTAAGACATTACATACTTAGCAAAGAATCTGGAATTCGTTGGAAATTTCCAACGAACTGGCAGATTTGTTGGAAATGTTTCCAACGAATCCACCAATTCGTTGGAAATTTCCAATGAATTCCAGATTCGTTGCAAATTCTACATTTCCCTAAAATCACAGTTGACTGACCTAGAGACCTCAGAATTGGATGAAACCAGTTCCTATGTGCTCCTCTATTTATCCTGATTTTATATATGTTCTCAAATATTTTTTCCCTCATATATTTTTTTCTTTATTTTTCCAATTCCCATTGTGTTAGGAAAATTAAATTCAGGTTTAAAAATTCACAGATCAAAATAAATTAGCTCTAAAATTATTTTTAATTCATGGATATAATGGTGAGAACCTTATGAACGCAAACAAACTGATTTTGCCTCATTCTAAGCACCCGAACATTATTTTGTAAATCTAACAAGTTCAACTATACTTCAATTTGATTTAAAACTCTAACACTTTCATGCTCAAATTCAAATTCATCCAATTGATCTAGATGTTAAAAATTCATCTTATGTCAAAAAAAATATTTGAGCTCATCTATAGAATCAGGAGACCAAGAGAAGCACATTGGAACTAGTTTTATCAAATTCGGAGGTCTCTAGGTCGGTCAAACGGGTTTTTAAGACATTGCATACTTTGCAACGAATTTGGAATTCGTTGAAAATTTCCAATGAACTGGCAGATTCATTGGAAATGTTTCCAACGAATCTGCCAATTCGTTGGAAATTTCCAACGAATTCCAGATTCGTTGCAAACTCTACATTTTCTTAAAATCATGGTTGACCGACCTAGAGACCTCCGAATTGGATGAAACCAGTTCATATGTGCTCCTCTATTTATTCTGATTTTATATATGCTCTCAAATTTTTTTTTCCTCATATATTTTTTTTCTTTATTTTTTCAATTCCCATTGTGTTAGGAAAATTAAATTCAGGCTTAAAAATTCACAGATCAAAATAAATTAGCTCCAAAATTATTTTTAATTCATGGATATAATCGTGAGAATCTTACGAATGCAAACAAACTGATTTCGCCTCGTTCTGAGCACTCGAACATTATTTTGTAAATTTAACAAGTTCAACTATACTTCAATTTGATTTAAAACTCTAACACTTTCATGCTCAAATTCAAATTCATCCAATTGACCTAGATGTTAAAAATTCATCTTATGTGAAAAAAAATATTTGAGCTCATCTATAGAATCAGGAGACCAAGAGGAGCACATAGGAACTTGTTTCATCTGATTCTGAGGTCTCTAGGTCGGTCAAACGAGTTTTTAAGACATTGCATACTTTGCAACGAATCTGGAATTTGTTGGAAATTTCCAACGAACTGGCAGATTCGTTGGAAATTTCCAATAAATTCATAGATTTGTTGTATTTTTGCTCGCAAATTATTTGCTATAAAATTGTGACACATTATGTATTCGTTGGAAATTCCAACAAATAATATTTTCGTTGCAATTTTTGCAACGAAAATACTATTCGTTGCAAAATTTGCAACGAACAAATTATTCGTTGCAAAATTTGCAATGAAAATATTATTCGTTGCAAAATTTGCAACAATTTTTTTTTGTCGCTAACTTGCAACAATATTAGCGACAAAATATCTTTTGTTGCTAATTTGTAACGAATTTATTTTGTTGCTAAATTTGTTGCTAATTTGGAATAGTTTATTATTTTGTTGCAAATTTTGTTGGAAAGTTTGGAACAAAATTTAAATTCGTTGCAAACATTCATCCCTAATAGACTATTTTTTTGTAGTGTTAGGAAAAAAGAAATATAGAACTAGTTGAAAAATTAAATAGTTGACTAAAAAACAAATTACTTGGGATTGACCTGTGAAGTGTTATTGGGCGTTACACTTGGCAGACGAAAGGGTTCGTCCCTTTCGCTGCTGCAAATGCCAGGGAGACGAAGGGGCGTCCTTTCCCCTTCGTCTTCCTCAGCCTTCTTATAAGAGGCGTCCAAGGCAATCAGAGGTGAAAGATAGCTTTTGGCGATGAGAGGTGCGTAGAAGAGCAGTGGAAGTGATCGTGTGAGCAAAGGGAGAACATCCGTAGGGACGGGATTTGGTTTGTGGAAGAGTCCGAGAAGGTTCCGTGTGGTGATCTTCTCGGCGACAGCAGCAGCGACGTCTCCGGCGGTTCATCGGCGACTTCATCGACCGGCGTCTTCGGTTGCGGTTCTTCGGGAGATCAATGTGAGTGTTTATGGTTTCCGCATTATTATTTTAATTACTTCGTTTAAGTTTTCATGCTCTCAAAACTACCAACAATGGTATCAGAGCATGTATAGTTTTGACAGCATGAAAAACGACGCCGAAAAGCTCGTGTTTTTTCTTCTTCTGTTTCGAAGAAGAAGATGAACAGTGAATTGAATCGATTGAAATTTTGTTTCAATCGATTCAAAAATCGCGAACAGCGTGTATTTTTTGTTTGAATCGATTGTTCAATCGATTCAAATATTTGAATCGATTGAATAAAGAATTGAATCGATTCAATCGACGGCACAGTGCTTTGTTGAATCGATTCGTCAATCGATTAAAGATCGAATGAAAAAGGAATGAACAGTGCTTGTATTTGACGAAGCACAGTGCAGCATGCAAATTTTTTTTATTTTTGAATCGATTCAATTATGAATTTGAATCGATTAAATATATAAAATAAAAAAAAACGTGTAAGAAAAAAAAGGGCATGCACACCTTTTTTTTTCGAACAGTAGGTATATTTGATTAAATATTTTTATTAATTAATTAAATACATATAGTAAATGTGTTATTAATTAATAAATAAATATTTAATTAAATTATAGTTCAATTTACAGAAAATAGAACCCTACCAACTTGATCAATCAAACCCAGGTCTAGTTTAAATTATTAATTGATTTAGGCAGACCAATTTGATTCAATGATACCTAAAGCTGGTTTAAATTATTTGTTGGTTTAACCAGTCCGGTTTATTATTGAATTAATTGGGTATTCTTGATTATAGAAGTTGGGCTGATCAAATATGACCGGATTAGTTCCGTTGTGTCAAATTTGATCAGAAACATTGGATTTGTTCTAATGAGTCAGACTTAATTCAATAGACAATTGAATAAATCAAACGAACCTGAGTTTGATTAATAAGTCTGTGATTGACTCAAATGGGCTTAAACGAAAACAGAACATAGGTCCAATTAGATTAGTTCTAATAAGGACAATAGATTAAGCTTAAGATTCGGATTTATGATCGACCAATCCAATGTGTCAGTCACATAAGACTCCCCAAAATAAGGAAATTTTTTTTTCTTAATTGCTTGTGTATACTGTATATTTTGTTCTATATGTGGGAATTGAATTTGACCGATTTTGTACTGGTCAGTCGGTTTTGTACTGGCAAGAAGGGTATCCCGTTCAGGAAACAGAAAGAAGATTTTCTCTGGTTTATTCATTATCTGAACATCTGAGGCAGATAGCATTCCAACTTTGGGATGATTCTGATGGGCACATCTCATACTCAGAGATGTGCAGACAGCTACTTCATCTGCAATGGGGTCCTGATGAATCTGAAGAGGATCCAGAAATGGAATCTGAAGATTTAGAGGAGGATCCAAATCCTGTAGAATCTGAAGATGATCCTGAAATGAACCTTGAAGAATTTGAAGAGGATCCAGAAATGGATCCTGAAGATTCTGAGAAAGATCCAGAGATGGATTCCGAGGACGATCCAGAGATGGATCCTGAGGAGGATCTAGAGATGGATCCCGAAGGATCAGAGGAGGATCCTCAGGAGTGTGTAGAAGATCCAGAGATGGATCTGATGGATACATCTGAGGCTGATCCACCAATCATAGAATCTGGGAGAAACAAGATGCAATTACCCACTGCTCTAGCATTTATCCTAGTGGGAGTAGTGCTAGCTTATCTAGTTTATTAGTGTTCTGTTACTGTCGTTATGTACAAACAGTGTTAGCTCATCTAGTTTTTGAGTCATGTAATAATTTCTGTTGTTTTGTACGGACAGAATTATATAATAAAAGTTATGTTATATGTTAACTAACTTGGAAATGATTAGTTCATTTCATGATATGATTAGTTCATATAAATATGATTCGTTCATATAAAATGATTTGTTCATTAGTTGGGATATGTGTAATATAATTGATCAGTGTTGATTAGATTAGAACATACAAATGATGAGTGGGAACAATGTTATCACTTGATTTTGTAAACTAACTCTAATTTACACTGAGTCAATAAATAGTTGCACATATATGAATTACACTGAAATAATAAATAATTTGTTTATTTATGTAGATCATGGCAACTAAAAACATCATAGCTGAACTCAATAAGGGTGAGAAATTATATGGGGATAACTACAAAATCTGGCACCTCAAGATACAATATGTTCTTGAGGAACAAGAAGTTCTAGAGGCTGTAAACCAAATCATGGAGGAACCGGTTGATGATTCCACAGCACAGCACAGACGTGACCTTGATGCCTATAAGGCATGGAAAAGGAAGGACTCCATTGCTAAGGGTATATTGATTAGTTCAATGGTGGATGACCTGGTATTTGAGTATGAGCCATTACCATCGGCTCATGCTATCTGGGTAGCCCTTAGAGAGAAGTACAGTGGAGTCAGTCTGAGTAAGCTCCGTCAGTTGACTATCAAGTTTGATAGTTGTAAGAAGCGCTCGAATGTTACCATGGCCCAACATCTCAGGGAGATGGGTAACATGATTCGAGAGCTGAAGACTGCAGGTTATACGTTGACCGATGAACAATAGGTTCAGGCAGTTATCCGTTCCCTTCCTGATTCTTGGGAAACGATGAAACAGAACCTGACCCATAGTGAGAGTATCAAGACTTTTACTGATGTCTCACGCCATGTGGAACTTGAGGCGGAGAGAATTGAATCCGCAAGGATTTCGGGTCAAGCTTTTGTAGCTGAAGGTTCTGGTTCCAAGAATAAGAACAAGTGGTTCAAGAAAGGAAAGGGGAAAGGAAAGGGGAAAGGAAAGGAGGCTAATGCTGTTGCTGCGAAAAACCAAATCAAGAAGAAAGGAAAGAAATATGGACAAAAACCTAAGAGCAGGTTGACTTGCTTCAACTGTGGCAAGAAGGGCCATTTTGCTCGGGATTGTTCTGAGGCTAAAAAGTAAATCCATTTTTGTCTTCTTTCCACGAGCAATATGTTGCAAGTACAGTGTTGTTAGCTGATTCGTATTCTTTGTGGATTGTAGATTCAGGAGCAACGAACCACGTAGCTCGTGATCGAGCTACATATGTGGAGTACCGTCGGGTACCAGCTGGCAACAAATGGATATATGTAAGAAACAATGCAAGAATTGAAGTCAAAGGAATTGTCACTTGCAAGCTCAACCTACGTGGTGGAGGCACCTTGTTTCTACATGATGTCCTGTACGCTCCTGAGATTCGACGGAATCTAGTTTCCGTTATTTGTCTTCTTGATTTAGGTTACAATGTAAATTTTTATAGCTGTTGTGTGGAACTTCGAATTAACTCTGTGTTAATTGGGTATGGTTATGTAACAAATGGTTTTATGGTTCTTGATGTAGAACCAAATAATAATAGTTGTTTTTCAAACATTGTTCTTACTAGTAATGCTGATGTTAATGATGAAATTTGACATGCTAGATTAGGACATATAGGACAAGAACGAATGAATAGATTAGCTAAGGAGGGCCTATTAGGCGCTCATGCTAAGATTAACTTGTCTATATGTGAGCATTGTCTTGCGGGAAAGACGACTAGAAAACCATTTGGTAAGGCTATTAGGGCTGAATCATCATTGCAATTAATTCATTCGGATATTTGTGGTCCAATGAATGTGAAGGCTAGAAATGAGAGTTCTTATTTCATTACATTTATCGATGACTTCACACGTTTTGGTCATGTGTATTTGATTTCTCATAAATCTGAAGCATTGGATTGCTTTATTCGTTACTTGAACGAAGTTGAGAATCAATTGGAACGTAAGGTTAAAACCTTGCGCACTGACCGTGGAGGAGAATATTTGTCTGATCAGTTCAAGACAATGTGTAATGGGAAAGAGATTGTTAGACAGCTAACTATCCCTGGAACTCCACAGCAAAATGGGGTTGCTTAAAGAAGAAATAGGACTCTTCTTGAAATGGTTAGGTCTATGATGGCGCAGACTAATTTGCCAATCTCCTATTGGGGAGATGCATTATTAGTTGCGACCTATATACTTAACAAAGTGCCTTCAAAGTCAGTTCCATCTACCCCACATGAACGTTGGACAGGCAGAAAATCGGATTTGAGTAATCTGAGACCTTGGGGGTCAGCTGCCTACGTTCATGATAAGACTCACAAATATGGAAAACTAGGACTCAGAGGTAAGAAGTGTATCTTTATAAGGTACTCTGAGACCTCTAAGGGTTATGTTTTTATTGGTGAGCGACAAGATGGAACCATCTCTGAGATAGAGTCAAGAGATGCTACTTTTCTAGAAACTGAGTTCCCAACACGAGGTGAAGTTGATAAGACAATTCCTCTATATGAGATAGAGGAGGAGGATAATGTTCCTTTATCAAAAAATCAGGAGATGCCTGAATCTAGTCAACCGAGTAGGAGTAATTTGCCACTGAATGAGTCAGTTTCTCAACAGTCTAACCTTCGAAGAAGTAGTCGTCAGATTATTCCTCGGAGAAGGTTTGATATTGAGAATGAGGCATTAATGGTTCTCCTAGTTGACGATGAGGAACCTCGAATAGTTGAGGAAGCTTTGAGCAGCTCAGTTAGAAAAGAATGGAAAGTTGCAATGGATGAAGAAATGGAGTCAATGAGAAAGAATCAAGTTTGGGATTTAGTCGATCTTCCTCCGGGCGGAAGGGCTATTGGGAATAAGTGGATTCTCAAAGTAAAGAGGAAAGCAGATGGATCGATTAATCGATACAAAGCTCGATTAGTTGCAAAAGGATATACCCAAATGGAGGGTATTGATTTTGAAGAGACATTCTCCCCAGTTGTAAAGTTTGTGTCAATACGTGTCATCCTAGCTATAGTAGCACACTATGACATGGAATTACATCAGATGGATGTAAAAACGGCTTTCCTTAATGGTAATCTAGACGAAGAAATCTATATGATACAACCAGAAGGTTATGTTGCTGAAGGCCAAGAGAAAAGAGTATGTAGACTTCAGAAGTCTATATATGGGCTAAAGCAAGCGTCAAGACAATGGAACATAAGATTTAATGAAGTAATATTATCTTATGGTTTCGAAATGATCAATGAGGATCATTGTGTTTACCTAAGAAAGGAAAAAGGAAAGCTTGTCATTTTATCATTATATGTTGATGATATGCTAATAGCTGGAAGTGACATAAAGAGTGTGATAGAAGTCAAAAGTTTGCTTTCATCACAATTTGACATAATAGATATGGGAGAAGCAGAGTACATCTTAGGAGTGAAGATCGTTAGAGACCGATCAAAGAGGCTTTTGGGTTTGTCTCAAGAAGCTTATATCACTAAGATGCTACAACACTTCAATATGTCAGATTGCAACATTGAACATACGCCTATTGCGAAATGTACTGTCTTGAGCAAAAGTATGTATCCCAAGACTCCTGAGGAAATAGCCGAAATGAAGAAGAAACCATATGCCAGTGCTATTGGTAGTTTGATGTACACTATGTTGTGTACTCGTCCCGATATAAGCTATGCTGTTGGCTTAGTTAGTCGTTTCCAGTCAAGCCCAGGATCGAGACACTGGAAAGCGGTGAAGAGAATATTCAGATATCTTAAAGGAACAGCTGATTATTGCCTCTGTTTCCAAGGATCAGATATGAGCCTAAGTGGCTACTCAGATGCAGATTGGGCAGGGGACCTTGATGATAGAAAATCCACATCTGGCTATGTCTTCTTGCTGAATGATGGCGCCATCTCATGGAACAGCAAGAAGCAGGCTTGTGTAGCCTTGTCGACAATGGAAGCTGAGTATGTGGCTTGTGCAGCGGCTGTGCAAGAGGTTGTCTGGCTAAGAAGGTTACTGAGGATAGTGGGAGTCCTGTTACTGTGTACTGTGACAGTCAAGCTGCGATAGCTTTTTCCAAGGATCCCAAATATCACAGCAAAGGCAAGCATATAGAAATTAAGTATAATTTTGTAAGGGATATTGTTGACAAGAAAAAGATTATTCTTGAGTACATCCCTACACGAAATATGCTTGCTGATCCTTTTACTAAGCCATTGACTAAAGAGTCATTTCATGGGCATATGAAGTCTTTGGGACTTCGGAGAATGTAACAATTGTAAAGACATTTTGATAAATGAAAATTTCCATGATCTATTCAGTGTATATGTCTTGGTTACATTCGAATAAAAGTCTCGATAAGCATGTTGGCAGATTGGGATTGGTCCACTCACATGGACAATCATCTCTATTTGTTAAGTACGAATAGAGGTAAGACCGTTGCTTATGGGACAGCTTTTGTAGCTGTGAATAGAGACATACCCATAAGTTAAGGTCGCCTTGATATTTGTGTCAAGATGAGATCATTTGTGTAATGATTGGAGTAAATGCACCCACCATTTACTGAATCTGCTTGAAGCCAGATTAGAATTCATATGTTGAATTCAGGATTAGACATTGGGAATGTCTAGATCGAAATCTGTACGATGTTAAAATTGGGAAAAACATGCGCTCTTTTTGGTAAAGAGAATAACATCGTAGCATGTGATTCATACCACATGTGCTATGGCGACAAGAAGGGTTGTAGGAGAATGGATCCCTGCTTCTCTACTATGTGAGACCCTTGAGATTATAAGTTAATCTCGATTTTACCCTAAGTGACTATTTAGCTGTCTACTTGAAGTTCTGATCAGTGTCTGCTACTTTAGCATGTTTCCTATTGACTATGGATGATTCGGTCTATGGAGCATAACTAGGAAAGCAACTGATTAGAGTGAATGGATTCTAGCTAAAAAGGAAGATTAAGATTAATTTACATCTGCGACATTTATTCACTGGTACCGGTTACATTTTTAGTTTAGTACATAAAATGTAATTGTGAATAATTTGTTTGATTGGAGGTGTTGAACATGCTCTTGACATATGGTCAATATGAGGGATTAGAGATGTTCATGATGATGTAAATAATTTAATCTGGGGTAAAGGCAAGACATTTATGTCTATGATTTGTTCTATGGACATTTATGTCTCTGATTTGTTCTATGGAGCAGCTAAGTAAGGTGTGACAATCTTCTTAGCAATTGAATGCTCACTGTGCTTGCTGTCGCATGAACCATTTTCCCTAATGTATGGAATGGATGTTTTGATCTGGTCTTTGTGACTTGATTCTTATAAAGTCTGTGTGACTTATTTGGCCTTTGTGACTAAATTTTACTCTGGTCTTCGTGACTTGATCCTCATAAAGTCTTTGTGACTTATTTGGTCTTTGTGACTAAATTTTGCTCTGGTCTTCGTGACTTAATCCTCATAAAGTCTTCGTGACTTATTTGGTCTTTGTGACTAATTTCGCTCCGGTCTTCGTGACTTGATCACCTTGTAGTCTATGTGACTAACTTGGTCTATGTGACCATATGGATTGACTTGGACGAGTGGGAGATATTGGGCGTTACACTTGGCAGACGAAAGAGTTCGTCCCTTTCGCTGCTGCAAACGCCAGGGAGACGAAGGGGCGTCCTTTCCCCTTCGTCTTCCTCAGCCTTCTTATAAGAGGCGTCCAAGGCAATCAGAGGTGAAAGATAGCTTCTGGCGATGAGAGGTGCGTAGAAGAGCAGTGGAAGTGATCGTGTGAGCAAAGGGAGAACATCCGTAGGGACGGGATTTGGTTTGTGGAAGAGTCCGAGAAGGTTCCGTGTGGTGATCTTCTCGGCGACAGCAGCAGCGACGTCTCCGGCGGTTCATCGGCGACTTCATCGACCGGCGTCTTCGGTTACGGTTCTTCGGGAGATCAATGTGAGTGTTTATGGTTTCCGCATTATTATTTTAATTACTTCGTTTAAGTTTTCATGCTCTCAAAACTACCAACAATGTTTTGGGTTTAGTTCATGTACCTGAAACTATAAGCAATCGACCCAGAGAGAAAGGAATCATACTTCTTTTTTTTCTTTACCAAGAATAAGTAAACTATATATGATTATCATCGACGGAATGACATGGAATCACATTATGTGGTACTTGGTTATATATCATTGTGCGCCTAGTTATCATCAGGACTACAAAACAAGACTGGAACTCTCACCTTGATAACTTCCAAATGCTCACTTGTTGACCCTCTCTTTATGTTTCCTTGAATGACTTTTGGCATTTCCCTTCTCTTTGAAATAGTGTTCAAACTAATGAATTGCTGCATTGCTAGACAACCACGAATAGTTGTTGAGGAATCACAAATTATAATAAACCAAAAGAAACAATAAAAATACCAAAGAGATGAGATAGAAATATGTTATTAGACTATAGTAGTATAACATCCCTCAAATGCTCATTAAAGATCTTCCTAATAAACCATTTTTTCGCATACTTTTGGATTATAATAGCTGATGACCTCTGTCTCTTTATCAACACTTCAAAATTATGCCAATCTCTTTCACCTCCAACAACTGTTTATTAAAATTTCCAATAGAAAAATTGAAATTGTCAGAACTTTTATTGATATAATAACTAGGAATGTATTTCCACAACACAAAAACTTTACATAGAATCAATATAAGGCGATGATCACAAACAATGAGCACAAAGTCTCTTGAAGAAAATACATGGAAGTGAACAATTTTTATATCAAATGTCTCTTAGATATTTAAATGTTAATGATTTGAAACTGCATGGCTGCCACCAGAATCAATAAATTATAATATCATTGTAAACATTAATACCAATGTTCAAAGACTTTGAATATAATTAGTTTAACGTCAACAATGATTAATACTACTTTTAAGATATAAGTGACTTCTTAAATACTCAAATACACATGTATTTTACATCAAATTCTAGTTTATCTTGTATTGTATTCCAGAATTTATTATTGAATGATTGGAACTTTTCAAATAAAAATATTTAGTAAAGATAATATTAAAATGTGAGAACTATGACATTTTATACTTTCCATTAATACAAAATTTACCTATATATATTTGAAAGTAATTATTATCAATTGAAGTTTATGGCATGATTAGTTAATCTATCATCATTTCTATGCCAAATTAAAATTTGAAAGGGACAAATACACACACAAAAAGAACTTTGTAAGAACATATATGCAACTATCCCTAGCATCAATGGCATGAGAAAGAATCTAATATGATAAAAAGTCCTCTTCGAATTATATACTTGCAATAAAGTTATCTAGGGAAACTACATTACATGATTGAAAATTAGCTATATTACATGATCTAGGGTCAAAAAAAAGTTTTAAATCTTATTTGCCAATAAATACTTGAGCTTCTAGAAGAACAACAAAGATCCCTATCTCTCATACTCCACTAGTCATCCAACTAATATTGGAGATATGATCAACATAAGAGGTAAAGGACAAGAAAATACAAGTAAAAGATAAAGTAAAGTTGAGATATCTTGCATTCAGTCAAGTCAAATTTATAGATTTTGCTTCTCATGGAAGTCAAATGGCAATAATGCTAACCAAATAAGAACTGCTCTTAGATTGAATCCGAAGTGCTTTAATCAACAAATACAAATATCCAAAGTAAAGTGGTAAAATTCTCATTTACTTGTCACTTTTAGCCAATAAACAATGTTGGAATATAAAAGTATCACAATAATTGGCTCATTGCTTTTAAGTTTGAAGTGGCTTTTGCAATTTGCAATTTCGACTGAAACTTTACCAAGTGCAATTTGATTCCAATTATTATAGACCAAACAAAATTGTCATTAAAGCTCATTGTTATTTCAATCATTTTAGTCATTTTGTAGGTAAGACACTAATAATTGTTAGGGAAAATATAATATAATCGAACACACAAAAAAAAAACATAAGAGCATAATTTGTAGATTGGAAATGTTAAGTTGACAATCGAGGACTATTCTAGATTGGAAATAGTTTAGAAGTCAATAATCTAGGATGGTTACCCGAATATGACAATCTATAAGCTGTCAACAATAACAAAAAATATTATTACTCAACTAAGTAAATCAAATTTACATATTGTCAAATGAACAAAGATGGTATAATGCATAAGATAAACTTCAAAATCACACCTGGTATCCCATCTTTGATCGAGTGAGAAGAGCAATACCATAGCAATTTCTCAATGTCACTATTGCAAAGTCCTCGAATATGAATATGCATACTCATCCAACTGGTTTTGTAACTCGTCACGATCATGACTAATATGCAAACTACAAGCATTGGAGCAACTTTGTACAGGAGTACTTTTAAGAGACAACAGATATGAAAGACACATGAAGAACAAACCATGTTAGGCATGTAGGTAGCATTCAACGTATGATCCTTCTCCTCAGGAGATGTTCGATCTCGAGGGAATTGATCTTTGCAGCGAGTATGAATTCGTTCTCAGTAAGCCCTCCTAGCATATCGATCAAACAATTATGTTACATAACAGGATAGAAAAAGGCAAGAAGTATAACATAGTTTTTGATAAGGACACACGAGTATCAATCTCATGAAAGTGAATTAGTTTGCAAGTATATATTGGTAAGAATTTTATACTGATTCCCACACTAAGTTACAATCCTAAATCAAGTGTAGTTAAAAGGAAACTTGGATATATCAAAAGAAAAGAGGAAAAACATTTGTCTTGTTGAAGTTCATTTTTCATAAATCAATCAAGTTTAACTAAAACTTAATTGAGTGTCAAGATGGAGACAGTGATGCGTAAATTTTGAATTAGGACTATATGAAGCCAACATATATTAATAATAACACATATTAAGCATTGAGAAGTAAAAAAATGACAATTTAACCATTTATGCTTTTGATACAGACTAAGGTTTACTATTGAAACATGGGTAGATGATTACAATCATCCATCAGGCACAAAAAAAAAAAGATATTTAACTCACTAATAACATTTTAAAGGAATCATTAATTAGCTTGTCTGTGTTCTTTATTTTGGCATTTAACTAACTTTTAATCAAATCTGAGTGCCAAAATATATTATATAATTCTTAAAAACAACACAAGGTTGTATCAAAGCAACTATAAAATGCATCAATAACATATCTTGTCAAACTAAAAATAGATGCTTAAGACAATTGTCTAAAGTAAATTGAGAAAGCTTTTTCTAGGCAATAATGACATATATCAAATATGAAATTTCTTTCATTTTAATTGGATTTTCTGTTGACTTGTAATATATGAAGGTGGTTGTCTTACAAGGCTTTCAGTTGTCTGAATATACGAATTGATGCGGTGGATGATTGACCATCAGAGGATTCACTTGTGAAGTATGCGTTATGAGCAATAAAAGATGAACTGACCTATGCAATCTTCTACAGAGAAAACAATGGAAACTAAATGCAGCAGTAAAACATTCAACAGAAGGAACTCCTAAGCTTCAAGTTAAAAGATCAAAAGCATGCACTCTTAGACTTTCTAGATCGGTGGCACAATCAATTTGAATAAGCCCATTTAACCATGAAAACCTATTTGCTATATAATGATATTAAAACTTATCAACTGAATGAGTCGACAAGTCAATTTTGACATTATTCAAATCAACTAGATGAAGATCAGAATGATGACCTGCATAAAGAACACGAGCGCCAGGAGATATGTGTTGGAGATAGGAGAAGAGGGAAAGGAAATTAAGAGAAGAGATAAATCTGCTTACTAACTTTTTTGATCTTTTCCATCTCATTCATGGATATGTAGTACATGAATTTATAGAGAAATGCTTTAGAATTACATTGATTGCATGAAAAATATAAACTGCAGCTAAGCTTTAATTAGCCTAGGAAATAAACTTTGACTACCTAGGAAAGGAAAAGATACTTAATACTCAACTCAACTTGACTCCGAAAAACCATAAACATAATTAATGCTTCATGCTAATCAATTACAAATTACTATTTAACACCCCCTCTTAATTTGTAATCTTCATCATATCCTTGAACTGTTGGAGCTTTTCAATAGATACTGCCTTGGTAAGAACATCTGCTGGCTGATTTGTGGTCTTGATAAAATCCAAATGAATTTCCTTCTTTTGAACCATATCACGAATGTAATTATGTCGCAATTCTATATGCTTTGATCTTGCATGAAAGACTGGATTTTTTGTCATTGAAATTGCAGATTGGTTATCACAGTAAATTTGAGTAGGATTTGTTCCTTTTTGCTGTAAATCAACCAAAATTCTTCTTAACCAGATTGCATTACGTACAACTTCATTTGCTGCAATATATTCAGCTTCTGCAGATGATAATGCAACTGAACTTTGTTTTTTTGAACTCCAAGAAATGGTTTTAGATCCCAAACAAAATACATATGCTGAAGTGCTTCTTCTATCATCAAGACTTCCGGCCCAATCACTATCGCAAAAGCCAACTAACTTGCTGTCCTCTTCTTTCAAATATTTGATTCCCAATGTTTTAGTCCCTTGAAGGTAACGAAGTATCATCTTTGCTGCTACAAAATGAAGCTTACTTGGAGCATTCATAAACCTAGATAATAAGGCAACAGGATATACAATATCAGGTCTTGTATTGGCCAAATAAACCAATGAACCCACAAGGCTTCTATAAATATTTGGATCACACTTTTCTACTCCATCATTCAGCTGTAATTTTTCATTGAAGGCCATAGGAGTTGCCGTTGGTTTGCAATTTTCCATTTGAAATCTTTTGAGCAAATCTGCTACATATTTTGTTTGAGAAATGAAAATCTCTCCTTTTGATTGCTTTACTTGAATTCCAAGAAAATATTTCATCAATCCAAGATCTGTCATTTCATATTCTTTTATCATTGTCTCTTTGAATGATTGCACCATTCTAGCATTAGTTCCTGCATAAATCAGATCATCAACGTAGAGACAAACTATTAAAAAATCACCTTCATATTTCTTCACATAAAGCGATGGTTCAGATGGACTTTTCACAAATCCATTTTGTAGGAAATGAGCATCGATTTTGCTATTCCATGCTCTTGGAGCTTGTTTAAGCTCATAAAGTGCTTTGTGTAGCTTATAAACTTTCTCTTCCTTCCCTTTTATTTCATATCCTTGAGGTTGTTTCACATAAACCTCTTCTTCTAACTCTCCATTCAGAAAAGCCGATTTAACATCAAGTTGAAATACTTGTAATTCTAATTGAGTTGCCAAGGCAAGAAAAATTCTAATAGTCTCCATTCGTACTACGGGAGCAAAAGATTCATTGAAATCCACACCAGGTTGTTGAAAATACCCTTTTGCCACTAGCCTTGCCTTATGTTTTTGCACACTACCATCTTCATTATACTTGGTCTTATAGACCCATTTTAAGCCAATTGCTTTTTTTTCTTCTGGAAGATCTATTAACTGCCAAGTATGATTCTTCTCAATGCTCCTTATTTCTTCATTCATGACTTTTCTCCAGACTTCTTCTTTTACAACATCCTCAAAATATTGTGGTTCGCAAGTAAAAAATGCAACATTACAGGATTCATAAATATCTGCCAAGGAACGATACCTTCTTGGAGGAGTTCCTGAATCTGAATCATCTTCGTAATTACTTCTTAACGAACCAACAATATCTTTAACTGATTCCTTTGGTTCAAGAAATAAGTCTTCCATAGGTACTTCAGTAACTTCTTGAGTTTCCCATTTCCATGATGCTGTTTCATCAAAAATCACATCCCTTGAAAGCACTAATTGATTAGTTAATGGATTGAAAAGTCGATAACCTTTGGATTCATCGGCATAACCAATTGTTGGAGCAATCTAGGTGCCATAGGTTTTGATGTTTGGGAAAAGGTTTAAGTTAGGTTTATTGTTGTATTTGATATGCATTGTGAGTGTGCAGGATACAAGTACAACAAGAAAAGTCCAAGTGTGATCTTGGCAAAGGAGGAAAGTCCAAGAATGAGTCTTGGCGGTGTAAGTCCAAGCATGTAGTCTTGGCAACGTAAGTCCAAGTGTGACTTGACAATAGATGAAGCCCCGGAGGTGAGGAACCTCTTGGCAAAGGAAGACCCGACAATATGGACAAGGCCGAAGGAAGCTCCAGAAGGCAAGACGTGAAGGATGGGGAGACATCCGAGGGACGCGAGGCTGATGGAGGAGGCTAGAAGGCTAGATCTAGGTTGGTCGGGAGAGAACGAGTGCTGAGTGAATGTACTCGAGGCAAAATCCTAAAATTAGGGTTCACTGTAGCGTTACTGTAGCAGTACTGTAGCAGTCGACTGATGCACTGTAGCAGAGAGCCGTTGAGATAGCCGTTGGCACCAGTCGACTGGTGCATTGACCAGTCGACTGGTAACGGGCAAATCAGCTTTCTGATTTGCTCCAAGCTCTATAAGAAGGAGCTTGGGTTGGCCAGCCAAGGTGACGAAATTAGACTTGGTTAAAGCCTAATTAGTAGTCACCAAAGTGCTCAAGAGATCTTTGTGTGCCAAGAGGTCTTGGTTGGAGTTGTGGTGAGGTTTCTCCACCCACAAGGAGGTTGAGCTAGCCGGAGTTTGCCGGGGACTAATCCACCGACGGATTGAGGGATCGTCCACCTTACGGACACGCCGTGGAGTAGGAGCAAGTTATCTCCGAACCACGTACACGCCTTGTGTTAGGGTTTGTGTTTGGTTTGTTGTCTTCTTCCTTCTTGTTTTAGGTTAACTTTCGTATTTGTTAGTTTGCTTTTGTATTCCGCTGTGCACTAACATTATAGGAAGTAAAGTTTTGGGTGAGACGCTATTCACCCCCCCTCTAGCAGACGTCAAGGTCCCAACACCAATGAAAATAAGTTTTTCACCCTTTTCATCAAACTTTTCTCTATTTTGAACAAGAGCATAAGCAACACACCCAAAAACCTTAAATTGACTTACAATTGGTTTTCTGTCATGCCATGCTTCAAAAGGAGTTTTATTTTGAACTGCTTTGGTAGGAGAACGATTGAGAATATGCACAGTAGTATTTACAGCTTCAGCCCAGAACTTATTGGGAAGTCCTTTGCCTTTTAACATGCTTCTGGCCATTTCTACAATTGTTCTATTTTTCCTTTCGGCGACACCATTCTGTTGTGGTGTATGTCTGATTGTAAGTTGTCTTTGAATGCCCTGTTCTTTGCAATAATTGAGAAAAGATTTGTAAATGAACTCTCCTCCACGATCTGTTCTTAAGGTCTTTATAAGACAACCACTTTGCTTTTCAACTAGTGCTTTAAAGTGTAGAAACTTGGTGAAGGCTTCAGATTTCTTCTTAAGAATATACACCCAAATCATTCTAGTGAAATCATCAACAAAGAGCAGAAAATACCTTTTGTTGCCAAGAGAAGGAGTTCTGGTTGGACCACAAATATCTGCATGTACTGCTCAAGAGGGAAATGAGCTCTCCAGGCTGTTTTTGGAAATGGAAACCGATGCATTTTCCCATAAATGCAACCTTCACAAACCATATTCTTTTGTTTCAATAACTGTAGGCCTTTAAGATTCAAATGGCCATATCTCAAATGCCAAATATAAGATTTATCAACACTTTCACTTCTAAAAGCTGTACTTTGAAATGATTTCATATGAAAAGGAAAAAGGTTATTGGAAGTCAACATCACGATAGCTATTTTTTCTTCAGATTTCTTGTCAAAAATTTCACATTTATCATTATCAAAGATTAACTTGTAACCTTTTCTCATCATTTGTCCAATACTCAAAAGATTCTGGGAAATATTAGGAGAATAATGCACATCATGAATAAATGTTTTGTTACCTCCACTTGTATGAACTGCAATAACTCCTTTTCCTTCGATCTTAACTTGCCTTCCGTCACCAAGTTCAACATGCGAAGAGTAATTTTTATCCGACTCTTCAAATGCTGACTGATTTCCAGTTAAGTGATTGCTGCAACCACTATCTAAATACCATATTTCACCAGATTTCTCATCATCCATAGTAGAAAAGAACAATTTATTGTTATCATCTTCTACTGAAAAGTTAACTACCTTTTTCCCTTTTTGATTTTCTCCCTTTTCTTTATACCAGCAATCCTTATATGAATGATTAGGAATTTTGCATCTAGTGCACTTCAAATAGCAATTCTTGGACTCATGGCCAGCTTTCTTACAAATGAAACATGAAGAATCAGAATTACCAGTTTTCTGCTGCCATGAAGATTCTCTTCCACTTGAAGAATTTCTTCCTCCTCTTCCTCTACCTTGAAAATACCTTCCACGACTTCTACTGTCAAACTGTCCATGAACTGAGATCCCTCTTCCTTTTGGTTCTGGTTTGAAATTTCTGGAGTTGTTCACTTTTGCTTGAAAAGCATGCTCCATGGGTTGATTGTTGTATCTTCTTACTCTTTTCTCATGTGCTTCTAAAGATCCCATAAGTTCATATTGTGTAAACTTTGTGAGATCTTTTGTTTCTTCAATAACAGCAACTATATGCTCAAATTTTTGAGGAAGACCTCTTAAGATTTTCTCAACAACTTTCTTTTCAGGAATAGCATCTCCACAACTCTTGATTTGATTGACAATCTCAGCAACTCTAGAGGAAAAACTTTAACAAGTTCTCCTTCTTTCATTGATAAGTTTTCAAATTCACTCCATAAGCTTTGTAATTTGATGGAGATGACTTTTTTTGACCCTTGAAACTCTATTTTTAGAGTTTCCCAAACTTCTTTGGCCTTCTTGATGCCATATATTCTGGGATAAATAGTTTTACTTACCCCTTGTTGGATGATCCTCAATGCTGTAGCATTTTTCTTCACATTCTCCTTGTATTCCTTCTCTTTTTCTCCTGCCTGAGAAGAAGAACCTTGTTGGTCTTGTCTCTCCATATAACCTTCTTCAATCATGTCCCATAAATCTTGTGAAAGAAAGATGATCTCCATTTGAGAATTCCAGTAATCATAATGCTCTCCATTGAAAACTGGAATCTGACTTGCTGTGTATGAGAAAACAGAGTTTGAATTTGATAGAGACATCTTTTCTGATAATTCGCTCTGATACCAAATTTGTTGGAGACAGGAGAAGAGGGAAAGGAAATTAAGAGAAGAGGTAAATCTGCTTACTAACTTTTTTGATCTTTTCCATCTCATTCATGGATATGCAGTACATGAATTTATAGAGAAATGCTTTAGAATTACATTGATTGCATGAAAAATATAAACTGCAGCTAAGCTTTAATTAGCCTAAGAAATAAACTTTGACTACCTAGGAAAGGAAAAGATACTTAATACTCAACTCAACTTGACTCCGAAAAACCATAAACATAATTAATGCTTCATGCTAATCAATTACAAATTACTATTTAACAATATGTCTCCTCGGATGGGTCTAGTGGTTAGTGCATGAGGTGTTGCTATCATGAGGTCTGAGGTTCGAATCTCGGCAAAGTTGAGGTAAATGTCTCCCATATGTGCTAGTCACTATTCCAAAGGTTAGTAGTCGTCCGTGATTTACCTCCTCCGTGTTGGCCCTGTGATGGATTGGCGGGGGCGCTGGGAGCGAGCGTATTCGCCTTTTTGCCATCATGAGCGTAAGGAGATACACAAAGAAAATCATTTTTTTAGGATAATTTGAAATCATTCAATTTTTTTACAATGACTGACAATAACAAATCATTCATCCCGATCTTCTAGGGCTTATTTAGTTAAGTGGGAAAAGAGGGAAAAATAAGTATTAATTACTGACATTTGATGTCAGAAGAGCATCAAATTTCCAAAGAGCATAGATATCATTGTAACAGACCTAACATTTGATGTCAAAGGATGCAATTTGGTATAAACATCTCCAAATCTCCCATAAGAAAGGCCTTGAAATGCTCTATCAAATAGAATGAAATAACCATCAGGTCATTAGATATGAATGTTAAGTTTATTAGTGATATAGATTTGCATAAAGTTCAATAGAGGAAGAAGATTTTTATATCCAACCCCAAATAGTTGGGAAAAACCATGTCTTGATAACGTGATGGTAGTATGTGTAGGATCGAAAGCGTTGGTGACTATTTCGTTCGTTTAGAGTAAAACATGCAGTGGCAAAATAAAAACAATACTTGAACATCAAGAGTTTTACTTAGTTCATAGCCTGTGACGACTCTTACTCCAAAACCCACACGTAAGAATGCTTTTGATGGACAATCACTATACTTCGGAAAATATTGCAACTTTGAAGTACAATATCAATGCAAAGATTATACCGACACGTAAGAAATGAGAATTGAACACTTCTGGTTGTCGGAGTTGAGTTACGGCATTGTCGGATCGTTCTTTGAGCAGTACACGGAAGAAGAATCACGATTTCAAGTTGTGCCTAAGCTGCTGCTCGAATCAAGCTTAAGTAGCCTATTGAGGGCGCCTCCAACTGCATGGAAGGCGTCTCCAACCCCGCCGAGATCGCAACGTCGATAAGCTCCTGTATCTTTGCTGCTTATCCGCCTGAGGGCACCTTCAAGCTCCATGGAGGTCGCCCTCAATCCAGCGTCCAGGGCGCCTCCAAGCTCCATGGACGGCGTCCTCGCGCCTTGCTATGGGGTTGTCGATCAAGTCACCCGAGGCGCCTCCAAGCTCTATGGAGGACGTCTCGGAACTGTTCATCCGAGGCTTTTCTTGTGTGATTTCCATCCTGCAAGGCATGTTAGTCTACAAACAAAGTATACCCTACAAAACGAGGTTAGTACAATAAAATAAGATAAATAGAAAGTTATTTTCACAGTCTCCAGACTATCCGGTTCTGACTTCAGATTTATCTTTGAAAATCCTAGGTCGAACCGACACCTACTGTTCCCTCACCGGGGAACGCATCCTCACCTACTCCTCTCAGGACAGATTACCTGTTGCCAGATAGGTCCTCCAGATCGATTGGACTTTCCGCCTAAGGTTACCACCCCCTACGACTTAGGGTTACCACCCCCTAGGGTTTTCCTTAGCTTAGGGTTACCGCCCTCTAGGATCTAGGGTTACCACCCCCTAGGGTTTTCCTCAGCCTAGGGCTATCGCCCCCTAAGACCTAGAGGGTTACCACCCCCTAGGGTTTTCCTCAGCCTAGGGCTACCGCCCCCTAGGGCTACCGCCCCCTAGGACCTAGGGTTACCTCCCCTAAGACCTAGGGCTACCACCCCCTAGGATTTTCCTCCTACTTAACCACAGCTAGGACTTTCCATCACCTAGGGTTACCACCCCCTAGACCTAAGGTTACCACCCCCTAGGGTTGTCCACTTGCCTAATATCTACTAGAACTTTTGCTTAAGACAATTTAGGACTTTCCTGCAAGCTTAATGAACCTTGTTAGATAACAAGACAATTTAACTTTGGACCCTTTGACATAATCAAAACACAGGTTCAATCGTCGGATGCTTCCTGCACCAACAGTATGTCATATCCATGTCTATCGCTGATATGTTAGGTATGAATTTGTCACAGATAAAAAAGATTTGATCAATTATCTTCCGGAACAAGACAAAAAGTAACAAGGGAAGTCTGACAAACTCGCCCCATTATTAGCTTCGTGATTCGTTAAAATATGACCAAAGAAATCAAGGTCATGGAATCCGATCACAAGACGATGAAGGAAGGACCATATGGCCGATGAAAGTGACAAGTAACCAATTGAAAATGGGGACGACAACGACAGGGGCTTGATGTTGATATCGATCGGCCAACAAAAGGAATATGAAATGGAGTTTGATAAGTTACCTGCATTAGATATAGATGGAGATGAGGAGGATGACAACCACGATGAGGTGATCGAACTAGTTGAAGCCCTCTGGAAGGCCAATGACGGCAATTTTCCACTTGGTAGTGGTGTCCACCCCGATGGCAGTGCCCAAGTAAGTGGTGAAGCTCTGGATCACCATCACATTAGAGAAGTCGTACTCCATTATCAGATTCACACCTGTCAAATATGCTACGCATTGCCCTAAATCATAAAGCATCACTGCCCATTTTAGATTATACTCAAGTTTCTCAAGGAAATTTGCCTCAATAATTAAGGGATTAAAGAAATTGAATAAACTTGTTCGGAATCAAATTTGTCACGCCCTAGAGGAGTTCCTGCCCAACAAACGGACAATATCTCCCCTATAACAGTGATAAATGAAACATGTATATAATGTCACAAGGCTATTCACAAGCTATCAGCAGCCCATATGGCTAAAACATACACAACCACGCAGTTATATAAACACAACCCACACGACTAGAATAGAAATAACATAACCACACAATTGTATAATAAGCAGCCTACACGACTATACCAAAAACACAATAGAAGACATAGGGAAGGCACACAAACTAAAAAGATACAATGCATACCTACAAGGCATACATACAACAAAATACCAAAATAGTAAAGTAGTCACATGGCTAAACACGAACATAATGCTAATACCATAAGGAAAACATGTAAGAACATAAGAGCGAAGTAAAGATTATCTTCTGATGTGATGTGGGACCGATAGACAGGATACTCTAAGCAACTCCACAATCATCTACCTGCTAGCTGAGGGAAAAATAATATACAAATGGGGTGGTGAGTGTGGGTCACTCAGCGAGTAATAGACAAGATAGTGCATGGTTTATATAAAACATAGAAATCAATGTATACAATCTTAGTAGGAAAATAAGAACATGATCATATATAATATAATCAATGTACATAATCATAACTGACATAATCAATAAACATTACCATAACTGACATAGTCAATGAACATAACCATAACAAACCTAATCAATGAATATAACCACAACTGACATAATGAATACACATACCAAATCTGGAACCGACACATACAGTATAGTGATTAGTAAACTCACTAGAGATCAACCACAGATCTGCTCGTAACACCTGAGTAATATAGATGATAACATATACATATATAATAATAAACATGTATGAAGCATGGAAACCATATACAATAATCATATCTCAGGCAAATGCAACATATCACAATCATATGCAGCTAGTATCTAATAGACATGTATACAAATATATCTCCAATAGGTGCACTGTGCATTATATACAAATGCACATGCATACCACATGGTCACCCCCACCATCCCTCAAGACACCATGACCCCTGTATAGATGAAAGAATTGGGTCTATGACAACTATACTACCCTATAGATACCACTATAAAGTAACCGAGGCAGACAGTTTGCTAAGTAGTTAGATAACTACATAGCATCAAGGTCCCTGACTACTTACATCTCTAGCTCCCTGACTACTGTATCCTCCAAACCCACTACTCACAAGTGGCTGAGGCAGACAAAGTATAACACTAAACGGTCAAGTGAGAACGACAGGACTAGCTTAACTCCTAGCTACCACTCTCCCACAGTGGTCGAATGAGCAGTGTAATGATGAACATGATGTAAATGACTAACAACTCTCTCAACCACAAGGAAGAGTTTGATTGTCAACATGCAGTGTAATGATGAACATGATGTAAATAATCATGATACTGACACGATTATCATCAATGCAACATCCCGATCATCACAAATACCTCCAGTACAATGATCCATCAAACACCTATATCTATAGGTATGGGTAGGTCCAACTAGTGTCTACTAAATAACATCCACAACACGTAGCAACACCAGATACGTATACACCATACATGTACGCATCCTACAATGTAGGTATAATCAACATGATATCTTTAATATCACACTAAACACATATAGATCACCAACATAGATATTATTGACATGATTCTTCCAATAGTACATATCAGACACATGCACACACAATATAAATACAATCAATATAGTTCCTTAAATAGTAAACACCAAATAAGTGTACACACACTACATACTGTTGGGGTTGCAAGGTTGCAAATATAGTCCCACATTGAAAACACATGGGAAAGATCATGGATTTAAAAGAGAAAAGATATCTCCATTGGTATGAGGTCTTTTGGGTAGAACCCAAGAGCAAAACCATGAGAAAGATCATGGATTTATAGTCCCACATTGAAAACATATGGGAAAGATCATGGATTTATAAGAGAAAAGATATCTCCATTGGTATGAGGCCTTTTGGGTAGAGCCCAAGAGCAAAACCATGAGAAAGATCATGAATTTATAGTCCCACATTGAAAACACATGGGAAAGATCATGGATTTATAAGAGAAAAGATATCTCCATTGGTATGAGGCCTTTTGGGTAGAGCCCAAGAGCAAAATCATGAGGTCTTAGGCTTAAAGTGGACAATATCATGTCATTGTGGAGATATCTAAATTCTTTTCGATCCTACACATACAAATGGTCACAATATATGCATAATCAACATGTTAGCACAGTCAACAAGATATCCTCTACCGTACCCTACATGTATATACACAACAGAGTATAAATATCCAAAAGCTATATGAAATAACAAGATTATCTCTATGATCAAGTAGATAAGTCTCGTCTCGAATCCAAGTCCTGTAATTCCATGACGTACAAATTTAGCTAATTACATATGAATTAAAAAGATAAATCAAATCACCAAACCTATTTAGGGTAATAACAATCAAATACGATTATTGATTAACCACCTAAACTAAAGTTAAACTAGTTTAACCCTAATTAATCCATCCTCCTCCTTAGATTAGGTTTAATCTCTTTAATTAATCCTAACCATTACACAACCTAATTAGATTAGATTTATACATACATATATCTAAAACTCACCCAAATCATCTCATTACTACCTAATTCCATAATCATCCAAATGATCACTCACAGCTAATCATGTAATAGAACTAATCAACTAACATGGATAACAAATTAATCAAGTTAATTTCCAAATAAGACCTCCATTAATCTATAGATCTATCAATTAATCCATACATTTTCGCAAACCCCAGTTTACATTAATCGTAATCAAAATAGTAACTTAAATTCTAAATTCCTCCAACTCTTACCTTGCTTGTTTCTGCCGAAGCTCACTGTTTCTTCGCCATCTTCAAATTAACACCCTATAACACAACCATCCCAACCATAATTTGATCATTAGACCCAATTCCATGATTAACACTACATATCTGAAATCATACCTAATTATCAAACAATAATCTCCTTAAACTAAGATCTTACCTTCACTTGATCTGTGGTTTTTGTTCGGATCATTGTCGCTTGCCAAGATGCTAGCCAGAATAGTGTGGTTTGAAGGTCCTTGGCAATCAATGGAAGAGAATGAAGGCTCGGCCAGTGATGGGTTGGACAATGCCGATGTAGTTGGGAATTAGCGGTGTCAAGGATGTGGAGCGGCGATCGGAGATTCAGGGCATGGATCAATGACATACGAATACACACTAACACGGTGGCCCCGATGATGATCGGCTGGGGAGCGTCAGAGGGCTCCGGCAATCAGGAGAAAGGAAAAGAGTGGCAGTGGAGGGGCTCCGTGGCTCTCCCAACGGCCCACGACATCACCTCCCGCGATGACTGTGGCTGTTGCATCTCGAAATCAGACTGTGACGAGAAAGGGACAGCGGCGTCAATTCCTCCCTTTTAGCGACTACAATGCTAGGCGGTGGGTGGCATCATCTGCGACAATCAAATATGAGGAAGGAGAGGAGGTGACTTATAAAGGTCGAGACGGAGGTAGATGATGACGACAATCGGGCGTCGACCGTGGTGGTTGGCAGCGATGAGATCACAAGGGAGAGCATCGACTAGATCGGGAAGAAGAAGAGAGGGAATCAATGAGAATGAGAAGGAATCAGGAATTTAAGGCTTAGGTTTTTTATTTAAATACTTAGGTTGACTTAATTAAATTCTAAGTTAACTCCTCAATCAACTCTCATTTAATTGGTTATTCCAAACACTTTCCCTAAGCTCAATCGATTCATCCCTTTAAACATCTCATACGGATTCTGTTTAAATCCCAAAAAATCCAATAAGGTTATTTTCTTAATAACACTTATTATTGAATTTTCTTTACAAAATTAGATCGCACGTAGATGACATAGGAAAGGGGAATTAGGGAATTTAGTGCCATAGAAAGACAAAGTTGAACATTCACTCACCGAAGGTGACCCTAAGTTAGATAAAGGCCCTGTCAGTGATGGGCATATCAATCATGAACTCTATGTAGCAGAAGGCAAAGAGGAGGGTGCAGAGATCGGAAATGACATAGGAGATCACGATGACAGGGCTACGTCCAATCGAGCTACATGACACGTGGCCATGAAGACCCCGGTGCTTACTATCCCATCGATCCCGAGCCTAACAAGATTCGACCACCACAGGGATCGCTCCATGTCCGCACTCGATAGGGCTCGGAGGTGGCTCATCTCTTTGAAGGTGGTCATCATAGACCTAGCCTGTCGTCGCAGTCATTGGGGCGTGCCCACCACCGCCTACCCATACACACTTAAACTTGAGAACGACAATGATAGTGACAGTAGAGAGGGAGAGGAAGAAGATATGGTAGCCATAAGATTCTACAACTTCTCCATCCTCCTCTTCTATCTCTCTCTTTCTTGTTTTATGATAGAGCGGTGAAGCGAGGTCAGAGGCTGAAGTGCATTTATTTATAAAAGAGTTGTGCACATAATAGATGTACGTTAAGATTTTCCATTTTTATAATTTTTTTACATTTTCCCATGCACTAGTTTTAAAGCAGGAAAAATACAATCATTATAAATTTATTGACAATGGTTTATAACCGTTGTCTAATTATCACAACAACAATGGTTTATCCACCATTGTTTCAAGTATTGTGAAAATATTCTCATTAACAACAGTTCATCATTCCATTATCTCAACTATTGTTAAGATAAAAAAAGTACTTAAAGACAATAGTTTTCAAAAATCATTGTAAATTAAATACATTATTGATTAAAAATATATATATATTCAATGACAACGGATAGTGTAAAACCACTGTCTTTGGTGTTAGATGGGTGCTCAAAGACAATGATTTTGTTAAAAATCGTTATCTTTTATGAAAATCATAACAGTTTATCATAAAACCATTGTCTTTATGGTGTTGTTTTTTAGCAGTTTTATTGTTGTGAGTCACTACACACGTCTAACATCTCCCACTCATACAAGTCAATCCATAAAGGTCATCTAGTCACGAAAACCATGCATAAATATTCAATTCATATTTCAGGAAAAATGGTGTTGGTGCTGAAAGCACCAGCTAATCAAATCTGTGTTTTGATATCAACAAAGGTTCAAAGTTAAGGGTTATTGTGATTTAACAATGTTACTTGAGTGTGTAGGCAAGTCCTAATTGAGGCTAAGTAAAAAAGTCTTATTTAAGGGATTGGACACGAAGTCCTAGTCTAGGGGACAGGACAGAAGACTTGGTAGATCAAGCACATCGAGCGAAGGCACCTCGGAGGCACCTTCAACTCCCTTTGAAGGTGCCTCCGACAACATTTTCAGCCTTCTTTTGCTCTCCTACTGCTCTGATTGCCTGGGTGATGTCGGCCAACCAAAATAGGACTCACCTAAACCTAATTTCTGGCCTTCTCCTCGAGCATGCTTCCTCCTCGGCTTCTCGTCCCTCGGAACGTCACGCATGTCCTTCTCGTCTGCCAGTGTACTCTTCCGCAGCATCGTGCCCCTCAGATGCACCGAGCTCGTCAGCTCCCTTCTCGTGTCATCCTTCTCGCTAGCTGCGTCTTCCCCTCGACTTCTTGTGCTCCTAAGCTCCTGCACACTTATACACAGGGTTAAACACCAATAGGACCTAATCTGACTTAGTTGATCACATTAAAAATACTACGGGGTACCAACAATCTCCCTCTTTTTGATTTAATCAAACCCAAGTTAAATTAGGGTTTAATTTTAAAAAAAAACTAATTTTTGTAAGTAAAATAAATTTGCAAGAAAGAAAATTTTTCTAAGTAAAACTTGCTAGAAAAAAATTTACAAAAGAATTTTTACTAAAAAATTTTTCAAGTAAAATTTTTTAACCTTTTTTTAAGAAAAAAAATTTACAAGTACCCTCTAGACTTATTCTTCTCTACTCCCCATTTTGATCACATTAAAAATGGAGTTCATTTAAAAGTCTAAGAGTAAAAATAATAAAACTAGTGAAAAAATTTCTAACTGATTTAAAAAGATAAGAATTAATTAAAAAATATTTAATTAATTTTTTAACAGAAAATTAAGGTACTTTTATAACTTCTAAATGCTTAATAGTTTATCAATTAAATACGTATTTCAATAATTGACTTCGAGGCTATGGCGAAACACTAGACCTTCTTGAATATTGGAACACCAACCACTTTCTAGACAAAGTCTCTTAAAGAAATTTAATATTTAATTTACTCTGAAAGCCATAATTTAAAAACATTCAATCCAAATATGATTTTGGAACCCAATATAGGTTCCTTCCTACTGGGTTAATTTGTGAAATTTTCCTAATCTAGCTCTTATGGTATTTAAGGTACCAATTCAATCCACTATATTTTCTAATATATTGAATATTTGAGCATGCACGATTTTTTAAATTTTCTATTCATTTTTGAAGCTTTCATTTTCATTTTTTTATTTTATCATAGTCTTCTAATAGACAAGATTTAGCTAGAGTTAATTTTAATTCTTTAATTTCTTTTTCTAATTTATAATAATTTTTTGTTAATAATTTAACAAACTGAAATAATTTATCAGGAGGAAGAGACCGTACCTGACTTACCTTGTCGATCCCATGATCCGAAGCTCCCCCTGAAGTGCTACTTTCTTTCGATGTCACTCTCCCTTCATCGATGCTTTCGATATTCATTTCGGACGAGCTTGCTTCATCTCCTTCTTCTTAGTGACTTGCCACTAGCACAAGTCTGGTGATAGCTTCAATTTCTGATTTAGACGACGTTTCATCCCACGTCACCTTCATATTCTTGTACTTGTTCGCTTGGGTCGACTTCTTGTTCTTGCTCTTGTCTTTTAATTTAGGGTAGTTATCTTTCACATGCCCTTCTTCATTGTAGTGGTAGCATCTTATCCTTCTTTTTCTACCCTGCACTTGATTAAATCTTTTAGTTTTAAATAACTTTTTAAATTTATGTATCATCAGTGTTGTTTCATTATCATCGAGAGAAGATTCTGAATCTTGTTCATCCGCCTTTGCCTTTAAGGCAATATTATGCTCCTTCTTAGGGCCTACACATCTCATTTTATGGACTTCAAAAGTTGAAAATAATTCTTCTAAAGTAGTTGAATCTAGATCCTTAGATATATAATAAGTATCTAGTAATGATGCCCATTAAATATTTCTAGGGAATGCATTAAGAGCATACCTTAATGAATCTCGGTTACTTACCTTTTCTCTGAGATTCGTGAATCCAGTGATGAGCTCCTTGATCTTTGAGTGAAGGTGTGCAACGGTTTCACCTTCTTCCAGTTTGATGTTGCAAATCTAGTTTCTGAGCAGATTCCGTCTCGCGAGTTTCGCCTCTAAGGTTCCTTCGTGTAGTTCCAGGAATTTTTCCCAGAGCTCCTTCGTAGACTCGTAGGCTTTGATCTGGTTGACTTCTTGTGGCGGTAAGACGCTCAGTAGATGGAACTCTGCTTTGCCATTTGCCATAAAATCAGCCTGCTTCTTAGTCCAGTGGTAATTTTCTTTTCTTTCAGGGGCTGCAAAATCAAATTCCATTATTAAAAGAAAATTGCAATCAGTTTTGAAAAATATCTCCATCTTCTTCTTTCAATTGGTGAAATCCCCCTCAAACTTTGGTGGATAGATACTTGATCCGACCATCTCGTATGCTTCATTCAGCGGTTAGTCCTCATGAAGTGAACTTGGCTCTGATACCAATTGTTGGTCCCGGTAGCGGCTGGTAGAGGGGGAGAATAGCCCTGTAATAAAAACCGAACCTTCCTTGTTCTTTATAGAGTAATTAAATTGAACACTTGCATAAACAAAGTAAATAACTAAAAGAAAAAGATACAATGAATTACTTGGTTACAACCGGGGAGGTTATTAATTCAAGAAAGATAAAAGCTTAGTAAACTCTCATTTAGACGGAGAAGCCTCTTATAGCAGTTGACGCACTCAATTACAACTCAGAACTCAAGATGGATCAATTACAAGTGTTGTGTTTATTTCCTAGGTTCAGGGGTCATTTTATAGCCCCTGAAAAATCTTATCATGGGCTGGAAGGCATCTTCCATAGGGTTGGAAGGTGCCTCCAGCAAGGCGCTAGTGGATAAGAGTTTATCCACCGCCAACGACAAAATATGCCTGGTTGAAGATGCCTTCCATAAGGCTGGAAGGCGCCTTCATACTATTCATTGAAGGCGCCTTCCATCCATAGAAGGTGTCTTCCACAATGAAGGTGCGGAGGCACGCGGAGGTGTTGGTTGGTCCTAGGAAGATCGTACCGGTTTCACTGTACAAAAAATTTTATACAAGTGTCGAACCTTTCCTAAACAACCTATTGTGTTCTTTAGAAATTAAATTACGAATCGCAAACGGAACTTAACATTATTGATTCCAAATTTAACTTATCTGTTCTTAATGGTTTAGATTTGGATCGCAAGCAGAACTTAACACTATTGATCCAAATCAACCTATGTTACAAATTCAATTAAATATCTATTTTAGAAATCGGTTCCCAGGACAAACATGGCGAGGCACATGACCTTCTTGGGTATGGGAGCATCCACCACTGCCTCGACAAAACCTCTTAACGAAACTAAATATTTAATTTCCTTAAATAACATTAGGTTTAACCAAAAAGAACAATTGAATAACAAATTTGAAAAATAAAAAAAAAAACAACTTCGAAATAAATCCGAAACTCTAGAATCATATGCCTCTTGTGTTTGGAATTCTAACAAAGAAGAACTAGTATGATATGGAAAATAATTACTAGTTATACCTCTTCTTTGTATACTAATAACCTCGAGATCTTCTGTCGTATTCCTCGCCTCCTCTTGGACGTCGTGTGGGCGACGATCCTCCAAGATGAACACCACCCAAAGCTCCTCCTCCTTCTCTAGTATTCGGCCACCACCACCGCCAAGGAACAAAAGAGAGCAAGGGGAAAAGAAAGAAGAGAGGGGCCGACCACAATGAAGAGCTCCAACAAGAGAATAAGAATAGATGTCTCATGAGGCCTCCCCTCCCTTTCTTTTATATTACTTGCCCAAGGCAAATAAGGAAAGACTTTTACAAAAATTAAAATCTTCCTCTTGTTTTTTCCTTTTCCCTTTTTATTTTTCCTTTTCTTTCCTCTTGATTGATTCAATCATCAATCTTTAATTGGTTTAATTGATTAGTTGGCCCCTTGCTTGGGCACCAAGCAAGGGTGGCCGACCCTAAGAGGAAGGAAAAATTATTTTATAAGCAAAGAAAGAATGCTCTTATAAAATTTTACAAGCTCTCTTTTAATTTCCTAATGTGGATGTTAAAAAAAGAAAGTTTTAAAAAATTAAAACCAAGTTTTAAAATTTAAAACTTCTCTTCTAAAATTTTCTTTTTTAACATGGTTACAAAAATAGAAAGTTTCAAATTTAAAACTCCCTTCCTTTTTTTTTCTAAAACCATGAGGATAGTTAAAAAAGGAAAGTTTTAAAACTTTTAAACTTTCTTTTAAAACATGTGACCTAATTCAAATAAGGAAAGTTTTATAATTTTAAAATCTCTCTTTTAAAAACTTGTAGATATCTACAAAGAGAAGATTTTAAAAATTCAAAATACCCCTCCTAGTTTGAATTATGTGGCCGGCCCCGTTAATGAAACATATGGCCGGCCACCTTAAGGAGAACATGGTCGGCCCCTTTGGCTTGGTCACCAAGCCATGGACCGACCCCTTCTTGGTCACCAAGATGAGGTTTTCATGGGTGGATATGAGGCATTAATGAGGCTACGACAGGGACCTAGAGGAGAAATTAGTTTTGGCCTTCTGTGTATCCCGTGTTCGCCCCGAACACACAACTCAAGTTCATCAATAATAACTCATTCTACTAGAGAGTTATTATTGCACTACCGCACCAATCCCAAATTACATTATGAGCTTCTTCTTATCATGAGTGTGTTAGTCTCCCTATGTTTAAGATATCGAATGCCCATTAATTTAATTGAGTTACTGATAACTCACTTTAATTAATGTCTTAGTCCAAGAGTAATACCACTCAACCTCATTGTCATGTCGGACTAAGTCCACCTGCAGGGTTTAACATGACAATCCTTATGAGCTTCTCTTGGGGACATTCTCAATCTAGATTACTAGGACACAGTTTCCTTCTATAATCAACAACACATACTATAAGTAATATCATTTTCCATCTTATCGGGCCTATTGATTTATCGAGCTAAATCCCACCTTTTGATAAGTTAAAGAAATAAATACTAAATATATATGCTTGTTATTATATTAGGATTAAGAGCACACACTTCCATAACAACTAAGGTCTTGTTCTTTTATTAAGTCAGTATAAAAAGAACTTACCTTAAATGGTCCTACTCAATACACTCAGAGTGTACTAGTGTAATTTATAAGTCAAGATAAACTAATACTTAATTACACTACGACTATTCTGATGGTTTGTTCCTTTCCATCTTAGTCGTGAGCAACTGTTTATAATTTATAAAGAACTGATAACATGATCTTCTGTGTGTGACACCACATACCATGTTATCTACAATATAAATTAATTGAACAACTATACTTAACAAATAAATGTAGACATTTGACCAATGTGATTCTTTTATTCAAAAATAAATGTTTACAAAAGCTAGGTTTTTAGTATACATTCTAACAATCTCCAACTTACACTAAAAGACTAAGCTGCCATATCTGCTGCCATACATCTGATTCCCATCCCCTCCATATGTCGATCAAAAGCTTTCGCTGGAAGGGCCTTAGTGAAAGGATCTGTCAGGTTATCTGCTGATGCAATCTTGGCGACGACAACTTCTCCTCGCTTGACGATGTCTCGTATCAGGTGGTACTTGCGCTCTATATGTTTACTCGCCTTATGGGCTCGTGGTTCCTTCGAGTTTGCAATTGCACCTCTATTATCACAATAAATTATGATAATCTTGGGCAAACCAGGAATCACATCTAAGTCTATTAGAAAGTTCCTGAGCCATACAACTTCTTTGGCTGCCTCAGAGGCTGCCATATACTCACCTTCCATGGTTGAGTCTGATACGCATTTCTGCTTAACACTCCTCCATGCAATAGCTCCACCTCCTAAAGTAAACACATAGACTGATGTAGACTTACTGTTGTCCCTATCTAATTGGAAGTCTGAATCCGTGTAACCCACAGGGAGCATATCACCTGCTTGATAAACTAGCATATAATCTCTAGTCCTTTTCAGATACTTCAATATATGCTTTACAACAGTCCAATGTCCTTGTCCAAGGTTACTCTGATATCTGCTAACCATGCCCACGATAAAACAGATATCAGGTCTCGTACACAACATTGCATACATTAGGCTTTCCACAGCCGAAGCATAAGGAACTGCCTTTATGTCCTCTATCTCCTTTGATATCTTCGGAGACATCTCTTTAGATAAAGCTACTCCATACCTAAAAGCTAAGAAACCTTTCTTGGAGTTCTGCATTCTAAAACGAGCAAGGATTGTATCTATATCTGAAGCTTGAGATAACCACAATATCCTTTTCTTGCGATCCCTTATGATTTTGATCCCAAGAATGTGTGCACATTCTCCTAAGTCCTTCATATCGAATTGTTTGGACAACCATACCCTTACGTCTGATAACATTTTGACATTATTGCCAATTAACAAAATGTCATCTACATATAGTATAAGAAATACCACCACGTTTCCGTTACACTTCTTGTATGCACAAGACTCATCCGGACATTGAATAAATCCATATGACTGGATTACTTCGTTAAACCGGATGTTCCAAGATCTTGAAGCTTGCTTCAGTTCATAAATGGACTGATTTAGCTTGCACACTAGATGCTCTTTGCCCTTTTCAATGAACCCCTATGGTTGCTTCATATGGATGTTTTCTTCAAGACTTTCGTTGAGGAAAGCTGTCTTGACATCCATTTGTCAAATCTCATAATCCATATAAGCAGCAATGGATAAGAGTATCCGGATAGACTTTAGCATGGCTACCAGCGAAAAAGTCTCCTCATAATCGATTCCCTCTTTCTGAGTATATCCTTTCGCAACAAGCCTTGCTTTGAAGGTTTCTACCTTCCCGTTTGTCTCTCTTTTCCTTTTATAGATCCACTTGCATCCAACGGCTTTTACACCATCTAGTGGTCCTACAAGCTCCCAAATCTTATTAGAATACATAGACTCTATTTCAGAATTCATTGCCTTTTGCCAAGATACTGCATCTTTATCTTGGAGTGCTTCGTCATATGTACGGGGATCAGGTTCATGTTTACCTGGGATCAAGTCCGAAGACTCTCCCAAAAACATGAATATCTCTGGTTGCCTTACAACCCTCCCACTAAGACGAGGCACTGTCTGCGGTTGTGTATCATGTGTGACACGTGTTGCAGTCTCTTGTGGTACTTCATCTTGTACTGTTGGTACTGAAGTAGACGTGCCCTCTCTTATTTCTTCTAGAACAATTTTACTTTTGGGCTTGTGGTCCATTATATAGTCTTCTTCTAAAAACTGGGCATTGGTGTTAACAATGACCTTATGGTCTTTAAGACTATAAAATAAACCACCTTTCGTTCCTCTAGGATAACCCACAAACACGCGAACTTCTGTATGAGATTCTAATGTTAGCTAGAGCCCTAGAGCCAATCATTTGATGATTGTATTTTGGACTTATTGTATCATATTCTATATAAATAAAGGCATTTAGTTTTTGGTTATTATACTTACTTGTATTGGTGTCAAATAAACTAAGTATAATAACGTCCTTGAGTAGACGGTTCTCAACTATATCAATCGGTTAGTTGAACCGATAGTGAGATGATATAGGGAACACTACTCTTAATTATTCCTAGTTGAGTATTAACATTCAGGGACAATGTTAATGCAATAAGACTAGCATGTAGGTCAACTCGATGACTTGATCTCACAAGTCATGGATATAGAGATATCAAGTTGACACATGGGTATGCATTAGAGAATGTATACTGAATGACCCGCCATGAGAAAGTATCATGGATCGTTATATGAGTGTCATATACTTTCTCATGTGGCTATTAGTATGACTACTGGTCCTTAGACCTGAAGTCACCATGGTTCCCTACATAAGGAGTTATGTACTTTGGTTTCGTCAAACGTCACCCGTAACTGGGTGGACTATAAAGGCGATTACTGGGTATATAACGAATTATGCAGAGGGATGTGAGTGATGTAGATGGGATCTATCCCTCCCATATGACAGGAGCGACATCGGTATTCTTGATAGAGTTAGACCACGAAGTGCATGGCCATGCCCAAATGAGTCAACATGAGATGTTGAGCTCATTTGATCGAGTTAGTCTACTTGAAGTTCAAGATTTAGATTGATTAGAGGATGACACGGTCTATGCCTCACATTCATCAATCTAGATGTCTAGGATAGAAGGACAATGTCACATATTGTGAGGAGTCACAATTAGTAGTCACAAGGTGATGTTGGATCTCAACATTTCTTGTAACTTGGGTAGCAATGATGTATTGCTAGATGCCGCTCATTGCTTATGTTTCTAAAGGAGTTTAGAAACATTTCCAACGTTACAAGAACCTATTGGGTCACACACAAAGAACAAGTGGATGGAGATTGGGTTCATATGATGAACCAATTGGATTAGGTTCATATGATGCACCAAAGATTGGATTCAAATTAGACTTATTGAGTTAGACTCAATTAGATTTAATTGTTGAATGAGTCTAATTTAAATTTGATTCATTGAGTCAATTTATATTAATGAATTGAGATTCATTAAATTAAAATTGACTTGAATCAAAGGTTGGATTTAACTCAACAAGGAAGATAATTGGTCAATTTTGACTTGACTAAATGGAAGTTGAAACATCAAGTTTGACTTGATGTATTGCCACATCATGAAGGTTGACTCATCCTACATGGCATGACTAACATTGCCACATCATCTCCACCTCATGAGATATGCCACCTAATGGAGGTTACACATCTCATGCCATTTAATGTGGCCGGCCACATTAATGAGGGAGGTTACATGGTGTGGCCAGCCACACTAATTTAGTGTGGAAGTTTTTGTTTTTGTGGATTGATGTGTGCATTCATTCTTTCATCTTCTTCCTTGGCCTTTCTTCCTCCTTGCTGTGGTTGCCGTGAGCTTTCATCAAAGGAGAAGGTGGTTGAGTGAGTCCAAAAGAATAAGGAAGGGTGAAGGTCACAAAGGAGGATATTACTTCTAGATTGTATGAGATTTCTTTTGCATCCTCTCTTTTTCTTCCTTTCAAATCCTACCCGAGAGCCCAAGAAGTACTAGCACACTTGTGGTACTCTCTTCTCCATCCTTGAGTGTTAGAAGAACACTTCTTGTTCATGTGGATATCACTAGAGAGTTGTCTACGTTGACAACTTCGAGATCCGGCGTACCGTTGGACGAGCGAGATTTGCGAGGACACGCTTTAAGGTATAACTCTTATCTACTGTAGATCTGGAGTGTGAAACTCGTATTCGTAGTTTTAGAAATTTTTCTTTGCACGGATCCGTTGGCTTTGGGGCTTTCGGGGTTTCCGCGACGCGAAAACGCAGTTTTCGCGGCCCGAAAAACCTAACATCTAACTTATCAGCATCTGCTTTCAGTACATGTGCTGGACTACCCCAAATCTGAATATGTCTTAGACTGGGCTTTTTCCCATTCCATAATTCTGTGGGAGTAGATGGTACTGATTTAGAAGGTACTAAGTTCAGAATGTGCGCTGTTGTTTACAGAGTATATCCCCAAAATGAATTTGGTAATTCTGAATAACTCATCATCGATCTAACCATCTCCATAAGAGTCCTATTCCTTCGTTCTGTCACACCATTCTGTTGGGGTGTACTAGGTGCAGACAACTGTGATTGAATCTCAGCCTCTGACATGGTGGCAGTCATTAATTTTCTCATTGCCTCTTGCCTAGCATCCCGACTCTGGTGTCCAAAGAGTTCATTGAGATTGTTCATAATATCATAAGCAGTTGGTAAATCTTGATGCTGATGTTGCAGCACATTTGACATTGAAGCCAAAATGTAACACCGCGCCATCTCATCTGCTTTTACCCATTTCCTATGATACTCAATCTCCTCTTGGGTAGATTCACCATTAGGCGCATTAGGGCAAACCTCCGACAGTACAAACTTATATTCCTCAGTAGTAAGAACAATGTCCAGGTTTTTTTTTCCAATCTATATAGTTTGGACCAGTAAGTTTGTTCTCTTTCAGTATTGAACAATGGAGCCAATGGGTTGAAAGACATCCTAAGAATCAAAAAATAAACTTTGGTCAAGACTCTAAATTTAGAATAATATTGATTCCTCAAATAATACTATTTAAATTAATCAACACCTCAAATCACCGTGAATTTTGCATGTCACGATGGTGTGGACATATGCAAAATCAAACATTTGTAAGAGGAGGTTTTACCCATTAATTTTATTCTTGTCAACCTAACTTTATGACAAATAAAATTAATAGTTGGTTTTCCTTCGATCACACAAATAATAGCAGTGACTCCGATGGGGAGGATACTATTAGACGTGCCTAAGTGTATACTATTACTTGAAACCTAGTCCATTAATAAGATTGTGCCCCTTCCGATGGGGAAGATCACATTCTCTTGATTAATTTTCTATAGTCATCCAAAATGGAAGTTTGATCTAGTGATCCGTAAACAAACTCATCCGATATGGAGGAAGGCACTCAGAGCCAACACACAAGTTTGTTTGCATCACTTACAAACCAGTAATGGAGACCGTGAAATTTATTTAAAAATCCCTCTCCCACTTAGTTATTTAAGGTGAGGAATTTTAACTTATGCAAGCATACATCACATGCATACACACACATCACAGTAAATAAAAGTAATAAATTTGGAAATTAATTTTCCAACTATTATGGCCTTTTCCATCACTGTCCTCCGTGTGCTCCAACCCTAGCTGCTGCCATCTTTAGCCATCGCCATCGGGTCCAGTTGTCGCATCTATCTTGCTTCTTATTTTGCTGCGCCTCTGGTCCTCCAATAGTACAATGCCTCGCAAAGATACGATCTGCGACAAAAATAGAATTTTACATATATCGATCCTATATTCCACGAAGGAATGTACATGTAACATGCGGGGGTGAGGGGGCAGTGCCCTGGGCAAAAAAATTATTTTGCATACTCATTGTATGAGTTGCTACCATACCCGAGACCCTGCAACCCACAAAAACTGAGAGACCATGTTGTTCAGAACACTTTTACCGAGACCACCTTGCTGTTCACAACTTCTATTGGCTGAAACCATGGAAGTATATTCCTATCAAACGAAATAGGTTATAGCACTCGTTCATAACAAGTATGAAGATGCTATATCCTTTAGTTTGTTCATATACTTATTATTTCGTTCCCAACAGAAAACTCATAAACATGCAAATCATAGTAAACCTATCATACAATTTCTATATCACATATAAAATCTAGCAACTTAGTATACGCCTTCGCAACCTGGTTCTGATAGCACTGTAAGAAACTAGAGTGCTAAACACGCAGAAAGCGCAGCGGAAAACATCTAGTTCCCATTAGAAGATCGATGCGGAGGAAGAAAACATATACTAAGTTCTAACATGATAAGGAGTTATACCTTTGATGCGTGTATTCGATCTCCCGACAACTAGGATCTCAGCACGATCATGTGTCGATGCCTCTTTCGGTATCCATACGAACATAAGAAAATAGAGAAGACCAATACTCAAGGTTGTGCTAGCAACCCTCTTTGAGTTTCGGCCAAAGAAAGAGAGGAGGAGAAGAAGAATGAATTCACACCCAAAAATGAGAGAAAAAAATGATATTTGTACTTCATCCAATGAAAATACTTAATGAGCATTAATTCACTTAATGAGATTTAATGAGCATTAACACTCCATTAAGGCCATTTTGAACTCTTCATTTTGAATTCAATTTGAAATTGAATGAATTTTGAAATTAACTCTTCAAATATTTCATTAATCTCCATTAATCCTCTTTAGTGAATGAATTCACTTGAGTTTAACTCTAGTCTAATTTGGATTAGATTGAATCTATATAGTTGGATTCACTTGAGTTTAACTCAATGATTCTAATCTGGATGTGTCAATCATCTCATAATTGACTCTTAGAGATAATACTAACAAAATTATCGTTGACTTGCCGTGTCTCATTGAGCTATTGGTGGAGGCGAAGGGATGATGATGAATAGCCATCATCAGTGCTCTGACAATGGAGCAAATAGTGATAAAAGAGGAGGGTGTTGGGATTTTCGGGTCGCAAAAATCACTTTTTGCGTTGCGGAAATCCCGAATTCCCATGCCACTGGATCCGTGCGAAGATAAAATTTTACATGTACAAGTTTTCTATCCTAGATCTACATGGTTAAGAGATTACCCTTGTAGTGAAGCCCTTCGCGAATCTCGCTCGTCCAAAAGTTGCCGGATCTCAAGTGTGTTCAAATGGGCACACCTTTATACGTATCCACACGAACAATAGAGATGGAGAAAACACTTAGAGTGTGCTAGCACTCTAATGATATTCGGCCAAGGAGGAGGAGAGGGAGAGAAAAAGAAGCAAGGAGGAATAATAATGATCGATAATAAAATAAGAGTAAAAAAAATGGCTTAAGTATTTTCATCTAATGAAAATACTTAATGCTCATTAACACCATTAATGAGCCTCATTAATGAGCTTTAATGAGTATTTAATGAATGTTCTTCTTCATTAAATGACCATTTTTGAAACTCATTCGAAATCTGAATCTAAAATTCAAATTGAATTCCATTTATCATTGAATTCAAAATTCAATGAATATCATCATTAAGCCTCACTTGAGTCTAACTCAAGTCTAACCTCACTTGAGTCTAACTCAAGTCTAACTCAATCAAGTCTTACTCAATTAATCTAATTTGGATTACTCTTAATCCAATTTGGTTCATCACATGAACCTAATCCTTTTGGTCCATCATATGAACCTAATCTCCATCTAATTGCCCTTTGTGTGTGACCCTATAGGTTCTTATAACATTGACAATGCTCCTAAACCCATTTAGAAGCATAAGTAATGAGCGGTATCTAGCAACACATCATTACTACCCAAGTTATAAGAATGTTGAGATCCAACATCACCTTGCGACTACTAATTGTGACTCTTCACAATATATGACAAGTGTCCTTCTATCCTTGACATCTAAATTGATTAATGTGAGGCATAGACCGTGTCATCCTCTAATCAATCTAAATCTTGAATCCCAAGTAGACTCACTCAATCAAATGAGTTCAACATCTCATATTGACTCATTTGGGCATGACCATGCACTTAGTGGTCTCACTCTATCAAGAATATCGATGTCACTCCCGTCATATAGGAAGGATAGATCCCATCTACATCACTCACATCCCTCCACATAATTTGTTACATACCCAGTAATCGCCTTTATAGTCCACCCAGTTACGAGTGACGTTTGACGAAGCCAAAGTATGTAACTCCTTATATAGGGAACCATGGTGACTTCAGGTCCAAGGACTAATGGTCATACTAATAGCCACATGAGAAAGTATATGACACTCATATAATGATCCATGATACTTTCTCATGGCGGGTCATTCAGTATACATTCTCTAACGCATACCCATGTGTCAACTTGATATCTCTATATCCATGACTTGTGAGATCAAGTCATCGAGTTGACCTACATGCTAGTCTCGTCGCATTAACATTGTCCCTGAATTTTAATACTTGACTAGGAATGATTAAGAGTAGTGTTCTCTATATCATCTCACCATCGATTCAACCAATCGATTGATATAGATATGAACCTTCTACTCAGGGACACTATTATATTTAGTTATTTGGCACCAATACAAGTAAGTATAATAACCATTAAGAAATGTCTTTATTTATATACAAGAATATGATACAACGAGTCCATATAACAATTATCATATGATTGGCTCTAGGGCTCTAACTAACAAAGGGTTGGGAGAATAAGTTTTTTTGGGAAAAAAACATTATGGGAAATAAAATGGGAAGGGATACATGATTTGGTCAATTCTAAAATGGGTACGCTTTTTAGTAATATGCAAAACTAGGTACATTGTTTGGGAAATCACTGAATATATATATATATATATATATTAAAAGGGTGTTTAAAATATTTTAAAATATCTCTATTTTAATATTCTTATAGTAATTTAAAATTGCAGTCTCGAGTTAATGCTGCAATAGTAGGGTATTTTCTCAGTTTTTCAAACATATAAGAATTGAGTCTCAGCCTTCTACAAATTAACGGATAAATTTTCCTTTCGCTTAATAGGTGGTTGCCCTAAGAACGTTGGATTGATGGATCACCCACTACAAACACTTCCGATTTAACCTGATGACCAATAGAAATCTTTCGTTGGATCAGATCGATCATCCCATGATTACTCGGAGTAAGCTAGATATCTAATGCCAACTAAAAATATACTAATTAATTATAGTTAAAACTTTTCTAATACATGTAAAACTATTTAAATATTAATTAAAATTATTTTAATTGGATTAAAATTAGTCAAATACTATTAAAATAGTTGATCAAAATAGTTAAATTGAAAATAATTTTGATCAAAACTATTTTAATCGTTAGTTTCTTAAGATCAACAACATGTTTTTGCTGGTTTGTTAAGATCATCAACACGAAGAGTTGCTTATCATCTAAAGATCAACAACATGTTATTGCTGAATTAAACTTTAAGATACTATAACTTTTTACTAGAATTAAACCACGAAATGTATTATATATTAAATTGAAGCTCATTCAGAGATCTTCAATTTGATATATTATGTATATAATGGCTCAGTAACACGATGTTGCTAGTTTCTTATGATCAACAGCATGTTGTTGCTGGTTTCTTAAGATCAACAACAACATTGTTGCTAATTTAAATTTTGAGAGACCATAACTTTTGACTGTGATTGAACCACGAATCGCACAATATATCAAATCGAAGCTTGTTCAGAAATCTTCAATTTGATATATTATGTATCTTATGGTTCAATCCAAGTTAAAAGTTATGATCTATTAAAATTTAAGTCAACAATATATTATTGATGGTTTTTTGAAGATCAACAATACATTGTCACTGGTTTCTTAAGATTTACAACACAAAGACCAGTAACAACATTGTTACTAACTTAATATTTGAGAGATCATAACTTTTGACTGGGGTTGAATCACGGGACATACAATATATCAAATCAAATCTTGTTCAAAGAACTTCAATTTAATATATTGTGTATCCCGTGGTTCAAGCCGAGTCAAAAGTTATAGTCTCTCAAAATTTATGTCAACAACATGTTGTTGTTGGTTTTTTGAAAATCAACATCACATTATTGCTAGTTTCTTAAAATCAGTAACACATTGTTGTTGATTTCATAAGATCAACAATACGAAGACTAGTAATAATGTTGTTACTGACTTAAATTTTGAGATATCATAACTTTTGACAGAGATTGAATAGTAAAACATATAATATATCAAATTGAAACTTATTCAGAGTTCTTCAATTCCATATATTATGCGTCCTATGATTTAATCCAAGTCAAAAGTTATGGTCTCTTAAAATTTAAGTCAGCATCACATTGTTGCTTACTAGAAATACAGTTAGAAGGTCATTATAAATGGTATGACGATGATACTCACTATCTAACACCACAAATAAATAGGATTCTCGTGTGTCAGACAAAATTAATTTTTTTTAGAATATCTTAGGTCCATCAGTTACATTACGTTTGGGATAAAAGTGGATGATGGACCTAAAAATGTTCAAATGACTCCAAAAAAACTCAATAAAAAATAATTATAATACTAGATAAGGCATCAATTTGCAATTATCATATTCTAAAATTACAAAAATAATAGCAACAATAGTTTTATTTGAGTTTAACAACAATAACACACATTACAACAACAATATATAAGAAGAGCACAATAATTTAGACAAAGCAAAAATTAACAGTATACATCAATAACAATTATATAGACAACAACTAGAATGCTTGTAATTATATTGGTTAGAAAGAGAAAAGTTCTCCATATCAACCATGAAAAATTAGGTCTCTTGTCTTTTCAAGTATCATAGATGATTCCCTATAGTAAGATACCTCAAGTCCTTGATATGCCCTTACGGATTCAACAACCAAAGATTAGACCTAGAAATATAGAAAGATAATGAAAGCATAAAGAAGCTAGAAATAGCTTACTAGAAAAATTCATAATCAATACAAGGAAAACTTAAAAAATAGAAAATGGAATGCTAATTCGCATATGAAACATTGATTATTTTCCTTGTTATGAATATCATAATAGATACTTTTTTAAAAATTATATAAATTTTAGGTAAGACAAGTAGCATTTATTACTTTACACATTAAATTATAGATACTTTATTAGTCATGAAGAACTAGTGATATGGAATAGTGTAAATTTGGTATACATAATATTAAGTAAGTTTGATCAAATGTATACATAGTCTTTTTTTTCCTCTAAAAAAATATAATCTCCCATCCATCTTTCTATAAGTATCCCGTGGTAGTTTTGATATAATCAAACTAAGTCAAGTTAGATCCTGTTATGTTTTGATGCTCTGAGTCTAAGTGTGCAGGAACTTAGGAGCACAAGAAGTTGAGCGGAAGAAACAGCTAGTGAGAAAGACGACACAGGAGAGAGTCGACGGTCTTGGTGCATCCGAGGGATAAGGTGCTGCGGAAGAGTATGCTAGCGGACGAGAAGGAGGCACACAGAGTTTTCGAGGACAAGAAGCCAAAGTGTAAGGTTGCTTGAGAAGGTCAGAAAATGAGTTCGGGTGAGCCCTATTCCGGATGACCGAAATCACCCAGAGCAGAGCTGGAGCAGAAGACCCAGAGGAAAAGTCAACCAGAGGTTGATTGTGCTTCGGGAGCCTGGACCACCCGGACCCAGGGCACCCCAGGTGAGCGCCTTAGATGAGCCAGTTCAGCCCGGTCCGGGCGATAGGACCTTGCCCGTGCGCTAGGACCTAGTTCGGGCACCCAGACTAGAAAACTTATCAAAACGTGTGTTGTCGTGATCCAGTGCGATGAGGATAAAATTCTATCTATGTCTAGGTGCCTAGAACTCTTCCAGATGCCCCAATCAAGACTATAAATACAGTCATGATCCTAAAAGTTAAAGAACATTGAAAAATACATAGAACAACACTTGTAATCAATTCTTTTCTTGTTTAGCTTTGTAATTCAGTACTTTAACTACTGTAAGAGGCTTCTCTGCTCGAAAGAGACTTTAGTAAGTTTTCAACGTCTTGGATTAGCAATCTCTTGATTGTAAACCAAGTAAACCTCAGTGCCTCTTTCTCTCTTTAATTAGTTGTTTAAATTCTGTTTATGCAAATGTTAGTTTTAATTAAGCTGTAAAGATTGAGAAAGGTATTCATTTTTTTGTGCAGGGTAATTCACCACCTCTTTTCGGCCTCCAAGAGACTAACAATTGCTATCAGAGTGAGGACGCTTCAGAAGGACTAATCACCGATTGAAGCACAAGAGATGATTGGACCAAGCATCTACTCGCCTAACTTCTAAGGGGAATTCATGATTTGGAAAAGAAAGATGGAGGTATTATTCAAAACACACTTTGAGTTATTATTAATATTAAAATATGATTTTGTAACTCTAAAAAATAAAGAAGAATGTCAATGGACCAAGAAAGAGTAAGCAGATTTCGTAGCTAATGGACGAGTGAAATTCCATCTCCTAAGCATGCTCTACCTCCACAAGAAGTCAATAGAATCGGCGCCTACAAATCAATAAAGGAGTTTTGGGAGAAGTTCCTAGAGTTACATGAAGGTACATTCGAAGCCAAACTCGTGAGATGGGACTTGCTCCGGAACCAAATCTACAACCTCCAATTAGAAGAAGGAGAAATTGTCACTCACCTCTACTCAAGAATCAAGGAGCTTATCACTGGACTCGCGAATCTTGGAGAAAAGGTAACCAATCGAGATTTGCTAAGGTACACGCTTAACACATTTCCTAGGATTTCGGAATGGTCAATCCTAGTAGATGCGTATTTCATTTCTAGGGACTTGGAGGTAAGTGATTTAGAAGAATTATTTTCAACATTTGAGATTCATGAATCTAGAAATGCAGGTCTAAGAATGAAGACAACACAGAACATTGCCCTTAAGCCAAAAACTGATGAACAAGATTCCGAGACATCCCTTGATGATGACGAAATGACCTTCATGGTAAAGAAATTTAAAAAGTTATTTAAAACTAATAAGTTTAATCAAGTGCAGGGTAAAAGAAGGAAAAGAGGAGTAAGATGCTACCACTGCAATGAAGAAGGGCACATGAAAAATAACTGTCCAAAACTAAAAAACAAGGACAAGGACACAAGCAAAGACAAGAGACCAACCTAGAAAAGACACAAGAACCTAAAGGCGACGTGGGACGAAACTTCATAAAAATCAGAAATCGAAGCCTACGTTGGACTTACATTGATGGCAAGTCACCGAGAAGATGACAATGCAAGTTCATCGGAGATAAGCATCGAAAGCATCGATGAAGGGTGAGGAACATCGGAAGAAAGCAGCTCTACAAGAGGAGCATCAGATTCTGAGATCGACAAGGTAAGTCAGATACGATCTTTATCTCCGGATAAATTGTTTAAAATTTTAAAAATATTATCGAAAAGTTCTTACAAATTAGAAATAGAAAAGAAAACATTATAAAAAAAATAATGAGTTAAAAAAAAATTAGCAATGTATTGTCGATTAGAAGATTTCAACAAAATTAAAATAGAAAATGAAAATTTGAAAATAGAAATAAAAAATCTTGCATGCTCACATGTTCAAGAAACTTGAATTTATAATAGATTAAATTGATATTTTAGATATCATCAGAGCCAAATTTAAAAATTATCAATAAAATACATTCCTAAAAAAAATTTTAATTGACCCAGTTGGAAGGAACCTATTTTGGATTCCAAAATCATGCATAAATTAAACTTTTTTTCTTTTTTGCATATCATACATTTTACTTGCTTAGAATTATTAAATAAATGTGATCTGGTGGTAAGAATCGGGGGCCCACATAGGGAGGGGTCGACGACACGGGGGAGTTAAGGTCTCGGCTGAGCGGGGGGAAGCCAGCTAGCCGACCGGCCAGAGTAAATCCTGGGCCGGCGTGTAGATAGCTCGACCCCTGGTCGAGCTTCCGATGCTCACAAGCTCCCTTATAGCGGAACCGTCGTGCCGAGCGGCCAATCCGCTCGGCCGAACCACAAGTCAATCGGATCGCACTCCCGTCTGAGTATTTGACAGAGCTGCCTTCTCGCCTGGTCCGATACGCATGTGCACCCGAGCGCCCTGGAGGCCGAGTGGGCATCCCGTCCGGCCCGGTAAGAGACAAAACACTTAGAAGAGGACAAAAATGACAGCTAGTGATATCATTCTCGAGACACTTGCCGCCGACAATCAGCGTGGTCGGCGGCCAGGCTGTACTAAGGATCGTACGATGGAAGTTTCCACTATCCCGGCAGAGATATGCTCGGACAGTTATGGTATGGCGTCAGACACATTTTTCTGACACAACCATTCTGAGGTATGCTTTGAGGAGCGTGCACGCCTCGGGAAGTGTGCATGAGCCTCTCCGGGGTCCTATATAAAGACCTCCAGACTTCGACGGAGGTATGTTTTTTCTCCTCTACTGTAGCCACAGTCTCATTATTTTGCCTCTGCTTCTGCCCGTCGTTTCCTGACTTGAGTGTTGGAGGGTCGTCGCCGGGAACCCCTTCCCGGCCCGGCTTTGTTGCAGGATCATCGGAGGTCCACGTCATTGCGGAGATCACCCAGAGGCTGCAGAGAGCGCCACGTCCCCAGCTTTCATCGACTCAGCGCACGGACAGGATTAAATTGGTGTCGTCTGTGGGAACACACCTGAATCCGAGCAGAGAAGATGGAAGAAGCTGGATGCCAACTCATGGTGACGCTCTCTCCCGAGGAGCTCAACGCACTCATCCAAGCGCGAGCTACGAAGATGGTCAAGCAACAACAGAAGGCCCAGGCCGAGCGGGTAGCTCAGCAGGCCGCCTCAGTTTCTGAGGGCCGAGCGGCAATGGAGGACCGACCGGAACAATACTCTACATGGGCACAGAACAAGGGGAAGACCGGCACACCAGGAGACGTGCCAGCCGCCCCTATTCTGTTTCATCGGGCGCTGTTCCAGACTCCGTCGGAGTTGGCCCTAGCCAACCAGGGATCGTCCGACGAAGCGCCCGTGCAGGACGCCAGGAAGGGGAAGGCACTGTGTGTAGGGTCATCCCCCGAGTGGGTCAATCGCCAGTTCTCCGAGGTGATCTTACAAGACCCTCTCCCAAAGCATTACACTCCCATATCTTACAAGACACATCTAATGCGTCATCTTGATGCTTCTTGTAAGCATCTCGATCAGCTCCCGTGGTAGTGGCAGGAAGTGCCTCAGGAATGGGTTGCTCCAGGACGTACAGTTTTCGTTCCTGTGTGAGAGCTATTCTCAGGTTCCTGTACTAGTCCAGGAAGTTAGCTCCATTGAGCTTGTCCTTATCGAGGACAGAACGCAGGGAGAAGGAGTTCGTGTTTGACGACATGGTAATCTACAACAAAAAAATACAGAAAATAAATATCATATTCCAATTAATCATCTAATTAGGTCTTTAATTAAATGATGCTCCCACTGAATTCTATAATTCAAGTGGGACAAGATCCACATCATACTACGCCTTGAGTTAGCTTTGGCTAAATCACCCAAGACCTAGTATGATCGGTAGGTAACTAATTACCAATTACATCTCTATGCAACTCTTGTTTATAGGATCAAGATCCGCATATATATTAAAACTTGAGTTAGCTTTGGCTAATACGCCCAAGAGTTAATATAAACGTGATTTTGTCCTATCTTCCAACTATTGGATAAATGCCTACAGTTAAACTTGATTTAACTAGTTGTACTCAATCTAATTGAGTTTTTACTCACCCATGTGTTGATAGGCGGGACCAAGATTGTCCCTCCGTACCCTACCAAGATAATATGTGTTGCTCTACTTTGGCAGATTCAACAACAACATGTGATCGAGGTAGTGATAGGTATCACGGCATGGTAGGCATTTTTGAGTTGACGCGATTGAGATCTAATCTAATTGACGATGCGTATCATATACTCGATTTAGATCTAATCTAATCATGGAGGTGCATCATGTGCGCGACTTAGATCTAATCTAGTCGTTAAGACACTAATTAATTACTAATCTATCATGCATCACATATACACACATAAGAAATTAATTAATTTTGTGATTAGTCATGACCCTACTACGATCTTCTCAAGCCAATGAGAAGATCGAATGGTCAACCTAAGGTCAACAGCTTCTCAAGCTCCTTCCTTTGACCACCTTATGTTGCTCGCACCCTCCTCGTAACTCCGTCTCGAGTGAACCTTCCACCGCCTCATTTTGTACATTACAAAAGGTGAAACTCGAGTTACATTTGAGTCTAAACTATTTACAACAGGAATAAATAAATAGAAAGGCATGACGCGCAGGTCGCATTTCAAATATACAACACGCACAATCACATGACGGCACGCAGGCCGTATTATGAATTACAACACAATTTCCAATCAAATTGGGGTCTTTTGGGCCATAACCATCACAAAATGATACACAATTCTAAATTATATAATTTCCATAAATTTTTGTAATTTTTGTCTAATATTTTTATGATTTTATGAGTAAAAATTCCCGGCGGTCCCTTTTAGCGATTTTCGGGCGCAATCGCGGAACGAAGCCCCTTGCGGGGTTAGGTGCAGTACCCCTACCCACGATATAACCATCGCGAGTATTCCTAAGCGATCCTACAGTGCCTTAGCCCGCTGTCCTAAAATGATTTGGGGCGGAACCTTGCCGTTTCGGATAAATTTTCTCTGTAGTCAAAACCTACAAGTGTCTAAACTCTTGTGCTTCGCTTCTACGAGGAAAATACCCATAAAATCTATAAAAATAGTAAAATTACAAAATATTACAGAACTGATATTTTTCATAAAAATACAAACAAAAACTCGTACGCGTTTCGCACATGGCTCTGATACCATTGTTGGGTTTTTTGAGCCGCAAAAATCGCTTTTTGCATTGCGGAAACCTCGAAACCCAACCACTGGATCCGTGCGAAGAAATAAAATTTACGTAAAACTTTGAGTACGAGTTTCTAGCCTAGATCTAAACTAGATCTATAAAGGAGAAGAACTTTACCCTTGATGCGATGCCCTTCGCTAATCACGCTCGTCCAAGGTTCGCCGGATCTCGAGAGTATCAAAGTAGATACTCCTCTATGTGTATCCACACAAGCAAGAGATGGAGAAACCAAACAAAAGGTGTTCTATCACCTTTGAAAGGTTCAGCCAAGGTGGAGGAGAGGGAGAGAAGAGAGAGCTTGAGGAAGAAGATGAGAGTTACACAAAAGAAATGAAACTCACCCAATCAATAAGTGACCGACCACATGAATGAGGTTAATAACCTCCATGGAATACCAAGAGTCACAACTCTTGGTAACTCCCATGAGGTGGCATCCCACTTAAGCAACCATGATGATGTGGAGTATCATCATTGGTCCACTCTTTGCCAACTTACCAATGAGGTGGCAAATGGTCAAGTCAAACTTGACTCTTCATCTTCCTCTTAAGTCAAATCAAACTTGACCACTTCTCTCCCATGGTTGATCAAATCTAACCATTGGTTCAAGTCAATGAATCTCTATTCATTGAATTAAATTGACTCAATGAGTCTAAGTTCAAATTAGACTCATCTAACACATGAACCAAATTGAGTCCAACTCAATTAGCCTAATTTGGATTACTCTTAATCCAATTTGGTTCATCACATGGACCTAATCCTTTAGGTTCATCAAATGAACCTAATCTCCATCTAATTGCCCTTTGTGTGTGACCCTATAGGTTCTTATAACATTGGCAATGCTCCTAAACCCATTTAGAAGCATAAGTAATGAGCGATATCTAGCAACACATCATTACTACCCAAGTTATAAGAATGTTGAGATCCAACATCACCTTGCGACTACTAATTATGACTCTTCACAATATATGACAAGTGTCATTCTATCTTTGACATCTAGATTGATTAATGTGAGGCATAGACCATGTCATCCTCTAATCAATCTAAATCTTGAATCCCAAATAGACTCACTCAATCAAATGAGCTCAACATCTCATATTGACTCATTTGGGCATGACCATCAACTTAGTGGTCTCACTCTATCAAGAATATCGATGTCACTCCCGTCATATAGGAGGGATAGATCCCATCTACATCACTCACATCCCTCCACATAATTTGTTACATACCCAGTAATCGCCTTTATAGTCCACCCAGTTACGGGTGACGTTTGACGAAGCCAAAGTATGCAACTCATTATGTAGGGAACCATGGCGACTTCAGGTCCAAGGACTAATAGTCATACTAATAGCCACATGAGAAAGTATATGACACTCATATAACGATCCATGATACTTTCTCATGGCAGGTCATTCAGTATACATTTTCCCATGCATACCCATGTGTCAACTTGATATCTCCATATCCATGACTTGTGAGATCAAGTCATCGAGTTGACTTACATGCTAGTCTTGTCGCATTAACATTGTCCTTGAATGCTAATACTTGACTAGGAATGATTAAGAGTAGTGTTCCCTATATCATCTCACTATCGATTCAACTAACCGATTGATATAGGTAAGAACCTTCAACTCAAGAGCGCTATTATACTTAGTTATTTGGTATCAATACAAGTAAGCATAATAACCATAAACAAATGCCTTTATATATATAAGAATATGATACAACGATTCCATACAATAATCATCAAATGATTGGCTCTAGGGCTCTATCTAACAATCTCCCACTAGCACTAGTGCCAATCATTATAGGCTCTAAGGCCCAATGACCTAATGTGACCATCATGCTTTCTCTGTGCCAAAGCCTTGGTCAAGGGATCTGCGATGTTCGCCTCAGTGGGTACTCTGCAAATCTTCACATCTCCTCTATCGATGATCTTTCGAATGCGATGGAAGGGTCGTAGTATGTGTTTGGTCCACTGGTGTGAGCGAGGTTCCTTGGCTTGTGTTATTGCTCCATTGTTGTCACAATAGATCTCTATGGGATCAACTATGCTAGGAACCACCCCAAGCTCAGTAATGAACTTGCGGATCCAAACTGCCTCCTTTGCTGCTTCTGATGCAGTAATATACTCGGCCTCTGTTGTAGAATCAGCTACTGTGTCCTGCTTCGAACTCTTCCAGCTCACAACACCACCATTTATGCAAAACACGAACCCTGACTACGATCGATAATCATCCTGATCAGTTTGGAAGTTAGTATCACTGTAACCCTTTACAGCTAGCTCGTCATCACCTCCATATATCAAGAAATATTCTTTATTCCTTCTCAAGTACTTAAGAATATTCTTGACCGCTATCCAGTGACTTTCACCTGGATCTGACTGGTATCTGCTCGTCATGCTCAAAGCATACGAGACATCAGGACGAGTACATAGCATGGCGTACATGATTGATCCTATGGCTGAAGCATAAGGGATCTGATCCATGCGGTCTCTCCCCTCTCTAGAAGAGGGACTTTGAGTCTTCGAAAGACTCATACCATGTGACATCGGTAGAAATCCCTTCTTGGAGTTCTGCATGGCAAATCGAAGTAATACCTTGTCAATGTATGTACTCTGACTTAGGCCAAATAATCTCGTAGATCTATCTCTATAGATCTGTATGCCTAGAATGCGGGATGCTTCACCTAAGTCCTTCATTGAGAAACAACTCCCTAGCCATGTCTTGACAGACTGAAGCATAGAGACGTCCTTCCCAATGAGCAGTATGTCATCCACATACAATATGAGGAAGACAACTATGTCCCCTACAACCTTCTTGTAGACACAAGGTTCATCTTCGTTCTTGATGAAATCAAATTATTTGATTGCATCATTGAATCGAAGATTCCAGCTCCGAGAAGCTTGCTTTAGTCCATAAATGGACCTATGCAGCTTGCATACTCTGCCAGTATGCTGTGGATCTACAAAACCCTCAAGTTGTGTCATGTACACATCCTCGAGCAGGTTTCCATTCAGAAACGCGGTTTTGACATCCATCTGCCAGATCTCATAATCGTGGTACGCTGCAATAGCAAGCATGATCCGAATGGATTTAAACATCACTACTGGAGAAAAAGTTTCATCATAGTCAATACCATGAATTTGCTTGAAACCTTTAGCTACCAAGCGACCCTTATAAATAAGTTCATCCATGTCAGTCTTTCTCTTAAAGACCCACTTACACCCAATGGGTTTGACCCCTTCAGGTGGATCAACCAAAGTCCATACTTAGTTAGTGTACATGGATTCCATCTCGGATCTCATGGCCTCTAGCCATTTCTCAGAATATGGTCTCATCACAGCTTCCTGATAGGATCTAGGCTCATCCTCAATGAGTACAACGTCATCATGGTCAGACAAGAGAAATGAATATCTCTCAGGCCGACAACGCACCCTATCAGACCTGCGAAGAGGTAGGTCTATTTGAACTGGTTGTTGTTCCTCAAATCCTTGTGGAACAACATCATCCACGACACTTTGTGGTTCAAGTTAAATTTCCATCGAGGCTTCAGTGCTATGGTTCACATCTTGAACTTCTTCAAGATCGAACGTACTCCCATTAGTCTTTCTAGAAAAAAAAACCTTTCTAGAAATACCCCAGTCTTAGCCACAACTATCTTGTATTGACTAGGAATGTAGAAGTAATATCTCTTCATTTCCTTGGGATATCCAATAAAATAGCACTTATCAGATTTGGGTCCCAATTTGTCCGAGACTTGATGTCGAACGTAAGCCTCACAACCCCAAATCCTTATAAAATACACCTAGGCATCTCTCCCAGTCCAAATCCTATATGGTGTCTTTATTACAGCCTTAGATGGAACCCGGTTGAGAATGAAGACTGTTGTGTCTAGACTCTAGAGCATAGCCCCAAAGATACATGGGAAGATCTGTGTGACTCATCATAGATAGTACCATATCTAATAGGGTACGATTCCTCCTTTCGGATACACCATTCCACTGTGGTGTTCCAGGAGGAGTGAGTTGAGATAGAATCCCACACTCAGCTACATAGTCACGAAACTCATGGCTAAGGTATTCACCACCTCGGTCTGATCGAAGTATCTTAATACTCTTGCCAAGCTGATTTTGTACTTCATTCTAGAATTCTTTGAACTTTTCAAAGGATTCTGATTTATGTGTCATCATATACACATAACCATATCTACTGAAGTCATCAGTAAATGTAATGAAGTACCTATAACCACCTCTAGCAATGACATTGAAAGGGCCACATACATCACTATGTATAAGTCCTAACAAGTCAGTCGCTCTCTCGCTGTGTCCACTAAAGGAAGTCTTGGTCATCTTGCCCAGTAGGCATGACTCACATGTCTCATATGATTCAAAATCAAATGAGTCCAGCAAACATCTTTATGGAGCTGGGATAAGCGTTTGTCATTTATATGACCTAAGCGATAGTGCCAGATATAGGTTTGGTTCATGTCTTTTGACTTGAACCTCTTGGTACTTATGTTATAGATAGGGTTCTCAAGGTCTAAAATATAAAGTCTGTTCATCAGAGGTGCACTACAATAGAACATATCATTTAAATAAACTGAACAACATTTGTTCTTTATTGTAAATGAAAAACCTTTCTTGTCCAAACAAGAAACTGAAATTATGTTCTTAGTTAAAGCAGACACATAACAACATTCATCTAATTCTAATACAAGCCCAGAAGACAGAGATAGATGATAAGTTCCTACAACAACAGCAGCAACCCGTGCTCCATTGCCTACTCGTAGGTCCACCTTGCCCTTCGTCAATGCCCTGCTATTTCTCAACGCCTGCACATTAGTACAAATATGAGAAGCACATCCGGTATCTAATACCTATGATGAAGAAATAGATAGATTGACTTCTATAACATATATACCTAAAGTGGAAGTCTCACTTCTCTTCTTCTTAAGATCTTCCAGGTACACTTTGCAGTTCCTCTTCCAATGCCCAGTCTGGCCGCAATGGAAGCAGGTAGCATCCTAGGCAACCCCTCCTTTAGGTTTCAGTGCCTTGCCTTTACCCTTGGCTTGGGACTTTCCCTTACCTTTGGGCTTGCCCTTGCCCTTGTGTTTCTGAACCATCAGAATAGAGTTGGGCTTAACCTTCTTAAGGTTGAGCTCAACATTTCTTAACATGCTAAGTAGCTCGGGCAGTGGCTTGTCAATTTCGTTCATGTTGTAATTTAGAACAAATCGACTATAGCTATCTGGCAAGGATTGTAAGATCAGGTCAGTGGCCAGCTCTTGGTCAAGCAGGAATCCCAACCTCTATAGGTTTTCTATGTACCCAATCATTTTGAGTACATAGAGGCCTACGAGAGTCCCATCTTGCATCTTGCACTGAAACAGTGCCTTAGAGATCTTGAATCTCTCGTGCCTCGCTTGTCCTTGATATAGTTGACGAAGATGTTCAACCATATCATATGCACCCATCAACTCGTGTTGCTTCTGAAGCTCAGAGTTCATGGTCGCGAGCATAAGACATGACACATCTAATGCGTCATCTTGATGCTTCTTGTTGTTGGTGCAACCTTAGGTCAAGGTTGACCTGGTTGACCAGACTCGAGTTGACTTGACTCGAGTTGTGTTTTGATGTTTGACGAGTTATGTTTGACAATGTTTGACGTGAACAGAAAAGTTGTATCTTGATGTTTGACAAGGATACAAGCTTGGGAGATTGTGGGTGTAACCCGTGGTCAAGGTTGACCTGGTTGACCCGAGGTGAGTTGACCAGACATCTGGTGAAAAGTCCAAGCAGGGAGTTTGGCATGGTGAAAAGTCCAAGCAGGGAGCTTGGCACGGGAAAAGTCCAAGTATGGAGACTTGGCACGGAGAAGTCCAAGTATGGAAGCTTGGCACATGGGAAGTCGGAGAGGGCTCGGTAGCTCGTTCTCCAGACTGTGGTCAGAGAGGGCTGGGTAGCGCGTTCCCCGAACGGGGGCCAGAGAGGGCTCGGTAGCTCGTTCTCCGAACTGTGGTCAGAGAGGGCTCGGTAGCTCGTTCTCTGGACCGGATGTGGAAAGTCCTGGTGAGTGAAGCCAGGCAGACGGATAAGTCCTGGTGAGTGAAGCCAGGCAGTGGGAAAGTCCTGGTGAGTGAAGCCAGGCAGTTGTGAAAACCCTAGTGAGTGAAGCTAGGTGAAAGTCCTGGTGAGTGAAGCCAGGCCGGGGGAAAGTCCCGGTGAGTGAAGCCAGGCAGTTGGGAAAGTCCTGGTGAAGCCAGGTGAAAGTCCCGTGAGTGAAGCCGGGTGAAACTGGGAGTGAAGCAGTGTGAAAACCCTAGTGAGTGAAGCTAGGTGAAAGTCCTGGTGAGTGAAGCCGGGCAAGGGAAAATCCAGATGGATCAAGGGTGATCGGACATCTGGTGTTGAGAAGGTCAAGTAGGTCAAGGGAGTGACCGGATACTTGACACGAAGAGAAAAGTCCAAGTGGGTCAAAGGGATTGACCGGACACTTGGTGGGGAGTCTTAGCAGGTCAAGGGAGTGACCGGATGCTAAGCATGATGTACCAACAGGTCAAGGTTGACCGGATGTTGGTTTGGAAGGTTTGGGACTTGGTTTGGGCAAAAACCAAGCTCTGGATCGATCAGTGGATCGATCCAGTGATACACTGGGTATCTGGATCGGTCTGGTGACCGATCAGTAACCAAACAGTAGCCTACTGAGTGTTATCTGATCGGTCTGCAGACTGATCAGGAAACAACGATCAGAAGGCAAGAAGTTCGGGAGAAAAGGAAGGGACATACATGCTGATCGGTCACTGGACCGATCAGAGGAAGCTCTGATCGGTCCCTAGGACCGATCAGGGTACGCACAGAGAGTTGGGCAACTCTCTGTGAAGCATTCTGATCGGTCTGGGGACCGATCAGGGTGATGCCTGATCGATCCCCACGACCGATCAGATCAGCCCTAGATCGATCAGGGTGATGCCTGATCGGTCTGGCCCTAGCCGTTGAGAGACAACGGCTAGATTCTTCTGCTATCTTTGGCCTCTGTTCTTCTCGCAGGTGGATGTAGGCTATAAAAGGGCTGAGGGCTTCTACAGTGGAGTTTCTCTTTTACTCTTCTTCTGGTCCGAAGCTTCTGCTTCTTCTTCTTCACTGCTGTGATTTGAGCTTTGCTGAGCTCGCTTCTGCTTGAAGCTTCGTGTGAGCTTCATCGGCTGGTTCCTGCTGTTGTAGGCGTCGCTTGAAGCTGCTGCTTCATCCAGTCGACAAGAAGGCAAGCTAGGGTTATTACATTTTTGTATTGTACTTAGTTTCCTGCTGTATTCTTGTACTCTTGTTTATCTTGCTGTTGCAAGACATTGTGGCGAGGTTTCTCCACCCAGAAGGAGTTCTTATTAGCCGGTTTTCCGGGGACTCATCCACCGACGGATTGATAGGCTTCGTCCACCTTACGGACACACCGAGGAGTAGGAGTTTCATCTCCGAACCTCGTTACATCGTCGAGTTAGAGTTTGACGTTTGATCTTTCCTTTTTGCGTTTCTATTTAGTTATTTCGGCTGCGCTAACCTTGATTTGTAGAAAGAAACGAACGATTTGGGGTGGCTATTCACACCCCCCCTCTCTAGCCGCGACCATCGATCCTAACAAGTGGTATCAGAGCGAGGTCGCTCTTCGCCGGATTAACACCCGAGGGAGCACAAGCTAGAGATGGATCAACTCGGAGAAGACATCACCATTCCACCTTTCTATGACCGCGACGACTTCGCGTATTGGAAGGTAAGAATGAGGTATTTTCTTATGACTAACCTTGAAAATTGGAGTTGTGTTCAATTAGGTTTCAAGCCTCCAATGGATAAGGAAGGAAAACCACTCGAGAAGAAGAAGTGGACAAGGGAACAAATCCACCATTCCACAATCAACGATGAGGTAATGAAAGTATTTGAATTCTCATTACCTAATGACATTCTATGTAAGATAGGTGGATACAACAATGCCAAGGAGTTGTGGAACAACTTGGGTAAGTTCCATGAGGGGAACTCCACTTCAAGCCATGAAGAGGAGTCAAGTGAGCCAAGGAGTTCACATCATGGAGGGATGGATTTAGAAGTTGAGGGCTACTCAACATCTAAAGAAGAAGAGGAGGAGAGTTCCTCTTCAAGTTCGGAGCAAGGAGAAGAAGCTTCTACCTCCGGAAGGGATGAAAGAGAGAGCTTACATCCCACCTCAACCCTAGGTAACTCAAGCAATTTAAGTTCTAGTAAATTGCATATATTATGCTTTGAGTGTAGGGAATTCGGACATTACAAGAGTAAATGTCCAAAGAGGGTTAGGAAGACTCCACCGGCGCCAAAGATCAAGGAAGCTGGAGTCCCGATACGCAAGAGCAAGGAGCACGTGGTGTGCTTCCAATGCAAGCGAAGGGGACATTATCGGAGCCAATGCCCGAGGGGGAGACAACCTCACAAGGACAAGAAGACGAGCACATCGATAGGGGGAGCTAAGGCAAACCCTAAGGTAATCTCTAAGGCACATTATTGCAATAATAATAAGACACATGCTAGTAGCCTTATTGCTATTGTTAATAATGGTAAGCATGATAACATTAGAAATCGATACACATGCTTAGGTGCCAAACATGTGAGCCTAGATAAGGATAACACTAGGAAAGCCAACCCTAGAATTAACCCATCTAAGGCTAAGGAAAACCTAGGTAGGAATCCCAAAACTACTAGACATATACCTAGGAGTACCTCAAAGAACAATGACAAATTAAAACTTGAGGTATTAGAAAAGGAGAATCAAGTCTTGAGGTCAAGACTTGACACTTTAGAAAAGACCCTTAAAAATTTAGAGAAGTCAACTCTAGGGTCTAAGGGTCAAAAACCCAAGTCCAAGGACATGAAAGGTTTGGGTCACAAACCTAAGTCCCAAGTGGTCAAGCCCACTTATCACAATGTTTCATTCGATTATGGAACAAAATCTAGGGCTAGGAAGACCATCACCAAGGTCACAAGGGGAGTCACCCCTAGAGTTGATCTTGATGAGTCCCAAATGACCAAGGCTTTAAAGCCTAGGAGGGTCATTAGGAGGGTTGCTAGGGAAGTCATCCCTAGTGAATATTTAGTGAACCCAATGAGCTCAAATAGGTATTGGGTTCCTAGGAGCGTGATTCCATCACGCTAGATTAGTTAGGGTGTGCCAACCTTACTTGAATAGGTAGTTAACCTAATCATGGCAAAAGGTGGCACTTTAGGATTTTTCAAGGTATAATCAAGCCTTGAAAATGAAATTAAGAATTATTCCTAAGGTGATTAGAATGTGCCAACCACATTTGAGGAATTTTCTAGAGTCAATCTAGTTGGCACATAGTGATCTAAAAGTCTTGAGGATATGATTTTAGGTCTATTACACTTAGGAATATAGAATTTATGGCAAAATGATCAAAATTATCAAAAATGGCAACTAAGGCTAGAATTAGGTATTTTCTATACCTTTATGTGTTATTTGCCATATATTGTTTGCCATATGCCATGTCATGACATCATATTTATTTTATGATCATTTAAAATGTCACGATAATGCTTAGGTTAGTTAAATGTCATGCTTTATTTGAGTTTCATACTTTATGCCATGACATCATGACATTGACACATGTTTCCATTTATGACACAATTATATGTCATGTCATCATCTTGTGCATTAATAATCAATTAATTTGATTTAAGGACAAAAACACAATTTGATATGGAGATCAAATTGTCGTTTAGAAAATGCATGAGAACTTAGCCTAAGATGACCTAAACCCATATCTCACATCAAAATTGACTTGGATGTGTTTGATACTCCTTAGATGTGTGTGAGATATTAGGATCATGAGTTAGGATCAAGGTGCATAGTTCTTGTACCTAGATGAGCCTAATTCGAAATTGGGGATCATAGGGAAAGCTCATGTACAAGTCATGTACATTTAGCCCAAAGATTGTGGTCCTAAATTAAATGGTTTAAAATCATTTCAAAATTGATTTGAAAAACCTTGATGAAGCTTTTCTAGTGATAGCATTCATCATTGAGCAAAGTGATACAAAGATGAGTTAACTTTGAGCTATTTCAAAGACTTTTGAACTTTGTATCAAGATTTGAAAATGGAACTTATTTTCATAGAAAACTATTTTTCCATGATAGTATATGTTATGAGGAATGTATCCTCAAAATTTCACAATTTTTCGAATTTTCTGTGATTTTCTAGAGGTTTCTGAATTTCGGGAAGGAAAAATTCAGAAATCTGTCCATCAGTGTCTGGATCGGTCACTGGAGCGATCCAGGGCTTTCCTGATCGGTCACTGTGACTGATCCAGAGGGAGCCTGATCAGTCTGGTGACCGATCAGGGCGTGCCAACCTGCTGAATTTCGACTGTTTGTCTGAAATTGCAGCTATGGAAGTGGTGTTTTAGAGTTCTAAAGGTTTGAAACTCTCCAAGACATTGTTGGTGCAATGGTCAAGGGGGAGTTGACCTTTAGGGGGAGTTTTACCTATTAGTCAAGGGGGAGTTGACTTTTAGGGGGAGTTTTTACTCCTAAAGACTTGAGTGATATGGGATTATCACTAAGTTAATTGTTGACCTTAGTATCAAGGGGGAAATTAAGGGTTTCAATGAAAGGTATGAGACTTTCATTAGGAATAAACTCTTGACCTTGATTCACTCTTTTTGATGTGTGTCAGAAAGGGGGAGAGTAGAAAGGAGAAAGGAGAATGTCTAGAGAATGTTCATGGAAGAACATTGGAAAACCTAAGTTAGGTTATCGGGTTAACCTAACTTGATTATGGGTTTGATTATGGGTTTTTGTCAAACATCAAAAAGGGGGAGATTGTTGGTGCAACCTTAGGTCAAGGTTGACCTGGTTGACCAGACTCGAGTTGACTTGACTCGAATTGTGTTTTGATGTTTGACGAGTTATGTTTGACAATGTTTGACGTGAACAGAAAAGTTGTATCTTGATGTTTGACAAGGATACAAGCTTGAGAGATTGTGGGTGCAACCCGTGGTCAAGGTTGACCTGGTTGACCCGAGGTGAGTTGACCAGACATCTGGTGAAAAGTCCAAGCAGGGAGTTTGGCATGGTGAAAAGTCCAAGCAGGGAGCTTGGCACGGGAAAAGTCCAAGTATGGAGACTTGGCACGGAGAAGTCCAAGTATGGAAGCTTGGCACATGGGAAGTCGGAGAGGGCTCGGTAGCTCGTTCTCCGGACTGTGGTCAGAGAGGACTCGGGAGCTCGTTCTTTGGACCGGATGGAAGTCGGAGAGGGCTCGGTAGCTCGTTCTCCGAACTGTGGTCAAAGATGGCTCGGTAGCTCGTTCTCTGGACCGGATGTGGAAAGTCCTGGTGAGTGAAGCCAGACAGACGGATAAGTCCTGGTGAGTGAAGCGAGGGGAAAGTCTTGGTGAGTGAAGCCGAGCCGGTTGTGAAAACCCTAGTGAGTGAAGCTAGGTGAAAGTCCCGTGAGTGAAGCCGGGGGGAAAGTCCCGTGAGTGAAGCCGGGAAGTCCCGTGAGTGAAGTTGGAAATCTGGTGAGTGAAGCGGTGAAAACCCTAGTGAGTGAAGCTAGGTGAAAGTCCCGTGAGTGAAGCAAGGAAAATCCAGATGGATCAAGGGTGATCGGACATCTGGTGTTGAGAAGGTCAAGTAGGTCAAGGGAGTGACCGGATACTTGACACGAAGAGAAAAGTCCAAGTGGGTCAAAGGGATTGACCGGACACTTGGTGGGGAGTCTTAGCAGGTCAAGGGAGTGACCGGATGCTAAGCATGATGTACCAACAGGTCAAGGTTGACCGGATGTTGGTTTGGAAGGTTTGGGACTTGGTTTGGGCAAAAACCAAGCTCTGGATCGATCAGTGGATCGATCCAGTGATACACTGGGTATCTGGATCGGTCTGGTGACCGATCAGTAACCAAACAGTAGCCTACTGAGTGTTATCTGATCGGTCTGCAGACCGATCAGGAAACAACGATCAGAAGGCAAGAAGTTTGGGAGAAAAGGAAGGGACATACATGCTGATCGGTCTCTGGACCGATCAGAGGAAGCTCTGATCGATCCCTAGGACCGATCAGGGTACGCATAGAGAGTTGGGCAACTCTCTATGAAGCATTCTGATCGATCTGGGGACCGATCAGGGTGATGCCTGATCGGTCCCCACGACCGATCAGATCAGCCCCAGACCGATTAGGGTGATGCCTGATCGGTCTGGCCCTAGCCGTTGAGAGACAACGGCTAGATTCTTCTGCTGTCTTTGGCCTCTGTTCTTCTCGCAGGTGGATGCAGGCTATAAAAGGGCTGAGGGCTTCTACAGTGGAGTTTCTCTTTTACTCTTCTTCTGGTCCGAAGCTTCTGCTTCTTCTTCTTCACTGCTGTGATTTGAGCTTTGCTGAGCTCGCTTCTGCTTGAAGCTTCGTGTGAGCTTCATCGGCTGGTTCCTGCTGTTGTAGGCGTCGCTTGAAGCTACTGCTTCATCCAGTCGACAAGAAGGCAAGCTAGGGTTATTACATTTTTGTATTGTACTTAGTTTCCTGCTGTATTCTTGTACTCCTGTTTATCTTGCTGTTGCAAGACATTGTGGCGAGGTTTCTCCACCCTGAAGGAGTTCTTATTAGCCGGTTTTCCGGGGACTCATCCACCGACGGATTGATAGGCTTCGTCCACCTTACGGACACGCCGAGGAGTAGGAGTTTCATCTCCGAACCTCGTTACATCGTCGAGTTCGAGTTTGAGATTTGATCTTTCCTTTTTGCGTTTCTATTTAATTATTTCGGCTGCGCTAACCTTGATTTGTAGAAAGAAACGAACGATTTGGGGCGGCTATTCACACCCCCCCTCTCTAGCCGCGACCATCGATCCTAACACTTGTAAGCATCTCGATCAGCTCTCGTGGTAGTGGCAGGAGGTGCCTCAGGAATGGGCTGCTCCAGGACATACAATTTTCGTTCCTGTGTGAGAACTATTCTCAGGTTCCTGTACCAGTCCAGGAAGTTAGCTCCATTGAGCTTGTCCTTATCGAGTACAGAACGCAGGGAGAAGGAGTTCGTGTTTGACGACATGGTAATCTACAACAAAAAAATGTAGAAAATAAATATCATATTCCAATTAATCATCTAATTAGGCCATTAATTAAATGATGCTCCCACTGAATTCTATAATTCAAGTGGGACAAGATCCACATCATACTACGCCTTGAGTTAGATTTGGCTAAATCGCCCAAGACCTAGTATGATCGGTAGGTAACTAATTACCAATTACATCTCTATGCAACTCTTGTTTATAGGATCAAGATCCGCATATATATTAAAACTTGAGTTAGCTTTGGCTAATACGCCCAAGAGTTAATATAAACGTGATTTTGTCCCATCTTCCAACTATTGGATAAATGCCTGCAGTTAAACTTGATTTAACTAGTTGTACTCAATCTAATTGAGTTTTTACTCACCCATGCGTTGATAGGCGGGACCAAGATTGTCCCTCCGTACCCTACCAAGATAATATGTGTTGCTCTGCTTTGGCAGATTCAACAACAACATGTGATCGATAAAGTGATAGGTATCACGGTATGGTAGGCATTTTTGAGTTGACGTGATTGAGATCTAATCTAATCGACGATGTGTATCATATACTCGATTTAGATCTAATCTAATCGTGGAGATGCATCATGTGCGCGATTTAGATCTAATCTAATTGTTAAGGCACTAATTAATTACTAATCTAGCATGCATTACATATACACACACAAGTAATTAATTAATTTTGTGATTAGTCATGACCCTACTACGATCTTCTCAAGCCAATGAGAAGATCGAATGGACAACCTAAGGTCAACATCTTCTCAAGCTCCTTCCTTTGACCACCTTATGTTACTCGCACCCTCCTCGCAACTCCGTCTCGAGTGAACCTTCCACCGCCTCATTTTGTACATTACAAAAGGTGAAACTCGAGTTACATTCGAGTCTAAACTATTTACAACAGGAATAAATAAATAGAAAGGCACGACACATAGGTCGCATTTCAAATATATAACACGCACAATCACATGAGGGCACACAGGCCGTATTATGAATTACAGCATAATTTCCAATCAAATTGGGGTCTTTTGGGCCATGACCATCACAAAATGATACACAATTCTAAATTATGTAATTTCCATAAATTTATGTAATTTTTGTCTAATATTTTTATGATTTTATGAGTAAAAATTTCCGGCGGTCCCGTTTAGCGATTTTCGGGCGCAATCGCGGAACGAAGCCCCTTGCGGGGTTAGGGGCAACACCCCTACCCGTGATATAACCATCGCGAGTGTTCCTAAACGATCCTACAGCACCTTAGCCCGCTGTCTCAAAACGATTTGTGGCGGAACCTTGCCGTTTTGGAAAAATTTTCTCGGTAGTCGAAACCTACAAGTGTCTAAACTCTTGTGCTTCGCTTCTACGAGAAAAATACTTATAAAATCTAAAAAAATAGTAAATTTACATAATATTACAGAACTGATATTTTTCATAAAAATACAAACTAAAACTCGTACGCGCTTTACACGTGGCTCTGATACCACTGTTGGATTTTTCGGGCCGCAAAAACCGCTTTTTGCTTTGCGGAAACCCTGAAACCCCGCCACCGGATCCGTGCGAAGAAATAAAATTTATGTAAAACTTCGAGTATGAGTTTCTAGCCTAGATCTACAAAGGAGAAGAGCTTTACCCTTGATGCGATGCCCTTCGCTAATCCCGCTCGTCCAAGGTTCGCCGGATCTCGAGAGTATCAAAGTAGATACTCCTCTATGTGTATCCACACAAGCAAGAGATGGAGAAACCAAACAAAAGGTGTGCTAGCACCTTTGAAAGGTTCAGCCAAGGTGGAGGAGAGGGAGAGAAGAGAGAGCTTGAGGAAGAAGATGAGAGTTACACAAAAGAAATGAAACTCACCCAATCAATAAGTGGCCGGCCACATGAATGAGGTTAATAACCTCCATGGAATACCAAGAGTCACAACTCTTGGTAACTCCCATGAGGTGGCATCCCACTTAAGCAACCATGATGATGTGGAGTATCATCATTGGTCCACTCTTTGCCAACTTACCAATGAGGTGGCAAATGGTCAAGTCAAACTTGACTCTTCATCTTCCTCTTAAGTCAAATCAAACTTGACCACTTCTCTCCCATGGTTGATCAAATCTAACCATTGGTTCAAGTCAATGAATCTCTATTCATTGAATTAAATTGACTCAATGAGTCTAAGTTCAAATTAGACTCATCTAACACATGAACCAAATTGAGTCCAACTCAATTAGCCTAATTTGGATTACTCTTAATCCAATTTGGTTCATCACATGGACCTAATCCTTTAGGTTCATCAAATGAACCTAATCTCCATCTAATTGCCCTTTGTGTGTGACCCTATAGGTTCTTATAACATTGGCAATGCTCCTAAACCCATTTAGAAGCATAAGTAATGAACGGTATCTAGCAACACATCATTACTACCCAAGTTATAAGAATGTTGAGATCCAACATCACCTTGCGACTACTAATTATGACTCTTCACAATATATGACAAGTGTCATTCTATCTTTGACATCTAGATTGATTAATGTGAGGCATAGACCATGTCATCCTCTAATTAATCTAAATCTTGAATCCCAAGTACACTCACTCAATCAAATGAGCTTAACATCTCATATTGACTCATTTAGGCATGACCATGCACTTAGTGGTCTCACTCTATCAAGAATTTCGATGTCACTCCCGTCATATAGGAGGGATAGATCCCATCTACATCACTCACATCCCTCCACATAATTTGTTACATACCCAGTAATCGCCTTTATAGTCCACCCAATTACGGGTGACGTTTGACGAAGCCAAAGTATGCAACTCCTTATGTAGGGAACCATGGTGACTTCAGGTCCAAGGACTAATGGTTATACTAATAGCCACATGAGAAAGTATATGACACTCATATAACAATCCATGATATTTTCTCATGGTGGGTCATTCAGTATACAATCTCCAATGCATACCCATGTGTCCACTTGATATCTCCATATCCATGACTTGTGATATCAAGTCATCGAGTTGACCTACATGCTAGTCTCATCGCATTAACATTGTCCCTGAATGTTAATACTTGACTAGGAATAATTAAGAGTATGAGGCCCTCATAGCCGGTCTGCAGGCTGCTCGACATGTGGGGGTCGGTCGGGTAGCCCTCTACTCGGACTCTCAGCTCGCCACCCAGCAGCTTTCAGAAGCTTTCGAAATAAATAACGCACGGCTCAGGCTCTATGCGGACGCCTTCGAGAAGCTCAAAACCAATTTCAAGGAAGTTGTTATACAAAAGATTCCCCGAACGGAGAACTAGGCGGCAGACGAATTAGCTAAACTCGCGAGTTCAATATCACCGGTCGTCATCCAGCAACCAATCGAGCATGTATCTTTGGTGGCACACATCGACAGAATGGAGGGCGTCACGCTCCCAAGCGATTGGAGAGCATGCATAACGAAATTTTTACACTCTGGAACTACACCTGCCGATCGGGAGGAAGCCCATATACTGAGAAGAAGAGCCAGTCGGTTCACCCTCATAGGGGACCATCTCTACAAGAAGGCCTTCTCCCGACCGTTGCTAAAGTGCGTCAGCGCAGTGGATGCGGAATATATATTGAAGGAAGTGCATCAGGGATCTTGCAGAGGACATCCAGGTGGCTGCTCGCTGGCAAGGAAGATCCTGTTAGCGGAGTACTTCTGGCCGACCCTTCAAGAAGATGCCGCCCGTATCGTCGCCAACTGGCTTTCCTGCCATAAACACCATTGCTTCTCCCATCGGCCAACGGAGGAAATGAAGGTGTCTACGGTATCCTGCCCGTTCGACCAGTGAGATATGGATATTGTAGGGCATTTTCCCATGACGACCGGGCAGCGGAAGTTCTTATTGGTAGCAGTAGATTATTTCTCAAAATGGGTCGAGGTCGAGCCCCTCGCGAGAATAACCGAGCAGATGGTCAAGAAGTTCATCTGTCAAAACATAATATGTCGGTTCGACATTCCCCGACTGCTCGTGTCCGACAATGGGCGGCAGTTCGCCGGTCAAGAGCTCCAAGCATGGTGCGAAGGGTACGACATCCGGCAACACTTCACTTCCGTAGCATATCCCCAAAGCAATGGGCATGCCGAGGTCACCAACTGGGAGATCCTTCGGATTCTTCGCGTCCGGCTCGACCATATAGGGGGAAGCTGGGTGGATGAATTGCCGGGTGTGCTATGGGTTATCCGCACGACCCCAAAGGAGGGAATGGGCATTACTCCATTTCACTTGGTATATGGAGGAGAGGCGGTCGTCCCAGTCGAAGTCGGTGTAGAGTCCGAGCGGATATTGGGCTATGACAAGGACAACGCCGAACGGAGATAGCTGGAGCTGGATTTGATTGACGAGGAGCGAGCCAAAGCAGTCGTCCGGCTAATGGCATACCGATAAAGGATGAAGCAGAATTATAACAAGCGAGTAATCCCCAGAGTGTTTCAGGTCGGCGACCTGGTATGGAAGAAGGTAAAGCTGGTCGGCGATGTGAGTAAGCTGGAGGCCGCATGGGCCGACCCCTTTAAGGTCATTGAAAAGCTCAGATCGGGTGCCTACTATCTCGAAGATCAAGACGGGCGACAGCTGGAACGACCATGGAGCGCTAACCATCTTCAGCCGTACCGAGCTGGGTGAAAGGTGCACCAATGTAATCATTTAAGCATGTTTTCGTTCTCCAGTACCCTTTGGCCGCAGGAATGGAATCACAAAACGCAAGGGTAAATGCATCCCTCGAATCAAACTGACTCTCCATGGTTTGATACCAAAGGTCGGGAGAGGGGGCAGAGGAACTGGCCATTACCGCCGAAATGCGAAGCAAAGGAAAAATAGAAAAGGCGACGGAGGAGGTGAGCAGAACAGTGCCCACGAAGCACAGACACCACCGGAATGCGAAGAAAAGCGCGAAGGGAACGAAAAAGGAATGGGCAGAGAGTTCTTACAGAATAAAAAGATGGTCGGAAAAGAGAGCAAAAATGGCCGGAAGACGGAGAACCGGTTCGCCGAAGAACAGAGCAGGAGCCTTCGAAAACACGGGCATGATAAAGCGGAAGCGGCGGAGGGAGAGGAGGCGGCCTTATAAAGGTTGGGCTCGAACGGTCAGAACTGTCCGATCCAGGGCATGAGATCCGAGGAGCACATCCGACCGTTGAATTCAAAGCGTCAGGGGTCACCTTGAGCCTGACAGCTCGAGCAGGCGATGACGGCTGCCTAGCCACGTGGCGTCACCCCGTAAGGCGCATTTAATGACATCCATTATGCAGGCGCGAGCGCGTGCTCAACCTTAATGGCCAGGATTTACACGAATATCGAGGAAATCCGAGGGACGTCAGCATCGACTGATGCTAGGTCGGCGAGACAGAAGGCTGTAAGACCAGTATCCGCCAAGTGCCGGCGGGTGATATGCCGAGCGGCATCATTCACTGCACAGTGCCCGATCGGATAAAAATTTACGCCAGGGGCAGAGCGGTCGTGATGTCACTAGGCCAGTGGTCCAGTCAGTCGGACTTACAGCCTCCTTCGACTAGACCTGAATGGAAGGCATGTGATCCGGTGGTAAGAATCGGGGGCCCACATAAGGAGGGGTCGACGGCACGGGGGAGTCAAGGTCCCGGCTGAGCAGGGGGAAGCCAGCTGGCCGACCGGCCAGAGTAAATCCCGGGTCGGCGTGCAGATAGCTCGACCCCTGGTCGAGCTTCCGACGCTCACAAGCTCCCTTATAGCGGAACCATCGTGCCGAGCGGCCAATCCGCTCAGCCGAACCGCAGGTCAACCGGATCGCACTCCCGTCCGAGTATTTGACCGAGCTGCCTTCTCGCCTGGTCCGATGTGTTGGTTGCTACTCAGAAAACCTAATGGTTCCACTGTACAAAAATTTTGTACAAAGGTCTGAACCTTTTCCTAGCTACCATGTGTTCTTTTAAATTAAAGTTGGATCGCCTGCGGAACTTAACACGTTTGATCCAAAATTTAATCTATTTGTTCTTTTAGGTTTTGACTTGGATCTCCTGCGGAACTTAACACGTTCGATCCAAATCACCTAAGTTATTAATTCCATTAAATATTAATTTCCATAATTGGTTCCCAGTACTGACGTGGCGAGGCTCATGACCTTCTTGGATATGAGAGCAACCACCACCGACTAGACAAAACCTTTTAAGGAAAGCTAATATTTAATTTCCTAAAATAACTTTAGGTTAACCGAAAGGAACAATCAAATCACAAGGAAAAAAAAAAAAAGAACACAACATCGAAAATAAATTCGAAATACTAGAATCGCATGCCTCTTGTATTTGGTATTATTTCCAAAAATAACTAGTATGATGCGGAAAGGAAAAATACTAGTTATACCTTTTAGAAAAACCTCTTGATCTTCTACCGTATTCCTCTTCTAATCCCGGACGTTGTGTGGGCAACGATCTTCCGAGACGAGAACCACCAAACCACCTTCTTCTTCTTTCCTTCAAGTTTAGGCCAAGCAAGACTTTCAAAGGAAGAAGATCCTTTTCCACCAACCAAGCTCTAAGGGATGCGAGCTTTCTCTCCTTCTTCTCCAAGCTAAGATCCGGCCACCACTTTATCTCCAAGAGAAAAGAAGGTTTCGGCCACAAAGATGGAGAGAAGAGAAAGGGAAGGGCCGGCCACACCAAGGAAGAAAAGAGGGAGAAAAATAATAGAGTTGTTCTTTCATAAATCCTCCTCTACCCCCTCTTTTATAATCCTTGATCTTGGCAAATAAGGAAATTTAAATAAAAACTTCCTTAATTCTTTTGCCATGAAAAGGAAAAATTTATTTAATTAAAAATAATTTTTCTTTTCATTATAACATGGCCGGCCACTTATTTCCCCAAATCAAGGAGAGTTTTAATTAAACAAGAATTAAAACTTCCTAATTTGTTTCTAGAAATTTATAAAAATTTCTCCAATAATTTTATCCCTTCATGATTGGTTTATAAAAAGGAAATTTAATAAATTAAAATCTTTCTTTTAAACATGTGGATAAAAAGAAAGTTATCTCTAAAAATTAAAATATCTTTTAATCTACAAATAAGGAAAGATATCTAATCTTTTCTTAATCTCTTGTAGAAACTTATAAAAGAGAATATTTAATTTTTAAACTCTCTTTTAAATCATGAATATGGTTAAAAAGGAAAGTTTTCTTAAAATTTAAAATCCACCTTTTAATCAACAAATAAGGAAATATTTCAAATTTTAAACTCTCTTTTAAACATGTAGATGATTTACAAATAAGGAAAGTTTTTACCAAAAATTAAAATCATCCTTTTAATCTACAAATAAGGAAAGAGATTAATCTCTTCTCTTAATCTTTTGTAGAAAGCTATAAAAGGAAATTTTAATTTTTAAACTCTCTTTTAAAATCATAATATCCACATAAGAAATAATTTTAATAAAAATCCTTTTTAATATTCTAGTGGCCGGCCACCTAAGCTTGGGACCCAAGCTTTGGCCGGCCACCAACTTGGCTCATCCACTTGGTCTTGGCCGACCCTATCTTGGGTTCCAAGCTAGCTTGGCCGGCCCCATTGGATGGGTAAAAAGGTAGGTATATGGTGGGTATAAATCTCTATATACAAGAGGCTACGGTAGGGACCGAGAGGAGAAATTGGTTTTGGTCTCCCGATAAAATTAAGCATCCCGTGTTCGCCCCGAACACACAACTTAATTTTATCAATAATAATTCATTCCACTAGAGAACTATTATTGAACTACCGCACCAATCCCAAATTATATTTTGGGCTCCTTCTTATTATGAGTGTGTTAGTCTCCCTGTGTTTAAGATGTCGAATGTCCACTAATTAAGTGAGTTACTGACAACTCATTTAATTAATATCTTAGTCCAAAAGTAATACCACTCAACCTTATCGTCATATCGGACTAAGTCCACCTGCAGAGTTTAACATGACAATCCTTATGATCTCCTCTTGGGGACATTCTCAACCTAGATTACTAGGACACAGTTTTCTTCTATAATCAACAACACACACTATAAGTGATATCATTTTCCAACTTATCGGGCTTATTGATTTATCAAACTAAATCTCACCCATTGATAAATTAAAGAAATAAATATCAAATATATGTGCTTGTTATTATATTAGGATTAAGAGCACACACTTCCATAATAACTGAGGTCTTTGTTCCTTTATAAAGTCAGTATAAAAGAAATGACCTCTAATGGTCCTACTCAATACACTCTAAGTGTACTAGTGTAATTATATAGTTAAGATAAACTAATACCTAATTACACTACGACCTTCCAATGGTTTGTTCCTTTCCATTTTGGTCGTGAGCTACTGTTTATAATTTATAAGGTACTGATAACATGATCCTCTGTGTGTGGCACCACACACCATGTTATCTACAATATAAATTAATTGAACAACTATATTTATTAAAAATATAGACATTTGACCAATGTGATTCTTATTTCTAGATAAATGTTTATACCAAAAGCTAGACTTTTAGTATACATCCTAACACGATGCGCACGCGCACCCGAGCGCCCTGGAGGCCGAGCGGGCATCCCGTCCAGCCCGGTAAGAGACAAATCACTTAGAAGAGGACAAAAAGGCAGATAGTGATATCATTCTCGAGACACCTGCCGTTGACAATCAGCGTGGTCGGCGGCCAGGCTGTACCGAGGATCGTACGGTGGAAGTTTCCACTGTCCTGGCAGAGATATGCTCGGGCAGTTGCGGTATGGCGTCAGGTACGCTTTTCTAACACAACCATTCTGAGGTATGCTTTGAGGAGCGCGCACACCTCGGGAAGTGTGCACGCGCCTCTCCGGGGTCCTATATAAAGACCTCTGAACTTCGACGGAGGTATGTTTTTTCTCCTCTACTGTAGCCACAGTCTCATTATTTTGCCTCTACTTCCGCCCGTCGTTGCTTGACTTGAGTGTCGGAGGGTCATCGCCGGGAATCCCTTCCCGGCCCGGCTTTGTTGCAGGATCATCAGAGGTCCACGTCATTGCGGAGATCACCTAGAGGTTGCAGAGAGCGCCACGTCCATAGCTTTCATCGGCTCAGCGCGCGGACAGGATCAAAATGTCTTTGCATGATTTCTGTTAGAAATTAATTTGAATTTAATTTTTTCAAGAAAGAAAATTTTATTACTCATCAATGGAAAAAATTTTAATTTTTTTGACCGTTGTATTATTTTTCTATGAATTTTTTTAACAAAATTTATATTTTTTTAATTTAAAAATACCTTGCAGTGCTATTTTTTATAAAATTTTTTTTTATGAAACTTTATCATTTTCTCTATTTAAGAAAATATTTTCAAAATAGTTTGACTGTTGATGAATTTTCTATGAATTATTTCTCTAAGTGTAAATTTTTAATATTAAAAATTCTTAAAAATTAAACTTTTGGAAGTTCAATTTTTTTTTTATAAAAATATTTCCTCTATTCCATTATAAGAAAATTTCTTATGATTTCTTTGAGCTCAGAAACTATATTTAAGAAAATTTTAGTGAAAATAAATCTTTATATCGAAAAGAATTTATTACTGCTTAAATTTAATTCAATTTTTCTTGAAAATTTTATTTCAGCTTTGGATATTTAAGCTTAACAGTTAGAAAAATTCTCTGAATTTTTGAATAATTAAAAATAATCTTAAAATTATTTTTTAAATGATTTATAAATTATAAAAAATCTAAATTTTTGAAATTTAAAAGTTCATGATTTTCTTCAGGATAATAATCACTTTATTTTTATACAGACTCTGATTTAAATTTATTTTCATGGAATACCCTATTTTTAATGTGATCAAAAGAGGAGAACTAAAGGTTAAGTTTAGGGGGAGTGTACATTAATTTTTAATTTTTACATAATTTTTCTTATATACAAAATATGTACTTGCCTTCTTATTACTATCTATTTTTTGGTTTGCCATAACATAACTTGGGGTTGGTCATATCAAAAAGGAAGAGATTATAAGTACTCTATGATAGTTTTGATGTGATCAAACCAAGTTAAGTTAGGTCCTGTTATATTTTGATACCCTATGTCTAAGTGTGCAGGAACTTAGGAGCACAGAAAGTTAAGCAAAAGATGCAGCTAGCGAGAAGGACGACACAGGAGAGAGTCAACGGGCTCGATGCGTTCGAGGGACGAGGTGCTGCGGAAGAGTACGCTAGTGGACGAGAAGGAGGCGCGCTACGTTTTCAAGGGACAAGAAGCCAGAGCAGAAGGTTGCTTGAGAAGACCAGAAAATGAGTTCAGGTGAGCTATATTCCGGATAGCCGAAATCACCCAGAGCAAACCTAGAGCAAAAGACTCGAAGGAAAATTCAACCAGAGGTTAACTGTGCTCCGGGGCGCCTGAAGCTATTCCAGGCTCCTAGACCACCTAGACCCAGGGCGCCCCAAGCGAGCGCCCTAGTCGAGTCGGTTCAGCTCGGTCGGGGTGTCCAGACCAGAAAACTTATCGAAACGTGTGTTGTCGCTATCCAGTACCACGAGGATAAAATTCTATCCATGTTCAGACGCTTAGAACCCTTCCAAGCACCTTGATCAGAGCTATAAATACAACTCTGATCCCAAAAACTAAAGAACACTGAAAAATACAAAGAACAACACTTGTAATCAATTATTTTCTTATTTAGCTTTATAATTCAGTAGTTCAATTGTTGTAAGAGACTTCTCCGCTTGAAAGAGACTTTAACGAGATTTCAACGTTTTGAACTAGCAATCTCCTGATTGCAAACCAAGTAAACCTCGGTGTCTCTTTCTCTCTTTAATTAGTTATTTAAATTTTATTTATGCAAGTGTTAGTTTTAATTAAGTTGTAAAGATCGAGAAGGGTATTCATTTTTTTTTGTGCAGGGCAATTCACCCCCTCTTGTCGGCCTACAAGGGACCAACACTTTCTTCATCTCCGTCTTGACAAATTTTCTCCATCATCGTTCATCTTGGTATTTCATCAAACAACTACCGAACAAAAAATAGAACTACCCTAAAATATACAAAATTCAAATATTTAATTTGAAATAAAAAACTTACTTCGCCACCGAGACGCACTAATACTCCTATGACTGGAGTCACCCCCCGTCGAAGAATCGATGAAGTCAATCTCATCCTTCAGAAGCGCTCAATTTTCCTCCTCTCGTGACCAGCTTCTCCGACTCATCATGCTTTACCTCTAATAACAACAAGAAACTCAAAAAAGATACCAAATGCTAAAAAAATAAAAATAAAAAGACATGTAATGCAATATTGTGGGGATCATGAAAAGAGAGTGAATGGAGTTGGAATGGAATGGTGAGGAAAGATCTGTTGAGACTTTCGGGCCACAAAAATCGCTTTTTGCGTTGCGGAAACCCCCGAAGTCTTGCCACAGATCCGTGCGAAGATAGATATAATTTTACATGTACATGTTTCCTATCCTAGATATACACTAGATCTACAAGAAAGTGAGTATACCTTTGAAGCGAAGCCCTTCGCAAATCCCGCTTGTCTAAGGTCCGTCGGATCTCAAGTGTGTTCAAGTGTACACACCTCTAGAAGTATCCACACGAACAAGAGATGGAGAGGAAACCTTAGAGTGTGCTAGCACCCCAAGGAGTCTAGGCTAAGGAGGAGGAGAGGGAGAGAAGAAGATAGGAGGAAGAAGATAGATTGAATGACCACACAATGCTATTCAAGCACCATAATGTGGCCGACCACATTTAAAGGGTTTTAAACCTCCATGGGATACAAAGAGTCATGGCTCTTGGTCTCCCTCATGAGGTGGCACTTGGTCAAGTCAATCTTGACCAAGTAAAGAAGCCTTGATGATGTGGAATATCATCATTGGTTGGCCCCATGCCATGTCACAATGAGGTGGCATTTGGTCAAGTCAAACTTGACTCTTCATCTTCCCTCTCAAGTCAAGTCAAACTTAACTTAAATTCTCCCATGGTTGATCAAATCCAACCTTTGATTCAAGTCAATTTAATTTAGTGAATCTCTATCCATTAAATTAAATTGATTCAATGAGTCATAATCTAAATTAGACTCATTCAATACATGAATCAAATTGAGTCCAACTCAATTAGTCTAATTTGGATTACTCTTAATCCAATTTGGTTCATCATATGAACCTAATTCTCTTGGTTCATCATATGAACTCATTCTCCATCTAATTTCCCTTTGTGTGTGACCCTATAGGTTCTTGTGACGTTGGCAATGCTCCTAAACTCATTTAGAAGCATAAGTAATGAGCGGTATCTAGCAACACATCATTACTACCCAAGTTACAAGAATGTTGAGATCCAATATCACCTTGTGACTACTAATTGTGACCCTTCACAATATATGATAATGTCCTTCTATCCTTGACATCTAGATTGATTAAATTGAGGCATAGACCGTGTCATCCTCTAATCAATCTATATCTTGAATTCCAAGTAGACTCACTCTAAACAAATGAGCTCAATATCTTATATTGACTCATTTGGGCATGACCATCAACTTAGTGGTCTCACTCTATTAAGAATGATGATGTCACTCCCATCATATAGGAGGGATAGATCTCATCTACATCACTCACATCCCTCCCCATAATTTATTACATACCCAGTAATTGCCTTTATAGTCCACCCAGTTACGGGTGACGTTTGACGAAGCCAAAGTATGCAACTCATTATGTAGGGAACCATGGTGACTTCAGGTCCAAGGACTATTAGTCATACTAATAGTCACATGAGAAAGTATATGACACTCATATAACGATCCATGATATTTTCTCATGGTGGGTCATTCAGTATACATTCTCCAATGCATACCCATGTGTCAACTTGATATCTCTATATCCATGACTTGTGAGATCAAGTCATCGAGTTGACCTACATGCTAGTCTTGTCGCATTAACATTGTCCCTGAATGTTAATACTTGACTAGGAATGATTAAGAGTAGTGTTCTTTATATCATCTCACTATCGATTCAACCAATCGATTGATATAGATATGAACCTTCTACTCAGGGACGCTATTATACTTAGTTATTTGGCACCAATACAAGTAAGCATAATAACCATAAACAAATGCCTTTATATATATATATATATATATATATATATATATATATGAATATGATACATCGAGTCCATACAATAATCATCATATGATTGACTCTAGGGCTCTAACTAACAATCTCCCACTAGCACTAGTGTCAATCAGTGTACACTCTAAGGCCCAATGACCTAGTGTGACCATCATGCTTTCTCTGTGTCAAAGCCTTGGTCAAGGGATCATCGACGTTAGCTTCTGTGGGTACTCTGCAAATCTTCACATCTCCTCTATCGATGATCTCTCGAGTGAGATGGAAGCGCCGTAGTATGTGTTTGGTCCGCTAGTGTGAGCGAGGTTCCTTAGCCTGCGCAATTGCTCCATTGTTGTCACAATAGAGCTCTATAGGATATGCTATGATAGGAACCACCCGAAGCTCAGTAATAAACTTGCGGATCCAAACTGCCTCCTTTGCTGCTTCTGATGCAGCAATATACTCGGCCTCTGTTGTAGAATCAGCAACTGTATCCTGCTTCGAACATTTTCAGCTCACAGCACCACCATTCAAGCAAAACATGAACCCAGACTGTGATCTATAATCATCCTGGTCTGTTTGGAAACTGGCATCACTGTAACCCTTTATAGCTAGCTCGTCATCGCCTCCATATATCAAGAAATATTCTTTAGTCCTTCTCAAGTACTTAAGAATATTATTAACCGCTATTAGTGACCTTCACCTGGATCTGACTGGTACCTGCTCGTCATGCTCATAGCATATGAAACATCAGGACGAGTACATAATATGACGTACATGATAGATCCTATGGCTGAAGCATAAGGGATCTTATTCATGCAGTCTCTCTCCCCTCTAGAAGAGGAACCTTGAGTCTTCGAAAGACTCACACCATGTGACATTGGCAGAAATCCTTTCTTGGAATTCTGCATGGCAAATCGTAGTAATACCTTGTCAATATATGTACTCTGACTTAGGCCAAGCAATCTCTTAGATCTATCTCTATAGATCTTTATGCTTAGAATATGGGCTGCTTCACCTAAGTCCTTCATTGATAAACAATTCCCTAGCCAAGTCTTTACAGACTGCAGCAAAGGGATGTCATTCCCAATGAGTAGTATGTCATCCACATACAATACAAGGAAGACAATTGTGTTCCCAACAACCTTCTTGTAGACACGGGGTTCATCTTCATTCTTGATGAAACCAAATTGTTAGATCGCATCATCGAATCGAAGATTCTAGCTCTGAGAAGCTTGCTTTAGTCCATAAATGGACTTATACAGCTTGCATACTCTGCCAGTATACTGTGAATCTACAAAACCCTCAGGTTATGTCATGTACACATCCTCGAGTAAGTTTCCATTCAAAAACGCAGTTTTGACATCCATCTGTCAGATCTCATAATCGTGGTATGCTGCAATAGCAAGCATGATCCAAATGGACTTAAACATTCGCTACTGGAGAAAAAGTTTCATCATAGTCAATACCATGAATTTGCTTGAAACCTTTAGCTACCAAGCGACCTTTATAAATAAGTCCATCTATGTCAGTCTTTCTCATAAAGACCCACTTACACCCAATGGGTTTGACGCTTTCAGGTGGATCAACCAAAGTCCATACTTGGTTGGTGTACATGGAATCCATCTCGGATCTCATGGCCTCTAGCCATTTCTCAGAATCTGGTCTCATCACAGCTTCCTGATAGGAGGTAGGCTTATTCTCAATGAGCATAACGTCATCATGGTCAGACAAGAGAAACGAGTATCTCTCAGGCTGACGACGTACCCTATCAGACCTGCGAAGAGGGAGTCTACTTGAACTGGTTGTTGTTCCTCAACTCCTTGTGGAACAATTTCATCATCCACAACACTTTGTGGTTCCAGTTCAACTTCCATCAAGGCTTCAGTGTTATGGTCCATATCCTGAACTTCTTCAAGATTGAACGTATTCCCACTAGTTTTTCTAGAAACAAAGTCCCTTTCTAGAAATACCCCAGTCTTATCCACAACTACTTTGTGTTGACTGGGAATATAGAAGTAATATCACTTCGTTTCCTTGGGATATCCAATAAAATAGCACTTATCGGATTTGGGTCCCAATTTGTCTGAGACTTGATGTCGAACGTAAGCCTCACAACCCCAAATCCTCATAAAAGACACCTAGGCATCTCTCCCAGTCCATATCCTATATGGTGTCTTTATCACAGCCATGGATGGAACACGGTTAAGTATGAAGGCTGCTGTGTCAAGAGCATAGCCCCAAAGAGATATAGGAAGATCTATGTGACTCATCATAGATCGCACCATATCTAATAGGGTATGATTTCTCCTTTCAGATACATCATTCCACTGTGGTGTTCCAGAAGGAGTGAGTTGAGATAGAATCTCACACTCAGCTAGATAGTCACGAAACTCATGGCTAAGGTATTCACCACCTCGATCTGATCGAAGTATCTTAATATTCTTGTCAAGCTAGTTTTGTACTTCATTCTTGAATGCTTTGAACTTTTCAAAGGATTCTGACTTATGTGTCATCAAATACACATAACCATATCTATTGAAGTCATCAGTAAATGTATTAAAGTACCTATAACCACCTCTAGCAGCGACATTGAAAGGGCCACATACATCACTATGTATAAGTCCTAACAAGTCAGTCGCTCTTTCGTTGTGTTTACTAAAGGGAGTCTTGGTCATCTTGCCTAGTAGGCATGACTCGCATGTCTCATATGATTCAAAATCAAATGAGTCCAGCAAACCATCTTTATGGAGTTGGGATAAACGTTTGTCATTTATATGACCTAAGCGACAATGCCAGAGATAGGTTTGGTTTATTTTATTTTATTTGAATCATTTGGTACTTATGTTATAGATGGGGTTCTCTAAGTCTAGAATATAGAGTTTGCTCATCAGATGTGCACTACAATAGAACATATCATTTAAATAAACGGAACAACATTTGTTCTTTATGACAAACGAAAAGTCTTTCTTGTCCAAACAAGAAACTGAAATAATGTTCTTAGTAAGAGCAGACACATAACAACATTCATCTAATTCTAGTACAAGCCCAGAGGGCAGAGATTGAAAGTAAGTCCCTACAGCAACAGCAGCAACCCGTGCTCCATTGCCTACTCGTAGGTCCACCTCACCCTTCGTTAATGCCCTGTTATTTCTCAACGCCTGCACATTAGTACAAATGTGAGAAGTACATCCGGTATCTAATACCCATGATAAAGAAATAGAGAGATTAACTTCTATAACATATATACCTGAAGTAGAAGTCTCACTTCTCTTCTTCTTAAGATCTTCCAGGTAAACTTTGCAGTTCCTCTTCTAGTGTCCGGTCTGACCGCAGTGGAAGCAGGTAGCATCCTTAGCAACCCCTCCTTTGGATTTCAGTGCCTTGCCTTTGCCCTTGGCTTGGGACTTTCCTTTGCCTTTAGGCTTACCCTTGCCCTTATGCTTTTGTACCATCAAAATGAAGTTGAGCTTAACCTTCTTAAGATTGAGCTCAGCAGTTCTCAACATGCTAAGCAGCTCGGGTAGTGACTTATCAATTTCGTTCATGTTGTAGTTCATGACAAATTGACTGTAGCTCTCTGGCATGGATTGCAAGATCAAGTCAGTGGCCAGCTCTTGGCCAAGTGGGAATCCCAATCTCTGTAGGTTTTCTATGTACCCAATCATCTTGAGCACATATGGACCTACGGGAGTCCCATCTTGCATCTTGCATTGAAACAGTGCCTTGGAGATCTTGAATCTCTCGTGCCTCGCTTGTCCTTGATATAGTTGACGAAGATGTTCAACCATATCATAAGCACCCATCAACTCGTGTTGCTTCTGAAGCTCAGAGTTCATGGTTGCGAGCATGAGGCATGACACATCTAATGCGTCGTCTTGATGCTTCTTATAAGCATCTCGGTCATCTCGTGTGGCAGTGGCAGGAGTGCCTCGGGAATGGGCTGCTCCAGGATGTACAGTTTTTGTTCTTGTGTGAGAACGATTCTCAGATTCCTGTACCAGTCCAAGAAATTAGCTCCATTGAGCTTGTCCTTATCAAGGATAGAACGCAGAGAGAAGGTGTTCGTGTTTGTCGACATGGCAATCTACAACAGAAAAATACAGAAAATAAATATCATATTCCACTAATCATTTAATTAGGCCTTTAATTAAATGATGCTCCTACTAAATTATAGAATTTTTGTAGAATCAAGTCATGGATGTGGTTAAACCACACTTACTAGATTCTAACCAATTAGCTATAATCTTGCGGGACAAGATCCACATCATACTATTGAATGAGCACATAATGCTATTCAAGCACCATAATGTGGCCGGCTACATTTAGAGGGTTTTAAACCTCCATGGGATACCAAGAGTCATGGCTCTTGGTCTCCCTCATGAGGTGGCACTTGGTCAAGTCAATCTTGACCAAGTAAAGAAGCTTTGATGATGTGGAACACCATCATTGGCCGACCCCATGTCATGTCACAATGAGGTGGCATTTGGTCAAGTCAAGGTAAAGTCAAACTTGACTCTTCATCTTCCCTCTCAAGTCAAGTCAAACTTAACTTAAATTCTCCCATGGTTGATCAAATTCAACCTTTGATTCAAGTCAATTTAATTTAGTGAATCTCTATCCATTAAATTAAATTGATTCAATGAGTCATAATCTAAATTAGACTCATTCAATACATGAATCAAATTGAGTCCAACACAATTAATCTAATTTAGATTACTCTTAATCCAATTTGGTTCATCATATGAACCTAATCCTCTTGGTTCATCATATGAACTCATTCTCCATCTAATTGCCCACCGGGACGCACTAATACTCCTATGACTGGAGTCACCCTCCGTCGAAGAATCGATGAAGTCAATTTCATCCTTCGGAAGCGCTCAATTTTCCTCCTCTCGTGACCAGCTTCTCCGACTCATCATGCTTTACCTCTAATAACAACAAGAAACTCAAAAAAGATACCTGATCCAGTGGTAAGGATGGGGGACCCTCATTGACGGGAGGTCAACGACACGTAGAGGTCAATGGTCAAGGAAGTCAACCCCAAGCTCGTGCCGAACGGACAGAGGTCATGCCGAGTAGACATCCGACCAAGGGTCTTCTGAACCGAACGAAAGACAACCCGACCAGGGATCGGGTTTCCGACACTCAAGTAGAGTCTATGGGTCGAGCGGAACGCTCGGCCGAGCCGCATGACAATAAGGCGCAATTCCATCCGAGTACAGAGGCAGGACTTCACCGCCCAAGCCAAGGTAGGCGCATTCCCGGAAACCAAGAGTGCCGAGCGACATGTCCGCTCGGCCCGGAAGTAGGTGAAAACGCTAGAAGACAAAAAGGAGAGTTGGTAGCTTCATCCTCGAGACACCTGCCGCTGACAAACAGCATGGTCGGCGGCCGGAGCGGACAGAGTATCGTATGGTGGAAGCTTCCACCGTCACATCTGGGATATGCTCGGACGATTGCGGAATGACGTCAGGCATGCTTTTCTGACACAACCCTACTGAGGTATGTTTGGGGAAGCGTGCATGCATCGAGAAGCGTGCCCGCGCCTCCCCGGGGTCCTATATAAGGACCCCCCAGATTTCGACGAATGTATGCAATCTTGATCACTGTAGCCACAGTAATGTTACTCTGCTTCTTCGTTGCCTGACTTGAGCGTCGGAGGGTCGTCGCCGGGAAACCCCTCCCGGCTCGGCTTCTTTGCAGGTTCGCCGGAGATCTACACCACCAGTCGGAGACAGCAGAGAGTGCCACGTCCCCAGCGTCCGTCGACTCAGCGCTCGGACAGGATCAATACCAAATGCTAAAAAAATAAAAATAAAAAGACATGTAACGCAATAATGCGAGGATCATGAAAAGAGAGTGAATGGAGTTGGAATGGAATGGTGAGAAAAGATCACGTCCGATTCCTCTTTTAAAATTGACAAAGTTGGCCATCATGAATGGATCCAAAGCTCAGCCTAATATCAAATTGTCACTAACTTGCCATGTCTTTTTGTGCTGTTGGGTGGAGGCAAAAAGACGATGATTGACAGCCACCGTCGTGCTTCGACGATGGAGGAAATGGAGATGAAAGAGGGCTAGGAGATTAAGTATTTTTTTTTTTTTAAAAAAAAAAAGAGGGTTATTATGGGAAGGGACAAGTAATTTGGTTGATTCCAAAATGGATATATATATATATATATATCAAAAGGGTGTTTTATATTTTAAAAATATTTTTATTTTAATATTATCATAGTAGTTTAAAATTAGTCTGGGGCAATGGTACAATGTTAGACATCTTCTTATTTTTTAAGCATTTAAGGATTGAGTTCATGCTTCGGTGAATAAACAAATAAATTTTCCTTAATATATGATTGCCCTAAGAACGCTGGGCAAATGAATCGTGCGCTGCGAGGTGTTATTCGATAAAAAACTTTCATTGGATTAGATTAGTCATCTCATGATTAATTGATGTAAGTTTGATATCTCATGTCAATTGAAAAAATACTAATAAATTATTGTTAAAACTATTTTAATACAGATAAAACTACTTAAATATTAATTAAAATTATTTTAATTGGATTTAAATTAGTCAGATACCGGATCAAAACAGTTAAATTGAAATAATTTTGATCAAAATTACTATAGTTAAAATAATTTTAATCAAAATGGCTTATTACAATGTGGAATATGAACTAATAAAGTTGTTTTATCATACTATTCTAACTGTAATTATTTTAATTAAAATTATTATAATAATATTAAAATAAGAGTATTTTTAGAATATGAGAAATGTTTTTAATACTTGTAAAATAAAATATATTTTTAATAATAATGAAAATAAGGAGTATTTTTTTTAAAAAAATTGCTCATTAATTACCTATAGTACAAGTGTCCCAGCCACTATGGGCGATGCTGCAGTAAGATTCCGGCAAGTTCTGATAACCAACTGATCGCAATATGAATTTTTTTATTTTTTATTTTAAATTTCAAGGAAAGCAAATCTTACTTGCCTTGGTAAAAACAAGTTTAAAATGTCCTTTTTAACAAAGAGGACATTGACGGGTAAAAATGAAAAGCAAAGTAAACAATGATAAACTGTAAAAGGCTCTTGGCCAAAATAATTTTTATAAAAAATATATATCTTTTTTACAATATTTTGATCAATGAAAATAAAAGATTGGCAATATCTATATTAAACTATGAAAGGATTTTAACAATCTCATTATGGTTTTAAACTTATAGCATGCATTTAGGATTGCATGTTTGCACGCAAATATCTTTAGTCATGTCATATGTAGTAGTATTTTTTTATTCTTTTTAACAAAAATAAATTAAATTAGTAAAAATTTGCAATGATGTTCTTACACAAGTTCTATTCAAAATTTGATGAACATCTGTAAAAATGTTGAAAATTTATAAAAATTTGCAATTTCCAACTTATTAGCGTAGTCACAAAACATCCGGCAATTTTTTTTCTAAAAAACAGAAGAGAAATAGTGGAATCGATCAGACTAGAACAGAACAGAAAAAACAATCAATCGATCGGATTATAACAGAATAGAACAGAATAGAACAGAAGAACAATCAATCGTTAGATTAGCACAGAACAGAAAAACAATCAAGCAGTACAAATCTGACAAAAGCAAGCAACGCCTACTCTTGTATTAGTAGTCCATTGACAACTCGGAAAAAAAAAATCAAGCAGCATCAACATCGTCCCCAATTCCAGAGCAAACTGAAGCAGGAGGAGGGTAACAAAACAAACGATCGAAGAAGAAGAAGAAGAAGAAGATGGAGTAATGGAGATGGATCTACTCTACCTACTACATCAGGAGACGAGCAGATGAGGAGGTAGCTTCACTGATGATTAGCCCTTGATATGGCGGAGCTTGTGCCATGTCTTCTTGCAGGTCTCCCCCACCACCTTCACGCCCTTCTTCACCAGGTGCTTCAGCTCCTTGGCCCTCTCCTTGACTTGCTCCTCGAACCCTGACATCGCTCAAAACCTAGCTCCGCTCGCCGCTCCGCCCAAATTGTGATTTCAAACGGAGATCTGTTTAGATTATATCGAGGCCCCGATACGGAGAAGATGAGCAGCTGTACGTTTTATTTATTGTAAAGAAATAAATAACAGATTGAATAAAGCGGATTCATGCAAAACGGTTTGTGGGTTATAACGGAATCCAAAGCTAGCGGAAAGCTGGAGGAAATGGAAATCATTGGGACGGGAGAAACAATATATTTTTTTACACATAATAATACAAAATGTAGATTTCGTAGAGTGCAAGCTGATTTCAAAATTAACTTATATATTTTGAAGCCTGGGATGGTAGAAGATATAAGCTAAATTTGAAATCAGTTTGTGATTGTATTTTAAATAAGAAAAATATAGAAATTATATTTTTGATTTTATTGAAACTTAGCATAGAATTGGGCAGAATATAAACAAACCGATTTTGAAATTAGCTTACAACTAAAACTTGTAATCATCACAACATTTTGAAATTGCTTCATGAGAATATATATATAATGTACATATATGAAGGATCAAAGGATGTAAAAAAAGGGGGTGAATATCGTTCGTTAAAATCTCTTTCTTTAGAATCGTTAAAATAAGAGTAGTACAGCGGAAAATAAAGAACTCGTTTCAGTTACTTAGTTCGGAGCATATGTCGACTCCTACTCCAAGACCCACGATCCTTGATCATACCGTTGGTCAATCCACTAAAACTCTTCTTTCCGAACCTTCGGAAAGAAGTAATTCGTATAGATTATCTTATTTGCAGTTAAATACAATGCAAGCTAAATTAAAGTATACTAAAAAAAATATATAGCTGAAGATTATTGGCACTTTGTCAGAGCAATAGCTTGCTTGAAGATGAGAAATAGAGAAGTAGCACCAACAGAGACTTTGCACCAAGGTGAACAAAAAACTTGATGCTTGTCTCAGACCTCGAGCTCCCCTTTTGTAAGTATGGTTTAGTCAACTGAAAAACTCTTCAATCGACTGATCCGTTCGGTCGACCTAACCCTTTATCGGTCGACTGAACACTGCGCTTTCCTTCTTCATCGAGATCTGATCTTCGAGCAATAATGAGCAATTAATGTTCGGTCGACTGATCACTTTTATCAATGGATCGATCAGTACAGTTTCCCTGTTCGCCCAGATTCTCCATTAATGAGTTTAATTGTATTTAATGTTCGGTCAACCGATCTCTATATTCGGTCGACCGATCAAGCAAACTTCCAAGTTTACTTTTGATCGATCTGATCTGTGTCACGTCAACTTGGTTTGGACGGCTAATCTTCTGGTTAGGTTGACTAATCAGGATGACTTCCATCTTTGCTTCTCGAGCTGATCTCTGCTTGTATCATGCTAGTTTGGTCGATCGATCCCTATGTTCGGTCGATCGATTAATGTATGACCAAGGGCTGAAGCTAGGAGAGATCATTTGTCACTTCCGGAAGATCCAATTACAAGACTTCGGGCACATTTCAAGGAAGTGCTAAATGGGCTAATCAAAGAACATTGGGCTGACTATGAGCAAGGAGAGACCAAGATAATCCCAACTGCTAATCATGCCCTAATCCACATAATCGGGTGTATCCATCCATGACTTGGTTGTGCTTAACAGAAGAACGCTAATAAGCATGGAAACTCGTTCATGCACGAAGACTTAAGTATTTTAGATTGCTTACATGAGGCATGTGACTTGGGACTCTAATTGTGCATGCATTTATTTTGTTTTGGATTCCTAGATAGCTTTCATGAGACATGTGACTTGGGGCTCTAATTATGCATGCATTTATTTTGTTTTGGGTTCCTAAATAGCTTTCACGAGACATGGGATATTGGGACTCTAATTATACGTGCATTTAATTTGTACTCCTCCTTGTTCACTCTCATTATATAAGGGAGGGACATCTTAATATGAAGCAATTTAATTTTGGTGAGATTTGTATGCTCTCTTAGTTTGTGAAAAGATTTCTGAACTTATCGAGTTTACTCTCATGACATTCAACCCATCAAAACTTTTCACCCTTAGTGTCACATTTCCTTTTCCTTCGTAGGTTTGGTTCATGTCAGTTCTTAGTTATGAGTCAAGACTCACACTCTTGTCTTCTAACTCTTGGGGTTATATCCATCGTTGTCTCCAGTTCCATCACATTTATTGGTGGGGTTCGTATCATCTAGTACCAGAGCTTTATTTTTAAAGGCAAGAGCAAATCTATCTTTACTTGTTGTTTATCCAAAAGAAAAAAAATCATGGAAAAAAAAGAAAAGCACAGCGAAAAAAGAAAAGAAAAGAAAGCGTAGCCAACAAAAAAAAGAAGAAGCTGCTTATGCAAATCGAAGTGAATTATCTTTAACAATCCATTTCTTGTTTCCCTTACTCTCAAACTTCTACTCTTTCATTTTCTTTTAAAATTTTGTCATCATAAGTTTTGGTGGTATCTTTTGAATTTTTACATGATATTCTGATTTGTTCTAGAGTTTGATTAAGAACTAAGAGATATCATCAATTGAGACCCTACCACCCAAACGTGAGTTGAGTGCTTGTGAGATTTTCTTTCATTTTTGCAGACATGTCCAACAACCAGGAGGATGGAGCAAATGAGGGGGCTAGGCAACTTCCGAACTTGCAATTGCAAGCATTGATGGGGGAAATGCAGCGGATGATGAAGGTTGAATTAGAATCAATCCATGAGAAGTTGGATCAAGTGGAGGATGGGACACCCAGAAGACATCAACAAGAAGACACCAAGAAGACACAATGAAGACATACTCAAGGGGTTGATGTCGAAGAAGATGAAGAGATAGTAGAAGACTTTTGTGAGCAAAACTACAACTGGGGTAGAATTGGATATCGAGGAGATAGAAACGGGCCTAGAAGAAATAATGATTTAGGAGGGATTAAGCTGAAGATTCCAACCTTCCAAGAGAGAAATGAACCATAAGCTTACTTGGAATGGGAAACTAAGATGGAAATTGTGTTTGACTGTCATGATTTTTCAGAGCTAAAAAAGGTAAAATTAGCTGTCATTGAATTCACTGATTATGCTATTGGTTGGTGGGATCAAATGGTGATAACTCAGAGAAGAAATAGAGAGCAACCTGTATCCACTTGGCAGGAGATGAAAGTGCTCCTTAGAAGGAGGTTTGTACCCAGCCATTATTATAGAAGCTTATATCAGCGGCTTCAAAGATTATCTCAAGGCTCTAAAAGTGTGGATGATTATTTCAAGGAGATGGAGTTGTCCATGATGCGAGCTAATGTCGATGAAGATCGGGAAGCCACCATGGCTAGGTTTTTACATGGTTTAAACTTAGAAATTGCTGATATTATTGAATTGCAGCATTATGTAGAGCTGTCAGACATGGTCCACCAAGCTCTAAAAGTGGAAGACCAACTCAAGAGGAGAGGATTGGCCAGGAAGGGACAACCAATCACTACTAACGGTACATGACGGACAACTCCAAGAAAGGAGAAACAACTGCAAAATAAGTCAAAGTTTGAACCATTCAAGAAACCCAACTCCACAACATCTACTACTCAAGGTAATCGCGAGTCCATTTCTTCCAAAACTCATGATATCAAGTATTTTAAATGTCAACGGCATGGTCATATAGCCAATCAATGTGTGAACAAAAGGATGATGATAATAAACACCCAAGGTGAACTTGAGTCAGAAGATGAGGATGAAATGGTTGAAGAAGTGCCACAAAAGGAGAATAGTGATGATGAGCAACATGATGTTGTTGGAGACTTATTGGTGGCCCGATGAGTTCTCAATCTACAAGCTAAGGAAGAAGAAGGTAATCAAAGGGAAAACTTATTTCATACTCGTTGCTTTGTCAATAACAAGGTTTGTAGTGTTATTATCGATGGGGGAAGCTGTACTAATGTGGCAAGTACTGATTTGGTGAAGAAATTGTCACTACCTTCTTGGAAACATTCGCGTCCTTATCGACTCCAGTGGCTAAACGATTGTGGTGAAATCAAGGTAACAAAGCAAGTCTTGGTAGTAATTTCCATTGGCAAATATGAAGATGAGCTATTGTGTGATGTAGTTCCTATGCATGCATGTCATCTATTATTGGGGAGACCTTGGCAATTTGATCGAAAGGTAACACATGATGGCCTCACAAATATGTATACTTTACTCTGAAGGTGCAACCTATTATTCTTGTACCATTGACTCCAAGATAAGTTATGGAGGACTACTTGAGATTACAAAAAGAAAATAAAAAAGAAGAGAGAAAAGGAAATTGAGGAAAAAAATTGAGAAAAAAAGAATTGAGAGAACAGAAATTGAGGAAAAAAAGATGAGAGAAAAGAAAATGCAAGGAAAGAGCCAAAAGGAGTGGAAAGGGAAAAAAGGAGGAAAAAATAGCTTTTATGCAAAAAAAAAATGAGATCAAATGAGATTTGTTTTCAAATTAGCCGCCCCCTTATCCTTTTGTATAAGGAGACACTCTTAAGCACTAACGGCCTTAATGATTCTTTGCCTAGTGTTGTTGTTTCTCTCTTACAGGAATTCGAGGTGATCTTTCCTGAAGAGTTTCTACATGGGCTACCTCCAATTAGAGGAATTGAGCACCAAATCGACTTCTTACCCGATGCATCCATTCCAAATTGACTTGCCTATAGAAGCAATCTGGAGGAAGCAAAGGAACTTCAAAGGCAAGTTAATGAATTATTGGAGAAGGGGTATGATCGAGAAAGCATGAGCCCTTGTATCGTGCTTGTGCTACTAGTCCCCAAGAAGGATGGAACATGGAGGATGTGTGTGAATTGTCGAGTCATCAACAACATAACAGTAAAGTATCGTCATCCAATTCCTAGGATTGATGATATACTTGATGAATTGCATAGTTCTTGTTGTAAGGAACTAGAGCGCTAAACATACTTATGCGCAGTGGAAATCATTTAGTTTCTTCCATGAGATCCATGCGAAGGGAAAGAAAAATATACTAAGTTTTTCATAAGATTATAAGAGGTTATACCTGTTGGTGTAATGAACCTATGTTTGGTCGGAGCGATCATGGTTTTGATGTGTGTGTCAAAGAGTTTAAGTTAGACTTTCATATATGTTTGATATGTGTTTGAGTCATGCAGGACTTGGTGAAACACACATGAGGAGCTTGGTGCAGCCAAGTGTGGGAAGCTCATCCAAGAGCTCGGATCCTTGAGTCAGTGAAGGGTGGTGTGGAAGACATCCGAGGGACCGCTGGACGAGAAGCAATAGAGTAGAGCCAAGGGAAGCGGACTTCAAGGCAACGTGAAGGATGGTACGGAGAGGAGTCGCGGGCTCAGGTGCATATGAGGGATGAAGGCCGAGGAAGAGGGCTTCAAAGGCGACTCTGGAAAGGATGAGTGTGTGAGAATGTAATGGACCAGTCAATTGGTCATGGGACCAGTCGACTGATCCAATTTCACTAAAGGCATAGAATGTTTCTGTGCTCATTGGCAAAGGGGACCAGTCGATTGGTCCCATGACCAGTCGAATGGTACATAGCTGTTGGCAGAATCGCGAATTCTGCGGAGTGTCGTTGGTTGTGCCCAACGATCAGATCAGTCGACTAATGCATGGATCAGTCGACTGGTGTCAGGGTTGAGTTGATATGATGATCAACTCTCTCCTATTAATTATAGGAAGCTTTGGGGCATCAAGGAGGTTACTGATTGTTATTGAATCACTCCTTGTCATTGTCTAAAGCTTCCAAGCCATACTCTTCTTCCTACTCTTAATCTCTATCTTGTAAAAGAAGAAGAGTGCTTTGTGAGAGGTTTGCTCCACCGAGAAGGAGAAAGGTCTAGCCGGAGATTGTCGGGGACTGATCCACCGAAAGATCAAGGGTTCGTCCACCTCAAGGATACACCGTGGAGTAGGAGCAAACAATCTCTGAACCACGTAAAGGATTTGTGTTAGCATTTGTATTCTCTCTTGTTTGCTTTCATTGTTTTAGTTTTAGTATTTCTGCTTGCGTAAACTAACCGTGTAGAGAAGAAAGGGAATTGGGGGTGACCTAGCTATCTAACCCCCCTTCTAGCAGGCCACCGATCGACCTACAATACCTTTGGTGCGTGCACACGATCTCCCGACAGCTCGGATTACAACACGATCTCACGTTCGCGCCTCTACGGTATACACACGAACAAGCGTTCGTTTGTCTCACAAACTCACAAAATGGAGATAAGTTGTACTAGCAACCTAGAGAAAGGATTTCGGCCAAGAGAGAAGAAGAACAAGGAGAATCAAGAACTAACTCAAAAAATAAAGAGAAATTGCTTAAGTATTTTCATCCAATGAAAACACTTAATTAGCATTAATAGTCTTAATGAGCATTTACACTCCATTAAGGACCACACTTGAAACTCCTCATTTCAAATCCAATTTCGAAAATTGAATGAAATGAATCATTGAATTTCGAAATTCAATAAATCCCTCCATTAATCCTCACTTGAGTCTAACTCAAGTCTAATTCACTTGAGTCTAACTCAAGTCTAATTCAATCGAGTCTTACTCAATTAATCTCATACAATTTCAAATTCAATGAATCACATTTCATTAATTTGAATTGACTCCTTGAGTCTAGTTTGAATTGGACTTAATCCAACAATTATATCTAATTGAGTCTAACTCAATAAGTCCAATTCGGATAAGACTTAATCAAATGATTCATCATATGAACCCATCTCCAAATCTACTTATTCTTTGTGTGTGACCCAATAGATTTTCGTAACGTTAGCAATGTACCAAATCAACATTTAGATACATAAGCAATGAGTGACATCTAGCAAGACATCATTGCTACCCAAATGACGAGAAACTCAAGATCCGACATAACCTGTTCGTGGCTATTATCTTGTATGACTTTGTCCCTCTATCCTTGATATATAGATTGATCAATGAGGCATAGACTGTGTCATCCTCTTATCAACCTTTGTGTTTCTTGATCTTTAAGTAGACACACTCAATCAAATAAGCACAATATCTCATATTGACTCATTTGCACATGATCATGCTTTCTTGTGTCCTACTAATCAAGGGGCCCACAGATATCACTTCCGTCATATGGAAGGGATAGATCTCATCTACATCACTCACATCCCTTCGCATAATTCATTGCATACCCAGTGATCGACTTTATTGTCTACCTTGTTACAGGTGACGTTTACCGATACCAAAGTACACAACTTCTTATGTAGGGAACCGTAGCAACTTCAGGTCTAAGGACTATTTATACCAATAGTCACATGAGAATGTTTATGATACTCATATAACGATCCATGAAACATTCTCATGGCGGGTCATTCAGTATATATTCTCTAATATATACCCATGTGTCAACCTGATATCTCATATCCATGACTTGTGAGATTAAGTCATCAGTTGACCTACATGCTAGTCTCAACGCATTAATATTGTCCTTGTATATTAATGCTCGACTAGGAATAGTTAAAAGTAGTGTTATATGTATATCTACAATATCTCACTGTCGATTCAACCAATTGATATGCTGTAGATAAGAACCTACTATCCAAGGACATTATTATACTTATTCAATCGGTACTGAACTGAAATAAATATAATAACTAAATTTACCTTTTATTAATAATGACATATGATACAAAATGAATCCTTTACAATCATCTCATAATTGATACTAGGGCTAATACTAATACTTGTGTGTTCATAAAAATTGATCTTAGGAGTGGATATCATCAGATTAGGATGAAGAAAGGTAATGAATGGAAAATTGGTTTTAAAACCAAGCATGGATTATATGAATGATTAATAATGCATTTTGGTTTAACTAATGCTCCTAGCACTTTCATGCATTTGATGAACCATGTTTTGCGTGCTTTCTTAGCTAGATTTGTAGTTGTGTATTTGATGATATTTTAATTTATAGCAAAAACTTACAAGAGCATGTTATACATTTAAGGATAGTTTTGAGTGTGTTAAAAGAAGAGGAGATTTTTGCTAATCTTAATAAATGCTCCTTTTGTATGGAGAAAGTTGTGTTTCTTGGTTTTGTTGTTAGTACTAAAGGCGTTGAGATGGATGAGGAAAAGATGAAAGCAATCCAAGAGTGGCCAACACCGACAACAATTAGCCAAATGAAGAGTTTCCATGGTTTCTATAGACGATTTGTTCATGATTTTAGCAATATTGCAACTCCTCTTTGTTAGGACCCTTGGGCGGGCGACTAGAGGAGGTGAATAGCCCTGCAAAATTAAAACAACCTTTCTCGATCTTTTATATCTAAATTAAAGTAACACTTGCATATAATAAATAAGAGAGTAAAAGAAAGAAGAGGCTCAAACGATTTACTTGGTTACAATCGGAGGGGTTATTAATCCAAGGCAGTTGAAGCTCACTATCAAAGTCTCCTTCAAGCGGAAAAACCTCTTACAATGTTGATGGCTCACAATAACAAAGCTAGAATCAATTACAAGTGTTTCTCAAGTCCTTATATAGCTTATGGGGCTAGGGTTGTATTTATAGCCCTAGTCGGGGCGCTTGGAAGGGTTCCAGGCGCCTGGATGGGGATAAAACTTTATTCCCGTCACAACAGATCACATTAGACGCATTCCGGATAAACATTACGGTCCGGGGGCCCAGAAGGAACCGATCTGAGCGCCCCGGACTGGGTCAAGGCGCCCCAGACTGAAAAGTCAACATTTTATTGACTTTTGGTCTCGATCTTCCGCTCCGGTTCCGCTCGCTTGGGTGATCTCGGCCATCCAGAATAGAGCTCACCGAACCTAACTTCCGGCCTTCTCGAGCAACTTTCCGCTCCTGACTTCTCGTCCCTTAGAATCGTCGCGTGCTTCCTTCTAGTCCACCGACGTACTCTTCCACAGCGCCTCGTCCCTCGGACGCACCGAGCTCGTCGGCTCTCTCCCGTGTCGTCCTTCTCACTGGCTGCGTCTTTTGCTCGTCTCCTCGAGCAACCTTTTGCTTCGGCTTCTCGTCCCTCGGAAACACCGCATGCTCCCTTCTCATCCGCCCACGTACCCTTCTGCAGCATCTTGTCCCTTGGACGCACTAAGCCCGTCGGCTCTCTTCCGTGTCGTTCTTCTCACTAGATGCATCTTTTGCTCGACTTCCTATGCTCCTAAGTTCCTGCACACTTAGACACAAGGTTAAAACCCAATAAGACCTAACCTGACTTGGTTGATCATATCAAAACCACCTTGGGGTACCAATAATCTTCTCCTTTTTGATATGATCAAACCCAAGTTAAGTTAGGATAAACAAATAGCAGTTATAAAAAAGATTTGCAAGTACACAAATCAAGTGCAAAAATATTAAATTTTGCAAGTACAAAAATTAAGTGAAGAAATTAAAATTTAAAATTTTGTACTACTCTTCTCTTAGACTTAATCTTTAATACTCCGCCTTTTAATCACATTAAAAGTGGGGTATATTAAACATATTACTTGGAAGGTTTAAAAAGTCTAAGGGTTTAAAAAGTCTAAAAAAAACAAGAAGTTTAAGGAGTTGAAAATCTGGAGTTTTAGACTTAAAGAAAAAAATTCTAAAAATTTTTATAATACTAGAGCAGAAAAAATATATAATGTTCAGCAAAAATAACTTCTGTTCTACATAAAGTCAGAAAAAATGCTTAAGCATAGTTATTAAAAAAAATTGAGATATTTTCTGAGAAAATATAATAGTAAGTGACTTTGTAGAAATATAAAATTTCAGTAATTGACTTTTTGTGACTTTATAGAAAATTCACCAATAAAAAAGTTTGAAAAAGTTTTCTTTCTAGAAAAATTAAGTTCTAATTAATTTCTAACATAAATCATGCAAAGATATTTAATTTAAACATGATTTTGGAACCCAATATAGGTTTTACCTATTGGATTTATCAAGAATTTTTTAGGAACACGGTTTCTAGATAATTTTATAATTTATCCTTGTGAAATTTATAATACCAATTCAACTTTCGATGATATTTGAAATTTCTTTATGGAGCAAGAGAAACATTTATATATAAATTATCCTTTTCTAATATTTCTATTTTATCTTTTAATTTTGTATTTTCATCTATTAATTTCTCAAATTCTTCTTTTAGACATGTAAATTTTGTCTTTGATTTGATATACTTTGTTCTCTTCTTGTACAATGATTTACTTAACATTTGTACAAATTTATATAATTACTTTGGAGGAAGTTTACTTACTTGACTTATATACCATATCGATTTCTGATGCTTCCCCTGTAGTGATGCTTTCCTCTGACAATACTCTCCCTTCATCGATGTTTTCATTGTTCATTAAGGATGAGCTTGCTTCGTCTTCTGATAGGCACTCAACTATTAGAGTCGTTCCGACGATTTCCTCGGTTTCAGATTCTTCTGATGATGCTTGGTGTCCATCGAGGAATTAGATTCGGCTTCTTTTGGTTCTTCATGTAGCTTCAAGAACTTTTCTCAAAGTTCTTTTGCACTTTAGTAGTCACTGATTTTGTCGAGATCTTCAACCGATAGTATGCTTAAAAGATGAAATTCAGCCTTACCATTTGTAAAATACCGAAAATAGGAAAATATTGATAAGGGAATTTTCCGGAATTTTTCGGGAATTTTTCGGAGCTCGTATGGACGAGTTTACGGGGATAAAACGGGGTTCCGGGAAAGCCTGTTTAGACTACCACGTTTTAACGAGGAAATGTTTATTTTATTTAAATCATTTTCTTTTTCTTTTTCTTTTCTTTTATTTACTTCTTCTCCTCTCCCTCGTCGTTTCCTTCTCCCCCTCACGCGTGCCCTAGCATTTCCTCTCCGAGCCATCCCCGACGCCAAGCCTGCCCTAACTGCTCCACCAACTGGCGCCGCTTCTCTTCTCCTCTGCGCGCCGACACCGATCCAGCGCCCCGCCTGTCGAGCCACCTTCCCGATCCCTTCTTCCCTTTGTGCTGCAACTGACGCCGGTTCACAGCCCAAGCACCGGCGACGCTCGAGCCACTATCAGTTAAGCCTTCGCCCTCTTCTGATTTGTTGCGCGCCGACGCCACTGTGTGCCGCTCCCCGACACTGACATCTTCTCCTCGCCGGCACCCAAACACCGCCGACATCTGCTATGGGCCGACGCCGGAGCAGGGGTGTTGCTGTCCTTGTTGTGCCCTAGCGCAGTGGCTGACCCTCCTTTTCTTTGGATTTTTCTCGACTTGTGCCCTAGCACAGTCGCTGATTTCATCTCTCTCCCTCCGGTGGACAGCGATTGGAAGGAGGGAGGTGTCGGATACAATTGGTTGTTGTATTCCCTGTTCAGATCTTGGTCATCTTCTTGCGGCTGATAGGGTGGATTTCGATAGGGAGGTGTTGTTTGGTGGCTTTCTGGGTTTCGGCAGCAACTATCCCGATTGAGGTAAGATTAGGATGTTAGTGAGGTTGTTGCTTGATATTGTGTTGTCCACTTTTGATCCCATCTTGAGCCGAACAGTATAATGGAATTCAACAGGTTGTTATTCTGTGGAGGTGTTTTTGAGTTATCAGGCAGAGCCTAGGAGGTTTGTGCTTGATCAGTAACCTTCCGGCTTGATTCCAATCTTGATCCGATCCAGTGAGGATCTGTGAAGGTGATCTTGGTTCCGATAGCAACACCCGTTTTGATCCAGCATCAACAGTAGCTGAGAATAAGGTAAGAAGTAAGGTAATTGATTTGTATTGTTGATGAATTAGGTTTATGTAGATTGGATTAGCTTTAGATTTTTAATCTAATGTTATGATTAGGGTTAAGGCAATTAACCCTAGTTAATCGTTGGATTTAATTTAGGAAGGTTGAGGTTTATGGTTTAGAGTTTTTCCCTAAATTGTTCTTAAGGATTTTATTTAGCTATTTATTTGAGTTGTAGCTAAATAAAATGTGTATATATTGGTGACACAGGACTTTGACACGAGACGAGTATCTCGACTACTGGTTTGGACTTTTCGATTTGGAGGCGGGTACTTTTGACTTTATGTCGTTTGATATATATAGTAGTGAATTTAACAAATTGTATTAATTATGTTCCTCATTCTGTTTCGGTTAATCACTACCCAAAACTTGTTACATGCTTGATTGATTGCTTGGTTTGCATCTCATGTATACTTTACCTATTTATACATGCTGGTAGGGGTAGTGGTATACCATGCTTCACCATGTTCAGGACCTAGATTGTATGCCTTATCTGATTTGTGTACCGTTGTTTTGATTCATTGACTTATGGTGCACTTTCTATATATATACATGGTTTAGCTCAGGATATTTTGTGGTTAGTGTCATGCACCATTTGCATGATTGCATGTTGTGCGATAGTTCGCTCCATTATTGTTGAGCACATCACCAGTTACATGGATCTGCACACACCACCACTCATGGGTTAGTGGTCGATTCAGACAGTGTGTGTTGCAGCAGGGACTTTATTTGGCTACGTTGGTCTGCTCATGGGTAGCATGATGTAACGTGTTAGCCTGCAGGGATTCCTCCCCGTCATCGTGTAACGGGAGTTGAGAGCATTGCGCTCCCCCATTTATGATTTGGGGTAGAAGGATAGGTGTACTCCGACAGCATCCCGTCCACTCGGTCACTCATCAGGAGTAGTGACGACAGAGTGCACGGTTGTCACAGCCCTACCCACTCGGCCTCACTATTGTGTGTGAGATGGTTGACTGGCGTCAGGGGTGACCAGGATGCATCATTAGCATCATATGCATGATGCATTTATTGCTTGTGTTTGTGTTTGCTGCATTTATATGCTGCATATTGTTTGGATACCTATGTTTGACATGTATACAGGATTTCCATATCACTCGGACTGTTTGTCCTTATACCCAGGTCCTGGTTAGTACAGTTTCTCTCCTGTTTACTTCAGATGCATTTTTTTATCTTTCTTATATTAGGAGACTGTACGCATGATTAGTGTTAGGTGTTATTTCCCTACTTTGTATATCAGTTGTACCTGCTGAGTGTTGGACTCACCCCGCCTCCATTGTTGTTATTTTTCAGGTTGATGCTGTCAGGAGAGAGTTCCAGTTGCTAGTCCCTGCAGACCTTAAGGATATTATTGGTCTTTTGGTTTTCTTATATAGACTATGCTAAATTTGTTTTTGTTTGATGGTATGGATATGGTATGGATTTTGTGATGTCGATGGATTTGGTTTGGTTTTGCTTTTACTACATGCCTGCCTAGACGGCAGAAGAGGTAAATTGATCTTATCGTCGGATTTGTGTTTTATGAGTGTAGTTGAGTAGGGTGAATTTTGAGTCTTCTTATCATTGCTTATTAAATTGCGTGGAATGTCTGTGTGTTGTATTTTATTTCTGTTATTATTCCAGCTGCATGTGGCTGAGGTATATGGAGATGTAGAAAGTTTCAGATTGTCCGCCGTACAGGGGAGATGCTGCCGAAATTTTTTCGGACAGGGACTCCTCTGAGGCGTGACACCATTTGACGTAAAATTGTCACGCTACTTTTTGGTCCAGAGGTGTTTTTTAATTTCTTCTCTATTCGTGTTCTTTGGTGCTTCATAACCATATTTTATTATTAATAAAATATTAAAATCTATTTTGAGAAATACCTCCATTCGTCCCTTCCAAAACATGAACTCACCCTCGAACGTTAGTGGGTAGATGCTAGCTCCAGCTATTTCTTGCTTGCTTCAGTCGGCGGTTAGTCCTTCTAAGGCATCCTGACTCTGATACCACTTGTTAAGACCCTTGGGCGGCCGACTAGAGGGGGTAAATAGCCCTGTAAAATTCAAACATCCTTTCTCGATCTTTTATAGCTAAATTAAACTAACACTTGCATATAATAAATAAGAGACTAAAAGAAAGAAGTGGCTCAAACGATTTACTTGGTTACAACCGGAGAGGTTGTTAATCCAAGACAGTTGAAGCTCATTATCAAATTCTCCATTAGGCGGAGAAGCCTCTTACAACGTTGATGGCTCACAATAACAAAGCTAGAATCAATTACAAGTGTTTCTCGAGTCCTTATATAGCTTCTGGGACCAGGGTTGTATTTATAACCCTGGTCGAAGTGCCTGGAAGGGTTCCAAGCGCTTGGAGAGGGATAAAACTCTATTCCCGTTGCAATGGATCGCGTTTGACGCGTTCCGGATAAACACAACGGTCCGGGTGCCCTGAATGGTTCCGGGCACTCGGAAGGGACTAGTTCGAGCGCCCAAACTGGGTCGGGGCACCCCAGACTGGGTCGGGGTGCCCCAGACCAAAAAGTTAACATTTTGTTGACTTTCGGTCTTGGTTTTCAGCTCCGGTTCCACTCGCTTGGGTGATCACAACCATCCAGAATAAGGCTCACCCAAACCCAACTTCCGACATTCTCGAGCAACCTTCCGCTTCTGGCTTATCGTCCCTCGGAATCGCTGCATGCTTCCTTCATGTTTGCCAGCGTACTCTTCCGCAACGCCTGATCCCTCGGACACACTGAGCTCGTTAGCTCTTTCCCATGTCGTCCTTCTCACTGGTTGCATCTTTTGCTCGTCTCCTTGAGTAACCTTCTGCTCCGGCTTCTCGTCCCTCAAAAACACTGCATGCACCCTACTCATCCACCCACGTACTCTTCCGCAACATCTTGTCCCTCGAACGCACCGAGCCCCTCGGTTCTCTCCCATACCGTCCTTCTCGCTAGTTGCGTCTTTTGCTCGACTTCCTGTGCTCCTAAGTTCCTGCACACTTAGACACAGGGTTAAAAATCAACAGGACCTAACCTGACTTGGTTGATCACATCAAAACCACCTTAGGGTACCAACACTCTTACTAAAGTCATCAAAAAAAATGAGTCATTCAAGTGGGGAGAGGAGCAAGAGAAGGCATTCAACACTTTAAAAGAAAAGCTAAATTTTGCTCCTTTACTAATCCTTCCAGATGTTTCTAAAACCTTTGAAATTAAATGTGATGCTTCTGGTGTTGGTATATGTGTTGTGCTTATGCTAGAGACGAGACCCATTGTTTACTTCAGTGAGAAGTTGAGTGGAGCCACTCTCAACTATCCCACATATGACAAGGAGATGTACGTATTGGTGAGAGCATTAGAGACATAGCAGCATTACCTATGGCCGAAAGAATTCGTGATTCACATAGATCATCAATCTCTAAAGCATTTGAGGAGCCAACATAAGTTAAATCAATGTCATGCTAAATGGGTGGAATTCATTGAGACTTTTCCTTATGTGATCAAATACAAGGAAAAGAGAACGTGGTTACTGATGCATTATCTCAAAGGGAAACTTTACTTTCCATTTTAGATACGAAATTACTTGGATTTGAATATATCAAGGATTTATATACTAATGATGCTGATTTTTCTGATGTGTTCAAAGCATGCGACAAGGTTGCATTTGGTAAGTTCTATAGGCATGATGAGTTTTTATTTCATGAAAATAGATTTTGTGTGCCTATGTGTTCATTGCGTGAATTGTTTACTAGGGAAGCCCATGGTGGTGGTTTGATGGGTCATTTTGGTGTTACTAAGACTTTAGGGGTTTACAGGATCATTTCTTTTGGCCTCATATGAAACGTGATGCGGAGAGAATTTGTGAGAAGTGCATCACTTGCAAACAGGCTAAATCTAAATTGAAATCTCATGGCTTGTATACTCCTTTGCCTATACCTAGTAAACCTTGGACTGATGTTTCAATGGACTTTGTTTTGAGATTACCCTAGACCAAGAGGGGGAGAGATTCAATTTTTGTCGTAGTAGATAGGTTTTCCAAAATGGCACATTTCATTTCATGTCATAAAACTGATGATGCATCGCATATAGCTGAATTATTTTTAAAGAGGTTATTAGGCTGCATGACATGCCTAGGACCATTGTCTCAAATAGGGATGCAAAGTTTTTAAGTTATTTTTGGAAGACTTTGTGGGGAAAATTAGGAACTAAATTGTTATTTTCTACTACTTATCACCCCCAAACTAATGGGCAAACTGAAGTGGTCAATCAAACTTTGTTCTTTTTACTCTATGCGGTCATTAACAAGAATTTAAGAATATGGGAAGATTGTCTATCTCATGTTGAATTTGCTTACAATAGGAGCATACATTTTGCAACTCAATTTTCTCCATTAGATTTGATTCCTTTGGCTGTAAGTGAGCATATAAACTTAGATGGTAAGAAGAAGGCCGAATTCCTAAAGAAGATTCATGAACAAGTATAACTAAATATTAAGAAAAGAACCCAGCAATACATGCAATAAGCTAATAAGGGGCTTAAGAAAATTGTATTTCAACCGAGAGAATGGGTTTGGTTGCACCTCCGGAAGGAGCAATTTCCAGACAAACGTCGTTCTAAACTTCTACCTCAAGGGGATGACCCATTTCAAGTATTGGAGCGCATCAATGATAATGCCTACAAACTTGAACTACCAGGTGAGTATGGTGTACATTCTACTTTTAATGTTGCTGATTTGTCCCCGTTTGATGCATGTGATAATGTATGCCCAAGGGCTGAAGCTACGAGAGATCATTTGTCACTTCCGGAAGACCCAATTACAAGACTTCGGGCAAAGCGTTTCAAGGAAGTGTTAAATGGGCTAATCAAAGAATATTGAGCTGACTATGAGCAAGGAGAGACCAAGATAATCCCAACTGCTAGTCCTGACCTAATCCACATAATCGGGCATATCCATCCATGACTTGGTCGCACTTAATGGAAGCACGCTAATAAGCATGGAAACTCGTTCATGCATAAAGACTTAAGTATTTTAGATTGCTTACATGAGACATGTGATTTAGGACTCTAATTGTGCATGCAATTATTTTATTTTAGGTTCCTAGATAGCTTTCATGAGGCATGTGACTTGGGACTCTAATTGTGTATGTATTTATTTTGTTTTGGGTTCCTAGATAGCTTTCATGATGCATGGATATTGAGACTCTAATTATGCATGCATTTAATTTATACTCTTCCTTGTTCACTCCCATTATATAAGGGAGAGACATCTTAATATGAAGCAACTTAGTTTTGGTGAGATTTGTGTGCTCTCTTAGTTCTTGAAAGTACTTCTGAACTTATCAAGTTTACTCTCGTGGTGTTCAACCCATCAAAACTTATCACCCTTAGTATGACATTTTCTTTTCCTTCGTAGGCTTGGTTCATGCCAGTTCTTGGTTACGGGTCAAGACTTACACTCTTGTCTTATAGTTCTTGGGGTTTTATTCATCGTTGTCTCGGGGTTCCATCATATTTGTTGGTGGGGTTCGTATCATCGATCAGGTCGAATTTGTAAAATAGAGTTAAGAAAATTATGCCTACAAAACAAAATTAGCACACTATAATGTATGAATAGAATTTGATAGTTAAACTATCTTGATTTCAAATTAGAAACTTTCTAAGTTTCTTCAGTTGGATCAGTGACCTAGGGTTGTTCTTTTCCAGAACACGACCTCACTGTCGCTCCTCTCTAGTTGTTTATCTCAACATACTTACCAAACATTGGTCCTCCAGACATATATGGATTTTGCCGCTCAACATCGGATCAACTCACTAAGACTTCTTCTCGATCTTCTATCCTCCAGACCTATCGAGCTTTCCTACCAAGTGTCGGGTCCTCTCGACCCACTTGGGCTTTCTGCCTGGCTTCCACGATCTGCTAAGACTTTCCCGGTTGAGAAAACATCCTGCACACTCAGTTAACTTGTTAGATCACAACAATACTTGAACCTTTTGAGAACATCAAAACTTAGATTTAATTCTGATACACCATGCACCATCAATAACTACTAAATATAATGGCTAGCTAATGATCAAAAGATCGCAATAATAAAAGTGACAAAAGAACCAAAATATTTCAAAACTACCAACTACATTGTCTCAAAATTGTTGGTAAAAAGCCACTAAGTCATTTTCTACCTCACAAATTATCGTAACAATTTTTTTATCAAACAAATAACAAGCTATAATCGCCATAATCCTTTATAGTTTATGCTATACATTGATTTTAATTACCATCGTGTCCAAATTGCATTTACTTTATTTTTTTTCAAATAGTTTCATGAAGAAGTATATTATTCCTCTTCGAATTCATTAAAATTTCACTCTTTGCTCTTTCTCCATGATTGTTTGCAAACAAAACAAGCTTTAGGTATTGTGAGACTATAACTAATCATGATTGAACCATCTTCAATCAAGAAAAAATAGATAATAATAGTTCTCGAACTCAAAGTTGAAAGCTTTCACTATTGAAACTATATGGAAATCATCTACATTTTGTATTTCTTTTAATAATTTCATAATTATCGTCAAAACTACTCAATCAACCCAATAATTATTTGTAAAGTCTAATTGTTCCCCTTCGTAATAAAAGAATGTGTTAGCAATGTAAAAGTATATATAGGTCAATGGAAATGTAGGAATAGTTAAAAATATTAGAGACTAAGAATGTTGAACAAAAAATAAGATAAATATTTCAAAAAAATTGATTAAGATTCAATTGATATTTTACCTTAAAAATATAAGTCGTCCGATGCTTCTTCGTTATGGCGGTTTTTAGTTTTGCTAGAAAGTTATTGACCAACTATTGGTAACCTAACTACGAGAAGAAAAAGATAGCTTAGCAATGTTGAACAAACTCCAATGAAATAGTAATCAAATTAAATAGTTGTGTTTGAAAGCTTTGATTTAGGAGAAAGACAAAAGTTGCTTGATAAAAAAAAATATGAAGTTTGATGATAAAAAAAAAAATCAATGTGAAAGTGGAAAAATGATTAGATTTGATCGTAACATTTGAGAGTTTTGGTATAAAAAGAGATAAAGGATGTTTGCTCAAAGAGGAAGAAGGGAACAACTAGACAACTAAAGTGCAAGACCCAAAAAATAAGAAGGTTTAAGGACAACCTGATGCACATTCCCTCCAATGTAGAGTCCAGGAGAAGGGTCATTCAATCTTAACTTGGTTTGTAATAAGTTATTTTCGAGATTTAAATTCATAACTTTTAGGTCACACAATAACAATTTTATCATTGTACCAAAGCTCCCATTGAAGAGGTTCGTATGAATGTATATATATTTCTCTTCGACTACTCAGGAAAAATAAGTATGATGCTTTGGTTTATTTCTAAGAGCATCTCCAACGATAATTTTTTACATTAAAAATTTTTGTCCTCAGGGCGTAGCACAGGCGGTGGACGCATGACATCACTGACGTAATGACTAGGAGTCGATTCTCAGGAACTGACGACCTGGAGTTTACCCCACCATGCACCTGACGCCTATATACCTACATGTACCTCCCTCCATATTCATAAAATCGACACTAAAAGACCGTTAATATAACAGATCTATATTTTTACATACTTCTTATTTTCTCTCTACTTATTTAGCAACTACTTATTTAGCAAGAAAAAATTAGAAGCGATTTTTGATACCCGACTTCCTAGTCTCTTTCTTCCTTTTTATGTGGGGGCAAAAAAAAAAAAAAAAAAAAAAATCTTCCTTTTCTCTCTACCCTAAGAGGTTATTTCACTTTTACCCCTTTTCTTTGGGCGTTTGGATGCTCGGGAGATGACAAAGAAGGTTTGGGCAGACAAAAGAGGATATTTTTATTTTAAAAAAAAAACAAACTTTGGAGGTTAAATTGGTAATTTAGAAACGTGAGAGGTATTTTAAAATATACATTAAAGAAAGAGAAATAAAAGATATCTATGTCATAAACTCTAAAGCACGTGTTCCGTACCTAAATCAATTCAAATTAAGCTTCTTTAACACAGAAACAATAAATAGTCAAACAAACAAACAAACAAAAAAAAAATTCAATGCATCTGAAAAATTAACTGACACATCAAAATTCAACCCAAGATCAGTAAATTAATCAAGTTACAGCAACTATTTCAACTATTTCTACAATTCCAATTTAAAAGGAATTAACAAGTTAATCTAAATGATTTTATTGCCTCTTGTTGCTAGGGGAGTACGGCTCGATAAAATTAGTTTATGTTCATTCAATTCAGTGATAAAAGAATATACCCAACAAAAAAAAACTTATTACTAAAAAACTTTATTTCTTAATGTTCATAATTTATACTTAAATTTAATTATAAATTTATTCTTAAGTTTTCATTAAAATATATATTAATGCGATGATAAAAGGGTCTACTAAGTGCAGGTCAAAGGACAGAATAACAATTGACGTGGAGGTCAAAGTCAATATGGTCAACGCTAGGATGTCAAATGACTCACTTATAGTGGTCGAGCGGAGGTCGACTACAATGACCGATCGATGCAGATAGTGTTCGATCGGCAAGAAGCTTATCCGAGCCGACCCCCGTCCAGCTCGGAATAATAGGGCAAGATCGCCAGACGCTCACTGTAGATCGACAGAATGCTAAGGTCATTGAAGCGCTTGTCCGAGCGGAAGGAGATAAGCTACTATACCTAGTCACCACAAGGAAGAACAGTCGAGGTTGATTGAGCAGAAGAGTCCTAGCCGAACAGCTACCTCGCTCGGCAGAACAGCGGGATCATTGTCGTATCTCTCAATATCCTTCTGGGAGATAGTATGACGAAAATTTCTACTGTCTTATTAGGGATATGCATGCTCTGTTAAGATATGGTGTCAGAAACACTTCCCCAACATATCCTTTCATAGGACAAATTGAAGAACGTACTCACGACCAGTTGGAGAACGTGCCCATGTCTTGAGAGAAGTGCGCACGTCGCACACCAAGACACTATATAAAGATGGTTCATACACCGACAGAAGTGCGCATTATTCATGATTCACGCCTGTGTCTACTGTTGCATCATCTTTTTCCTCTTTCCGATGACTGACATGAGTGTCGGAGGACCAATGTCGATGACTCACTCCCTGTCTCGACAATGACATTTCTTATATTGCAAAATGGAGCAGAGTCTATATCTAATCAACATGATAGTCATATCCCCAACTTACCATCATATATAATTTACGAATTTTTACTATTTAAAAGTATTCATAATAGGTTAAAAATAAGAAAAATTGAGCTATAAAAAAGTTTAAATACAGTTAAATTTGACTCTTAGCATTCAAGAGCAGATTGCAATACTGTAAAATCTAGAATAAAGGGTATGTTTGTGTAAATTGCCACGGATGTGACGGCACAATCTGATCTAATATAATCTAAGGTACAAGATTCCATGGACCCAGCAAGATTTAGGTTAGATTTGGAGTGGCAGTTTTGTGTCGGATCCAACTAGAAAGTTAGATGCAATTATTTGAAAGGCATCATCACAATTGAATTGCTGTGTTCAGTTATTTATTTCCCTCTGTGTTAGTGTTTCCCAAACTTCCCTTCTCTTTGAATTTCTTATTCGAGTTTTGTGAACTTTCGCATTCAAACAAACTTGAGGTGAAGGCAAACATTTGCATGTTTAAACTAATTTTCGTCTTAGAACTTAGCCACGACTTGCCTTTGATTTTGCATTTTATTTATTATATCTTTAGCTTATTGCATTCCTTATTAGTCCATAAAAATCTGATCAATTTTTTTTTTAATTCATATGTTGATCGTAATATTCTAAAGGCAACACCAAGGAGCTTTTCAAGCAAAAGCAAAGTTTTATTGAAATAGTATTCACACTTACGATTTGATTTTTTTTCTTTAGCGTGTGTTTGAGTTTTAAAGAGGTTAATTCCTTCCGGAGAGCATCTAGAAGCACTTGTATTGGATTGATTTGTAATCATTAGCAGGAAAAAGTCACTAGCAATGATGGACACTCACCTAGCATGACCTTATCAGGTCTTGGATGTTGCAGGAACTCAATGGTGTTCTGGGGTACAGGGTATTGTTAGAACATTGAACGGCTGAATTTAAGATATTTTTAATGATTAAATTTTTCAATAATTTTTTTATAATTTTTAATATGTCATAATAAAAATATAAATATTTATTATTCTCTCCATAATAAATAAAAAAATCTTCATACAATTTTTTCATGATCCTTCGTTATATTTTTTAACTTATCTCAAATATATTTATTTTAAAAGAAAAAATAATATAACTTTAATTATTACCGACCATTCATGAAATAAAATATTATAATTAAATATTTTATAAAATAATTTATTTTATAATTCTTTTGAAAGATCCAACATGTAATCTTAACTTATTATTAATTATTAGCCCCGCTTTCATAAGAAATAAATAAATAAATTTTAAAATTTAAACTTGCTCTTAAACTAAAAATCTCAAACCTCACCTACATCATCATAAAAACTTTTTTGTTGAAGTTTTTTTAATTTTATAAACCTTGGACAAAGCTTCTATTGGAGATGCTCTTAGAGAGTATTGTTGGAACTTTTAATCCCTGAGTAGCCAAGTGTAACCACATATTTTGATGTTTAAAAAAGATTCAAGTTAAATCTTACTGTTGTGTATGATTTGTATGTCTAATATGACACACATGGAGTACTAAATCACTCAAGGTCCATGAAAAATCAAAGAAGAGTGGTATAGGACATTTGAGTGACCGCTAGACGAGAAGCACCACATATATTCTATTGTATACTTTATTATTCTCTACCGCATATATCTTGTACCATTGACAAATTTATAAAGTCTCTCTACCACTAATTTTTTATATATATAATTCAGATATTCAGTTCTTAGTTCGATTAATCCTAATGTCATAAATTTTTTAAATTCTCCAAATGTAATATGTCATGGATGAAATTTGAACCTTCATTATCTAAGAAGTCGATCCCACCTCGAACTATTGTGTCCTAACCCTAGGAGTTTTCATCAGCACAAAGTGAATTATTCTTTTTTTAATAATCAAAATATCTAATTTTGTTTGAACCGACTAATCTTGGAGTTAATCAGCCCAGCAAAATACACCATATTGAAAAAGAGAAAGATAGCAGATTCTAAGAGTAATTCATCTAAAAGATGATAGGCAAATTAGAGACTTAGGAGATGCCGAACCACACTAAATCACCCATGTCACTGTGTGCGATATGTGCGTGCTTTTACTTGTATTTTTCGGCTGGCCACTACTAATCAATTTTGTGATCTGGCTGGGATCATAGTAAGAGCAAAGATTATTTTCGCTGGCAAACACACCTTAACCCCTTCCCCCTCTAATGCTCATGTGTTGTCCTCGTGATCTTCTCCCTTGATTCCCACAACTTTATTGCCATGTAGCTTTACAATGTGCACTATTGTGGCACTCCATACCTTAGCACTTATTGTCATGTGATGGTTCTCCCCCTTATCTCCCTTAGAACCTTGTAACACACATGTGAGAATAAGATTTCCCTCTTGAGTCTTAATTCTCTCTTTTGAGAGAGAGAGAGTGTGTTCAACTAAGCAAATAAAAGGGTGTAACTTTGGTAAAAAAAACTTATGTTGATAAATATATATATATAATCTCTTTCAACATTCATTTCCTGATGAATGAAGTACATTAAAACATATAGCAAATGCTCTATGAGATACTTGACGATCAATATGCATATTCAAGTTAAAATGACAATAACAATTTTGTAACCAAAGGATCTACCAGTAAAATATCATGTGTTAAAATGCCAATTATAATTTTTTAGTGGAGATGCTCGACCAATTTTTTTTTGGTGGGTGAGCAAAGGAGAGTATATTTGGTAGAAAATACAAATTAAAATAACATTCCAATAGTAATCTAAAATGGATCATCCTTTTAACTATCCTCCTTAATAAGTAATTTAGTGCACGAACATACAAAAATTAACTAGTAGTTTATCCTTCTCCGTCGCATTAACTAAATTAGATACTTGCAAATGTTGACAGAGAAAAGCTATCTGACTGGATTATGACTAGTCATTCGCAATTATCTCACAAGTTTATGCAGGAATCCCACTCCATGACCGTATAAAAATGGATGATAATGTCGTTAAGTTCGACACCATTTTATCGCAAAAAGAACACAATAAAAAGACACCCACCTAGAATTTGAGCGCAGTCGTCCATGTTCCTTGAACACTGGGTTGCCTTGTGACATGCCTTGTTCTCAGCTTCACAACTTTCCTTCCCAGTGCATTCCTTAGTCTGGTGGCATGCAGCAGAACGTCCTCCGGTGTTAAATTTCTCACACAGACCACTCGTTCTCTATGATTCTCTGTAAGCTAGTGAAGTATTATATCTTTGGCAAACATAAAAATAGAGGATGTTTAGTTCGTTGAATCCAAATAATTAATTTGAGTTCTTTCAAGCTAATTGATTGAACCAAATTATGTGGAAGCCACCAGAAAGAAAAAGTCTCAGCTCATGTTTGTGCATGTACAGAGTGCTAAAAGCAAAGAATTTTCTTACTGTAGAAGGCCTTCAGGTGAGGATGTTGATTGCGAATGATCTCTGTAACTACCTCTAGCTGAGGATTCTTTTCCTTGAAGGTTGGCAAATGTGTTTCCATAAAGGCCCTGTCAATTGCCTAAATCTGGTCAATATCGAAACACACAATCAAGGAAAACAGACATTCTACCATATTATGAAATCATAGGATTAATATTGCCAACTGTGAATGTGAGTATCAGAGTGAATGATACAATGCCCACTGAGATGATGAAAAAATGGAAGCAAGCGAATAACAAAGTGTGTTCCTCGAAAGTATCTCAAAACAACAATAACAAGAAAGTATCCCAAGAGCGGCATAGAGATGTTCAAATCTGAGCAAGGTCCTAATTCATAGTAGCCTCGGAAAAAGCTTTGTTGCAAAAAGATTGTGATGGAAGGAAATGATTAATGGCAGGGAATATGCTAATCCAATAGTTAGTAATTCAAAAGTTTAGAGTTTAGAAACCACAAATTGGTCAAAGGACACCAAAAAATCTATTAAATATTCTTGGCCTGTTAACGTAGCCATGAAAAAAGCAGCAGCCAATGAGCTAGAGTTTCTTTCTAAAATAGACTCAAGAATCTTAAGATGAATAAAGGAACCATTGTAAACTATGATACAACAGTATTGTTATCGAGATTGACAAGTGCCAAACTTATCAAATTCCCAATGAACAGATCTAACAATGCATAAAAAACACCCATGAATCAACTGAAAATATAATGAATCAACATGAATCTATACCACATTAACATTTGAAAGGGATGAAAGTGAATAAATAGATAGGAAGGAATGTAAATACGTCGTTAATAAAAACCACATCATCATGAATTCAGGAATCGCACACACGTAAAACTCACAAGCTCAACCAAAACTTGCAGCACTGCAAACATGGATCTGGATATATTACCGTGAAAAAAAAAATGTAAGCTACATGAAATAGATATGATATTGACAAGGTGCAAGGAAAGGTGAACTTGACTTACATGGACTCATGCAACAAATAACTTTGGTGGGAAAAAAACAATAAGAATTATACCTAATCCCCCTGCTACTTCCTCCCCAATCACAATAGCTCACTATCAGCTTCTGAAGTTGCCAAACACCTCGCAGTGCCATCTTGCTAAAGTTTGATCAGAAAAAAAGGGTCATTTAATTTAATCAGAAGTATTTCATAGACGTAACAATAAGATTATAAGAAAAAACAAATCAAGCCAAGGCATTCCGTACGTAGATATTTAGCTTGTCACCGATACAATATCCCAGATGCTTTCCGGAGAAAGATTGGTTGCTCAACGGAAGTGGAAACTCCGGATGTAGCGGGAGTGTCGCCGGTGCGTGGCGGCGTTGGGATGATGACTTCGGGGCTCACGAGGATGACAAAAAGATAGGAAAACACTTTGTTAGGGTTTCACGGCCCTGGGCCTATCTCGGGTCCAGTATCAAGTGCATCTGTTGAGCCTTTAAAAATATACCCGATCTGATTTATGCGTGTTTACCCAATAAGATGAATGAAAAAATAAATAAATTGCACAACAATTTATCTTGATAAAAAACTTTAAGAAAGAATATATTAAGTGAATTTTTCCTCTCTTTTTTTTTCATTTCCTTTTTTTTCTTTTTATTCCCTCTCTTCTCTCTATCTACCTCCGATGTAAACGAAGTCTTAAATTCACTTCCGCTCATTTAAAATTTGAGCTATAATTTTTATAATTTGATAATAAAATTAAATAATTATAACGTATAGATATAAGTTTATAGTGCAGTCTATAAATTTATTCAATTTTATTGAGTAGGTAAAAAGATAATATAAAACAACTTAATATGATTTAATTCAATTATAATGGACAATTATTCTACATTTACTAACGATGGTATATAGTGTGCCATAGCCTGATCTGTTAACTCTCTTTGCTTCCTTGTTTGACGAAGGAAGCACTTTTTCTTTAATGCTTTGTCTTTGGCCACACTATTTAGATTGTATTACTTGTTTTTAGTTAAGTAGAATTGATTTAGAAAGGGAAGAAATCGAAGACTCTTTTCTAGAAATGCCATTTTATTTAGATTTTGATGGATGCAAGCCTTAACTATTTTTTAGTTCAGAGGATTATAATACGTTCATGAAGATAATACTATAAATAAATAAATGTAAAAAAAAATATTTATACTATGCCAAGGATAAAATAAAATTATAATTTAATATCTTAATGGGATGCACCGGGTGTGATAATTAACCCCAAAATAACACTTTGCCACATCTACAACAGTCTCGTCACTGCCCTGTACGTAATTGTTTCAGTTTACAATAATTAAGGATACGGTGGATAATAATTTAGAGAGAAATGCGTGCATGGGCGCTGTACCATCTTACTACATTCTACCCACCCTATAAAATATGAACGTGGGATAAGAAATCTCTATTGTGGCTGAGTAGTTTTTTTATAAAATGACTAATGGATTCAGTATTCAGAGTTATTTGGTATCAGCTACTGAGAAGGGAACAACGACACCTATAAGCACCGCAGCTAGCCTCAACATCTGAGCGAGTGAAGCCATCTCCATATAGATACAGAAGCTTCACAAATGGATGGGAAAGTCAAAATTCTGATACGTTTTTATTTCACCACCCACACCTGCAGTTACGATCACCAATCCAAAGGCTTCCCAGCTTTGTGCTGCTGTTCCTCCGTTGCACAAATCACCATTACATTTAGGGCTCTGCTTATTGGGCGTCATAAGCTCTTCAGGCCAAGTCGCTGTGACCTTATCGTTAAACCAGTTTGAGTTGCCAGTGGCACCATTCTGGTGAGAATTGATGCGTTGGCAAAACTGAGGATCTGAAAGCCGAAGCCTGTCACTTTCTCCTACTGATGCAACATTTGCTTGGTTGTTGGGGCAAGTTCTCGCCATCTTTTGCAAACTGGTGTTTGGCCAAGGAGCAGCCACAGTCACACCCCGACAGTGGAAATATTCGTAGGATTGAGTGGTGGTCGCATTGCCTTTTGTTTGTGTTTGAGAATCATCAAATCTCCATACATAGATGTGAGAATCTTCACTAGCAGATATCACATGTTTCCCGTCGGCTGTTGGGAAGGCTGATATTTGGCTGTTTGTGTTGCGAAAACCTAGGAAAGAAGAGCAACACATGACTCTTAAAAGATAACACACATACAAAGGAATTTCTTTCCAAATGTTTGTGCATTTAATAGCTTTGCAATATAAACAGATTATTATTTAATTAAGAACCACTGAAACTTGGCATTTAAGATGGTGAAGAAACAGTTTCAATCTCCCACCATATCATAAAATAGGACAGATGTATAGTTCCTGGGACACGGTGAGACATGGAATAGTGTAGCAAGGCATCATGTTAAGCACACCATTCACATCACCAGCAACTGCACAAAAGTATCAAAGCACAATCACTCTTCATCTGGGCATCCTCTACCTCCTCTCCACTAGGCTAACATGACTAACCTGTTCCTATCTCTATAGTGTCAACAAAATTTGACACCAACATAGAATCATTCTGATCAGTGATTGAATCTGCTACTTCAAATCCAACTTACAGTTTTGACATTTCAATGGCGGAAGAGAATCTACTAACAATGAAAATTGATGGTCATGCAAATGTAAGCAATGATCATATGATGAGTTAAGAGTTTCATAACATAATTAGCCTATGCAAGATTCTGTAATTGCAATTTTGGCTGAAATTTAGTCATATTTATAGTAAATATACATAATCCATTAGTTGAAATGCTTAGAATAACACAACTTTCATGATTTTAACTATAATCTGCTATCTAAACTTGAAATATTCATAGATGTATACATGAACTTTCTAATTTAAAACAGTTATAGCTAGAATTTTAGCGGAAAACACTCAAAGTGAAAGGTATTAGACTTAGTAGCATAAAGACAGGATATATAGAATTTAAGTTTAACAATATTAGATGTAATGAGACAACGATTAAGATAGGAGATAACGAATTGCCTGGAGCTGAGAGCTTGAAATATTGAGGATAATTTTTACAAAACGATGGGGGGATTGAAAAAAAATGTTTTACATAGAATACAAGCAGGATGGTTAAAATGGAAGAGAGTGTCGAATGTTTTATGTGATCGCAAAGTACCTTTAAAAGTTAAAGGAAACCTGCTATGTTATATGAAGTTAAATATTGGACTATAACTCAAGCACATGAGCAGAAGATAAGAGTTGTAAAGATGAGGATGTTAAGTTAGAGTTGCATCTATTGAGGAAAAACTTCGAGAGACACATTTAAGATGGTACGGGGAATGTATTTAGACGATCAATAAATGTTCCACTTAGGCGATGTAAAATTACGACGAACACGTACATCAAACGAGAAAGAGGAAGACCAAAAAAACTTGGTTGGCAACAATAAAACAATATAAAAATTTATTTAAGTATAGATGATAATATAATAGGAGATAAGAGCTTAATAGCGTAAAATGATCCATATAGCCGAACCCACCTAGTGGGATAAGACTTGGTGGTGGTGGTTGTTGTAATATTCTTAACTACTTTAATAAGCACTAAAATGATTAATACGTAACAAAAAGTAGTCATACAACTAACATGCACTTGTATCCCTTAAATATTCAGTCAGTCAATCACCATAAACATGACCAGTTAACTATCAAATAAAAGCCCCAAACCTCAAGTTTATGGTATGACTGTTGCTATTGCTGGCATCATAATATTATCCGTTGAAGAATTCAATTTAATATTGAATATAGGCCATGTTTGAACTTAAGCATTTAAAGATAAAATTATCAATTTAATAGAAGAGAAAAGATGTTACGTTGCACCTGTAGATATTATATCTCAATTATTGCAGATTATTGACACAATATTTAGACTAATAAGAAAAAAAATGAATTGCTTGATTGCCACAAAATGTAATTAATATGAAATAGATGCACAAAGTAAGATGAGTAGAAGTATTAGACATGAATGAAATATGTGGGACAAATCCATCTAAACAAAAGGTAATAAATATATTCCAAAAGAATTGTTTTGCTAGATGGACCTGTATAGGAAAGTAATGTATGTATCTCAAGAATACAATCCTCATTTAGGTCCTTTTGACTATTTAAGAGATTATCATGAAGATCGTAAACATAGTAACACCTCACCAAGCCATATAGAATATATCAAAGAACTTTGGAATACTAAAACAGTTATGAGATAGTGAGATTGTCTTGATACGTGATTAGAAGAGTAAAGGAATCTGTATAAATTTAGCATAGGCATTACTTAGAACTTAACAAAGAACAAGTGAGAGGAACAACACTTATACCTTTAAGCTTGTGGACCAGTTCATCACCATGAATAATTCGAATTTGCGAATCTGCAGATGTTACTAGTACCTTTGATGGATTTCCAGGAGCAAACTGTTGAATGAAACTGATATGAAAAGTTGGCCATAACTTATTTCAAACTTCAAAACTAAATGAAACCCAGTAAACTCCTTAAGCAATCTATTATCCCACAAAAAGGGGGAAAATACCTGGAAACCAGTGATTTTCTTCTTTCTGTTTTTCAGATCTACTTGACTCTTCTGAATAAGCTTGCTATCTAAAGATGAAGAAATCCAAATTATAAACCACTGGTAAAATTGAAAACGCTAACCAGCTTGCTAAGGGTAAGTTCAAACATAATAATATGAGCGCCCATAGCTTCATACCCGATGCATCATACAAGTGGCAATTTCCCCTATGTGTACCAATTAGAGCACCCTTCAAATGGGAAAAAAATGTGAAAAAATTAAATACTAAGAACAAACATAAAGTAAATTTAAAATCAAATACTTAGTGTAACATGGTACATATACCAGTCCATCAGGCGTATAACAAGCAGCAGTGACCATCTCATGCAAATCTTTCCAATCAATAACTTGCCGATCTGGAATACTCCATATCCTCACCTTGTTGTCGAGGGATCCACTGATGAAATATCGGTCATCAACAGGATTGAACTGGATACATGTCACTGCATAACAATGAAATCCAAACACATGATGACCAAATAAGCAAGTCAACACAACAAGATGCAATTTGAAGAAAAGAGGTAAAATGATAGATTGGTAAACATAATTTGGATTTTACCATATGTACTATGTGAGAATACTTTTAAGCAGGAAGTACTGGACATGTGCCAAAGTCGGACCGTTTTATCCATTGAAGAGGAAAGCAAAAACTGAAATGTAGATAGTGAGATCAGAAATAGTAAATAGTAATGAACGTACAGATTAGTACCTTCTAGAACAAGTACTCCAAAGAAACTAAATAGAAAAAGAGCAAACAAGAACAGTTCAAAAAGTCTGTTGAATGGTGCGGAAAGGAGAGAGATAGAAGCAAAGGAAGAAGGGAGAAACCAAAATAATTTTATACTTCAAGCATTTGATTACCTCAATAGTGCCATTATAATGGCATTAATAATACCCAATTAGTAAAATATTGCTACAAATAATCAAATATCATTGTTGCTCTAGCGAAAATAAACTTCACTGAATCCAATTGAAGGCGCGAGTAAATTCAGCCTCTCAACATATGATTTGGTCTGGACTCTAGATCTTAGTCACTTCCAGTTAACTTCAAGTTAGGGTTCTTTTTTATTTTATTTTATTTTATTTTTTGATCTGTTACTGGACCAAGTTGACATAGGGACAAATGTTTTTAGATACATGCATTATTAATGACATTATTTTAATCAAATTAAAGTACCATTATCCTTCTAGATAAGTACAAAGGCATGGGCATCCCTTCATTGTTCATATATTCAGATATCACAATATATGTAAGCTCAATTAACCAGATTCCTATGGCTGCAAGCATTGCAAATGTTTTTTGATAGTTAAGTCAAATATTTATGTTACACCTACCACCTATATAAATTAGCTACTAGCTGGATGAAACTTGATCTTGATTGATATTGTTTTTCAAGTTTGATTACAAGAAATCCTTGGTTCTGAACCACGAGTTAATAATCATGCATCCACAGTGAGATGTGAGTATTACCTGTATATAGAGAGTATCTTATTATCCTGAACTCCTATTCATTCTTCATTACCAAAGGCCAATTAATAACCAAGACATTTGAATTGAGTTGTGTGATCAAAGATATATTCAAGTGTGTGATTAGAGGTATGCTGAATGAAAAGAGCATAAGTCATCAAAACCAAAGAGTCAATGACAAGGTTTAAAATCTCGACCCGTGCCGAGGTTTCGGTCCTAGACCAGAACGATATGGTTTCGGTATCGTATCGTGCCGTACCGATAGGGTTTCGATATATATATATATATATATATAGGCTTGATTGTTGTTATATTAGTTTTATGTAACTTAACCATATACATTTCTCAAAACTTCTAAAATAAAGAATATGTAATCTAAAGTATTTCCTACACGTAAATATCAGACATTCATATCAGCAAATATGTGTTACGATAGGAACCGAAAATCTAAAATGTAGAGAGCTGAATATGTTAATATTCATGGTTCCAAATCTTACTTATAAGTTAAAAAAAATTATTATCTATAATAATTATATAAATTAACATAAAGATCATAATATATATTTAATAATTATATAAATTATTTATTTATTAATTTATATAATATATAATTATAGTTCATAAATATTCTAAAGTGTGTGTATATATATATAGAGCTTATATTGAATTCTAAAATCAAATTTATTTAAAAAAATTTATATAATTATTAAAAAATTTAACAATTATTTTTTTAAAATTATTTATAAAATTTTAAAATTATTTTAAATATTTTTATAAAATTTTAATCTATTTTAAATTTATAAAAAAACAATTTAAAGTTTATTTTAAAAATTATTTTAAATTATATAACTATATATTATATAAATTATCTATTTTTTATTTTAATTTTTTATATTTTTAATAAAAATATGCATTATAATTATATTAATTAATTAAGTGTTTATTTAATTAATTATTAATTTATATAATATATAATTACAATAATTAATTAGAAATTAAGTATTATATATATAATATAATTAAAACATTTTATAAAACCTAACTTTTCCTCTTTCCTCGCAATTGCGCCGCAGTCGCCACTTCGCCTCGCCGCCGCCTTCGCCTTGCAGCCTCGCCACCACCGCAGGGTTCGTGAAACGACTCCACTACAGCCGCGGGGCTCACGCGACGAGCCCGCCGCCACCGCCACGGTGCTACGTGACGAGTCTGCCACGACCAAGGGGCTCGCGCGACGACTTCGCCGCAGTTGCGGGGCTCGCACGACGCCTCCTCAGCGGTCGCAGGGCTCACGCGCCACCTCTGAGGCCAACCGTAAGCTTTGAAACCTTCTGAATGCCGGTGTCGGTTTCGGTGTGCGGGCGGAACGGTAAGTTTCACCCGTTCCGCCCGGCACGGAACGAAATTTATATCCTTGGTCAATGAGTCATCTTGAGAGAATAGGGAATAAATCCTTGGATATAAGAAGACCAACTATCCCAAGAGGCATCATAAAAGAAAAGAACATCGCCCTCAGCGCATAGCCGAGTTGGTCACCACATGGTAGATTTGCGGAAATGGACAAGGGTCGATTCCTGGAGAAGCCGACGGCAATATCCTCCCATATGGTGGCCTGCTCGATTTCCTGATTTATCTCTCTATAGATAGTAGTGGGACTGACCGTGTAGAGCGCCTGGGGTAAGCGTATGACCTTTTTGCAGAAAAAGAAATAAAAGAAAATAACATTAGTTTTCAGACAATGAAGTGAAGTGAAAGATTTAAAAAGGCATCCTGAAAGAAAAGAGCAGGTCCTTGGATCTAAGACCAAGGGTACCAGAGTTGTCCCAATGTGAATCTAAAAAGTCAATGAGACATCTCAAAAGAAAAGGGAATAAATCCTCAAATATACGAAGACCTAGGATCCCAAGAGACGTCCAAAAAAGAAAAAGGACATGACTGGATAGACCAGTAGTAAAAGATTCAAAGAGGCATCATGAGAGAAAAGAGCAAGTCCTTGAATCTAAAACCAAGTGTCCCAAGAGGTGTCTCAATGTAAAATCAAAGAACCAATGAGGCATCTTGAAAGAAAAGGAAATAAATTCTCAGATACAATAAGACCAAGCAACCCAAGAGGCACCCTAAAAGAGGACATAAATTGTCAAACATAAAGTGAAGTGAAGATTCAAAGAGACATAAAAGAGAAAGTCCTCAGATCTAAAGACTAGGGTCACAAGAGGTATCTTGGAAGGAAAGGATATAAGTCCTTAGACTAGGAGTGAAATCACAGGTGCAAGGAGGCATTCTAAAAGAATTAAGAAAATGATATAAAAAGAGCTGTCCCAGGAGGCTTCCTAAAATGAAAGGCACAAGTTCTCAAACATAAAGTGAAGCCAATGATACCAAGTCTTGAAAGAAAAGGCATGAGTCCTTGCACTTAAGAAGAGACTCACATGAGGCATCACAAAAGTTAAACCCAATTTGAAGCCAAACAAACCAAAGGAGCATCTTGGAGGAATAAAAAAACATAAGTCCTTGAATCTAATAAGACCACAAGTCTTCAAAGGCATACTGGAAAAAAGGGCATAAGTCTTAAAAAAAATGAAGGGAAACCAAAGAGACATCTTCAAATAAAAAAAACATAAGTTTTCAGATCTATTAAGACCAAGGGTCCAAAAAGGCATCCTAAAAGGAAAAAAAAAACGTAAGACCTTTAACCCGGAGTGTAGCTAAAGTCAAAATAAGTTCTCAGAAAGAAAAGAGGATAAGTCCTCAGACATGAAGTGAAACCAAAGGCCCAAAGGAAAAAAAAAAATTAAAGCAAGGGAATGTTTGAAAAATGTGTGAGCTTGAGTCAAGCTTAAAAATAAAAATGAATTCGCAATAAGCAAAGAAATGATATCTTAGTTCAGTTTATATTTGCTGTTAATACACATATTTATTTTTGTTTTATTTAATGTAGCCTCTTCATTTTCCTTGAATATTAATCTAAACAAATATGTGAGCATTTTCTCATTACCATGTTACAATTATGTAGGAAGTAGTATTTGAAACTTGGAATATGGCATTACATTTTAGTCAAAATTTCTCTAACATAATAGCATTTTTTTTGTAATCCAAGAATCCTGGAGGTGGAGGTAACCAGTCCCATGGAAGTTTCCCAACGACCACCAAGTAAATCGGGAAGCGCTCGTGGAGGTCATCTAGATGACTAGCATTCTTAGACTGATAGCATAGTAAACTAATAGTTATTTAACTAATAAATTTTGAGCTGACTAAAGAATATAATTCCTTGTATGTTTGGCTTTTACCATGCTTGTATGTTAGGTTTGATACAACAACAACAACAACCAAGCCTTTTCTCACTAGGTGGGGTCGGCTGTATGGATCATTTTACGCCATTGAGCTTTATCTCCTATTATATCATCATCTATATTTAAATAAATTTTATCTTGTTTTATTGTTGTTAACCAAGTTTTTTTTGGTCTTCCTCTTCCTTGTTTGATATGCATGTTTATCATAGTTTCACATCGCCTAACTGGAGCATTTATTGGTCGTCTAAGTACATGTTCGTACCATCTTAAACGTGTCTCTCGGAGTTTTTCCTCAATAGACGCAACTCCGACTTTCTCTCTAATGCTCTCATTTCTTATTTTGTCCATCCTCGTATGTCTACACATCCACCTTAACATCATCATCTCTGCAACTCTCATCTTCTGCTCATGTGCTCGAGTCATAGCCCAACATTCAGCTCCATATAACATAGCAGGTCTAATTACGATTTTATAGAACTTACCTTTAAATTTAAGAGGTACTTTATGGTCACATAAAACACTCGACGCTCCCCTCCATCTCACTCATCCTGCTTGTATTCTATGTAAGACATCTCTCTCAATCCCTCCATCATTTTGCAAAAATGATCCTAAATATTTAAATCTCTCGGTTCCGGACAACTCGTACTCTCCTATCTTAACAATTGTTTCATTACTTCTAATATTGCTAAACTTAAATTCCATATATTCTGTCTTTAATCTACTAAGCTTAAAACCTTTCCCTTTTAGTGTTTCCCTCCAAAATTATAGTTTAGCATTTACTGCTTCACGTGTTTCATCTACCAAAATAATATCATCTGCAAACAACATGCACCACGGTACTGTGTCTTGAATGTGCGCGGTGAGTACGTTCATAATTAGTGTAAAAAGATAGGGACTTAGAGTTGATCCTTGATGTAACCCTATCTTTATTGGAAATGCTTCAATTACTCCGCCTGAAGTCTTTACTTTGGTCGTTACATCCTCATACATATTCTTAATTAGTTCAATATATGTTACGCTAACACCTCTCTTTTCTAAAATTCTCTATATAATTTCTCTTGGATTCTATTATAAGCCTTTTCTAAGTCAATGAACACCATGTGTAGATCTTGTTTTTGCTCCCGATATTTTTCAATTAATTGTCTAAGAAGATGTATAGCTTCTATTGTCGACCTTCCCGGCATAAATCCAAATTGATTTTCTGTCACTGTCGTCTCCTTCCTTAATCTTTTTTCTATTACTTTTTTCCAAAGTTTCATAGTATGACTCATTAGTTTAATACCCCTATAGTTTGCACAATTTTGTACATCTCCCTTGTTCTTATATAAGGGAACTAGAGTACTTATCCTTCATTGATCAGACATTTTTTTCGTTTTCAATATCATGTTAAATAATTTTGTAAGTCATTCAATACCTTGTTTCCCTAAGCACTTCCATACCTCTATCGGAATATCATCTGGTCCAATGACTTTTCCATTGTGCATCTCATTTAAAATTTGTTTTACTTCTTAAGTTTGAATTTTACGATAAAAATTAAAATTTCTATACTTATTTGATCTACTTAAATTACCTAAGTTAAGTTGGTCACCTAAACCTTCATTAAAAAGTTGATGAAAATACCTCTTCCACCGCCCTTTTATTTCTCCATCGTTTACTAATACCCTATTACATTCATCTTTAATACATTTTATTTGGCTAAGATCTCTTGTTTTCCTTTCTCTCACTTTAGCTATTCTATAATATCTCTTTCCCCTTCTTTTGTATCCAATTTTTGATATAATCGTTCAAAAATTTCATTTTTTGCTTCACTCACTACTTTCTTAGCTTCTTTCTTGGCTATTGTGTATTTTTTTAAGTTTTCCTCGTTCTTACAAATATATAATTCCTTATAAGCTATTCGTTTTTCCTTCACTTTCTCTTGTACTTTTCTCATTCCATCACCAAAATTCTTTACTTAATGGTACATGTCCCTTTGACTCACCGAGTACACTCTTAGCTATTATTTTCAACTTTGATACCATCTTATCCCATGTTGTATTAGAGTCACCATATATTTCACCTAATGCTTGTACTTCTACCTTCTCCTTAAATATATTTTGCTTCCCATCCTTTAACTTCCATCACTTAATTCTAGGAATCGTATATATTTTCTTTCTATTGATACTATGTTTGAGGCGTATATCCAACACTACTAACTTATGTTGGATAGTTAAGCTTTCTCCAAGAATGACTTTGCAATCTTTACAAATCTTTCTATCCTTCTTCCTAACCATAAGAAAGTCAATTTGCGATTTATTATTCCCACTTTTGAATGTGACTAAGTGTTCTTCTCTTTTCTTAAAAAACGTATTAGCTAATATAAGGTCATATGCTATTGCAAAATCTAATATAATTTTCCCTTCCTCATTCCTCGTTCCAAACTCATAACTCCCATGTACTCTCTCAAATTCCTCATTTTTCACTCTGACATGCTCATTTAGATCACCTCCTATTAAAATCATTTCATTTTGTGGAATATTTTGTAATATTTCATCTAAGTCCTCCCAAAACCTTGATTTGGTAGCTTCATCTAATCCTACCTGTGGTACATATACGCTAATTATGTTCATAATTTCTTTCGCCATTATTATCTTAAGGGCTATAATTCTATCTTCTTTTCTAACTACTCCTACAATTTCATCCTTTAACAAACTATCTACAATAATACCCACTCCATTTCTTGCTTTACTCTTTCCAGTGTATCATAACTTAAAACCCGAGTTCTCTATCATCTTTGCCTTCTCGCCTGTCCATTTTGTCTCTTGTACACACAAAATACTAATTCTTCTCCTAATCATCATATCTACTACCTCCATTAAAAGTTCAAATTTTATATTTTCCCTATCAATCTTAGTATTGTAGGCATTGAGCCATGTATTGTATTGTTGATATCATCCTATATCTAACTACATAGACAAGAATATCAAGTATTCTTCTATAACCATGAATTGATCTTAACATACATTTGTAATGTATCTCTTGTATCGGTTGATATGGCATGAGATTTAAATCCACCATTTATAGAACATCAAATGAAAGATGTAGTTGACCTTCTGCGGCAATCAACAAAAGAAGATTTCTCTAACCTAACCAATATTTTAAATTCCCATCTTTATAGAAAACAAAAGAATGAGTAATTCAATGGAGACGTCATTTTGATATATATTTTCATCTTAAATAAGACATGTTTCTATATATCAATGTTTTGAACTCTTTAGGTAGACTACATGATTTATTTATTAATCAGTTTTTGAAAAAAAAAAATCTAATCGTCGATATATGTATCATTATATACCTGCATACCATATATATATGCTATACAGTGACTTCTCTTTAATTATTTACATATGCTATTTAAAACTTTGCCAAACTGACTAACATTATCAAAAATTTGAGACAATACAATTTCAGTAACCACTTTACAAGTCAGTTACCATGTTATAACAAAAATACTTTTTTAATCCCAACTAAATTCACTTCAATCGTTCTACATATATACTATTATCTATGAGGTCTGTATTTAATAAATATGGCCAATTAAGTCTATCTTATTGGATATAAATATCTTTTCTTTTAGTTAATAATAGTCTTTTATAGCCTCCCCTATCAATATGGCACACTGTAGATTATTGATTCATTCAAGTCATTAAATAGGTACACTTATATAGGTTGGTTAAGGTATTTAAGAATGAAAAATCTACAATTATATATCAAAATTTCAAGCCTAAATTTCAACAAAATACATACATATACACACACAAACATATATTATTTTCTAAAATTAACTAAGAAAAGAAAACTGAAAAAAAAAACACAGGGTAACAATTAGGTGTAACTTCAATAAAGATAAAACAAAGATAAAATAGTGTGGACATGTTCGAGGATGATATAGACTTGCATTTAGTTTAATGAAGAGCCATTCATTCATTCAAGTCAGTGTACTGTTGAATTTCTGTGACAAATTAACCTTATTGTCATTAATTTTATCCTTTATTAGGCTACACTTATCACCTATAGCACTCTCAACATTGGGCTACACATAGTTGTTCCCAAATGATAATGATGTTACTTTATCTAGTCAACCCACAGGTCCACCAATGTTATAATCCAATAACTATCCACCAGACAGTCTCCATATCAACCTTCTAGGCAGGATTTGTTAACTATCCACTAGATCAAATCTATACAGAAAGTTTGACACAGGTTGCAGAGGTTGGATAAGGCATTTAAGAATGAAAATCTACAATCATATACCAAAGTAGTAACATTCATTCATGACTCCAAACCTAACTTTCAACAAAATACAGGCACATATACATACCCCAATAAAGATAAAATGTGATTAAAATGGTATAGATATGTTCAAGAATAATATATGCTTGCATGGAGTAATGGAGAGCCAATATCCAAATAGTTGAACCTAAAACTTGATGATATTTCCTAAGAAAAGAAAAAAGGTACAGCAACATAGTGTATCTACAAATTCCATTTTTGATCATGCTCTAGTAAACCAAATTAACATAGTTGATACTTCATACCACCATTATGTTATTGGCTGAAACCAGGGTCAAAAGTCACAACGTGATTATACTAAACAAAAAGGCTATGTTTTCCTTTTACAAATGTAATATTGCTAAGCAATAAATGGAGAGCACTTACATCTACTGATTCTCTAGGCCCAATATGATGTGAACATACACTTTCAACCTTGGCAAGAATGCACATAAACTGACCTTAGAAAGAATATGCTGTGCAGGAGGTCTAGATCCCACTGCTCCCACTCAAAAACATTGTTGTTTGACATCTAGATTTGTAACTTTTTAAAATATCCGTACTCAAGTTTGAGTAACACGGCACATAGAGCAAATTGAAAATGTAAAACCTTAGGATCCTCACTTATGGCCTCAATTTCATGATAGAAGCTATTGTTAGTGCAATTTTGCCCTAAATGGTCATGTTCAACCATAGTATTTTTTATTTATTGGGAAAAGTTTTTAAGTTAGGTTTGTCTATGTTTTTAGCATGCCCATGAAGTGGTGAAGTAATTTGTTCAAAGGTACATTGAGCTCGTGGAGCTTGACTTGGTGTACCCAAGTTAGTGATTGGCTCAATGGCTCAAACATCTGTTGGAAATTGAAGAAGAATAGTATGAGACATCCAAGGAGCCACAAGATGAGAAGCATCGAGATGATAACTTTGACAAGAGCTGGAATAGTGGACTACATAGGTGAATGAGTGAAGTATGTTCCGAGGATCGAGTCGAAGACATGGTGAATTTGATGGACCAAGGACTTGAAGGAAGATAATCACTTGGGCAAAGCGAAACTACATCAACTCTAAAGTAGCAGGAGGAGGCAAACTACAAAGGTTGACGAGTGAAGAATAACACATGGAACAAGCTGAAGGCTTGGTGCATTCAAGAGACTTACGAACTGGTGGCCTTGCAAGTAAAGTAGAGTCATAAAAGTAAACTCTTAAGTGTTTTGTGAAAGTCGAGAGATGTGTAATTTAGTTTCATGTAATTCTCGACTTAAACAATGACTCAACCATTAGATTGATCCAGTCAACTCCTTAGTTGACTCTAACCTTTGAACAGAACAATCTACTCACACATGAGTCAACTAGGCCAATCAAGTCCTTAGTTTACTCAGCACACTAATCAACTGACCATATTTTAGTCTGGTCATATTTCACTTACGCGATAAAGTGGCTCAAGTGACTGCAGTTAGCACAAGTCTATGGAGTTGTTACCTGTCAACTGAAGTTAATGTGAGTCAATTGAGAGTCTGTTGCCAAACACTGAGCTGAAACGATGAAGAAACTAAGAAGTGGTTCGATTGACTATTCCACTGAAGATTAGAAAAGTGGAGGTTGAATGAAGATAACTTGTAGGACCAAGGAGAGCCATTAAAGGTTGGCAAAATTAAGCTTAACTCTTCTTGTTCTATTTTATAACCTAATTCTTGTAATTGTCTTACTTGCCTCGACCTGTATTTCTATTCTTGCAAGAGGTTTCTACACTTTGAGAAGCATTCATGAAGGAAAAAAGATAATGAAGATTCAGGAGTGATTCACTAAAGAGGCATAACCTATAGAGTAGGAACCAGTGGATCCAAACCACATGAACTCAGTCTGTTAGCAATAATCTTATGTTTCTTATTTCCACTGGATTAATGTCTAATTGAGCTTGCTAAGTGTTAACAAGAATAAAGAATAAAAGAAACATATTTCCAGATCATGTATTATTCATCTCTGCTTCTAGCCATCCAGTGCATTGCCCTCATCAGTCCTAACAGCTACATAATCACATTACAGCTTTTCACTTAGATTTCAGTCGACTTGTAACTTTGTTCAACTTTAGATAACCCATGAAAGAACTAGAAGATACTTCGGAAGGTTCAAACTGAAACTGGCAAACCTCAGAACCCTACACATCTATATTGAACTGATTTTGAATTTCGATTCCATTGTAGAAGTTACAAAATCACATGACGTTTTTTTAACCAAGTTCATCAGTGTGCCTGTAACTACATTCAACTTTAGATCTCCTATGAAATAATTAAACGATATTATGGTAGGAGTAAACGGAAACGAAAAACCTTCAGAATCCTGAACTTATATTATTGAACTAATTTGGAATCTCAGTTCCATCACAGAAACTACCAAGTCAGATCTACCGTACCAGATTTGACAGCAGTGACTGTAACCCCATTCAACTTAAGATATCCCGAGAATGAATTAGAAGATGTTCAGGCAATAATCCTTAGATTATTTTCTATCTATGAAAAGTAAAACCTTGTATTCACACGATCCAGAGTACAAAGAGGCACCAAATTTCATCTGTATGTAGAAATCTAACCAAATAAATTGAAGGCATACCTGAGATGTCGACCAAGATAGATCAAGTACATCACCTAAGTGACCTCTGAAACAACACACAGGCTTTTCAGACAGAGCAACGATATGCGCTGGTACCTTCAAAGGGTGAGAACACACAGATTTCTTACTGCACCTAACCTTTGCTCTTCTCTGCTTATCCCATTGATTTCTGTCAGCGCTGGCCAAAGTGGATGTCATCTCTGGTGAGGCTTCATCAGTAGCCAAATTGCCAAATCTGTCAACCTCTAAGACCTCCCACACACGAATGGCACAGTCCTCGCCTCCACTGGCCAAATACTGCCCATCCAAGCTGAATCTAATGCTCCAGATGGACCCATTATGCGCCTGGATTTCCTGGGTCATGCACAAACCACTGAGCTCCTTCTGAGACTTCCCATATTGCCGGACTCTTATTCTCTCAGGGCAATGATTTAGGTCGTTTAAACCATCAAGGTTATCATTGGTAGCCGAGCTGGATCTCCCTCCCATCTCAGATGAACTATCTTTGTCATCGCTACGCTTGCGGTCGCAGTTGTGCCCTCTAGCCACCATGTTCTCGGCGACATTCTTGATGCTTCTAAGCCAACTTCCCCTTTTTTTCCATCTCCATCCTCCAGCAGACCTTCTGACAACAACAGAACCCCCACTACCAGAACTACGGGAATCGGCGCCACTGCTGTCAGTGGCATCCTCCACGCTCTGCCGTTTCATCAGCTCTTGAACTATGGGGGACTTCCCAATGCACATATCGAACTCCTCCATAGTAAGCTGCCGTCCTGTTCCGACTTCTCTGACAGTGTTCGACATCCGATCCTCTTGTAACTCCTTCACCACGAACTCCCTCCCGTCGTCTAGATTCTTGATCACGAAACGCGAGTCACTGGGAACGACTCCCCCCTCGATCGGAAGAATGCCTTTGGAAGCATCGGGGATACGGAATCTAACGCCGAGAGGAGGCTTGGAGGGGACCTGCCGCTGTTGGCACAGCGATTTGCTCGCGGAGCCGTCGCATCCGGGCCAGGCCACTCCAGATGAGGAGGATGGGGAAGAGATTTTACAGGAGGCGGCGTCAGATCTTCGGGGTCGAGAGAGCGCGGGATCGCCGGAGAGGCCGAGATGGCGGAGTAGGCGTCGGCGGCGCTCCTCGACGGAGGCCGGTTCGGAGAACCAGACATCGAGAGAGCGCAGAGGGGGGAGACGCAGGCGTCCGACGCGGCGACGGTGACCTCCGGTGTAGGATTCGTCGTCGGAGGCGGAGACGGAGCCGGAATTGGAGCAGGAGGAGAGGATCCGGTCCAAGGACTCGTAGAATTTCTCCTCCCCCGAGTCTTCCTCCGGAAGATTTCTCGTCGTCGAGGTCATGGCCGCAAATGAGGTCACCGGGGGGAACGGAGGAGGGAGCGGTTTTTATAGAATGGAAAGGGAAGGATGGGGAAGGGGGTCAAGGGGATCGAAGACCGATGGGATTTGATATGTTGTTGCAGGCAGCTGTTGCCTTTGTTACTGGTGCTGGTGCGTGAGAGAGAGAGAGAGAGAGAGTGAGAGAGAGTGAGAGTGGTGCGGTTGTAGTGTATGCGTATACGTATGCAGAACTACAGTGATCGAGTAAATGTGTAATCAAATTGGATAAGCCCATACTCCATTCATGCGGGACTGCTGGCTGCTGCCGCTACTTCATCAATCATCGTGTCATGTCTTTTGAATTTTTTTTTATATGGTAAATGTTTAACCATAATTTATGAAAAAGAAAGGGAGTCGTTGAAAGTGTCATAATTAATATAAAATCTTAAATGAATATTGATGACAAATTTAATACATCGTCAAATTAAGTACTGACTAAAGGTTGAGTTGAATAGCCTTTTTAATCCGAGGTAACATACTGAGAATTGGTAGAATTAGTAGTTCTTTATCTAGAAAAATATGAAGAGTAAATTAATGGCCAAGCATTGAACTCATACATCAACGGTTCGTTCAGTATTACAAATACTAGGGATATATTTAAAAATTATGTCAGTATTTTAGGTGGATTGTTATATCAAAAGTCTTTTGTGTCTGTTGATAGTTACAGATATAAAAAAAAAAATGAAACTATAACATCAATCATTTCTTTAGAGTTGATCCTACGAATATGAAGAAAGATAAATATAAATATACAATTAAAAATATATAATCGAAAGACTAACCTCAGATAATGACATTCTAATGATTGAATATTGGATCTCTCATTCATGAAATTATACACCCCCAACTATATTATATCCTAGGGACACAAGTATAGGTATAGAGTTTTTGCTTAACGCTTGTGAGTAACTTCTAACATATTGAGTCTAGTTTTAAGTAGTGAGACTCATGTTTCAAGTAGTACATTTCGTGTACTGGTCAAACCGTATGAACTATAGAAATTGTGATTTTAAAGATTTGTTCTAAGTAAACATTACAACATTGCTTCTTATAAAGTTTGCAAGTTCCTTATTTTTAGTATAAAGGGATAAAATCCACATACAAAAAGGGATAAAATCCACATACAAAATAGAACGTATTATCAATTCCTTCGTTAAGTAATTCATTCACGGTGACATGTTCATTGATCAGATATTAAATCTATTAAGTTATGTGATATAAATTAGTGTTACACTAGGTCACAATCTTCTAGTATGATTCTTCCAAGTCGGTTAAATCATTATGACAAAAAGATGATTTACACCATATTTTTCAATTAATCTGTAAGGATGTTGAAGAAATGAGTTGACTAATATATAATCTTAACAAGAAGGTACTTCGTCCATGTCATCAACTGATATTATAGAATAAATATAAGATGTATCAGATGTATCTGACTATACTTCTACTAAGTCAAGATTTGTATAATCTACTAATTTGGCTTCTCTGCTATATAGATTTTTTTTATTGGGGCATACAGAGGATAAGTGTCTAGGTTCATTCATTCAAACATGTTATGGTATTAGCAAAAGTTTTCTTTGATTTGAGAATTTTCTAACATATTTTATTTGCTAAGATAAGGCTGTTTAGCTCTGTTGTTCCTAAGATAGTTGTTTTCTTTAGTTTGTATTTTGGTGTAGGAGTTATAGGTTTTCTCCTTATATGTTGACGTTGATTTGTAGACCCGTATTGCTAGGATATATAAATCCGGCTATAAAAACCACATTATTAGTTTTTTTATTATTTTTATATTTGAATGTAAATACATTTTTCTTTAAATTTAGTCAGGATATGTTATACCCTCATTCCTATGCTATCATAGAGTGTTGGCATACGCAAGTTAGTCCATGACTTATGTATTTCTTTTCCTAAGACTCCAGCAAATAGCTTACTAAATAATTTTTCTCCTAAAGTAGGGTTGCAATAATTACTTATACTGCAGTTAGGGCTAAAAAGTTATTACATAATGGTTTAACATAATTCCAACTAAAGAGTTGGAGATGTTCTAAATTTTACATGGCTTCTTTTTGTCGTATGTCTAACCTCATGTTTGCATCCCTAGTTGTTAAAAGTTTATGAATAACATAACAAAAATTTAAGGTTATTGCCCTATGAGGTAATTCCAGTGACTTCTTTTGGAAAGTTTAATTTAAAGTCTTCTCAGGTGACTCTGGTTATATCGCCTAAGTAATTTTTACCTACTCAGATCTTAGCATCTCAAGTTTTTATATCAAGTTCATGTTTAGCTTGGTAATCTCATTTTACGGAGACTATTCATTATTCTAAATAAGTATCATACAACTGAGAATCTCATTTGCGTCTTTGCCAAAGAAAGTTACCTCTAGTGGCCTTCATTTTCCAATAGTTCTAACTAAAGGATTATTGTTAATATATGGATTGATTCTTCTTCTAGGAGGATGCCCTGGTTCATAATACATAGTTCCCATAGTACTTTCTGACATTTTTTACTATATATAGTAGAAGTAGTTATAGATTCTCTAGCATTCATCAAGCCTTTTGTTGATGCTGGGAGACTTATAATATCATCTTCAAAATTTTGAGTTATTATATTTCTATCTTGATCGAAATATAATATCCAATTATGGTTAAAAATTTTATGTTTCTTGTCAAAGGCTTCAAGTTCTTCTAAGTTATCCTCTATTAGATAAATTGCAACTTTAGATGGTATATATACATATTCATCTAAATCTCCAAAGGAACTTATTACTTTATCTGATTTGTTCATTAAGTTGAAGGGATACACCTCAGTACTAGCTTGTTTAATTTTATTCTTTTATATTAGTCTTAGATGTTTTATTTATATTTTTCTAAGTATGCTGACAGGGTCATCATCTTGTCAAAGTATGAGATTTAAGTTATCTTCTAAACCTTCTTCATTTTGAGAGGTACATGCTTGATATCTCGATAATCTAACAACTATTTTATCATTTCTATCCTTGGTAGTAAAAGATGGAATCTGCCACTCCAGCGGCCCCACACGGTCGGCCTCATGACTATTTATGAGGAGGTAAATCGGGAAATTATAGTTGACCAGTGTGGGGGAGGATTTATTTTTTCCTCGGCTTTGCTGAAATTAGAACCCTTGCCCTATGGTAGTAACTTTACCTCACACTAGCCAACTCAACCCTACTCCGAGAGCTTAGTCATTTCTATCCTTATACATTATAAAAGTTCTTGATCTTAGTGTTGCTTTTGTTAGGGTCAATTTCTAGCTAGAGAGAAGAGAGGGGGGGTGAATAGCTCATTGCTTGCTCCTTGAAGATTTGCAGCGGAATAAAACTAGAAGCAACTCTCCAATGCTAACACAAAGGATTTACTTGGTATCCACCTCAAGAAGAGGTGACTAATCTAAGGATCCAACCCTCACACATACACCCACTAATAAAACTCTCATTCTCGATAACTACTCTTGTTGATGTAGAGAAATCTTGTAGAATCTCCTCTCAACAATATGCACTCAAATAAGAAGAAAATACATAAATATATAAATAAAAACCTTTTCTTGCTTGCTCTTGTTGATGTAGATCACCTCTTGACTCTTGGAAGTGCACCATCACTTATCCCCAAGAAGTTTCAAAAACTGGCGAAAAGATAGTCGAAGAGGATCGTGTGAACCGGGGAAGAGAAGTGTTGCAGAGAAGAAGCTCGCCAACGGCTAAATACTTCGCACGTCTAGGGCTCCCAATCGATTGTGCATGCACCCAATTGATTGTCATGTTAGATCCGTGCTATCCCAGTCGTCCATCGCTCGCTACCTGCACAACGGTCACATCCCAATCGATTGGCTGATCGATTGGGGAGGCTGAATCGATCAGCTGATCGATTCAGCCTTCTTCTGTGCTCTCATGTCTGCGCGAGAAAACTTGCCCCAAATGATTGACCAATCGATTGGGGAGCCCAATCGATCGGCTAATCAATTGGGGAGTATTCTGTGCTCACGATTTCACTTCCCAATCGATCGGTTGATCGATTGGGCTAGCCTTCTTCGCAGCACACCTTCAATCGATTGGTTGATCGATTGAACCATAGTTCAATCAGTCGGTTGATCAATTGACTTCCCTTTGACTTGTTTAACTCAAGTCTAGGATCTCCAATTCCAACATCCGGTCAATCGTGGTTTGTTGGAACTCCTCGTGCCTAGCATCCAGTCAACCTTGACCTATTGGGGCTTCTTCACCAAGTATCCAGTTAATCCTTTGACCCACTTGGACTTTTCTCCTCGTGTCAAGTGTCCGGTCACCCTTGACCCACTTGAACTTACTGTCTCGTGCTAAGTGTCCGGTCCTCCATGACCCACTTGAACTTCCATCAGATGTCCGTGTTAGGACCTTCGGATAGCGGCTAGAGAGGGGGGGTGAATAGCTGACCCCAAATTCGCGTTTCTTCCTACAATTTTAGTTAGCGCAGCGGAAATACAATGTAGAAATGAAACAAAGAATAGCAAATCTTAAACTCGACGATGTAACGAGGTTCGGAGATAAAACTCCTACTCCTCGGCGTGTCCGTAAGGTGGACGAAGCCTATCAATCCGTCGATGGATGAGACCCCGGAAAATCGGCTAATAGAAACTCCTTCTGGGTGGAGAAACCTCGCCACAAATTTCTTGCAATAGCAAGATAGGAGTACAAAGATACAACACAATACAAAGGCAGTAAGAATGTAAAAACACAGCTTGCCTTCTCGTCGACTGGATGAAGCAGCAACTTCACGAAACACCTACAACAGCAGGAACCAGCCGAAGGAAGCTTCCACGAAGCTTCAGGAAAATGAGAGCTCAGCAAAGCTCTGATTGCAGTAAGATCAGAAAGAAAAGAGAGGCCTGCCTAAAATCCTATAGCCCTCGACCTGTTATATAACATACGAAGAAGAAGACACATAAACTAGTCGTTGTGTCGCAACGGCTAGGGCCTGGACCGATCAGGCACACTCCTGATCGGTCTAGGAGTGTTCTGATCGGTCTGGGGACCGATAAGGACCTAGGCTGATCGGTCTCCAGACCGATCAGCCATCTCACAGAGCCGCACTGATCGGACTCTGATCGGTCTGTGGACCGATCAGGCCTCAGGCTGATCGGTCCCCAGACCGATCAACCAACTCTGTGTGAGAGTTGGCCTCGTCTCTGATCGGTCTCCAGACCGATCAGTAACTCTCACAGAAAGCTACTGATCGGTTACTGATCGGTCACCAGACCGATCAGATAACTCAGTGTATCACTGGATCGATCCACTGATCGATCAAGCTCTTGGTTTTTACCCAAACCAAGTCTCAAACCTTCCAAACCAACATCCGGTCAACTTTGACCTATTGGTACATCATGCTTAGCATCCGGTCACTCCCTTGACCTGCTAGGACTCCCCGCCAAGTGTCCGGTCAATCCCTTTGACCCACTCGGACTTTCTCCTTTGTGCCAAGTATCCTGTCACTCCCTTGACCTACTTGGACTTCCCAACACCAGATGTCCAATCATCCTTGATCCATTTGGATTTTCCCTTGCCCGGCTTCACTCACCAGGACTTTCACCTAGCTTCACTTACTAGGATTTTCACCTAGCTTCCCTCACCAGGATTTCCAATCTGCCTGGCTTCACTCACCAGGACTTCCAAACTGCCTAGCTTCACTCACTAGGGCTTTTACCTGGCTTCACTCACCAGGACTTTTACCAGGCTTCACTCACCAGGGTTTTCCATCTGCCTGGCTTCACTCACCAGGACTTCCAAACTGTCTAGCTTCACTCACTAGGACTTTTACCTGGCTTCACTCCCCAGGATTTTCCATCTGCCTGGCTTCACTCACCAGGACTTCCAAACTGCCTAGCTTCACTCACTAGGACTTTTCCGTGTCAAGTCTCCATACTTGGACTTTTCCGTTGCCAAGTTCCCTGTTTGGACTTTTCCCGAATCAGGTCAATTCAAGTCGGGTCAACCAGGTCAACCTTGACCAAAGATTGCACCCATAATCTCCCAAGTTTGTATCCCTGTCAAACATCAAGATACAACTTCTCTATTCTCGTCACACATCAAAATATAACTCGAGTCAGGTCAACTCGAGTCGGGTCAACCAGGTCAACCTTGACCTAAGGTTGCACCAACAATCTCCCCCTTTTTGATGTTTGACAAAAACCATAATCAAGTTAGGTTAACCCGATAATCTAACTTAGGTTTTCCAATAGTTCTCCAATGCTCTTCCTTGAGCATTCTCCCCAAATTCCAATGTTCTTCCTTGAACATTCTCTAGACATTCTCCCCCTTTTTGACACACATCAAAAAGAGTTTCTTCCTAATGAAAGTCTCATACCTTTCATTGAAACCCTTAATTTCTCCCTTGATACTAAATACAACAATCAACTCAGTGATAATCCCATATCACTCATCCTCAGAAATCGAGGAAAAACTCCCCCTAAAAGTCAACTCCTGCTTGACCAATAGGTAAAACTCCCCCTAAAGGTCAACTCCCCCTTGACCATTGCACCAACAATGTCTTGGAGAGTTTCAATCCTTTAGAAATCTAAAATACCAACTTCCAGTGCTGAAATTTCAAACAATCAGTCGAAAATCAGCATTTTGGCACGCCCGATCGGTCACCAGACCGATCAGGAGCTCCCTGGATCGGTCGGACCGATCAGGGAACCTCCTGATCGGTCACACATGTCTGATTTCTAATTTCTGAATTTCTTCCTCCCGAAATTCAGAAACCCCTACAAAATTATAAAAAATTCCAAAAATTATAAAATTTTGAGGATACATTCCTCATAACATATACTATCATGGAAAAATAGTTTTCTATGAAAATAACTTCCATTTTCAAATCTTGATACAAAGTTTAAAAACTTTGAAATAGTTCAAGTTTACCTCAACTTTGTATCAACTTGCTCAATGATGAATGCTATCACTAGAAAAGCTTCATCAAGGTTTTTCAAATCAATTTTGAAATGATTTTAAACCATTCAATTTAGAACCATAATTTTAGGGCTAAATGTACATGACTTGTACACAAGCTTTCCCTATGATCCTCCATTTTGAATTAGGCTCATCTAGGTACAAGAACTATGCACCTTGATCCTAACTCATGATCCTAATATCTCACACACATCTAAGGTGTATCAAACACATCCAAGTCAATTTTTTATGTGAGATATGGTTTAGGTCATCTTAATCTAAGTTCTCATGCATTTTCTAAACAACAATTTGATTTCCATATCAAATTGTGTTTTTGTCCTTAAATCAAATTAATTGATTATAAATGCAAAAGATGATGACATTGCATATAATGATATCATAAGTAAAAACATGTGCCAATGTCATGATGTCATGGCATAAAGTATGAAGCTTAAATAAGGCATGACATATAGCTAACCTAAGTATTATCATGACATTTCAAATGATAATAAGTTAAATATGATGTCATGACATGGCATATGGCAAACAATACATGACAAATAATATATAAAGGTATAGAAAATACTTAATTCTAGCCTTAGTTGCCATTTTTGATAATTTTGATCATTTTGCCATAAATTCCATATTCCTAAGTGTAATAGACCTAAAATCATATACTAAAGATTTTTAGATCACTATGTGCCAATTAGATTGACCCTAGAGAATTCCTCGAATATGGTTGGCACATGCTAATCACCTTAGGAATAATTTCTTAATCTCATTTTCAAGGCTTGATTACACCTTGAATATTCCTAAAATGCCACCTTTTGCCATGAGTAGGTTAACTACCTATCCAATTAAGGTTGGCACACCCTAAACCATCTAGTGTGATGAAATCACGCTCCTAGGAACCCAATACCTATTTGAGCTCATTGGGTTCACTAAATATTCACTAGGGATGACTTCCCTAGCAACCCTCCTAATGACCCTCCTAGGCTTTAAAGCCTTGGTCATTTGGGACTCATCAAAATCAACTCTAGGGGTGACTCCCCTTGTGACCTTGGTGATGGTCTTCCTAGCCCTAGGTCTTGTTCCATAATCGAATGGAACATCATGGTAAGTGGGCTTGACCACTTGGGACTTAGGTTTGTGACCCAAACCTCTCATGTCCTTGGGCTTTGGTTTTTGACCCTTAGACCCTAGAGTTGACTTCTCTAAATTCTTAAGGGTCTTTTCTAAATTGTCAAGTCTTGACCTCAAGACTTGATTTTCCTTTTCTAATACCTCAAGTTTTAATTTGTCATTTATCTTTGAGGTATTCCTAGGCATATGTCTAGTTGTTTTGGGATTTCTACTTAGGTTCTCCTTAGCCTTAGATGAGTTAATTCTAGGGTTAGCATTTCTAGAATTGTCCTTACCTAGGCTAACATGTTTGGCACCTAAGCACATGTATTGATTTCTATTGTTATCATGCCTATCTTTATTGATAATTGCAACAAAACTACTATTAACATGTGTCTTATTCAAATTGCAAGAATGTGCCTTAAAGGTTACCTTAGGGTTTGCCTTAGCTCCCCCTATCGATGTGCTCGGTCTCTTGTCCTTGTGAGGTTGCCTCCCCCTCGGACACTGGCTCCTATAGTGTCCCCTTTGCTTGCATTGGAAACACACCACATGCTCCTTGCCCTTGCGTATCGGGACTCCGCCTTCCTTGACCTTTGGCGCTGGTGGAGTCTTCCTAATACTCTTTGGACATTTACTCTTGTAATGCCCAAATTCCCTACACTCAAAGCACATTATATGTAATTTACTTGAAAGTAAATTGCTTGAGTTACCTAGGGTTGAGGATGGTTGTATGCTTTCTTCTTCATCCCTTCCGGAAGTAGAGGCTTCTTCTTCTTGCTCCAATCTTGAAGAAGAACTCTCCTCCTCCTCTTCCTTAGATGTTGAGTAGCCCTCAACTTCTAATTCCTTTCCTCCATGATGTGAGCTACTTGGCTCACTTGACTCCTCTTCATGACTTGAAGTGGAGCTCTCCTCATGGAACTTAGCCAAGTTGTTCCACAACTCCTTGGCATCGTTGTATCCACCTATCTTACGCAAGACATCATTAGGTAATGAAAATTCAAATATTTTCGTTACCTCGTCGTTGATCATGGATCGGTGGATTTGTTCCTTCGTCCACTTCTTCTTCTCAAGAGGTTCTCCTTCTTTATCCATCGGAGGGATAAAACCTACTTGTACATAATTCCAATTTTCAAGGTTAGTCATAAGAAAATACTTCATTCTTACCTTCCAATACGCGAAGTCGTCGCAATCGTAGAAGGGTGGAATCGTGATGTCTTCTCCGAGTCGATCCATTCTCTAGCTTGTGCTCCCCCGGGTGTTAATCCGACGAAGAGCGACCTGGCTCTGATACCACTTGTTAGGACCTTCGGATAGCGGCTAGAGAGGGGGGGGTGAATAGCTGACCCCAAATTCGCGTTTCTTCCTATAATTTTAGTTAGCGCAGCGGAAATACAATGTAGAAATGAAACAAAGAATAGCAAACCTTAAACTCGACGATGTAACGAGGTTCGGAGATGAAACTCCTACTCCTCGGCGTGTCTGTAAGGTGGACGAAGCCTATCAATCCGTCGGTGGATGAGACCCCAGAAAACCGGCTAATAGAAACTCCTTCTGGGTGGAGAAACCTCACCACAAACTTCTTCAACAGCAAGATAGGAGTACAAAGATACAGCACAATACAAAGGCAGTAAGAATGTAAAAACACAGTTTGCCTTCTCGTCGACTGGATGAAGCAGCAACTTCACGAAACACCTACAACAGCAGGAACCAGCCGAAGGAAGCTTCCACGAAGCTTCAGGAAAATGAGAGCTCAGCAAAGCTCTGATTGCAGTAAGATCAGAAAGAAAAGAGAGGCCTGCCTAAAATCCTGTAGCCCTCGACCTGTTATATAACCTGCGAAGAAGAAGACACATAAACTAGTCGTTGTGTCGCAACGGCTAGGGCCTGGACCGATCAGGCACACTCCTGATCGGTCTAGGAGTGTTCTGATCGGTCTGGGGACCGATAAGGACCTAGGCTGATCGGTCTCCAGACCGATTATCCATCTCACAGAGCCGCACTGATCGGACTCTGATCGGTCCCCAGACCGATCAGCCAACTCTGTGTGAGAGTTGGCCTCGTCTCTGATCGGTCTCCAGACCGATCAGTAACTCTCACAGAAAACTACTGATCGGTCACCAGACCGATCAGATAACTCAGTGTATCACTGGATCGATCCACTGATCGATCCAGCTCTTGGTTTTTACCCAAACCAAGTCCCAAGCCTTCCAAACCAACATCCGGTCAACCTTGACCTATTGGTACATCATGTTTAGCATCCGGTCACTCCCTTGACCTGCTAGGACTCCCCGCCAAGTGTCCGGTCAATCCCTTTGATCCACTCGGACTTTCTCCTTCGTGCCAAGTATCCTATCACTCCCTTGACCTGTTGGTTGCTACTCGGAAAACCTAGAGGTTCCACTGTACAAAAATTTTGTACAAAGGTCTGAACCTTTTCCTAGCTACCATGTGTTCTTTTAAATTAAATTTTGGATCGCTTGCGGAACTTAACACGTTTGATCCAAAACTTAATCTATTTGTTCTTTTAGGTTTTGACTTGGATCTCCTGCGGAACTTAACACGTTCGACCCAAATCACCTTAAGTTATTAATTCCATTAAATATTAATTTCCATAATTGGTTCCCAGTACTGACGTGGCGAGGCACACGGCCTTCTTGGATATGGGAACAACCACCACCGACTAGACAGAACCTTTTATAGAAATCTAATATTTAATTTCCTAAAATAACTTTAGGTTAACCAAAAAGAACAATCAAATCACAAGGAAAAGAAAAAACAAAAGAACACAACATCGAAAAACATATTCGAAATTCTAGAACGTAAGCCTCTTGTATTTGGTATTATTTCCATAAATAACTAGTATGATGTGGAAAGAAAAAATTACTAATTATACCTTGTAGAAAAACCTCTTGATCTTCTACCGTATTCCTCTTCTAACCTCGGACGTTGTGTGGGCAACGATCTTCCGAGATGAGAAACCACCAAGCACCTTCTTCTTCTCCTAGCTAGGTTCGGCCAATCACAAAGAAGCTTCACCAAGGACGAAGAACAAAACACCAACCAAACTCCAAGGGATACAAGCTTTCTCTCCTTCTTCTTCTTCTTCTCCAAGTAGTATCCGGCCACCACAAGAACTCCAAGCAAGAGATAAGTTTCGGCCACCACAAAAGAGGAAGAAAAGAAGTGGATGGCCGGCCACAATAATTTTCTTCAAGGATGAAGAATTTCGGCCACCACCAATGCTCCAAGGGATGCTAGAGACTAGACTTGCTTTCTCTCCTTCTTCTCCTTCCTTGATCCGGCCACAAACAAAAGCTCTACCAAGAAGATAGGTTTCGGCCAACAAGAGGAGAAGAGAGAAAGGGAAGGGCCGGCCACCACACCAAGGAAAAGAGGGAGGAAAAATCATAGAGGTTCTCACCATGAAGGCACCCTCACCTCTTCTTTTATATTCCTTGGCCTAGGCAAATTAGGAAATTTAATTACAAAATTTCCTTAATTCTTTTGCCATGTAAAGAAAAATTATTTTAATTAAAACAATTTTTCTTCTTTTAAACACAATGGCCGGCCACTTTAAAAAACAAAACAAGGAGAGTTTTAATTAATTAAAACTTCCTAATTTGTCTCCAGAAATTTTATAAAAAATTTCTCCAATAATTTTTATCCCTTTTATGATTGGTTTATAAAAAGAAATTTCTATAATTTTAATTTTTCAACATGTGAATAATTTATAAAGAAGAGAAATAAAATATCCTTTCTAATCTACAAATAAGGAAAGAGATTTAATCTCTTTCTTTAATCTTTTGTAGAGACTTATAAAAGAGATATTTTAATTTTTAATCTCTTCAATAAATTATATCTTTCACATAAGAAAATTTTAAAATTAAAATTCTTTTTAAATTAAATAGGGCCGGCCACCTAAGCTTGGGTTCAAGCTAGGGCCGGCCACCCATGAACCAATGGTTTGGCCGGCCCTAGCTTGATCCTCAAGCTAGCTTGGCCGGCCCCTATAACATGGGTATGAAGGTGGGTATAGGTGGGTATAGTACTCTATAAATAAGAGGCTACGATAGGGACCGAGAGGAGGAATTGGTTTTGGTCTCCCGATAAAATTAAGCATCCCGTGTTCGCCCCGAACACACAACTTAATTTTATCAATAATAATTCATTCCACTAGAGAACTATTATTGAACTACCGCACCAATCCCAAATTACATTTTTTTTTGCTCCTTCTTATTATGAGCGTGTTAGTCTCCCTGTGTTTAAGATATCGAATGTCCACTAATTAAGTGAGTTACTGACAACTCATTTAATTAATATCTAAGTCCAAGAGTAGTACCACTCAACCTTATTATCATGTCGGACTAAGTCCACCTGCAGGGTTTAACATGACAATCTTTATGAGCTCCTCTTGAGGACATTATCAACCTAGTATCTCTAGGACACAGTTTCCTTCTATAATCAACAACACACACTATAAGCGATATCATTTCCCAACTTATCGGGCTTATTGATTTATCGAACTAAATCTCACCCATTGATAAATTAAAGAAATAAATATCAAATATATGTGCTTGTTATTATATTAGGATTAAGAGTACACACTTCCATAATAACCGAGGTCTTTGTTTCTTTATAAAGCCAGTATAAAAGAAACGACCTCAAATGGTCCTACTTAATACACTCTAAGTGTACTAGTGTAATTATATAGTTAAGATAAACTAATACCTAATTACACTACGACCTTCCAATGGTTTGTTCCTTTCCATTATGGTCGTGAGTTACTGTTTATAATTTATAAGGTACTGATAACATGATCCTCTGTGTGTGACACCACACACCATGTTATCTACAATATAAATTAATTGAACAACTACATTTATCATAAATGTAGACATTTGACCAATGTGATTCTTATTTCTAGATAAATGTTTATACCAAAAGCTAGGCTTTTAGTATACACTCTAACATGACCTACTTGGACTTCCCAACACCAGATGTCCGATCATCCTTGATCCATCTGGATTTTCCCTTGCCCGGCTTCACTCACCAGGACTTTCACCTAGCTTCACTTACTAGGATTTTCACCTGGCTTCCCTCACCAGGATTTCCAATCTGCCTGGCTTCACTCACCAGGACTTCCAAACTTCCTAGCTTCACTCACTAAGGCTTTTACCTGGCTTCACTCACTAGGACTTTTACCTGGCTTCACTCACCAGGGTTTTCCATCTGCCTGGCTTCACTCACCAGGACTTCCAAACTGCCTAGCTTCACTCACTAGGACTTTTACCTGGCTTCACTCACCAGGATTTTCCATCTGCCTGGCTTCACTCACCAGGACTTCCAAACTGCCTAGCTTCACTCACTAGGACTTTTCCGTGCCAAGTCTCCATACTTGGACTTTTCCGTTGCCAAGTTCCCTGTTTGGACTTTTCCCGAATCAGGTCAATTCAAGTCGGGTCAACCAGGTCAACCTTGACCAAAGATTGCACCCATAATCTCCCAAGTTTGTATTCTTGTCAAACATCAAGATACAACTTCTCTATTCTCGTCAAACATCAAAATACAACTCGAGTCAGGTCAACTCGAGTCGGGTCAACCAGGTCAACCTTGACCTAAGGTTGTACCAATAGTCCGATCACCCTTGACCCATCTAGATTTTCTCGTGCCAAGTATCCGGTCAATCCTTTGACCTACTTAGGCTTCCCAACACTAGGTGTCCGATCAACCTTGACCCACCTGGATCTCCACGTGCTTGGCTTCACTCACCAAGTCTTTCCATCAGTCTGGCTTTACTCACCAGGACTTTCCATCTGCCTGGCTTCACTCACCAAGACTTTCACCTAGCTTCACTCACCAGGTCTTTCACCTGGCTTCACTTACCAGGACTTCCTAGCTTCTTTCACTTGACTTCACTCGCCAGGATTTCCTAACTGCCTACCTTCACTCACTAGGTCTTTCACCTGGCTTTACTCACTAGAATTTCCTAACTGCCTGGCTTCACTCACCAGGATTTTCACACTGCCTAACCTCTTTCCCAGTCAAGTATCCAGTCAACCCTTTGACCTACTTGACTCTTTTTCACATATAACTAGTCAATCCTTTTCTAGAGGGGAATTGTATCAATAATCTCTCCAATCAAACGATTGCATCTGTAATCTCCATGTATTGCCAAATATCAAAATCCAAATATCAAGACTCAAGCTTGAGTCAACCAAGTCAACCTTGACCTAAGGATATTGCACCAACAATCTCCTCATTTTTTATGTTTGACAATACCTTTAGGTTAGGCTAATCCCATAGCCTCAACTTATTCTTCATGTCAATTCCTTTTGGATAATGAAGGCATAATTTAGACTCTACATTCTCCCCCAAACTTTCCTTGAAGGACAAAGACCTAACTTAAACCCTACATTTTCCCCCTATTAGTACACATTAAAAACTCTTCCCCTGAAGAGTTACTCAATGTTGTTCACAACCTCACATATTGTTCACAACACTACAATGAAAGTCTCATACCTTTCACTATATCCAATGCTCACCCCTGAGCATTAAACCAACTTCATGTTCGCAATGAAGGTCTCATACCCTTCATTATATCCAATGCTCATCCTTAAGCATATTCCTTTTCTACAATGAAGATATCCAATCTTCCATTGTTCCCTAATGCTTAACCTTGAGCATTTTTCCAAATAAAGGATTTACCACCTTCAATGATTTCAAAAAAATATTTCCATGTTTTTAAATAGTAGCTCCCCCTAAAAATATGCTTTAAACTTTTTTCATTACACCAACAATGACTTGGAAGCCCTAAACATTTAGGAGACCCAAAATTAGAAGTTTTGAGCTTCAAAAACCCAATACTGAAACTAAACCTCAACCTAAACTTTAACTTAGTCTTCCTTAACCAATTCATCCTTATTTTTATCATGAAAACTCCCCCTAAATGTATACAAATGTGTTTCAAGGAGTTAGGAATGGTTAAAGGGGCTAAAAATGGCTTAAAGGTCGACAGGCTGACCTGATAGCTGGCACGAAGCCCAGACGGGTCGACGGACTGACCTGACGTCTGGCACGAAGTCCAGCTAGGTCGATGAGTTGACCTGATAGCTGGCACGAAGTCCAGACGGGTCGAAGGGCTGACCGGACGTCTGACAGGTAAGTTAAGGTAAGTCATTAGAGGGGAGTAACTGTGAGGATGCATTGCCGGAAAGGGAACTTAGGCGTCGATCTTGTTGGAGCAATCCCAATGGTCCGTGCGACCATGTGTTTTGGTGTTTGGGCAAAGGATTTAAGTTAGGATTACCCTCATTATTTGATATGTGTATATGAGTGTGCAGGTTTGCAGGATACACATATGAGTCAGCTTGATGGCTTCGGGTCCGGTGAAGGGTGGAGCATCCGAGGGACCATGGATAAGACATCAAGGACAAGGGCCGAGGGAAGCGACTTCGAGGCATACCCAAAGGATGACATTGAGGATGAGTCGTGCGCTTGAATGCATCCGAGAGACAAGAGCCAAAGGAAGTAGGCTTGAAGGTAAGAGGTCAAAGCTGAAAAGAAGAGTCAAGTGAGTCGTGAGGGTCTGAGTGCAAGAGAAATGTACTCGGGATGAGAAACTCTAAGTTTAGGGTTGTACCAGTCGACTGGTACTGGGACCAATCGACTGGTAGTGAGCATAGAGTGCTTCTGTGCCTGAACGGTTAGGCACCAGTCGATTGGTGCAAGGACCAGTCGACTGGTAAAGAGTCGTTGGAGTGTCGTTGGGTTGGCACCAGTCAACTGGTGCAAGGACCAGTCGACTGGTAACGGTAAAATAGCAAGGCTGTTTTCTTCCAAACTCTATAAGAAGGAGCTTGGAATGGTCAGCCAAGGCTACGAATTAGACTTCGTTAAGGCCTAATTAGTAGTCACCAAAGTGCTCAAGGATCTCTTGTATCTAAGTGTTCTTGGTTGAAGTTGCGGTGAGGTTTCTCCACCCACAAGGAGTGACTTGAGATAGCCGGAGCTTCCAGGGACTAATCCACCGACGGATTGAGGGATCGTCCACCTTATGGGCAACTATGGAGTAGGAGCAAGTTATCTCCGAACCATATTATATCGACGTGTTAGCGAAAGTAATCAATTTGGGGGCGTCATCTATCCAACCCTCCTTCAAGCCGACCACCGATCCCCTAACAAGTGGTATCAGAGCGAGGATACTCTCCATTGCACTAATCGCCAAGGAAGTAAAGATGACTGGTTTGATAGATCCGCCAAAGTTCGAAGGAGGAATCTTGTGAGAGATCCCGTTTTGGATGGTGAAGATGAAGAACTTCTTCGAGATGGATTGGGACACAATGATGGTGGTGGAAGAGCCATTTAAAGTCCCGAAGGGCAAGAAAGGGAAGAAGCTCCGACCACGACATTGGACGAAGGAGCAAACCACACGAGCAAAGGTAAATTTAAAGGTAATATCAATTTTAATTGATATTTTGCCTAATGATGTGATGATTCGTGTAGGTGAATACGAGAATGCTCACAATTTGTGGAGCAAAATGAAAAAAGTTCTAGGAGAAGAACTCATGCCTACACAAGAGGAAAAAATATCCGAAGAAAGTGATGAAGTGGTCCAAGAGGAGAAGAAGGACCAATTGGATGTGGAGACCAATTCAACATCAAAAGAGGAAGAGGAAGTGAATTCGGTCACATCCGAGGAGAAGGAGGATGAGGAACCATCATCAACCTCCTCAAAGGTTGAAGAAGGATCCATGACAAACAAAGAAGAAGAGGAAATCTTGGAGGTCAACCTAGTGAGCACCTCCACCAAAGTAAAGTCAAAAGACCACATAATATGCTTCGGGTGCAATGAAAAGGGGCACTACAAGAGTAGATGTCCTATGGGTAAGAAAGAGGTATCTCCTAAATTCAATTCAATTCCTTTAGAATCTAATTTGAGTTGTAGGAAAGAAGAAGTCAAAAAGAGGAGAATGTGCATCGTGTGCTTCACGTGTGGGGAGAAGGGCCACTACCACACCAAATGCCCTAAGAAGAGAGAGATTAAGAAGCTAGCGCATCTAAAGAAGTGGGAGAAGAAGAAGAGGAACTCGAGTTAAGGGAGAGCTTCAAGGGTAAGGGAGGTATACCCTAATTTTAAATGCAATTATAATTCAAATTTTCATTCTTCTATGCATGCTAGGAGAAATGATCGTGTTAATCATAGTATGCCCATGCAAAATTTTGGATTTAAATATCATGATAGGAATAGGGTAAATATCGATCATAACCCTAGGAGACCTATGTATGATAGACCTAGGAAAGTTAAATTCTCATTACCTAAGGAGAAGAATGTAATAGAGAACTAAGGCATTAATACCAAGAATGGGAGACATATACCTAGGAAGGGTTGGTCTAGGAATGTCCAAGGTGGACATGTTGACTCTAGGTTTAGGAACCTAGAAAGGGAAAATCAAGTTTTGAAGTCAAAACTTGATAATTTGAAGAAATTCCTTAAGAGATTCACTATTGGATCTAAGGGTTTAGATATGGTGTTGGGTAGCCAAAGACCCAACAACAATAGATCGGGTTTGGGATACCGATCTAATGTCTCCAATGTTAAGGAAAAGTCTTATACTAGGATTGCATATGACTCTAGCAAGGAGAAGCCAATAAATGGCAAGAGAAAACCATTTAAACGTAAGGAGAAGTTAACCAAGGACAAGGTGTCCAAGGTTAAAAAGTTAGGTTTGTAGGCCAAGTGTCACCGGAGGTGTACTGATGTGGCCTAGCAATTGTGGATGAGTCACCTAGGAAGGTGACTAAGGTTAAGAGCTCTAGGAGGAGCTCAAAGAGTCAATTTGAGACCCATGGCAAATGGATCTCAAATGGGTTTTACTTGGGATTCTAGATGGGTTATGAAATGTGTCAAAAGGTTTAGAGATGGACTTGAGTCTCAAACCTAGGGATTTGACACACATGGTTTGTGTTTCATGCAAGAAATATGACATTTGGGGTCATATAACATGATAATTATTTTGGATGTACAAATGCCATATAAACCAATGCTAGGGATGCATTATGGGTTGGTATGGGCAAATACATCAAGAGGAAGTCAAAACTAGGACTTTAGGTCAAGGTTCAATTAAACCATTTAGCTAGTCTTGGATTTTGTGTCAATCTTGGGATTGGTGATAGATACATTTTGTAATATATTTTTCCCAAGTAGACACTAGTAAAATAGTTCTTTCCACAAAATTTGGAAATTTTTGGAGGTCTGTAAAATTTTTGGTGCATTTCTGAAGTTGGTCAAAAAAGGCTGATTTTTTCAGAAATAGGGTACCAGTCGACTGGTGCAGATACCAGTCTACTGGTAATAATATTTTTTTTTAGCACAGAATGCCTCTATAAGCTCATTTTGATGAGGGCAGTCGACTGGTGCCGATACTAGTCAACTGGTAACAGTAAATTTCGAACACAGAATGCTTTTGTGTGTTGATTTCAATAGGGGCAGTCGACTAGTACCAAGGGGCAGTCGACTGATACCAGCTTGAACTTATTTTTCAGTGTTGTTCTTGACCATGTCAACTCGTTTAGATATATGAGATCCATGGGGGATAAATACATGAGTTTAGGGTCAGTTTGGATAACAAGTGTTCAACAATTGGGATATTATTGGAGAGCTTTTTGAATGTTAGGCAAAGGGGGAGAAGTAAGGTTTAGTTGGGAAAACCTTAAGTGTCTTTGCGTAGGGGGAGCCTTATGATAGGTTCTTAAATATCCCAGTAAGAAAATCCTAAAATCCTAGCTCATTGGGGAGCTTAGGTGTAGGGGGAGCCTTGGGATAGGTTCCAATGCATGTTGCATTTTATTTCGGCGGTGTAAGTCCAAGTGTCTAGCCTTGCCAACGTAAGTCCATTCGACGATATAAGTCCAAGTGTGTAGCCTTGGCAACGTAAATCCATTCGACGATGTAAGTCCAAGTGTGTAGCCTTGGCAACGTAAGTCTATTGTTTGTTTTTAGCATGTTTATTTGCTATATGTTTTCCCCAACTTAAATGTATTGTCAAATATCAAAAAAGGGGAGATTGTTGGAGCAATCCCAATGATCCGTGCGACCATGTATTTTAGTGTTTGGGAAAAGGGTTTAAGTTAGGATTACCCTCATTATTTGATATGTTTATGTGAGTGTGCAAGTTTGCAGGATACACATATGACTCAGCTTGATGGCTTCAGGTCCGGTGAAGGGTGGAGCATCCGAGGGACTGTGGACAAGGCAGCAAGGACAAGGGCCGAGGGAAACGACTTTGAGGCATACGCGAAGGATGACATTGGGGATGAGCCGTGCGCTTGAATGCATCCGAGGGACGAGAGCCAAAGGAAGTAGGCTTGAAGGCAAGAGGTCAAAGTTGTAAAGAAGAGTCAAGTGAGTCGTGAGGGTCCGAGTGCGAGAGAAATGCACTCGGGATGGGAAACTTTAAGTTTAGAGTTGTACCAGTCGATTGGTATTGGGACCAATCGACTGGTAGTGAGCATAGAGAGCTTCTGTGCCCGAACGGCCAGGCACCAGTCGACTGGTGCAAGGACTAGTCGACTGGTAAAGAGTCGTTGGAGTGTCGTTGGGTTGGCACCAGTCGACTGGTGCAAGGACCAGTCGACTGGTAAAGGTAAAATAGCAAGGTTGTTTTTTTCCAAACTCTATAAGAAGGAGCTTGGGATGGTCGACCAAAACGACGAAATTAGACTTGGTTAAAGCCTAATTAGTAGTCACCAAAGTGCTCAAGGATCTCTTGTGTCCAAGTGGCAAGTGTTCTTGGTTGAAGTTGTGGTGAGGTTTCTCCACCCACAAGGAGCGACTGAGATAGCCGGAGCTTCCGGGGACTAATCCACCAACGGATTGAGGGATCGTTCACCTTACGGACAGCCGTGGAGTAGGAGCAAGTTATCTCCGAACCACGTTATATCGACGTGTTAGCGGAAGTAATCGATTTGGGGGCGCCATCTATCCAACCCCCTTCAAGCCGGCCACCGATACCCTAACAGATCCAACTTAGAACCATTTTGGAACTCTAAGTTGAGATCTTGACTAGATTCCGGTCTCGGTGAGATGGAATCTAATTACTATTCTGTTTAATTATAAACTGTGCTAACACTCTGTTTTGTAATATATATAATTTACATTTGTCTCAGGACTAACATTTTCTTGTAGGAAGGAGATTGCTGGAAAACAAGGGTTTGGGCGCTCGAAGGCAAGTTTTATCCTCCAACGCACGTTGACATGTGGAGCTTCATGATTGGCTGGGCTACGCCATATTCTAGGCGCCCGGAAGGGATCCGGGCGCCCGGAGCCTCCTATATAAGGAGGACGAAGGCTGGAGCAAAGATAACTGACAACACAAGATCTTCCGAAACATAAAAATCGACAAAAATATGTATAAATTCGAAAATACCCAGATTGACTCGCAAAACCTGACTCTGATACCAAATAAATTGTCACGCCCCAAGTAGTTCCTGCCAGAAGAAATTTCGACAGCATCTCTCTTATACGAGTGACAATCTGAGACTTATATGCATAGCCCTCATGGCTCACACTCATCATCCAACACGGTTGGTATATATATCAAACAAAAATACAACCATCCACGCAGTTATAATAAAACAGCCTCCTGCTATCCACACAATGCGAAAGAAAACGAAAATATCATCTAAACTTACCTATTCTGCCCGTCCGATAAGTGCGTAGCAAAACATACCAAATACAATCCACCAAGTAAACAAAACCCAACCAATACATTACTCAAAGACAAGCCACACAAAATCCAGAGTACCAAAACCAGAACAAGTTTGAAACATAGCTCTAAACAAATAAACAGAAATCAAAAGACCAAAGCAAAAATCCTTGTGGCAAGGGGACTAGCAGCTGAAACCTCCTGACGACTTCAACCTGAAATAAGAATAATCAACGGGGTGAGTTCAAGAACTCAGCGGATACCAGATAAACATGCATAATAAAATATGACTAGCAGTAATCATCATGTGGTACAGTTTTCTGAACAAAAGTAGGAAATGCAAACTGAATAGGCTGAAGAAACTGTACTCACCAGGACCTCCTATCTGAATGTAAAGGGGGCGTCATATCAGATACAAAATGTCACCTATATGCATGTCAAACATATGCAACCCAAACAAATGTAACATCCAAAATACAGCAATCACAAACAATAAATGTAATCTATGCATATGGTGCAAAAATGACATGTGTCACCCTTAACGCTAGTCAACCATCTCACACGCGATGGTGAGACCGAGTGGATAGGGCTATGACAACTGTGCACTCCGTGATCACTGCTACTGAGTGACCAAGTGGACAGGATGCTGTCGAAATACACTTATCCTCCTACCCTAAATGTTGGTGCAATATCTCTCAGGTCAAGGTTGACCTGGTTGACCAAGCTTGAGTCTTGGTTTGGGTTTCGATGTTTTGACAATACAAGACTTCGATGATATGGACAAGTGCAGGTGCAGTTGTTCATTTGGGGAGATTGTTTGGTGCAATTCCCCTCTGATCAGGGTCTGATCAGGTTGATTGAAGAAGAGTCAAGTAGGTCAAGGTTGACTAGATACTTGACTGGGAAGTCCTAACTGGGATGTTAGGCAGAAGGAAAATCCTGATGAGTGAAGCCAGGTGAAAGACCCAGTGAGTGAAGCTTGGCAGAAGGAAAATCCTAGTGAGTGAAGCTAGGTGAAAGTCCTGGTGAGTAAAGTCATGCAGAGGAAAATCCTGGTGAGTGAAGCCAGGTGAAAATCCTGGTGAGTGAAGCCAGGTGAAAGACCTAGTGAGTGAAGCTAGGCAGAAGAAAAATCCTAGTAAGTGAAGCTAGGTGAAAGTCCTGGTGAGTGAAGCCAGGCAGAGGAAAATCCTTGTGAGTGAAGCCAGGTGAAAATCCTAGTGAGTGAAGCTAGGTGAAAGACCTGGTGAGTGAAGCCAGACAGAAGAGAAGTCCTAATGAGTGAAGCTAGGCAGAAGGAAAGTCCTAGTGAGTGAAGCTAGGCAGAAGGAAAGTCATGGTGAGTGAAGTCAGGCACGGGGAAATCCAGATGGGTGAAGGGTGAGCAGACATCTGGTGAAAGTCCAAGTAGGTCAAAGGGATTGACCGGATACTTGGCACGAGGAAAAAAAGTCCAAGTAGGTCAAAGGGATTGACCGGATACTTGGCAAGAAGGGAAAAGTCCAAGTAGATCAAGGGAGTGACCGGATACTTGGCACGATGAGGAAAAGTCCAAATGGGTCAAAGGGATTGACCAGACACTTGGTGACGGAGTCCTAGCAGGTCAAGGGTGACCGGATGCTAGGCATGATGAACCAATAGGTCATGGATTGACCGGATGTTGGTTTTGGGCAAAAACCAATGTCTGGATCGATCAACCGATCGATTGGCTGATGCCCAATCGATTGGGAAGGTCCCCGCGATAAGCCTCGAGTGGGCAAGTCGCAGAGCGCACAGAACGCCTCTGGATCGATCAGTGGATCGATCCAGAGACCCCAATCGATCAGTGGATCGATTGGGGTGGCGCGTTTTTACGCGATAAAGGCTGGATCGATCAGTCAATCGATCCAGGCTATTCCAGAGAGCACAGAGGCGCTCTGGATTGATCAGCCGATCAATCCAAAGCCTCCCCGATCGATTGGGAGCAATCCAATCGATCGGGATTCGACCGTTGGCATCGTATTTAGCTGCAGGCGTTCGATTCCTTCGGTAGAGCTCGCACTGTTCATTTCAGATCTTCACAGCAACTCCACAGCTTCTCCACAAAGTTCAGATCGCCAGTTCTTGAAGGTTCTTGGAGACTTTCCAAGTCAAGAGGCGGATCTACAGCTGAAGAAGAAAGTTAGGGTTAGGGTTTTCAGCTGTAAAACGTGTAAGCTTTTGCTTGTATTTTGTTCCCTTTCCCTTTCTTCTTGTAGTGTGAACTTGTAGGGCTTCTCCGCCTTCGGTAGTTACCGAAAAGGAGTGTTTATTAGTGGAGGTGTGTGTGTGCGTGGATCATTGGGCTAGTCACCTCTTGTGAGGTGGATACTAAGTAAAATCCATTTGTTAGCGTTGTTGTAGTTGTTTCTTGTATTTCCACTGCATATCTTTGAAAAAAAAAGCAACGTCGAGCACGAGCATGCGTCGAGCTATTCCCCCCCCCCCCCCCCTCTATCTACATTTCGGTCCCAACACCAAACATAGTGGGGGAGCCTAAGCTCTCATCTCCCTGTATCATAGGGGAGGGATCCATGCTGCAGTCATCGCTACCCAGGAGCGGACCAACGGAGCCCTGACAGAGCAAACTGCACACACCCTGCCTGATGTACCACTAACTCATGAATGGTTGTGTGTCCAGACCATGTAACTGGCGATGCGCTCAACACTAATGGAGCTAACCATCGCCAGCATGCAATCATGCAAGATGGTGCATGACACTAAACACGTAGATATAGACCGTATGCCCTCCATATAAAAAAGGTGCAAAAAGGAAATAAGTTATACGGTGGTCTAGGTATCAACAACCTAAGTACACAAATCAAATATGACGAACAACAAGACTACTACATAGTAGATAATGTAAGTCACTATTTCTATGAACAAGGATACACATGGTGGCAATCAAAGAAAATATAAGTAGGAATGCATAACAGATAGGAGTATAGGCCGACAACAGGAACTAGATAGTGGTATATCAAGCACATGCAAACATAATCATTACCACTAGAAATAAACTATTATGCATATCTAACATGACTATATCAAGAGATAAGTCAGAAGTACCCGCCTCAATAGAAGATTATGACCAGAAATCCTACGTCGAGACGCCGGTCTTTAATCAGAGTCCTTGTAAAATACCGGAAAATAGGCGAATATTAATAAGGGAATATTTCAGAATTTTTGGAAATTTTCCGAGAATTTTTCGGAGCTCGTATGGACGAGTTAACGGGGACAAAATGGGGCCCGGAAAAGCCTGTTTTGGCTACCCTATTTAAAAGAGGAAAAGTTGAATTTCTTAATTCCTTTGTCTTTATTTATTTTGTTTTTCTTCGGTTTTTATTTGTGTCGCCGTTCACTTCTTCTCCCCCGACACCAAGCCGCGTGCCCGACACCTCCGAGCCCTAACCGCCGGAGCACTAACCGCCGGCCGTGGCGGTTTCTTCTTCCCCTTTTCGTACAATAGCCCTCGGCTAAGGGTTTCACCTCTTCCCCTCGCCACTGCCCGTCGCCCTAGCTGTGAGATTCCGATCACTGGCCGCCGGCTCTCGGTCCCCGATCGCGACCTCGCCGGCCTTTCCTTCTCCTTTTCTTCGAGCGCCGGCCACCAGGTCCACCGGGCTCTAGCCGCATCGCCGAGCCTAAGCACTGACGCCCTCTCCGACAGCCACCTCTCGCCACTACCGAACCTCCTCCTCTGCCCGTGCCCTAGGTTTGAGCTCACAGCCGGCCTTGCCTCCTTTTTCTCGGAGACGCCCTATTCACGGCAGAAGCAAGCCCTAGATGAGCCCTGCCGATCTTCGGTTGCCAGCCATTGGAATTTTTCCTAGCCGGCCAAACATTTCTGCCCTAGACCTCACCACCGGATCCTCCTTCTTCGCCACCAGCCGCCGGCAGTGAGGAGAACAGGGGGTAGCGAGTTAGGTAAGGCAAAAAGGGGTATTTGGATTTTTGATTTGGATCCTGTGCTGAATTTGTTGGTTGATAACTATGGTACTTGTCACTGTTTTCCCACAGCAACTTCTCCGGGTCTCGACAGTAAGTTCTTCAGGATTTGAGCAGCACTGAGGCATCGAAAAATTTGAGGTAAGGTTTAGGGTTTTTGAGCTTCGTGTATATTGATTAGGTATATGTTGGAGATTGGTAGATTGGATTAGCTTTAGATTTTTAATCTCATGTTATGATTAGGGTTAAGGAACTAACCCTGGTGGACCCACTGATTTTATTTAATTAGGGTTCATTAATTTTGTTGGATGGATTAGTTGGATCCAATTTAGAACTTCTTAAATTGGATTAGAATTTAATTTGGCTAATTGTGGTATGATAGAATTAGCTAAACTAGACCTTATGTTTAATATACAGGACTTTGACGCGAGACGAGTATCTCGGAGTCAGATTTGGACCATTTTATCGGAGGCGGGTACTTTTGACTTGTGTCATCTGATATACATAGTAGTGAATTTAACAAGTTGCATTAATTATGTCCTTTATTTGTTTCGGTTAGTCACTACCCAATATCTGATACATGATTGATTGATTGTTTGATTTGCATTCCATGTATACTTTATTTGTTTATACATGCTTATAGGGGGTAGTGATATACCATGCTTCACCATGTTCAGGACCTAGGTTTTTATACCTTATGTGTACCTTTGATTCAATATAATTCGTTGACCTAGGGTGCACTTTTCTATATATATGGATTAGGTCAGGATGTTTTTATGGTTATTGCCATGCACCATTTGCATGATTGCATGCTGTGCGATAGTTCGCTCCATTATTGTTGAGCACATCGCCAGTTACATGGATCTGCACACACCACCACTCATGGGTTAGTGGTCGATTCAGGCAGAGTGTGTTGCAGCAGGGACTCTGTTAGGCACCGTTGGTCCGCTCATGGGTAGTGTGACACAATGTGTTATCCGGCAGGGATTCCTCCTCGTCATCGTGTACCGGGAGTTGAGAGCATTGCGCTCCCCCATTTATGATTTGGGGTAGGAGGATAGGTGTACTCAGACAGCATCCCGTCCACTCGGTCACTCATCAGGAGTAGTGACGACAGAGTGCACGGTTGTCACAGCCCTACCCACTCGGCCTCACTATTCTGTGAGATGATCGACTGGCATCAGGGGTGACCAGGACGCATCATTGGCATCATATGCATGATGCATTTATTGCTTGTGTTTGTGTTTGCTGCCTTTATATGCTGCATATTGTTTGGATACCTATGTTTGACATGCATATAGGATTTCCATATCTCTCGGACTGTTTGTCTTTATACCCTGGTCCTGGTTAGTACAGTCTCTCCTGTTTACTTCAGATGCATTTTTATCTTTCTTATCAGGAGACTGTACGCATGATTAGTGCTAGGTGTTATTTCTCTACTTTGTATATCAATTGTACCTGCTGAGTGTTGGATTCACCCCGCCTCCATTGTTGTTATATTTCAGGATGATGCTGTCGGGAGAGAGTTCTAGTTGCTGGTCCCCTGAAGACCCGAAGACTTACGGATCTACTGGTTTTGTTTGTTTTCTTTTTGACTATGTTATAGACTTGTTTGGTTTGGATACTTGGACTTTGTATGGATTTTGAGATGTTGATGGATTTTTGGTATGGTTTGGATTTTATTCTACTACATGCCTGCCTGGACGGCAGAAGAGGTGAGTTCGTCGGATTTGAGCTTTACGAGTGTAGTGGAGTAGGGTGGATTTCGAGTCAGAGTATTATTTTACTGTTTAATCATCTTATCTGCGTGGTTGTGACAGCCATAGGCTGAATAAATTATAAATACTGCGTGGTGTTTGCTTTTACTTATTGTATTATTCCAGCCGCTTGTGATTGATGTATATGTGATATGTAGAAATTTCAGATTGTCCGCCGTACAGGGGAGATGCTGCCGAAATTTTCTCGGACAGGGACTCCTCTGGGGCGTGCCAATTTATTTGGTATCAGAGCGAGGTTTTACGATCGTTGTCTTTGTATTTTGGATATTAGGGATAACCTGATACCAATTTATTTGGTATCAGAGCGCCAAAGTTTGGCGACGCTTGTTGGATTTTCGTGTTTTGGATTTCTGAGATTTATCTTATACCAATTTATTGGTATCAGAGCAGGGTTATGATACCTACTTTTGGTGTTTTAGAGATTTATCGGATACCTGTTGTTGGTATTCTGGATATTTGGGTTAGCCAGGTTTGCGAGGCAAACTGGGCATTTTCGGATTTTCGATATGGTTATGTTTCGGATTTCCGTTTCAGATTTATTTGGAGTTCCGACGATCTTCTCGTTCGAAATTTTGAGGTCAAAAGTTGGGGACTGGACATCGACGGAACATCTCCAGATAGCAAATAGGTATGATGTTTATTTTATGATTTTTATACTTGTAGTAATATCTGTAATTTAATTTAACAGATATGAGACGATATACTAGTATTGCTGCGAGACGTGGTGCTGGACGACCACGTGCGAGGACCACGGGATCTCTGGATATGCCAGAGATGCCCACTGTTAGTGAGCACCGTCGGGGATGACTCGACATCTTTGAGCGTTGGGCTCTCGGACCACGGCTCAATAGAGGTACCTACCTCGGTTGTGCCAGCGTACCTATCCCTACTGATAGTTCGGTACCATCGGAGGTACCATTGGCGTGCAGACATCTGCTCAGTAGACTTCTGACGTATTCCACCGTCACTTGGATCTCTGTATACGACACGGTGCTTTGTGCCCCGGTGCCCTCTGATGGCAGCAATGCACCATATCCGGTACCATTGCCTACGTACCTCCGGTATGGCCACTTATGTTCACCGCAATTACCACCGACGCTTATGCTTGATATATCTGACGAGGAGTTCCTCCTCGGTTTATTCTGCGGTACCACAATGTCGGCTCGGTGTTTCCTTGATTCTGCACCGTCACGGATCAACGATATTGTTACTACGAGCTAGGATTCCGGCATTGGGTGAGTCGATGAAGACTCGTTTCACTCTTTTCCGCGGAGATCTCAATCCAAGTATGGCTCGTCATGGATAGAAACTATGGAGCGGACTTTCTTCTATATGGCTTGCTCCGAGTGGGAGAAATGGCTGCCTACCATTTACGGGATGAAGCTAATGCAGGTGGATTACTCGGTTCTATTATTGGTGGCGCAACGTCACGTGGATCGAGGTTGAGAGGCTTTTGAGGCCGCTTCTTCCATTGTCTTATCGGATGGCTGCGATAAGGATTTTATGAGTCCGAGGCGTAACAACGCTCGATGACCGAGTATATCTTGAATTCCACGGTTAGCGAAGTTTTGTCGAGTTAGTTGCGGATGGCGAACTCGCGATGCTGATTTATTCGAGGGCTGGATGGTTATCTGCATGTACGACTTGCTGGTTTAGGGATCACATCTTACTCGATGCATTGGATCGAGCTTTGATGATAGAGTTAGCTCGTGAGCATATCGACGGAAAAAGGAAGCATCTGGTCGACATCGATGCGATCCAGGCGGACATAAGCGGCAGGAGCCTCGAGTAGTTGCGAGCAGGTGGTCGGAGTTCTTGGGGTATCTCGTAGGCCTCGAAGTCGGTCTTCTTGAGGCGTTCCGGTTTCTCAGCAGAACCCAACCACCTCCCGTGATACTCATTGTTTGAGATGTGGATCGAGATCACCTCACCCGACTTGCTCTCAGGATAGTCGGTTGCTTTTATTGCAAGCTGCAGGGCCTGAGCCGAGATTGTCGGTGAAGGCTCGGCCTGGAGGGTTAGGTCGGAGGGATCTAGTCGATCGAGGCATATCGAGGAGGGCAGAAAGCCCAATCTTCACAGCGTCAGCAGGGAGCAGCTCCCTCTGCAGCAGCATTTGGCATGCTTGGACTGGAGTACTCCAGTGCTTCTGTAGCACCCCAGAGTTCTATTCCAGGATCTTATTATCCGACTCAGGGGCAGTACCAGACTCAGTTCCAGCCAGCTGCACAGTATCAGTCACCATCCTCTCAGTCTTCTCTGGCACATGGTCCAGCAGCGCCTCAGTGGCAGGCTTCTGCCCAGCCGCAGCAGCCGCTGGCAGCGTTACCTCCTCCTCCTCCGCCAGAGACTGGTCGTGTTCATGCGATTACCAGAGAGGATGCTCAGCGGGCCGACGGATCTGTTTTCCGCGGTACGATTTCCATTTATGCATTTACTGCTGATATTTTGATTGATACTGGTAGTTCGCACTCTTTTATATCCCGTACTTTTATGCGGGAGATTGGTAGGTTACCTATTGTTAGACTGCAGCGGTTGACCGTCTCCCTACCGTCCGGTGATACTTTAGACGTCACCCAAGAGGTCAGAGGTTGCCTGTTAGACTTTGGCAACATGACACTTACGGTAGATCTTCTAGTATTGGAGATGATCGAGTTTGATATCATACTTGGCATGGATTGGCTGTCAATATATCATGTTACCGTTGATTGCCAGACGAGGGTGGTCACCTTCCAGCCTCCGAACCAACCCTCGTGGAGTTTCACTGGCATCAGAGATGATGTCATCTCGATTATTTCGGCGATTCAGGCGCAGAAGCTGCTGTTACACGGCTGTTATGGTTTCTTATTATCTATGATTAGTACTGAAGATAGTAGCAGTTCGCAGCTCTCCGACTTTTCTGTAGTCCGAGAGTATCCAGATGTATTCCCTGAGGAGCTTCCTGGTTTTCCTCCCAGAAGGCCAGTGGAGTTCACTATTGAGCTGATTCCGGGAACCTCACCGACATCGAAAGCTCCGTATCGTATGGCACCGAAAGAGTTGAACGAGCTGAAAGTTCAACTCCAGGAGCTTTTGGATAGGGGATTTATACGCCCTAGTGTTTCACCATGGGGTTCTCCAGTATTATTTGTCAAGAAGAAAGACGGTACCATGAGGTTATGTATTGACTACAGGCAGCTGAATTCAGTGACCGTCAGAAATAAATATCCATTACCACGGATTGAGGATTTGTTTGATCAGCTCAGAGGTACTTCAGTGTATTCTAAGATTGATCTACGATCCGAATATCATCAGCTGAGAGTCAGAGACTCAGATATTCAGAAGACAGCTTTCCGTACGAGATACGGTCATTATGAGTTTTTGGTAATGCCATTTGGGCTTACCAATGCTCCAGCGGTGTTTATGGACTTGATGAACCGCATTTTTCTTGAGTATCTGGATTAGTTTGTTATCGTTTTCATTGATGACATATTGGTCTACTCGCATTCCGAGGAAGAGCATGCACAGCATCTTCGTATAGTCTTGGAGATTCTTAGACGACATCAGCTGTACGCGAAGTTCAGCAAGTGTGCATTCTGGGTATCCTCAGTCGGTTTTCTAGGACACGTGGTTTCTAACAGAGGTATTTCAGTTGATCCTCAGAAGATCAAGGCTGTCACCGGTTGGGAGCAGCCGAAGTCAGTTCAGGAGATCCACAGTTTTCTGGGATTGGCCGGATATTACCGACGTTTTGTCGAGGATTTCTCGCGTATCGCGATGCCACTGACACGCCTTATCAGGAAAGGCGTGAAGTTCACATGGTCCGAGGATTGCGAGACCAGCTTTCAGGAGCTGAAGCGGAGATTAGTGTCGGCTCCAGTTTTGGTTCTACCTTCTGGAGAGGACGGATTTGTACTCTACACCGACGCTTCTCTTCAGGGTTTGGGTGATGTTCTGATGCAGCATGGCAGAGTAGTCTCTTATGCTTCTCGTCAGCTGAAGGAGCATGAGAAGAACTACCCAGTTCATAACCTAGAGTTAGCCGCCATCATTTATGCTTTGAAGATTTGGCGTCATCATTTGTATGGTATTACATTTGAGATTCTCACTGATCATAAGAGTCTCAAATACATTTTCACTCAGAAGGAGCTTAATCTCCGACAGAGGAGATGGATGGAGTTCCTGAAGGATTATGATTGTACCATTAGCTACCACCCGGGGAAAGCTAATGTGGTTGCCGATGCACTTAGCAGGAAGTCCAGAGGGATTTTGGCTTGCCACCGGACTTCAGTCACGGACTTGATTCAGAGTTTTTCTAAGTTAGATCTTGAGGAGCAGGGACCGACAGAGTAGGGTATTCTTGTTACCATGGTTGCTCAGTCATCGATCAGGACTAGGATCCGAGAGGCCCAGGCTGGTGATCAGCATTTGCAGTTCATTAGCAGTCAGATAACTTCTGGGCAGCAGACCGAGTTTACGCGAGATGAGGAGGGTGTTGTATACTTCCGAGGCAGATTATGCGTACCTCAGTCTCATCCGGTCTTACAGGAGCTACTTCAGGAGGCTCACCGTTCTCGATTTACGATCCATCCAGGTGGGACCCGTATGTATCGAGACTTGAAGCGTTCCTATTGGTGGAACGGCATGAAGAAAGACATCGTGGATTTCGTAGCTAGATGTCTTGTCTGTCAGCAGGTGAAGGCTGAACACTAGAGACCTGCAGGGTTACTTCAGCGGATTCCTATTCCTGAGTGGAAGTGGGATCACATTACCATGGACTTTGTGGTAGGGTTGCTGAGGACACGACGAGGCCATGACGCGATTTGGGTAATCGTTGATCGATTAACCAAATCCGCGCACTTCTTAGCGATCCAGAGGACTGATTCGCTGGACCGATTGGCAGATCTGTATTGCCGAGAGATCATCAGACTACATGGTGTTCCATTGAGTATCATTTCGGATAGAGATCCACGGTTCACGTCTCGTTTCTGGCAGAGTCTGCAGCAGGCCTTGGGCACACAGCTCCATTTCAGTACAGCTTTCCATCCACAGATAGATGGACAGTCAGAGCGGACCATTCAGACTTTAGAGGACCTGCTGAGGTTGTGTTATGGATTTCAGAGGCAGTTGGGAGGACCATCTGCCGTTGGTAGAGTTTGCTTACAACAACAGCTTTCATTCGGCTATCCAGATGGCACCGTTTGAGGCGTTGTATGGTAGACCTTGTTGGACACCCGTCCTCTGGGATGAGGTTGGAGAGGCCCAGTTGTTGGGACCTCATAGAGTTCAGAGGATCGAGTTGGTCCGTATTATCGAGCGGAGGATGTCGGGCGCGAGGGCCTTGAAGAGTTATCTTGATCGAGGCACCACTAGAGTTCTCTGTTGGTGACCATGTATTTCTGAGTTTCACCCACGAAAGGGGTGAAGAGATTTGGCCTCGAGGTAAGCTAGCTCCGTGATTGGCCCTTCGAGATCTTGGAGAGGATCGGGCGGTAGCTTACCGGTTAGCACTACCATCGTCCGTGCACGATGTATTCCACGTATCTATGCTGAGGAGATACATACCTGACCCGACGCATGTGCTGGCAGATATTCCAGCTCCAGTTCAGCCTGACATTACTTATGAGGAGGTTCCGGTACGGATTCTCGACGGGAAAGAGCGTCAGTTGCGGAACAAGACTATCCGGCTGGTTAAAGTAGGATGGCAGCATCATTCGGACGAAGAGGCTACTTGGGAGCTCGAGGATACTATCCGAGCTCGATATCCCCATCTTTTCACATGAGGTATGTGATTTATTTGTCGTTCAGCATTTATACTCTATATCTGTTGTTAGTACTTGCTGATGGTAGATAACGAAATTTGGGGACCAAATTTTTATTAGTGGGGGAGAATGTAAAATACCAAAAAATAGGCGAATATTAATAAGGGAATATTTCAGAATTTTTGAAAATTTTCCGGGAATTTTTCGGAGCTCGTATGGACGAGTTAACGGGGACAAAATGGGGCCCGGAAAAGCCTGTTTTGGCTACCCTATTTAAAAGAGGAAAAGTTGAATTTCTTAATTCCTTTGTCTTTATTTATTTTGTTTTTCTTCGGTTTTTATTTGTGTCGTCGTTCACTTCTTCTCCCCCGACACCAAGCCGCGCGCCCGACGCCTCCGAGCCCTAACCGCCGGAGCACTAACCGCCGGCCGCGGCGGTTTCTTCTTCCCCTTTTCGTACAATAGCCCTCGCATAAGGGTTTCACCTCTTCCCCTCGCCCTAGCTGTGAGATTCCGATCACTGGCCGCCGGCTCTCGGTCCCCGATCGCGACCTCGCCGGCCTTTCCTTCTCCTTTTCTTCGAGCGCCGGCCACCAGGTCCACCGGGCTCTAGCCGCGTCGCCGTCACTCCGACCCGACGCCGAGTCTAAGCACCGACGCCCTCTCCGACAGCCACCTCTCGCCACCACCGAACCTCCTCCTCTGCCCGTGCCCTAGGTTTGAGCTCACAGCCGACCTTGCCTCCTTTTTCTCGGAGACGCCCTATTCAAGGCAGAAGCAAGCCCTAGATGAGCCCTGCCGATCTTCGGTTGCCAGCCATTGGAATTTTTCCTAGCCGCCCAAACATTTCTGCCCTAGACATCACCACCGGAATCCTCCTTCTTCGCCACCAGCCGCCGGCAGTGAGGAGAACAGGGGGTAGCGAGTTAGGTAAGGCAAAAAAGGGGTATTTGGATTTTTTATTTGGATCCTGTGCTGAATTTGTTGGTTGATAACTATGGTACTTGTCACTGTTTTCCCACAGCAGCTTCTCCAAGTCTTGACAGTAAGTTCTTCAGGATTTGAGCAGCACTGAGGCATCGAAAAATTTGAGGTAAGGTTTAGGGTTTTTGAGCTTCGTGTATATTGATTAGGTATATGTTGGAGATTGGTAGATTGGATTAGCTTTAGATTTTTAATCTCATGTTATGATTAGGGTTAAGGAACTAACCCTGGTGGACCCATTGATTTTATTTAATTAGGGTTCATTAATTTTGTTGGATGGATTAGTTGGATCCAATTTAGAACTTCTTAAATTGGATTAAAATTTAATTTGGCTAATTGTGGTATGATAGAATTAGCTAAACTAGACCTTATGTTTAATATACAGGACCTTGACGTGAGACGAGTATCTCGGAGTCAGATTTGGACCATTTTATCGGAGGCGGGTACTTTTGACTTGTGTCATCTGATATACATAGTAGTGAATTTAACAAGTTGCATTAATTATGTCCTTTATTTGTTTCGGTTAGTCACTACCCAATATCTGATACATGATTGATTGATTGTTTGATTTGCATTCCATGTATACTTTATTTGTTTATACATGCTTATAGGGGGTAGTGATATACCATGCTTCACCATGTTCAGGACCTAGGTTTTTATACCTTATGTGTACCTTTGATTCAATATAATTCGTTGACCTAGGGTGCACTTTTCTATATATATGGATTAGGTCAGGATGTTTTTATGGTTATTGTCATGCACCATTTGCATGATTGCATGCTGTGCGATAGTTCGCTCCATTATTGTTGAGCACATCGCCAGTTACATGGATCTGCACACACCACCACTCATGGGTTAGTGGTCGATTCAGGCAGAGTGTGTTGCAGCATGGACTCTGTTAGGCACCGTTGGTCCGCTCATGGGTAGTGTGACACAATGTGTTATCCGGCAGGGATTCCTCCCCGTCATCGTGTACCGGGAGTTGAGAGCATTGCGCTCCCCCATTTATGATTTGGGGTAGGAGGATAGGTGTACTCCGACAGCATCCCGTCCACTCGGTCACTCATCAGGAGTAGTGACGACAGAGTGCACGGTTGTCACAGCCCTACCCACTCGGCCTCACTATTCTGTGAGATGATCGACTGGCGTCAGGGGTGACCAGGATGCATCATTGGCATCATATGCATGATGCATTTATTGCTTGTGTTTGTGTTTGCTGCCTTTATATGTTGCATATTGTTTGGATACTTATGTTTGACATGCATACAGGATTTCCATATCTCTCGGACTGTTTGTCTTTATACCCAGGTCCTGGTTAGTACAGTCTCTCCTGTTTACTTCATATGCATTTTTATCTTTCTTATCAGGAGACTGTATGCATGATTAGTGCTAGGTGTTATTTCTCTACTTTGTATATCAATTGTACCTGCTAAGTGTTGGACTTACCCCGCCTCCATTGTTGTTATATTTCAGGATGATGCTGTCGGGAGAGAGTTCTAGTTGTTGGTCCCCTGAAGACCCGAAGACTTACGGATCTACTGGTTTTGTTTGTTTTCTTTTTGACTATGTTATAGACTTGTTTGGTTTGGATACTTGGACTTTGTATGGATTTTGAGATGTTGATGGATTTTTGGTATGGTTTGGATTTTATTCTACTACATGCCTGCCTGGACGGCAGAAGAGGTGGTTTCGTCGGATTTGAGCTTTACGAGTGTAGTGGAGTAGGGTGGATTTCGAGTCAGAGTATTATTTTACTGTTTAATCATCTTATCTGCGTGGTTGTGACAACCAGAGGCTGAATAAATTATAAATACTGCGTGGTGTTTGCTTTTACTTATTGTATTATTCCAGCCGCCTGTGGCTGATGTATATGTGATATGTAGAAATTTCAGATTGTCCGCCGTACAGGAGAGATGCTGCCGAAATTTTCTCGGACAGAGACTCCTCTGGGGCGTGACAGTCCTGCATCAATCAATATATATATATATATAAATATATATATATATATATATATTATTTAGCTAAACTTTAATGAATTAAATAGCTAAATAAAATCCTCAAAACTAATTTAGGGAACCCCTAATCGACACAACCATTAATCTACCTAAATTAAATCTAATGGTTAATTAGGGTTAGTTATCTAATCCCTAATTATCCATTAGATTAGAAATTCAAACCTAAATCCAACTAACCAATCATACCTAAATTAACACATAAACCTAATTCATCTAGTAATTATATACAACAAAGATACAGTTCTTTACTTCTTACCTCAAAAGTGTCGGTTGTTGGCTCTCGGCAAGTACCAAATCCCAACAGCCATGACCAATGCAAAGCGACACCAAAGGCTCAAGCCACAACAGCAACCTCCGATCTCAAATCTGGCTGCCGAAAACCCTAGGTCAGTGCTGGCGAAGAGAGCTCAACTGAAGAAGGACTAAAGCTAGAGCACGAGATATACCTCAAATGTCGACGACGATCCAGGGCAAAGGGAGGTGGCGATTGTTCTAGGGCAGAGATGCAATCTGGTGCAATTGATGCGGGGTGAGGACTCGACGCTGGTTGGCTACTCTGTAGTGGCCGGCGAACAGGAGAAAAGTCTAGCACCGATCAGCGGAGGATCAAGAGCTAAGCAGTGGGGAGGTGGTCGGCGCTAAGGCAGAGACACGAGTGGCAATCTAGGGCAGAGGGAAGGCGCTCGACACTAGTTGGCTAGAACTTGTCGTGGCCGGAGGTGGAAGAGGAATCGACTACCGGCGCTAGTGCAGAGAGGAAAATAAGGCGGCGCCAGTAGGTGTCGGGTGTTGCTCGGGTGCCGGCGAGGAGGAGATGTCGACGGCGTGTGGCTCGGGAGGGAAGAGGAGGAAGAGAGATCGGGGCTCAGTGGGTTGGATGACGCTCGGGCGGAGAGAAAAGAAGAGATCGGGGAAGAGACGGCGGCGCAAGATGAAGAAGAAGAAGAGGAGAGGGTGTCGGATAGAAATAGGAGAAAGGGGAGGGAAGAAAAGGAAATAAATAAAAGAAACTTAGGTTTTCTTTTATTAAAGCTTAGGTTATTTCCTTAATCAACTCCTACCTTAGGGTATTCCAAACAGACTTTACCCTGGCCCAATAAATTCGTCCCCTTAAAACCCGTCATATGAGCTCCGATTAAATCCCAGAAAATTCCTAAAAAAATTTAAAAATTCCGTTAAGGTATTTTGTCCATTTAACCTTATTATTAGGTTATAGTATTTTATATTCTCCCCCACTAATAAAAATTTGGTCCCCAAATTTCGTTATTTACCATCAGCAAGTACTAGCAATAGATAGATAGTATAAATATTGAACGGAAATTAACCCACATACCTCAAGTGAAAAGATTGGGGTATCAAGCTCGGATTGTATCCTCGAGCTCCCAGGTAGCCTCCTCGTCAGAATGATGCTGTCATCCGACTTTAATCAGTCGAATAATCTTGTTCCGCAGTTGACACTCCTTCTGATCCAGAATTCGTACTGGAACCTACTCGTAAGTAACGTCAGACTGAATGGGAACTGGTATATCTGACAAAACATGTGTTGTGTCGGCTACGTATCTCCTCAGCATAGACACATGGAACACATCGTGAACGCCTGCCAGTGCCGGTGGTAGCGCCAGATGATAAGCTACTGCTCCAATCCTCTCCAAGATCTGGAAAGACCCAATGTATCGTGGAGCTAGCTTACCTCGGAGGTCAAATCTCTTCATCCCTTTCGTGGGGTGAGACTCTCAGAAAAACATGGTCGCCCGTAGAGAACTCCAGGGGTCTACGTCTCTGATCAGCATACCTCTTATGATGGTCCTGCGCATCGGACATCCTCCGTCTAGTAGTGCGGACCAACTCTGCCTCCTGCTGAGCTCTCTGAGATCCTAGTAGTTGGGTCTCCCCAACCTCCTCCTAAAGGGTGGGTGTCCCACAAGGTATACCATACAGCGCTTCAAACGGTGCCATCTGGATAGCCGAATGATAGTCGTTGTTTTAGGCAAACTCTACTAATAGTAGGTGGTCCTCCCAGCTTCCTTCGAAATCCACAACGCAAACCCTCAGCAAGTCCTCTAAAGTCTGGATGGTCCGCTCTGACTGCCCATCTGTCTGTGGATGGAAAGTTGTACTAAAACAGAGCTGAGTGTCCAACGCCTGCTGCAGACTCTGCCAGAACCGGGACGTGAACCGTGGGTCTCTATCTGATATAATACTTAATGGAACACCATGTAATCTGATGATCTCTCGACAATACAACTCTGTCAATTGATCCAGTGAATCGGTCTTCCGAATTGCTAAGAAATGCACGGATTTGGTTAATCGGTTAACGACTACCCAAATCGCGTCATTGTCTCGTCGTGTCCTAAGCAATCCCACCGCAAAATCCATAGTGATGTGCTCCCATTTCCACTATGGAATCAGAATCCTCTCAAGTAATCCGGCAGGTCTCTGGTGCTCAGCCTTCACCTGCTGACAGACTAGACATCTAGCTACAAACTCCGCGATGTCTTTCTTCATGTCGTTCCACCAATAGAAATGCTTCAAATCTCGATACATGCGTGTACTGCCCGAGTGGATCACAAATTGAGAGCGATGTGCCTCTTGAAGTAGTTCCTCCAAGATCGAGTGAGATTGAGGTACACATAACTTGCCTCCGAAATAAATAATATCCTCCTCATCTCGGGTGAACTCGGTCTGCAGCCCGGAAGCTATCTAGCTGCCAATGGACTGTAAGTGTTGATCACCGGCCTAGGCCTCTCGGATCCTCGTCCTAATCGACGACCGAGCAACCATGGTAACCAGAATACCCTGCTCTGTATGTCTCTGCTCCTGAAGGCCCAACTCGGAGAAACCTTGAATCAAGTTCATGACTAAAGCTCGGTGGCAAGCTAAAGTCCTTCTGGACTTCCGGCTAAGTGCATCAGCAACCATATTAGCTTTTTCTGAGTGGTAGCTAATGGTACAATCATAATCCTTCAGAAACTCCATCCATCTCCTCTGTCGGAGATTGAGTTCCTTCTGAGTGAAAAGATATTTAAGACTCTTATGATCAGTGAGAATCTCAAATTTAATACCATATAGATGATGTCGCCAAATCTTCAAAACAAAGATAATAGCGGCTAGATCCAAATCATGTACCAGGTAGTTCTTCTCATGCTCCTTCAACTGACGAGAAGCATAGGAGACTACCATGTCGTGTTGTATCAAAACAGTGCACAAACTCTATAGAGAAGCATCAGTGTAGAGCACAAATCCGTCCTCTCCGGAGGGCAAAACCAGTACTGGTGCCGATACTAATCTCCTCTTCAGCTCCTGGAAGCTGGTCTCGCAGGCTTCTGACCACGTGAACTTCATGCCTTTCCTAGTTAGGCATGTCAACGGCATAACAATGTGAGAAAAACCCTCGATGAATTGTCTGTAATATCCGGCCAATCCTAGGAAGATGCGAATCTCCTGAACTGATTTCGACTGCTCCCAGCTGGTGGCAGCCTCGATCTTCTAAGGATCTACGGAAATACCTCGGCTAGATACCACGTGTCCCAGAAAACCGACTGAGGATAGCCAGAAAGCACACTTGTGGAACTTCGCATATAGATGATGTTGTCGAAGAGTCTCCAAGACTATGCATAGATGCTGTGTATGCTCTTCCTTGGAACGCGAGTAGATCAGAATGTCGTCGATAGATATGATAACGAACTGATTTAGATACTTCAGAAAGATGCGGTTCATCAAATCCACAAACACCGCTGGAGCATTGGTAAGCCCAAATGGCATTACCAAGAACTCATAATGTCCGTATTTGGTGTGGAATGCTGTCTTATAAATATCAGAATCTTTGTCTCTTAGCTGATGATATCCAGACAGCAGATCAATCTTAGAATACATTGATGTACCTTTGAGCTGATCAAACAAATCTTCAATCCGTGGTAAGGGATACTTATTTCTGACAGTCACGACATTCAACTGTCTATAATCGATGCACAACCTCAGAGTACTATCATTTTTCTTGACGAACAATACCGGAGAACCCCACAGAGATACACTAGAGCTAATAAATCCCCTGTCCAATAACTCCTGGAGTTGAACCTTTAGCTCGTCTAACTCTTTTGGTGTCATACGGTAAGGTGCTTTCAATGCTGGCGCGGTCCCCGGAATTAGCTCAATGGCAAACTCCACTTGCCTTCGGGGAGGCAAGCCTGGTAGCTCATCTGGAAATACATCCGAATACTCTCGAACCACTGAAATGTCTCAGAGCTGAGATCTACTGTTGTTATCAGCATTAATTAATGACAATATATAGAAATCCCTAACATCCATGTGACAGAAGCTTATGAGCCTGAATCATAGAAATGGTAGATATACCGTCATCCCTAATGCTAGTGAAATCCCACAAGAGTTGGTTCGGAGGTCAGAATGTGACCACCCTCGTATGACAATCAACCGTGGCATGATATGCTGACAGCCAATCCATGCCAAATATAATATTGAACTCGACCATTTTTAGTACCAATAAATCTATAGTGAGTATATGGTTGCCAAAGTCCAATGAGCATTCTCTGACCTCCTGAGTGACGTCCAATGTATCACCGGACGGTAGGGAGATGATCAGTCATTGCAGCCTAACAACAGGTAGTCTACCAATCTCCCTCATGAATACCTGAGAAATAAAGGAATACGAACTACCAGTACCAATCAGCATATCAGCAGATGATGCATAAATTAAAATCGTACCGTGAAAAATGGATTCGTCGGCCCGCTGTGCATCCTCTCTAGTAACCGCGTGAATTCGTCCAGTCTCTAGCGGGGGTGGAGGTGGTAGCACTGGCATAGGTTGCTGCGCCTGAGTCGGAGTCTGAGCCTGCCACTGAGGCGGTGCTGGATACTGAGGTGGAACTGGATATGAGGGTTATGGTTGATACTAGACCGGTGGCGGGGGCTGTGACTGGTACTAAACTAGTGGCTGGGGCTATGATTGATACTGAACTAGTGATTGTGGCTAGAGCTGATACTGGACTAGTGGTTGAGGCTGCGACTGGTATTGGACCAATGGCTGGGGCTGTAGCTGATACTGAGGTCCCGAAACAAAACCCTGTGATACCGTGTGAGTACTGGAATGCTCCTGTCCATGCATGTAATATGCAGCTACTGCCGGAGGGGTTGTCCTCTGCGGGCGATGCGAAGATTGGCCTTTCTAGCCCCCTCTCTGAGTCCCTGTCTGACCGAACTGTCCTCCCTGAACAGAAACCCCGGAAACCACATACTGAGCCTTCAGTGTGCATTCTCGGCTCATGTGCCTAGCCAATTTACAATAATAGCAAACTGACTGTCCTAGGGAGCAGGCTGATGTGATGTGATCTCTAGATCCACATCGGGTACAGTGCATGTCACTGGAGGGCTATTTTTGGTTATGCTGAGAAGACTAAAAACATCCTGAGGAAGTCCGCTTTGATTTCTGAGGCCGGCCAGATGCCCAGAAGTACCCTGACCTGACTGACTGTGACCGCTCTGTTGTTGTCCGGTAGCCTGTGGCTGCTGGGTCTATCTTGAAGTCCAATCTGTCTGCTTCATTTTCTTGTCTGCATTCACCCTCTGCTGAGCCGCCTCAATTATAAGGGCTTTATCCAATGCCTCTGTATACGATGAATTACCAAAACCTACAATCTTTACTTGAAGATGTCCATCCAGTCTCTGGATAAACTAAAGCATACGAGACATGTCCTCAGCAACTAAATCTGGATAAAATCTAGCCAACCGATTAAATTCAGCATTGTATTCTGTCACCGTGCGGTTGTTCTGCCGAAGACTCAGAAAATTTTGTCGACGTGTCATCTAATATGACCGTGGGAAGTATTGGCTCTCAAAAGCCTCTCTAAATTTCGCCCAAGTGATGTGTTGCTCGCCTATAATCGGGCGCTGCGTATCCCGCCAAATGTCGGCCTCGCCCCATAAATGGTAAGCAGCCAGCTCTGCCTTCTCCCACTCGAAAAGTCATATAGAAGAAAGTCTGCTCCAAAGTCTCTATCCAAGACTGAGCCACACTCGGATCGGTCTCTCCGTGAAATAGCGTGAATCTGCTCTTCATCGACTCTGCCAAAGCTGGGATCCGAGCTCGTGCTGCAACCATATCAGTAGGGTGAGTAGGGATCGCCGCGGGAACTGGTGGAACCACTAGAGCTGGTACTACAAGTGGTACTGCTGGATAGGTCGGGGGAGGTACTGATATACTCGTTTTTGTCGTGTTATGAGATCAAAAGAATTTAGTACCAAACCCCTTCTACGCTAATGTAGCATAGAAATGACTCAGGTCGTCTCCAACGAATGTAACAATAGGATGGTAATATAGGATCATTTGTTATTCCTATTGATCCTGTCTGAGCGCTGAGTCGATGGATGCTAGGGGCGTTGCGCTCTCCGCTGTCCTCTGATGATGGTGTAGACCTCCGGCGAACCTGTAAAGAAGTCGAGCCGGGAGGAGTTTCTCGGCGACGACCCTCCGACGCTCAAGTCAAGCAGCGAAGAAGAAGAGGAGCAAAGTAACACTACTATGGCTACAGTGATGAGAATCACTTACCTCCGTCGAAGTCTGGGGGTCCTTATATAGGACCCCGGAGAGGCGCGGACACGCTTCTCGATGTGTGCACGCTTCCCCAAACATACCTTAGTAGGGTTGTGTCAGAAAAGCATGTATGACGCCATTCTGCAATCGTCCGAGCATATCCCTGATGCGACGGTGGAAACTTCCACCGTACGATACTCTGTCCGCTCCGGTCGCCGACCATGATGTTTGTCGGCAGCAGGTGTCTCGAGGATGAAGTTACCAGCTGTCCTTTTTGTCTCTTTGCGCTCTTACTTGTTCCCAGGCCGAGCGGACCAGCCGCTTGGCGCTCATGGCCTCCGGGAATGCTCCAATACCTCAGACCGGGCGGGGAAGCCCTGCTCATGTGCTCGGATGGGCTTGCGCCTTATTGTCCTATGGCTCTGCCGAGCGGTCTGTCCGCTCGGCCCAGAGACTCTTTTACCTTGAGCATCGGAAACCCGACCCCTGGTCGGGCTATCTTTCGTTTGGCCTGGGAGACCCATGGCTGGATGTTCGGTCGGCCGAATGCTTGGTCGGCCCGCCAGTCCGCTCGGCATGACCTCTGTCCGCTCGGCACGACCTTGGTGTTGACCCTCTTGACCATTGGCCTCCACGTGTTATTGACCTTCAACCAACGAGGGTCCCCGTCCTTACCACCAGATTATATGCCTCCCCCTCAAGTCTAGTCGAAGGAGGCGCAGAGTCCGACTGACTGTACTATGAGTTTGGTCGAGCGTGTACCTCCGCTTGGTCACTGTGGGGTCGAATAACATCGGTCGGCTGATTGTCGAGGGTTGTCTAATCGACTTGTGATGATGTCCGCGGGATCTTCTCGGAATGCATGCAAATCTCCGCCATTATGGTTGAGCACGCGGGTTCTACCTCGTGATGGGGCTCATTAAATGCCCTCCTCTGATCGAGTGCCACGTGGCGCTGGTGACGTCATCGTACGGCCGCCGCCTTACACCCAATGCGACGTCCGTCGGTTTGAAATGGACGGTTAAATGCGGGCCTCGGGTTATTGACCTGCATCCGACGGCTCGGGCAGATCGAGCCCGCCCTTATAAGTCTTTCACCGGCTTCCTCCGCCACACCTTTGCCTTCGCGTGCTTAGAATCCTCTCCCTGCACTCCTCACTTCGGTGACCTTGTTCCTCGGCATTCCAGCGACCCCTCGCCGTCTTCCTTCGATCATCTTTTCTGTAAGGTTCTTCTGCCTTTCTCTCTTTGGTTCCCGTGTTGTCGTTCTTGGCCGTGTTCTTGTCTTTCGGTTACTGTTTTGCTCATCTTCTCGCTCACGCCTTTGCTTTTCCTTTCGACTTCTGCCTCCTCCGTTGTTTCGGCGATGGCAAGCTCTTCTCAGCCCGCGGACCTCGCTCTCGGTCCATGGTATACCACCATGGAGTCGCGGTTCGATCGGCGTGATGCCGAGAGCCTGATAAACACTTTTGATATCCCTTCAGACTTCGAACTGATTTTACCTTCACCTTCCGCTCGGCCGCACAAACCTCCACGCAGCGCCTTTTATCTTTTCCGCGACCAATTCGTAGCCGATCTGCAGTTTCCCCTCCACCCCTTCATCGTTGAAGTTTGCAACTTCTTTGGCATTCCGCTCGCCCAATTGGTTCCCAATACTTTTCGCCTTTTGTGCGGAGTTGTGGTCTTATTTAAGATACACAACATTCCCCTCCGCCCGGAAATCTTCTATTATTTTTATTATCCCAAGCAGTCCGAGCCGGGCACTTATTTGTTTCAGGCTCAGCCTGATTTGGTCTTTTTTGATAAACTGCCCTCTTCCAACAAACATTGAAAAGAGAACTACTTTTTTCTTCGTATCCCCGGCTAGCTTCCTTTCCGGACCAAATGGCAGGTCGGACCGCCCACCTCCCCTGAGCTGAAGAAGTTTAAGCCCGATGGAACGGTATCGGGGCGGGTGGAGCTTCCATCTGAGTGCCGGTCAGACCTTTGTTCTGGCCCCATATTGAGAGCTGCTCCGGCCGGTCGTCTGGTGCTGCCCGACCGCCTGATGTCGACGTTGCCTGTTGCGCTAACCGATCGGCTTGAGCCTTTTACTATTGCTCGACTATCTTGGCCGCCCGCGCTTGGATGAGCGCGTCTAGTTCTTCAGGAGAGAGCATCACCATGAGTTGGCGTCCAGCTTCTTCCATCGTCTCTGCTCGGATTCAGGTGCGTTCCCACAGACGACGCCAATTTGATCATGTCCGAGTGCTAAGTCGATGGACGCTGGGGATGTGGCGCTCTCCGCTGTCCTCTGATGATGGTGTAGACCTCCGGCGAACCTGTAAAGAAGCCGAGCTGGGAGGGGTTTCCCGGCGACGTCCTCTGACGCTCAAGTCATGCAGCGAAGAAGAAGAGGAGCAAAGTAACACTACTGTGGCTACAGTGATGAGAATCGCTTACCTCCGTTGAAGTCTGGGGGTCCTTATATAGGACCTCGGTGAGGCGCGGGCACGCTTCTCAATGTGTGCATGCTTCCCCAAACATACCTTAGTAGGGTTGTGTTAGAAAAGCATTTCTGACGCCATTCCGCAATCGTCCAAGCATATCCCTGATACAACGGTGGAAACTTCCACCGTACGATACTCTGCCCGCTCCGGCCGCCGACCATGCTGTTTGTCGGCGGCAGTTGTCTCGAGGATTAAGTTACCAGCTGTCCTTTTTGTCTCTTTGCGCTCTTACTTGTTCCCGGGTCGAGCGGACCAGCCGCTCGGTGCTCATGGCCTCCGGGAATGCTCCAGTACCTTGAACCGGGCGAGGAAGCCCTGCTCATGTGCTCGGATGGGCTTGCGCCTTATTGTCCTGTGGCTCGGTCTAGCGGCCTGTCCGCTCAGCCCGGAGACTCTTTTACCTTGAGCATCGGAAACCCGACCCCTGGTCGGGCTGTCTTTCGTCCGGCCTGGGAGACCCATGGCTGGATGTTCGGTCGGCCGGATGCTTGGTCGGCCTGCCAGTCCGCTCGGCATGACCTCTGTCCGCTCGGCACGACCTTGGTGTTGATCCTCTTGACCATTGGCCTCCACGTGTCGTTGACCTTCCACCAACGAGGGTCCCCCGTCCTTACCACCGGATCACCTATTTTTGGAGATTTTAATATGAAGATGGGGGTTTTAGATTTTAATTCTAACCTAACAAGTGAAAAAGCGAAGCAAGTAGGAAACTAATCTAGTGCATAAATGAAATCTACATAGGTGCCAACAATCAATTCACAACGCATTGTCACCCTGCGTTATGATTAAACTGTCGACACACTTAAACTAAGAATGAAATAACAAGACATAGTTAAATCTAATCTAAAGAAGAATTTAAACCCTAGCTTAGAACTTACCAACTATCAATTAACCAAGCTTAATCAAGACTTAAACTAAATTGCATCAATGAAACTATAACTACTAAACACGAATTAAACTTCAACAAGATAAAGTAATGCTAGATTACTGATAAGGACATAACAAACATCAAAAGAAATATGTTCTAGCTACAAAAACAGTGAATAAATGAAATAAACCGATCTAACTCACAAACAACTATACAAGACAACACTTCTTGTCGTCACACAAGAAGCCGGAGACGAGAATGCTCAACTCCGGTCGTAAGTGAAGAACCTCAGCTGCGTCTCAGTTCAGAATTGCTTAGCCACACCAGAGGAACGCCTCCGGCAAACTAGAAACAACCCCGAAACTATAAACGAAAGAAAATCTAGAATTCTGCAAATCTGGAACTCTGAATCTGGATGGGAGATGTGGATTGCAGATGATCATCGGATGGAGCTCAGTAATATCGGAGGAACGCCGCTGAATGTTGCTGATGGGAAGGGAATCGCAGATCGGAGGAACGCCTCAACATCGGCGGTGGAAACAGAGAAGTCGCAGAAAATAAATTTCCGCCAGAGAGGCCCGCCGGTGGTTCCAGATGATCGAGAATTGTACCTTGAAGCTCCCTTACTAGCGTCGTCGCTTGAGAAGTTGATAGGACTTGGAATCGGGGTCCGAATCGCTGAGACACTCGCGTCGCGAATAGCACTGGCACTGTGGAGATTGACGAACGAAGAAGCACTGTAGCTTCTCAATTTAAATTAGATCAGCTATGTGATGGATGACTCAGAATGATTTGGATCTTGATCAACGGTGAAAAGTTGCTTAAAATCCTATCCGAATGTATTGATCTTGATCAAGGATCTTGATCTACTCTTCCTTAGGTTGGATGGACTAGATCTTCAATGGATGGTTCAGATCTCTCCAATCTTTGATGAATGACCCATAATACTCCAAAGCGCAATCTTCTCATTCAACTTTGATTCAAGCACAAATTCGGTTTGAATAAATCCAAATCCAAGACCCTTTGATGCCTACAAAATAACAATCAAATATTAGCATCAAATAACATTAAAATAAGATAATTTGCAATTAAGTCCAAGAATAAATGTAATGCATGAAATGTGATGTAAATATAGGTTTTGTCTATGAAAACAACATCAAACCATACATGTATGAATCAAAATAGTATAGTAAAATCATGTTTATCAGGTACCCCTAGTGTTGCTGCATAAGCGTGAAGGTGCTGGAATTCTGTTATGTTTCAATTTCCCTATACAAAAAAAATTATACAAGAACAGAACTTTTCCTAGCAACTCACATGTTCGATCAAACATGTGTTTGATCAATCAAGCAAGTTCTTGAATGATCAAAGCATACCTTGATCGAAGTACAAGATCGTTGGCCTCTTGTGTTGGTATTCAAAATTGATACTGATCCGGCGGTTAGAACAGGGGACCCCCATTCTGAGGGGTCAATGCCACGCGGGAGTCGAAAGGCCAGGTGGCCGATCGAATAAGGAGGGGCCGACCTCCCGGCCGGCCGACCGCGACAGAAGTCGGGGTTCCGACGCTCAATTGAATAGTAGCAAATAGCCGAGCGGAAGGCCTAAGAGAAGGTGACGTACTGCTAAACAGTCCCTACGTAGCATCCTACCGAAAATATCCCCAGCATATCGATGCCAACGACAGGCCGGACGGGGTTTGAGTGTCGTTCGACCAGCGCTTAAAGATGAGGGCTGGCCGGACGGACTCCCCGTCCAGCCGGCTTGCCGGACGCCCTGGCCTGTGATCGGTATAGAGGGACAAGAACGCTTTATGACAGTTGTCAAGTCCTATGGCTAGGTCATACTCCAAGTCTGACAACGAGGTGTTCTGTTGTCCCATCGAAGACGTGCTTGGACTGTGGCAGTATGGCATCAGGTAAGCTTTCTGACAGACACATACTGAGGTATGGGCTGTGGACACGTATGCGCCTCGGTGGACGTGCAGGAGCTCTTTCACCGCTCTATATAAAGAGCCTCATACTTCGCCGGAGGTACGTTTTGGGACACCTTTGTAGCCACCTTTTTCATCACTCGCTTGCCTGACTTGAGCGTCGGAGGGTCGCCGCCGGGAACCCCTTCCCGGCCCGACTTCTGTGTAGGTTTGTCGGAGGTTCGTGCAACCAGTCGAAGATCCGTGTCAGCATCCGAGGAGCACCACGTGCCCAGCGTCCGTTGATTCAGCATTCGGACAGGATCAATTTGGCGTTGTCTGTGGGAACGCTCCTGCATCCGAACAGAAGCAATGGACGAGACTGGACGACAACACACAGTGACGCTCTCCACGGAGGAACTCGACGCTCTGGTCGAGTTGAGGGCTGCCAAGCTTGTGGAGCAAAAATAGAAAGCAGCAGCCGAGCGGCCGGAGCAGCAAGCAACGTCCGCGTCTGGTGGCCGAGCGGAAGCACCGCAGGCCACCGTTGCATTTCATCGGGCCCTATTCCGCACCCCCGAAGCCGCAGCAACCCATAGAGATCGGGGATCTTCTTTTGATGAAAGGCCCAGACGAGATGATAGAAAAGGGAAAGCCCCCCGAGCGGATACATCGCCCGAACGGATTAATCGCCAATTCTCAGAAGCCATCTTGAAGGATCCTCTGCCAAAGCACTACGTGCCCCCGACAATCGGCGAATACAATGGGACCACCGATCCGGATGATCATCTAGGTAAATTCGACAACACTGCTACCCTTCACCAATATACGGATGGGGTGAAGTGCCGAGTCTTTCTAACCACCCTCTCTGGATCGGCTCAACGGGGGTTTCGGAGGTTGCCGGATGGGTCCATCACAAACTTTAAGGATTTCCGAATGGCCTTCCTGTATCATTTTGCAAGCAATCGGCGTTATCAGAAGACGAGTGTCAGCTTGTTCGCCATCAAGCAAGAGCCGAGAGAGCCGCTCAGAGCTTACATCCAGCGGTTCAACCGAGTGGCCATGGAGGAAGCCCAAGCAGCCCGGAAAAAAGAAACACCAACCGAGCGGGTCCCTATTGCCGAGCGGAAGCCCCACGCTGCCCATACACCCAAAGGACCTAGGGCCGAAGCAATCCGCTCCCCCCATACTAGGTCCCACGTGCAAGAAGTAGCTGCCGCCCGGCCCAAGCCAAAGAAGAAATGGACACCGATGTTCTGCTCATTCCACCGGACGGACACACACAACACGGGATTGTCGAAGTCTTCCCTTGATTGCTCAGCCCGTTCCTCGGAGTGGTGGTCATCGATCGCCTACATCCGACAGGCGGCAGAGAACTCAGGACGCCGATCGGACGCAACCTAACAGGCGACGACAGCAGACTCCCGATCGGTACCGCTCTCCGAGGCGGGAGAGCTGGCGAATGTCTAGAGAACGGTCTCGACTGTCCGCTCGGGAAGAAGAAAATAGAAGCAATACTTCCCGAGGTGAGATCAACATCATAGCTGGTGGTCCGACCGGGGGAGATTCCAACTGAGCAAGGAAGGCGAGCGTCCGACAGCTTCAGATCCACGCGGTCGGCTGCAGCCAGGAACGGGCAAGTGGACCCGAAATCAGTTTCGGGCCCCGGGACTTGGAAGGAGTTGAAGTCCCCCACGACGACGCCCTTCTCATTAAAGTGGTAATAGCCAACTACACTATTCACCGTGTTTTTATTGACACAGGGAGCTCGGTCAATATAATATTCAAGAAAGCATTCGATCAACTGCAAATTGATCGAGCCGAGCTGCTGACCATGACTACCCCCCTTTACGGGTTTACCGGCAATGAAGTTCAGTCGGTCAGACAGATCCGGCTGGCCATATCGCTGGAAGAGGAGTCGCTCAGAAGGACGCGTACTGCAAACTTCGTCGTGGTGGACTCTCCGTCAGCGTACAACGTCATATTGGGGCGACCGGCTCTCAGCGAATTCCTAGCGGCCGTTTCCACCTTCCACCAGAAGATCAAGTTCCCCGTCGGAGACAAAGTGGGAGAAGTACGAGGGGATCAACTGGCAGCTCGGCGATGCTACATCGAGATGGTCCAAGCAGAATCCAATTCCGCTCGGAAGGCGCCACGGATCGAGGTGAACGCTATAAACAGAAAAACCTCCCTCTTTAGTTTATGAAGAAAAAGAGGAAGTGCAGATACACCCGACCCGATCGGAGGCCACGACATTCATCGCGTCCGACCTGGAGGAAAGCCTAAAACAGAGTGATCAAATGCCTCCAGAGAAACTCTGATGTCTTCGTCTGGTCGACGCACGAGCTACCGAGAATTTCGCCGAGCATAGTGCAGCACGAGCTACATGTCCGACCGGATGCTCAGCTAGTGAAGCAGAAACAAAGATGTCAGCGTCAAGAGTCCGGTCGACCGTAGAGTGCCAAACAGAGAACATGCAACCAAGGGGCCAAAACAATGTATCCGATCGGCATCCGAGAGAAAGCACACCAGGCGGGGTGAAAAGGTGTGCCAATACAATATACGTTGTAATCTTTCCGCTCGACTGTATACTTTAAATGCAGGAAGCTATTAGAACAAAGGCATGATTTTGGTGGACCGAGCGGGCAGCTACAAGCTTAATTGTGAAGACCTCGAGTCGATCGGCTGGGGATATATTATGCGAATAGTGAAGACCCCCGCGCCGTTCGACTGGGGATATATTATCCAGGAACAGATCGATTTTGAAGACCTCGTGTCGATCGGCCGAGGTATATATGCAAGTCAAAACGCTCAAGTACGCTCATGTGAAGACCCCCCGCGCCGTTCGGGCTGGGATATATTACCCAAGTCAACTTATCGATTTAAAGACCCCGTGCCGCTCGGCAGGTGAGTATATTAACCCAACCCCGAGCTCGCTGATGAAGACCCCGTGCCGTTCGACCGGAGGAATATTATCCAAGCCAAAGGCTCGATGGGAAGACCCCGCTCCGTTTCGCCGGAGGTAAATTAACCGAGCCAAAGGATCGATGGGAAGGCCCCGTGCCAGTCGGCCGGAGGAATATTGTATGAGCCCCCCGCTTGAATTCGAAGACCCGGACCGTTTGGCCGGAGGTATATTACACGAGCCAAAGACTCGATGCAGAGACTCCTGCGCCGGTCGGCCAGGTAGATATTGTCAAAATTAGGCTTATAAGCCCGTCGAGCTCCGACGTTAAATATCGAGAGACGAGCCGGCGTCTATAAACGTCCGAGCGGAAGACCGTCGAGCTCCGACGTTAAATATCGAGAGACGAGCCGGCGTCTATAAACGTCCGAGCGGAAGACCGTCGAGCTCCGACGTTAAATATCGAGAGATGAGCTGGCGTCTATAAACGTCCGAGCGGAAGACCGTCGAGCTCCGACGTTAAATATCGAGAGACGAGCCGGCTTCTATAAACGTCCGAGCGGAAGATCGTCGAGCTCCGACGTTAAATATCGAGACGAGCCGTTTATAAACGCCCGAAGCGGAAGACCGCCGAGCCCGACGTTAAATATCGAGACGAGCCGGCGTCTATAAACGCCCGAGCGGAAGACCGCCGAGCTCCGACGTTAACTATCGAGAGACGAGCCGGCGTCATAAACATCCGAGCGGAAGACCGCCGAGCTCCGACGTTAAATATCGAGAGACGAGCCGACGCCTATAAACGTCCGAGCGGAAGACCGCCGAGCCCGACGTTAAATATCGAGACGAGCCGGCGTCTATAACCGTCCAAGCGGAAGACCGCCGAGCTCGGCGTTATATATCGAGACGAGCCGCGTCTATAAACGCGTCCGAAGCGGAAGACCGCCGAGCTCCGACGCGTTAAATATCGAGACGAGCCGGCGTCTATAAACGCCGAAGCGAAGACCGCCGAGCTCGACGTTAAATATCGAGATGAGCCGCGTCTATAAACGCCCGGCGGAAGACCGCCGAGCTCGACGCGTTAAATATCGAGAGACGAGCCGGCGTCTATAAACGTCCGAGCGGAAGACCGTCGAGCTCCGACGTTAAATATCGAGAGACGAGCTGGCGTCTATAAACGTCCGAGCGGAAGACTGTCGAGCTCCGACGTTAAATATCGAGAGACGAGCCGGCGTCTATAAACGTCTGAGCGGAAGACCGTCGAGCTCCGACGTTAAATATCGTGAGACGAGCCGGCGTCTATAAACGTCCGAGCGGAAGACCGTCGAGCTCCGACGTTAAATATCGAGAGACGAGCCGGCGTCTATAAACGTCTGAGCGGAAGACCGTCGAGCTCCGACGTTAAATATCGAGAGACGAGCCGGCGTCTATAAACGTCCGAGCGTAAACATGGGAGCGCGTGAGCGAATAACGTTCGCGCGCCGAGCGGCTGTACAATCGCATGTCGAAAGGCGTTTTTTGAAAATAATCGGCTTGAGCTCATGTAAAAGTATGAAGCCGAGCGGAGGAGTTTTAAAGAACACTTTAAATATGACGAAAGAAAAATTTCTTGCCAAAACAAAAGTTGCAAGAACGGGAAGATGATCTATTTACGTCAAACGCCGGGCAAACAAAAGAAGTTACAGCAAAAATAAGTTTTGCCGAACGGCGAGGATACAAAAAAGTTGATAAAAAACACTCCTCATGCGTCAAAGTCAAAAAGAGCATCAGGAATGGTGCCCATCATGGTAGCCAGATCCTCTGGGGGGATGGTCAGCTCGGCGGGAAGGTGCCTTTGGTATTCAAGTAATTCATCGCCGCCTTGATCGCCTCTTCGAAAGTGAGGGAAATCTTGTCGGTGAATTTCTCTCCGAATTCATCCGAGCGGACAAACACCTTCCTCACTTCGTCAGAGCGGGCCGACTCCCCATCCTGATACTCTTTGAGCGCAGCCTGGGAGGTATCGTTGGCGGCCTGGAGATCCTTCAAGTCTCCTGCAAATTTGAGCAGATCGGCCGAACGGCCCTCCTTCTCGGTGGCCAGAAGGGCATCCAGATCCTTGACGCATTGCTCTAGCCCTCTGATCTCCACCTTCATTAAGTCCATGTCGTCGATGGCCTTGCGCTTCCGAGTGGTCGCCGTCTTGATTTCTTTATCCTTTTGTTTGACCACAGCTTCAAGCCGAGCGACCTCGCTCGCCAGATCGGAAGATCGCTTCCGTTCGGCCTCCAAAAGCTTTTTGCTTTTCTCCAAAGCAGCCGTGGATTGCCCTTGGTTTGCCTCCGAAAGTTTAAGTTTTTTCATTTCTTCCTCCAGCTCGGCCAGTCGATTGCTGACCGCAATCTGCTCTACCCAACTCTGTGAACGAAGGCAGTTAAGCTAAAAGCTAAAACAAAAAGTATCAGTAAAACAGAAAGGCATACCCCGGTCGCCTGCTGCAGGTTACTGTCCCCTAGCTGACTGGGAGACATGAGCGCAACGCGTACGCGCGCGTCCTCCCAATCTTTGGCGAGCGGACCGGTGAGGGTGATCTGCTGTTCGGGAGCCGAAGGCCGATCGACGGCCAGTAGGTATTCCTCCGAGGGAAATCTGAGGACGGTTTTAATCACCCTCGGGCCGCTCGAATCATCTTGACATGCAGCGGCGTGGCCAGAAGACTCGTCGATCGGGACCGGACGGTTGCTCAGTCACCTAAGGCGACGTAAAGTCCGAGAGGTGGAAGGTTGCGCCTCGAGGATGGTCGGCGGCAAGTCAAGTTGAGTCGGAGTGTGCTCCGAGGAGACCGCCTCAAAAACCGCTTGAGCATCATCGCTCCACTCGGAAAGCTGCTCCCTCGGTAAAGGCTGTTGAGCAGCTGGCTCTAGCCGACGGCGCTTTCGAGTCACCAAAGGTGTCTCGTCAGCCGATCAGCCTTCCTCCTCGGCCTGTGCAGATGTTGCAATATTGGCCGCGGCCTCGTCAGTGGAGACGCGGGCGGCCAATGCCTCGGGAGCAACTTGAGCTCCCTCGCTCCCTTCAGTTGCAGAGCCGGTCAGAACCCAATATTGGCGGCTTTCAGCTTGAGCTTTTCGGTTGCCTTAGCACGCCACATAACTTCAGCTGCAGGAACAAAGAATAAATCAGTTAGAACAAAAGAAAAAGGGGGATAAGAATCGCTTACTCATGCTACAAGGCAGATCGGCTTGGATGGGAGACAAGCCAAATATGTACATTACTCCAGGAAGGAGCAACTTGTCGATATCGTAACTTTGTCCGACCAGCTGGTTGGCCGCATGAAGATACGCCAGATGGCTCTTGAATTTGCCAAGACCCGGTTGAGTCGGCACCGCCGTCTGCCACTTTGTTCGGAAGGTCGGTCGTTCGGGAAGACGCATAAAAAAGAAATGCTCCTTCCAATGCTTATTGGAGCTCGGCATGTTGGTAAATAGGACGAAACCCGACCTAGATTGAAATATGAAGGTCCCCCACTCGGATTGTTTTGGGTAGAAGAAATAGTGAAAGATTTGGGGGTCCAAGGGGATATCGTTCAATTTGAAAAGAACTATCACCCCGCTCAGCAATCTAATCGAGTTCGAGACTAATTGGCCGAGCGGGAGGCGAAAGTGGTTGCATATTTTGACGATGAACGGAAATGGAGGAAAGCGCAGCCCGGCCAAAAATTGATCACGGAAGAAGCAAATTGTGTCGGACGGCGGATCATTAGGCCGATCGGAAGGAGTGGCTACAACTATTTCATGGTTGACCGGAATTTCATACGTCCGAATGAGACGCAATACGTCTTCTTCATCGAATCGACTCTCCATAGTCGTATACCAAAGACCAGGAGCGCCGACCGTAGGCGTAGAAGTACTCGCCATGATCAAAACAGAAGAAATATTGACAGGAAAACCAAAGGAAAATGCCAACAGAATGAAAAAGAAAGCAATACAGGATGTGGGGAGTTGAAAAGGAAGGCTTACGAGTGCAAAAAAGATCGAGGAAAGGAAGAAGATGGCAAGCGCACCAAACAGGCAGGGAATAAGGATCGCCGGAGTAGAGAGAGTAGCGTGAGGGAGAAGGTCGATGAAACAAGAAGGCGGCGGATAGAAGTGGCTGTGAGATTTATAATGTTAGCGTCGAACGGCCGCCGCCGTCCGATTCAGGTCACGAAGAACAAGGTCATCATCCAGCCATTCATTTCAAACGGCTGCTGTCCCATCGGAGGTAATGCCACCGTCATACGCTGACAAGAGCAGGATCACCACGTGTCAGCAGGACACAGGTCGCATTTAATGAGCGCACCTTACCGTGCGCAGCGCACGTGATTAGCAGTAAGGGAAAGGATTTGATATGAATTTCAAGGGAATACTGTTGGTTGCTACTCGGAAAGCCTATAGGTTCCACTGTACAAAAATTTTGTACAAAGATCTGAACCTTTTCCTAGCTACCATGTGTTCTTTTAAATTAAATTTTGGATCTCCTGCGGAACTTAACACGTTTGATCCAAAACTTAATCTATTTGTTCTTTTAGGTTTTGACTTGGATCTCCTGCGGAACTTAACACGTTCGACCCAAGTCTCCTTAAGTTATTAATTCCATTAAATATTAATTTCCATAAAAGGTTCCCAGTACTGACGTGGCGAGGCACATGGCCTTCTTGGATATGGGAGCAACCACCACCGACTAGACAAAACCTTTAATAGAAAGCTAATATTTAATTTCCTAAAATAACTTTAGGTTAACCAAAGAGAACAATCAAATCACAAGGAAAAGAAAGAAACAAAAGAACACAACTTCGAAAAAACATATTCGAAATACTAGAACGTAAGCCTCTTGTATTTGGTATTATTTCCATAAATAACTAGCATGATGCGGAAAAAGAAATTACTAGTTATACCTTGTAGAAAAACCTCTTGATCTTCTACCGTATTCCTCTTCTAACCTCGAACGTTGTGTGGGCAACGATCTACCAAGATGAGAAACCACCAACCACCTTCTTCTTCTCCAAGCAAGGTTCGGCCACAAAGGAAGAACTTTACCAAAGAAGAAAATCAAAATACTAACCAAGCTCCAAGAGATGCTAGCTTCCTCTCCTTCTTCTTCTTCTTCTCCGAGTAGTATCCGGCCACCACAAGAACTCCAAGGGAGAGGGAGAGGTTCGGCCACCACAAGAGGAAGAGATGGAGATGATGGCCGGCCACACCAAGAAACAAAAGAGGGAGAGGAATAATAGATGTTGTGTCTCATGAAGGCACCCTCACCCCTTCTTTTATATTCCTTGGCCTAGGTAAATTAGGAAATTTAATTACAATAAATTTTCCTTAATTTCCTTGACATGATTTAATTGAGAAAAATAAAATAATATTTCCCCAATTAAACAATGATGGCCGGCCAAAACAATAGGAAGCAAATTGGACAAGTTTCAATCAACAATTAAAACTTTCCTTATTTGTTTCCGGAAATTTTAAAAAATAAAATTTCTCTTTAAAATCTCTTCATGGTTAATAAAAGGAAATATCTATAATTTTAATTTTATTAACATGTGAATAATTTTAAAGAGAAAATAAAACAACTCTCCAATCTACAAATAAGGAAAGAAATCTAATCTCTTTCTTTAATCTTTTGTAAATTTTTACAAGAGAGATATTTTAATTTTAATTCTCTTTTAAATTAAATCTTCCACATAATAATAAACATTAAAATTAAATTTTCTTTTTAATTAATTATGGCCGGCCCTACTAGCTTGGGTTCAAGCTAGGGCCGGCCACCTTAAACCCAAGCTTAGGCCGGCCCTAGCTTGGTTCCCAAGCTAGCTTGGCCGGCCCCCTTTAGGTGGGTATAAAAGGTGGGTATATGTGGGTATAGTACTCTATAAATAAGAGGCTACGATAGGGACCGAGAGGAGGAATTGGTTTTGGTCTCCTGATAAAATTAAGCATCCCATGTTCGCCCCGAACACAACTTAATTTTATCAATGATAATTCATTCCACTAGAGAACTATCATTGAACTACCGCACCAATCCCAAATTACATTTTTGGGCTCCTTCTTATTATGAGTGTGTTAGTCTCCCTGTGTTTAAGATATCGAATGTCCACTAATTAAGTGAGTTACTGACAACTCATTTAATTAATATCTAAGTCCAAGAGTAGTACCACTCAACCTTATTATCATGTCGGACTAAGTCCATCTGCAGGGTTTAACATGACAATCTTTATGAGCTCCTCTTGAGGACATTATCAACCTAGTATCACTAGGACACAGTTTCCTTCTATAATCAACAACACACACTATGAGTGATACCATTTCCCAATTTATCGGGTTTATTGATTCATCGAACTAAATCTCACCCATTGATAAATTAAAGAAATAAATATCAAACATATATGCTTGTTATTATATTAGGATTAAGAGCACACACTTCCATAATAACTGAGGTCTTTATTCCTTTATAAAGTCAGTATAAAAGGAACGACTTCAAATGGTCCTACTCAATACACTCTGAGTGTACTAGTGTAATTATATAGTCAAGATAAACTAATATCTAATTACACTACGACTTTCTAATGGTTTGTTCCTTTCCATTCTGGTCGTGAGCTACTGTTTATAATTTATAAGGTACTGATAACATCATCTTCTGTATGTGACACCACATACTATGTTATCTACAATATAAATTAAATGAACAACTACAAACAAATGTAGATAATTAGACCAAATGTGATTCTTTATTCATAATGAATGTTTACAAAGCTTAGGCTTTCAGTATACACTCCAACAATCTCCCACTTATACTAATGACTAAGCTGCCATATCTTCTACCATACATCTGATTCCCATTCCCTCCACATGCCGATCGAAAGCTTTCGCCGGAAGGGCCTTAGTGAAAGGATCTGCCAGGTTATCCGCTGATGCAATCTTGGCGATGACAACTTCTCCTCGCTTCACGATATCTCGGTGGTACTTGCGCTCTATATGTTTACTTGCCTTATGGGCTCGTGGTTCCTTTGAGTTTGCAACTGCACCGCTGTTATCACAATAAATTGTGATGATTTTGGGCAAACCAGGAATCACATCTAAGTCCATTAGAAAGTTCCTGAGCCATACTGCTTCTTTAGCTGCCTTAGAGGCTGCTACATACTCAGCTTCCATGGTTGAGTCCGAAACGCATTTCTGCTTAACACTCCTCCATGAAATGGCTCCACCTCCTAAAGTAAACACATAGCCTGATGTAGACTTACTGTTATCCCTATCTGATTGGAAATCTGAATCCGTGTAACCCACAGGGAGCAGATCATCTGCTTGGTAAACTAGCATATAATCTCTAGTCCTTCTCAAGTACTTTAATATATGCTTTACCGCAGTCCAATGTCCTTGTCCAGGGTTACTCTGATATCTGCTGACCATGCCTACGGCAAAACAGATATCAGGTCTCGTACATAGCATTGCATACATTAGGCTTCCTACAGCCGAAGCATAAGGAACTGCTTTCATGTCCTCTATCTCTTTTGATGTCTTTGGAGACATCTCTTTAGATAGAGCTACTCCATGTCTAAAAGGTAAGAAACCTTTCTTGGAGTCTTGCATGCTAAAACGAGCAAGGATTGTATCTATATATGAAGCTTGGGATAGACACAACATTCTTTTCTTGCGATCCCTTATAACTTTGATCCCAAGAATGTGTGCACATTCTCCTAAGTCCTTCATATCAAATTGTTTGGACAACCATACCCTTACGTCTGATAATACCTTGACATTGTTGCCAATTAACAAAATATCATCTACGTATAGTACAAGAAATACCACCACATTTCCGTTACACTTCTTGTATACACAAGACTCATCCGGACACTGAATAAATCCATATGACTGGATTACTTCATTAAACCGGATGTTCCAAGACCTTGAAGCTTGCTTCAGTCCATAAATGGACCGATTGAGCTTGCATACTAGATGCTCTTTGCCTTTTTCAATAAATCCTTCTGGTTGCTTCATATGGATGTTCTCTTCAAGACTTCCATTAAGGAAAGCTGTCTTGACATCCATTTGCCAAATCTCATAATCCATATGAGCAGCAATGGATAAGAGTATCCGGATAGACTTAAGCATGACTACCGGTGAAAAGGTCTCTTTATAGTCGATTCCCTCTTTCTGAGTGTACCCTTTCGCAACAAGCCTAGCTTTGAAGGTTTCTACCTTCCGTGTCCCTCTTTTCCTTTGTAGATCCACTTGCATCCAACGGCTTTTACACCATCGGTGGTTCACAAGCTCCAGACCTTATTAGAGTACATGGACTCTATTTCGAATTCATTGCCTTTTGCCAAGATGCATCTATATCTTGGAGTGCTTCATTATATGACCGATCAGGTTCATGTTTACCGGGATCAAGTCCAAGACTCTCCCAAGAACATGAATCTTTCAGTTGCCTCACAACCCTTCCACTACGATGAGGCATTGCTGTGGTTGTGTATCATGTGTGACACGTGTTGCGCTCTTGTGGTACTTCATCTTGTCTTGTTGGTACTGAAGTAGACATGTCCTCTCTAAGTTCTTCTAAAACGACTTTACTATGGGCTTGTGATCCATTATATAGTCTTCTTCTAAAACGGGCATTGGTGCTAACAATGACCTTCCGGTCTTTAGACTATAAAATAAACCACCTTTCGTTCCTTTGGGATATCCTACAAACACGCGAACTTCATACGAGATTCTAACTTATCAAGATCTGGTTTCAGACATGTGCCGGACTACCCCAAATCCGAATATGTCTGGGTTTTCGCCCATTCCACAATTCTATGGGAGTAGAAGAAACTGATTTAGAAGGTACTAAGTTCAGAACGTATACTGCTGTTTCCAGAGCATATCCCCAAAACGAATTTGGTAATTCTGAATAACTCATCATCGATCTAACCATCTCCATAAGAGTCCTATTCCTTCGTTCTGCTACACCATTCTGTTGGGGTGTTCCAGGTGCAGACAATTGGGATTGAATCCCAGCCTCTGATAAGTAATTCCTAAACTCTCCTAAGAGGTATTCGCCACCACGATCAGATCGTAGTGTCTTGATACTTTTACCTAATCGTTTCTCCACATCAGCCTTATATTCTTTGAACTTGTCAAAGCATTCGGACTTGCGGCGCATTAGGTAAATGTATCCATATCTTGAATAATCGTCTATGAAAGAGACAAAATATTCAAAACCTCCTCTTGCCTGGACAGACATAGGACCACACAAATCAGAGTGAACCAACTCTAATACTTCTTTGGCTCTATACCCCTTGGCCTTGAACGGCCTCTTGGTCATTTTACCTTCTAAGCAAGATTCACAAGTTGGAAAATTTTCCAACTCTAATGAACTTAAAAGTCCATCGGCTATAAGCCTCTGAATCCTACTTAAGTTAATATGACCAAGCCTTAGATGCCAAATATATGCTTGGTTCATTTCTGAAGGTTCTTTTCTCTTATTAGAATTAGAATATGAATTATAAATTTCCATGTTTTGCTTTGTGGAAGAATTTGGATTTAAAATATACAAATTGCCAACCAATGCACCAGAACAGATAATCACTTTATTTCTTTTAATAACTACATCGTTACTGAAAGAAACTGAATATCCATCTAAAAATAGTTTAGAAACTGAAATTAAATTCTTTCTAAAACTGGGTACATAAAGACAATTTCTTAAAACCAAATTTCTATTTCTACTAAAAGATAAGTAGACGTCTCCCACTGCAACAGCTGCCACCTTAGTAGCATTGCCCATGTAGACAGTAATCTCCCCTTCAGATAGTCGTCGGATTTCCTGGAACCCCTGCAAGGAATTGCAGACATGATCAGTGGCTCCCGTATCTACACACCAGGTGCTGGTAGATAACACCGCTAAACATGTTTCAACAACTAGAGTATGAGATATACCTTTGTTTTGGTTCTTACGAGGATAGTCCGCCTTCCATGCCTGCTTATAGATGAAGCACTTGCCCTTCTGCTTCTTCATTCCAACTTTAAATCCGTACTCTGAGATTTATTCACTTTCTTTGCTGAACCAGTTTGTTTCTTCTTCTTCTTACCTTCGGTTTAGAAGTAGAACCATTTTCAAAGATAGTGAATTTGAGCATTGTGACGAAATAACCCTTCTGCAGTTCTGTCAATAGTTCCCCTAATGAATAAATCCTTTTATTCATATTATAGTTCAAGCGGAACTCAAAACTTCTAGGTAGGGTTTGGAGGATCATATCGATCTGGGTTTCCCCATCAATTTCTCCTCCAAGGATCTGTATTTCGTTCAGATAAGCCATCATGTTTAGGATATGATCCCTTACAGGAGTACCCTCTTGCATGGTGGCTGTCATTATCTTTCTCATAGCTTCTTGTCTAGAAGCCCTATCCTGATGACCAAAGAGTTCCTTGAGATTGTTCATAATATCATAAGCTGTTGGTAAATCTTTATGCTGATGTTGCAATACATTTGACATTGAAGCCAAAATGTAACACCGCGCCATCTCATCTGCTTTTACCCATTTCCTATGATATTCAATCTCCTCTTGGGTAGATTCACCAGTGGGTGCATCAGGGCAATGCTCAGTCAGTATAAATTTATAGCTTTCAGCAGTAAGAACAATATCCAGGTTTCTTTTCCAATCTATGTAATTTGGTCCAGTAAGTCTATTTTGTTGAAGTATGATGGACAGTGGGTTGAAAGTCATCCTAAGAATCACAAATAACTTTTGGTCAGAACTCTAAATTTAGAATAATATTGATTCCTCAAACAATACTATTTTAAATTAACCAACACCTTAAAACACCGTGAATTTTGTATGCCACGTTAGTGTGGACGATACAAATTCAACATTTGTAAAAGGAGGGTTTTAACCCATTAATTTTATTATCTTGTCAACCTAACTTTTGACAAATAAAATTAATAGTTGGTATTATTTGGTCACACAAATAATAGCAGTGACTCCGTTAGGGAGGATACTATTAGATGTGTCTAAGTGTACACCATTACTTGACACTAAGTCCATTAATAAGATTATGCCCCTTCCGTTGGGGAAGATCACACGCTCTTAATTAACTTCCTATAGTCATCCAAAAATGGAAGTCTGTTCTAGTGATCCGCAAACAAGCTCATCCGTTATGGAGGAAGGCACTTAGAGCCAACGCGCAAGCTTGTTTGCATCACTTACAAACCAGTAATGGAGACCATGGGATTTACTTAAAAATCCCTCTCCCACTTAGTTATTTATAAATGAGGAATTTTAACTATGCTAGCCTACTAAACTTGTAAACTAACATGCACACACAGCACAATATAAAAGCAATAAATAGAAAATCTAATTTTCAACTATTATGGCTTTTATCTTTAATTGTCCTCCGTGTGTTGTCATCCGAAGCTGCTGCCATATTTGGCCACCGCCACCGGGTCTAACTGTCGCATCCATCTTGCTCCGAGTTCCGCTGCGCCTCTGGTCCTTAGAAGGTTCCACGCTTTGCAAGATTCGATCCGCGACACAAATAGAATTTTACATTTTGATCCTATATTCCATAAAAGGAATGTACATGTATCTAGATCAAAAATAAAATCCTAATAAAACTAAATACAGCTCCTGCTGTATTTTAATACAATCATGCACACACATATAAATTGCCCTTGACATGTCCAAGGGTCCAATCACACACATAATTAACTAAAAGTCATAATAGTTGGATCCTGCATCCATAGAGTTAGCACATCCTACTATTAACCTGCCTAAATTATGTATGACATGTGCATAATTAAACTAAATACCAAATACACAGAGGCAAAACCCTAGCTCTGATACCAATTGTTGGTTGCTACTCGGAAAGCCTATAGGTTCCACTGTACAAAAAATTTTGTACAAAGATCTGAACCTTTTCCTAGCTACCATGTGTTCTTTTAAATTAAATTTTGGATCTCCTGCGGAACTTAACACGTTTGATCCAAAACTTAATCTATTTGTTCTTTTAGGTTTTGACTTGGATCTCCTGCGGAACTTAACACGTTCGACCCAAGTCTCCTTAAGTTATTAATTCCATTAAATATTAATTTCCATAAAAGGTTCCCAGTACTGACGTGGCGAGGCACATGGCCTTCTTGGATATGGGAGCAACCACCACTGACTAGACAAAACCTTTAATAGAAAGCTAATATTTAATTTCCTAAAATAACTTTAGGTTAACCAAAGAGAACAATCAAATCACAAGGAAAAGAAAGAAACAAAAGAACACAACTTCGAAAAAATATATTTGAAATACTAGAACGTAAGCCTCTTGTATTTGGTATTATTTCCATAAATAACTAGCATGATGCGGAAAAAAAAATTACTAGTTATACCTTGTAGAAAAACCTCTTGATCTTCTACCGTATTCCTCTTCTAACCTCGGACGTTGTGTGGGCAACGATCTACCAAGATGAGAAACCACCAACCACCTTCTTCTTCTCCAAGCAAGGTTCGGCCACAAAGGAAGAACTTTACCAAAGAAGAAAATCAAAATACTAACCAAGCTCCAAGAGATGCTAGCTTCCTCTCCTTCTTCTTCTTCTTCTCCGAGTAGTATCCGGCCACCACAAGAACTCCAAGGGAGATGGAGAGGTTCGGCCACCACAAGAGGAAGAGATGGAGATGATGGCCGGCCACACCAAGAAACAAAAGAGGGAGAGGAATAATAGATGTTGTGTCTCATGAAGGCACCCTCACCCCTTCTTTTATATTCCTTGGCCTAGGTAAATTAGGAAATTTAATTACAATAAATTTTCCTTAATTTCCTTGACATGATTTAATTGAGAAAAATAAAATAATATTTCCCCAATTAAACAATGATGGCCGGCCAAAACAATAGGAAGCAAATTGGACAATTTTCAATCAACAATTAAAACATTCCTTATTTGTTTCCGGAAATTTTAAAAAATAAAATTTCTCTTTAAAATCTCTTCATGGTTAATAAAAGGAAATATCTATAATTTTAATTTTATTAACATGTGAATAATTTTAAAGAGAAAATAAAATAACTCTCCAATCTACAAATAAGGAAAGAAATCTAATCTCTTTCTTTAATCTTTTGTAAATTTTTACAAGAGAGATATTTAAATTTTAATTCTCTTTTAAATTAAATCTTCCACATAATAATAAACATTAAAATTAAATTTTCTTTTTAATTAATTATGGCCGGCCCTACTAGCTTGGGTTCAAGCTAGGGCCAGCCAAGCTTAGGCCGGCCCTAGCTTGGTTCCCAAGCTAGCTTGGCCGGCCCCCTTTAGGTGGGTATAAAAGGTGGGTATATGTGGGTATAGTACTCTATAAATAAGAGGTTACGATAGGGACCGAGAGGAGGAATTGGTTTTGGTCTCCTGATAAAATTAAGCATCCCATGTTCGCCCCGAACACACAACTTAATTTTATCAATGATAATTCATTCCACTAGAGAACTATCATTGAACTACCGCATCAATCCCAAATTACATTTTTGGGCTCCTTCTTATTATGAGTGTGTTAGTCTCCCTGTGTTTAAGATATCGAATGTCCACTAATTAAGTGAGTTACTGACAACTCATTTAATTAATATCTAAGTCCAAGAGTAGTACCACTCAACCTTATTATCATGTCGGACTAAGTCCACCTGCAGGGTTTAACATGACAATCTTTATGAGCTCCTCTTGAGGACATTATCAACCTAGTATCACTAGGACACAGTTTCCTTCTATAATCAACAACACACACTATGAGTGATACCATTTCCCAATTTATCGGGTTTATTGATTCATCGAACTAAATCTCACCCATTGATAAATTAAAGAAATAAATATCAAACATATATGCTTGTTATTATATTAGGATTAAGAGCACACACTTCCATAATAACTGAGGTCTTTATTCCTTTATAAAGTCAGTATAAAAGGAACGACTTCAAATGGTCCTACTCAATACACTCTGAGTGTACTAGTGTAATTATATAGTCAAGATAAACTAATATCTAATTACACTACGACTTTCTAATGGTTTGTTCCTTTCCATTCTGGTCGTGAGCTACTGTTTATAATTTATAAGGTACTGATAACATCATCTTCTGTATGTGACACCACATACTATGTTATCTACAATATAAATTAAATGAACAACTACAAACAAATGTAGATAATTAGACCAAATGTGATTCTTTATTCATAATGAATGTTTACAAAGCTTAGGCTTTCAGTATACACTCTAACAAATACAAGGCACGAGCAAGACACTGCCGACCGGATGTGCATCTCTGTGCCTAGCTGAGCGGACTAGTATAGCCGCTGTTATCCAGGCAGATCGGCAGTCCAGTCAGTCGAACTTCGCCTCCCTCGACTAGACTTGAGGGGGAGGCAAGTGATCCGGCGGTTAGAATAGGGGACCCCCATTCTGAGGGGTCAATGCCACGCGGGAGTCGAAAGGCCAGGTGGCCGATCGAATAAGGAGGGGTCGACCTCCCGACCGGCCGACCGCGACAGAAGTCAGGGTTCTGACGCTCAATTGAACAGTAGCAAATAGCCGAGCGGAAGGCCTAAGAGAAGGTGACGTACTGCTAAACAGTCCCTACGTAGCATCCTACCGAAAATATCCCTAGCATATCGATGGCAACGACAGGCCGGACGGGGTTTGAGTGCCGTTCGGCCAGCGCTTAAAGATGAGGGCTGGCCGGACGGACTCCCCGTCCAGCCGGCTTGCCGGACGCCCTGGCCTGTGATCGGTATAGAGGGACAAGAACGCTTTATGACAATTGTCAAGTCCTATGGCTAGGCCACACTCCAAGTCTGACAACGAGGTGTTCTGTTGTCCGATCGAAGACGTGCTTGGACTGTGGCAGTATGGCGTCAGGTAAGCTTTCTGACAGACACATACTGAGGTATGGGATGTGGACACGTATGCGCCTCGGTGGACGTGCAGGAGCTCTTTCACCGCTCTATATAAAGAGCCTCATACTTCGCCGGAGGTACGTTTTGGGACACCTTTGTAGCCACCTTTTTCATCACTCGCTTGCCTGACTTGAGCGTCGGAGGGTCGCCGCCGGGAACCCCTTCCCGGCCCGACTTCTGTGCAGGTTTGCCGGAGGTTCATGCAACCAGTCGAAGATCCGCGTCAGCATCCGGGGAGCACCACGTGCCCAGCGTCCGTTGATTCAGCATTCGGACAGGATCAGATACAAAGAAAACTCGACTAATTACGTAGGGGAATTAAAGTGTTGGGTTTTTCGGGCCGATAAAATTATTTTTTCGCGTCGCGGAAACCCCGAATCACCCTAGCCAACGGATCCGTGCGAAGAGTATAGAACAAAATTTACGAGTACGAGTTTACAACTTAGATCTACTCCTAGATCTACATGAAGAAAGAATATACCCTTGATGCGAAGCCCTTCGCAATCCCGCTTGTCCTCGGTTCGTCGGATCTCGAAAGTGTCAAAGTAGACACTTCTCTATGTGTATCCATACAAGCAAGAGATGGAGAAAAATCTCTAAGGATGTGCTAGCAACCTTAGAGATCAGTAGGGAGGAGAGGGAGAGCAAGAAGAAAAATCAAGAGGAAGAAGAAGATGGAGTTACAACCACTTGAATGAAAAATCAATTTTTCATTCCACCTAAAAGTGGCCGGCCACTTCAAGGCATGTAACCCCCATGGAATATCAAGAGTCAAGTCTCTTGATCTCCTCCATGAGGTGGCATTTGGTCAAGTCAAACTTGACCAAATGAAGAAGCCTTGATGATGTGGCATTGGTCAAGTCAAAGTCAAGTCAAAACTTGACTCTATATCTTCCTACTTAAGTCAAGTCAAACTTGACCACTTCTCTCCCTTGGTTGATCTAATCTAACCATTAGTTCAAGTCAATTTTAATTTAATGAATCTCTATTCATTGAATTAAATTAATTAAATGAGTCTAAGTCCAAATTAGACTCACTTAACACATGAACCAAATTGAGTCCAACTCAATTAGCCTACTTTGGATTACTCTTAATCCAATTTGGTTCATCATATGAACGTAATCATTTAGGTTCATCTAATGAACCTAATCTCCATCTATTTGCCCTTAGTGTGTGACCCTATAGGTTCTTGTAACGTTGGCAATGCCCCTAAACCCATTTAGGAGCATAAGTAATGAGCGGTATCTAGCAACACATCATTACTACCCAAGTTACAAGAATGTTGAGATCCAACATCACCTTGTGACTACTAATTGTGACTCCTCACAAAATATGACAAGTGTCCTTCTATCCTAGACATCTAGATTGATCAATGTGAGGCATAGACCGTGTCATCCTCTAATCAATCTAAATCTTGAACTCCAAGTAGACTCACTCAATCAAATGAGCTCAATATCCTATATTGACTCATTTGGGCATGGCCATGCACTTCGTGGTCTCACTCTATCAAGAATATCGATGTCGCTCCCGTCATATAGGAGGGATAGATCCCATCTACATCACTCACATCCCTCTGCATAATTCGTTACATACCCAGTAATCGCCTTTATAGTCCACCCAGTTACGGGTGACGTTTAACGAAACCAAAGTACATAACTCCTTATGTAGGGATCCATGGTGACTTCAGGTCTAAGGACTAGTAGTCATACTAATAGCCACATGAGAAAGTATATGACACTCATATAACGATCCATGATACTTTCTCATGGCGGGTCATTCAGTATACATTCTCCAATGCATACCCATATGTCAACTTGATATCTCTATATCCATGACTTGTGAGATCAAGTCATCGAGTTGACCTACATGCTAGTCTTATTACATTAACATTGTCCCTGAATGTTAATACTCGACTAGGAATGATTAAGAGTAGTGTTCCCTACATCATCTTACTATCGGTTCAACTAACCGATTGATATAGGTGAGAACCGTCTACTCAAGGACGTTATTATACTTAGTTTATTTGGCACCAATACAAGTAAGTATAATAACCAAAAACCAAATTCCTTTATTTATATAGAATATGATACAACAAGTCCAAAATACAATCATCAAATGATTGTCTCTAGGGCTCTAGCTAACAATCTCCCACTAGCACTAGTGCCAATCAGTGTAGGCTCTAAGCCCCAATGACCTAGTGTGACCATCATGCTTCCTCTGTGCCAAAGCCTTGGTCAAGGGATCTGCGATGTTAGCCTCTGTAGGTACTCTGCAAATCTTCACATCTCCTCTCTCGATGATCTCTCGGATGAGATGGAAGCGTCGTAGTATGTGTTTGGTCCGCTGGTGTGAGCGAGGTTCCTTCGCCTGTGCTATAGCTCCATTGTTGTCACAATAGAGCTCAATGGGGTCAGCAATGCTAGGAACCACCCCAAGTTCAGTGATGAACTTGCGCATCCAAACTGCCTCCTTTGCTGCCTCTAATGCAGCAATGTACTCGGTTTCTATTGTAGAATCAGCTACTGTATCCTGCTTCAAACTCTTCCAGCTGACAGCACCACCATTAATGCAAAATACGAACCCCGACTGCGATCTATAGTCATCCTGGTCGGTCTGGAAGCTAGCATCACTGTAACCCTTTACAGCTAGCTCATCATCGCCTCCATATATCAAGAAATATTCTTTAGTCCTTCTTAAGTACTTAAGAATATTCTTGACCGTTATCCAGTGACTTTCACCTGGATCTGACTAGTATCTGCTCGTCATGCTCAAAGCATACGAACATCAGGTCGAGTACATAGTATGGCGTACATGATTGATCCTATGGCTGAGGCATAAGGGATCTGATCCATGCGGTCTCTCTCCTCTCTAGAAGAGGGACCTTGAGTCTTCGAAAGACTCACGCCATGTGGCATTAGCAGAAATCCCTTTTTTGAGTTCTGCATGGTAAACTGTAGGAGTACCTTGTCAATGTATGTACTCTGACTTAGGCCAAGCAATCTCTTAGATCTATCTCTATAGATCTGTATCCCTAGAATGCGGGATGCCTCACCTAAGTCCTTCATTGAGAAGCAACTCCCTAGCCAGGTCTTGACAGACTGAAGCATAGGGATGTTCTTCCCAATGAGTAGTATGTCATCCACATACAATATGAGGAAGACAACTATATCCCCTACAACCTTCTTGTAGACACAAGGCTCATCTTCATTCTTGATGAAACCAAACTATTTGATTGCATCATCGAATCGAAGATTCCAGCTCCGAGAAGCTTGCTTTAGTCCATAAATGGACCTATGCAGCTTGCATACTCTGCTAGTATGCTGTGGATCTACAAAACCCTCAGGTTGTGTCATGTACACATCCTCGAGCAGGTTTCCATTCAGAAACGCGATTTTGACATCCATCTGCCATATCTCATAGTCATGGTAGGCTGCAATAGCAAGCATGATCCGAATGGACTTAAACATCGCTACTGGAGAAAAGGTTTCATCATAGTCAATACCATGAATCTGCTTGAAACCTTTAGCTACCAAGCGACCCTTATAGATAAGTCCATCCATGTCAGTCTTTCTCTTAAAGACCCACTTACACCCAATGGATTTTACCCCTTTAGGTGGATCAACCAAAGTCCATACTTGGTTGGTGTACATGGATTCCATTTTGGATCTCATGGCTTCTAGCCATTTCTCGGAATTTGGTCTCATCACAGCTTCCTGATAGGTGGTAGACTCATCCTCTATGAGCATAACATCATCATTGTCAGACAAGAGAAATGAGTATCTCTCAAGCTGACGATGTACCCTATCAGACCTGCGAAGAGGTATGTCTACTTGAACTGGTTGTTGTTCCTCAACTCCTTGTGGAACAACATCATCCACAACACTTTGTGGTTCCAGTTCAATTTCCATCGAGGCATCAGTGCTATTGTTCGCATCTTGAACTTCTTCAAGATCAAACGCGCTCCCACTAGTCTTTCTAGAAACAAAGTCCCTTTTTAGAAAGACCCCAGTTTTTGCCACAACTACCTTGTGTTGACTAGGAATGTAGAAGTAATATCCCTTAGTTTCCTTGGGATATCCAATGAAAAAGCACTTGTCGGATTTGGGTCCTAATTTGTCTGAGACTTGACATCTAACGTAAGCCTCACAACCCCAAATCCTCATGAAAGACACTTGGGCATCTCTCCCAGTCCATATCCTATATGGTGTCTTTATCACGGCCTTGGATGGAACTCGGTTGAGTATAAAAGCTGCCGTGTCTAAAGCATAGCCCCAAAGGTATGTCGGAAGATCTGTGTGACTCATCATAGATCGTACCATATCTAATAAGGTACGATTCCTCCTTTCGAATACACCATTCCACTGTGGTGTTCCAGGAGGAGTGAGTTGGGATAGAATCTCACACTCAGCTAGATAGTCACGGAACTCATGGCTAAGGTATTCTCCACCTCGATCGGATCGAAATATCTTAATACTCTTGCCAAGCTAGTTCTGTACTTCATTCTTGAATTCTTTGAACTTTTCAAAGGATTCAGACTTATGTGTCATCAAGTACACATAACCATATCTACTGAAGTCATCAGTAAATATGATGAAGTACCTATAACCACCTCTAGCAGCGACATTGAAAGGGCCACATACATCACTATGTATAAGTCCTAACAAATCAGTCGCTCTCTCGTTGTGCCCACTAAAGGGAGTCTTGGTCATCTTGCCTCGTAGGCATGACTCGCATATCTCATATGATTCAAAATCAAATGAGTCCAGCAAACCATCCTTATGGAGTTGGGATAAGCGCTTGTCATTTATATGACCTAAGCGACAGTGCCAGAGGTAGGTTTGGTTCATGTCATTTGACTTGAACCTCTTGGTATTTATGTTATAGATAGGGCTCTCAAGGTCTAGAATATAGAGTCCGTTTATCAGAGGTGCACTACAATAGAACATATCGTTTAAATAGATGGAACAACATTTATTCTTTATTCTAAACGAGAAACCTTTCTTGTCCAAACAAGAAACTGATATAATGTTCTTAGTTAATGCAGGCACATAACAACAATCGACTAACTCTAGTACAAGCCCAGAGGGCAGAGATAGAAAGTAAGTCCCTACAGCAACAGCAGCAACCCGTGCTCCATTGCCTACTCGTAGGTCCACCTCGCCCTTTGTCAATGCCCTGCTATTTCTCAGCGCCTGCACATCAGTACAAATGTGAGAAGCACATCCAGTATCTAATACCCATGATGAAGAAATAGATAGATTGACTTCTAATAACATATATACCTGAAGTGGAAGTCTCACTTCGCTTCTTCTTAAGATCTTCCAGGTACACCTTGCAGTTCCTCTTCCAGTGCCCGGTCTGACCGCAGTGGAAGCAGGTAGCATCCTTGGCGACCCCTCCTTTAGGCTTCAGTGTCTTGCCTTTGCCCTTGGCTTGGGACTTTCCCTTGCCTTTGGGCTTGCCCTTGCCCTTATGTTTCTGAACCATCATAACAGTGTTAGGCTTAGCCTTCTTAAGGTTTAGCTCAGCAGTTCTTAACATGCTAAGCAGCTCGGGCAGTGGCTTGTCAATTTCGTTCATATTGTAGTTTAGAACGAATTGACTGTAGCTATCCGGCAAGGATTGCAAGATTAGGTCAGTAGCTAGCTCTTGGCCAAGAGGGAACCCCAACCTTTGTAGGTTCTCTATGTACCCAATCATTTTGAGTACATATGGGCCTACTGGAGCCCCGTCTGACATCTTGCACTGAAACAGTGCCCTTGAGATCTCAAATCTCTCATGCCTCGCTTGACCTTGATACAGTTGACGAAGATGTTCAACCATATCGTAAGCGCCCATTAACTCGTGTTGCTTCTGAAGCTCAGAGTTCATGGTTGCGAGCATTAGACAAGACACATCTAATGCGTCATCTTGATGCTTCTTGAAAGCATCTCGGTCAGCTCGCGGGGCAGTGGCAGGAGGAGCCTCCGGAATGAGCTGCTCCAGAACATACAGTTTACGTTCTTGGGTGAGAACTATTCTCAGGTTCCTGTACCAGTCTAGGAAGTTTGCTCCGTTGAACTTGTCCTTCTCGAGGACAGATCACAGGGAGAAGGTGTTCGTATTCGACGTCATGGTAATCTACAACAGAAATAAAAGCAGAAATAAATATCATATTCTTAATCATTTAATTAGGCCTTTAACTAAATGATGCTCCCACTGAATTCTATAATTCATGTGGGACAAGATCCACATCATACTAACCCTTGAGTTAGCTTTGGCTAATACGCCCAAGACTTAGTATGATCGGTAGGTAACGATTACCAATTACATCTCTATGCAACTCTTGTTTATAGAATCAAAATCTGCATTTATATTAAAACTCGAGTTAGCTTTGGCTAATACGCCCGAGAGTTCGTATATATGTGATTTTGACCTAACTTTCCAACCGTTGAAAGAATGCCTATAGTTATACTCGATCCAACCGAGTTAACTAGGAATACTCAATCTAATTGAGTTGTACTCACCCATGCGTTGATAGGCGGGACCAAGATTGTCCCTCCGTACCCTACCAAGATAGTATGTGTTGCTCTGCTTTGGCAGATTCAACAACTACATGCGATCGAGGTAGTGGTAGGTATCACGGCATGGTAAGCATTACGAGTTGACGTGATTTAGATCTAATCTAAACTATGATGCGTATCATATACTCGATAGATCTAATCTAATCGAAGGGTGCATCATGTGCACGACTTAGATCTAATCTAATTGTTATGCACTAATTAATTACTTAATTAACTAGGATGCATCACATACACACAAAAACAATTAATTAAATTAATTTGTGATTTAGTCATGGCCCTACTAAGACCCAATAAGATTGGAATTGTGCTGTAATTCATATTACGGCCTGCGTGCCGTTGTTTGTGATGTGTGTGCTGTATTTATTTTTATTTTTATTTTCACGACCTGCGCGTCGTGCCTTTCTCTTATATTCTGGTTGTAAATTAGATTTAGACTCGAATGTAACTCGAGTTTCAAAATTGTAATGTAAATTTTGAAGCGGTGGAAGGTCCACACGAGACGGAGTTACGAGGAGGGCACGAGCAACACGAGGTGGTCAACGGAAGGAGCTTGAGAAGCTGTTGACCTTAGGTTGACCATCCGATCTTCTCATTGGCTTGAGAAGATCGTAGTAGGGCCATGACTATCACAAAATTAATATATAATTCTAAATTATATATTTTTCATAATTTTCTATAATTTTCATAATTTTACAATTTTATGAGTAAATTTTTCCCGGCGGTCCCGTTTAGCGTTTTCGGGCGCAATCACGGAACGAATCCCCTTGCGGGGCCAGGGGCAGCGCCCCTACCTGCGATCTAACCATCGCGAGGGTTCCTTTGCGATCTAACAGCGCCTAAGCCCGCTGTCCCAAAAAATTTTGGGGCGAAACATTGCCGTTTCGGAAAATTCTTCTCGGTAGTCGAAGCCTACAAGTGTCTAAACACTTGTGCTTCGCTTCTACGAGAAAAATGCCCATTAAAACTATAAAAACATGAATTTACAGAAAGTTTACAGATCTATATTTTTCATAAAAATACGAATCTAAACTCGTACTCACTTCGCACGTGGCTCTGATAGGTCTGTTGGGTTTTTCGGGCCGCGAAAATCATTTTTTTCGCGTCGCGGAAACCCCGAATCACCCTAGCCAATGGATCCGTGCGAAGAGTATAGAACAAAATTTACGAGTACGAGTTTACAACTTAGATCTACTCCTAGATCTACATGAAGAAAGAATATACCCTTGATGCGAAGTCCTTCGCAATCCCGCTTGTCCTCGGTTCGCCGGATCTCGAAAGTGTCAAAGTAGACACTTCTCTATGTGTATCCACACAAGCAAGAGATGGAGAAAAATCTCTAAGGATGTGCTAGCAACCTTAGAGATCAGTAGGGAGGAGAGGGAGAGCAAGAAGAAAAACCAAGAGGAAGAAGAAGATGGAGTTACAACCACTTGAATGAAAAATCAATTTTTCATTCCACCTAAAAGTGGCCGGCCACTTCAAGGCATGTAACCCCCATGGAATATCAAGAGTCAAGTCTCTTGATCTCCTCCATGAGGTGGCATTTGGTCAAGTCAAACTTGACCAAATGAAGAAGCCTTGATGATGTGGCATTGGTCAAGTCAAAGTCAAGTCAAAACTTGACTCTTCATCTTCCTACTTAAGTCAAGTCAAACTTGACCACTTCTCTCCCTTGGTTGATCTAATCTAACCATTGGTTCAAGTCAATTTTAATTTAATGAATCTCTATTCATTGAATTAAATTAATTAAATGAGTCTAAGTCCAAATTAGACTCACTTAACACATGAACCAAATTGAGTCCAACTCAATTAGCCTACTTTGGATTACTCTTAATCCAATTTGGTTCATCATATGAACGTAATCATTTAGGTTCATCTAATGAACCTAATCTACATCTAATTGCCCTTAGAGTGTGACCCTATAGGTTCTTGTAACGTTGGCAATACCCCTAAACCCATTTAGGAGCATAAGTAATGAGCGGTATCTAGCAACACATCATTACTACCCAAGTTACAAGAATGTTGAGATCCAACATCACCTTGTGACTACTAATTGTGACTCCTCACAAAATATGACAAGTGTCCTTCTATCCTAGACATCTAGATTGATCAATGTGAGGCATAGACCGTGTCATCCTCTAATCAATCTAAATCTTGAACTCCAAGTAGACTCACTCAATCAAATGAGCTCAATATCCTATATTGACTCATTTGGGCATGGTCATGCACTTCGTGGTCTCACTCTATCAAGAATATCGATGTCGCTCCCGTCATATAGGAGGGATAGATCCCATCTACATCACTCACATCCCTCTGCATAATTCGTTACATACCCAGTAATCGCCTTTATAGTCCACCCAATTACGGGTGACGTTTGACGAAACCAAAGTACATAACTCCTTATGTAGGGATCCATGGTGACTTCAGGTCTAAGGACTAGTAGTCATACTAATAGCCACATGAGAAAGTATATGACACTCATATAACGATCTATTATACTTTCTCATGGCGGGTCATTCAGTATACATTCTCCAATGCATACCCATGTGTCAACTTGATATCTCTATATCATGACTTGTGAGATCAAGTCATCGAGTTGACCTACATGCTAGTCTTATTGCATTAACATTGTCCCTGAATGTTAATACTCGACTAGGAATGATTAAGAGTAGTGTTCCCTATATCATCTCACTATCGGTTCAACTAACCGATTGATATAGGTGAGAACCGTCTACTCAAGGACGTTATTATACTTAGTTTATTTGGCACCAATACAAGTAAGTATAATAACCAAAAACCAAATTCCTTTATTTATATAGAATATGATACAACAAGTCAAAAATACAATTATCAAATGATTGGCTCTAGGGCTCTAGCTAACATAAAGAACTAGTTGTACCTTTCCTTTGTAGCTAAAGACCTCTTGATCTTCTGATGTATTCCTCTCCTATTTTTGGGCGTCGTGTGGGTGACGATCTGCCAAGATAGCACCACCCTCCTTCTCTTCTCAGTTTCCAAACCACCGGCTACAAAAGGAGGCTCTAGGATGGGGCACCTTCTAATATTCTTCCTTCTCTTCTTCTTCCACTTCTTCAAGCCGCCGCCCACCAAGGAGTAGAAGAGGGGGGGGGGGGGGTTGGCCTTAGCAAGGAGGGGTGCCAACCCTAGCAATGGAGAAGGGGGGTGCCGCCTCTTGACAAGGAGAAGGGGAGGGGCGTCTGCCCTAAACAAGGAGAAGGGGAGGGGCGCCGACACTAAGGAGAGAAGGGACTTGTGGAGATTAGGAAAATTAGAAAGTTAGGTTTTATGTGTCACCACCTACTCCTTATTATAGGTTTGTCGTCAGTTACAAAGAAAGAAAAAATAACAGAATTTTGTTTAGAAAAAATTTAAACCAAACCAAGTTTAACTGAACCAAGTTAAGTTAAACCAAATCAAGTTAAGTTAAACCAAACCAAGTTAAGTTAAACCAAACCAAGTTGTGGATGGGTAGATGTGAGGCTTTATATAGAGGCTACAACAGGGGCCTAGAGGAGGAATTGGTTTAGGCCTCCTGATGGGATTGGGCTTCCTGTGTTTGACCCAAACACCCAACTCAAGTCCATCAATAATAACTCATACTACTAAAGGGTTATTATTGAACTACTGCACCAATCCCATATTATAATATGGGCTCCTTCTTATCATGAGTGCGCTAATCTCCCTGTGTTTAAGATATCGTATGCCCGTTAATTAATTGAGTTACTGACAACCCAATTAATTAACATATGATTTTAAGAGTAGTACCACTCAACTTTATTATCATGTCGGACTAAGTCCACCTGCAGGGTTTACATGATAATCATTATGAGCTCCTCAAGGGGATATCATCAGCCTAAATAATTAGGACACAGATTCCTTCTATTATCAACAACACACCATATAAATAATACTATCTCCCAACTCATTGGGTCTATTGATTTAACGAATAAATCTCACCCATTGATAAGCTAAAGAAATAAATACTAAGTATACGTGCTTGTTATTATATAGGGATTAAGAGGATGCACATCCATAATAATAGAGGTTCTGTTCTTTTATGTAATCAGTATAAATCGAACAACCTCAAATGGTCCTTCTTAATACACACATAGTGTACTAGTATAATTTTATAGTCAAGACAAACTAATACCAAATTATACTACAACCGTTCCAATGGTTTGTCCCAATCCATCTTGGTTGTGAGCTACTTTTTATAATTTATAAGGAACCGATAACATGATCTTCTGTGTGGCACCACACACCATGTTATCTACAATATAAATTAAATGGACAACTGCATTGACATATATATATAAATATAAAATGCAAACATTTGACCAAAATGATTCTCATTTTAAAATATTTTAAAATAGATGTTCATACAAAATCTAGGCTTATAGTTATACATCTCAACAATCTTCCACTTATACTAAAAGACTATGCTGTCATAAATATTGTCATACATCTGATTCTCATCCCCTCAACATGTCTATCAAAAGCTCTCGCCGGAAGGGCCTTAGTGAAAGGATCTGCCAGGTTATCTACTGATGTAATCTTGGCGACAACAACCTCTCCTCGTTTTACGATGTCTCGTATCAGGTGGTACTTGCGCTCAATGTGTTTACTTGCCTTATGGGCTCGTGGTTCCTTCGAGTTTGCTACTGCACCACTGTTGTCACAATAAATTATGATAACTTTGGGCAAACCAGGAATCACATCTAAGTCCATCAAGAAGTTTCTGAGCCATACAGCTTCTTTGGTTGCCTCAAAGGCTGCCACATACTCAACTTCAATGGTAGAGTCTAAAACACATTTCTACTTAACACTCCTTCATACTATGGCTCCACCTCCCAAAGTAAACACATACCCCGAGGTTGATTTACTTTTATAAATATAGTTATAAAAGTAATAAACACAAACCTAGAATTAAAACTTAAAAATAACAGACCAATAATTTAGGGGGAGGCCCCAGAATAGCTGGTACCTCCAAAATTAATCTACCCGACAGGGTAACTAAAACCAACCTACCCGGTAGGATAATTAAGACTAGTTCAAAAGGGATAATAGTTTAACTTAACCAACGGTACAGGTAAAATTTTAGATGATAGTACGTTAGGGAAGCTTTGTCTATACATGTCTAGGAAGATATGGCTTCGACTTGGTGCATTTGGCTTAGTGGAATTAACCAAAGCTACCCTTTACGGATCCTAACCAGTTAGTCCAACGTTTTGTATTAAGTTCAATGGATAGAACTATTTGTAAAACCTCGAAGGCATGGTTACTCTAATGATGTCTAAGTGACTCACCATAGCCTAGAAGTTTATCTAAAGAATGTCTATTTGTTGAGTCCAAAGCTAAACCTGAATCTAACACAAAGTTAAACCAAATCCTAAAATTGAGATTAACATCATCTCACAAAAATTATAGAATTCTTTGATTGAAAATTTGGATCGGGTGAGATGACTAAGAACTGAACTTTAAAATTAAATGAAATTAAAATAAAGTTAAATTAAATAAAATTAAATTTAAAAGTAAATTAAATTTAAACAAAACTTTAAAAATTATTTTAAAAATTTGTTTAAAAATTACTTCAAAAACTTTAAAAATTATTTTAAAATTTTGTTTAATTATTTTTAAAACTTAAAAAATTTTAAAAATTCTTTTAAAAACTTCAAAAAATATTTTAAAAAATTTTAAAAATTATTCTAAAAATTTGTTTAAAAATTATTCTAAAAATTTATTTAAAAATTATTTTAAAAAACTTTAAAAATTATTTTAAAAACTTAAAAAATTATTTTAAAAACTTTTAAAAATTATTTTAAAAATTCATTTAAAAATTATTTTAAAAACATTAAAAATTATTTTAAAAATTTATTTAAAAACTTTAAAAATTCTTTTAAAAATTATTTTTAAAACTATTTTAAAAATTCTTTTTAAAATTATATTTAAAACTTTAAAAATTATTTTAAAATTTTGTTTAAAAATTACTTTAAAAACTTTAAAAATTATTGTAAAAATTCTTTTAAAAACTTTAAAAATTATTTTTAAAAAATTTAAAATTTGTTTAAAAATTATTTTTAAAACATTAAAAATTATTTTAAAAACTTTAAAAATTATTTAAAAAATTATTTTAAAAATTATTTTTAAAACTTTAAAAATTATTTTAAAAACTTTAAAAATTATTTTTTTAAAAAAAATAAGTTATTTTAAAAATTCATTTAAAAACTTTAAAAATTCTTTTAAAAATTTTAAAAATTCTTTTAAAAATTATTTGAAAAACTTTAAAAATTGTTTTAAAAAATATTTGAAAAATTCTTTTTAAAACTTTAAAAATTATTTTATAAATTCTTTTAAAAATTATTTTAAATTTTTTTTAAAAACTTAAAAAATTCTTTTAAAAATTCTTTTAAAAAAACTTAAAAATTATTTCAAAAACTTTAAAAATTCTTTTATAAATTATTTTTAAAACTTTAAAAAATATTTTAATTTTTTAAAAAAATCATTTTTAACTTAAAATTTATATTAAAAATCATTTTAACTTAAAATTTATATTTATTTAAAAAAAGAAATTGTTCTTCTTAAACTTTGAAACTTCTACTTAAACATTATTCTTTACTAAGCAATTAAAGAATCATGTTAAGTTAGAATTGAACTCAAACTAAGCCTAACTCTTTCCTATTGTAGGAAATCAAGTGGATCTTGAATAGTGATTGCTCCAAACATATGACTGAAGATCATACCAAATTCACTTAACCTACCTACAATAGTTTAGGAACAATTATCTTTGGGAACAACGACAAATTCAAGGTAATTAGCATAGGTAATATTGAACTTAAAATTTACTTTATTATTACAAATGCATTACTTGTTGAAAACTTTAAGTATAACCTTCTTAGTATAGTCAACTGTGTGACACTAGATATAAGGTTAGGTTTCTATCATCGGAATGTTTAATCAAATATTTAGATAACTCTACGATAAGTCTAAAAGGGTTTAGAAAAGATAACATCTATGCAATTAACTTAACCACTTCTTCAAATAAGTGTTATTTAACACAGAAAGAAGAAACTTAGTTATGGCATAGAAGAATGTCACATACACATTTCAGAAACATAAGCAAATTAAAAGGACTAGTTAGAGAATTATCAAAATTATCTAACTTAGACTCAACAATATGTAATGTCTGTCAACAAGGAAAACAAACAAAATTTACTAACAAACCAACTAATCAACCTCAAACCAACTCAATACTAGAACTTCTACATTTAGACTTATTTAACTCTCATGGGGTCAAATCAATAAATGGAAGTTTATATTGTCTAGTAATAATAGACGACTATTCTAGGTTCACTTAGGTAAAATTTCTAAAAAATAAGGATGAAACGTTTGAAATCTTTACAAACTTCTGCAAACAAGTTGAAAATGAAAAAGACCTTAAAGTTAAAAGAATTAAAAATGATAATGGGGGAGACTTTAAAAATCATAACTTTAATAAATTTTGTCTTGAAAATGGATATCATCATGAATTTTTGTGTCCTAAAACTCCCCAACAAAATGGAATGGTAGAAAGAAAAAAATAGAACTTTACTTGAATCTTCTAGAACTATGCTGAATGAATATAATTTACCTAAGTACTTTTGGACAAAAGCTGTTAGTACAACCTGCTATGTGCAAATTAGAACAACACTAAATAAAACATATAACAAAATCTTTTTTGAAATTTATTACAATAAACAACCCAATATAAAATACTTTAAAGTATTTGGGTGTCCAACCTTCATCCTAAACACAAGAGAACACTTAGGAAAATTCACTTCTAAAATAGAACATGAAATTTTTGTAGAATATTCACTGAACAGTAGGGGTTATAGAATATACAATAAAGTTACATTAAGAATTGAAGAAACCACAAATGTAAAATTTAAGGAATCTAAACAAAACGTAGAATAAAACAAACTTTAGCCAATTGAGTTTATTCAAGGCAACAGTAATTTGGAAGGAACCAATCAAGATTTAAATCATGAAGAGGAACAAGAAACTCAAGAAAATCAATCATCTAGAATCATATAGAGTCAACCCAAATCATCCTATTGATCAAATAATTAGTGATCCAGATCTAAGGGTTCAAACTAGGTCGTCCTTTCAAAATCTAAGTCAAATCTCTCTAATTTCAATAATTGAACCCCAAACCATAGCTGAATCTTTACTTGACCCAGACTGGGTCATAGCTTTGCAAGAGGAACTAGTTCAATTTGAGAGAAATGAAGTTTGAGATTTAGTACCACCACCCAAAGATAAAAAAATAATAGAAACAAAATTGGTGTTTAGAAATAAATTAAGCGAAACTGGGGAAATTACTAGAAACAAAGCTAGGCTAGTTGCTAAGGGGTTTAGTCAAGTAGAGAGACTTGACTATAATGAAACTTATGCCCCAGTAGCTAGATTAGAGTCCATTAGAATGTTACTCAGTTATGCAGCCCATAAAGGGTTCAGACTGTATCAAATGGACGTTAAATCTACCTTTCTCAATGGACTGATAAAAGAAGAAGTCTATGTAGGATAACTGTTGGAACCCCAAGGTTTTTTGGTGTGATCAACAAGTTAAGTTAGGTCCTGTGTGTTTTTAACCTTGTGTCTAAGTGTGCAGGAGCTTAAGAGCACAGGTAGTCGAGAGGAAGACACAGCTAACGAGAAGGGCGGAACGCGGTGCGTCCGAGGGATGAGGCGCTGCAGAAGAGTACACCAGCGAACGAGAAGGAAGTGTGCGGTGGTTCCGAGGGATGAGAAGCCGGAGCGGAAGACTTCTCGGGGAGCAAGAGACACAGCTAGTGAGAAGGTCAGCACGGGGTGCGACCGAGGGGTGAAGACTGTGATGTGCGTAGATTATATACATTTTTATACATACTTTGACGCACATCTACTTGTACTTCATGCACATAATCTATGTTTATTGCACCCTATTTCATTATAATGTCATACTTCCATTATATTTTATTCGGAGATCTACTCTTTACTTATTTTGATTGATAGGACATGATTTGGAGCAAAAACGGAGTTTAAATGAGTTCGAGAGCTTCCAGAGTGACACGGGCATACAAAACTAAGTTTTCTTCATGTTCTGGCCGTGTGGCACCCACACAGCTGTGTTAAGGCCGTGTGGCACCCACATGGCCGTGTCAAGGCCATGTTTGGGGGGGGGGGGGCGGGGCGTGTTGAGGTCGTGTGAACATCACACGACCGTGTGCAAGCCGTGTGAGATTTCTAACTCTGCAGATCAAAAGTAAAATGACCATAACATTATGCTCGGTTGGAGTTTTGGGTTGTTCTTTATACCGATTTGTATATAACTTCAAGATATACAACTTTGATGAAGACTTCAACCAGATAAAACCCCATCTTGATGGTGTAAAAGATGCTGAAATGAAATATTTCGATTTAGAGCTATGACAAGGTCCATGACAAGTGGTGTGCAAGGGCCATGCAAGGGGGTGTGAGCTCCACACGGTCGTGTGAGCTACATGACCCATGGCCATGTGAGCCACACGACCGTGTAATGTTTCCAGAGAAGAAGAATGACATAGCCATGTGAATCCACACGGGCGTGTAACCTTGACAGAGCAGGAGAAGAACATGGTCGTGTCCTAAACACGGTCGTGCAGGAGTACCAGAACTAGAGGCCGTGTAGATCTACACGGTCGTTCAAGGATGGCAGAGGCAGAGCATGTCATGGTCATGTGCACCACACGGCCGTGTGAGACAGGCAGAGAAGGGAGTGAACCAGGTCGTGCCCCACACACAGGCAGGTCCTGGGGTCGTGTGGCGCCCGAATTTCCCCCTCTATATAAGGGTTTCTTCCTCATTTGAAAGGGGATCTTCTTCCTTTTGGGGGGGAAACAAGATTTGGGGCGTTCCTTACCATTCTTGGAGGGATTTCTAGCGATCTAAGGGTAGATCTTCACCGAATCGACTCCGGGGGAACGAGGATTGGATCCGAAGATGGTTCTTCATCGTAGATAAGCTTTTCTTCCCTTTCTTTCTCCGATTTGGGATCAAGATGCTTGTATTCTCTTTATCTTTAGATTTCTTTCCTTGTTCTATGGATTAGATCTCTTGTTCTAGGATGGAGAGAGTATTTGTAATGGAGATTTGATGTAAAACTCTTGTGGATTTGCCTAATTCCTATTTCTATGATTTTGCCCTGTTTGTATCCATTTGATCTTGTGTGGATTGTTATGATTAGGACCTAATTACCATGCTTGATTGAATGTTTGAATATGTTGTGGATCTTGTAGAGATTGTTGCTCATTCGATTTTTCGAGGGACGTTCATGATAGGAACAAGCCTATGTAAGGACGTTTGAGGGGTAATCTTGAAGGGGAAATTAGGTATTTCAAGATGGTAGGATAGATTGTATGCATTAATCTTTGTATCTTAATGAGGTTGAGAAGTAATGAATTCTTATGTTGATTATCCGAGGGACGCACGTGACAGGCAAGCCCGTGTAAGGACAACATAGGTTTCATTCCTAATTGATCACATTTAGATATATTTCAGTCATAGGTCGGTTGTCTATTGCAAGAGGGAATCGACAATCTTCTACAAATGATGGACAATTGAGCAATAAGATTTGGTAGATCATCACATTGAATAACATTACAAAGAAACCAAAACTCCTAGAATATACCTTTGCCATTACCCTAATTCTTGTTTCTTATTCTTTCATTTCTTTGTTTACCTTTCATAGTTACATTTAGCTTTTGAAAATCAATTGATTAGTTGTTTAGCTAACTCGCGTTGAGACATCTTTAGTGGTTATTCCAGTCCCTGTGGATATGATATCTTTTATTATTACTTACGACATTTTCGTACACTTGCGAAGAGTCAACAAGTTTTTGGCGTCGTTGCCGGGGACTGCACTATAACATTAGAGATTATCAACTGAGTTATACTAAACATAACATAACTTTTCTTTACATTAGCATATTTGTAACAAATCTTTAGAATTCTGTTTTCATAATTTTTGCATATCTTTCTACTTCTTGACAATTCATTTTGTTGCAATTCTAATTCTAACTTTACAATCTTGATTTCTAGCATCCTAATCTATCTTTTCTCTATTTTTCTTTCGATCTAACTTTTCTTTTTCTCTCTACTTTTCTTTTGTAAACATATCTTGCAATATGGTTCTTGTGTATGAGAAGATCAAACTTCGTAAAGGCATCAAGAAAAGCAAGAACTTATAAACACATTTGTTGATTAGCATATGAATTATTCTAGATATATTTCTTTTCCCTTTTGACTTTTCTTTCTTGTTTTCATTATGCACTTTCTTTCTTGCAATTTAAATTCGACATTTTCTTTCTTACTTTTCATATTGCATTTTATTTCTTGTCTTTAATTCTTCATTTTATAATTTTTTCTTGAATATCCATGAGCACTAACATGTCAAGCAGGCCCATGAGAAATTTTTCTACACCTTTTCTGCAAGATTTTTATCTCCCATTGTGCAACCTCAAATTGAAGCAGAAAGTTTTCAACTAGACTCAGAGTTAATTTTCATGATACAAGGCCACAAATTTGGAGGAGAAGTATCAGAAAGTCCTTATCTGCATCTTGAAACATTTTTAGAGATTTGTGATATGGTGAAATGTGAAGGAGTGTCAGCAGATGTAGTTCAATTGATGGCATTTCCTTTCAGTATCTAGGATAAAGCAAAGACTTGATTATATTCTCTCCGTCCTCAAAGCATCACAAGTTGGGAACAATTGGAGAAGCAATTTCTGAATCATTTTTTCCCTCCAAGCAGAACAGTGTATATGAGGAATTGCAAAACAAATTTTGCTCAGGCATACGGAGAATCATTATTTGAAGCATGGGATAGATTTAAGAGTCTTCAAAGCCAGTGTCCTCATCATGGTTTTGAAAAATGGTTGATTTTGCACATATTCTATGGGGGAATTTCTTTCTCAAACAAGAGTTTATTAGATTCATCAGCCGGAGGTTCTTTTATAGACAAAAGTGTAGATGAAGCATATATGTTAATTGATCAAGTGACATTGAACCTCCTTGAATGGTCAAACATAAGTTGGATGAAATCTCCCTTAAACATTCAAGAAGTGTAAGCCATAAATGCTATAGAGCCCATCAAACAAATTGTAACTCAACCATCTATGGGTTTTAAAAATCACAAGTCACAGAATGGAGAGTTCAAATATTTGGGGGCAAAGATTGAAAGTATTGTTTCAAAATGGTTTAAAGAAGATTCCCCCCCCCCTTCGCAGACAAGATCTAGTGAAAAGTGTGATGATGTTGGGTTGAGAATTGAAAAAAAATCATGAAGAACTTCTGAAGAAGGACATGTTTAAAATTGAGGAGAAGAATAATAGAAGATCACAAGAACTCAGTTCCATTTCTCCAGGAAGTTCCCAAAGGCCACAAGTACCTTTCCCTCAACGATTGATCACACCAACACTAGATAAGCAAGTTGGACCTCCTCCAAAAGCTCAAAGGGAATTTGGGAAAAAGGAAGTTCAATCTTTCCCAGGACCTTCACTAAGGGTTCCTTTTCCACAAATGTTAGTGAGGGTCAATGAAAATAAAGACTTCTGCAAATCCTGTGACACTAATAAGGTTGAGTGCAGATTTCATAGTGTGTATAAAGATGAAGACTCTTTATATGAGGATTGTGATGATAATGCAGTGGATAATGAGTTTTTATATCTACCTCCAGGTTTTATTGGAAATAGTGAAATTGAATTTTCAGATGATGAATGTGATGTGGTAGATCAACTTAAAACTGCAAGTGAAGTTATTGATCCTCCTATAGTTGATTCTCCTATTGAAGATATTGATGTTGGTTTATTTTTTGATGTTTGTGTTGATGATGTTGATATGGAACAATGTGTAGGGAGCTATGTTGTGGAAGCAGCATCTCAAGAATCACCTCCTTTGTCCACACAATCCTTAGATGTTGTAAGAGTTACAAGGATTGAGCATGTTATGGACCAATGTGTAGGGATTCATGTAGATATAGCAGAGTCTCAAGAATTACCATCATTGATATCATTAACACCTGAGCCAGAGCCAGAACCATCATTTGATTCAGAGGAAGTCGTATCTACATGTTTAGAAATTTCAGGTATTTCTCAGCAAAGTAAGGTTAGTATTTCTTGTGATCTTTTGGAAAATTTTATAGAGGTACCTATCATTACTTTGTTGGATGTGATTCTATTTTTATTTCTTATTTTGCTTATCTTAATATGGTTATGGCTCTATCTTATCTAATATATTTATGGGAGATTTGTATTTTCTTTGCATGTGCAGATTTCACTTGGGCTAATAATTTGAAGTTCAATCTGAAACGTCTTCTACCACACGATAGAACTTTAAAGAAGACAAAGATGGAGAGAGCGATACTTCACTTTTTAACTCCTATATAATAAGAGTCCTTGGTAGGAGGGTGTTGAAATATCTTACCCCTCCAAGAGCAAAATTTAAATGAATTTAATGAGGTGGTCGAGCTAATGGTCTTAAACAAGCGCTTCTTGGGAGGCAACCCAAGTTCATTTTCCTTATTTTATTTTATGTCTTTAGTTCTCTCTTTATAATAAACATGTATTCTCTACTTAATTTTTCTTGTCTATATTATTGTTGTAGAATTCAAAGTTATGGAGGAATGTGAGTATTGGATGGAGGAGTATCTTTAAAAACATAAATGTCAACCATTTGGAGCTCATCACTTGGTAACTTCTCTTAAAATCTCCTCCACATTGTTTTTAGTTTTCATTGGAACAATGAAAAGTTTAAATCTGGGGGGATGCATTAGATGCATTTGATTTGCTTTGTTTGTTTTTGTTTTTGCTTATGTCTTGCATTTTGTTTTGATTTTTTGTGGCATACATCTTGAGAACATCAAACTCTATTTTTATATTTTCTTGTCTTAAAGCAAATTGTTAGCACGTTCTTTATCTTGATTCATGATATTGTAAATGATGATAGTATGTTTAGTGTACTTTTTTCTCTATCTTGAGTAGCATGAATTGAGCTAAGTATCAATTAGAAATAAGTTTTAGTCTTGGCCTAACCTTAAGGATTTTACTTTCACTACACTTTGACTTGATGCTTGAATAATTGATATCATTGAAATAGTCATGATTCATCCTATTTATTTAGTACTTGGTTTCCATAGTGATTTCTAAAACTTCATTTTGGTTATTGGATGATGCTCGAATCTTGAAAAACTCATTTGGAAAAATCAAAATATCCAAACTTATGTGCCTATAAACTCTCATGTGTTTAAAAAGGTGCATGCTGAATAAAAAGAAAAAAGAAGAGAGAAAAAAAAGAGTGTGAAAAAAAAGGATATAAAAAACAGTTGTCGTGAGTGAGTGGAAACTAGAAAGTCACCCCTTTGAGACCGAGATAGGTTACTGGGGAAATGACTTCTATGTTTCTCCTGATATCGAGCATGCCTTTGAGACCTTGGATTGATTAAGAAATATGAACCAAATGTATGACAGGTAAGTGTCTATCACCGGAAACATTAGGAACTCAAATTGGATGATGACTTGACTAGGACAAAGATTGAAACTTGAAGAGTTTTGAGTTACTTATTTGCACCGTGCACAAGAGACTTATGCTTAAGTCATACTGGGTTTATTTCTATGATCATTCTCATTAATTAAACTTGTGGATAGAGTTAGGAGAGTGCATTAAGGATTATGATGCATTGTTGAATATATGAATCGTGATTGCGGCATTTTGCTTGAGGACAAGCAAAGGTTTAAGTCTGGGGGTGTGGTGTGCGTAGATTATATACACTTTTATATATACTTTGACGCACATCTACTTGTACTTCATGCGCATAATCTATATTTATTGCACCCTATTTCATTATAATACCATACTTCCATTATATTTTGTTCGGAGATCTACTCTTTACTTGTTTTGATTGATAGGACATGATTTGGAGCAAAAACAGAGTTTAAATGAAGTCGAGAGCTTCTAGAGTGACACAGGCATGCAAAACTAAGTTTTCTTCATGTTATGGTCGTGTGGCACCCACACGGTCGTGTCAAGGCCGTGTGGGGGTGTGTGAACATCACACGGTCGTGTGCAGGCCGTGTGAGATTTCTAACACTGCAGACCAAAAGTAAAATGACCATAACTTTGTGCTTGGTTAGAGTTTTGGGCTGTTCTCTATACCAATTTGTAGATAACTTCAAGATCTACAACTTTGATGAAAACTTCAACCAGAGAAAACCCCATCTTGATGGTGTAAAAGACGCTGAAATGAAACATTGCCATTTAGAGCTATGACAAGGTCCATGGCAAGGGGTGTGCAAGGGCCAAGACAAGGGGTGTGCAAGGGCCATGCAAGGGGGTGTGAGCTCCACACGGCCGTGTGAGCTACATGACCCATGGTCGTGTGAGCCACATGGCCATGTAATGTTTCCAGAGGAGAAGAATGACATGGCCGTGTGAATCCACACAGTCATGTAACCTTGACAGAGCAGGAGAAGAACATGGTCGTGTCCCAGACACACCCGTGTAAGCCATCCAGAGACTAAACTAGTCATGGTCGTGTCCCAGACACGGCCGTGCAGGAGTACCAGAACTAGAGGCAGTGCAAGCCGTGTAGATCTACACGACCGTGCAAGGGGGCAGTGGTAGAGCATGCCAAGGCCGTGTGAGCTTCACATGGCCGTGCCACCCTGGCAGAGAGGGGAGTAGTGCAGGCCGTGTGAGCCTCACACGGCTGTGTCACGGGGTCGTGTGGTGCCCAACCCCCTTCTCTATATAAGGGTGTCTTCATCATTTGAAAGGGGATCTTCTCCCCTTTGGGAGAGAGCAAGATTTGGACGATTCTTCTCCATCTTGGAGGGATTTTGCAGCGATTCAAGGGGAGATCTTCAAGGCATCGACTCTGGGAATCAAGGATTGGATTCGAAGACGTTCTTCATCGTAAATAAGCTATCATTCTCTCTTTTCTTGGATTTGGGATCAAGAATGTTTGTAATCTTCTTCTCTTCAGATTTTTTATCTTATTTTATGGAGTAGATCTCTTGTTCTAGGATGGAGGGAGTATTTGTAATGGAGATTTGATGTAAAACTCTTGTGGATTTGTCAAATTCCTATTTCTATGATTTTGCCCTGTTTGTATCCATTTGATCTTGTTGAATTGTTGTGTTTGGACCTAATTACCATGCTTGGTTGAATGTTTGAATATCTTGTAGAGATTGTTTCTCATTCGATTTTTCTATGGGCGTTCGTGACAGGAACAAGCCCGTGTAAGGACGTTTGAGGGGTAATCTTGAAGGGGAAATTAGGTTATTCAAGATGGTAGGATAGATTGTATGCATTAATCTTTATATCTAGATGAGGTTGAGAAGTGATGAATTCTTATGTTGATTATTCGAGGGACGCATGTGACAGGTAAACCCGTGTAAGGATAACATAAGGTTCATTCCTAATGATCAAATTTAGATATATTCCAGTCCTAGGCCGATTGTCTATTGCAAGAGAGAACCGACAACCTTCTGCAAATGACGGGCAATTGAGGAATAAGATTTAATAGATCATTTACATTGAATATCCTTACAAAGAAACCAAAGCTCCTAGAATATCTCTTTATCATTGCCCTTATTCTTGTTTCTTATTCTTTTGTTTCTATATTTTACTTTTCATAGTTACACTTTGCCTTTGTGAATCAATTGATTAGTTGTTTAACTAACTCACGTTGAGACATCTTTAGTGGTTATTCCAGTCCCTGTGGATACGATATCTTTTATTATTACTTACGACATTTCCGTACACTTGCGAAACGTCAATTGACTGCGGATGAGTACGCTGACGGACGAGAAGGAAGCACACGACGATTCTGAGGAACGAGAAGCCGAAGCGGAAACCTGCTCGAGAAGACCGGAAGTTGGGTTCAACTGAGCCCTATTCCGGATGGTAGAGATCACCCAAGCGAACAGAACCGGAGTGGAAGACCCGGACTAAGGCAAGCAGACCCGAAGAGAGGGCTCGGACCGACAAAGTCAACTCCTGTTGACTTTGGGCTTCCGGGCACCCGGAATAGTCCGAGGTGCTCGGATCGAAATTATATCCAGATCACGGTCAAACCATAATCCGTGCGTAGGAGATAAAATTTAATCCCCCCAGGGTTCCTGGAACCCTTCGGGGCACCCCGACCAAGGCTATAAATACAGCCTTGGTCCAGAAGCTTTTAATTCAACTCAAGTAATTCATTTCCAACACTTGTACGCATCATTTCTAGACTAGCTTCTTTGTTTTTGCGCTTCACTGCTGTAAGAGACTCCTCCGCCTGAAGGAGTATTTAGTGCTACACTTTCCTTGGATTAACAACTTCCCCGGTTGTAACCAAATAAAACATCCTTTGCCTCTTCTTTCTATTTATATTTATTGCCTTCATTTATTTTGCAAGTGTCAGTTTAAGAAAAGTCGAGAAGGGTTTTGCTTTATTGTTTTTTTAGTCTATTCAACCCCCCTTCTAGCCGGCCCCAGCGGTCCAACAAGTAGTATCAGAGCCAAGTTGCTTCAGGAGGACTAACCGCCGAATGAAGCAACGAAATAATGGTCGGACCGAGTATCTACCCGTCGAAGTTCGAAGGGGAATTCACAAGATGGAAAAAGTGAATGCAGGTATTTTTTTAAAATCAATTTTGATTTAATGTTAATTATGAAATTCGGTTTTACAGCACCGGAAGTTAAAGAGAAATACCACTGGACGAAAAAGGAGCAGGTAGACTACGTGACAAATGCCATAGCAGAGTACCATCTGCTAAGTGTTTTCCCGCCACAAGAAGTCAACCAAATCGGCAACTACGACTCCGCAAAGGAACTTTGGGAGAAGTTCCTTGAGCTGCACGAAGGAACGTCCGAAGCCAAGCTTGCTAGACGAGATCTACTTCGCAATCAGCTCACCAGCCTGCGACTTGGGGAAGACGAGACAGTTGCGCATCTACACTCAAGAATTAAAGAAATCATCACCAGAATTTTGAATCTCGAAGAAAAGGTAAGTAACCGAGATTCGCTCAGGTATGCACTAAACTCTTTTCCTAGAAATATAAAATGGGCATCACTAATAGATGCCTTTTACATTTCGAAAGATTTAGAAACAATTACATTGGAAGAATTATTCTCGACATTTGAAGTGCACAAATTAAGATGTGCATGTACGAAGGAGCCTAAAAACAACGTCGCCCTCAAAGCATCGAGAGACGAACCTGATTCGGAGTCTTCTCTCGACGATGAGGAAATTGTAATGATGGTAAGACGATTCAAGAATCTTTGTAAGTCTATAAAAACTAACCATCCGCAGGGTAGAAAGAAAAAGACCATCTATTGCTACCACTGTGATGAAGAAGGGCACGCCAAGGACAACTGCCTCAAGCTAAAGAACAAGGACAAAGATAAAGGTAAGAAGCATGTTCAAAAACGCAAGGCATTAAAAGTGACGTGGGATGATACGTCGTCCGAATCGGAAGTCGAAGCCTTCTCTGAACTTGCACTAATGGCAAGTCATCAAGACGACGACTGCGAGTCAAGCTCTTCCGAAATAAGCATCGAGAGCATCGATGAAGGGGGAGCCACGTCGGAAGAAAGCAACAGTTCAGGGGGAGAAACGGTCAACGAGATCAACAAAGTAAGTCAGGTACGATCTCTTCCTCTCGACAAACTATTTAAGTTTATTAAATTATTAACTAAGGATTGCTGTAAATTAGAAAATGAAATTAAGAATTTAAAAATAGTATTAGCTAAATCTTGCCCAATAGAAGAATTTGACAGAATTAAATTAGAAAATAAAAAATTAAAAGTAGAAAATGATAATTTAAAAGTACAAGTAAATAACTTGAAAAACCATGCATGCTCATCTAATACCAATGTTAGAAAATTAACAATGTAAATTGGTATTTTAGGTATCATAAGGGATAAATTAGAAACATTTCAAAAAGATATTTCCCTAAGAAATTCTTAGTTAATCCAGTTGGCTGGAACCTATATTGGGTTCCTAAGTTTTGCTTAATCTAAATTTAATCGAATTTAACACTCTCAGCGAAAAAATTAAACAGTGAGTTTATTTATGAGGCATTATCTAAGGAGGTGGTTGTTGCTCTAATAACCAAGAAGGTCTAGTGCCTCGCCACGACCTAGAAGCTAAAATATTGAAATAAAATATTTAATTAACTTTCTGATAAAGCATTAAGGTTGAAATTTAATAATGCTTTAAAAAGTCTTTTTAACATTTTTTGAAAGTTTGTCAAACATTTTTTTCCTAAAATTTTTCCATAAGTTAAAATTTCTTCTGAAATTAGGAATTTCTGCTTAATTTTTTTTTTACTTAGGAAAATTTTCAAAAATATTTTTGCAAAGTTGCATAAGTTAGAATTTTTTTTAAAAAATTTCTCTTACTTAAAGTTTCACTTAGAAAATTTTCTTACTTAGAGTTTTCTTAGAAAAATTTTCTTACTTAAAATTTACTTAGAAATGTTTTTACTTAGAGACTCTTTATGTGAAAATTATTGCAAAATTTTTACCCTTAGAGTTTTCCCTAGAACCCTAATTTTTTTTATGTGATCAAAGGGGGAGAAGGAAAAGTATAAGTCTAGGGGGAGGTAGACCAAATTTTTTATCTTTTTTGCACTTTATTGCAATAGTTAGTTTATTTTTATGTCTATTTACCCTAGCTTAACTTGGATTGCTCACATCAAAAAGGGAGAGATTGTTGGAACCCCAATGTTGTTTTGGTGTGATCAACAAGTTAAGTTAGGTCCTGTGTATTTTTAACCTTGTGTCTAAATGTGCAGAAGCTTAGGAGCACAGGTAGTTGAGCGGAAGACGCAGCTAGTGAGAAGGATGACACGCGATACGTCTGAGGTACAAGGCACTGCAGAAGAGTACACCGACGAACGAGAAGGAAGCGTGCGGGGGTTTCGAGGGACGAGAAGCCGGAGCGGAAGACTGTTCGGGGAGCAAGAGATGCAGCTAGCGAGAAGGTCGGCATAGGATGCGACCAAGGGATGAAGACTGCGGATGAGTATGCTGGCGGACAAGAAGGAAGCACACGACGATTCCGAGGGACAAGAAGCTGGAGCGGAAGCCTGCTCGAGAAGACTGGTAGTTGGGTTCGGGTGAGCCCTATTCCAGATGGCAGAGATCACCCAAGCGAACGGAACCGGAGTGGAAGACCCGAACTGAGGCGAGCGGACCTGGAGCAGAGGGCTCGAACCGACAAAGTCAACTCCTATTGACTTTGGGCTTCCGAGCGCCCGGACTGAAATTATATCCAGATTGCGGTCAAATCGAGATCCATGCGTAGGGGATAAAATTTTATCCCCCTAGGGTGCCTGGAACCCTTCGGGGTACCCCGACCAAGGGTATAAATACAGTCTTGGTCCAGAAGTTTTTAATTCAACTCAAGCAATTCATTTCCAACACTTGTACGCTTCATTTCTAGACTAGCTTCTTTGTTTTTGCGCTTCACTGCTGTAAGAGGCTTCTCCGCCTGAAGGAGTATTTTTAGTGCTACACTTACCTTGGATTAACAACCTCCCCAGTTGTAACCAAGTAAAACATCCTTTGCTTCTTATTTCTGTTTATATTTATTGCCTTCATTTATTTTACAAGTGTTAGTTTAAGAAAAGTCGAGAAGGATTTTATTTTATTATCTTTTTTAGGCTATTCAACCCCTCTTCTAGCCGACCCTAGTGGTCCAACAATAACCACCTGGGTTTGAAAGTCTAGAACACTCTGACTATGTCTTTAAACTAAAGAAAGCCTTATACGGACTTAAGCAAACACCCAAGGCATGGTATGAAAGGTTAACCTCTTACCTAATATACAAAGGGTTCAACCAAGGTCAAATTGACCCAACCCTATTCGTTAAATTAATAAAAGAGGATATATTTATAGCCTAAATCTATGTAGATGATATAATTTTTAGCTCAACTAACTCAGAATTTTTAGAAGAATTTACAAATCAAATGGAACAAGAGTTTGAAATGAGTTTAGTAGGAAAATTAACTTACTTTTTAGGATTACAAATAAAACAAACAAATAAGGGTGTCCTATCTTGAAGGAGGGGGGCACAACACCAGCCGGACCCAGATGCCTAGGAGGAGGCAGAGCAGGATGAGTTTATGGTCACGTTATTCGGCAAGGCCGCTCTGGCCCCAGCACTACCTCCACCTCCAGGCGGAGTGATAACTAGCATTTTGATGCACTATTTTGGCTCTTATACTTATCATTTTTATCATCTTGCAAGCTTAATCATGTATTTATATCGTGTTTTACGAGTTGATATTTATTTAGAGTCTTGATATAATTTTTCCTATATTTTCTAGGATTTTATCTAAAAGGTGCATCTTGTTTTGTAGGGAAGTAATCTGGGTCGTTGATCGGGATCAAATAATCCAAGGGCTCATGTTATTCCAAGTTGAATCAAGAAGAGCCAAATCCAAACACAACCCATTCTTCAAACCCAATTCTAAAAGTCCAATTCCACTTCTCTTATTGGATCCAGATCTTTTCATTAACCTAAACCTAAAACCCGAAATCCATTAAGAAAGTTACCTTTTCCCTCATGCGGATGGACAGCGCCAAATCTTCTCCTCTCTGTTCGCGTCTTCTTCCTCGCGCGGCTAGGGCAAGCTATTTTCCCCATCACCTCCAGCTGGCGGCATTTTCCTTCACCGCCGCTGGCCGGCTCTCACAATCGCCTCTTCTCTACTTCTTTCTACCAGGGCTAGGTCTTGGTACTTTTCTACTGCTCGTGTTTTCTTCTCCCGACGCCCGACGCCCGACGCCCCCAAGCTTCCTCTTCTCTGATCTGCTCAAGCCGGCGACGGATGACAACTCCGGCGGCTCCTGTGAGCGGCGACGACTTCTACTAGGGTTCTTCTTCTCTGGCGGAGCGTTCTACGCCGGTGCAGTGAGTCTCTTTGCTTCAGATTCGTGACAAAAGGGCAACAACACCTAATTAGGGCTTCTTGGCAGCGGGGTGTTCTTCTCCGGCAAGCACTCCTCTCATCCCTTCCTCAATGGAGATTTACCTGCGGACGACGTTCCAAAAGCATAGGGTTCCACAGAGGAAGTCGGTTGTTCCTTCTCCTCCGGCGAGTTTCATCTCTCTAAATTCATCACTGTGCTGCGGTGGAGCTTTCACCTGTAGACGACGTTCTAGAAGCAGTGACCATCCATCTCAGAGCAGTGACCATTCAATTCCGACAGAAGCGAATTTACATGTTAATTTCCAGCCAATCAAAGGTCAATCGTTGAGTTGTTTCCACCAGTGAAGGCGTTCCAGATCTAGGCCCTTCGTGTGACAGCGAAGGGCAGTTGACTTGGTGTATGATCAAGAAGAGTGGTTTGGATAGTGTAGTTTCCTTTATATTTGATTTGTTTTATCTTTGTTTGTATGCATTTTTGATATTGTAGTTACTGTTGGGACCTTTGTGGCCGTTAGAGGGGGGGTGAATAGAGGTTCGTCGCGCGCTTGTGTCGTTTGCTTTGTCTTGATGGTTAGCAGCGGAATACAACTCGAAGACAAACTATACAATCCTAACAAGTAGATTTACTTGGTATCCACTTCAAGATGAGGTGACTAATCCAAGGATCCACACACGACACGCTATCTCCACTATGAAAACCTCCTTCTCGGTTGTAGCCAGAGGAGGAGAAGCCTCGTACAAATTCACACTACAACACAACACTCACACAAGAACGAGAAATACAAATACAAATGAATACACTCTCTTTTTACATACTTGTGCTTGTAGTTGCCTCTTAAACCTTGAGAGAACACTCTCAAGAGCCTTCAAGAACTGGCGATGAAGATTAGAGAAAGTCGCTGAAGATCGCAACAAAATCGCAGGAATAAAGCTCGCAAAGAACTGCGGAGAAAACGCTCCGCCAAGGCTTTAAACAGTGCTCCCAATCGATCCAATCCATCCTTAATCGATTGCCACGTTAGCACCGCTCCATCGCAACCGTCCATCGCTCGTTTCCTGCCCAACAGTCACTTCCCAATCGATCAACCGATCGATTAGGACTGCCTGAATCGATCGCTCAATCGATTCAGAGCCTTTCTGTGCTCTCGCGATAGGGCGAGAGCTTCTGCTGCCCAATCGATCGACTGATCGATTGGCAGCTCCCAATCGATCGCCCGATCGATTGGGAAAGCTTCTGTGCTCATGATTTCACATCCCAATCGATCAACTGATCGATTGGGACTTCCCACAATCGCAATACACTCCAATCGATCCACTGATTGATTGGACCTTGGTTCAATCGATCCACTGATCGATTGGACCTTGGTTCAATCAATCGCCCAATCAATTGACTAGCCTGGACTTGACTCAAACTCAAGTCCAAAGCTTCCAACCCAACTCCTGGTCAACCGTGACCTGTTGGGTCTTCGTGCCTAGTATTTGGCCACACCTGACCAACCTCGAACTAGCCATCTAGACTCCTCCATCAGCCTTGCGTCCCTCGAATATCTCCCATCCTTCACGTCTTGCCTTCAGGAGCTTCATTCGGCCTCATCCTAGTTGTCGGATTATACCACCACACTCGACTAACCTCGAACTAACATTCTAGCCTCCTCCATCAGCCTTGCATCCCTCGGATATCTCCTCATCCTTCATGCCTTGTCTTCAAGAGCTTCGTTCGGCCTCATCCTAGTTATCGAGTTCTCCTTGCCAAGTCACACTAGGACTTACCTCGCCAAGACCACATGCTTGGATTTATAACCTATGCCAAGATCACACTTGGATTTTCCAATTGCCTGGCTCCTCACCAGGTCTTTCTCACTTGCCAATATCACACTTGAACTTTCCACCCTTTGCCAAGATCACACTTAGACTTTCCAATTGTCTGGCTTCTCACCAGGTCTTTCCCTTGCCTAGCTCCTCACTAGGGTTTTCCCGTTACCTAGCTTCTCAGCAGGACTTTCTCATGCCTAGCTCCTCACTAGGACTTTCCCATTGTCTGCCTCCTCACCAGGACTTTCTCCTGCCTAGCTCCTCACTAGGACTTTCCCGTTGTCTAGCTCCTTACCAGGACTTTCTCCTGCATAGCTCCTCACTAAGACTTTCCCAATGCCTAACATCCAGTTAAGACTTTCCCAGTCAAGTCTCCTGTCAACCTTAACCTACTTGACTTGTATTCTCATCAACCTGGTCAACCCTTTGACCATCTCCATAATCAACCTGGTCAACCCTTTAACCATCTCCATAATCGGACGATTGCTCCAGCAATCTCCTTATATTGTCAAACTCCTTCTATTGTCAAACATCAAAACTCAAATCTCGACTCAACTCAAACTTGACTCAACTCAAGCTTAGTCAAACTGGTCAAACTTGACCAAAGAAAATTGCCCCAACATGTTAGTTAGAGCCCTAGAGCCAATCATTTGATGATTGTTGTATGGACTCATTGTATCATATTTCTTATGTATATAAAGGCATTTGTTTATGATTATTATACTTACTTGTATTGGTGGTAAATAACTAAGTATAATAGCGTCCTTAAGTAGACACTACAACAAAAACATTAAAAGATAACGGTTAAAAACCGTTGTCGTAGGCCCTTTAAACCGTTGTAATTTGCAGTGTTGTTAAAAGTGGCGGACTATGACAACGGTTTTAAACCATTGTCTTTGAATGAAAAGACAACAGTTTTGCAATGATTTTAAACCGTTGTCTTTGAATGAAAAGACAATGGTTTAAAACTGTTGTTAATTAGAGCATTTTTCTGCAAGTTACAATTGTTTTTGGGGCTACGACAATGGTTTTTAACCGTTGTCTTTGAGGGTGATAGACAACAACAATGGTTTTAAACCGTTGTCTTTTAAATTATTATCTTTTAATACCAATATATCATATTTCAATTTAAATATATAATAAAGAATCATAATCAAAAAAGAATATTCCCACATCAATATCATTCAAAATGTTAGTTATACAAGAATTACAATCACAAAAGAAGAAACATATCTCATGTTCAAATAAAATTTATCCCAATACAAATAAATAAATAAACTCTATTTACAACTAATGAACAATAGCCAAAAGACTAGAAACTTTTAATGGTGGTTCATGCCATGTAGGATTGCACTTAATTATTATCAACCCAAGTCCCATCACAATCTTCAACTTGTAGGATTTCATTGGACTCCTCTTTCTCACTTGCTTATTTTTTCATACCAACCTTTTCTAATATGAAGTTGGTGCCGAAGACTTGATAAGGTGCATGGATGAGAATGTGAAGGGAGATGAGGAGGCAAGCCAAGCCAACCTTGAGGGAAAGGGTCACCCTGACCGTGTCCTCTCTGGCAAACTCCCACGCTTCCATTATCAATTTCCTCATTGGTATCGTGGCTTTGCCATTATGATCCTTGGTAGATTTCTTCATGCTTTCTGATTGTGGTGTTGCGTTTGGCGGCAAGCAAATGTCGATCTGAATACTGCTACCTTTCTTTCTGTTCATTGTAGTTCTACATGTAAGAAAACAACATCGATAGCACAGGTATAGATGAAAATTTTAAAAATAAAAGTCAATCTATATATATTACTTGAAGAATAGGGTGATTCTTGATGTATATGAAGCTAGCTCTTTGTTGGTGCTGAAATGAGTGAATGGAGAGATCGACATCAGAGAGCATTTAAAGAGAATTGGTAGATGAGATCATGGTAGTGCATCATTATTCTATTGATTGACAACAATTCAAGGGAAAATCTAACATGTAAATATAGTTATATAAAGAAGCTATTGTAAAACTTACTTGAGTTAAATTACTAACTTGGATATTGAACCTTTGAATGACTACAATAATGTTCCTCTTTGGCACTGTAGTTTCTTCAATAAGGCTACTTGTTATATATCTATTTAAATACACACTTTAAAATTTAAACAATGTTAAATAAGGTCCAATGCATTATAAACCAAAAATTATAGCAAGTATGAGGTCAAAAAAACATTGAACAACAGACATAAATCTTAAATGAGTTTCATATGCTAAATAAACTCCATCAAGAAGCTACTACTTGATTAAAGGATAAAGTTTCTATTCTTAGTGAAAGTGCAGGCTCAACTTGCAACTTTAATCAACTTATTCAAGCAATAACGGATACAACTTAATCAAGGGCTTCATGTAATTCCCACTAGCGGGTGATTCTTAATCAACAATTATTATCTCAAAGGAGAGATAAGGGATTCTCGGATAAATCTGTTGTATCATTGCAGAAACTAAGCTCTGATAGGTCTTGTTTCACCATCAAGTTTCTGGAAACAAAATAAAACCATTAGTGTGTTTAAGAAAACAAAGATTTCTAATCTATTTATCTGTCAAGCACCCAAGAGGTATGAGCTTCATCAAGACTAATAATCTGTGAATAAAGTCAATAGGAGATGAAGGACTAAGATTAAGGGCACTTTCAAAGAGAAACAATTATAATGTCAAGCAAAGGGAAAAATATAGAATTAAGTATTCAAATTATACAGTAGCCCAGCACAAGTGACACAATTGACTTCTTCCGAGACAATTAAGATATTAACAGACTTATTTTTCACTCATTTCTATCTCAATAATGTTCCATTAAGAGGGAAAAAGCTAAACTAGATGCAAACTAACCTTTCCATTCGGCATTGCAAGTATTTCTTCAATCCGCTCGATCTCTACGACCAGAAAAATGAGAAGGCAATTAGAAATAATCATAAGAAATCTGATACATAAAGGAGTATAAAGGAATCTGACAATGTTTACTCGCATTGGAAGAATAAATTATATTATTGAATTATAGCACCAGAAAAACATGCTAATTACATCAATTTTCAATCTCTAAAGTCAACACAAGGATGTGCTTACCAACCTGGAACCACAAGTATCAATTCAAAATTAAATTATGAAAAATAAAATAAATGGGGAAAAATTGATATATGCCAAATATGATCCAATTGATTTAAATTATGTTCTCGGTATCAATTAACTGGATGAGTAAATTGATTATAATCCATTGATATATCATAAGTAGTGATATTTTTTTTATATGTGATGTTTTAATGACTGATATTAAATTCCTACTATCCAAATAAGTAAAACATAAGTTTTTAAACTAAAGTGTAGTAGGAAAAAAAACATATTGTAAAAGCTCTAGGAAAGTGTCTACTTTAGAACTTGTATATGAATAGAGAGGCATGCGATCACAAATGAAAGGACAGCAGTCAGTTCTATCTCATTTACTTGTGTAGTGCCTGGCCATAATTGAATTATCATGAAAACCTCCAGATCATTCAAAAAGCACACAAGATAAACAAGTCTTACCAACCACATCATTACAGAAAATGGAGCTTTTGCCATAAAATGGTGCATGCAAAGTCAATTTACATCATGAAGTGAGATAAACAACATTAATTAGCATCCTTTAAATCCACTACTAAAAGGAGATGTTTGATATTTTTCCCATGAGTGGGACAAGTGAAATAGGAGAACAACAAAGAAAGCACATAGCATATGGTAAGGAACAAAGAACCTGAACATCACTTCCTACCACCACCTCTTAACAAGACACTCAGCAAGTAAAACTACCACATCATGGGGATTGATCCACCAGCAGCCACAATCTGCTGCTCCAGCTACCATACAAAATTTTAGTATAAGATTCATGGCATTACCAAGAATACCTCCAACCAAAGCTACATGATCATTACCTTAAATAAAGTTTCCAACTTGTTCTTCACCAGAAAATACTCCTGCTTAAGTTGTTGGAGACATGTGAGGCATCTACACAAACAAATTTTTTGACAGCAAGTCACTAGATGATTCAAATTGAGTGACCATGAAGACAAACTAACCCTTCGTGGTCCATTTCCTCACAGTAATTGCGGAAGGCCATGCAGACATTTTTAACCCTTTAGGCAACAATGCTGCAAGGCGAAGGAAAAAAAGGGATTTTGAATCAGTTGCAAGTATCATCTTGTTACTAGCTAGTTTCTATGAGCAAAAGCCAAATCTTGAGGATCTAAAGAATATCTGCTTTAAAAATGAACAAGGAGGAAGAAAACAAAGAACAAAAACCTGGCACTGCTGCCTTTGAACTGGTGAACAAGGGCATCCACTTTCTTAAAGTCCACAACCTGCTAATCTCTTGAAAAAGTATGCAAAATCCAGAAGGGTAAATCCAAAGATCAAGCCATATGTAATGAATGGAACAGGAGTAGGGTTTCGAAGGAGAGCACTCACAGGGTCTTGGTCTTCTTCATACCTCATGGAAGAGCGGAGATGTGAAGTCAAGATATCACCTTTGCAGGTTAGTCTGCCTGTTATTTAGCCGTCCTGGGGGGGGTCGTCTGCTTGCGTCCTGGCCTCCGTCGCGCACGCTCCCATGATCCAGATCCTCGCTGTCACCCTGCGATCACTCTTCCTGGCTGCTGCTGCTTCTGCGCGGCTCCGGTGAGCGAGAGATTGTGAGAAAAGAGGGACGGAAATGCTTAGGGATAGAGAAGGTAAAGGGGGGAATGCGGCGGCAAAAAACTTTCGGGGAGAGGGAAAGAAAAAAAGCGGCGGCAAAAATTGGTGAAGGGGAAAAAATGGCGAAGGAAAAAAACACCGGTATTTAATATCACTTAATAGACAACGGTTTTCAAAAACCGTTGTCGTAATTCTAAAAAAGCGCACAAAGACAACAATTTTCAAAAACTGTTGTCGTAGCCTTTAAAAACCATTACCGTAGCTCCAAAAAAATATAAATAGACAACGATTTTTAGAAACCGTTGTCGTAGGTCAAAAAAAACTGCTAAAAGACAACGGTTTTTGTTAAAACCATTGTTAAAAGGCAAAACAACAACGATTTGGCATAAAATCGTTGTCGTTTCAGTGTTGTTAAATGAGGATTTTGTTGTAGTGAGAATGTTCTTACCTATATCAATCGGTTAGTTGAATCGATAGTGAGATGATATAGGGAACACTACTCTTAATCATTCTTAGTCAAGTATTATCATTCAGGGACAATGTTAATGCGACGAGACTAGCATGTAGGTCAACTCGATGACTTGATCTCACAAGTCATGGATATAGAGATATCAAGTTGACACATGGGTATGCATTGGAGAATGTATACTGAATGACCCGCCATGAGAAAGTATCATGGATCGTTATATGAGTGTCATATACTTTCTTATGTGGCTATTAGTATGACTATTAGTCCTTAGACCTGAAGTCACCATGGTTCCCTACATAAGGAGTTACATACTTTGGCTTCGTCAAACATCACCCGTAGCTGGGTGGACTATAAAGGTGATTACTGGGTATGTAACAAATTATGCGGAGGGATGTGAGTGATGTAGATGGGATCTATCCCTCCATATGACGGGAGAGACATCGATATTATTGATAGAGTGAGACCACTAAGTGCATGGTCATGCCCAAATGAGTCAATATGAGATGTTGAGCTCATTTGATTGAGTGAGTCTACTTGGGATTCAAGATTTAGATTGATTAGAGGATGACACGGTTTATGCCTCACATTGATCAATCTAGATGTCAAGGATAGAAGGACACTTGTCATATATTGTGAAGAGTCACAATTAGTAGTCACAAGGTGATGTTGGATCTCAACATTCTTATAACTTGGGTAGTAATGATGTGTTGCTAGATATCGCTCATTACTTATGCTTCTAAATGGGTTTAGGAGCATTGCCAATGTTATAAGAACCTATAGGGTCACACACAAAGGGCAATTAGATGGAGATTAGGTTCATTTGATGAACCAAGAGGGTTAGGTTCATATGATGAATCGAATTGGATTAAGAGTAATCCAAATTAAACTAATTGAGTTGGACTCGATTTGATTCATGTGTTCAATGGATCTAATTTAGATTATGTTTCATTGAATCAATTTAATCAATGCATAGAGATTCATTATATTAAATTGTCTTGAATCAATGGTTAGATTTGATCAACTAATGGGAGAATTTAAGTCAAGTTTGACTTGACTTGAGAGGAAGATGAAGGGTCAAGTTTGACTTGACCATGTGCCACCTCATGAAGGAGATCAAGAGTTGTGACTCTTGATATCCCATGGAGGTTTAAAATGTAACACCCACGAAATTATAAGATAGTTATATGAGTATTATTTTTCCTTAGAACATGGAAATGAAAAGAATAAGAGAAAAGGGAAAATAAGAACAAAAATATAGAATAAGAAGAGGTGAGGTCAAGGATTGAACCTTGAACCTCCCACATATGATGGAGATAAATTGATGCATGATAACCACTAGGATAAGGAAATAATTGGATAGAAAGGAATGAAAAATTTAGTTAAAGAAGAAAAGAAAACAAAGAAAAAAAAGAGCAAGAGAAAACCAAGTTGCTTACCTTCCTTTCCCTCTTGGTTAAGAAAAGGAGCAAGCAAAAGAGGGATTGTCTACTTCCCTCCCTCTCTCTATTTTCATGGGAATTAAAGGAGTGGGGGAAAAGAGGAGTTGAGGGAATGAACGAAAACATGTTTCATTTGGCAAAGGGATAAATAGGTTAGAGAAGAAAAACAAGGGATTAAATTCTTTTTCTTCCTTCTCCTTCTCCCTTCTTCATTCTTCACCGAACCAAGAAAACTTCCCTCTCCTCATTCCAATAGCTAAGTTAAGTTCTTATCCAAGAAAGCTAATTCCCGAGAAGAAACCTTCAAGTTCTAGCCTTACAAGCAAAGGAAACAAAAGGAGGTACAAGAAGAAGAAGCTTCCTCCTTCCTTGACACCTAGAACACTTTTCTCTCTAAGGAAAAACCACAAGAGAAAGGATGTAAGTTCCCCTCACCTGTGGTACAATAGCTCTTGTTGTTCTATGAAGATTCGGTTACATAAAAATTTAAGAAAACATCATGAAGAATTCCAACCAAGATAAAACCAAAGGAAGGACCTAAGGAATGAAAAGATCTAAATTTGATATGCTCGATATTTTTCTTGTAACATGTATTTTATGATAAGGATTTATATCATGTCTCTATGTTAAAATGTTTGGTAGAACTTAGATTCATGAGTATTCGGCCATGGTAGAACTAAGGGCCTAGGAGAGCTTTAATTTAAAACTAAGCATGCCATGATCTCCCTAAGATAAGATATGAAACTATTATGATATGCCCATGATTGTATGTTAAGTTGAACTCTATTTCATGTCCATGAAGGTTCGGCCATGTTTAGTTTTGAAGCCTAGGAGAATTTAAAACAAGTCTAAGATGCTCATGACCTCCTTGATGAAATGTTATGAAACTAACTTAATGTTCTTATGTTTGTTGTTGCATGGAAATTAAATTATATGCTTTATAACATTCGGCCACTTCATGATTTAGGGTTTAGAAAACTTAGAACCTAACTCAACTATGCTCATGTTATTCCTTGATATGTTTGCTGTGAAAGTCGTTTAAGGTTCTCATGCTTTTAGGATACTTGAACCCTAGTTTTAAGCCCTACAAGTTTCGGCCACTTCATGATTTAGGGCTTAGAAAACTTAGAACTTAACTCAACTATGCTCATGTTATTCCTTGATATGTTTGCTATGAAAGTTGTTTAAGGTTCTCATGCTTTTAGGATACTTGAACCCTAGTTTTAAGCCCTACTAGTTTCGACCACTTCATGATTTAGGGCTTAGAAAACTTAGAACCTAACTCAACTATGCTCATGTTATTCCTTGATATATTTGCTATGAAAGTTATTTAAGGTTCTCATGCTTTTAGGATACTTGAACCCTAGTTTTAAGTCCTACAAGTTTCGGCCACTTCATGATTAAGGGCTTAGAAAACTTAGAACCTAACTCAACTATGCTCATGTTATTCCTTGATATGTTTGCTATGAAAGTTGTTTAAGGTTCTCATGCTTTTAGGATACTTGAACCCTAGTTTTAAGCCCTACAAGTTTCGGCCACTTCATGATTAAGGGCTTAGGAAACTTAGAACCTAACTCAACTATGCTCATGTTATTCCTTGAAATATTTGCTATGAAAGTTGTTTAAGGTTCTCATGCTTTTAGGACACTTGAACCTTAGTTTTAAGTCCTATAACATTCGGCCACATCATGTTTAAGGGCCTAGGAAACTTAGAACCTAACTCAATTATGCTTATGTTATTCCTTGATATGTTTTCTATGGAAGTTGTTTTGGGTTCACAAGCTTGAATGATAGTTTTTAACCCAATGTATGCTTGACAAGTTTCGGCCATGATAAGTTGTAAGCTTAAGAATCCTAGAACTCTACCTAAACTTGCTCATGGTGTTTCTTATGGTGTAAGAAATGATGCTTACTTAGGGTTCACATGTTGGTATGGAGTTTTTACCAAAAACTCAATCTATATGGTTCGGCCACTATAAGACATTAGGGTTAGAAACCTAATTATGTTTTCCATGTATATTATATGCCATGATTATAAGATTTCTATGCTTCTATGTTTAATTATGCACACTTATGATCTATACATGATGAAAACCCTTATGCTATGGTGTATATTATTTATGATGAGTTATGTGCCAATTTATGCATGATATATGTGATGAGCTGTGTGCCCAAATTTATGCATAAAATATATGATGTGTTGTGTGCCCAAATCTTTACATACCATTATGATGAGTTGTGTGCCCAAAATTCTATATAGTATGATATGATAAGAGATACGATGTGCAAGAAATGATAAGAACCATGATATGTAAGACATGCTATTTTACTTTATGTATGGCTTGTACCAAGGGTGGGCTCCATAAGCGCCCCGTGGTCGATGGACTAAGAAACGAGCCTCGTTAGGGATGGGCTCCTAAGTGCCCCTAGGTCGATGGACTAAGAAACGGGCCTAGTATGTATGCCTTGTAGGGTTCAAGACTTGCTACCTTGGATCTACATAAGACGTGCACATTTATGTAAGTGGTACAAGCCGGGGCCCTAACCATGTTATGATTATGTTTAAGTACGTATGAAATAAGTTTTCAAAGGACATGTTGCATAGATATATTATTGCATGAATCATGTTTTTAAAAGTCATCTTGCATAACACATTATGATTATGTTACGATATACCATGATGTCTATGATTATGTTATGTTATGATAGGATGAACCTTATGATTATGTCTTGATATGTTATGATCATGATCATGTTATGTTAGAATGTACTTTATGACTTTATGAGGATATGCCATGATACTATATGATTGTTGTTATGATATGATGCTTCTATACATGATATGATGAGTTGTCTTTATGCTCTGTGCATTGAAGTTTTATTTATGCTATACGGATTTTTGTGAATAGGAAAGGATCTTACTGAGCCTTGAGTGCTCACAGCTTACTTTCCTTGTACCACAGATAAGGGCAAAGAATGGATGTACTAAGGGAGCAGCAGGAGGGGGCAAGAAGGACGTGTGTAGTAGTGACTTGGCTAAAGACCTGCTTTTGTTTAATAAGAACTATGCCTAGTTTATGTTACTATTTTATGACTCCATGACATTTAATTATGTGTTTGGGTATTATGATTTAAAAATCATGTTAAGTATGCTATGTGGTTTTATATGTCCAGGTGATTAGTCATGGTGATTTTAAAGGAAAGAAAAGTTTTTAACTTCTATAAATAAGACTTCCGCTATAGGTATGTATGTTAAAGTAACCCCCGTCGCCTTAGTAGGAGGGGCGGGGCGTTACATAAAAGCCTTTCTTGGAAGTGGCTGACCACTTAAGTGCTTGTGTGAGTTTCATTTTATTTTGATAACTCCCATCTTCTTCCTCCTCTCATCTTCTTCTCCCTCTCTTCCTCCTTGCCGAGACCTTCAAAGGTGCTAGCACACCTTTTGTTTGGTTTCTCCATCTCTTGCTTGTGTGGATACACATAGAGGAGTATCTACTTTGATACTCTCGAGATCCGGCGAACCTTGGACGAGCGGGATTAGCGAAGGGCATCGCATCAAGGATAAAGCTCTTCTCCTTTGTAGATCTAGTTTAGATCTAGGCTAGAAACTCGTACTCGAAGTTTTACGTAAATTCTATTTCTTTGCACGGATCTGGTGGCTGGGTTTCGGGGTTTTCGCAACGCAAAAAGCGGTTTTTGCGGCCCGAAAAACCCAACACAACAATCTCCCCCTTTTTGATGTTTGACAATACTTCTAAGTTAGGCTAAATCCCAAAGCCTTAACCTCTTCTTTATACCAAGGCTAAATTCCACAGCCTTAACTTCTTCTTTATCACAAGACTAAATCTCATAGCCTTAACATCTTCTTTATACCAAGGCTAAATCCCATAGTCTTAACCTCTTCTTTAACATAAGGCTAAATCTCATAGCCTTAACCTCTTCTTTAACATAAGGCTAAATCTCATAGCCTTAACCTCTTCATGACAAGGTATGAATGAAGGTTTCCTTCATTCTCTCCATTTCCTAGAGGGCAAACTCCCCCTTCTTGGGATGAAGACCTAACTTAACCTTCCATTCTCTCCCTTTGTCACACATCAAACCAATAAGATAAATTCTTCTCCGTAAGAGTAAACTCTCCGTTGTTTACAACTCATATGTTGTTAACAACCCCACAATGAAGATCTCATATTCTTCATTGTCTCCAAAACTCCCCCTTGAGCTCTACTTCACAATGCTCATCCTAGAGCATTCATCAACTTCTCAATGAAACTCTCATCCATTGTATTCAATGCTCCCCCTTGAGCAATAATCTTCTTCTCAATGCTCATCCGAGAGCATTTTCCACTTTACCAATGAAGGTCTGATCCCCTTCATTAATCCAATGCTCCCCCTTGAGCAGTAATCTACTCCACAATGCCCATCTGAGAGCATTTATCATCCTAGCAATGAAGATAACCAATCTTCCATTGCTCCCCAATACTCGACCCTGAGTATTAATTCATCACGAAGGTTTAACCCCCTTCCAAGGTCTTTGAAAAGAGTTTTATATTTTTCAAAGAGTAACTCCCCCTAAAAATATGGTCAAATTTCTATCATTGCATCAACAATGACTTGGAGTTCCTAAACATTTAGGAAAATCAAAACTTGAAGTTTTGAGGTTCAAAATTCAATAATGAAACTAAACCCCAACCTAAACTTCACATAAATCTACCTTAACCAATCCATACTTGCTTTCAACATGAAAACTTCCCCTAAATGGATACAAGTGTATGTCAAAGGGTTAGGAATGGTTAATGACCCTTGAAAACCAAAAGTTGAAGTTTTAAGGTTTCAAAATTCAGAATTGAAACTGAACCTTATCCTAAACTTCAATTTAGTTTCTCTTAACCAGTCCATACTTGTTTTCATCATGAAAAACTCCCCCCAAACATATACAAATGTATTCCAAGGGGTTTGGAGTGGTTAACAGGACTCGAAGTGACTTGACGTGCTGAAATCAGGCTTTTCAGGCCAAAATCAGACTTCCCAATCGATTGAAGTTGAGACTCAATCAATAGAAATCACTTCAATCGATCCATTGATCGATTCCGCAAGCTACTGCTCGCAGAAAGTCCCTCTGAATCAATCGACTGATTGATCCAACTTGGGTCAATCGATCGGCTGATCGATTCACTACCCTTCTGTTCATGGGAATTGGCTTCCCAATCGATCGACTGATCGATCGAACCCATCCCAATCGATCAGCTGATCAATTGGGTTCTTGATTTCCTGAAATTCAATTTCAGCGAAATTCAGAAACTCTCCAAAAATTCTACAAAATTCTAAAAATCATGAAAAATCATGTAGATATTATTTAGGGTATACTTTATCAAGAAAAAATAGTTTTCTATAAAAATACTTCATATTTTCAAATATTGACATAAATTTGAAAACTCGTAAAAACTTTAGTGTTTTCTTTAAGTTTGTGTCTAACTATTCAATGATGAGCACTATCAAAAGATAGTCTTCATCAAGATTTTCCAAAAGCATTTTAAAATCATTTTCAATACCAATATCCAACCATGTTCTTTGGGCTCAATGCACATGACTTGTACATTAGCTTTCCTAATAATTAGAAGTCACATGACTATGTGCTTTGATGAACCTAAAACTCAACAAGATGTACTAAATCAACATCTTGAGTTTTGTTCACCATCCTAACATCTCACTTGTATCTAATGTGTGTTAAAACACATACAAGTCACCTTATGATTCTTTATGAGATGTATATTTGGTTTTGCCCTAAACTAAGGGATCATGCATATCTATCTAGGCATTAAGAGACTTATGATCATCCACCTAGGATGTCATTTGATATAATCCCACTTGTTGGGATATTTACCATTCTTAATAAATGTCTTTTGTCCTTAATTACAAGGAAATTAACATAGTACATGATGATTAATGGCATACATCAAAATAAGTAATTTTTAAAAGAAAAGCATGCTATAGCTACATGATGTATGTATGACATGACATGGTATTTTTGTATTTTTCATAATAAAAATGAATGTAACACATGATGTCATGACATATGATAGACAATCAATCATGACAATTTACCATAGATAAAATATAGCTAGATAGACTATCTAAGTATCCTTACTCCCTTAGCTAAGCCCTTTAAAAATTAAGTCTAGATTGCTTATCTCTTGAAGGAATGCCAAAACTCAACTTGGCATTTCCTTTTACCCCTTTTCTATTTGTTCCAATTGAAATTAAGAATTTAATCCTCAAATATTTGTTTGACACATATTACTCTCTTTAAGGATCAAACATTTAGATTGAGACTTGATTTTACTCTTAATCCCTTAAGAACATACTAATATCTCAACTAGATATTTCTTATCCTTTCTCCAAGTGAGCCAACTTACCTTTGATGTGATTCCTCAAGATTTGGCACAACTTACTCTTCCAAAGAGTAATTAATTTGATTAAGGTTTAAATTTTTCCTTAACCCCTCAATAGAATACCAAATTTCTAGCTTGGTATTTCCTTTTACATTTGTGCCAATTTAAATTTAAGTCCAATTTCTCAAGACTTGGCACATTTTACTCCTCTAAATAGCAACACTTTAGATTGACACTTAGATTTCCCTTAAATCACTAAGAAGATACCAAAATCCCAACTTGGTATTTCTTATGATTCTCCAAATTGTGCCAATTTAATTCAAACATAATTCCTTAAGATTTGGCACATGCTACTCTTTCCAAGAGTGACAATTTGGATTAAGGTTTACTTTTCCCTTAATTCCATAAGAAAATGTCGAATTCAAAATTTGGCATTACTTTTGCTTCTCTCAAGTGTGTCAATTTAACTTAGTTCAACTTTTCAAATTTTGACACATTTTTTGCTCTTCAAGGTTTAATCACATTTGATTAAAGCATGAGTTTTCTCTTAATTCCTTAAGAAAGTATCAAAATTTTAACTTGATTTTTCTTATACTTTTCTTAAGTGTGCCAATTTAGATTAAATTTAACTCTTCAAATTTTGGCACATATATTACTCTTTCAAAGAGTAACCCTTTTCATTTTCAAAGGTTAACAATAACCTTGAAAATGCTCTCAAGTGTCAATTTTAACAAGGTTGGGTTAACTACCCTTCCAATTGGAGTTGACACTCTCTAAACCCATCTAGGGTGTAGAGAATATGTTCCTAGGAACCCAATACCTATTGGTGCTCCTTGGATACTCTAGGAACTCACTAGGGATGACTTCCCTAGATACCTTCCTAAGGACCTTTCTTAGCTTCTTAGAAGCCTTGGTCACTTCTACTAGGTAACTCCTAGGGATAACTTCCCTTGTAACCTTCTTTGTGACTTTGTTAGACTTCTTAGAAGTCTTAGTCACATTGGTCTTACCAAAAGAACCTTTAGGGATTCCTTTCCTAGCATCTTTGACTTGATCTCTAAACTTAGGGTTGGTCCCATAGTTATATGGAACTCTATGAAAGGAAGTCACATTCTTCTTGACTTTAGGTTTGTATCCCAAACCTCAATAGTCATTGGATGACTCTTGTCTAGACTTTCCTAGGTTAAGCTCATTTTGACCCTTAAGCATATTTTCCATTTTTGCTAGGGTTCTTTCTAAGTTATCAAGTCTTAATCTCAAGACTTGGTTCTCCGTCATTAAATCCATAGATTTGGATTTTCCTTGACCCCCATGAGCATTTCTATATTTAGACATATATCTATAATCCTTAGAGTTATTGCCTAAATTATTGTCTACCTTCCTAACCTTAGGTGTGGTAGTTCTAGCATGAGGAGGAATATATTTTCCCTTAACACTATCATGCTTCCTACTTTCATGATAATTTGCATTAAAATGATAAGTGTTATTTCTAACATGCATTTTATCATGACTAAAAGGAATTGCACTCTTAAAGGTTACCTTGGGGTTGCTCTTAGAAGCTCCCCTAGATTTGTTCTTCCTCTAATCCACCTTGGTTGGCTTCTTCCCTTTAGGACATTGACTTCGGTAATATCCTCTCTGATTGCAAGAGAAGCACACAATGTGCTCCTTGCTTCTCTTTATTGTAGGGTTGGTCTCTTTGAGCTTTTCTTTGCCCTTTGTTGCTACTTGGCCCTTCTTCTTGGCCAATTTGGGGCATTTGCTCTTGTAGTGCCCATGCTCCCTACACTCAAAATAAATGATATGATTTTTATCTTTAATAATTGAAATCTTTATACCTTTGCTTATAGGATTGATGCTTAATCCTCCATTTGATTTGTCTTGAAATGTAGAGATGACATCATCTTCTATTTCTTCCTCTTCACTTGAGGATGTGGACTCTTCCACTTCTTCATCTCTTGAGGATGTGGAAGATCTCTCCTCTTCCACCTCTTCCTTTTCCTCCTCGAATGTTGACCTCTCATCAGCATCGGATTGCATCTTTTCTTCCTCCTCTTCTTCGGATGTTGACCTCGTGTCAACATCGGATTGGTCCTTCTCTTCTTGGACCAATGAGCCCTTCTCCTTGGGCTTTTCCACTCCTTGGGCTCGTGTAGGGTCTTCATGATAGGCAATGATCTTTTTCCAAAGATCACTTGCATTTGTGGTTTCACCTACACTCAACAAAATATTAGAAGGTAGCAAAATTCTCGTTACCTCCTTGTCCGCCTCCGATTGCTCTTGTTGCTCTTCGATCCAATGTCGAGGTCGAAGGCGTTTACCCTTCTTGTCTGTAGGAGCTTCGAATGGGTCACTCAAGACAACCCATTGGTTCCACTCCATTTGGAACCATGTCTCCAGCCGATTCCTCCAAAAGGCGAAGTCTTCCTTGTCGTATGGTGGAGGAATCCGGATGTCCCATCCAAGTGGACCTCTCAAGTCCATCTTCTTCTTCCTCTAGCTTCTTACTATTTTGGCGGTTAGTCCGTAGAAGAGCAACCTCACTCTGATACCAATTGTTGGGACCTTTGTGTCCGCTAGAGAGGGGGTGAATAGCGGTTCGTCGCGCGCTTGCGTCGTTTGCTTAGTCTTGATGGTTAGCAGTGGAATATAACTCGAAGACAAACTATACAATGCTAACAAGTAGATTTACTTGGTATCCACCTCAAGATGAGATGACTAATCTAAGGATCCACACACGACACGCTATCTCCACTATGAAAACCTCCTTCTCGGTCGCAGCCGGAGGCGGAGAAGCCTCGTACAAACTCACACTACAACACAACACTCACACAAGAATGAGAAATACAAATACAGATGAATACACTCTCTTCTTGCTTACTTATGCTTGTAGTTGCCTCTTGAACCTTGAGAGAATACTCTCAAGAGCCTTCAAGAACTGGCGGTGAAGATCGAAGAAAGTCGTTGAAGATCGCAACAAAATCGCAGGAATAAAGCTCGCAAAGAACTGCGGAGAAAACGCTCCGCCAAGGCTTTAAACAGTGCTCCCAATCGATCCAATCCATCCCCAATCGATTGTCATGTCAGCACCGCTCCATCGCAGCCATCCGTCGCTCGTTTCCTGCCCAATGGTCACTTCCTAATCAATCGACCGATTGATTGGGACTGCCTGAATCGATTGCCCGATCGATTCAGAGCCTTTCTGTGCTCTCGCGATAGCGCGAGAGCTTCTGCTGCCTAATCAATCGACTGATCGATTGGCAGCTCCCAATCGATTGCCCGATCGATTGGGAAAGCTTCTGTGCTCATGATTTCACATTCCAATCGATCGACTGATCGATTGGGACTTCCCACAATCACAGCACACTCCAATCGATCCACTGATCGATTGGATCCTAGTTCAATCGATTGACCAACCTGGACTTGACTCAAACTCAATCCAAAGCTTCTAACCCAACTCCTGGTCAACCGTGACCTGTTGGGTCTTCGTGCCTAGTATTTGGCCACACCTGACCAACCTCGAACTAGCCTTCTAGCCTCCTCCATCAGCCTTGCGTCCCTCGGATATCTCCCATCCTTCATGTCTTGCCTTCAGGAGCTTCCTTCGGCCTCATCCTAGTTGTCGGATTATACCACCACACTCGACTAACCTCGAACTAGCCTTCTAGCCTCCTCCATCAGCCTTGCGTCCCTCAGATATCTCCCCATTCTTCACGCCTTGCCTTCAAGAGCTTCCTTCAGCCTCATCCTAGTTATCGAGTTCTCCTTGCCAAGTCACACTAGGACTTACCTCGCCAAGACCACATGCTTGGATTTATAACCTGTGCCAAGATCACACTTGGACTTTCCAATTGCCTGGCTCCTCACCAGGTCTTTCTCACTTGCCAAGATCACACTTGAACTTTCCACCCTTTGCCAAGATCACACTTAGACTTTCCAATTGTCTGGCTTCTCACCAGGTCTTTCCCTTGCCTAGCTCCTCACTAGGGTTTTCCCGTTACCTAGCTTCTCAGCAGGACTTTCTCCTGCCTAGCTCCTCACTAGGACTTTCCCATTACTTGGCTCCTCACCAGGACTTTCTCCTGCCTAGCTCCTCACTAGGACTTTCTCGTTGTCTGGCTCCTTACTAGGACTTTCTCTTGCCTAGCTCCTCACTAGGACTTTTCCAATGCCTAACATCTAGTTAGGACTTTCCCAGTCAAGTCTCCTGTCAACCTTGACCTACTTGACTTGTATTCTCATCAACCTGGTCAACCCTTTGACCATCTCCATAATCGGACGATTGCTCCAGCAATCTCCTTATATTGTCAAACTCCTTCTATTGTCAAACATCAAAACTCAAATCCTGACTCGACTCAAACTTGACTCAACTCAAGCTTAGTCAAACTGGTCAAACTTGACCAAAAGAAATTGCCCCAACAGTTACTGTTTTGATTCATGTTGAATTGCTTAGTTGTTAGTTTACCTTCATGTTAATTGTTTAAGGTTAATGTAGTTTACTTTCTTGCTTAATTAGGTCGTTATGTTTTTATTGCTTATTAGATTGATAGATTGCACTGTGTTTAGTTTATTAATGCATGTTAGTTTCATTTATGTGTGATTGTTGATCTTGTATCATAGGGTGATAATGTGGTACAAGTTCAGCTTTTATGCATAATTAGATTTTGTTTAATTACTGTTAAGTTTGTTTAGTCAATTGCTTTTGTTTAGTTGTTACTTTCTTTATGCATGTTTCTTCTGTGGAAAGGATCCTCACAGCATAGAGTGACACTGCATTTTGAGTTTATATTTGATGGTTAGTTAGGATTTCCTTATTTGCATTAGGTGTAGAAATTCCAAAACAAAACCCCCCTGATTTGATTTCGTCTGAAAGCAAATGTCCTATCACTGGTTCCACGTGAGAGACGACCCGGTCCTCTACTATACTACCTTAGTGTAAGTTAAGGGGTTCGGTAGATTAGAAATGAATTAATTTGATCCTGCGCAAGTGATAGTTGCGACCACAATCAAATTTTGGCGCCATTGCCGGGGAAACTAGTGATGTTCATTTGTTTTTAGACTGTACATAGTTTTATCTTTATTTTATTCTTGCTTTTCTGCTTTGTTATTTTATTTTTCTTTCGATGTCACTGTTAGTATCTCTATTTTGCCCTAGAACTTTGCAGGTTGAAGGAAAGGGGTGAGGGGAGAATACTAACAGCTACACTGTGAATAAAGACCCATTTTGGTCAATTTCATCATTTAGACAACCGTTTCAGTTTTTCTATATTTTGCATTTCATTCTTTTCGATTTTATTCTCTTTTATTTTTATATCTTTGGTGGTGGCAAAAATTTAAAAAAAAACATTGTTAGGGCTTAATTATTTTATCTCTTGTATGCACGCATTCTGTCTTGTATATTCTCTTGTATCTTTTAATGATATTTACATGAGTGTTTCAGGTTAGACCAGGGAATCTCTTTTGTGTCATAAGTTCCAGAGTTTCAGTGTGATCAAGACCTCACCTTTGATAAGCAAAATCAAGAACAACACTGAAAAGGCTCTTAAAGAACTTTGGGCACCAAACTTGTCAGATGATTCCTTTTGCATCAAATATTCTGATTTAGTTGCAAACTTCGAGTTATGGACTATTGTACATCTTTTACCAAAGTTTCATGGACTATATGGTGAAGATCCCAACAAATATCTGTATGATTTGAAGATGGTTTGTTCTTCATGAAATCCACATGGCGTATCAGATGAAGATGTCAGACTTAGAGCATTTCCATTTTCATTGGCGGATTCAACAAAAGATTGGTTATACTGTCTCCCACCCAATTCAATTTCTAGTTGGATTGAGATGAAGAAATTATTTCTGGTGAGGTTCTTTCCTGCTTCTAGGATCGTAGCTATTTGGAGGAGTATTTGTGGAATCCAACAATTCACAGGAGAACTATTGCAAAATTATTGGGATAGATTTAAAAGACTTGTTGCTAGTTGCCCTCAACTCTAGATAAGTGATCAACTTCTGATTATATACTTCTATGAGAGATTGTGTCCCATGGACATGAGTATGGTTGATGCAGCTAGTGGAGGGGCTCTACTTAACAAGACATCTGCTCAAGCTAAAGAACTTATCGAGATTATGACTATAAATTATCAGCAATATGTGACTAGACTGACGATTATCGAGGATGTTCATTCCTTTGCCAGTGTACTCTCTACCAAAATCCAGTATTTTCAGCCTGATCCTCAATCTTATCAGATCTATCAGTAGGATAGGTATAATTTCATTGCAGAATTCGGGTATGGGAACACTCAACAAGGGAATTTTGATTGGTCCCAACATTATCAGTCATATCTTCAGCATCAGCCTGAGCAGCATTTTTGGGAGCAGTCACAACAACTTGTACAACATCAAGAAACACAATTTCAGCCAAGGACATATTCATTGACACAGTTACAATTGCTATCAGATCAACCTACTGCATCAATTTTCGAGAAGATGGATTATAGAGTTTGTGATATTCCTGATCTTGTTTCAGCTACTCTACTTGACTCTTCTAGTTTTTTACATCGTAATTTTATTGTTGATCCTGATAATATTTTTGTTGATGATATTATTGTTCTAGATAGTCTTGATGTTGTAGGTGTTGTTTTTTATGATGAAAGTGTAGGGGAGACCCAAGAATCACTTCCTTTGATTATACGACTAGCTAAGCCAGTTGAGCCTTTTATTGTACATATTGATGAAGGAAGTGTAGGGGAGACTCATGAATCACTTCCTTTGAGTGCACGACTTCTTGATCCAGAGCTAGTTCTTTTATCGGTCCAAGAAAATGCCACATTTACTATTTTAGAGCCTCCATGTACCTTTGAATATGGTAAGGATAATATTTCTCTAGAATCTTTAGCAAATTCCATGGAGGTAATTCAATTTGATTATAGTGGATGTGATACATGTTGGAGCAATCCCAATGGTCCGCGGGACCATGTGTTTTGGTGTTTGGGCAAAGGGTTTAAGTTAGGTTTACCCTTGTTATTTGATATGTGTATTTGAGTTGTGCAGGACTGCAGGTGACACATGTGACTCAGGTTGACGGCTTCGGGTCCGGTGAAGGATGGAGCATCCGAGGGACCATGGACAAGGCAGCGAGGACAAGGACCGAGGGAAGCGACTTCGAGGCATACGCGAAGGATGACATTGGGGACGAGCCGCGGGCTTGGATGCATCCGAGGGACGAGAGCCAAAGGAAGTAGGTTTGAAGGCAAGAGGTCAAGGCTGCAAAGAAGAGTCAAATGAGTCGTGAGGGTGCGAGTGCATGAGAGATTGTACTCGGAGTAAAATCCTAGTTTTAGGGTTTCACTGTAGCGTACTGTAGCAGTTACTGTAGCGCACTGTAGCAGTCGACTGGTGTATGGACTAGTCGACTGATGCACTGTAGCAGATAGCCGTTGAGAGAGCCGTTGGGCTGGCATCAGTCGACTGGTGCAAGGACCAGTCGACTGGTAACGGGCAAATTAGGTTCTGATTTGTTCCAAGCTCTATAAGAAGAAGCTTGGTATGGCCGGCCAAGGTGACAAAATTAGACTTGGTTAAAGCCTAATTAGTAGTCACCAAAGTGCTCAAAGGTTCCCTTGTGTCCAAGTATTTTTGGTGAGTGTTGTGGTGAGGTTTCTCCACCCACAAGGAGTTGCTTGAGTAGCCGGAGTTTGCCGGGGGCTAATCCACCGAAGGATCGGGATCGTCCACCTTACGGACAGCCGTGGAGTAGGAGCATCATCTCCAAACCACGTTAAACGAACGTGTTAGCGATTTGCTTTCTCTTTCTTGTAGTGTTTAGCTTTCTATTTGTGTTCGTTTGTATTCCGCTGCGCTAACATCGTAGGAAGCAAGAATTTGGGGGTGCCGTCTATCCAACCCCCCTTCAAGCCGGCCACCGATCCTCCAACAAGTGGTATTAGAGCCAGGTTGCACTTCACCGGACTAATCGCCGAGAAGAGCAAATACAAGAAGATGACCGGCTTGATTGAACCTCCAAAGTTTGAAGGAGGAAGCCTTGGGGACATCACCTATTGGATGATGAAGATGGAGATCTTCTTCGACACGGATTGGGACACCATGATGATTGTAAATGAACCGTTTGAAGTCCCGAAGGATAAGAAAGGGAAGAAACTCCGACCACGACATTGGACGGAAGAGCAAACCACACGATCGAAGACAAATGATAAGGTAATATCAATGTTAATAGATATGTTGCCTTCTAATGTGATGAGTTGTGTAGGCGAATATAAGAACGCCCACGATTTGTGGAGCAAGGTGAAGATGGTTCTACGGGAAGAACCTAAACCTACACAAGAAGAAGAAGAACCCAAGGAGTTGGGCTTAGTAGCTCAAGTAGAGGAGGAGCAACCGGAAGTTGAGCAATGCTCAACAACCGAGGAGGAGAAGGAAGATGAAGCATCATCTACATTCTCAAGGGTTGAAGAAGAGTCCAAGACAAATGAAGAAGAAATCTTGGAAGTGGTCAATCTAGCAAGCACCTCCACCGAAGCAAAGTCAAAGGACCACATCATTTGCTTCAGTTGCAATGAGAAGGGACACTACAAGAGTAGGTGTCCTTTGGGTAAGAAAGAGGTAAATCCTAAACCCAATCAAGTTATTTTAAATACTAACATGGGTTGTAGGAAGGAAGAAGTCCAAAAGAAGAAGATGTGCATTGTGTGCTTCACGTGTGGGGAGAAGGGTCATTACCACACCAAATGCCCAAAGAAGAAAGAAATCAAGAAGTTGGCGCATTTAAAGAAATGGGAGAAGAAGAAGAGGAGCTCAAGTCAAGGGGGAGCTTCAAGGGTAAGGGAGGTATACCCTAATTTGAAGTGTAATTCAAATTCAAATTCTTATGTTCCCATGCATGCTAGGAGAAATAATGATTATCATTATGTAGCAATGAAAAATATTGAATTTATATATCATGATAGGAGTAGGGTAAATGTGGATCATAACCCTAGGAAATCTATGCATGATAAATTTAGAAATGGTAGACCTAAGGAGACCCAAGGCATTAATCCCAAGAAGGGGAGACATATGCCTAGAAAGGGTAGGTCTAGGAATGTCCAAGGTGGACATGTTGACTCTAGGGTTAGGAACCTAGAAAGGGAGAATCAAGCTTTGAAGGCAAAGCTTGATGGTTTAGAGAAATTCCTTAAGAGATTCACTATTGGATCTAAGGGATTAAGTATGGTGTTGGGGAGTCAAAAACCCAACAATGATAGATCGGGTTTGGGATACCAATCTAGTCCCTCCAAGACCAAAAGGAGACCATGTGCTAGGGTGGCACATGATAAGGGAAAGGGAGACTCATCTAAAGCCAATGAGAAGAAATATGCTAGGGTTGCATATGATTATGGCAAGGATGATGTGTCCAAGGTGCACCACTGCGGTTTAGCCATAATGGAGAAAGCATCTAAGAAGATGGCTAAGGTTAAGAACTCTAGGGGGAACTCAAAGAGTCAAATTGGGACCCATGGCCAATGGATCTCAGGTGAGTACTACTTGGGAGTCTAGAGGAGCCATGGAGTGCGCCAAATGGTTTGGAGACGGACTTGAGTCTTAAACCTAGGGATTTGGCACACATGGTTTGTGTTTCATGCAAGAAATATGACATTTTGGGTCATATAGCATGATAATTGATTTTGGATGTATAGATGTCATATAAACCAATGCTAGGGATGCATTATGGGTTGGTATGGGCAAATACATCAAGAGGAAGTCAAAACTAGGACTTTAGGTCAAGGTTCAATTGAACCATTTAGCTAGTTTTGGATTTTGTGTCAATCTTGGGATTGGTGATAGATACATTTTGTAATGTATTTTTCCCAAGTAGACAAGGGTACAATAGACCTCTCCACAAAATTTGAGGATTTTTGGAGGTCTAGGGAATTTCTGGTGCATTTCTGAAGTTGGCACGAAAAGACCGATTTTGCGAATTAAGTACCAATGATGCGTATATCACCGACCGGTAATAATGTTTTGAGCACGTAATGGTTCGTAAGCTCATTTTGATGAGGGCGATCGGTACCGACACCACCGACCGGTAATGATATTTCGACTACGAATGTTTCGTAAGGTTCTCGAAGGGGCGATCGGCACTTAGGCGATCGATACCAGTCTGAAAGTGTTTTTCAGCGCTGATCTTGATCATGTCAACTTGTTTAGATGTATGAGATCCATGAGGGATAAATACATGAGTTTAGGGTCAGTTTGGATGATAAGTTTTCAACAATTGGGATATTGTTGGAGAACTTTTTGGATGTTAGGCAAAGGGGGAGAAGTAAGGTTTAGTTGGGAAAACCTTAGTCCTTTTGCGTAGGGGGAGCCTTGTGATAGGTTCTTAAATATCCCTGTGGTAAAATCCTAGCTCATTGGGGAGCTTAGGTGTAGGGGGAGCCTTGTGATAGGTTCCAATGCTTGGTGCATTGTTACGCCGGTTGCCAAGTGTGTAGCCTTGGCAATGTAAGTCCATTCGGCGTTGTAAGTCCAAGTGTGTAGCCTTGGCATCGTAAGTCCATTCGGCGGAATAAGTCCAAGTGTGTAGCCTTGACATCGTAAGTCCATTGTTTTTAGCATGTTTATTTGCTATATGTTTTCCCTAACTTAAACGTATTGTCAAACACCAAAAAGGGGGAGATTGTTGGAGCAATCCCAATGGTCCGCGGGACCATGTGTTTTGGTGTTTGGGCAAAGGGTTTAAGTTAGGTTTACCCTTGTTATTTGATATGTGTACTTGAGTTGTGCAGGACTGCAGGTGACACATGTGACTCAGGTTGACGGCTTCGGGTCCGGTGAAGGATGGAGCATCCGAGGGACCGTGGACAAGGCAGCGAGGACAAGGGACGAGGGAAGCGACTTCGAAGCATACGCGAAGGATGGCATTGGGGGCGAGCCGCGGGCTTGGATGCATCCGAGGGACGAGAGCCAAAGGAAGTAGGCTTGAAGGCAAGAGGTCAAGGCTGCAAAGAAGAGTCAAATGAGTCGTGAGGGTACGAGTGCATGAGAGATTGTATTCGGAGTAAAATCCTAGTTTTAGGGTTTTACTGTAGCGCACTGTAGCAGTTACTGTAGCGTACTGTAGCAGTCGACTGGTGTATGGACCTGGCATCAGTCGACTGGTGCAAGGACCAGTCGACTGGTAACGGGCAAATCAGGTTCTGATTTGTTCCAAGCTCTATAAGAAGGAGCTTGGTATGGTCGGCCAAGGTGACGAAATTAGACTTGGTTAAAGCCTAATTAGTAGTCACCAAAGTGCTCAAAGGTTCCCTTGTGTCCAAGTATTTTTGGTGAGTGTTGTGGTGAGGTTTCTCCACCCACAAGGAGTTGCTTGAGTAGCCGGAGTTTGCCGGGGGCTAATCCACCGAAGGATCGGGATCGTCCACCTTACGGACAGCTGTGGAGTAGGAGCATCATCTCCGAACCACGTTAAACGAACGTGTTAGCGGTTTGCTTGCTCTTTCTTGTAGTGTTTAGCTTTCTATTTGTGTTCGTTTGTATTCTGCTGCGCTAACATCGTAGGAAGCAAGAATTTGGGTGTGCCGTCTATCCAACCCCCCTTCAAGCCGGCCACCGGTCCTCCAACAATACATCTTGTGATTCATGCTCTGTTGATTTTGTTATTATTTCTAGTCCATTTTACTCAGCATGTGTGCAGGAAATGCATCCTTTTCTTTTTAGTGCGCAGGATTTCTACAGATATTTCATTTATAGTCAATCATGTAAGGATGCATTCTACCACTTGAAGAAGACCCTAACTTTATATGCAATAAGCAAGCTTCTGGAGTGGCCACTCCAACTGAACCGTCTTCAGCCACCAGAGAAAATTTTTTAGTCGATGGTGAAGGGAGAGAGCCTCACTTCACCTACATTCATTCCATTTCCAGATTGGCTTCTGGAACTGAATCGACTCCGACCACCAGAATTTCAGGGGAGTATATTCCATCTCATTTTTTTCTTTTTTCTTTCAGCTTGTATATATTGCTTTGCTTGATTTGCTTTTGTTTAGAAGTTCATTTTTAGTTTGTCTTGTCGGTTTTCATAATAAATTCCCTATGCATTCTTTTTATCATCTTGGAAACTGTGAAAGTTAGTTAAATTTGATTGTCGAATTTGATGATTTATTGTCATGATTGGATTCTTAGATTGCATGTGATTATAACTTGATGATAGATTTCATGTTGATAGATTGAGATGATAATGTTGATATACTTAGTGAGGATTTTTAAGCCTATTATTTCTATTGATGTGTGATGCACTTGTGGTTAATGCTACTCTAGAACTTGCTTAATTCTTTTGAGACCACATTATTATAGGTTTGCATGATTTTTATAAAAACTATCTCACTTTCTTTTATTCATTTCTTTTGTTATCATACGTTTCTTGAATAAAATACATATCATTCATCATATCATTCTTTTCTCTCTTCCATTCATTTTCATTTATTTCACTCTCTTATTCTCTTGGGATGTGAATATTTTTGGATGTTGCATGATGAGTACTTTGCCTGAGACGGACAAAAGCTTAAGTGTGGGGGAGAGGAATAGTTTAGTGTAATTTAAGAGAAGTATAGGTGAACCATGTTTGATCACCATAGGTGAGTCATGCTGGTTACCTTTTTATTTGAGCTATTGCCTATTGATGATATTGTATAGTGATGCATAACATGTTTGGAAAAAAAAATCAAAACAGAAAAGAAAAAAGAGAAAAAAAATCAGAAATGGAAAAAATAAAAAGAAGAAGAAAAGAAAATATTTTGACATGTTGTGCCATTTTTATTCATTTGTGGTAGAATTTTTTTGAGTGACAATTTTTACTCTAGAGATATTGAAGTATTATCGTATATCATGTGTAGACTTTTAGTGTGAAATGCTAGAGTTGGAGTTGTTCACATTTTTATTGTATTGGTAAAATGTGGTAGAACTTTTTGTTAGTGACAATCTTTATTGAAGCAAAATTTAGATTTCATTATATATCATGAGTGTATTTTTATTGAAAAGCTATAATAGCGATTGTTCACCTTTTTATTGAGTTTAGAGCTAGCGTGGAAGTTGGATGAGATATCTTTTTGGGCATTGTTTTCTTGTAATTATCTATGTAGCATTTCAATATATCCATATCTTCCACCAACACTTTGCTTTATCTTTTTTCTTAGACAATCATTTGCTTGATTCGTATTTCCCTTACATTTCAATAATACCTTCATTATTTATTGTGTACCCTTATGTATATAGTGGTGGAGATTAGAAGAAAAGCAAGCATATGGTAGTGCATAATTCATGAGTAGCTTTAGTGAGCTCCACTATTACATGTATATGAGAGGAAAGCCACTATCACTTTCCTTGTGAGGTTTATTTTAATATCATTCTCAATTTATTGATGATGGATTGAAGTTATCGTATTTGTTAATTAATGTATTAATTGAATCCATGATTGCTTTGATTATTTGAATTGGACAATCATAGATAACCCTCTTTCACTATTTTCTAGTCTTGATTGAGAGTTGCTAGGGGAATGTATTTTAGTTATTTTCTTCTTTTGTTTACTTGCTCGAGACGAGCAAGAATAAGTGTGGGGGAGTTGATAATTAGCATTTTGATGCACTATTTTGGCTCTTATACTTATCATTTTTATCATCTCGCATGCTTAATCCTGTATTTATATTGTGTTTTACGAGTTGATATTTACTTAGAGTCTTGATATAATTTTTCCTGTATTTTCTAGGATTTTATCTAAAAGGTGCATCTTGTTTTGTAGGGAAGTAATCTGGGTCGTTGATCGGGATCAAATAATCCAAGGGCTCATGTTATTCTAAGTTGAATCAAGAAGAGCCAAATCCAAACACAGCACATTCTTCAAACCCAATTCTAAAAGTCCAACTCCACTTCTCTTATTGGATCCGGATATTTTCATTAACCCAAACTTGAAACCCGAAATCCATTAAGAAAGTTACGGATGGACATCGCCGAATCTTCTCCTCTCTGTTCGCGTCTTCTTCCTCGCGCGGTTAGGGTAAGCGATTTTCCCCATCACCTCTGGCCAGCGACATTTTCCTTCACCGCCGCTGGTCGGCTCTCACAGTCCCCTCTTCTCTGCTTCTTTCTACCAGGGCTAGGGCTCGGTATTTTTCTACTGCTCGTGTTTTCTTCTCCTGACGCCCGACGCCCCCAAGCTTCCTCTTCTCCGATCTGCTCAAGACGGCGACGAATGACAACTCCGGCGGCTCCTGTGAGCGGCGACGACTTCTACTAGCGTTCTTCTTCTCCGGCGGAGCATTCTACGTCAGTGCAGTGAGTCTCTTTGCTACAGATTCATGACAAAAGAGCGGCATCACCTAATCAGGGCTTCTTGACGGTGGGGTATTCTTCTCCGACAAGCACTCCTCTCATCCCTTCCTCAGTGGAGATTTACCTGCGGACGACGTTCCAAAAGCATAGGGTTCCACAGAGGAAGCCGGTTGTTCCTTCTTCTCCGGCGAGTTTCATCTCTTTAAATTCATCACTGTGCTGTGGTGGAGCATTCACCTGTAGACGACATTCCAGAAGCAGTGACCATCCATCTCAGAGCAATGACCATTCAATTCCGGCAGAAGCAAATTTGTGTGTCAATTTCTAGCCAATCAGAGGTCAATCGTTGAGTTGTTTCCACCAGTGAAGGCGTTCTAGATCCAAGCCCTTCGTGTGACAGCGAAGGGTAGTTGACTTGGTGTATGATCGAGAAAAGTGGTTTGGATAGTGTAGTTTCCTTTATATTTGATTTGTTTTGTCTTTGTTCCTATGCATTTTGGATATTGTAGTTACTGTTTTGATTCATTTTGAATTGCTTAGTTGTTAGTTTACCTTCATGTTAATTGTTTAAGGTTAATGCAGTTTACTTTCTTGCTTAATTAGGTTGTTATGTTTTTATTGCTTCTTAGATTGATAGATTGCACTGTGTTTAGTATATTAATGCATGTTAGTTTCATTTATGTGTGATTGTTGATCTTATATCATAGGGTGACAATGTGGTACAAGTTCAGCTTTTATGCATAATTAGGTTTTGTTTAATTACTGTTAAGTTTGTTTAGTCAATTGCTTTTGTTTAGTTGTTACTTTCTTTATGCATGTTTCTTCTGTGGAAAGGATCTTCACAGCGTAGAGTGACACTGCATTGTGAGTTTATATTTGCTGGTTAGTTAGGATTTCCTTATTTGCATTAGGTGTAGAAATTCCAAAACAAAACCCCCCTAATTTGATTTCGTCCGAAAGCAAACGTCCTATCACTGATTCCATGTGAGAGACGACCCGGTCCTCGACTATACTGCCTTAGTGTAGGTTAAGGGGTTCAGTAGATTAGAAATAAATTAATTTGATCCTGCGCAAGTGACAGTTGCGCGCACATCAAATTTTGCGATCACTGACACCACGCCCGCTCCTCGCACTCTAGGCGATCGAGTTGCCGGACTTGAGCTACTATGACGAGTCTCCGTCAGGAGGTTTCCGATTTTCATCGAGGTATGCGGCAGGAGGTCACCGATCTACGACGGGAGATGTGGTAGGAGGTCTCCGACTTGTGATGGGGCGTGCGACAGGAGATCTCTGGCCTTCGACATGACCTATCGAGCTCTCAAAAGGATGACCGAACCCGATATACTGAGCTGATAGAGTTATTACGCTCCTTGGGGACCGCACCACCCTCCTCATCCCCATAGACTAGATTACTACTATATGTACTTGATTGTGACTTGACTTAGTTATATTTTGTCTCAGATAGTAACTTATCGTGTTCTGATTTACCTCGACTTAGTTATATCTCGACTCAGATTTTGACTTATCTTGATCTGATTAATAGACTAAGATTCTCAAAATTGTTTTCAAAAATAGTTATTTTTAACTTCTAGGATAAATTTTTTTATATTTTCAAAATTTCCTATTTTTAGAATTTCAAAATCAATTTTAGCCTTAGAATTAGGTCAATCCCTTAAAAAGCATGTTCCTATAGGGCTAGAATTTGAGCATCTCACCAACACACTATGACTACTTTGTTTGTGATTGTTAAACATAGAAAGGGGTGAGATGCATAGACAGATTACCTGAACTTCAGATGCTTATTTCAGTGCATCGATATAAGTCTAGGCGTTAAATACAAAACAAACATCAATCATGTTAAGTAATTCAGCTTAGTCAAACATTAACTAATTACAATTGACTTAACCTGACTAACCAAGTGAAAGTTGTTATTCTCTAGCAGTTAGTAAGTAACTAATTGATTAGATAATTTTTGTTATGTCAGGTTCAAGAAGGGGATTACCTGTTTTCATACTTATTTTGAAAAATATTTCGTTAAAAATATTTTAAATCTGAAAATTAGGATTTACGAACTTAGTTTTGAAAAATAAATTTTTACTTAGTTTTGAAATCTAAATTTTATAAACTTAATTTTGGAAATTAACTTTATTCACTAAGTAGAAATTTGGATTGTACAACCTCAGTTTTGAAAAATAGATCTTACTTAGTTTTGAAAATTAAATTTTATAAACTTAATTTTGGAAATTAACTTTATTCACTAAGTAGAAATTTGGATTGTACAACCTCAGTTTTGAAAAATAGATTTTACTTAGTTTTGAAAATTAAATTCTATAAAATTAATTTTGAAAATTAATTTATTCACTAATTGAAATTTGGATGGTACAACCTCAGTTTTGAAAAATAAATTTTACTTAGTTTTGAAAATTAAATTCTATAAAATTAATTTTGGAAATTAACTTTATTCACTAAGTTGAAATTTGGATTGTACAACTTTAGTTTTTAAAAATAAATTTTACTTAGTTTTGAAAATTAAATTCTATAAAATTAATTTTGGGAATTAACTTTATTCACTAAGTTGAAATTTGGATTGTACAACTTTAGTTTTTAAAAATAAATTTTACTTAGTTTTGAAATTGAATGTTACAAAATTAGTTTTAAAAAATTTTACTTAGTTTTGAAAATTTGTTCTGAAAATTTGACCCACTTTTGTAAAAATAGTGTTTAAAAGATGCAAAGTTTACTTTGAAAATTAGGTTAATTTTATAAAGTTTATCTTTCTAAACTTAGCTATTTTGAAAGAGAAATTTTGTTTAAAACAAAAGTTTCAAAATCTCTCTATGATAAGACTCCTCCAAGTTAATCTGACCTTTAGTCAAATCTTCTATTGCACTTTTTTTTATGTTCAGTGTTACTTTTTGATGAATGTTAAAGGGGAAAGGTTAGGTGGTTTAAGTTAGTTAAAACAAAACAATGAAATACCAAATAGAAAACAACTAACTTAAAAACCTTGTTTTAACTTACATATTTTTCACTAACTTAACCCAAGTTGAAAGGTGGAGATTGTTGGTGCGGTTAGCACTAATGGTCTAACTCAAGTTTTGACGAATGACAAAGTAGGCTAAGTTAGTTTCATATTGATCTAACACTTTGACCAAGTATGCAGGAGATGTCCACGGGCTGACCTAACGTCTGACACGAAGTCCAAACGGGTCGATGGGCTGACCTGACGTCTGACATAAAGTCCAGCTAGGCCGATGGGCTGACCTGATAGCTGGCACGAAGCCCAGACGGGCTGACCTGACGTCTGGCACGGAGTCCAGCTAGTTCGATGGGCTGACTTGATAGCTGGCACGAAGTCCAGATGGGTCGAAGGGCTGACTGAACGTCTGGCATGTAAGTTAAGGTAAGTCACTGAAGGGGAGTGACTATGAGAACGCATTCCCGAGAAAGGAACTTAGGCACCGATCCAATTTAGAACCATTTTGGAACTCTAAGTTGAAATCTTGACTAGATTCCGGTCTCGGTGAGACGGAATCTAATTACTATTCTGTTTAATTATAAAATGTGCTAACACTCTGTTTTGCAGAATATACAATTTACATTTTTCTCTAGACTAACGTTTTCTTACAAGAAGGAGATTGCTGGAAAACAAGGGTACGGGGCCCAGAAGAGATTCGGGCGCCCGGAGGTCCGGGCGCCGGGAGGCAAGTTTTATCCTCCAATGCACGTCGACATGTGGAGCTTCGTGATTGACTGGGTTACGTCACATTCCAGGCGCCTAGAGCCTCCTATATAAGGAGAGTGATGGCTAGAGCAAATATAACTGACAACACAAGATCTTCCATTGTTTGCTCTGCTGTGCTCCTGCAACGCTGCGATCGACAAAGTACTATTTTTCTTTTTACTCTTTATTGTCGGTATTTCTTTTTCCTAAAAGCAATTCTGTACTCTACTTTTGTAATATTTCAAATTGTTAGTAGATTGCCCAACGAAAGCACTCAACGAGTGCGGGCCTTGGAGTAGGAGTTGACATAGGCTCCGAACCAAGTAAAAAATTACTTGTGTTAGCATTGTTCTATTTTCGTGTTTTCCGCTACTTACTCGCTTAAATTTTAAATCGATATTCACCCCCTCTATCGAATTTCACGATCCAACACAATCGATCTATTGATCGATTCAGAGAGGTTCTGTTCGAAGAAACTGCCTCTGAATTGATTGCCCGATCGATCCAGGCGTGAATGGATCGATCGGTTGATCGGTTTCGTGAGCTACTACTCACGGGGAACATGAAAATTCAATTTCACCAATAGTTTTAAAATTATTAAGACTAATAATCCATTCTAATCATGCTAGGCACTTAAGTTTCATGAAGCTCTTAATATATGATCGGTCAAATAAAGGTCGATCGAACATAAGACTCTCTATGTATGCCAGTAGATCAAAAACTAGTCGGGCCCAAGGACACAACCTCACAAAGACCTTAATATACGATCAGCCGAATAAAGGTCAGTCGAACGTAAGACTTTTTTCGTACACCTAGCCAGGAAAAGGCCATCCGGGCTTAACACCCTTATCCTCATAAAGTCCTCAATACACACGCGGGCGGAGAAAGGTCGACAGGACAAAGGCTAACCGGACCTAGCACCCTTAGCCTCATAAAGTCCTCAACACACACGTGGGTGGAAAAAGGTCGGCTGGGCAAAGGTCGACCGGGCTTAGTGCCCTTAGTCTCATAAAGTCCTCGATACACACGCGGGTGGAAAAAGGCCAGCTAGGCAAAGATCGGTCGAGCTTAGTGCCCTTAGCATCATAAAGTCCTCAATACACATGCGAGCGGGGAAAGGCCAGTCGGACAAAGGCCGGTCGGGTTTAGCACCCTTAGCCTCATAAAGTCCTCAATACACATGCGAGCGGGAAAAGGTTGGCCGGACAAAGGCTGGCCAGACAAGGGTCGACCGGGCTTAACACCCTTAGACTCATAAAGTCCACAATACACACACGAAAAAAGGTCACCCGGGCAAAGGTCGCCCGGGCTTAACGGCCTTAGTCTCATAAAGTCCTCAATATACACTCGAGTGGGCAAAGCCCGATCAGGCTTAGAAGCATCTTCCCACTGGAGGATTCACATGAATGTTCGACCAGGTAAAGACTAGGTGGGCTTAAAGATACTTAGCCTCATAAACCTCTTTATACTAAATTGGTCGAATAAAGGTCGGTCGAATATAAGGATCTCTGTGTACGCTCGACCGGGCAAAGACTGGATGGGCTTAAAGACACCTAGCTTCACTCACTAGGATCCTGCATCACTATCGGGACTTCCACCACCTATCTTCATTCACTAGGGCCTGGCTTCACTCACTGGGACTTTCACCACCTACCTTCACTCACTAGGGTCCGACTTCACTCACCGGGACTTCCACTTTGCCTACCTTTTGATTAGAACTTACCTTTGCTAGTCATCTAGTCCTGATTAGACTTCTCTCTCCCAAACATCAAGTCATGTTTGGGTCTACCCTTGGTCATATTGTCAAATATCGAAACCCTAGAGGTTGATTGCACCAACAATTAATACTTAACTTGACTAACCAAGTGAACATTGTTATCTTCTGATAGTTAGTTAGTAACTAAAAATTAGACATTTAAGGATAATTTTTAGATGAATATTATTTTTAAATAATCTCAGGTTCAAATGGAGGATATTTGAAAACTCTTTTAAAAGAGTTTTATTTCAAAATTTATTTTCTTCTTCTTATTTTTTTTTTTTGCAAAGTGTTGGTTTAAAAACTCTTTTGAAATTTTACTAAAACTTACTTTGCAAATGGTTAAAAATAATATCTATTTTGAAAAATGAAGTGAAAGTATTTTGAATATTACATTGAAAACTGCTTAAAAATACTTTGGAAATATTTACAAAATTTAATTTTTAAAATTTTGAAAATCTTTTGTAAATTTTGAAAAGCTCCTTTTAAATTACTCTAATTTTTTTTTATTTACTCCTCCCTACGATAAACCTATAAGTTTTTCTGGAAAAACCTATACCTTTGTAAAATTTATTTACTTAAAATAGTTGTTTTCAAAAACTCATTTTCAAAATTACTACTTAAAAATTTAAATTCATTATTTGAAAGTTTGTTTGAAAAACTAAGTTTGCAAAATCTAGTTATTTTGCTAAAAATTTAATTAAATTGTTTGAAAACTGGCTATAGTTGGGTAAATGGACCAACTCCTTGGTTGAATTGTTGATATTTCTGCTTAATGCATTGCATTATTTTTTGATGTATGTCAAAGGGGGAAGATAGTGGACCTTTTTACCAAATGTGCAGAACTTGATGAATCTAGAGGTCTGAAACACTAGGCTGAAGACCAGCTAGGTTGATAACTGCCACAAAGTCTAGATTGGTTGAGATCTAGTAGAAGGAAGTCCAGTTGGGTTGACAACTGCTAAAGTCTAGATTGGTTGAAATCTGATAGGAAGTTCTGGTGGATTAAGGGACCTAACATCAAGGAAGTCTGTGATTGGTAAGTAGAGGTAAGCAACTGAAGAGAGATCCAGTGAAGATGTATTCCTGGTTGAGGGAACAGTAGATGTCGATTTGACAAAGAGTTTCAACAATACTTAAAGTTAGGATCGGATAGTCCGAAGGCTGTCAAAACTCTTACTTTCTATATTATATTTGCCTAAACTAACTCCTTTTTACTGGGAAGATAAAAGTGAAAAAGAGTGGTTTGGGTGCTCGGAAGGGATTTGAGCGCCAGAACTCTAGGCACCCGGAGTTGATTCGGGTGCCTAGACCAGTCTCGATAAGGTCGGGCGAGTGCCTGGCTAAGTACCCTGGCAGTCCAAGTGCCCGGAGCTGGTCTAGGTGCTAGGACTAGAAAAACTCGTCTAAAAACTGAGTTGGAGCCCCATGACTGGTCGAACCCACGTCAACGGTCCATATACCCAGAGGGGGTCCGAGCACCCGGAGGTGGATAAACCTCAAGGATGAAGTTTTGACAAGAGCTCACTACGTTAGCACAGTCCAGGCACTAAGGAGGGGATCCAGGCGCTCGGATAGGGCTATAAAAGGAGCCTTCGACCAACAGCTTAAAATCAACAATTACTCTGACTTTCGCTCATGTGTGCTACTCCAAAGAGGCTTATACGATTCTGTAATGCTCATCGGACAATCGATAATTAAGTTTTGCTTATTTTTCTATTATCGGTAACTTTTTATTATAGTTCTTGTACTTCAAATTTTATAACATTCAAACTATTAATGGATTGCCTAACGAAAGCACTCAACGAGTGTAAGCCTTGGAGTATGAGTCATCAAGACTCCGAACCAAGTAAAAAATTACTTGTGTTAGCTTTTGTCTTTCTCTTTCTTCCTTCTTGCACCTTAACTATATTTCCACTGCGAACTTGGTGTTTTTAAAAGAAAAAAAATATTTTTAAAATCATGTGATTCACCCCCTCTCATGTGTTTATGATCTAACACAAAATATTGGTGCAATCAACTTCTAGGGTTTCAATATTTAACAATATTCCAATATTGGGTCAAGTTGACTAAGGGTTAATCCTAATAGAACTTAATGTTTGGAAGAGTGAAGTCTAGTTAGAACTAGATGACTAGCAAGGATAAGTCCTAATCAAAGGTTAGGCAAGTGAGAAGTCTACTAAGTGACTAGTCTTAACTGAAGGTTAGGTAAAGGAAAGTCCTAGTAAGTGAAGCTAGCCCCTAGTGAGTAAAGCTAGGTGGTGGAAGTCCTTGTGAGTAAAGCCAGACAATGGAAGTCTTAGTGAGTGAAGCTAGGTAGTTGAAGTCCTGGTGAGTGAAGCCAAGTAATGGAAGTCCTAGTAAGTGAAGCTATGCCATAGTGAGTGAAGCTAGGTGGTGAAAGTCTTGGTGAGTGAAGTCAGATAATGGAAGTCCTAGTAAGTGAAGCTAGACAACTCTAAGGAGAGGTAACCATAGGTAATGCGAAGTCTTGAAAAAGTAAACTCAAAGCATGTATGACTAACACATAGTCAGCCAGACCAGTAAATTTTTAATATTACTAACACTATTTTAATTTATTGTTTTATATCTATTATCCTAACTCAGTGTTGTAGGTAAGTCTTTCTAGATCAGATTGATTAGATACTAAGTAAGACCAGAGAAAGTCTAAATAGGTTTGAAAGACCAGATGTTTGGTAAGTAAGTGAAGGTAAGTCACTCAAGGATAATGATCAGTGAGGGTGAGTCCCAATGGGATTGTAAGTGTTGGTCCAACTTAGATCTATTTTAAAAATCTAAGATGAGATCATGACTAGATCATGATCTTGGTAAAATAGGATCTAATTAATAATTTTATCTTGTTGTGCTAACTCTGTTTTGTAAGTTATTTGTTGTTATTTAGACTAATGTGTCTTCTAGGAGTTAGTTGGCAAAAGTTCACCTCAAATAAACAATGTCTGAGGCACCTCAGAGCTACATGGAAGCACCTTAGAGCTCAATGGAGGTGCCTTGGACATGGTGGAGGCTCCTTCACACTGATAAACTTTAGGGATAGAAGTTCACTAAGGGAAGATGCCTCAGAGGCACCTCAGAGCACATTGGAGGAACCTCAAAGCGCTTGGAGATCCCTTACATGAATATAAATCACATGCATCAGAGCTGTAAGAGGCCAATGTTTACAAGATCAAATTTGAAGTTGGAGGCACCTCAAATGAGGTTGTAGGCACCCTCAATAGTCTTTAAAAGTCCTGTTCAACCAGCGAAATGTATAAACTAAAATAAAACTTGTTGACGTACTTCCTCGACCATCTGTTTGCTCTGATTGTACACTACTACTTTACTGCATTCAAGCCTCAATGACACAAGTGTTAGAGTGTATACTAAAAACCTAGCTTTTTGTAAATATTTATTTGAAATAAAGAATCAAATTGGTCAAATGTCTACATTTATATGCTAAGTGTAGTTGTTCAATTAATTTATATGGTAGATAACATGGTGTGTGGTGTCACATACAGAAGATCATGTTATCAGTTTCTTATAAGTTATAAAAAGTAGCTCACGACTAAGATGGAAAAGAACAAACCATTGGAATAGTCGCAGTGTAATTTGGTATTAGTTTATCTTGACTGTAAAATTACACTAGTACACTCTGAGTGTATTGAGCAGGACCATTTTAGGTAGTTTCTTTTTATACTGACTGTATAAAAGAACAATACCTCTGTTATTATGGAAGTATGCACTCTTAATCATGATATAATAACAAGCACATATACTTAATACTTATTTATTTAATTTATCAAAGGGTGTGATTTAGCTCATTAAATCAATAGGTCCGATAAGTTGGGAAATGATATCATTTATATGGTGTGTTGTTGATTATAGAATGAAACTGTGTCCTAGTAATCTAGGTTGATGATGTCTCCTTGAGGAGCTCATAAGGATTGTCATGTAAACCCTACAGGTGGACTTAGTCCGATATGACGATAAGGTTGAGTGGTACTACTCTTGGAGCTAGATATTAATTAAGTGAGTTGTCAGTAACTCATTTAATTAGTGGGCATTCAATATCTTAAACACAGGGAGATTAACATACTCATGATAAAAAGGAGCCCATATAGTAATATAGGATTGGTGCGGTGGTGCAATAATAACTCTTTAGTGGATAAGATATTATTGATGAACTCGAGTTGAGTGTTCGGGGCGAACACGGGAAGCTCAAGTTCATCGGGAGACCAAAACCAATTCCTCCTCTCAGTCCCTGTCGTAGCCTCTTATTTATAAAGTCTTATACCCACCTATACCCAACTTCTTACCCACCTTAAGGTGGCCGACCAAGCCTAGCTTGGAGCCCAAGCTAGGGTCAGCCAAACCAAGGCATAATGGGTCAAGTTGTGGTCGGCCCTAGCTTGAACCCAAGCTTAGGTGGCCGGCCAAAATAAAATAAAAGGGGAGTTTAAATTTAAATCTTTCCTAATGTGGAAGACATGATTTTAAAAGAGAGTTTTAAAATTAAATCTTTCCTTTTATAGCTTTCTACAGAGGATTAAGGAAAAAGTTTAATATATTTCTTTATTTATAGTTTAAAGAAATATTTTAATTTTTGATAAAACTTTTCTTTTTGTAATCATCCACATGTTTTAAAAGAGAGATTTTAATTTATAAAACTTTCCTTTTATAACCAACCATGAAATGAATTTTAAAAGAGAAATTTTTATTTTAAAAATTTTCAAAAATAAATTAGAAAGTTTTCATTTTGTGTTTAAAACTTTCCTTGTTTGGAGGAGATGGTGGTGGCCGGCCATTAAGGGTTTATAAAGAAATTTTTAATTAAAATTTTCTTCTTAAACTTTGGCAAGGAATATAAGGAAGTTTTATTTATAAACCTTTCCTTATTTGCCAAGACCAAGGAATATAAAAGAGAGGGTAGAGGTGTCTCACCTCACAACAACATATCTTCTATTATTCCTTTCTTCTCTTCCTTGGTGGTGGCCGACCCTCATCCCTTCTCCTTCTCCTATTCTTCTTCCTTGTGTGGCCAATGGCATCTTCATCTCAAGGAGCTTGGTTGGTGGCCGGATATTGTTAGAGGAAGAAGGAGAGATAGGAGGCTTTGTTTCTTAGCATCCCTTGGAGCTTGGTTGGTGGCCGAAAGTTCTTCATCTCTTGAAGATTGTTGGTGGCCGAAACTTGCTTGGAGAAGAAGGAAGCTTGGGTGGATTCTCATCTCGGTAGATCGTCACCCACACGACGTTCGAGATAAGATGAGGAATACGACAGAAGATTGAGAGGTCTATAAGCTACAAAAGGTATAACTAGTTATTAGTTTCCGCATCGTAACTAGTTCATCTTTTTGTTTAGATCTTGAAATACCAAACGCAAGAGGTTAACATTTCTAGGTTTCGAATTTATGATTCGAGTTTGTGTTTCTTTTGTTTTTTCGATCTTGTGATTCGATTGTTCTTAATGGTTAAACCTAGGGTTACTATAAGGAGATTAAATATTGAATTTCGTTGAAAGGCTTTGTCTAGGAAGTGGTAAATATTCCCATAACCAAGAAGGCCTAGTGTCTTGCCATGTTTAACCTGGAAGTCGATCTTTGAAATAAAATATTTAATCAAATTTATAACATAGGTGGATTTGGATTAAGAATGTGAAGCATCATTTGCGATCCAAGTCTAAACCTTTAAGAACAGATAAATTAAATTTAGAATCAATAATGTTAAGTTCTGTTTGGGATTCCTAATTTAATTTCTAAAAAACACAATAGGTTGCTAGGAAAGGTTCAAGACTTGTGCAAAATTTTTATACAGGGGAACAGTACGATATTCCGAGTAGCAACCAATAACAAGAATGACAAGATGCCGCTACATGCTCAAACGAGTATAGACTTGGGTAACATATAATTGTTGTTTTTTTTTCTTGCTTTCTTTCTGCATATCATATTCAAAAGTTGGTAGTCTTGTTACCAACCTATTTTTTTTTTGTAAAGAAACGTTGATTAGTGGATTACCCATCGGAAATGTTTGAAGGACCTGGGTCTTGGAGTAGGAGTCACCGAAGGCTCCAACCCAAGTAAAACCGACCGTATTGATTTTGTTTTTCCAGTTTTAGTTGTTTTGCTTCCATCGCTAACTTAGTTTTTAAAATGTACCTCAACAAGTTGATCATCTTGTACTTTACAACATTGACATTCAACTTGTTCCTGAACATCCTCTGCTACATGCTCCTCCTGAACATCCTCTGCTATATGCTCTTCTTGAACATCCTCTGCCTGCTCAAGAAAAGAAACATTGATAAAGTTTTATGCAATTTGATCATTAATTTACTCTTCAACATCTTCTAAGAAATAAATTGATAGCAAATTTTCCTATAAATCTAATGGAACCAAAATTTCTATTATTTTTGATGAAGACAATTGACAAATCATGGTTTTTATTGTAGATACACGTGAGATTATCAAGTTTCGTCGACATTTTCTTAGAAGGGCAAAATTCTTGTGTGGCTTTATCATTCTAACATGTTCACACATCTAAATCTGCAATATAATAAGTATGGTTATAAATTTTGAATCAATGAAGTTACAATAAAATTAACAACTTACAGCAAGTAGGTGTGCAAATCCTTTTAGCGTTGGAGTTTGATTTCCCTTAAACCCCTGTGGCTTGGGCATTTGAGAGAGCATCACACCTATGCCCTCCGTCTGTGGGGTCGTGTAGTTATATACAGTGTCACTATTCTAAGGCTAGTAGCCGCCCGTGATTTACCTCCTCCATGTTGGCCCTGGGATGGGTTGGCGGGGGCGTTGGGGGCGAGCGTATTCACCTTTTGCCACCATGTAGTTATATACAGCTTTACATGAATTATATTTATCTAAATCTTTAAATTCATCTACACAATCAAATAATGACTTTACTCATAGTCAAGATATACTATTAGTAGTACTAAATAGCATGCATATAAAAAATATAAAATAACAAGTTGTCAAAATAAAATATTAAATTTAGGAAATGGTTTTGGTTGTTTGTTGATGTTGATCAGCTTGTTCTCTATGTCATTCTTTGAATAATCCCGATCTATGAAATATTGAAGGTAGAGTGGGGGTGGAGGAGACATCCAAATGTAAAAGGACTTCATCGCCATGATCTAGAAGTCTGACAATCAATGCAAAATCTTTTCTTGTGAATCTAATCTTCTGATTTTGAAGATGAAACACTTAGCATGATAGCCCCACTTAGCATGATAGTCTCAATTATCAAATATATTTTGTACAAGACCTTTGATGTTTGTATTTTATGGTATGTCTAGGGCTCAAACAAATGAGCTTCTACTTATCAACTCTATCTGTCGCTCATTTGGTTGTAGTTATAATATAAATGACTTAAACTGAGGGGACATCATTTTTCATTATAATTTTTTACGATATACACAAGAAATAGAGCTTCTGAAGGAGGTTGAAGCACTAGACTGTAGGGATCTTATGCATAAAACAACACATAACACAATGAAAAAATGATTCCTCCAGAGAGCCTCGTGAATACTATATATTACGTTTTCCTATTCTATTAGATAGAATAGTTACCTTTGTTGCGTGAACTAGTACTCCTGACAGTAACTTTGATTCAGATGCAGATCTCAACTCAATCAGCATGTCCGTGCCTCTACGGAATCCATACGAACATGTTTTTTTGTCAGTCTCATGAACTCATGACTTGGAGAAGAAACAACATTTGTTATGCTAGCAACTACACAAGGTTATTTTTGGCTAAGAGAAGAAGTGGAGGAAGAGCAAAAACTAAAAAAGTCACTATCACCCAAAAGGTTACTTCACTTAGCATGATAGTCTCAATTATCAAATATATTTTGTACAAGACCTTTGATGTTTGTATTTTATGGTATGTCTAGGGCTCAAACAAATGAGCTTCTACTTATCAACTCTATCTGTCGCTCATTTGGTTGTAGTTATAATATAAATGACTTAAACTGAGGGGACATCATTTTTCATTATAATTTTTTATGATATACACAAGAAATAGAGCTTCTGAAGGAGGTTGAAGCACTAGACTGTAGGGATCTTATGCATAAAACAACACATAACACAATGAAAAAATGATTCCTCCAGAGATCCTCGTGAATACTATATATTACGTTTTCCTATTCTATTAGATAGAATAGTTACCTTTGTTGCGTGAACTAATACTCCTAACAGTAACTTTGATTCAGATGCAGATCTCAACTCAATCAGCATGTCCGTGCCTCTACAGAATCCATACGAACATGTTTTTTGTCAGTCTCATGAACTCATGACTTGGAGAAGAAACAACATTTGTTATGCTAGCAACTACACAAGGTTATTTTTGGCAAAGAGAAGAAGTGGAAGAAGAGCAAAAACTAAAAAAGTCACTATCACCCAAAAGGTTACTTCACTTATATAAGGTTATTTCATAAAAGGGTTACTTTACCAAAAGGGTTACTTCACTAAAAGGTTACTTTGCCAAAAACATTACTTCACCTAAAGGTTACTTTTACAAATGACTTTTGTACTCATCCAATGAATATACAAAGTTGTTATCTCTTGATCTTCCTTTTGATTAATGATATATTAATTTCTATTAATATTCATTAATCTTAATGGGTTAGATGTTAATATATTAGATTAACCATTAACCCAGTAAACCATTAACCCAATAAGTCAATTAGTCTAGTCTAAATTTATTTGAGTCTAGCTCAATAAGTCAAATTTGGATTAGACTTAATCCTATAATCCATCTTCAAATCAACGTGTTCTTTGTGTGTGTCCCAATAGACTCTCATAACATTGATAATGCATCTAAAACCATTTTAGATATACAATGAGTGACATTTAGCAATGTATCATTACTACCCAAATGACGAGAATGTCAAAATTTGACTTAATCTTTTTGTGACTATTATCTTGTATGACTCAGCCTTTCTATCTTTAATATTTAGATTGATCAATAATGCATAGATCGTGTCATCATCTTATCAATCTTTATATTTCTTGATCCTTAGGTAAACACATTCAATCAAATATGCTCAATATCTCATACTGACTAATTTGAGCATAATCATGTATTATTGTGTCCTACTTAATCAAGGGGTCTAAAGATATCACTTCCGTCATAGGGAAGATATAAATCACATCTACATCACTCACATTCCTCTGCATAACTTATTGCATATCAGTAATTGACTTTATAATCTATCTTGTTACAAGTGACGCTTGTCGATACCAAAGTACATAACTCTTAATATTGGAAATCGTAGTGACTTCAGGCCTAAGGACTATTCATACCAATAGTCACTATGAAAATATTTAATAAAGATCCACGCAACATTCTCATGATGGGTCAATTCAGTACATATTCTCTAATATATACCCATGTGTCAACGTGATATCTCATATTCATGACTTGTAGGATTAAGTCGTCAATTGCCTTACATGCCAATCTCAATGCATTAATATTATCCTTGCATATTAATGCTTGACTAGGAATAATTAAGAACAGTGTCTATATATATCTACAGACTCTTACTATCAATTTAACCAGTTGACTAGGAATAGTTAAGAATAGTGACTTTAACATACTATCCTAGGACATTATTATATTTATTCATCTGGCACATATCTGAAATAAATATAATAACCATTAATTTTTATTAATGAAATGTGACACAATATGTCCTAAGTCAATCCACTCTTGATTGACTCTTAAGACTTACACTAACATAGACGCTATTTAATTATGTAAACAAATACTTAATATCAAGCACTAGACCCTATTATAATGTTAGTTTTGAATAATAAAATGAGTGCAACATTTATTAGTGCGGTCTAAGCATATTGTAGCAGCTACGGTTCCGTATCTGCTATAACATTCTTGCCTAAGCATGTTGTAGTAATTTTTTTCATAGCTGTTACAACATGCTGGTCTAAAGTGTTATAGTAGCTATGTAACCATAGCTGTTACAACGTGGTTAGACTAGAACATCATAGTAGCCACAGAATCGTAGCTGCTTCAACGTGGTTAGACCAGAACGTTGTAGTAGCTATAGAACTATAACTCCTACAATGTGGTTAGACTAGAATATTGTAGTAGCTACAACTACTACAACGTGATTAGACTGCAATGTTTTGGCTTAAGCACATTGTAGCAGCAATAGTATGGTAGCTGCTACAACATTCTAGTCTAAGAGAGTTGTAGTAGCTACAGAACCATAGCTGCTACAATGTGGTTAGACTAAAATATTAAATTGTAGTTGCTATAACGTTCTTGTAGGATCACAAACAAAAACGCTGTAGTAACTACAGTTTGATTGCTGCTATGACATTGTATCTGCTATCAACTGTAGCATTTGGATGGAGTGACAAGATGTTTAAGATACATACATGGGGGCACACATTGTAGATAAACAACGACATGCAGGCTCAGCGAGGCGATGCAGCACCGAGGAAGTTGAGCGATGAAGACGGTGATCATTAGCTCTGCATAGTCGCGGCACCGAAGGAAATGAGGGAGTTTGAATGGTTGTTTGAAATATTTAGGTTTTAAGAGAGAAAGAAGCTTAGAGTTTTTTTTAAAACTTTGATAGGTGCTGCTACATTAGAAAAATAATTAAATTTAATGACGGATCATTATTATCGTGAAAATTAGGCACAGTCACAAAGTGAGAGTCGGGGAGCATGCATTTATACGGGATCCTCTGGTCCTGCCCGCTCCTAAACCAAGGGCAATGATAAGCAGGATTCAATGATTCCCATCTGGTTAGATCATTGAATCTATCTATCATTATATAGGATCAAAATCCTGATCAACTGAATATAGACTTGAAGATCTCTGCTCATATTTTGAGCATCGGACATGATATAAGTAAAATTTTATCATATCAACGTTATACCTATATTTAAAAATACTCATATCTAATTATTTAATCGGATTAAAAATTATTTTATATCCTTCACCATTTGAATTGGATATTGAATTTGCCATGCTCATGGTTGCCGACGGACGGCTCAGATTGTTCGGGATCACGTCGTCTCGCGCCGTTTCGGTCACGCCGTAGAAAACGACACGTGTTTTCTGATCAAGGGACTAAAATTCACGTCGTTTACCGCAGACACCTCATGTGGTGTTCTTCGGATCTGCTCCACGTTTTGAAATTTCACAACTTCCCTTCTTCCAATCAGCGACCGCCAACTGCACCCTAACTCAATCTTTCATCAACGGCGACGTGGAGCGAATCTGATTGCTCGATCAACTTTGGATCCTATCACGGCCCTACTTTGCTCGATTTCAATATGTTGGATGGACTTCTAAACCTACGGCTCCGATAGTTCCAGTCAGACAGAATCTCTCTCTCGCCTCTCAACTTCAATCTCGATATCTTTCCTCGTCAACCCACTGTTTGAACCTCGATTTTCTCGAGGTTTTAGGGTTTGCTTGGTCGTGCGATTCTCGTCGAAATCGGATTCGATCAGGTGAGTTTTGATTGAGGGGATCCTTGGGTTCCGATTAGTGTGTCGTCGAGAGAACTCGGGGGAGTCTTGGTGTACGGAAGGTTTGCTCTAATCTTGGTTTTTTTTTTTCCTTCTCTCTTCATGCCGTTTGAAAAATGCAGTTTTAATTTTGTTGGATTGAACTAGCATCACTGCTCTGTAATGAATTTGATCTGAAACTTGTTTATCGTTGCTCCATTTGTAGTTTTGGACAAGTACCGAAATTTCTCTTTTTTCTTTGTTTAATTAGTTTCTTCGCTTTGGTGTTGGGTAATATGCCGATACATGTTCATGTGGTCGGCGGGTTATCTTGCAAAATGGTGTTGTTAAGAGAGTAGGTTTTCAGAGTTCAAAAACGCATTTGTTTGTAGCAAATCTAACATTGGATTTATAATTATTCAAAAGTTTAGAATGTTACCATGATACAGCGAATACTTATGTTTTGGATGTGAAAAGAGAATAATGATGCACTCGGTGTGAACAGGACGTATGACTGTAGGAGCAATTGGAGTTCGAGAAACATAGATCTGCTCATTTAGACTTTGAAAAATTGGCTAATCATTGATAACAAATACTAAGTTGTTTGAATATTGTGGTTAACTTCTTGCTTAAGTACAACCTTTTATGACAATGATAAGAAGAAGCTGCCTGTCCCAAGTAGGTGAAAATCATAACTACCTTTCATTGAAATGCATATGATAGGTAATTCAAAAGGACTTCTATTCTTCCATATTTCACATAGGCAAATCATGATAATTCTAGTTTCTTTTATTTGAGACGAGTTTAATAACTGGAAATTATTGTTTTAAAGTTTTGAATGGGATGGCAAAGGGTAAAGTACTCTTGAAATTTTCTTTAGCTCACAAATGCCCATTTAACACACTTGATAATTGTACCCAGCCTTCTCTACCTGTAACTTTCCCATAATGTTTAGATGGATACTCATACTTGATCAAATGGATAGGGTGCCTATGAGTACCCACCAAAACACAACTTGACTCTAAAATGCATTAAAAGAAATAAAGTCTAGAAATTTAAAGAATATACACATATCTATTATAAAATAATTAAATTTATTGGGGTATCTATTACTCCAGCCATTAAGTCCAAAACTATCCAATACTCATCATTAAAGAATGACCATCTAGTGTCTACTAAGTTACTCATACCTATACTACTTTAAGCATACCCATACCTAAACCCATTTAAATGGGTCAGGTTGTGACAGTCACTCGAAAAAATTCATCCCATTGCTGTCCATGTTTTAGAGTTGTTAGACTCATACAATCCACTATTCTGTTTCATACTATACATTACAACTCACATGTATTCACCATACATACGAATTGAAATTTAGAAGGACGATGACAATCCAATTCAATGCGATTCGTTACAAATTTATACAATTTTGAAAAAAGAAATAAAACCCATTTTAACTTGGATCCAATCCATTAAAAGTAAATTCCAACCCATTAAAAGTAAATCTAATATATTAAGGCATTAAATTAAACCTATTAGATTGGAAATAAACTAAAATGATTATAAAAAAGAAGGAAACAATGAGTCTTCTGTTGTATGATAAAACTAGAGGGGTTGAAGAGAGTAAAATCTGACTTACCAAAAGAAAATTCTTGTAGAAAGAGTTAAGGACAACCAAGGTGGACTTGAATACACGACAATAATGTAGAAAAATAGTCTTGTCACATGAGACTCTGAGATGTCAATAAGTGTCAAGTCAATGGTCATAGTCTTGGCACATCAAATTTGTCTTTCATTCCTCTTATATAGTATGGTTGCCACCTTCTTTCTCTCTTTAAGTATGTCAATGCTTTCAAGACTTGGGAATTGACAGTGAGGCTAGTTAGAAACATTTGATAATAAATGCCCTTTTATTCTCTCCACTTGATGCATTTGGGTTTCTGTTCTTCCAAACTCTCACCCCACAAAATTATTTTTGCCCAAAACACGGATTTACTATCATGGACTCCTTAGATTGCCCTCGATGCAATCAAAGCAGCTTCGACCAACTTGTAAATTGGTCCAATGAAACTTAGGGAATCCGTTTATCCCACTAAAAGAATGTACCACTGTTTCATCTGTAAGAAGGCTTTTTTTTTACCTGAAAGATCCTTCTGTCCCTATCAATTCCTGTTTTCTTCCTCCAATCTCATGTTCTCTTTTATCTCCAGCTATGGTTTTCGTTTACTTTTGCTGGGTTGCAATCTTCAATGGGGTGAGCGTGTTTGCTTTCTTCATTTATTGTCTCTGGGTTAAGAAAATTTTAAGATGAGTTGATGTTTATTCTTTTATTTGCATCTTGTTATGGCCTTTTCTTTCAATAAACCCATCTCTCCTTTTCTTTCTCCTCCTCCTCCACCACCACCACCACCACCACCACCACCTCCTCTTTGTTGACCCTTTTCCTCCTTTGAAGAAGGAACTGCAACCTTTATTTTTTAGCCAATTTGTGCCACTTTTATACCTGATCTTTTGAGATGGATTCAGATTTCCTAATAACCTTCACTTATAAAGGAGTGGCATCCTTCCCATGGTTGCCAAGATTGTGATCTAAACCTTAAAATTTTTTGATCTTACAATCCAAGCTGACCTAAATGATCTAGACCCAAAGCGGGATCTAAATTGGGTTGGAATCTCGAGAATCTCTCTAGTTCTATGTTCCCTCACTATTCTACGTAAGATCTTGATAATCTTGTCTGTTGAAAAATATTTATGTTTATATAAACAATTTTAAGCTTGACATTCACCAAAAGTACACCATTTTTTGTATACCATATCATCTTTGATTATGCGAGAACATCTTTAACTTGAAAAAAAGAAGAAATCATTTCAACTTTTATCATTGTCATCTATCTAACTCTGTTTCTATCCATCTTATTATTTACAAGAACAAATCATGAGTCTGACTATTTGTTGCTCAAATGTTTGAGGACAACTACAATTCTGCGATATGATCCTATGAATCTACCGTCACTCTTAATCTTGACAACCTTGATCTTGCCTTTACTTCAGTCCATATGGGCTATTCTTCCTTGTTGCTCTATTGGTTGTTGGGACAACCATAACAGACTCATATCAACATCTCGTTCATTTGTAATCATTGCATGTAATCAAGGTCAGCTAGATGAATCTTATCCCATCACATCTTATGTTGAAGATCTTATTAAATACAAATACAATTTCAATTCTATGGCCTCTAACATTCCTAGATCCTCTACATTTTGTCCATATGACTACTCTACCTTCTTTCTCTATTGACCTATTGAGTAGCTATAGCAGGCTCAATCCTGATGCCTTTTTTTTTCTCTTTCTTTTTGATCATTACAATAACTGTTTTATCTTTTGAACTTTCTGTACAGTGATCAGCTAATTTTTGGATAGAGTAATATCCTACTCACATGATTTTCAAATGCTTTAGATTCAGATGGAAGGGCTTTTGTGATTCCTCCACTCGAGGAGTCTCCACCTTGGGAAGCGGATTATAAAAAGGTTAGATCATGTGACATTGGATCCAAAGCCCCAATGATCTGAAAGTTTAAACAATTAAACTGTTACTCCTTGAAAGGGAAATTTACTTGGTTTTGTGGATGCTAGTACATCGTTTTTTGCACTTTTTCAGATGGGAAATTTTCAAATAATTTCTCAATAAAGTTTTGATCGCTAGCAAACTTCCTACTGCCACTGCATTTGTCTTGCATTACTATAGGGTTGGTTCCTTAATGGTTACATGCTACATGAACCAAGCCAGATTGTAGGAAACAATCACAGACTAATAAAATCATTAACTTCTTCTAAAATACACTAGTAAAGTAATGCAATTAACTCCATGGACTTATATATCTCAATGTTGCCTCCCCAACTATAATAAATTAAGGAGATATAAAGTTAAAAATTGCCTTCTCTCAATTGCACTTTTCTAGGTTACTAAAATCATTTGCATCATCTTCAAGCCTCAGATTAAGTTTGTATGCACTATTGGAAAATAAAATAGTTCCAATTTATATATATTCTATTTACTAAAAACTAAAAAAATTTGCGTCTGCACTCTGCAACACTTCTATAAAGAAACAATACCGTGCCTTCCAAATTATTTTGGGGCATTTCAGGATCATAGGCAATTTGACAGTTTGGGGTGTGCCTATTTTGGGCATAGGTAAAGTGTGGGGTGTGTGTTTGGAATAAACCAAAATGCAGGTACGCTTGTTGGGAAATTTGCCATTTTATATCCATCACCAAACTATTCTCATATGACTTCCTTATTTCTTTCTACTTCTTCCTACCTATTCGTAGATCAATGCTACTAGAATAATACTGAATCAACTGATTTAGCCAGGTTCATTGAAAATTAGACAATAAAATGAAAAACTAGTTAAACCTAGTCAGTTAAGAATTGGCTAAACCCATAAAAATCAATTATACTTGGGTCAACCAAATAGGTTGAACTTTTTTTTTTCTTTGGTTGATATTTTAGTCAGTTCTCCTTTGACTCCACCCCTTGACTGCTACAATTAATGCTTTGACTTTCAAAACATTGATTAAGATGGCTAGAAGAAGGCAGCCATGTCATTGTCAAATGTCAATTGTTAAAAGCACTATTTATTGTCTTTGTTTTGGGTGACCCACCATGTTAGACCACTAAATGGATTGAAAGTTCAAACTATGGGAATGCAGATTAGTTCCTGTAAAGCAATTGAATTACATGTTCAGAGCAAATACTCTTTGCAGTCTTTGTGAACAAGCTTACTCTTTTATTATTATTATTTTTAATTTTTTAAAATGCCTATAGAAAGAATATAAACTTAGGTTCCAAAAAAGGACTAGTGGAGTCCTGTGACTTTGGATCATTCTAACTTCATGGTTTGAACCAGGCAGTAGATTTGGGTCATGTTGGTTGGGGTTATCCATAACCTAAACTCATTGTGAAAAATTGAATCCAAAACAAAATTTTGAGTTTTGATTTTCTGTTAAATATACCGTCGTTGGCATCATCATTAAATTGTGTTTGTCCCAACTATTTGAAATTGACTATATAAATTTTATTGGTCTGTTGAGCTCTATGCAAGGCTAAATCATATGTAATGTTTAAATTAATTAAATTGTTTTTGTTATATTGGCTATTTTTTTTCTTGTAAATATCATGCTATTGTAAATGTAAGAGTTGTATGGAAGATAATGTTATATGCTTCTATTGCATTAGAGATAGCTTCTAGCATGTTTCCTTGAAGCTTCATGGAATTGATTCATCGTTGGGCACTAAGTTTTCTAAAGCAAAGATTCTTTTATTTTTCAATAGGCTGCTTTTTTGACTTTCTATTGGTCCTTCCAACTTTGACTCTTCATGGAATTTTATGAAGTCCAACTGTCCCTTTAGATGCTTCATTCTGAAATAATTGTTCCACATTAACTGGAGTTGATGCAGCACTGTTTAACTGTGGATCTAAGGGAGACATTTGTACTTCATTTCTATGAGTAAGTCTTAAATGCTTTTGTTCTGTCAATTTTCCATAACACCGGAAGGTTATACTAGGTCTAACAAATCATTTTTGTTAGGTTTGGAGTCTTTAAAAAATTAGAACAACAGAGAGCCAATCTTTAAGTTCTGTTGTGGGAACTGTAAATTGAACACTTTCTTTGTCTATGGATGTCATTGAGATCGAGTCATCTACTAGTGAAGATGGTTCCTTTGATTTTGGATTATCAGACACATCCTTAATTGACGAAGCTGAGGATCAACAGGTAAATAGTGCACAAAGTTTCACCACAGGGAATAACCATTCTATAGACAGAACTGAACTACAAGGTGTATCAGGCATGCTAGATACAAGTCAGTCTTATAAAAAAGAGCCAGTGCATTCTTTTACAAGACCAAATTTTGATAGTAGGATGGAAACTAAGAGAAATGGTGAGACTACAAAAGGTGAAAATAGTGTAATTGGGCCTTCATCTTTTGCTGGAGGAAATTCAATCAATGCTTTGACTAGGTTTAAACCATCACAGTCTGTGGATGAGAAGTTCCGCAAATTGCCAAACACTTTAATGGAGAGTAGAGGTAGTAATGCTTGGGTTTTAATCACAATGTATCTCATGTATCATATGCATGCTGATATGCATTATTTCAATATGTAGACATTATACATGGAGCTACCACGAATTGGATGCAGCCCTCATCCCTGGTTCATGGAAAATCTATCAGCAGTTTGTATTCAGCTAGCACCAGTGAAGTACAAAAGCACTTGGGCATAGGAGGTGATAGGCACATAGAGCGTGATGAAAGGCATATATATCAGGAAGCTTTGCAGGTACTATGTAGTTTCATTTTATTTCTGCTTTCTATATTCTGTTGATGGGGTTCTTTTCCTCACACTAATCATCAGGTAAAAACATATTAGGAAATAAGAAGGATATTGTTCTCGTACAATTTTTGGAAGCTATGAATGGTTTCACATCCAATTTCTTTTAATCTTACCTCACTTCAAAGTTAATATAAAACCATTAAGATGGTTAATGCCTCTCTGGCTGATGCAACATTATAATATGAAAATCTTGTAAGATTCTGTATGATGAGAGCTACCAAAATTCTGAATCTGTGTCTTTCATGTGCTAGAGTGCATTGCTAGGGCAGTTAGTTGTGTGGTTAAGAGGCCATCAAGGTTTAAAAATCATATATAGGTCATATTACTGCAGAAAATCTTTTTTGTTAAAATAAAATAACATCAACTATAATGACAAGAATGTGTAATATCATGCCAAAAAGAGTTTATATCTATTATAAAATATATTAACCTGATCAACCCCATCAATCAACAAATGTTCCACCTACTACTTAACAATTAAATTAATCATTCTAAGAACCTGTAAATTCCTATAGATATTTTGCATATGAATCTGATCAATACATAAAACACTAAACGTATCATCTAATCTATGCATTCAGAAGATTTTTTTTGTTGTTCCAATACATATTATACATTTGTTTGTCTGTTTGGCAAGATTGGTTTAGTCAAATCCATATTAACATGGGATGAGATCGGGATTCAATAAGTTTGGGATTGGTTTAATCTGCATAATCGTTGTGCAGTCATAAGCTTGTGGTTGCTCATTGCATATGCATATGAGGTCACAAAATCAACTTATGTTGTGGTTTTAAAGCAATTGGTGCTTTATGGTCTATTTGGGAGGAGGTGAGGGAAGGGTAACTAAAGGGAAGGTAACTTTTAACCTTGTTTGGGAAGGGGGTGAGGAGAGATAAAGGGAACTTTTACCCTCCCTTACCCCTCCAATGACCTATTTTCTTACCCTCTGATTTGGGGTGTAAGGAAGTTACCCTCCCTTCCCTTCCCTTTCCATTAATGAACCTCCCCTCACCCCATCCAAACATAGGGTTAGTAAATTAGAGTTTGTGGATTGATTTTAACTGTCATCAATCAAGCAACACTTTTCTAGAAAACACTTCATCATTGTGCCAATTGTATTTTTAAATTTAAACTATTGTAGTGACAATTAAATTCTAATTTCATTTAATCAGTTTCCACTTGTCCAATGACGGCAATTAAATATTGTGTCTGCAAACTGGCTTTACCTATGGTTTAGTCATGCATTGGACTAGTCCATGAGCATTGGGTGTCAAAACTACAAAGAATAGGATGATTCCCATTTGCAAATACTGGCTATTAATTCTTAAGAGTTATTAGATATTATTATAGTTATATGATTGGTTCAGTCCTACTTATGGTGTTAGTTATTGACTATTATATTAGCGTCCTATATATATCTATATATATGGTGTAATGGTTTATTTTATTGAAGAATAATAGAATATTTTTTCTCTATAATATTAGAATGAGACTATTCCTAGGGTTATTGGAGTGGGATGTGTTTGTGTGACCTTTCATCATTCATCTATCTTGACATAAGATTCTACTTTCCTCCCCCTTTTACTCCTGCAAAACCATAATTCTTTTGGTCAGTGAACTACTCATCGAGAACATTGTTGGCTCAACATAGTGCTTCGTTGGTACTCTGTGTTGGCATCAATCCCTTTACCTTTTGTAATTGTAATCTCATCTTCAATCCTATTACAACAACTACCCTCTCACTAACTGCATCTTAGGTAATTGCCACCCTCCATATTTACCACATTGTTGATTGAGTTGCTTTCCCTCTCAAATCTTTGATCCATTCTCTATCACAAACATATCCTTTGACACCGTCATGGTTTGCTCCTCCAGAGTAGTCAATGATCATATTCAACCTTTACAAAATGTCGACTTGTAATCCACAACCATAAATCATTGCTCCAATCCCTTCACTGAATCTCGATCATCCTAGGAACTCAAAAGATCTTCACCTTTGCTACTTGTCTTGTGGTTTCTTGACAGCTGTTGGTTCTTCTTACTAGTTCTCATCAAATGTTTAATTCCTGGCCTTTAACGACCTCATTCCTATCACAAAATCTTGGGCAGCAAGACCAAAGAAATAGATACCCACTATCGGCTTCTCCCGACTTTGGCATCAATCTGACAACGAAGGGTGGCTCATTTAGATCTTGGATGGAGTCATTTTTTTGAGTTAGATGGTGGAGGCTCTCATCACAACCTCAACGGACTGCATCATAATCATGTGCCCACCCTAGCCCCCACAACTCTCCCTGAGCAATACTGGTCCAATAAGGACCAATCCAATAAGCTCAATTGCAATTCTATCTGAAAAAAAAAAAGATAAAAGGGTAAAAATAACAATTTTTTAAAGAAAAAGGAATGGGATGTGAAATCTTGAGAAAGATAGGGTTGATTAAAAAATGGGATAGTAAAAATTTAAAGAAAGTTGGTACAACAAAAAATGGATTTAGATAAAGAATTTTAAATCGAAAAGTATGAGAATAGTTAACAAAAGGTAAGATTGGAATTTGGAAGCATTTATTTAGTACAAAATTTTCTTTTCTTTTCCCTTATGTTCCTCTATATTTTATCTCATAGTCTATTATTTTTCTTGTGTGCATGAGTCATAATAAAACTAGTTACTTTTCATCTCTTCTAGCCTCTCTCCTTTTAGAGGAATAAAATGATCAACAACTTAGTTTTGTGCTTACATTTCCTCTCTTAGAGTAGACACTTGGTATCATAATTTATCTCCTTAGGTTGCATTTTCAAAAAGATGTATCAATTTTTGTTCCATCTTAATATCCTCTTTCTCATAGATTTAGATCTCAATACCATATCGGGTGAGACTTGTTCCATGCAAGAGCCTAGACATGACACCTTGGTGAAGCTTTGACGGCAGCGTGGAAAATCCAGTGAACTTCCCAATAAATTTCTCTTCCTCATTTTTTTACTGGTTCATTGGAGATCCTTCTCTCTTTTTTTCTTTCCTTTCTTCTTCTTCTTCTTCTTCTTCTTCTTCTTCTTCTTCTTCTTATGATTATTATTATTTTGTTGTTAGGTTCAACATAGGGCTGAACATTGCTTGATACTGCAGGGACACATTTCATTTCAGGACAAGAGACTAAGAGAGACTTCAAATCTCACTCTCTTTGGTAGCTATGGGATTTTTACTCAATCTCTCTCTGACATTTTCTCCCTTTCGTTTGGGAGTAATATTAAACTTTATGTTGTCTCTATTTCCTATTAACTCCTTGTCACAAGAGTACTTATCATAATTTTTCAATTTTTACTCTGGAAGCTTTCACAAGTTGTTATTTCATCCTCGTAGAATCATACAATATCTTCGATTTCAGCAGAGTTGAAGAATAAGAATATATTAAAGTTTTTTGAAGATTTTTATCAACTTCATTTTTTTTTATTTAATAAGTCTACCATTAGGGAATTGCCATCAATATCATTGAAGTTTCGTAACCATTCTTTCAGTGTTTTGTCATCGTCATCATCACTAAACATCAATCAATTTTTTCTTTGTTCCATAAGCTGGCACAATGGTAAGGTGTTATGGGTTGTCTAGTTGTGTTTTATTGTGTTAGAATTATATAAGACAGAAAATATGAGGAAAATAATTATTTCCACTTAACTAGAATAGGTACAAGTCTCTCCTTTTATAGAGAGAATTTACGATAGAAAAGGAAACTAATGAAAAGAAACTAAATAAAGTTAATATTTGACCGATTATACTTTCCTATTTTTTTCTAATTTATATATCTTTTATAATCTATATTTATATAAGAAACGATCCTGGAATATTCCTGAAATTATGACTAAATCAAGGACTTTAATGACAGAATTTCCACCCCAAAAAACTGGTTTGAAGATATCTTCCATAGCCGGCTTGTTAGTTAGCTTAACGAATTGTTTCTTGTGTAGTCCCTTCGTTAGTACATTAGCTAATTGTTCATTTGTTGGAAGATATGCATATTATTCTAGTTGAGTTTCTCCTTGATGAAATGTTTATCCACTTCTATATGCTTTGTATGATCATGAAGAACCGGATTATGAGCTATGGAAATAGCAGCTTTATTGTCACAATAAACCTTCATAGGAGTTGAGTTAGAAAGCTTCAATTCCTCAAGAATTCTTTTGATCCTCCTCACTTTACAGATTCTAGGGCAACAACTCTGAATTATGCTTCAACACTACTTCGACTACCACATTTGTTTTTTACTTATGTAACTAGATTCCCACCAACAAAGGAACAACAGCTTGATGTTGATCTCATGTCCGTAACACATCGGTGTAGACTTCAACTTGACGATGCCCATGTTTCTTAATAATAAACCTCTCCTTAGAGTTTTTTTCAAATATCTCAATATCTTATAGACGGTCTCGAAATGTTTTGCTCATGGTGAGTGTATGAATTGACTTACCATGCTAATTGCGAAAGCGATATCAAGCCGTGCATGAGACAAGTAAATCAAATTTCCTACGAGTCTCTAATATAGTTCCCTGATCTTCACTTCTTCAACTTAGCAGCTTGTAACTTCAAGTTAGGTTCAATCAGAGTCTCAACCGTTTTACACCTAAGCAAACCTGTTTCTCTAAGGAGATTAAGAATATATTTTCTTTGATTAACAAATGTACTTCCCTTGGATCTTGCAAATTCCATTATGAGGAAATACTTGAGGACTCCCAAATCCTTAATTTGAAACTCTTTTAAGAGTCTCTTCTTTAGGACCGCTAATTCTGTCTCATTATCGCCAGTTAAGATAATATCAATATAAACAATCAAAATAGCAACTTTACCTTTTTTTGAATGTTTATAAAATATTATGTGATTTGCTTGACTGTGTAAGAAGTCATAACTAATAATAGCCTTTTAAAAGCATTCAAACCATGCTCTTGGTGAATGTTTGAGTCCATATAATGCCTTGTTTGATTTGCTCGCGTTTTCACCACCCAGTCTCTTCTTAAAATCCGGCAGTCTAGATCACCATTGAGAAATGCGTTTAATGTCAAGTTGATGTAGATGCTAATCTGAATTTACTACAAGAGATAACAAGACTTTGATAGAGTTTATCTTAGCAACTGGAGCAGAAGTCTTTCGATAGTCAATCCCATAAGTCTGAGTGAAACCTTTAGCTACTAGTCTAGTCTTGTACCTTTCAATGCTTTCATCAGCTTTATATTTTATCATAAACACCCATGCACACTCAACTAGTTTCTTGCCTTTGGGTAGATCAACTTATCTCCCAAGTGCCACTTCTCCTTAAAGCATTCATCTCTTCCATGACTGCTAATTTTCAACTCGGATCATCTAAAGCTTCTTGTATATTCCTTGGAACAAACAAGTGTGAAATCCTATAAGTGAAAGCTTTATGGGTTTTTTTTTTTGACTGTTTTTGATAGGAAATATAATTTGCAATAGGATGATTAGTGCAATTTCGGACACCTTTTTTAATTGCTATAGGAACATCAAGATAAAAAATAGTAGGTGAACAATTAGACACAATGGGAGGAATCAATCCTGGACTTGGGATAGAGTTACTTGAAATTTCGGTGCTAGAGCTCGGATTTTCAAACTAGTGTTGTGCAAGCTTGACATTCGAGTCTTTACTTCTCAGATGAAATCTCTTCTTAGTATGAACCTGAAGCTCAGAACTCAGATCACGGTGATTAATTTATAGTATTTCTCCCCCTAATTGAGAGTCTCCGATACTAGGTATTAGAGGTAAGTGACTATTTTCAAGATTGTCTGAAAAATGATATTGGGAAGTGACTATATTCTCTGATACTAGGTAATACATTTTGGGGTCATCAAATCTGGTTGCTCCAATGTTGCAAAATTCAAAAGGAAAACATGCTTCAGTTATAAAGGACCAAAGAATGTCTCATTTTATTGGTTGCTTATTTCAGTGTTTTACTAGATTATAAATATAAATCATTATCTAAAGAAAGAAGTAGAATTATATGACTTACAAGTGACAAATGCTAAAGCTTAATTGATTGCCAGAATTTTTAAAGTATAAAGATTGATATGAATAATTATGCATTGGCAATTTAATTATTTATTAAGTAAATAACTAATTATAATAAAATAATTTATTAAAAATTACAACAAGTAAAGTTAGTCATGTGACAATGAATTTTGAGACCACTCTTGCACAATGGTGTGACACCAAAATGGAAACGGTCCGTTTGTATCATTCTGGTCAGTGACCAAAATTTCAGCATGGCTAGAAAATTTTAAACTTTGCTTTTGGTTGTCAATTTTAAGAAAAATGACTGCCATTTTCCCCCTTTATACTCTACAGAATCTTGGTCAACCACGGCTAGAGGATGACCTGCCTCAGGGTCTTTTGGCTGTACCTCTTTTTAAGCATCAGGTAGCTACTGGATGTGCAACCTTATTAATTACTTTCCTTGTGTTTCAACAATTGGATACTGACCATCATGTTGATTAGAAAATAGCCTTAGCTTGGATGGTTCAGAAGGAGAAAAGTACACATTGTGCAGGTGGAATTCTTGCAGATGATCAGGTCATTTTTGTGGATTTAGTTTCTCATTCACATTTAATTAATACGAGAATAGTATTTTATTAAGCACGACTGTCTAAAGGATGGCATGTTATCTTAAAAACAGGGCCTTGGTAAGACTATATCCATGATAGCTCTGATACAAAAGCAAATGGCTCAACAGTCAAAATTTACATCAGATGTTTCAGATTGTGTAAAACCAGAAGCCTTAAATCTAGATGAGGATGATGATGGGGTTACTGAAGCGGATAAGACAAAATTACAATCCAGAGAAAGTGATCTTAAATGTGAGAAAGTGACTTCTTCAATGATCAACACATCAAGCAACACCAGGCCAGCTGGAGGTACATTGATTGTGTGCCCTGCTAGTGTTCTTCGGCAATGGGGTAGAGAGTTGGATGAAAGAGTTCCAGAAAGTGCAAAGTTATCTGTTCTCCTATATCATGGAGGTACACGGACAAAGCATCCCAATGAACTAACAAGATACCATGTTGTTCTGACCACCTATTCAATTGTGACTAATGAAGTTCCAAAACAGCCTATAGCTGATGATGATGAAGGAGAGCAAAAGAACCATGATAAGTATGGGCTATGTCCAGACTTTTCATCCAACAAAAAGAGGAGGCAGTCCTCCAATGAACAGAATAATAAGAAGAAAGGGAAAAAATCAAAAGAGTCTCTTCTTGACTTTGGCAGTGGTCCTCTTGCTAGAGTTCGGTGGTTTAGGATTATCTTAGATGAAGCTCAAACTATAAAAAATCATAGAACTCAGGTTGCTAGAGCCTGTTGTGGTCTTCGGGCCAAAAGAAGATGGTGCTTATCAGGGACACCGATGCAGAATACAATTGATGATCTCTACAGCTACTTCCGTTTTCTGAAGTATGATCCTTATTCTGTATATAGCTCCTTCTGCGCTTCTATAAAACATCCAATATCTAGAAATGCGAGTAGTGGATACAAAAAACTTCAGGCTGTCTTAAAAACAGTCCTGCTTCGACGCACCAAAGGTAATTTCTTCACATAAATTTATCTGGAACTATGTAAGCTTCATATATTGGTCATTACTCATTAGTTGATTAGATCTTTTCTTGTTATTCCTTTTCTGGAAAGATGATACATAAAACACAATAATGGTTTCTTTATTGTAATTTCTACACAAGGTTTCTTGTTTGGTCACTAAATCATGGACTATACTTACATCTTCATGTGAAAGACCTAGCAATGGCTAACAGTTATAGTATTTTATCTGTATGCATTACATAAATAATACCTTGCATTTTCTCATCATCTAATAGTTGGACTTTTATCTACCTCTTCCGTACCCATATTGGATGATAACATTGGGACACCAACACTTTGAACATGGAAAGAGGTGAGGTACAAGAAGTGAAGTATTTAAAGTTTGAGTCACTTTCACTCATTGAGATTGAGGAGCAAGTCTCAAGGAATTTTTTGAATATGGATACCTACAATGGGAGCATGGACTTGTTAGAACGTGATTGTTTTTTTCATTCCCATATATATTTGCATGGAATAGTAAATTCTTGATGTGCTGAATTTTTTTAATACAACCGTGAGGAGTCACACATTTGTTCTCCTTGTTGCCATTGGGGAAATATATAGCTTTAAGGAATTTTCTCAAGGCATTGACTTTGTTGGCAATAATAGGATAGCCTGCAAAATCAATAGCTTGATGATGTTGAAATGAAAGGGTGAGGAGGCACTTTCAAAATTTTTAAAGGGGTTTATCAAAGTGACGAGCTAAGTGGATGACTATATTATACTTCCTAATGGCTGCCTTTAAGTTTGCTTTGAGGCCATCAAGGGTTTCATTCTCCGCACGAGAACCCACCTAAGTACTATGTTGAAATGTTGAAGGGGACAAGTGGATATGTTGTCATGTTGAAGTGATGCCTATGAATGTCCCACAATCTTAAAGTGCTCACAGAAGTTAAAGATGGAAAATTGCAGTTACCATAACCACAACTATACTGCTCTGCTTTCCATTAGAAAGACAAACCAAAGTGTTGCTGCTATCATTGGGAGCATGTGTGCAATACAGATGAGTGTATGCATTTGAAGATTTGCTTAGAAAGGGATAAACTGCACAAATTTGTGGGTCCATGGAGGGAAGTCAAAGGAGGAGCCAACCTGCGATCCAATTCAAAAACATATAAAATTGATTATTAGGTGATTAGCATCCAGTGGAGAAAGAAGCAACAAGTTCAAATTTTCTGCCTGAAGGAAACCATCATGTTTGCCTTACATGTGGGGCATAAGTATAGCCAAGATTTGATAGACCAAAAAAGTAGGGAAAATTGGTTCACATATTCAAGATGCATTACTGCTTCATGAAAAAGTGGTGGCTTGAGAGCTTTGATTCTATATTATCTATAACGGATATGCATTACTGCTTTAGGTTTAGATTGTGATTGTTTAGTAAGAAGGGTGCTAGTGGATATTGGCAATTTAACCTTGTATTACAACATATTTTTGTAAACCTATATGCAATGTGAATTGAGGGAGAATACAACCTTGATGGATTTCACGAGAAATAAAATTAGAATGCTCGAAACAATTGATTTGACTGTAGTGACTTGGTGTAACAATGATGGGTTTCTCAAAAAAAAAAAAAAACAGAATTAGAAGGTTTAGAACAATTGCTTTGACTGTAACAGTGGGTCTAGCTGCTTTCTTCTTTCAATGTAATCCTAGGAGCTTAATCTTCAATACAAGGGGTAGGAGTGATTAGGTTTGATCCAATAGAGTCATGGACTGGGTTTAGGGTTGTTACTTGCCAATTTGTTACGATGCACACTCTCCAGTCTTGTTATCTAGCATTTGTTTTGGCAAACATCTTTTTTTTCCCTCCCTGTAGTCAAAGCATCTCTTTTCTTCTCTAGCTATATTTTATTGTTGTAGTTGTGTTTGGCATGTAAGGTATGGTTCTCTCTTATACCAATGTCTCTCCTCACCTTCCCATTTTTGAGTCCCTTATTTTTTTAAAAAATTATTTCCCTTGTTCATTTCTTATTTAAATGATTTTATAGTTATGTTTTGCCTATATCTAATTCCATAGAATTTTCATTATGTTCATTCTTTTGTTTCATTAGTTTATGGCTTATTGTTCGCTTCCTCCTGCTAAATTGCCTTGTAGGTACAATTATTGATGGGGAGCCAATTCTTAAACTACCGCCGAAGTCAATTTGCTTGAAAAAAGTAGAATTTTCTCACGAAGAGCGAGAGTTCTATTTAAAGTTGGAGGCTGATTCATGGCAACAATTCAAGGTACATCCCATTTGAGTTGAGTTGAGTGTGCAATTCAATGTAATTGAAGAACAGATCGTACTAGGTTGTATTTTCACCAGATTTCTGATAAAGAAATTTGACCTTTATCTTTATTTAGATTGTAATGCTAACTCATAACTTGTAGAATAATGCTAGCTGTTACTTTCTTCTCCATAAGTTCGGGAAACAACTTTATGCATGGGAATATGGGATATGGCTAGAAAGAAAGAAAGGTGATTGCTTTTTTGGTTCTATTTTCACATGTGAGCTGGAGATATAGTCACCTCTTATAAAGTTTGTATAGCTCATATATAGTGAATATATCACAATAGTTGAGATATGCAATTGACTTAGATGTGCAACCTAATGCTTAACTGGTTGATCTCCATTTAAGACGTAATGTATGCATGTATGAGAAAAAAATGATAGGAAAACTGAAAATCTAGGCGCTCACATTTATTTCAAAGAAGTTATTGCTATAGATTCATTTATATCAAATTTAATGGTTCAACAAGAGGTTTGGGCAGCCACATAAGCAGTGTGGAAGGGTCCATGGCTGCCTAAACCACGTATGCTTGCAAATGTTTGCATCATTCCAAATAAAGGTAAATTGCTTAGGTGGATTATGCAATTAATATTATACATATATTATCTTTTTAGCAAGAAAATATTATTTTTAGGCCGTAGGCACTTGGTCCTTAGGTGGTTGGTATTAAAATATTATTAAAATAGGTAGTGCCATCATGCAAAAAATAATGTCATCATGCTAAAATATTAAAACATGAAAAAGCTAACTAGTGTCATACACAAGTTTACAATAAACTAAGTTCATAAGTTATAAGTAACAAAGCACTCTATAGAGAAAAAAAAACTATCCAGAAAATCCCATTAAATTCCTCATTAGCCACCTTACTTTTTTATCCTCAGAATTAACCTCTTCTTCATAGTCTTCACTTGTAGAGGGATCAACTAGCTTATAGCTTCTCCTCGCTTGAGAAAGCTGATTAGCTCTTGAAGCTTTTGGAACTATATCCTTATATCCTATGTCAAGCCTGATAAAAAAACTACTTCCTCTTATATCCTCGTTCATTCATTCTCTGGCACTACTGACATCTTTTAACTCTTAAGGGGGTTCTTCTTAATATATATACATTTTAAATTCATCAATCTTTCATCAAATTGGATATACACTATATCATTCATTTTCATTACAAGTAATTCCTTTGTTCACTTTGTATGAATCGACAAAAAAGAAATCCATTTATTTATTGATAAATTATGTACAATCACAATTTCAAGTGTCGAGCTATGCCTATTGGCACAAGCAGAGTTTATATTTTGCTCATTGACAAACAAACAAACAAGCAGAATGGTTTGGCATGAAGAGCTTTGGCTTGGGAATGAGAGAAATTGAAAAGAAAGATAAAGAGGAGAGAATAAGAAGAGGAAGCATGGATTAAAATATTGTGTCAAGCTGTCGCCGTGGAAGGCTTGCGTGACCCCACAGTCGTGCCAGAGGGGTTGCACTGGGCGGAGCAAGTGCGGGTTTTTAAATTAAAATTGATAACTTAGCATTGATTATCTCAATCAACTCTTAGCTACGACTGAGATAATCTCAAGTGGCTTAATTAAACCCTAATAAAATTATCTAATTAATTATATATTTTGTTTATTTTAATTCTAAAAATATACAGTAATTTATTTATTTATCTCCATTTTTTTTAAATATTTTTTTTTATTTTTTAAATATATTTTTTAATTATTATATTTTATATTTAAAAAATATCGTGGAGGTGTCGTGCAATTCCCTCGGAGGAGTCGCGTGAGCGGGCTAGGGGTTTTTTAATTAACTCTTAACTATGATAGGAATTATCTAAAAAGACTTAATTAAACTCTAATGAAATTATCTAATTAACTAAATATTTTATTATTTTAATTATAAAATATATAATAAAATTTTTATTTATTTATTTGCCGACCTCACTTAGTGAAATAAGGTTTGGTTGTCGTTGTTGTATTTATTTATTTATCTCTCTCTATATATATTTTAAATATTAATTTTTATATATTTTTTCTTTTTAAAATATTTACGTTAAATATTTTATTTTTAGTTAATATATTTTATATTTAAAAAATGCCTAAATCATCAGCACGGTATGATACAATATTGAAATCGTATGTCATACACCAAATCTCCGATACAGCTTGAAATTTTAAACCACAAGAGAAAGTCCGGTACTGAAAAGATAGAGATGTTGGAGGGGCGGTAGAGGTTGGTGTAATAGTAGTCTCTACGAGTGGTCGACTAAGTGCATGTTGTTGGAGGTAGGGGTAACGATTGCTGTCGTAACTCGTAGGCAGGGTGACGCCCTCTTCTGACAAAGGGATCAACAAACAATATAGGAGGCGGATGACATACGACTTTGAGTATTGGCGACTTAGCCGCTAGTGTGAAAACTAGTGGAGAAGGGGGAGGGAGTAAGGGGATCAAGAGAAAAATATAAACATAATTAAATAGTTATATAATTTTCTAACTTTCTAAAAATGCAATTAACCTAATTAAATACAAGTGAATTGAACTTTCCTATATATAAACTTTATTTAGTTTTAAATAAATTCAAATCGAGTTTGGTTTGAACCCGCTTGATTATAATCATATCATTTCTACTTGATGAGCTCTCTTTAACCCTAAAAAAATGACCATAAAACTTAACATATTAGTTTAATCTAACTTAATTAGTATTTAAAATTAAAAAAAATAATTAAAAACATAAAAATTTAAATAGGATAAAATTTGGTATTCAACATTGATGGATATTTTTTCATAGTCAAACTTTTATAAAGAAGAGACTGAAAGAAGTAACATAAGATAAGAAATAATTAATGACATATACTAAATGCCTATGTTTTCAAAAGATTAATTCGAAAAATAACTAGAGTTCCACATGCTACTTTGATTAAATAAAAAATATTTAATTAAATTTAAAAATCATTTATTTTTTCCATAATTTTTAGTTAGATAATTTTTTTTTTTTCAAATTTAAATGTGATTTTGTTGAAAAAAAATTAAACCTAAATTTTTCAATGTTAATTTTGTTAAGTTCAAATCGAGTTTTATATATTTAATTTAAAAAAATTTAAATATAATATTATACTCCTAATTTTTGTTTTGTTTTATTATTCTTAATAATAAAATTTGAAAATTTTTAGCAGCGTTTAAGAGTTTTTTATTTAGGTTTTTACCAAACAAAATATGAAAGTAATATTTAATCCTCTATTAAATGCTTGCAAATAAATTTTGAACGCAAATATATAAATTAATTAAAATATAGTTCATTTCAAATAAAATTACATCATTAACTTCTTGGATTTCTGCTTTCAAATATGAAAATACATTAATTTATTTTGCTGAATTTGAAAGTAAAGCATGCTAGTTTATAGAGTAGTTATGTAAGTTATTATAAAATGAAAGAAATATAATTTAAGCTAGAAATTAAAATTAAAGATTATAAACATTTTAATCATAAAAACTGAGATAATCAAATTAATCATAAAGAAAAAACAAATATATATTAACAATATCATTAATTATCAAATAAAGAATTTATTATAATACAAATTTAATCATAATAAAAATTAATAATTTAGTTAAGTAAGTATTGAAACCCTATAGACATGGTTTGATACAGTGTCAAAATTATATATTGTTTTGGTCAAAGACCACAACTTCGGCTCAACTCAAAATTTGAAACCTTGTGTTTAAAAAATTTGAAAGTAAACAATGATCATAATTCTCATATACCCTTTTAAATGCACTTTAACTCCCCTCACACCCAGAGGGGTTGCATAGTAGCTTTAGAATGTTGATTGGCATTACTTATAAATGGAGAATACCTAATTCAAATTGACCTCCATGTGCTATTAGATTAAATTAATAAATAATATTAGTAAAATTTTAGAATTTACTCAAAATGACTAACAAATTTAACTAAATAGTAAGAATTACTTTGGCTAAATTTTTATCATTCTTTGACCTCTACCTCAGTAGTGGTATTCTAAAGAGTCCAAATGCATTCTATATGCCTTCAATTCTATACTTATCACATCACATTATCCTGGATGGTAGGATCAAGAAGGATGGAAAGGCATACACGTGTGAGAATATCATCCATGATAGCGCTATCAGACACTATTTCCTAATAGTCCCTAAAATAATAAGGATTAAGGCAATAAGAAAATTTAGAGCACTATCAAATTTCCTCTATATATATTCCTCAATAAGATTCATATGACTTCTAAGAAATTTTCACATTCTTAAAAAAAGGCTATTATTTTCTTTTTAGCATCCTTTATATCATTATATGTAAATCTCATTATCGGCCTTTTATTTGCATAAAAATCCTATAACTTTACTAATACAAAAATACCAAAAGTGTAAAATTCACACCTGACAAACTTGCTCATCACAATAAGCCTTTAACACTTCTAGATCATTTATATTGCAGTTACTCTTCTGAAGAAATATCATCCTTATCTTTTTCCTTGCATCCAGAACACTTTGCAGTAAAAGAAAAGTTGTAAACCTTACGATTCTAGCTCGCACAAGGTCCTTATTTTTTTTGAGTGAAGTAAGGTGTTATGCTCAAAAGTCCTATGGTGACTGAAGTGACTCATTATGCTAAAAGTCTTACGGTGATTGTATTTAAAAACAATGATAGTTCTTAGCTTGTCAATTATATGGTTTATTTTTTCCTTACCAACCTCCTCAAGCATCAAATCAATTGTATGAACTACAAAAAGACAAAAATATATATAGTCGGTCCTTTTTTATCAGCCTTTTCAATAGCTAAATTTTCCACAGCATTGTGTTACTATCCGAAACACTCTGTTCCCTAACCTCCATATATTTATCAACAATCGTAAAAAATGTGTGGCACTCCTCAAATGCATCAATAGATTTCAAGAAATTCGTGCCTAATTCATAATATACAAACAAGTTTGTAATGCTCCTGCTCTTTTTATCTGTCCATGAAAACACAAGCCGGTCATAATAGTACAACCGGCTCTCTTCCAAGTATCCATATGGACTTATAAATATTCTTTGATCTTTACCACTTCTTTCTTAAGTAAAGGTTCACCGAGATCATAAAGAGTTCAACTTTTATAGATAAGATCATTTCATTGATTGCCTCTATCACAGTATGGAAAGACTTCAAGGAAGCTGCATAAAATGAAATACCTGCTTCATAGAACCATTTAGCAATATACTGGTTGACACTATTCCTTTCTTCCTTGGCAAATTTATCTTTGTTGTGGCTTTTCTTTGTTGAATATTGTGATGCCACAACTATTTCTGGATCATTATCTGTGAATCGATCCAGTGGTCCTTTAATTCTTAGCCTTTTATCACCCATTCCTTGGATTTTTTTCCATGAAATATTAACCTACAGGCTTTCTTCCTGAAACAAGTTTACCTTGTCATTCTTCTTTTTGATTGACTCCAATGCAAGGATCACTTTGTTAGCTTTTAGCTATTAATAACCCACAACATTACTTTAAATACAAGCAAGGTGATGCTTAAATCTGGAGACTCCTTTGGTTTCTTTGCCACAAAATTTGCACTTAACAATATTAAGGTCTATAGAAATCAGAACTTACTATCTTGTGTTGAGTTGAGGTTGTTTTCATACTTTAAATTCACTAAACAATAAACAAAACATGACCAGCAGATAAAATTATAAAATCGGAGATCTAAAATGAGAAGTAAAATAAGAAAAAAGGGCTGCTGTGAAGGGAATCAAAAAGGGCAAAATTAACTGAAGGTTGTTCAGTTACTGCTGTTAGTGAACGGGTGAAACAGTACTGGATGTGTCTGATTACTGTCGTGGGTGGGGTTACGACTGTTGCAAAGCACCCAAGTTACTGATTACTGTTATGTGAATGTGGTTGGTTGTTATGGGTGGACTGTGACTAATTACTGGTTTAGATGGATGCTGTGCACTATAGGGATGCTGTGCACTAATAGGGATGCTGTGAAGGAGTCTCAACGCTGTGGATTTGAAAGTGTTGCAGATGTAGTCACAGTGGTGATAACATTGGGTTTGATGCGTGTAGAGGCATCATGAGCAGAGTTTCAATGAACGGTGACACTGTTTTTGTGTAGAGGTATCGTGTGTGGAATAATTGAGAAAACCGACGATGTTGAGTGTAGAAGTGTCAGGGAGAAGAACTGAATAAGGGGTTTCAGTGTAAAAGTGTTTCAGCATGAGAAGGAGAAGAGAAGGGATTGACTTGTAAGTCACCACCAAATCATTCCTATTCTCCTACTGAATGAGCCTTTTCAATCACCGAACCCACCCTTTTCCCAATCAATGCATTGCTGGTCTACCTATCTCCATTTTTAAAATACCCACCTAACAATGACTGCTTACACAATAGGTGAAGCAGAGGCCTGTTGGAAATGCCTAAGTGGTCTAGACCACTTCTCAAAACCATGATCTTATCAAAAGTATCTTTGCTTATTATAAAATGGAAGAAAAATATATTGGAAAACTATTTTTTTACAAAGAGGTAAATAGTATAAGGTAATATGATGATCATCTTTCTTGAATTGCATCTTGGGAAGTGGACATATATTAGCTAAGATAACTTTATTCTTGACACTTGGACAGTGCTACATCTCTATGACTAATAAAGTGAAATCTATGATAGACAAACCTCATTTTTGAAAAATGATACTAAGTCTAAAATTATTTAAAAATTTAATATTTTTTGTGTTGTAATTTAGCATCAAATATATGCTTGTGAAATTTACCTTTCCAGCAAAACTAAGAGAATATTAGATGTAAATGCTTTCAAGCATAATTTTTGCAATAAGATACTAAAATTTAAACTTCTTAAATTTTTTAAATTATTTGAAAAATTAGTTTGATTATAAAATAAGGGGCATTTCTATGATCATTTGAACTATTCCTATTCTCATTATTTGTCATTTTCATGATTTATATATTTTAATGACATTAACCTAATAAATGCATCATAGCTAAGATCATGGTTGTTGAGATGTTTTTAATGAGATGAGATCAAGGTATCACCATAATTGTTCTACACGTCCTGTGATTATGCCATTTTAAAGTTCAAAGTATTATCAGGCATATGTATATAAACAAAAATGAACCCAACCTAGAAAGGGGTTTAGTGAATAAATGAGGATATTTAACTTGGATTCAATATAATTTGGTGTCATGTCATATAATGGTGCTTGATTTTAATATGCTTTGCCCTAGAATGATGAATACAATATGTATACATTTTTTTATTAGGTATTAAAATTTTCACATAGTAGCTGCACACTACTCTTTATGCTAATCTAAGATCTTCCTTCATACACCGTCTACAATAATTGTGTCATGCATTCTCCCATAGCTATGACTTGGCCTTGTTGGTTGATAGTGCAATCCAATGGTATTTGTGACTACTTTAACTTACTAGGGAGGATCTAAGGAGTTGACACCTTCCACTAGTGTTTTTCCTATCCAACTTGCAACTCACATAGTTCAATGGTATTAACAGGCATATGTATATAAACAAAAATGAACCCAACCTAGAAAGGGGTTTAGTGAATAAATGAGGATATTTAACTTGGATTCAATATAATTTGGTGTCATGTCATATAATGGTGCTTGATTTTAATATGCTTTGCCCTAGAATGATGAATACAATATACATACAATTTTTTGTTAGGTATTAAAATTTTCACATAGTAGTTGCACACTACTCTTTATGCTAATCTAAGATCTTCCTTTATACACCATCTACAATAATTGTGTCATGCATTCTCCCATAGCTATGACTTGGCCTTGGTGGTTGATAGTGCAATCCAATGGTATTTGTGACTACTTTAACTTACTAGGGAGGATCTAAGGAGTTGACACCTTTCACTAGTGTTTTTCCTATCCAACTTCCAACTCACATAGTCGAAGTTGAAGTAACCTATAAGGTCAAATGAATCACTCCTTGAATACTAATGACTGGGATTAAGAGTGCCCTTGAGATACCTTAAGATTCTCTTAATTACCACAAGTTTGGACTCTTTAGGAACCGATTGAAACATAATGAATAATCCTACCATCAAAATAAAGTTCGGTTAAATATAATATCCTTACAATTAAACTTCTAATTTTTCTATTTCAAAAACAACACTTTTACCATTCAGATCATTGTCCAATTTTTATTTTTGTTTCTATAGGTGTTGACAGCCTTTTACATTTTTCATTTCAAATCATTTGATGAACTCCTTTGCATACATGGTTTGATGAACATAGATCTCATGATGCTTTCTTTGCCTTATTTGAAGTCCCAATAATACATTTAATTTTCGCTTATCATGAAATCACTCTCCATGAGAGTGGTAGACATATTAAAAAATTCTTTATTAGTTGAACAGAAATGATATCATCTACATAAAGTCGTGCAATAAAAATACCATATTTTTTTTTGTATTTAATAAATAATTTTATTTTTGTCTTAAATAACTAATGTAAGGTGAACTGCACCTAGTTAAAAATATTTTGAGATAAGAAAACTTAAAAAATTTATATACCAAGCTTGAGGGACTTAGTTTCAAACCAAATAATGTCTTTTTAGTCTAAAACATGATTTAGATTTTGCAAATCTTCAAAAGTATGTGATTGTTTCACAAATTTTTTTTTATAAATCCATTAAAAAAATGCATAATTTATATCCATTTGAAAGAGTGTAAGACCTTTAATGTTGTAAAAGTCAAAAGCATATAAATTGATTCGAGTTGTGTTACTGGAGCATGAGTCTCATCATAATCTACTTGCTTGAAATGTTCGGCCACTACTCTAGCCTTATTTCAAATCACACGTCCAATTCATCATAAAGTTTATTCATAAAAATCTGACAAATTCGAATGGTTGAACAATTATAAGGTCTTAAGGCTAATTCATCTTGTATCTTGATCTAGATCAAGCAATGCTTCGTCTATGTTTTTTAGCTCAATTTGAGAGATGAATGCTACATTGCTATCTACACGTCTAAAATGAGATCTCATCCTTACCCTTGGGAGCTATCTCCTATTAACTTTTCAAGGGGATATTTGGGTTCTTCTTGTAGACTTTTAAGAGTGGTTGAATTATTTATTCTAATCATCTTCCTGGGCTCATCCTTCTTGGTTTATTCTCTTGCTCTCCTTTGTTGGTTTTTCCTATGCATATGTATGTTTGGTTCTTGTTGATATTCCAAGTTTTCAGAGGTAGTTGTAGATATTAAGAGGTGGTAGCTAAAAGGATGTAAACGATGAACATTAGGTGACTCTTCTACCAAATAACCTAAGTGCTTGATTATTGCCAAAGTGATCCTTAGTATTTAAAGATATATCTTACTACCAAATAACCTGAGATTCTTAATTGAGAGTACACTTCCATAGACAAAGTTTATATGAGGTTTTCACTAAGAAGGAATGGAAATATTTATGTTATTTTGAACATGACATGTAGTATGAAAATTCTCGGCACAAAAGTATCTCAGGAAAGAGTACTTGTTCAACATGGACCGAGATGCCCGAAGTGCACAATTCTTCCTTTTCACAATATCATTTTGTTGAGGTGTACTTGGAGTGAATTTTATGCAAATATCTGTGACCTTTATAATAATTTTGAAATTATGGTTCTTACATTCTCCATCTTAATCACTTTGGTTCTGATTGATTTTAATCCTTTTTCGTTTTTAACTCTTTTGCAAAAAGCGATGAACAGTCAATAGTGTCAAACTTATGTTTAAGGAGATATGTCTATGTATACCTACTAAAAATCATCTACTACTACTACTACTACTTGGAGATGTTATGTCATATGAATACTTAGTGTACTTGTCTTTAGAAGAAATCCGCTACCTTAGCGGCCCCCTAGTGCCGGCCCCATGGATATGGAGGGAGGTAAATGCAGGTACACAGGCCATAAGTGCACGATGGGGTAAACCCCAGGTCGTCAATTCACGAGAATCGGTCCCTAGCCATTTCTTGAGAGATGTCATGCGCCCACCGTCTGCGTTACGCCCTGGGGGCATGTGCTTGCCTTTACGTTAATACTTAGTGTGGTTGCCTTCTTGACATCCATTGTAGACGTTCTACTCACAAGGTTTTGTTTCAGCTTGAGTCGACTCACGAGATTTTGTTTCATCTTGAATCAACTCGAAGAGAATTAAATCTTTTGAAGTCTACTCGAGTAGATAATGGTGTGCTAGAAATAGGTTATTGAGTTGACTAAAGAGGTTCTGAGTCGACTCAAAAAGTATTCGTTGGAGGATAAGGTCTGCAACAAGAAGTAACCAATTGAGTTGAGTGACTTGGATTTGAGTCTATTGAACTGGGTTGGTGTCAATTGGAAATATTATCAGTTGGTAGATAAGGTTGCAAATTTATCCAGTTAACTAATCTAGATTTGAACATAGAATAAAGCTGATCAGCAAGTCTAATCTTATCTAACGTTTGAAGGTTAGCTTGCAACTATAAATAGGAAAGCAAGGGGACCTTGAAAGATACAACTTTCATAATGCAATCGTCTGTTCATAAGTTGTTTTTTTTTAATTTCTAGGCACTCTTGAGTCCTTGATGATCTAAAAAGAGCTTGATTTTTGTTTATGTTGAGTTAGTTTTATCATTTGTAAGAGAGCAGAAAGTTGTTTTAATACGAGGTTTCTTCTTCCTCTTAAAGCAGAACAAGTATGGTATTTTTTAGAAGTGACCCACTTAATGAGTTAATGGGCCATGACATAGGGTCCAAACCACGTTAAATACTTGTTAGCATTTCCTCTTCTTGTAAACAAATATGTTCATACAATTGTTTACAGGTTTTATTCATGTACCGAAATGACTTCAGCTCACAAGTGTTGAGATTTCTTCATTTTTATTGTCAAGCGCAGATATAATTTTCAGTTTGTTTGATTGTTTATTTGTTTTTCATGATAAATGAACATAAATAATATCTTATTGAGGGAAGTATTAAGTTTGCTTATGAACATTTGATCCCAATCCTAATCTTTCTCATGAGAAGGTAGAGATGTGCGAGATAATTACCCTGGGTATGAGAACCGAAAAGAATCTCAAGTTGACACCAAAGATGATAAACACGGAATGATTAATTTTGATACTGATTCTGATGGGACTATTGGTTGTGAGGTTGTATGATAACACAATGAGAGATGTGAATATGGCACAATAAAAAGCTTTATGGTTAGATGTGCATATAGAGATTGCACTAGAAAAAAATTTGTCTAAGATTCCCTGAAATTAGAGTTGTGAAATTTACATAACCATATCCTTAGAATAGGGAGGGAGAGATAACAAAAAAGAGAGGTGACGAAGAGATTGTTTGGGGCTCATGATGATCGAGGACCAATCTAGGAGAAGCTTAACTTGGGTTTCATGAAGAAAATGGATGATCACTAGAAGAGCAGGTTTAGAAGAAGCTTGTTAGTGCCTCATGCTGGTCCATGACATGAGGAGTTGATCATGAAAGTGCATGTGGAGTTAATCATGAAAGTGCATGCAGAGTTGGTTGGTTCACGAAAGTGCACGTAGAGTTAAGTTGTGTCATGAAAGTGCACATGGAGTTAGTTGGTTAACAAAAATGTGATCGTGGGTTTACTTGTGATGAAGAATGCAAGTGTGAGTGTTGGTACTAGTTATGACTTGTGTATGGCCCCTATGTGCAAATGTTCACAAGAAAGTAGAAAATCGAGTCATTGCACTGGTGTTGGTTTTGATTTTAAGTGTGATTCCTAAGTATGAATCAAGTCATTCCATGGGTTTTGGTTGTGGCACAATGGTTGAGCACAGGTTTACACAAGGGTTTTAGTTGTGGATATGAATGGCGAGGACAAGTTATTATGCTTGCATTGGTCACAACAAAAGGTTTGACACAAAAATGGCAGTGGATGGGGGATGGGGGATGGGAGATGGGAGATGAGGAAGGCAACAAGAAGGGGAGTGATGTTCTGATACCAGGTTAATAAGAAAAGTGATATAATAAAATTATTCTTCAGGAAGTAATTTTACCATACGTGTGAATATACAAAACTCAAGAATTTAGTGCATAAATAAATTAGCCATGTGGTACTAATGACTATTGTCTAATCTGACAGCAGTAATTTGTATGTCTTGGAAATAAAAAGACAGAAAAAAATTGTTTCTGAAGATCTTGGAGTCCTAAACATTTTCTTGGAATTGAATTAGCACATAATGTGAAAGGTGTCCTCTTTCTCTAGAGGAAGTAGAGGAAATGACTGCTAATCTAATTGAAGAAAGAGAATTGGGCTTTAACTCTTTTAATAGTCTAAGAGATTTCTGATACAGATTTTGAAGATTTTGGCAAGCTTATTTATTTTACTGCTATAACATCAAACATATCCTTTGCTTTTGGAGTAATTATTTTTCTCATCTCATATTACTGCTCCTCACATCCCATTCATAGCCTGATGGATGGATCTTTCTGATTGTGGTCTCTGTCATTGTTATTGAACATTATATTTAAGCTAAGTACTTTAATATGGCCAACAAATACTCTGTTGTTCGTTTTGACTAATAGTAATCGAGTAAATTCAGAAATTCTGCAGTGCAGTTTGCAGCATTTCAGAAATACTAAATCAGATTAAAATGTATCTCTTTTGCTATTTTTTTTATAAAACAAGAGAAAGTAAATTGAAATGGTGTAGGCATGTTCAGAGGTGACCAACAGATTCTGAGGGTTCAGCCAATTATAATGGAAGGTGTTGGGGGTAAAGGAAGGAATGTGAAAGGATATTTTAATTGATGTAATAAAAGTAATTTAATTTGTTTGATTATTAGTAGAGCTCATTGGAACAAATACAATCATATACCCACTCCAAATAGTTGGGAATTGACATTATGATGAAGGTGACAACAATGCTGAACAATCACTAAAGAGGGCTATATTTGCTTTGTGTTGTAAGTGTTTATAGCACATTTCGATTGAAAATTTTATTATTAAGTTGAAAAGGATTATCTTTATCAGGAGAGGGAAGTGCAACATCAAATCAAATCAAAATTCACATAGAATTTGGATGAAATTGAGGAAGTGTGAGGATAAATGCCTTACGCAAAGAAAGACTATCTCACAGAAATTCTGGGATTTTAAATTTTATTAATTTAAAATTAATACATTGAGATGATCATGTTTATTGATAACTCTAACTAGAATATATTACTAATTGGAAAATACAATGTTCTCCTTAAGCAACTACCAAACTATAAGGTACCCAACTCTTATTAAATTTAAAGATATCAAAATATACAATACCCAAAATGTAACAATTACCAAAATCAATTACAATCTCAAATTCAAACTAATGTCTTTCCTTCTTTAAATGGTAGGTGATGTAAAGAAGTAAATGACATTCATTTAAGTTTTGAATTGTCACTAATTTTGGCAGTTGTTCTGTTTTGGATATTGTGTGATTTGATATCTTTTAATTAAGTTTTGAGTTCTATAGGTATTTTTAATTTGGTAGTAGTTTAATGAGATTATTATGTTTCTTGATTAGTGCTATTTCTTTGCTATTTTAGTTAGGATGCTGTCTAGAAAAGTTGCTTTGTCAGTGCATTGGGTATCTTTCTGTTAATAAAATTTCAGTTTGATTAACCGTGGTGTGAGATAATTTCTATCTGTGCAAGATAGTTATTTCCATATTTCATTAATTTTTGCCCAAATCCTCTGTAGGAGTTTTAGTTCGAAATGGTGCTATCAGTTAGTTATCACAATTTCACTAGAATGAGCATGTTCATCCCTCTCCTAACTGATCACCTTGTTCCATTAACCTCTACTGGGGAAAACCTTTTTATTGGGAGCATTTACTATATATTCCTTATATAGAAGTTGTGAATGTCGGCAGGAATTTGCTGCCATGGGGACGTTGAAACAAAATTATGCAAGTATATTGATGCTTCTGCTGCGACTTCGGCAAGCCTGTGATCATCCCCTCCTAGTTAAAGGATTTCACACAGATACTATTGGAAAAGATTCACTTGATATGGCAAGACAACTTCCCAGGGAAATGCTTATTAATTTACGTAACCAGTTGGAAGGTTTGGCGATTTGTACCATCTGCAGTGTAAGTCTCTACACTGATTCTGAATGTGCATCCTTGTGAATTTTGACAAGTTATTTTCTTGTGCCTTACATATATTATCTTAATTTTTAAAAAATTGGATGATTGGTCTAATAAATCTTATTAAATCTCGTAAAAGCTGCCCTATTGTTGCATTGATTTAATTGTAGATTAGTCAAAAAAATATCATTGGAACAATATCTATATCTTTCTATAAGAAATTAGAGAAACAAATTAGTATCAATGCATGTTCATAGAGTATAAATTTTTCTGACAACATATTACCTTGAATTCCATCTTGTTT